>NC_137835.1:30053496-31414777 GCF_948465745.1 Chenopodium album
TTATCTAAAATGTTAGTAACCTTAATTGTAAAAAATTTATTATCACTTGGATTTTTTATTTTACAAAAAGAATAAATAAACAATAATTTCTGTAGGTGAAAAATATCATATATATTATCAACATAAGATTTTTTATTACTTTTTTTTTTTCAAGCAACTTATCTTGATAATTAATGTCTATATAAAAAAATACCAACCAATAACATTATAATTTATTGATTGATAACTATTAATTATTATATAATGTATGTATTACCAAAATATAATTTCAAATACATTGATATTTAAAATAGAGTTGATTGTAGGAGAAAAGTTGAATAAGAAATAAGATGTTATCGGAATAATAACTCTCTAGAATAATATTATTTTAGGTTGGATGGTTTTGAATAAAATAATAGGGTGATCTTACTCGTGTGCAAAAAGAAAATTTATTCACATGGTTAGTACATAGCTTTGAAAATTTTCATTTAATTAATAAGTAAAATAACACTATTACAATACCACATATATTAGAAATACAAAAAATAATCATATGTTTAGCTGTTTAACTTTAAAGTATATATTTAGCTAATCGGTTTTTTCATGAATATGTTTCATTTTAGTAAATATTTCGATAATTTATTTCATACTTTTTTTTACAATAATACTGAAATTAAACGTGCATGGCACGGGACCTAACCTAGTTGTCGAAATGACAAGGCCGGTTGCTCCAGATAATCTTTATCAGGTTTAAAAAGTGTATGTGGACGAGAGCTCTACTATGAACGGCTGTGGTGCATGTGTTATCTGCCAGTCTCATAAATGGGACAAATATGAGTATTCACTACAGTTCACGTTTCAAGCCTCAAATAATTTAATGAGACAAAGTACGAAGCCCTGCTAGCCAGCATCCGCGTGTGTAAGGCAGCAGGGGCAACAAAGATTGATTCGTGCTCTGATTCACAATTGGTCGTTAGCCAATATCATGGTGACCAGGGGTGAGCAAAAATTCCGGGTACCCGGAATTGGAACCGGAACCGGTTAGGAACTGGCGGGTCCGGAACCGGAATTGGGCCTGGTGGTTCCAATTCCGGGTAATAAATTAAGGACCCGATTTTAACTAATTCCAATTCCAATTATCAACTTTTTGGAACCAAAACCGGTTGGGTACCCAGTTATCTAATATATGCTAAACTAAATAAATTTTAAATAATAAAAATATGTTGAATGTATCTAATTTGTAAATTAAATAAGTAATATTAATACCTAACATAAATACTAATAGCTTCATGCATATAAAAATATAAGTATTAAACGCTTAAAATGAACCAAACTAAAATAAGAATTATAATTTGTATTATATTTTAACAATTACATACATAAGTGGGTACCCAGAACCGGAACGGGTACCCGGTGGTTCGAATACCAATTCCTAAATTTTAGGACCCGGTTGAACCAATTCCAATTTCGGATCCGAATTTTAGGACCCAATTCCAACCAATTCCAAGTTCGGGCCTAAAATTTTAACCGGGTACCCGATTTGCTCACCCCTAATGGTGACTATGAGGCCACCCATCCGGTATGATCAAATAACTCCAAGTGGTCAAAGTTGAAGATGGGACACTTGAAGAATTCCATTTAAGTCAAGTGCCTAGGTCTGAGAACAATCAGGCGAATGCTCTGTCAAAACTGGCATCATACGCCTCCTGTGATACGCCTCGGTCAGTCATCTGGGAAGTAATGGAAAAATGATGTATTGTTGAGAATGATCCTATTGGAGTACTTAACTGAAGCTCAACCTGGATGGATGGCATCCGAGCATATCTGCTAGACGGCACCCTGCCTGACTCAGCTCAGAAGCAGCCGTACTCAAAAAGTGTGCGACCAATTTTGAGATAAAAAATGGAGAGCTCTTTAAAAAGGGTTTTTTGAAGTGCATCACCCCTGAAAAGAGGCATGTGATTCTAAAGGAGCTACATTCAGGTTATTTTTCCTCCCATATAGCCGTCAGGTCCCTAGCAGTTAGGGCCAGGCGTCATTGCTACTTTTGGCCCACTCTCAAGGCAGACGCTATGGCAATGGTAAATAAGTATGATAAGTGTCAACGGTTTGTCAAGCTAATTCACCATCCGACCACTGATTTGACGACCATTCACAGTCTAATTCTATTAGCCAATGCAAATGGGGTATTGATATCTTATGACCATACACTCCTGCGCTAGGCGGACGACGGTATATTTTGGCTGTAGTCGACTACTTCACCAAATGGGTAGAGGACGAGACGGTCAAGAACATCAAGACAAAGGATGTTATCTCCTTCATCTGGAAGAATAACATCACCTGGTATGGGTTACTTATGTCCATGGTTTTTGATAATGGTCCTCAGTTTGAGACGCCTCAGCTCAAGAATTGGTTGGGAGATCAAGGGATGTCACATTATTTTGCATCAGCCGGCCGACCCCAAGAAAATGGCCATGTTGAAGCCTTAAATAAACTAATCTCAGACGATATCAAAAAGAAAATTAAAAGAGCTGGTAGCCTATGGACAAAGGAGTTGACTCATGTCCTGTGGACCATCAGAACAGCTGAAAAAAAGGGCAACTAGTGATAACCCATTTCTCATGATGTATGGTGTAGAGGTCGTTTTTCCTATTGAGCACTATGAACCGACCCTCGAGCCATGCTATATGATGAAGAGGTGAATTGGGAGGCCATGCAGCTAGCACTGGACTCACTCCCATAACGCAAGGGCACTAACGCCTTTCGTCATGAGATCTATCATCTGAGAATGATGAGAGCCTACAATAGAAGAGTGAACAAATGACCCTTGAAAGTAGGGGACTTTGTGTTAGAAACGATGGAGGCAACCGGTAGGGCCAATGAGCAAGGCAAGTTAACACCCAATTGAGAAGGCCCCTACCGGATCCGTGAGGAAGTAAGAGGCGGTAACTACCGGCTGGAAACACTAGACAGCAGGCACCTAGCCAGAACTTGGAATGTAGATAACTTAAAAAAGTACTATTTCTTAGCCGTGTTAATTTTTGTAAAATGAAAAGCCTATCAATGAAAAACTTGCTTTTTGTTTTCTCTCATGTTGTCGATATTGTTTATTACAGACGTCTCCCATTGAAAATACCACAAGTAAAACCTACATGCAGTTACATTACATGCGGTTACATAATCTAGAGATCAAAATCTAAGAAACTACACTATAAGGCCAATGGCCGGATAAAATGAAGTATGTACAACGAGCAGACGGTCCGATTTCACATATCTAAAATAAGTTAAGTCCAAATACTTAACGACTGCGCATTTGTGAAAGGATGCATAACAAGGCATAAAGGCCGGATGATATTAATTAGTAAACGTCTGCTCCAACATGAGCTTGACATCCGGCGACGCCCATCCAGGTGAATTCGTCGCAGAGAACATCTCCCATTTGGGTGGTACATTGCTTTATAAATCCAAAATAAACAACCCTACCGATTATCTGGATTAGTATAAGTTTGTAGCTGTTTGATTTAATCTAAATTGAAAAATAAAAATCTTAAATAACCGCCTGTTATATAACAAGCGGTAAATGGTAGGGGTGTGCAAAAAAAAAAAAAACCGTAACCGTTTACTGTAATTGTTAACCTGTTTAACCGACTCATTTTATAAGTTAATTAACCGTACCGTTAAAAATAAACTCTTACGATTAACAAAACCGTTAAATATAGAATTTAATGGTTACGGTTACACTTTTCAGTAAATGGTTAACCGTAAAAATAAAAGTATACTTTTTTTATATTTTTTTTTTGGGAAAAGAGAAGCATGAGTAATTAAGTTAACTCTAAATTAATATTTACTGATTTGTAATCAACTAATTTGAGTTTATTCTTATTTATATCTAAATTTGTGTTAGAGTTGAAACTCTTGGAAGGGAAAAAAGTATTGATTTATAATTTATTTACTGATTAGCAATTAACCGGCGGTTACCATACCGTTAAGAAACGGTTAATCGTTGCGGTTAACCGTTCCTTAACAGTATCGTTAAGGCTTAACAGTACGGTTAACCTAATGTGAACATCCTAGTAAACGACTACTTTTTTTAATTAGAGGCTTTGATACAAGTATAGATAAACTGTTAGTTGTAGCTTTGGGAAAATACAGACGGGCTGACTCTACTTAATAATTTTAAGAGGCTAAGAGTTTGTTTTTAAACAACTTAGTGAGGCTAATGACCGGATAATAACGGAACTTACCCTTCTGCTCGATGGTCGGTTGTCCACTTTTATTTTGGGCAATTCACCTTTGAAACCAAGCGCACATCCGGCCAGGGGCAAAGACATCCGGCGCAATCATTATCACATAGTATACGAGTTAAATACTTAGCTTAAAATCTATGTCATACCATCAAAAACATTCGAATGCTTTAAAAATAATTTAAAGGCAAACAAGACTAAAATGATAAAAAAAAAAAAAAAAAGTCGACCACATAGCCGGATGTTTCATTAAATAACCAGCCGCCTTTGTGGACGGCTATAAAAGTTAACCGGTACAACCAGTAGAAATCGTTAGATTACCTAATCCCTTAGTCGGTTAAAAAGACAAAGTTACTCAGCAAACAGGCCAAAAGTGGTAACATATGGCCATCTTACCGTTGAAATAACAGAAAAGCTTAAGACGAGGGGAAAACTAGGTCGTTGAAACTAATCCTCCCTCGGTCAAAATAAATTTATAAACACTTAACAAACCTATATACTAGTATAGAGGCAAGTCAAGGGTCGAATCCAAAGGAATGGTAATGTTCAAGCGCTCTTAATTATGCGCCTAAGCTAGGTCGAAATCTAAGGATAAAAGGTAAACACTATAACCAACTAACAAAATGAAGAACCAAACAAATAAAACACTAGGAACGGGGATCAACAAGTAATCATGACAATTGTAACAAATGGGAAATACATGCAAGTCAATGGTTGTGAAGACTAATGGCAAGCTCAATCAAAAGAGTCAACAAGCTATCTCCTAGCTTAGAGGTCAAACTAGTGCCAACTACGAGAGACTCTAACTAAGTGCATCACTAATCAAGCTCAATCAACAATTGCAATTCCTAAATCAATGGTCCATATCGTTAGAAACTATAATGCAATCTATCATAATTCCCAAGGCCTAATCGAATAACACACATGCAAACTTCCATTAATCACTTTAATCTCAACAATTAATCAACACAATCCCCAAATTAAGCACAATCAATCAATCATACAAGTTTCACCCAAATCCTAGCAAAAAACTACTCTAACATCATCATCTAATCAACTAACAACTAAAGAAATCAAGAATAATCAAAATATGAAGAACAATTACACTAATCAACAATGAAAACATCAAAATCAAACCAACAAATATGAAATCAAACAAAGCAATAAAATGAGATAGATTTAAGGATGCTCATTGATAATAGAAAAGATCTTCAACACAATTGTCACCATTGAATCTTCAATCTCTCAATCACCATTGAAATTCCACACTTTCTCATTCTAAAATCTACTCCTAAACCTAACCCTAGAACTAGAGAGAGAAGCTCTCAACTAAGCTAAAATTATGATCAAAATATAAAATGAAACTTCTTTTAAACACCCCCCTGAAAATCGGGTTTACAAAGGTATTTATAGAGGTGCAAAAACAAAAACCGAGCAAATTAATACCCAAGAAGGCCTGCGCATCTATGGGATTCTCCAACTTTCTCGCGGCTTTGTGCGTTCGCTAAGGCCGCACGATGATGATGATGAACACTAAAAGAGGAAGTCCCAAAAGCACTTGATTGTGGGTTCAACACCCCATCTTTATGAGAGCACGGCTTGAGAGCGCAAGAGCTACAACTTGGAGAATTCACTTCCTTGCATCTTCAGCTTTCCAATTGCTATGAGCTTGCTCCAAAAGCTTCCTCCACCTTAGTAAATCACCAATATCAAGACCCGAACCTCGTGCAATACCTACAACAACGAAAATAGAGCAAATATAGGAGAAAAGATTAGAAAAACCAACAAAATGCATAAAAGCTACAAAATAAGAGAGGAAAGGTAAAACCAAGACCAAATGCATAAAACTAAGCATTTATTAAGCATGAAAGCCATGGAAAGAAGGTAAAAACGACTTAAATTCTCATCAAATGGGTGTCATTTGTGACACCCATCAGTATTAGGAGAAAGGTTTTCAGCATTAGAAGTTGTATCATCCTTGTTGCCCCCCGGCGGCTGCTCATCATTTTCCTTATCCTCCCTTTCCTACTTATCTTCCCTAGAAGACAACTCCCCTATAGAGTCGAACGAACCTCTAGTAGAGTTAGACGACTCAACCCTGGCCTTCTCTGCTGCCGGCTCCTTAATTTGATTCAAAAGTTGGGCATTAAATTCATTGTTGGCCGCATCAAACTTGTCCTTCCAACCTTTGTTGTCGGAGCTAGGATGGATAAATTCACAAGTGATCCGCATGAGGGCGTCTTAATCCTTCATCATTTGTTTGACCAGGTCTTCTTTCTCTTGCTCAGCCCAAGGCTTGATTTTTACCCAAGTTGGACCTCCTAGTTCTCAAGCCGGCTCTTCAGCTTATAGATAGTTTCCTTAAGCCCATCAACCTTCCTGTTTGCCTCTTGGAGGGGCTCGAGCTTGGCCTTAATATCCTTGACCATATTTTGGAGCTCTGTTACCCGCCTCCTCGATGCGTCCAAATCAGTCTTGACTTGTACGTTGGCTGACGCTTGGAAATACATCATATCAAGTGTCAGAAGCTCGTTTGGAGAAATCTCAAAATCTGATGTATCTAGAGAGGAGGCGACCCGAGCTTTTAAAGCCTTTACCTCTTTGTTCTTCTCAAGAATCGACCTCTTAAGGTCGTTCACTCTCAGCATAGCTTGCATCCGGCCAAATGAAGAAAGTTTTAGAATCAAATGGCCATATACATTATGAAACATAGAAAAAATTCTTAGATGTTGTACCTCACAAAGAAGTGCCAAGATGGCGTCAAGGTTGAGTGAACCAACTCCTCTGACGGATGCTTTGTCCTCGGGGTCAATCACCCTCAGTATCGTCTTGGCTAGTTGCTGGACATCCGGCCTCTAGGGGACATCTGCACATTCAACGTTTTGTAAATAATAGTTGTAAATCCGACCGAAGGGCCGATTATCTTCTAAGTTGCTGGACGACTGCTGATTGAATTTTACCATACAAGGATAAGGTAAAGGGTTAAAAGAAGCAATACCTTCCGCCTCCTCTGCAAGAGGTTTGTTCCCACCCACTACTGAGCCGCCAGTAGTATTGAGTGGCTTGAAGCCCTTCTTCGACGCCTCATGGGCATCCGGCTTGGTTGGTGTTCTATCAGTTGGGGGATAGAAACTGTCAGCTGCTTTTTTAGGCTTATGGGAAACGTGCTTTCTTGACTTCCCAAAAATACCCACGTCACCATCCGTCTTCTTCTGAAGCTTTGGGTCTTTCTGAGAAGAAGGAGACGGTTTGGAAGACCCGCCCTACACGAACTGAAAGAGCTAGAAAAGCAATCGGAAAACTTGAATATACTTGTGAAATATAAATATCCAAGTGTCACTAGTAGAAAAATGGAGATTGGCGCCAGTTCAAAACCCCTCAATGCCACTGGTTTTGAACCGTTGAGTATTTGAGGGATGCAAATAGTCGTATGAAAAGCTATCGGTTCAAAACCGATGGGAATACTTGTTATTGGCACCGGTTAACCAGTGCAAAAAAAAAATAAAAATTCACTACTATATATATATATATTATGTCTTTACAATTTCAAAAAAAAAAAAATAAATAAATAAAATTGCAACATCGAATTAAAACACCAAAATCTATATTCCAAAATCAATAAAATTTTGAATCCTTTTTCTATGTGGAGTGTAAAACCTGCATCATATTTGGACACCAAAGTTAATAAAAACCCACAATAAATTAATATTCCAAACACAAAAACATTATAGAACAAAAAAAAATAGAAATATAGAAAAAAAAGAAGCAAGTAATAAACAATTTGAATTCCTTAAAAAATATAATAAATTGAACCAACCACAACCAGAATAAATCTTAATATTAGTAAAATCTATATCGAAAAATCTAGTAATTAAATTAATATTGATGTTTGTTAAAAAAAAAAAAAGAGAGAAATTAACCATCGAACCCACCACAACCCACGAATTCCACCAAAAATAACAAAAAAAAAAGAAAAGAAAAAAGAGATATTACCTCGAATTCCACCAAAAACCCTCGAAATTATCTTGAATTTGGGTTATAAAGGTAAAATTCGACCATGAAAACTCTAGATCTAGATTTTCATGGTCGAATTGGACATGAAACCCTCAAATTTGCTGCTGTTGCGGCAAAGTTAAGTGGCGGTGGCGGTGATGGTCGAAAGAGGGGAAAGAAGAGGAGAGAAGGAGAAGATGAAAGATAAGGCAAAGAACTTGAAGGGGGCGAGAGGAAGAGGAAGGAGGGGGAGAGGAAGAGGAGGGAGGTTGACGAGAGCTGAGAGCTGAGAATGAGAGAGGAAAGAGAAGATGAAGGGGTTAGGGTTTGGGAGATAAAAGGTGGATTATATATAAGAGGGGAGATAAAAGATGAACCGATTTTTTTTTTTTATTTAAAGAATTCCCTCTGGTTCAAAATTGGTGGCAACTCCTAATTTTCCACCAGTTTGGTTTGAACCGGTGCCATTTTTATTAGTGCAAATTCTTCCCATTTTTTCCCCAACGGTTATGAAAAGTCGGTGGCCTTCACTTGGTGCCAATTTGATATTTTTTACTAGTGTGTCCACTTACCTTGGACGTGTATTCCGCAGCCTGATCATCGTTCTTCCGCTTCCCAACGGACGAACGATAATAAGCGGCCGAGTGGGCAGCCGGCTTCTTTGAGGCAATTAGTTTCTCTATTTCTTTGTCTGTACACCAAGTCAAGTGATTAGAAATTAAATAAAGACAAGATGAATTACCGAAAGCATGAGCAAACATACGACTTGACTACCTCTCGGCCTCTCAGAACTCAGACCGCAAGTGGCCAAATAAACCCCATCAGATAGCCACTCGTGGTGGGGAATGTAGTTTTAGGGGTAACTTGTCCCCTATCCTTATATTGGTCCGGACGGTCACAGAATAGAGACCTCGATCAAAAATTTACTCCTTCACCTTCATAAGGAAAGGCGAGAGGGTGGCAAGGGAAGGTTCTGGTTCCACCAGTTGTATTTTCTGTTTTGCAGACGGTCGAGGGAGGAGGCGATATAAAATTTTCTCCTCAAGTCCTTCCACTTGGACTCTTTCCCAACTGTAAGGAGGGTGATCCCATCGTAAGGGGTACTCTCCTTAAATGCCCATGGCCCTTTAAAAGCCTAGGACTTTACACTTGTTAGGGTGTATTAGGATTTGAATTCTTGACTGTTTGGGGGACCTTGAATTAGAAATGATTCTATCGTATATACACGCTTTTTTGTAAGGAACAAGTAGGAGTCGTCAATGAGTTTTAGGCAAACCCATAAACCTTGTTCATGCCTTCCTCCCAAGTAGTGTTCAAGGGATATTTAGCATGAATCATAAGTTTACCCATGCCCAAATTGGTCTACATAAACCAGAAATGATTTCAGGAGCGAGGGTACTAAGATAATGTTTCCTTTAGAGGGGAATCGCGATCCTAGCCCTAGTGCGGTCTCTACTAGCTCTTCCTTTGCACAATTTCGTCACCAAACAATATATGCAGCGTGCGTGATACTTAAAACTATGTTAATTGATTTTATTTACACACATCAATTCACGTAGGAATTACATTGCAACGTCGTTATTCTTTATTTAATCAAATTCGTGAAAAGAACAAGAAAATAAACAACATTTGCCTTGGCTTAAGTGATCAACCAACAATTATTTTATTCTATTCTAATCTTTATTTAACGAAAGATACTATATGGAATTGATTAATTAATTATTTTAAAGGTGATCAAATAACACTAATTAATTAATTAAGGTTATTTTAAATAAGAAAATAAACGTGATTTAACTAAGTGCTCGGGAATTTACCACTTCTCTTTGCTAGGTCTCCGTTTAGAACACTTATGGATTCCTTCTCGTTGGGGAACCTCCATTGTAGTAACAAAGTATCAAAGGGGTTAGTGTTTAGGATAAGAGGGTTAGGAAGCACAAGTTCACAAGTATCCTGCCAGCATTTTAGGTTATTTTCTGTGTGTTTAAGCCTCGGATTAGGGTCTTATTTATAGGGAATGATTAGGTTTAGGGTTAAGAGCATTCTGCCGCAGCATGTGTAGCGCGCAACTGGATAAGTTGTGCGCGGCAGTCACGCGCAAGTGAATAAGTTGCGCGCGGATGATGCGCGCAGTTATTTGTCTTGCGCGCAGCTCTATGGTAAGATTCGATTTTCCAATATTTTGAAATTCTGAATCTTTCGCGAGCGCATCTCTAGAAGTTGCGCGGAATGCTGCGACAACAGAATAAGTTGCGCGCGACAGCTGAGCGCGACTTTGTAAGATGCGTGCGACATTTTCCGCGGCAACATAAATTTTAACCTAATTATGATCGGGTTTAGTTAATTGGACCTTGTATTGGTCTTGTTTTTTTTTCGGGCTAGTCTTTTATGTTTTGTGGCTTAACCAGTTATCCATAAGTATTCTTCACTTTGATCCAACGCGAAGATGGCTTTATTTATCGTCATTGCACTTCTTGTCGGGACAAGAGGAAAAAATTAGATGTCTACAGTTAGCCCCCACTTTGATCGAGTCTAGGATAGACGATGATCAAAGTAGTCAAGGAAAAATCCGAGACTCATTCTGCGAAGTTCTCTAAGGTTAGAGAATCTTTCAGTAACGTTTAAGGATGTCGAAACAGTCCTCGATTTGCTAAGTGTTTGAAACAAGTAGCTATTATGGCTAGAGAAAGTTTTCCCTAGTCTTAACGCGCTAAAGAATCTAGATTGATCCTTTGCAATTGTAGAATAATTTTACAAGTAAATGTATTTTGGGTGATGTCAAGTCATGAGAAGAGATCGGTTTTTTAAAAAGAAAAAAAGGGGATGATTTCCTCTCAATCATGTCAACGTTGGTCTAAAGTCCCTCGATATGTCATTGGAACTTTAGCCTGACTTTCACAAAGTAAAAAGAATAAAAAGGGGTTTTTGATATTCGAACCAAAATGGGTCTGACATTCGATCCGGGTCCGGTATTCGAACCGGATGTCCACAAGATCGAAATACATGTCTCGGGACTGGAGGCATATATCAAAATCCAGTGAGAGAGAAGAAAGTCAGCAACTCTCTCAGCAATTTTGTCCACAAGATGAGTACACGTGTCTCAAGACTGGGGGCACGTGACTACATGGGTGGGACACTGTCTCGTCGCTCTTTATACAAGGGGTGGACGGACACCCTAACTGTCCGGCAAGTTAGTAAGCTCACTAACTACCGTATTTGCTTCCATTTAAGAAGTGTCTGTTCCTGAAGGTTCGGCGCGCCTGCCAACTCGTGAGCTAACGCCTACAGTAAATATTCTACCTTTTAGTTCCGAGAGGTAGATCTCACAAAGCTTGGGCTGAGGTGAAATTTTACGCAACACCTACGCCGTAAAATTTTTACGCTGCATGAAAACGCCTTCCTTTTGCTTCGGACGTAAAAAAGAAGAAAACTCGGACACTTATAACGTCAATACAGTAAATTGACAAACCTGTCTATGGGTGCTTTTACGTAAAGGACCACCACGGAACGTCTTAAGGCACGCTTACGAAAAACGTTCAAAATGTATGCTTGGGGAAGGCACAAAGCATGGTGTGCATGCAAAATGATCCAAAAAACTAACAAAGAAGAAAATAAACTGCAAATGCAAAGCAATTTTAAGGATTCTGATAATTTGCGCGCCATAACGTCTAATAACGAGCAAAAACCGTTGAAAAAATGATCAAACGGATCAAAATCCGGATATCGGTCATTTTAGTGACCAGTATCCGCGCGCAACTCAGTGGATCGCGCTGAACAGGCGCGCGCATCGTTCTGAGTTGCGCAGCTATGTCACGCGCAACTTCAAGAGCTGCGCGCGACACTCAGTTCAGCAAAAAGAAAATCGCGAATGCGATTTTTCATTTCGCTCTCTCTCTCTCTCCTTCCTTCCTCCATTTTTGATTCTTTTTCACTCTAAAGAGCTCGATTTTTTACGATTTTCGAAGCTGAAGGAAGCAAAGCTCGCTCTTAATTCACATTTGCCATAATCCAATGTAAGTTTTTTGCTTAAATTTGTTCATTTTTGAATGGCATTTGAGCGTTTTTCGAATCGTAAAACTCCAAATTTTGAATTTGGGGATTTTTGATTCGGTACATTATTCTTGAAATTGTTTGTTCCATGTTGTTATGCTATGTTTAAGGAGTGTTTTGCAACAAATTTCATGAAAAAAGGTTAATTATTGAACCTTGTATGAGCATTCTTTGTTTAAGTTCGTTCTTGCTCTTTTTGTTCGAGTTTTGCTTGAATCTGTTGCTTTTCTTGCTCATTTTGGTTACACTTGTTGATTATGAATTAGATTATAGTATTAGAACTAGTATTACTTTCATAATTCACATTTTGCAAATTTTGAAATTGGAAAAATGGCGCGAAGTGTATACTTAGCTTGTTTTTTCCATATTCGAACTTCAAGATTGTTTGGTAGACGATAATTATGTTGGTGTTACTATTATTCGTCTTGGAATAGTTGATTCTTTGAGAATTTGAAACATATTCTCTTGAATGCTTATTTGAAACTAGTATAGGATGGCTTTTGTGGGTGTTAAAAGACCCCATTTACTGAGGTTGACTGCAGGTATCGTAGCCCCTAAGTATGGGTGGCATTCGATTTTTGTGTTTTGTCCTATCGGCAGCCGTTATGTTGTCGAAATGGATCTAGAACACGATTATTAGTTTAGGAAAATGGAACTGATAGAGAAATCTCCTCTATCATAGCATGGATTCGCCTCTATTTGTCGACGCCGAGGAGATTTTAGGCGGTCCTAACGAGGTAGATTGCCCTCGAAAGAGGGTGACCCGGCCTCGTGCGGAGGTTCGAGAGCGACGCACCGCTTTTGATCGACGTCGCCAGGAGGATGTGATCTGGGAGGCTCCTCCTGACTGGGACCTTAGGGTCCTTAAGTGGGATCCATACCATCACGTCTCGGTTCGAGGGTGGCGCGGCATCGTGAGTTTCTTACGCCTTCTTTTTTACTTCCTCTTTTCTTTTAATAACCGTTTTTTTTATTATTTTGGCTCTCTCTCTTCTCTTTCTTTTTTTTAGAGTGAGTCTAGCTTGCATCCATACGGCTCTGTTGACCTGCGGACTCGTTTTGATAGCTTACACGACGAGGTAAAGGAGATTGTGGAGCTTTCAGGGATAGGTCGCGCGCTAGCAGCTCTTCAGGATTTGTCGATTCAGTCTGCTTCGTCAGCTTTCCTCCGTGGATTGCTAGAGTTTTGGTGGGATTCCACCAACACTTTTCACTTTCCGTGGGGAGAGATGACGGTCACCCCTTATGAATTCTCTATGATTACGGGTTTTCCTTTTGTAGGTGAGCCTGTAGTTATAGAGGTCATAATAGGGATGGACTTGAGACTGAGGGATCTCGTGGGGGATCGTCTGGCGGCAATCCTCCACGTATACCTCAGTCTTGTCCGTACTCGATTCTTGCTGACGAATTGTCGACTGGCGAGGTTGACTGGCAGTGTACACCTTAGCAGTTGACACGAATATACATTGCCCACATTCTTTCCGTCACTCTCTTGAGTGATCGGGGAGAGCGTTTCTCTATCGGGTTACTCACTTGCCTCAAAGACTTAGGGCAGCGGAGATGTCGTATGCCCGTATGCTCAAAGCTATGGGCAAGGCGACCCGGGTAGTGGATCCTGCGGCAGCTACTAAGGTCCCTCGGATCTCCCTTACATGGCATGGTCGTATCCTTGAGGTACGTACTTTAAACTTTCTTTTAACTTTTTATTATTCATTTTTCTCTTTTTAAGTCGTTTCTCCTTTGTTTAGGCTTGGGGATACTCGTACCCGCCTTTCCTAGCCCCCAGGGTGCTCGGGGCTGCTTGCTTTCCTATCGGCCATCGACTGGCTACGATTAGGAAAAGGCGAGCTACTTCAGCCGGCGAATTTCGCCAGATGATTCTTTCGGCGACCCGTGCGTCGGTGAGTATTCTTTCTTTACATATTATTATTTTGTTTTGATGATTTACATGTGATTGCATTAGATCGATCTCCGCCCTTGGAGTTTGATCGTCGGAGTTCCTTAGGATATCCGGTCTAGCATGGTTCGTTGCCGGTTCCGAGCACTCTACTCGGGACTCCCAGTACTTAAGAGGACGGACGCTTGGTTTTTAGGCGAGCGCGTTCTCTGGCAGCATTCGTCAGAGGAGCCCGTGGTTCCTGTGGATGCCCCGATCCGGATGCTACATCTGGATTTGTTGTCGACCGAGGATCGAGCTCAGGTGATCCTTGGTTATCCAGCGGATCAGCTGGTGCTGCCGGATGCTCCTTATCCGGCTTTCATTGCATCCAGACTGACTTCTGTAGGGAATATTTCAAGCGTTAATCCCCTAGCTTGAACCCTATTGTGATCATACAATAAAGTACGGTGGCGTCCAAAGGGAAAGAAGATAGAGCAAAAGAGTCGCCAACAAGTATTTTAGGAACTTGTAAACTGTTCACGAGGTGAAGGTTACACCCCTTAACGGTCCAAGAGATCGTCAACTCCATAAGGTCTTGAACAAAATAGGGTTCGGGGATGAAGGTACAAATCCAACCTAAAAGAGATTGAACCTGCCCTAATAATAGGCCTCTATTTTATTCTGATCGTATGTATGTGCGCTTTCACTAGTAGAAAAATTGCATTTGGCACCCCCCATATGGCACCGGTTCAGCCCAAACTGGTGCCAAAAACCGGCCCAAAATTGGGCGGGATTTTAAACAAAGGGAAAAGGCACCGGTTCAACTCAAACCGGTGCCAAAAATAAAAAGGGCATCGGTTTAAACCGGTGCCTAACTGAACCGGTTTTTAATTATTAAAAAAAAAAAACCCGCCCATTTATATACCCCAAACCCTAAATAATGACCCTATTCTCTCTCTCCTCTCCTCTCCTCTCCTCCGCCTCTTTCTCTCTCCTCTCCTCCTCTTTCCTTCTTGCTCAGGCCAATTCACCATTTCTATGTATTTCTGAAACTCCTCCTCCTTTCTATCACTTGAAGACGAAAAAGAAATGGAAGATAACAACAAGTCGAAGACCAAAAACCGCGGTTTGATGTTGTTTTCGACTTTGATGTTTTTCGATTTCAATTTCAATTTAGATTTTGATTTTGTTTTTCAAGTTGCATGCGGTTTTGGGGTTTTGATTTCGTGATTTTCAGGTTTTTTTTTCGATTTTCAAGTAATTTCGATGTTTTATTTTCGTTTTTCGATTTTTTTTTTCAATTTCTGGGTTTTGTTTTTCGTGATTTTCTGGGTTTTGTTTTTCAATTTCAAATTTGATTGTGTTGTTTTCGATTTTGATTTTGTTTTTCGATTTCAATTTCAATTTTGATTTTGATTTTGTTTTTCAAGTTGCATGCGGTTTTGGGGTTTTATTTTCGTGATTTTAAGGTTTTTTCGATTTTCATTTTTTTTTCAATCTCTGGGTTTATTTTATTTTTGTTTTCAAGTTTGTTTTAATCAAATTTTTAATCAATTTGGATTTTGATTTTTTTTTCAGATTTTTTTTTTTTCGATTACAACTTTTTTTGTTTTCTGGGTTTTTGTTCGATTTTAATTTTTTTGTCGATTTCTAATTTTTTTTCTGGGTTTATTCGAATGTTGTTAGATTTATTTTTTTGGGTTTTTTTTAATCGAATTTAATTATATTTATTTTCTGGGTTTTTTTATATCGAATTTAATTTTATTTATTTTGTGGGTTTAATTCTTTTTTTAACTGTTCTGGGTTTTTTTTATTTTTTTCGCAGCTTGTTCATTTTAATCAATTTATTGTTGATGTTTTAATTTGCGCAGGTATACATAATCCAAGAATCAAGAATCAAGAATCAAGAATATGGGGATTTTTAGATTGTGATGTTGTAATATTTTTTTTTTGATTTATATTGTAGTTTTTTTTTTTATTTATATGTTGTAATTTTTTTTGATTTATAAGTAATTTTTTTTATTGATCTATGCTGTAAAATTTTATTGATTATATGTTAAACAGAATCGTTTATATTGATTGTGATGTTTGATTTATATTTTTTGTTTTTATTTAATTTAGTGTATTTAATTTTTAAGCAAAAAAAACAAAAAAAAAAAAAAAATTTGATTTTTGGGGGTCTTTTGGCACCGGTTAACCGGTGCCAAAAACTTTGAAAAAAAATTTAGTGGGCCTTTTTGGCACCAGTTAACCGGTGCCTATTCCACCCTATGGCACCGGTTTTGAACCGGTGCCAAAAACTTGGTTTTTGGCACCCCTCACATAGGCAGCGGTTCAAACCGGTGCCTTAGACCGGGTTTGAACCGCTGCCAAATGCATTTTTTCACCTAGTGTTTCTGACTAACATGCAAGCAATAGGTTTACCCTAAACCTGTTTAATCTATGTTTGTTGAGTATTAATGCACAAATAAATCTATTATTGGCGATCACTTGAATTAATCAAATTAACTCTAAACAAGATTATTAAATATCGTATTAAGCGTGATTACAAGTACCAATTCCCTTTAAACATGCATAAAAAGGTGTGATCAAGCAACAAAAATAATATATATCGAGCAACATAATAATAATAATAATAATAATAATAATAATAATAATAATAATAATAATAATAATAATAATAATAATAATAATAATAATAATAATAATAATAATAATAATAATAATAATAATAATAACAATAATAATAATAATAATAATAATAATAATAATAATAATAATAATAATAATCATAATCATAAAATTATAATCATAATCAAAACAATTATAAAAATCATAATAATAAATTATAATAAAAAAAATTATGTTAAAGCAAAATAATAGCAAGATCCTAGGCATGATACTAACAAGATTAATAACAAACCCTAGCATGTCACTAAACAATAAAAATCAAAGCTTTAACCCTAACATGATACCAACATGAATGTTAGGAAATAAAATAGAAGGCATCATAACAATCATACTTGATATTAAAGTTACCCTAGACATGATACTAGGAATCATAATAACAACCTAAGCATGAACTCTACATTAAAATATCAATAAAATAATTAAAGCACTTACTTGGATGCCTCGTACCTTTTTCTAATAACAAAATACACACGTTAGTAACTTCAAGGAAAATAATAAACAAAACAATTAAATCAAATAATGGAAAAAGAGATTTGGGACCAAACCCTCAGAAATTAACCTTTCACGTCTAGGGCGAAGGCAACTTCGAATATGGCTAGGTGTATCTAGATCTAATGAATGCGGAATTTTGATATTTATGAGTAGGCTAGTTTAAAAAAAGAGAGAGAGTGTGTAATCAAGTGAATCTTGATGAGAGTTGGTAGATTATAGATGAATGAAAATTGGTTATCGAAAACGAAGTTTTTAGCACGTTATTTGAAGAGAAAATCAACCAAAAAGATAAAATATCAAAACAGAGTTCTGGCGCACATAAAACGATGTTGGCGCCAACGCTGGCTATTGGCGCCAGACACCAACATTAGCGCCAGGCGCCAGGCGCTACAGCTGGCGTTTGGCGCTGATTCAGAAATTCACGCGTTTTCTTAAAATCAGATAGAAATGTTCACGTGTCTCTGAACAAAAGAGCTTGAGAGAAATGTTACCGCGTCTCTAAACAAAAGAGCTTGATGATATGTCCACGCCTCTGAACAAAAGAGCTTTGAATGATATGTCCACGCGTCTCTGAACAAAAGAGCTTCGATGCTTGAATGTTTGTTGCGATAATATTCTGAAGAAAAATTTCCGAAGACCAACGCTTGTCGATCTCTAAAGCTCGCTTGAACTTTGCTTCCGCTAAAAACCAGTATGTCGCTATCTCCGTGATGAGCCAATTCTTAGGCGCTTTAAGCTAAGTGAGACGATCTTTCATCAGGTCGATCACTTATTGTGATTGTAATTAAACAGACTACTTAATCATGTCAAATTGCTTATAGGGGCTAACTGGCGTACCAAGGAACCCAAAATTGTTGTATTAGGTCGAAATCACCCTTCTGAGAGGCTTCGAGCTCTGTCGCTGCTGAAATATCTCTGGCGCCAAGAATTGGCTCTGCCGCCAGACGTTGGGATCTAGCGTCAGGCGCTAAAACCTGTTTCTAGACGCTAGATGTTGTCATCTGGCGCTGGAGTAGGGTCTTCCCCATTCTGCTGCACCTGTATTTATTTTTTACTATAGAACTTTGCTATTCTCTTTAATTATCTTAGGGTTGACCTAAGGTTTAGCGTTGCTTGACTCATTGACTTGACACGACTCAAGGCATAAACTTGACTCGCTGTGATTGACTCGAGGTTGACTCAACTCGTGTGACTCATGACCCGTGTGTGCATAATGTTGATTGTGCGACTCGAAAATGCAAAAAAAGCAAAAAAATTTCGTCATTTTTGTGGAGGGTACCGACTTTCTCACGAAAAAGAAAGATGTGAAAAAAGAATTGAAGTTTTGAAGGTGCATGTTGAATGAGCTTAGTCAAATGTTGTTTGATACTATCTCTCAAGGTGCAAGGATTAATCCATCCTAGGCTATCTCAATGGTTGACTCAATGATGAAAGTATTTGGGTAACTTAGGCACGGAGGCTAAGCACTTCATACTTCGTGATGCAATGACAATTTATGACTAATGAGCGATTTTGATATGACAAGGCATGCTTCAACGGTTTGTTAAGATTTCATGACAAAGGATTCCTAAGGGAAGTATATTCGGTCATGTATCTGTGCGGTGTGTGATAGTGACACTAAAGTTAGGCCGCAAGGGCTAAGTGTGTAGAAAGATATTTTTTTAAGAAGAGTCAAATGATGGCGACTCTTTAGGCTAGGTAATCTAATGATGTAAGGATCAAGCCCCCAAGTCTAGCTTTACATGAATAGGGATGAGCATAGGAGTTCTCCTGATATGATCATGGTGTAAGTGTGAATTTAAATATGAATGCATTTTTATTACGGTCGCACCTCAATGTGAGGTTGCTTACGTATCGGTTAGGAATCAGGCCGAATGTAGCTCTAGCCGAACCTCGCACAAGTGTATGTATACCTCAAATAGGTCTTTTTAAGGGTTGTAACGTGGTTAGGCTAAAGGTTATAGAAGAAGGGGATAAAGGCGCAAGACCCTCGATAAGCCCCCAAGATGTGCAACCTTGCTTTTGAATCTTTGTATTTTTATGCTTGAGGTTCTACTCTTTTTTAGGTCTTTCTTTTGCTTTAACATTTATTCTATTCTTATAAGTGTGGGCAATCTCGATCATGCGGTCTATCACTCACTTGGCATTCATGTTTCTCAGGCACGGTACCGAGCAATCGACAGAGACGCAATCTGAGACGTGTTCATATCAAAGACATGTTTATGTCTATGACATTGAAACACTTGCCCTTTTGTACACTTGTATTTATTTTTTGCTTTTTCTTATTTTTGCTATTTTAATTTTTTGAATTCACTCAAGCCTTTTTGAAATTGCATAAGTTACACACCATCCCATCCCAAGGTTAGGTAGATATGGGTTGAAAAATAAAAGGTCTATCGTTAGACGAGGCTCAAAGTGGTTTATAAAAAAAAAAGATTGCATATTTGAAGGGTGAAAGGTAGTATGATGTGGCTACAAAGGGTGCCTCAAATCATTGGTATACATTGTGCTTAATTCGACATGGATTTTTTTTTATTTTTTTTTTAATGCAATATAATGAAATGATCATATGTAAGAAATAAATGCTCATTTTATTAAAGGAAAAGAAAGAATCTACAAAATTAATCTAAGGGAAAAGAAAAGGTGCCTATGCTAGACTTATTGGGGAAAGGGTAAATAAAGAAAAACAAAAAATGATGTCATGAAATCTCGTCGTTGAAGCTCGCCTCTTGTCTTTTATTGTTTGCTTTATCATCACTCGCTCTTCTTGTTAACTATTGGTATGGGAAGCATGTTATTATCAATCAAATGTTGGATAGCCTCCTTTAGCTTCCAACAGCTCTCAGTAGCATGACCCCTACCTTGATGGTACTTGTAGCGCACATTTGGATTCCAACTAGGCACTCTCTTCTCAAGCAGGGGAAATTGAAGAGGTCTAATAGGAGTAATGAGTTCCTTTGCATGGAGTCGATCGAAAGCATCATCGTAGCTAATTCCAATAGGGGTAAAATCCCTTTTAGGTTGCTTTTTAAATCCTCAACTATCCATGGCTAGGATCTCACTATGGTCGAAAGTACCAACACTATTGCTAGAGTAGGTGTTTTCGGAAGAAGAAGGATAGTCGTTCTTCTTCCTTTTACAGCCACTGTTACTATCGTTACTAATCTTGGCCTTCTTGTCGCGCGAAGGAACATGAAGGAGATTTGCATCAATAAAGTCTTGAACACGATCCTTGAGGGTGAGATACTTTTCAATAGTGTGACCGCGACCTTTATGGTATCGAATATAGGAATTTGGATCCCAATTGGGAAAACGTTTTTCAGATGGAGGGTCTTGACCGGGACTAATGGAGTGAATATGGCCTTGATCGTGAAGACAGTCAAAAGCTGCGTTGTGAGTAATTCCTATTGGTGTGTATTCTTCAATGGTCCATTTTTCTCATGGCTTAGGAGCATTGAGTTCTTCATTAAGCCCTAGGCGAGGATTTTGTTCGATGGCCATCACCCGATTTGCTAGTCCTTCTACCACATTCAAGAGCATGGCAACGACATCTTGCAATTTCCGAACGTCCTCTTTTAGACTTGACGAGTCTTCCCTGGTATTATCTAAGAAAAGACTTTCATCCTCCTCAATCATGGCCACTTCATCGAGAGAGGTCATATAAGATGTCTCGATCATGGGCTCTCCTACAGGTGTGATAAAAAGTGATGGATCGAAGGATGCTTGGTCATCTTCGATGGCTAGAATCTCGAAAGTTTCATTGTTATCGATCAGATTTTTAATAGCTTCTTTGAGTTTCCAACAATCCTCAGTGTCGTGACCCTTTCCTTGGTGATATTTGCAGTGTTTATTAGAGTCCCACTTGGGTGGCCTGGCTTCTGGAACTGGATCTTTGATGGGCCCTATGGGCATGACTAGTCCTCTATGGTGTAACTTCTCGAAAGCTGTTTCATAACTCATACCAAGTGGAGTGAACACCCTTTTTGACCTTTGGATTCGTGATTTAGAGGCATTCGTGGTACATACCTCATTAATGGGAGAGGAAGAAGAAGGATGGTCGTTCTTCTTTCCTCTCGCACTATTATCTTTCAGAAGGTCATCTTCAATGTCAATGCCTATATTATAGACAGCCTTGAAAGTATTCAAGTTGTGTTGGTACTTTAAGTGCCTTGAATACTTCCCTTGGAGGTTCTTGATAAACATCCTCATAGATTCTTTTTCGGTAGGAGCCTTGACCATATTAGCAGAAGTTTCCCTCCATTTATTGAATAAAGAAGTGAACCCTTCGTTTTCTTTTTGTTTTAACATCTCGAGTTGTCTGTGGTCTGTTTCGTCTTGAATGTTGCACTTATATCTATCTATTAAAGCGTTTGTTATCGACTCCCAAGAAGAGGTTTTCTCTTTGTCAAGGGAAAAGTACCATTGCTGACAAACGGTCTAGGGAGATAGTGAGAACAGAGAAGGGAAAACCTTCTTATCGATACCCTTAATGCTCATTATAGTTTCAAAAGCTCTTAGATGAAAGTAAGGGTTATATGTTGCCTTAAATTTAGGGATGTCAGTGGCGTTGAACTTATGCGGAAGAAGTTCCTTGTCCAGAGAGACCCTTTGTAAACTAATGCCCTGAAATGTATAGTCACTAGATAGCTTGCTCAATCTTTCTTGCATGAGGTTCATTTGTTGTTGCTTCACAGGGTCATCAATTTTGAGGGTTAAAGCCTTTAACATCTCAGTCACGTCATTCAATTGATTCCTAAGTTCATTGACCTCTTCTTGACTTGCCATTATCTTTTTAGCCTTCCTCTTTTGACGAATTGGTTTATCGAAAAGTGAAACTTGAATAAAGAGGTTGTCCTTGATTAATCACCCTTCTCTCCTCGACCAAATACTGTGGAAAAGGAATTTGGGGATATTCATTGTTAATTATTTGACTCAAACTTTATTCAACATGCAATGGGTGGAGGAAGTGAAGAAAGATTGGAAGAATGTGAAGAAAAATGATGTAGATGGAGAGATGTGGAAATTTAGGAATAGAATGTACCCCCAACTCGAATGACGGAAAAGACCGACTCATGCATGAACCTAAGAGATGGTCATGGTGATATATATACTCAAATTGTGTGCTAAGACTAGTGAGTGTAGGTGACATGTTTGGACTCGTGTCATGACCATGTGGCCAGACTATGTGTCCAGACTCAATTAATGACTTAACAAGGTATTATTGACAATAAAATTTAACCGAATTATTTAGTAAACTGGTTAATTAGACACTTGGTGATGACTCGATCAATAATCCGAACTGTCGTCAAAACGACAGGACGGGCGCCTCTCTTTGTAGTGTAGCGCCAGACGACAGAGCTGTTGCCAGGCGCCACACTCCACAGAGTGGTGCTACAGTTCAGATTTTGGCGCCAATGCTGGAGCTTCAATCTGAGACTATTTTCGGTGTTATTAATCAACAGGGGTATGCCTAAAGTCGTACTTGGTCAATTCTGATTAAAAAATTAGACTCTATTGACTCAAATTAATTAATTAATTAATTAATTAGGCAAAGTTCTGTAAGTCATTAATTTATTAAATCTCAACACAAGTCAAACAAACGATTAAGAAAACATATATATGCACAACAAATAATGCACAATTAGTCAAGTAGGCACAATATGATGCAATGAGTTTGCAACCTAACCATGGCTCTAGTTCTCTAAAGTTCGGGATATGGTTTAGTCAATAGAGGGTCCATGGTTAATTGTCCGGATGCACCGCGCGGAAGCCTAACCGTGAAGGGTTGGCGCGAGTGGATGGGACACCACGAGTTTTAGAAAAACTCGCTTCCATGGTTTGGTGAATTTAACATTCTCGGATGTACCCTTTGTTGCTCAGAGCGTTCAATCAGGTAGATGGAACATGAATTCCTAGAGGGTTATGTCCATATGTAGAACACATATGGGTTTCAGAAAAGTGAGAAAAACTCAATACTGAAGTAGGATCGAGCAAACAATGCGAAAAACTGGTCGAAATTAGAACGCATATTTCTGGCTCGGTATTGGAAGAATTTGGCGCCAGCAAACAGAGGTTGGCGCCAGGATTTAGATGTAGCGCCTGGTGACATGGTTGTCGTCTAGCGCTACAGTTAAATCTCTGGCGCCAGCTTCTGTTCGCTGAAGCTAATTCCTACATGCCTCAGCAGCTTTCTATGCTCGATTAAATTTTCCAGTTTCGCGCAGTGTTATTTCGATCCTAGTTGTGAAAGATATTTCTCAAATTTCCTACGTGTAAAATCCTATGTTTTTAACTCATTACGGATGGTCTTTCCAATGAGATCTTTTTTATGCATATGACAATAATGTTAATCAAAATAACGCACATGAAATACTTAGAACGTTTGGAGTCTCATCCACTCATTCTAAATCATTGTCGAAACAAATTCACGAATTAAAATAGAAATCCTCCCCAACGGAGTCGCCAAAAAACTGTAGGGAATATTTCAAGCGTTAATCCCCTAGCTTGAACCCCACTGTGATCATACACTAAAGTACAGTGGCGTCCAAAGGGAAAGAAGATAGAGCAAAAGAGTCGCCAACAAGTTTTTTAGGAACTTGTAAACCGTTCACGAGGTGAAGGTTACACCCCTTAACGATCAAAGAGATCGTCAACTCCATAAGGTCTTAAACCAAATAGGGTTCGGGGATGAAGGTAAAAATCCAACCTAAAAGAGATTGAACCTGCCCTAATAATAGGCCTCTACTTTATTCTGATCATATTCATGTGCGCTTTTTGACTAACATGCAAGAAATAGGTTTACCCTAAACCTGTTTAATCTATGTTGGTTGAGTATTAATGCACAAATAAATCTATTACTGGCGATCACTTGAATTATAATCAATTTAACCCTAAACAAGATTATTAAATATCTTATTAAGCGTGATTACAAGTACCAATTCCCTTTAAACATGCATAAAAAGGTGTGATCAAGAAACAAAAATAATATATATCTAGCAACATAATAATAATAATCATCATCATAAAATTATAATCATAATCAAAACAATTATAAAAGTCATAATAATAAATTATAATTAAAATAATCATGTTAAACATAATAATAGCAAGATCCTAGGCATGATACTAACAAGATTAATAACAAACCCTAGCATGTCACTAAACAATAAAAATCAAAGCTTTAACCCTAACATGATACTAACATGAATATTAGGAAAGAAAATAGAAGGCATCATAACAATCATACTTTATATTAAAGTTACTCTAGACATGATACTAGGAATCATAATAACAACCTAAGCATGAACTCTACATCAAAATATCAATAAAACAATTAAAGCACTTACTTGTATGCCTCGTACCTCTTTCTAATAACAATATACACACGTTATTATCTTCAACGAAAATAATAAACAAAACAATTAAATCAAATAATGGAAAGACAGATTTGGGACCAAACCCTCATAAATTAAACCTTTCACGTTTAGGGCGAAGGCAACTTCGAATATGGGTAGGTGTATCTAGATCTAATGAATGCGAAATTTTGATATTTATGAGAAGGCTAGTTTAGAAAAAGAGAGAGAGAGTGTAATCAAGAGAATCTGGATGAGAGTTGGTAGATTGTAGATGAATGAAAGTTGGTTATCCAAAACGGAGTTTTTAGCACGTTATTTATAGAGAAAATCAGCCAAAAAGATAAAATATCAAAACAGAGTTCTGGCGCACATAAAACGATGTTGGCGCCAACGTTGGCTATTGGCGCCAGACGCCAACATTAGCGCCAGGCGCCAATGCTAGCGCCAGGCGCTACAGCTGGCGTTTTTCGCTGATTAAGAAATTCACGCGTTTTCTTAAAATCAGATAGAAATTGTCGTATAGGAGGATAAAATCGTATTTTTCCTTTAAAAATGCTCTTTGATTTTAATTAAAACTCTAAAAAGTTAACAAAAGTCAATTTATCAATGTTAATTGAATTAGGAATGAAAAGAAACTTCTAGAAGAATCTAGAAGACTAAAATCATTCCTAATTACATTAGCAATGATAAATCTATATTAGGCCCTCCCTAGATCGTTGGGCCGCATATAAGGCTCAAACCGGGCCCAGTTCAGTAAATTGGCCATAACTTCCTCAATATTCATCGGAATTGGGCTTATAATATATCGTTGGAAAGCTCTTGTCAAGCCCCATCCAACTACACTATTATTGGACCCATATCATGGACCAACCAAACTGGATTGGCTGTTTTCTTAAAATAAGTTTTCAAAAACAGAGAGAAGAGAAAAGAAATTAAAACTATCCGCAACACTAAACTTTCCACACTTTCACTTCATTCGATTATGATTCGACGCGAAAGGTACTCATTACTGGGTTTGGTTTTGGGGAGACACAAATGGGTGTCTACAACTCCTTTCCCATCTTTTGTTCTGGTTAGTATCTCAATTCTCTCTTTTCCTTCTTTCTTTTTTTTTTTGTTTCTATTTATTTTTCGGAACTTTGACCCCCCTTTTTTTTTATTATTATTATTTTTTTAGCGGGTCAAGCTAGGCAGTTGGGTGCCTCCTACAGCGGAGATCACGTATACCGATGCTGTCGGATCGGTAATTCGTGAGATCCTTCCAGCAGCGGAGGACGATATGGGGATATCGTTCATTCTTGAGACGGTTGAGTCGGTATGTCCTTTTTTTTGTATATGTACTTAAAATATTTCAATTTTTTGCTTCATATACATTTATTTACTAAATGTCCTTGTATTCTTGGAACAGGTTCCGCGGGAGTCCGTGAAAGGCATGGTGAGGACTATACGTGCTTTCCGAGCTGCTTATCTGAGAGCCCCCGTGACTTTGTCATGCCGTGATCATCGGATGATTGCGGTACGTTTTATTTCTTTTTTTTTTGACGAAGTTATTGCATTTCATGTATTAATCTTCGTTTTGGGATTTTGCTGGATGTGCAACAACCGTCTAGCAGTCACAGAGCACCCTGATCCTTTCGTACACATTTTGTTATATTTTTAGGAAACAAATGTACATATTATATTGTTTTGTTGTACATATGACACTCTTTTTTTTTTGTATATGTCATTTTATATTATTATTATTATTTGTTTCCATGTGTACACATATAAAAGAAAAAAGCAAAAATTTTCCAAGGGAGAGAAAGGGTTCCCGACTTACCCCCCTCGAAAAAAATAACAAAAGCAAGGAAAATAGGAAAAAAGAAACTAAAAAGGAAATAAGGAAAATAGAAAAAAGAAAAAAAAACAGGGGGAAAAAGGAAGAAGGAAAAAACAAATAAAAAGGAAAGAAAAGGGACACAAGAGTTAGCAAAAGGCAAGCGTATGATTTGTCTTAAGATTTCGTCATTATGTAAGCCAAAATACGGAAAAAAACCTAAACCATATGTCGCGACAGCGAAGACGCGCGCAACTAGATGAGTTGCGTGCGGCTATCGCGCGCATGCGATGTAGTTGCGCGCGGATGTCGCGCGCAACTCATGAGTTGCGCGCGGATGTCGCGCGCAACTCATGAGTTGCGCGCGCCACCTATTTGTGAACTTTCCTTTGGGCGAAAATTGCCAAAAATATGCCCCTCTTGGGTCTATTTAAGCACGGTTTCGTGTAGGTTTTTTTTATCATCTTGCATTCATTCGCTTAGTAATATTATAAGAACTAAAAAGAAAAAATCTCTCTAAATTCTTACTCTCCCCTTTTTTTATTTTGAACAATGGTGAAGACCTTTGAACATCATTTGAAGCAATGAGTTACCTCTCTTTCAAACGAGGAAAAACTTGCTTTCAAATTTATCACCTAGACCCTCTATTGAATTATATGCAATTAGTGATTAATTTTGATTTCCTTCATGTCGCAGTTAACCATTGGGACTCCAACCACCATCTCTTTTTATTTAAAGGGGGACGAAATTATTCCCCTTTCTGGTGAGTTCGAGGCCTTGCTAGGCTTCGCTACAAATACTCTCCCTGTGACTTATTTGCCCCCATTATCGGATCCCAAACCTATATACCAAAGATTTTTCAGCTTGTTCGACAATGATAAGACCAATATTGGAACTGAAGAAGGCATGAATTTAATTCAATTTATTGAACATTTCGACGCCCCTCGTGACAACTTGACTAAACAACGCTCTAAAATTCGTGCTTTATGCTATTGTCTTGTTGTCAATTGTTTACTTAGGACTGGCAAAGAAAATGGAGATTATTCCATGGTGTCCGTAGTAGAGCAAATAGAGGGATGTCATTCACCCGCTCCTTTGGCTTTGGCAGAAACCATTTTATGCTTGAATAGCCTTAGAGGAGACCCAAACGAAAATGGTTTCACAGGAAGTCCACTCCTATTACACGTAAGTTTTTTTTTCGTCGTTTTTTTAGCGTAAGCCATGAAGTTGCGCTGGTATGTCCAGCGCAATCTTCTACGCTGCGCGCGGATGGCACGCGCAACTTATTATGATGCGCGCGCCACCTGCTCGTGTAAAAACTAATTTTTTTTTTATTTTTTTAGATTTGGCTCATGGAGCGTTTGCGAATAGTTGATCAGCCACAAAATATCGAGGCTAATAGAGTACAGACATTCCCAGGACGTCGAATCCTTTACAAGCACAAGAATGAAGAGGAATGAACGTCATTTTTCTGTCACGGGGTTCCTAACATACGTTTTGTGATTCCTTGGTGGAACATTAATAGTATGGTTGGGAGTAGTCTCAATTGCCCTTACATTAGGCTTTTAGGCCTATCTAGTGCTACTTACATTTTTCCTTGTAGGGTAATGAGACAATACAGGATGAAACAGATTATTACCCCGCAAGACTGTGATGCACCCAAAGATGTGACTTTTAGACCCGAGCAAATTTTTTGTTAGATAGAGTATTGGTCAAGTCTTCCAAGGTGGGTAGTATAAAATCCTGCTGTGAGTATTGTATTATCTTCCTTTTATAAAGCTTGGATGAATGCGGCGGATAAGGGCGAATTAAACAAGGTCCGATCTCAATATCAAACTGCCACGGCTCGCAATCCACCTAAGCCTTTAATGCATTCGGCCACCACTACCCCTCCTAGTGGCCAAAAAAAAGGAGTGAGAAGAAAATTGGACTTCCAATCCCCTAAGGCGCGTTCGAAGGAATCCAAAAGGAAAGCTCCCTCCAAACCCACACAAAAAGGTGTGATAATCAAGGAACCTTCGCAACAAACTCGAAAGAGGACTCTAACAAAAGCTTCGGAAAAGGGAAAAAGGGTTGAAAAGGCTCATATTCCTAAATTGAAGAACAATGTATGGGTCAAGAAGAAGACTGTAGGAGAAAGCTCTAAGGTTTCTGAAAATACTGCGATGGAAACTACTCCTCCATCATCCATGACAATTGAGGATATAGTGAAGCCTTAGAGTGTTACACAATTCGTTGTGTTCTCTCTTTTTTTTTTTTTTGAATAAAGTGTAATCACTACTATGCCCCTTTTCTTTATTTATGATTTAGTTCAACAATGTCTCCTTTTTTTTTTTGAATTTGAATGAAATAAAAATGAGCTTTATGTTTTGATATTTTGATATCACCGAATCATATAGATTGCCTACGTATTCGTATCACGAAATCAGGTCATTGCGTAGTTCTAATTCTTTTATTATGTATATTTTTTTTATATTTTTTTTTTATATTTTTTTTTATTTTTTTCTTTAACTCCTTAAGTAGAAATTAAATGAAAAAATTAATCAAACTTTGTTTAAAAGGAATTAAATCAAAGTTTAATTTTTATATTTTCCGAGTACATGTTTGTATTCACAAAACGTCCTCCTTTTATCGTAAATAGAAGTTGCAAATTCGTTCAAACAAAAAAGTCCGGATTCGCAGTTTTACGATCAGGTGGCGTACACAACATCTAAGGTTGCGCGAACCTGTCCCGCGCAACTGCATGAGTTGCACGCGAGTCCTGCACTACGAGTGTTTCGAAAAAAAAAATTATTTTTGTGCTATTACCCCCCCCCCCCCCAAGTGTGAAGATTTTTTTTGTGAAGTTCAATAAAAAATCTTAACACTTAGAACGGTATACCCCAAGTGTGAAGATTTGTTTCGTGAAGTTCGATAAAAAATCTGAACACTTAAAACGGTTTATTATTTCTAAATTACCCCCCCCCCCAAGTGTTATGTATTTTATCGTGTCATTCGGTAAAATATATGACACTTAGAATCTTGCAATTGAACGCTAATTTAAGTTAGTTATATGAATGAACGAGTTAATCCGGATTTCATATGTAATATTTCTTAAGTCGATCAATATTTATTAATTGGCGAATTTCATCTCCTCCAATGTCCATTAATCTAACAGCTACTCCTGATAGGATTTCAATTACGCGGCATGGACCTATCCAATTAGGTTTGAATTTCCCTCTTGGATCGGTAGGTGGACCCCTAACCTCTTTTAGTACAAAGTCACCTTCTTTTATATTTCTGGGTTTTACTCTTTGATTGAAATGACGCGCAATGCGCCTTTGGTAGACTTGTACATGATGCAAAGCTCTTAATCGTCGTTCATCGAGCAATAAAATCTCCTCATACCTCGCTCTTACCCATTAAGCTTCCGGTAGCTTACTTTCGAGTATGATGCGTAGGGATGGTATTTCCAGTTCGACTGGTTGAACTGCGTCCATTCCGAAAACTAAGGAGTATGGAGTTACTCCTACTCATGTTCGTATAGACGTTCTATATCCCCATAGTGCGAAGTGTAGTTTATTCGACCAATCTTTATAATTTTCTGCCATTTTCTTAATGATGACTGTTATATTTTTATTTGCCGATTCTACAGCTCCATTCATTTGAGGTCTGTATGGGGATGAGTGATGATGTTTTACTTTATAACTAGTTAAGAGGGTCTTGACTCAAGCTTTGAATTGAGATCCCTGATCACTAATTAGTTCGTGTGGAACTCCATATCTACAAAATATGTTTCGTTCGAGAAACTTTGCGACATGTTTAGAAGTGATATTCACGTCAGAAGCAGCCTCAATCAACTTGGTGAAGTAATCAATGGCTACCAATACGTACTCGTGCCCTCCTGCTCCTATTGGAGAGACTATTCCAATTATGTAAATTCCCTAAGTTGAAAAGGGCCAAGGGGAAGTGAGATTATATAGTTCGGATGGTGGAAGGTGTTGTAAATTAGCAAACATTTGGCACTCTGGACATTTTTTGACATATTGTATGCAATTATGTTCCATAGTGGACAAATAGTACCCTTGTCGCGAAATTATTTTTGCAAGCATTTTACCATTCATGTGAGGTCCACAAACACCTATGTTAGTATTCTCCATAAGGCGTGTGGTTCGGGTTGGTCTATACACAATAAACTTTGACCATTAGGTCCTTTTTTGCATAATTGACCATTTAATAGATCGTATTGATCCGCAAGTGTTCATAAGGCTCGTTGGTATTTCGATGAAGTATTTTCGAGATATGTGCCATAAGTAATATATTGGAGGATATGATCATACGAAGGATTGTTTCCTTCAATGTTATTTATTTCCTCTATTGCGTTGCAATATAATGGTTCTTCTCTTCTATCAACGCATAATGGCATCATATTCAAGTAATCTGGAATGTTGATCATTTAGGCTAATTTTGTTAGCGCATCGGCAAACTAATTATCATCCCTTGGGAGATATTTAAAGTCAATATGTTCAAAGTGCTCGACGAGTTGCTCTAGGTGTGCTAGGTATAATATCATTGTGGAGTTCTTTAGTTTCCATTTTTTTAGTTTATGATTTATAATCAAACTGGAATCTCCATATACCTCTAATTTTTGCACACCTATGCTAGCTGCTGCTTCTAATCCAATAACGCACGCTTCACATTCTACGGCATTATTAGTAACCTCAAAGTCTAGTTTGACAGAGATTGGAGTATGTGCTCCCTCTAGACTTATGAGTAACACTCCTATGCCACATCCCTTTTGATTGGATGCACCGTCGAAGTACATTACCCATTTGTCATCTTGTGTCATGAGAATCTCTTTATCTAGAAGATGAGTAGTTTCTGCATGACTTGTTTGAATTGGATGTTGGGCCAGAAAGTCGGAAATTACTTTTCCCTTCATTGATTTTTCTGGAATATATTTTTTTTCAAATTCTGCCAACATCACCAACCATTTGGATATTCTTCCTTGCATAGGTGGTTTTTCAAACAAATACTTTATCGGATTTTGTTGAGAAATCACATGAGTAGTGTGTGGTAGCATATAATGTCGTAATTTTTTAGTTGCCTACACTAATGCTACACTTGTCTTTTCTAAGGTGCTATTTTTCGTTTCATATTGGATGAATATTTTACTTATGTAATATATTGCACACTCGACTTTTTCTACCTCTTGTGCTAACATGGCGCCCGTGGCCGTGTCTGTAACTGTAATGTATAGCCTAAGAGGTAGTTTGGGTACTGGTGGTGCTAAAATCGGTGGACTTTTGAGATAATCTTTGATTTTCTCAAAGGCCCTTTGGTATTGATTGTCCCATTCATGTTTTTCCTCTTTTTTCAATTTTTTTAATATAGGCTCACAAGTCATAGTCAATTTGTTGATAAATCGACTAATGTATTGCAGTTTGCCAAGGAACCCCCTAATTTCTTTTTTCTGTTTGAGGGGGAGGCATGTCAGCAATTGCCTTTATTTTGGAGGGATCGATCTCAATGCCGCGTGTGCTTACTACGTATCCGAGTAACTTGCCGGAAATTATTCCGAAGGCGCATTTTTGTGGATTTAATCGCATGTTGTATTTTTTTATGCGAGTGAAAAATTTGCGTAAAGCTTTTATATGTCCCATTCTATCTTTGGACTTTACAATCATATCATCCACATACACTTTTATTTCTTTATGCATCATATCATGCAAGAGAGTCGTAGCCGTTCTTTGATACGTAGCTCTTGCATTTTTTAAACCAAATGGCATGACTGTATAGCAATACGTACCCCAAGGGGTTATAAAGCATGTCTTTTCTTTGTCTTCTTTTGCCATTAAAATTTGGTTGTAACATGTGTATCCATCCATAAAGGATAACATCGCATGTTCAGCCATGTTATCTACCAATATATCAATATGTGGTAGAGGAAAATCGTATTTAGCGCTAGCCTTATTAAGGTCCCTAAAGTCAACACACATGCGAACTCGTCCATCCTTTTTAGGGACTAGGACGATGTTCGCTACCCATTCTAAATAATTACATACACGAATGAAACCTGCGTCCAATTGTTTTTGTACTTCTTCTTTTATTTTTGACGCGACGTCGGGTTTCATTCGTCGAAGTTTTTGTTTTACTGGTTTAGAGATAGGGTTCAAGGGAATGATATGTTTTGCAATTTCCCTATCTATTCTAGGCATGTCCTTATATGACCAAGCGAACACGTCTTTGAATTCTTTGAGCGTCGATATGAGGGTCGATCGCTCTTCCGAATTTAGAGTTAAGCCAATTTTGACTTCTCTTTTGTTTTCATTAGTTCCTATATTGATTGTTTCAGTTTCTTCAATGACAGGGTTCTTTTGTTCTCGTTCATTCATTAGTTCAACCAACTTATTAATATCTTCATTAGATTGATTTTTATAGCATTCCAAAGATTCAATAGAAGGCATATACTCGGAAATAGAGCTCATATTATTAGAATCAAAAGAAAGTACATTAAGAGAAGAATCCTTTTTGGGATTTTTGTCCATAGAACTAGAAAATAAAGACTCAGTAATGGCCACAAGGCCTAGATTCTCAGCTTCCCTATAGTCTATAATAGATTCGTCATCCGATTCTTCAAACATCTTCCCTTCGCCTGTGACAATTTCCAGCTTATTGCCTTTGTGATTGGTCCACTTGAAAGATTTCCTCCACCCATGCTCCAAGGTTTCATTAGATGGGGTGATCAATGAAGTTGGGTCAAAAGCTTCATCTTGGATGGCATTTTGATTGGTCATCGCAGCGACATGATTTTGTTCTAGTCCAAATAGCAAGTTAAATGCTTGTCTATCATAGCACCCTGGATTTGGGTATTTTGATTTGACGATACTAAAATCGTCATCCAAGAAGTAGTAATTGTGAAATATTTTGAATCCAAGCTTCTTGATTCATTCCAAAACTAGTGGTTCGGGAAAGTCATAGCATGGTTAGTCTTCTCCTTCCCTAATGAATTGTCCATTAAGGGTTTGTTGGTAGGATGGGAGTAAAGTGACTATCCCTTTTTTTTTTTTTTTTTTGTCTTTACGTGCTTTGTTTTTCGCATCGTGAGACCTCAATTCTTCTTTGGTTGGTTTATATCCCAATCCAAAGGAGAAGCTTTTCTTTGGGATAGGAAGTAAGAAAGATTTTTTCATTCCTATTCCTAAAGGCATCATAGGAAATTAAATACTCTTGAGTAAGATGTTTTTTACTATCCGGGTGGAATATGGATCAAGCTTGAAAGGTTCTTCCAAGTCTTCCTCCATTTCTATTGTGTAGATTGGTTCCGCGGCAAATCCCCACATGTCCTCTTCATCATTATCGTGTTTTATTTTTAAGAGTGATTGATCATTTATTGCTATTTTAAGTGGAGAAGCATGTATAGTCATAGGATGCCCTTGATAGTTCAACCTAATCATTTGATGAAGTGAGGATGGTATCGCACCAAGCTCATGTATCCAAGGACGTCCAAGTAGAAGGTTGAATGTAGGTTTTATGTCCATAACGTGGAATTCAACCATCTTTTGTATTGGGCCTGTAGTAATTGGTAGCTTAACAGTTCCACACACCGATCTTCTCGAATTGTCATAGGCCCAAATGCTTTGTGTTGTTGATTGAAAATCTTTTTCTTGATTAAGGCCTAAATATTTTGCAGTTCGCAATGGGCATACATTTACAATTGACCCATTGTCTACCAAAGTTAGAGGGATGTTGTATCCCTTGCACCCCACAGTTAAATATAATGCATTGTTGTGGGTAGTGTCTTTTGAAGGCAAATCATTATTAGTGAAAATGATTGATTTGTCAGATTTCTCGATAGTAAGCAAGCTAATGAGATCTTGAGGGGTTGTGTCTTGAAAGTCGTCGTCCCATAGTCCACATACTTCATTAGTTTCCCCTATGAGTATTGTGGATAGAGGTTCTCTTACAGGTGTGATATAGTTCAAAGGATTGAACATATCACTTCCCATATGGTCCTCATTGATGTGAAACACCCCTAAGGGGGATGCATTATTATTAGGTTTAGGGGTGGGAATTCTCCCATCGCCTACCAAATCTTGTATTTTATGCTTTAAGACAAAGCAACGCTCTTTATCGTGTCAATTGCCTCTATGATAAGCGCAATAAGCATTACCATCCCAATTAGCAAATCTCCTTTCTGGTGGAGTGGGTGGTGTTGGTCCTGTTGGTGCAAGTAAACCTTTTTCATTTAATTTTTTTAGCAATTCTTTATAGCTCACAGGAAATGGAGTAAATTTTCTTTCTCTTGTCCATCTTTTCCTAGGATCATTATATTGATTCGTGTTATTGTATTGCGTGGTGGTTGCAAAAACGTTAAGAAAGGATGATGTGCTATCATTCCCCTTCTTGTAGTTATTTTTAGGTTGATGATGATGATGGGGATTATTTTCTTTTTCTTTAGCAAGATCATCTTCAATCCTAGTAGCCACGGAATAGACCTTTTGAAAAGTGTCTAAACAAAAATAACGTAGATGTTTGTTGTACTTTTCATGACAGTTGTCAATGAATTTTTGTACTAATTCGAGTTCGGGTGGCCTTTGGGCAAGGTGGGCCGCCTTTTCTCGCCATCTACCATAGAAAGCAAGGGAACCTTCATCGTCGCCTTGCTTTAGCATTTCGAGTTCACGTAGAGTGGATTTGAACTCTACGTTACTCTCATATTGGGTAATGAAAGCCGAAACTACATCTTCCCATGTTGCCTTGAATTTCGGATCTAGCCCATAGTACCACTCTCTTGCGGTTGGGTCTAGAGATAAAGGGAAAGTCAAAGCATAAAGCTTAGGATCAACTCCCTTTAATGCCATGGTGCCAGTAAAACACATTAAATGATTTTGTGGATTATATATTGGTCACCTTAAATATTGGCAAGTCTGTGGCTATAACTTTTCTGGTAAAGCAAGTCCTGCGGGAGGAGCAAACTTTTCTGCATCGAAGTACTTGTTCCCCATTGTAGAACGAAGAACTAGCTTCTCCAACGACTTTTCTTTGATGGATAATTGTTCCATCTATTCTTGCAAGGCTAAGGCTTCAGCATTTTTCTTATTAGCCTTTTCAATTTTCTTAATTCTTTTCTCCTCGGCTTCTTGAGCCTTTTCCTCTCTCAAACGAAGAATCTCCTCTTGAAATTCTTCAATGGTTGACATTGTTGTTGGACTAGGACTATTTGTCGAAGAAAAATGGTTTGAAAGGGATTGATCTTTGGATGGTAAACGTTGAAGGCGAGTGCCCGAGATTCTTCTTTTCCAAGATTGGAAACCGGCCTTAAAAGAAGTACGAAAGAATAAGTAAACCAATACGCAAGATATATTCGAACGGATAACATCGCCCTTAACAATTCTTGAATAAAGATATCGTTTTGACAAGTCAATTTGTTTTTTGAAAAATCAAAATTGATACGTACAGTGGGCACGCGCAAGTGATTCAGTTGCGCGCGGATGTCGCGCGCAACGAAATGACTTGCGCTGAGAGGGGTCGCGCAACGAAATGAGTTGCGCGCGCCACCTGCTCGTATGATTTTTTTAATTCGAGCGCTTTTTTTTCTATTTTTTTTTTGCATTGTTCTTTTTGTTTTTTTTATGTTACCCTTCAAATATGACTCTAAATCACGAAGAGACGACTTCGTAATTGGGAACCTAGACCAAACTAAAAGGAAAAAAAAAAAGAGTATCCTAACACGTTGCATATAGTCACATAATCACATAAGCATGCCACAAGTCAAGATTCACGTATTGCCATTCTAAGGTCGAAAAAGGCTTGGGTGTCCAAGGTACCATATCTTAAGATAGGACCCACAAATTAATCACTCAACGAGTTGACCTATGACATCGTCCTCCCAACATTTTGTTGGCGATATGGGTAGGATGATTGTTATTGATTTTGGGATAGAAGCCTAGTGTTGGCAACCCCTAGTGAATGAGTCAATCCCCAATGTTTAAGTGTGCTATACTTATGCATGATGCAATGTTGCTTGTTTGGTTTTTACTTTTGTGCAAAAGGAAGATATTATGCATTCAAATCTCGCTCTCTAACTAGAGATTATCCAAGTTAGTTCTCGTACAACCCATAGGCAACCTGGTGTTGGAAACCTTGGACCATAACTACGAACTAATCATGTAACCTCTAAGTCCCCAGTGGAGTCGCCACTGTAAGGAGGGTGATCCCATCGTAAGGGGTACTCTCCTTAAATGCCCATGGCCCTTTAAAAGACTAGGACTTTACACTTGTTAGGGTGTATAAGGATTTGAATTCCTGACTGTTTGGGGGACCTTGAATTAGAAATGATTTTATCGTATAGTATATACACGCTTTTTTGTAAGGAACAAGTAGGAGTCGCCAATGAGTTTTAGGAAAACCCATATACCTCGTTCATGCTTTTCTCCCAAGTAGAGTTCAAGGGATATTTAGCATGAATCATAAGATTACCCATGCCCAAATTGGTCTACATAAACAAGAAATGAGTTTGGGAGCGAGGGTACTAAGATAATTTTCCCTTTAGAGGAGAATCGCGATCCTAGCCCTAGTGCGGTCTCTACTAGCTCTTCATTTGCACAATTTCATCACCAAACAATATATGCAACGTGATACCTAAAACTATGTTAATTGATTTTATTTACACACATCATTTCACGTAGGAATTACATTGCAACGTCATTATTCTTTATTTAATCAAATTTGTGAAAAGAACAAGAAAATAAACAATATTCGCCTTGGCTTAAGTGATCAACCAACAATTATTTTATTCAATTCTAATCTTTATTTAACAAAAGATACTATATGGAATTGATTAATTAATTATTTTAAAGGTGATAAAACAACACTAATTAATTAATTAAGGTTCTTTTAAACAAGAAAATAAATGTGATTTAACTAAGTGCTCGGCAATTTACCACTTCTCTTTGCTAGGTCTCCGTTTAGAAAACTTATGGATTCCTTCTTGTTGGGGAACCTCCATTGTAGTAACAAATTATCAAAGGGGTGAGTGTTTAGGATGAGTGGCTTAGGAAGCACAAGTTCACAAGTATTATGCCATCGTTTTAGGTTGTTTTCTGTGTGTTGAAGCCTCGGATTAGGGTCTTATTTATAGGGAATGATTAGGTTTAGGGTTAAGAGCATTCTGCCGCAGCATGTGTAGCGCGCAACTGGATAAGTTGCGCGCGGCAGTCACGCGCAAGTGAATAAGTTGCGCGCGGATGATGCGCGCAGTTATTTGTCTTGCGCGCAGCTCTATGGTAAGATTCGATTTTCCAATATTTTGATATTCTGAATCTTTCACGAGCGCATCTCCAGAAGTTGCGCGCGACAGCTGAGCACGACTTTGTGAGATGCGCGCGACATTTTCCGCTGCAGCTTAAATTTTAACCTAGACGCTCCTAAATCCGTCATTATTGGGTTTTAAGCACGGGCTTAAGCCTAATTGTGATCGGGTTTAGTTAATTGGACCTTATATTGGTCTTGTTCTTTTATTCGCGCTTGTCTTTTGTGTTTTCTCGCTTAACTAGTTATCCATAAGTATTCTTCACTTTGATCCAACGCGAAGATGGCTTTATTTATCGTCATTGCACTTCGTGTCGGGAGCGGAGGCCAAAAGTAGATGTCTACACCAACCGCCATCTTGTAACCCTTATAGCTAGTAAGGGTGAACCATCCAGTCCTATTTGATTTTGGGGTCCGCTGAGGTAGTGCATATGGGAAAAGGCCTCAAAGCCTGGCTCAACATCAAGCATCTCACGGGCAGCAACGAAGCCCATCATGTTGATCTAAGAGTTTAAGGCAAGTTATCAGATGCCCAGTTGGTTCCCATATAAAATCCTCTCCACATCTGGATGGAGAGGAAAATGAAGACCTACTTGGATGGCCGCCTCATAGCAGCCAAAACACTCGTCCCGCTAGCTCGACGAATCTGTCCAGACTATCGAGTCTACAGCATCCTAGACGTTGAGGAGAAAGCCATGTCCCATGACATACTTGAAGATAAATTCCCCAAATTTTTCCACCATGGCTTTCTGCCTTCCCTCAAGCACATGTTAGAAGTAGGCGGCAAATTCAATCCGGTGCGAGGCAGACGGCTAGGCCTAGCCCTCACCCCTATCAATTGACAGGGAATCCCTCGTTGTTTCCAGCTGGGAGTGCGCCTCCTCAAAAGCAATGGAGGTCCTATAGGTTGACGTCTCAGAATTGCCGTCAAAGCTCTCGGACACCGAGTTCGAATTGGGGGGCTTGATGACTGGGGCTAGCAGCATCCTCCCTCAATTCTTCATTCGAGGCTAGATCAATTGGCCCGGAAAATCTTTGTTCTAATTCATCCCAGACTCCTCCAAAATTAAAGAGCTAGGGGTACTTGGAGTACAAGGTGGGCGGTCTGAATTTCTCTTACAAGCGCCCTAAAGGACTTGTCCTAGTTCGTAATCCTGGTCGTTCTCTTCATCTGACCATTGTGTCCTTCACAGACACAGAGTCGGTCAGAGATGGGGAAGAAGGGAATTCCAATAAGGATCAATCAGCACTCCTAGTTCTAGATTCAGCCATCCCCGGTAACCGGTTTATCGCTAACCTAAGTCGTGCGCATGTGGGAAACCATTTTCGAAAAAGAAAAGAAAAAAGTAAAAATTGAGAGGAAATCAGACGGTTACCTTATAGCTGGTTGTCGAAGGCCGCTTGAAAGATTTTTTGATCGTCTGTAGGAACAGGCAGTCAGGTAAACAGGCAATCAGGTAAACACGATTTTTTGGTGTTGAATTTCCCAAAAAGGAGGCGGTCAGCAAGATTCTTCTTAGAAAAATACAAATTCTCCTAGTCAAAGACTCTCTCTTAAAGATTTTTCACTAATGTGTGAAAATGAGATGGGGGTCAACTCGTATTTATAGAGCGGTGAAAAATCAAGGGTGAAAAACCTAACTTTTACTCCATATAAAATGGTAAAAAAGCGTACAAATGCATGCATGCCTGCCACTTGTCAGAGGCGTCACGTGGCACGCAGTGTCACCCCTGTGAGGGGCTAATGTTTTGGGTATTTTAACCCTGCCACATGGTCCACTCTGAGTGTGAAAGGTTTTACCCTGGGAAGGCCTCCAAATGGACCAACTCGGGGAAGGCACATGGTGGGAAGATACCCCTCGGGAATTAGCGGCCCAATTCCCGAGGTAACCGTGAAATGGCGCAGCCTTGTATACACCCATTTGTGTATCCCCAAAACCAAATTCGGTGATGAGTACCTGTCGCGTCGAATCATAATCGAATGAAGTGAAAGTGTGGAAAGTCTAGTGTTGCGGACAGTTTTATTTTCTTTTCTTTTCTCTTTGTGTTTGAAAACCTATTTTAAGAAAAAAGCAAATCATGTTTAGTTTTGTCCGTATCAAGGGTCCAATGATAGTGTAGTTGGATGGGGTTTGAAAAGAGCTTTCCAACGATATATTATAAACCCAATTCTGATGAATAATGAGGAAGTTATGGCCAAATTACTAAACTGGACCCGGTTTGAGCCTTATATGCGGCCCAATAATCTAGAGGAGGGTCTAATATGGATTTATCATTCGTAATGCAATTAGTATTGGTTTTAGTCTTCTAGATTCTTCTAGAAGGTTCTTTTCATTCCTAATTCAATTAGTGTTGATAAATTTACTTTTGTTGACTTTTTAGAGTTTTAATCAGAATAAAACAGTGTCTTTAAGGAAAATACGATTTTGTCCTACTGTACGGCTAAATTTTATCTGAATTTAGAAAACGCGTGAAAATACTTATTAGCGCCTGGCGCTAACTTCTTTTTTCCTCGTCGAAACTATGATTTGTTTTTCTATCCGTTTGGCTGATTTTCTCTATAAATAGCCTCCTAAAACCTCCGTTTTTCATCATAAATTCTCTCTAATTCTCATCAACTCTCTAATTCTTCTCTCTCTAAGATTTTTCTCTCTCTCTCTTTTCTAAACCAACCTTTTTACAAACAAAATTCCGCATTCACAAGACCAAGAAACACCTAACATAATTCGAAGTTGCCTTTGCCCTAGACGTGAAAGGTTTTAATTTCTGAGGGTTAATCTCTCTTTCAATTATTTAATTTAATTGTTGTTTTATTATTTTCCTTGAAGTTACTAACGTGTGTATTTTGTTATTAGAAAGAGGTACGACGCATCCAAGTAAGTGCTTTATTTGATTTTTATTGATATTATGATATAGAAATCATGTCTAGGTTGTTATTATGATTCCTAGTGTCATGTTAGGGCGTTTTGATCTTCCTAGTATCATGTTTAGGGTAACAACTATAATTTCTAATATCAAATATGACAATTATGATTGGTATGATGCTTCCTATTCTCTTCCTAATATTCATGTTAGTATCATGTTAGGGTTAAAGCTTTGATTTTTATTGTTTAGAGACATGCTAGGGTTTGTTATTAATATTGTTAGTATCATGCCTAGGATCTTGCTATTATTATGCTTTAACATGAACATGTTTATTATTATGATCATTATTATTACTACAATTATTTATAATTATTATGTTGCTTAATTTATTTATTTGTTATTGTTATTGCTTGATCACGCCTTTTATCCATGTTTAAAGGGAATTTGTTCTTGTAATCACGCTTAATAAGATAATTAATAATCTTGTTTAGGGTTACTTTGATTATAATTCAAGTGATCGCCAATAATAGTTTATTTTTGCATTAATTTCATTCAACATAGATAAACAGGTTTAGGATTAATCCTATTGATTGCATGTTAGTCAGAAAGCGCACATGGATATGGTCAGAATAAAGTAGAGACCTATTATTAAGACAGGTTCAATCTCTTTTAGGTTGGATTTGTACCTTCATCCCCGAACTACCACTCATGTTTCCAGACCTATTGGACTTGACGATCTCCTGGATCGTTAAGGGGTGTAACCTTCACCTCGTGAACGGTTTACAAGTTCCTAAAACTTGTTGGCGACTCTTTTGCTCTATCTTATTTCCCTTTGGAAGCCACCGTACTTTAGTGTATGATCACAGTGGGGTTCAAGCTAGGGATAATGCTTGAAATATTCCCTATAGTTTTTGGCAACTCCACCAGGGAGGATTTCTATATATTTTAATTCCTGAAATTTATTTCGTCAATGATTTAGAATGAGTGGATGAGACTCGAAAAGTTCTAAGTATTTCATGTGCGTAATTTTGATTAACATTATTGTCATATGCATAAAAAAGATCTCATTGGAAAGACCATCCGTAATAAGTTAAAACATAGGATTTTTACACGTAGGAAATTTGAGGAATATCTTTCACAACTAAGATCGAAAAAATGCTGCGCGAAACTGGAAAATTTTATCGAGCACTGAAAGCTGCTGAGGCATGTAGGAACTAGCGTCAGGGAACAAAGTCTAGCGCCAACAATTTGACGTTAGCGCCAGGCGACAGCTTCTGTCGCCAGGCGCTAAAGCCAAATTGTGGCGCTGGCCTCTATTTGCTGGCGCCAAGTTCTTCCAATACTCGAGCCAAAAATGTGCGTTCTAATTTCGACCAGTTTTTAGCACTGTTTGCTCGATCCTACTTCCTCATTGAGTTTTTCTCACTTTTCTGAAACCCATATGTGTTCTACATATGGACATAACCCTCTGGGAATCATGCTCCATCTACCTGATTGAACGCTCTGAGCAACAAAAGGTACATCCGAGAATGTTGAATTAACCAAACCATGGAAGCGAGTTTTTCTAAACTCGCGGTGTCCCATCCACTCGCGCCAACCCTTCAAGGTTAGGCTTCCGCGCGGTGCATCCGAACAATTAACCATGGACCCTTTATTGACCAACCTATATCCCGAACTTTAGAGCATTAGAGCCATGGTTAGGTTACAAACTCCTTGCATCATGTTGTACCTACTTGACTAATTGTGCATTATTGGTTGTGCATCCTCTATATGTTTTTCCTAACCGTTTGTTTAACTTGTGTTAAGATTAAATAAACTGGTTTATGACTAAAAGAACTTTGCCTAATTAATTAATTAATTAATTTGAGTAATTGAAGTCTAATAATTTAATCAGAGTTGACTTAGTATGACTTTACGCATACCCTGTAGAGTAATAATACCTAAAGCAGTTCTAGATCGACGTTCTATCAATGGCCCCAAGATTAAAACTGTAGCGCCACTCTGTGGAGCGTAGCGCCTGGCGACAGTCCTGTCATCTGGCGCTACACTACAAAGAGAGGTGTCAGTCCTGTCATTTTGACGACAATTTGGTTTGTTGCTCGAGTCATCACCTTATGTCTAATTGAACAGTTTTCTAGTCGATTCAGTTATTTTTACTGGTAATGATAATACCTTGTCAAGTCATTAATCGAGTCTAAGCACTAAGTCCCATGGTCTTACACAAGAGTCAAAAACATAAAGCACACACTAATGCACACTTTGACCATGTCTAAGGGAGTCTTGTATGCGCGTATTTTCCGTCATTTTTTTAGGGGGGTAAGTCGAACATTAATCCTCCAATTAAACCACTTGTTTGAACCCTATACTTAATTCCCAAAAATATGCACCCTATTTTTGCTTTTTTCTCTTCCACAAAAAAAAAAAAAAAAAACGTAAGGTCAAAGTCAATTTGAGTCAAGTCATTAAAACAAAAATGGTTTAATTTACAGCGCGTAGTCGAGAAAGGAAGGGCGTTCGATCAAAGACAACCTTTTTATTCAAGTCCAACTTTTCGACAAACCGATCGCTCGTAAAAGGAAAGCTAAGACAATAATGGAAACTCAAGAGGAAGTTAATGAGCTCAGGAACCAATTGATTACTATGACTAAGGCGTTAAAGGCTTTAACCCTCAAAATCGATGATCCTGTGAAGCAACAACAAATGGACCTCATGCAAGAGAGTCTGAGCAAACTGTCTAGTGACTATAAGTTTCAAGGAATTAGCTCACAAGGGGTCTCGGTGGACAAGGATCTTCTTCCGCAGAAGTTCAATGCCAACGACATCCCGAAATTCAAAGCGATTGACAACCCTTATTTTCACCTAAGAGCCTTCGAAACGATAATGAGTATCAAAGGCATTGACAAGAAGGTGTTTCCCTCTTTGTTCTCACTATCTCACGAAACTGTTTGCCAACAATGGTTCTTTTCTCTTGAGAAAGAAAGAACCTCTATTTGGGATTCTATAGTAAACGCTTTAATTGATAGATACAAGTGAAACATTCAAGTTGAGACTGACTATAGGGAACTTGAAATCCTCAAACAGAAGGAGAATGAAGGTTTCACCTCTTTCTTCAACAAATGGAGATAAACCTCTGCTAAGATGATTGAGGTGCCAAGAGAAAAATAATATGTGAGGTTACTCATCAAAAACCTTCAAGAGAAGTACTCCAAGCATCTCAAATACCAAAATAATCTCCATACCTTCAAAGCCGTCTATGACATTGGAATCAATATTGAAGACGACCTGGTTAAGCTGAAAGCTGCTAACAGTAACTCCAACAGTGGCTTGAAAGGCAAGAAGAACGACAATCCTTCTTCTTCCAAAACTACCCACTCAAACAATGTTAGTACCTTTAACTTAAGTGAAGTCCTTGATATGAATAATCAGGGACAAAAGAAACCATTTAGGAGGAACTTTACTCCTATAGGAATGAGTTATGACACCGCATTTGACCGAGTAAATGCAAAAGGTCTTATAACTTATATTGGACCATTTGGGGACCCACCAGTCGAGAAGAGGACGACTAATTGGAACCCCAATGCACATTGCAAATATCACCAAGGTAGGGGCCATATTACCGAAAATTGTTGGAAGCTTAAGGAAGCTATCTAAGATTTAATCGACAACAACAAACTGCCATTGTCTCCTGCCAGTAAGAAGCCGAGCATTGATAGTGCAACTCTCGCTCACTCCTTAGCCATCTTTGATGAGGAAAACGAGGTTGATCCCTCATCTCTCATCAAACCTATCGAAGAAATCCATGCTATTGAAGAAGAGGAGGAGATCTTTTTCGATGCCATGGATGACTTTCTTGAACTAGCAAGAAAAGTAGACATACAATTGCTTACATTGTCCATGTTGGAGGGATCAAACTTGCTGCGTGAAGCTCTCGAAGTTGCGAAGAAACAATTAGAAGAGCTTCAGAAAAAAGGTGACAAGATTTCATCCACAAAGAAGAAACCCTTTTCTCTGCAAGTAATTGATAAACCCAAGAAGAGTAATAGAATCTATACTCCAATTGGGATTCCATATGCTCAAATGTTCAATATGCTCTCCGAGAGTGGCGAGGTCAAACCTCTCGAACCGAGACCATTTGAATCGCTAAAAAGGACATATAGATTCTACTGTCAATAACATCAATCAGGGGGTCACACTATTGAAAACTGTTTTAAATTTAAAGATTTAATTCAGAAAATGATTGATGACAAAAATCTAGTCCAAATTCCACAAGAGGAAGACATGAGTATTAATGGAGTTTGGGACAGTGATGAAGAAGACGTTTACTTAAAAGACATGGTAGGACCTCCACCTTTAGTGTCATACGCCATAGATGACTTTTGGGTTGAAGAAGATTCATCCATAGACGTCCTCACAAGATATACCTATACCAACTACGCAGCAAGTTCCCATACCTATCATAGAAGATAATGATATTGTCAAACAGCTCAAGAAAACCAAGGTTGAAATGAATGTATGGAATTTTCTAGAAACATCTCGAGAGCATAAGTTGGTAGTGATGAATGCCTTGGATAAGATAGAAATAGATTCTGACACCACTCCTGAGGGGTTGGCTAACTTCCTTACGAGTGATCTCCCTAGTCCTATCAACTTGATCACCTTTTCCGACAAGGACTTACCTCCAGAAGGTGACAAGCATTATAAGGCATTAAACCTCACAGTAGTTTGCAAGAGAATGAACGTCCCTATGAGTCTTGTAGACAATGGATCGGCCATTAATGTCTGTCCACTCAGAACTGCGAGGATGCTAGGTATAAGGGATGAAGACCTAACCCCATCAACACAACGAATAAGAGCTTACGATAACACTCGTCGTCAAGCTCTTGGTAAGATTACTATGAATATAACGGCGGAAGCTATAGAACACGCTACTACATTCCAAGTAGTGGATATTAAGGCTTCATTTAATTTATTGTTGGGACGCCCTTGGCTTCATGACCTAAAGGTCGTCCCTTCATCTCTCCACCAACAGGTAAAGGCCATAGTTGGAGGAATTCCCATTACGATCGATGCTTCACCCATGAGGATTAAAGCCATAGAAAATCCAAAAATTAATGTGGAGCACGATGAAGATGATGAAGATTTGTGGGGCTTTAATGAAGAGGTCTCCTTAATCGAGGAGGATGAAAGGACCCCTCTCTGCCATGACCCCCACTCCAATATAATAGTGAACGCTATTCTGAAGAAACAAGGACATTTTCCTTAGATGACTCTAGGAAAGAAGAAAGGAATAGCAAAATCGCTGGAATCACCTGACCTCCCTAAATTAGACACTTTCGGACTTGGATTCGAACCGACACGAGAAGATCTCAAGCAAGCCCAGGAAAAGTCAAAAGCACGTAGGAACGCTCGCATCCAAAAGAAAGCAATCCCAATGGATCAGTATCCTCTTACCCTTAATGGACAATTCATAAAAGAAGGAGAGGACTATCCATGCTACGAATTTCCCAAACCTTTTGTCGTAAATGGCATAAGGCAACCGGGATTTGAAATTTTCCTAGATTGCTATTTTCTAGATGAAATCCCAAAACCTGTCCACAAGGAGAAAGCACCCCCATGCTTTGACTTTAATGTCATCGGATTACTATTTGGGCGAGAAAAAGATGAGCCAACGTACATAGAGGATAACTCCTCGCTCATCCAAACGATCCTAAAAAGAGAAAGCTTTGATCCCTCAAAGCTCATCACTGCAGCGGAAGGATCACTACAAGGGTGGCGCAAGACCGTCAAGGTGACTACTCCAAGCGGAAGGAAAATCTCCATTACGACGGGGCAAGGACCAATGTTTGAAGAGTCGTTTGAGTCAGAGTCAGACTCAGAGTCTCTTCCTATAGAGTCATATAAATCTTTAGTTGTAGCACCCCCTTCTTCTATCTCTTCCCCTAGGATAGTTAGCGATCAAGTGCCTGAGGACATATCTCTCTTCGATGTAATGATTTCCGAATTTAATAATATGTCTTCTTCGTCTTACTCCTACTGTTTTTCTTTAACCCAAGATGACGAGCATTGCTTAAATAACAATGAAAATGATAAAGAACTTATTAAAGCAATGGAAACACTTGAAAAGAAAACACCGATAATTGAGGAAACTGAGACAGTTGATATCTCAAATGATTCAACAAAATAAAAGAGAAGTTAAAATCAGATTAACACTTGATGAGCAAGAAAGAACCGATTTAATCAATTTTCTTAAATAATTCATCGATGTATTCGCTTGGTCATATGAAGATATGCCAGGAATTAATAGAGAAATAGCTCAACACACCATACCGTAATTCCAGGAATGAAACATGTAAAACAAAAGTTGCGCCGAATGAAACCCGACGTAGCTCTTAAAATAAAAGAAGAAGTTCAAAAACAAATAACTGCATGTTTTATTAGGGTATTCAAATACCCCGAATGGTTCGCCAACGTCGCCCCAGTTCCGAAAAAAGATGGTAGGGTAAGAATGTGTGTCGACTATCGAGATCTGAATAAGGCAAGTCCAAAGGCCGACTTCCCTTTACCACACATCGATATTCTGGTAAATAACACAGCGAATCATGCACTTCTCTCGTTCATGGATGGATACGCGGGGTACAATCAAATTCTCATGGCAGAAGAAGACATGGAGAAAATAACCTTCATAACACCATGAGGTACTTACTACTACACGGTAATGCCATTCAGGTTTAAAAAGGTGGGTGCTGCTTGCCAACGAGCAGCAACTGCCTTGCTCCATGACAGGATGCACAAAGAAGTTGAGGTATATGTGGATGATATGATTGTGAAATCAAAAGATCACCCAGGCCATCAAATAACCTTAAGAAAATATTTTGAAAGGCTAAGAAAATACAATATGAGGTTAAATCCATCCAAGTGTGCTTTTGGAGTCACCTCAGGCAAGCATTTAGGTTATGTCATAAGCTCTAGAGGAATAGAGATAGACCCAACCAAGATCAAGGCAATCATGTCAATGCCACCGCCCAAAACCGAGAAGCAAATTCAAGGATTCATTGGCCGATTGCAATACATAAGCAAGTTCATATTAAAATTGACAACAATATGTGAACCAATTTTCAAAAAGCTTAAAAAGAATGTACCACTAATATGGGATGACGAGTGTTAAAAAGCCTTTGAAAAGATCAAAGCCTATCTCGCAAATCCTCCCGTATTGGCACCAGCACTTCCAGGAATACCTCTTAGGTTGTACTTAACAATCACCAAAGAGACAATGGGAGCCATGCTAGTACAAGAAGTAGAAGGCAAAGAAAATACAATCTACTATCTAAGCAAAAAGATGCTCGAGTATGAAGTACGATATACACCATTTGAGAAATTGTGCCTCGCATTGGTGTGGGCCACAACCAAGTTAAGACATTACATGCTTGTGCATACAGTCTTTGTAGTTTCCCGATTGGATCCACTCAAGTATTTATTCAAGAAATCTACACTCAATGGGCGCATATCAAGATGGTTAGTCAACTTAGCCCAATTCGATATAAGGTTCATGCCACAAAAAGCTATCAAAGGATCTATGGTTTCAGATTTTCTAGCGGACTTTCCAATAGAAGATTCGACGCTAATACACGACAATGAATTTCCAGACGAAGACTTGATGGTCACCGAGGACGTTACTCGGACCTTATACTTCGACGGAGCCTCAAACCAAAAAGGGATGTGGCGTTGGAGTATTACCAGTATCACCTAAAGAAGAGCATGTTCCAATCTCCAAAAAGCTTGTTTTCGACGTTACCAATAACGCTGCTAAATACGAAGCATGCGTGGTAGGCCTTGAAACGGCTTTGGCATTTGGAGTGAAAAAATTACGAATATTCGAAGACTCTTCATTGATCATCAATCAAATATCTAAAAGATGAAAAGTAAGGAGCGAAAGTCTAGCCCCTAACCAAACTTATCTAGAAACTCTCACTAATCAGTTAGAGAAGGTGGAATACATGTATCTACCTAGAGAAGAAAATCAAATTGATGATGCCTTAGCAAGACTATCCTCAATGGTTAGGATTCCTACGGAAATCGAGAAAATGCCTCTAACTATAGAAAAATGGCATAAACCGGCTTATATTCAAGCTATAGAAGGTGATGAAGTGATCCAAGATGATGAAGAAGAATAAGAAGAACCATGGTATACGGGTATACTTAACTATGTCAACAAAGGAGATTACCCTCCCCATGTTGACAAAAGAGAAAAACGAGCATTAAGGCTCTTGGCTTCCCAATACGTACTCATAGACAACGAGTTACACAAAAGGGTACCTAAGGGTCGAGCTCTTTTATGTGTAGGAAAAAAGGATGCTCAAAGAGCAATGAGGATAGTCCACGAAGGAATTTATTGAACTCACGTAAATGGCAAAATGCTAGTCCAAAAGATAATGTGAGAAGGATACTATTGGACTACCATGAATAGGGATTGTCATCAATACGTAAAAAGATGCCCTAAGTGCCAAATCTACGCCAATTTACAACATGTTCCTCCATCTCTACTATACACCTACACTTCGCCATGGCCATTCTGTACGTGGGGAATTGACATTATTGGCAAAATCACTCCCCCGGGAACAGGAGGTCACGAATATATTTTAGTAGCAATTGATTACTTCATGAAGTGGGTTGAAGAGCAATCATACACTAAACTCACTGCAAAACATGTAGCACTCTTTATCGAAAGAAATATTATTTGTCGATATGGAATCCCACATGACATGATAAGTGACAATTGAACTCACTTTCAAGCTGAGTGTGAAGATTTGTTACAAAAATAAGGTATTCAACATCATCATTCTTCTCCTTATAGACCTCATGCAAATGGAGCAGTTGAAGCGGCTAACAAAAATTTAAAGACTATCATCAAGAAAATGACAGAAAATTACAAGGATTGGCCTGACAAACTCCATTTCGCATTATGGGGTTATCTCACGTCAATTCGCACATCAACGGGAAATACGCCATTTTTCTTGGTTTATGGAATGGGTGTCGTACAACCTGTAGAGCTAGAGATACCATCTCTACGCATTGCATTAGAAAGCAAACTCGATGAAGTTGAATTGACTAGAGCGAGATATGAGGAGCTAATTCTAGTTTATGAAAAATGACTAGAAGCTCTACATCATACTCAATGCTACCAAACTCGTATGGCTAGACATTTTAATAAGAAGGTCAAGACAAGAAACATCAAAGTAGGAGACATGGTGTTAAAAGCATTAAGGAAGAATGTTCTAGATCCAAGGGGAAAATTTAGGCCTAATTGGTCTGGACCCTATATTGTTAAAACAATCCTATCAGGAGGTGCAGCAAAATTAACTGATATGGATGGCAATGAGTTCTCGAACATGACAAATCTTGACCAACTTAAAAAGTACTACCTATAATTACTTGAGTAGGACACTCAAGAGAGCTACGTTTGGCCTGGTTCCTTGAGAAAGGATACGTAGGCAACCCTTTACGGGTGCGGCCACTTTAAGTTTTTCAAACCTCGCATCCCAGACTTAAAAATAAATTTGACAGAAAATCGACGAAACATCAGCGTCACAGAAAAAACACCGACGCCAGCCGACGGACCTTAGCGCCAGACGACAACGCCTGTCGCCTAACGCCAGACTTCCGCAGCTGGCGCTAGTCGTAAAATCGCGGCGCCATTTTTCTGCAAAGTACCTAGGAATATTTTGGTGTTTTTCGGAAAATTTTCGACTTCCGTACTCGAAAAAATTTCTAGAAAATTAAAATTTCAGTTTTCATTGCTTTAATAAATTAAATTTAAAGGAGATAATTTAATTAAAAAAGCTGCAATTTCATTAATAAAATAAACTAACAATTACATTATTGATGGAATATAAATAAATTAACTTTAAATTTAAAACTAATTCTAATAATTGAAAGTTAAGCAATGCTTTAATCTTTTTTCTCTTTCTTTGCTCTCTTCCAATTTTTATCTGCATCCTCTTCTTCATCTATAACTTTTGATAGTAGGCATCCTTTAGAGGACCTACATTCAATTTTGGAGTAAATAGTTTCTCCCTTAGCTAGGACCCCATGTTTCTTCTCTACCCAAGCCTTCTTCTTTGAAGTGTCAGCTTTTCTCTTTCCTTTATCCTTTGTAGAACTTTTCTTCCTATGCATTGTAGGTGTTTTGTACTCAATTCTATCACCCAAGCGTTCCTTAACGGGAATCACTTTGTCACCTAGACGACTATTCACATCAGTTTTACTCTAATTTTTCTTCATGTCCTTTGAAGGTTTCTTCAGAAGCCATTTTTTCACATCATTCGGCAAAGGAGGAGGAACCTTTTGGGTAATCACTTCCCATAAAGGTCTGGCGCTCCAATAAGCATCAAATTTGTCTACTTCTTAAGAGACAGGAAATTCATAGGGACGACGAAGATCCCCGGAAGGAATTGTTTGAAGTAGGCCGTACTGTCTTTTTACCCTGCAGGGATAATAAAAAGTCATTCTGGACAAGCTTGGAAGACGGTAGAAGGGTTGCTTATTAACACCAATCATCTTTTCTATTTTCCACCAAGGGATGACCCACTTGATGGTAAAATTGCAAGAGCCGAAGACCTTCTTCCACTCATGGCGCCCCATCTTAGAGAAGCATTTATTCCTTCTCACAAAGCAGTTTGGAGTATACTTCTCAACATTGTCTGGAGGACTAATTAATTCTAGTCTTTCCATTAGCCACATCTGTAAAAAAAATTCAATGCAAATAAATTAATATTACTATACGAAAATATGTTTTAGATTTCTGTAATTAAAAATATTATTTTTCTACCTGTAATAAAATTGGAGAGCCCTGAAAAGGTGCTTTTGGATTCTTCTTTAATTCATCAAGACTAAGCATAGTCTCTCCAACAATTAATGGCGTTGGATTTCTCCCAGGTTCAATCTGCTCCAAGACAGTTGATATGATTGCTTCCTCATTACCTCTACCGCTAGTGAGAAGATATTGATTAAGCATGCAAAACGGGAAAGCCCTTCTTCTATAAACATGAAAAGACTCAGAATAAGGTCTATCAAAATAATGGCGAGCAAATTCTATCAAATTAACTATGCTACCATCTACTATATTTGTTAGATCTTTGTCTTTTAAATTAAAGAAGCGCTCAAAATCCTTATAATAATATTCATTTATTCTAGGGATTACTGGAAGATCTAATGCAGGGAAGCCTATGATAGCACTGAATTCTTCCGACAAAGGGCTAATTTCATCACACCATAATCTAAAACAATGAGTATCCACATCCCAATATTCTAAGGCGGTATGAATAAAGTCTACATCAAGATCTACCCCCTTGACACCATAAATACCCCCATATGGAAAAAGTCTAACTCCTTTCTCTCCTTGGCAGTTAAAGACCGACACCATTCATGAGTGAAGTTGGTAAAACTTTTAGAGACTAAAGACATGATTATTATTTTTTTTTTTCAAAAGCTAAGGTTATTGTAACACCCCAGTAATTCTCTCTTAAAACCTGTAAATACCCTTAACAAAATCAAAGAGAATTACTGGCGTGCTACCGCCACGTGTTCAAACGTTAAGACTATATTAGAAATTAGCAGCGGAAAAACTAAATCAGTTATAAATAAGTTTTAAAACCAATAACCAAAATCAAATGTAGTGATACAACTTGGAACCATTAAGTCCCATATTCAAAACCCCACAAAAAGTAGTAAATAAATAAAACCAGAGTTTAAATAAATTCAAATTTATGAAAAGAAATAAACTGCAAATAGTAACCAACTCTCTACTCAAAATCCCACAACCCTGATGCGAATGCTGCGTATGTAAGAACCTGTGGTTAATCTGCTCCCCAATATTACAAGTGTAAAAATTGGATCGTCACAGGGTCATTGAAAGGCGAAGGCCATGACCAAAGAAAGACACATAAAGCACGTAATTAGCAAAGCTGACTACATACAAGCTGCAAAACATAAAAGAAATCCCTAACATGCTACTAATAGTCAATCATCACGCATCATTAGTTTATAGACTCGACACATGACTCAACTATATATATTACTAAGACTCCATTAATTAATAATAGGTAAATCATTATTTTTATTCATTAGATTACGCAATAGACAAGGTTGTCCAACCCATGCTCCATTTGGAACATCAATAAAAGAAAAACCCCATGCCTCCTTTCGGAAACATCAATAAACATCCAACGACCACGGGCGCGACTCCGTGACCGTAGTTCGTATGAGATCTCACCTAACTCCTAGTTTAAAAAAAATATTTGAAATAGGAGACCCGTAGATCAGACGACCTCGATAAAAGTACACGGCTAATACCCCGTGTACCCCAACTCCTGATTGTCATTACTCCAGAAGTGCACCAATCCAAAGTTTTATTGCTCATCCATCTTGTACTTTACGTGATTTACAGGTTTAGACTTGGTGATGACTCATATACATTACAATACAAACATTCCAAACACAATTCAATCAAACAAGGCATTTTCCCAATTTAAATTCTTGATTTATTAGTGACAAACAACAATTATTATTTATTTCTTTACTACCTCGGTGTATAAACACCTTGAGTGCATAAGGCACCCTAAAACCTTTACCTCGTCTTATAAGGCTTGAATTCTTCCTTTACTCATCCTATTTCAATAATCATGAATGAGTAATAAATAAATCATCTCACATATTCACATACCTTTGCCTCTAAGCGCATCTTGCAAAGTAAATGCATAAATAATTTGCAAAGTAAAATAGTGCACGTCATACGGAAATCACAATGTATAACCAAACAATTATTCCCTATCTTCTCTATACATGATACTAAGTTCTTGTTTCATTCCTAAACATGCTTCTAAAGGCAAGGTTTCGTAACTCGTACGTACCTTGAATAAACGAATTGGTATGCCACTTTACTATCTAGAAATCACCTTCAACAAACTCCTCTCCTAAACCAAACAATAACTTCTCAATCAATACCCAATCTATCAAATTTACAGCAATACTAACTTACTTTAAAACCTTCAAAATCCAAATCAAACAACACTTTAAATCCTTCCCTTTAGTTAAAATTAAACGCTTACATATAGTTTTTTAAATTTTCTTCATAAAAACCTTAAAATACACTCTTATACATGAAATTACAGCAAGTTTAAAGTTTAATAAAAATCGGAAACTATTTAAAAACCCATAATAATCTCCTTTTTTAATGGGTGATTAAACCCTCTTTATAAAACATCAAAAGTAGTACTTAGAAACTCTTTCCAGCACTTAAAACTTCAATAAAAACATATATATGCTTAATTAACTTTAAACATTATTAACTTTATCAATCAAACTCAAGGATAATATTTTAAGTATAAAAAACTTTGTTAAAATCAAAAAGTGCCCGAATATCATATTTAAAGGCTGAATTTTGCCACGAGAGGGTGGTGCTCACTACCAAAATGTAGTAAGTCATTCTTAAAACGTTATTTCCACATGAAAAAAACACTACTTTTTCATCAAAATCGGATGAGTTCAGAACCTGATCGGGATTAAAACGGGATTAATATTAACGAACGAATATCTAAAAATTAAAACCCGAATTTAAGTGTTCAAAATAATATGGAATTAAGTTAAAATAATCATTAGTTATAATCACCAAAATTTCAAAAAACTATTACTATAAAAGCCCTAAATCAATTGTTCATAAAACCCCTAAAATCATGATTTTCAATAATTAAAAACCCTAGGTTATAAAATTTATAAAATATGAAAATTATGACACTTATAAAATATGAAATTATAAAGTTTATTCATCAAAATACAATTTGATACTAATTAAATTAATTTCAAACAATAAAATCAAAACCATAAATCAATAATTATAATTACACAAATTAATAAAACTAAGGAGAAAGAAAATAAGACTAACCTTTTTGTGTGGGAAATTTTTGGGGATTCATGGGGTATTTATAGGAGAGAATTGTAGGGTAAATAGGAAGATTGAGCCTCATAAAAATAATGGGTCGATTAAGTAAACAATGGGTTAGGCTTGTGTGATTGGACATAAATTGTAGAATAAAGGTGCATAAAATAATTTGTTCAAATAATTTTCGACCCAGATTGATAATTAGAAACTTTTGAATAAATTATGAAAAATAACAAATAAATATTATAAATAAAATAAATTTTCATTTATAAAATATTTAAAAATACGGGGGATTACAATTATATTTAATCTGCTGAAATTATGAAGAAAATCGGCTGGGCAGAGGGCTATTTATGCACAAAATCGGCACAGTTTCAATCCGGAAAGGATTCGGAGTTAACGCTCATCAGCGCCAGACGCCAGACATTGGCGCCTAACGCCAGAGCCTCGCGCCAAACGCTAAGAGTTAGCGCCTGGCTCTAACTCAAAACGCGTGGCGCCAGATGGCGCTGACGTGTCTTATCATACGAGCTTTTCAAAACCGCGTTTTTTGCCTGATTCGAGTCTGACCAATGACTTTATAATTTTTTATTCTTTTAATACCCTTTTTTCCATATCATATTTTTCCTTCTTCTTAATTAATATATCAATCATATTAATTATATTATTTTTTAAGATTATATTTAGACTTAACTTTTAAGTTTTTGTAAATCCGATATTTTTATTTTTTTCATTGTTTCTTTTTAGGGGAGAAAGTCGGATACCCTCCATAAATAATAAAAATGACGGAATTTTTGCGCAAAATTAGTAATTATCACAATTCTTTGCACACACGAACATGCACATAAAAATAAATGAAAAAATAATAAATAAATGTCAATTTAAATAAACTCATAGTAGTATGTATAGACAAATATGTCTAATTAATGAGTCTAATAAAGGCAAAGTTCTATACAAAGTCAAAATATAAATAAAAAAAAAACACAGGAATTAACTATGGCGCCGGAGGACGTACACCCATCATGTCATAAAACTACGTAGTACGAGGAGTAACCTCTCCACCAGCTCCAGCTCCGGTCTCCTAGGGAGGTGGAAAACTCAGCACAGGACCTGTCCATCCAAGATCGCCCTGAGGCAGAGGCTGCGGAGGCTGCTGCGATGACGAGCCGACCTCGTACATCCCACCACCTCTAAGAGCCGAGGTAGCCTTTCCCTGGCCTATCGGCGCAGCATGTACACCCTTAGATGAAGAGCCTGAGCCCTCCACCGCCTCGGTCCGGGCAACCTCAGAATGACCACCCCGACCGCCAGAACCAGTACGGCGACGTCTCGAGCTAGACCTCGCCGGCTCTCTCCGCACCTCAGGTCTTGTACGGGTACGAGAAGGAATGGGCTGACCCTGCAAGAAGGAACTAAGTAAAAAAAAAATCAAAATAAAAGCAGTAATGCAAAAATAAGAAGGGAAACTACCACCTGAACGGCGGCGTCGCGACAACACGTAGCCACATTCCTCATCCGAACGAGCTGGCTCTCGAAGGCATCTATGCACCGTGCCATTGTCGTGACCACCTTGCGCAAGAACTTTCATGGAAATAAAGTCAGTAATGATGCATAACATATATGGACAAAAATTGCAAATAAATAAAGCTTACCCGAGTCAAGTGACGAGGGATCGACCGCTCCCCGAAGCGCTCACCCTAAGGAGCCGGAGGAATTATCTCCTCAATCGGCCCGTATGTTCCCTGATAATGGATGGACATACGAGGTGGCACGAACTCAGTAGGTCTAGCCTGACGAAAGCAAATCCAAGTCAGTAAAACATTACTTGGGGGCTACTTAACGAAAGGTAAAAGCTGAGAATCATACCGCCACCTCCTCAGCCATTACAAGGACTAGAGCTAACAACGGCAGTAGCTCCTCCTCATAGCACCGCCCAGGGATCGTATTAGATAGCCAAGGGTACCAGCTCTCTCTTACATGCTCACCAACCTCGCGGCGTTGAACATGTGACGCGGTGGAGGAGCAGGAACGACAAAAGTATCCGAGGAGTGCTGAATAGCAACCCTCTCTCCAAGATATGCGACTGCTCCATATGTCCCCAAGAAATAGCGACGCTCAACAGTATACTGCGCGGCTAACCCAGGGACAACCAAGCCGACCCACGGCCGGTACTACACGTCAGACTCCTGCAAAGAATGCCTATCAGATAAGAATTTATCGAAGGTAATGCGAAAGTGTTCAAATATATAAAGAACCATACCGAGATGATCTGATTTCGGACATAAGAAGTAGACATCCCAGCACGGCGGCCTCCCCAAGAGGCACTCACTGGAAATCTGCGCGGCGACGATCCCGCCGGCGCAACCGAGGGAAAGTACTCGTAGAACCAAATCTAAAAAAGCAAAAAGCATCAGCAAGTGTTAATCAAAGGTTAGAGATAAACTTTATGGGAGATAAAGTATACCTCTACGACTCTCCAAAAGACGGACAGAGCGACGTTCCCCGTGAAGGACCAGTGTCGACACGAGTTTCGTAACGCTCGAACAAAGTCAGCATATGCCAAGCTGGCCCAGTCATAAGTCCCGATCAAGTGTAGATCACGGACCACAGGTAGGTAGTAAATCAGCACTTTACTACCCTTGTTAGGGGAGAACATCCCTGACAGCAAAATAAGCACAAAGATGCGCACCCGCTGCTCTTGGGTGGTCGCACAATCCTCGAAAGCCGCCCCTAGAGTCGAACGGCGAATCCCCTTGGCGCTGAACTAAGTCAACTCTACCTCACCACGAGCCCGAACAGCAATCGGACCCAACAGCTCCTCGACCTCAGGGGAAAAGACGCTGATCTCGTTGTCAAATGGCAACGCAACAGAGCTAAACTCCAGTCCCGTAATAAGATTGAAGTCGATCGGGGTGACCATCATCTTACCCCAGGGAAAGTGGAAAGTGTTGGTGGTGTCCTAAAAGAACTCCAAAAGGGCACGAGCCACGTGCTGACCCCCGCTAGAGGAAATCATGGCCTCCGAGATCTCAAAAAGTGCAGTCAGTCCGCAAGACTCCCAGAGAAGTCTCACCTCTCCGTCAACGCCTATGTACATCTTGCACAGGTCACCTAAGGTGTCGCAGCCTGAACCGTGGCAGCGTGTCCTACCAACTATGATCCCACGTCGCACCCTCTCAGAAATGTGGTGGACGGGAGAGAAGTACAGAGTCCGCTCATCCCACTCAGGGAGGGGACCGAGAGAAGTGGACGGGTCGGCGTCATCCTCTATGGGCTTGTGCTCCTGTCATACGTCTCGGGACCGTGAACCCAAACCTCGCTGTCTAGCCATGATACATTGTGCAAAATCATCATGAATTAAGGTTCTTTAGTATCTAAGGTTCACTTAGTTGCATGATACTATGTTCGCAAAAAAAAAAAACAGAGTACGTAGTACTAAAACAGAGCACAAATTCAAAGTGAGCATATACGGCATTTTTCAAGCATCCAAACAATTTTTTGCAATACTATGGTAATTATTGTGACAAATTGAACAAGAATTGCTAGCAAAAACATCAAGAACAAGCCACATTGTCTTCCCGACCTTAAGAGGTCCAACAATGGTGATTTGTTCAGTTATTCACCAAATTGAGTCAAACAAGTCTCAAATTACTCCCAAGGCAATATATAAACATAATCAAGCAATTTCATGGCATAAAATTTGACAAACAAAGTGAATTAAGCTATTCAAGTTTCGAATTTTCAAGAAATTCGTGAACAAACATATGTGAAATTCATTAAAACCGGAGAGAGTTTGGGGAAAACTAACATAGATCGGGAAAATGGATGGAATAAGATTTGATTTGCAACAAATTTGAGGGAATTCGGTTGAGAAACGAGCAAGAACGGATGAATTGAAGTTCCGGGCGATTTCTCGAGCAAAAATGAGCGGTAGCGGCGAAAATGAAGAAGAAAGGGTTATACATGGAAATCCCGACTCCAGCGCCAAGCGACAGGCCTTGGCGCCAGACGATAAGGCTTAGCGCCTGGTGCTAGTGCCAGCGCCTGACGCTAGAGCCAAATATGCGGCGCCAGCAATATTTCAGCGGCGACAGAATGTTCAGCCACTCAGTGCGGTTATTTCGACCTCCTACAATATTTTGGGTTCCTTGGTACGCCAGTTAGCCCCTCTAAGCAATTTGACATGATTTAGTAATCGGCTCGATTACGATTGCATAAAATGATCGACCTGATGAATGATCGTCTCACTTAGCTTAAAGCGCCTAAGCATTGGCTCATCGCAGAAGCACCAACATACTGGTTCATAATGCAAAGGCAACGACATACTGGTTTAAAATTCAGCAGAGGCACCGACATACAGGTTCAAAAGCAGCAAAAGCGCCGACGTACTGGCATAGCGGAAGCAAAGTTCAAGTGAGCTTTCAAATATCGACAAGCGTGGGTCTTCGGTAATTTCCCTCGGAATAAATATCGCAACAACTGAGTATAGCTTCAGGCGAGGATATCTTCGGCAGCATTCCCTAGCTTGTGGAGAGTTGTCACAAACAACTGGAGGTGATTTCAAGCGAAGTTGTCTTCGATCGTGTTCCCAGGCTTGCGGAAGATGGTCACAAAGTGCTAGAAGGTGGTTTCAAGCGAAGCGATCTTTGATGGGGTTCTCTAGCTTGTAGAAGTCTATCATGGCAGAATTGGAGGCAGTTACAAGCGTAGCAGTCTTCAAGCAACATTCTCTAGCTTGCAGGAGGTCGTCAAAAATACAGCAAATACAATAATGCAGCAGCAAATCGGTTACTCCTTCAGAGACGTGAGCTCAACGGAGCAAGATACGCGTTTCTTAACTCTCTTATCTTTTTAACTAATGCTAGTTTGCAGGTATCGGCGTTACAAGAATGATTTAGGATCGCCGAACGTTCTGAATCATTCTCCGTCCCTATTGATACTTTGACTTTTGTTTTCGAAACTTGCGTTTCTCCAAACTCAGTCAAAGTGGGGGCTTCTGTAGACACCCATTTGTGTCTCCCCAGAACCAAACCCGTTGATGAGTACCTTTCGCGTCGAATCATAATCGAATGAAGTGAAAGTGTGGAAAGTCTAGTGTTGCAGATAGTTTTAATTTCTTTTCTTTTCTCTCTATTTTTGAAAACCTATTTTAAGAAAACAGCCAATCCAGTTTGATTTGGTCCTTAGCAAGGGTCCAATGATAGTGTAGTTGGATTGGGTTTGAAAAGAGCTTTCCAACGATATATTATAAGCCAAATTCCGATGAATAATGAGGAAGTTATGACCAAATTACTAAACTGGGCCTGGTTTGAGCCTAATGTGCGGCCCAATGATCTAAAGGAGGGTCTAATCTGGATTTATCATTCCTAATTCAATTAGGATTGGTTCTAGTCTTCTAGATTCTTCTAGAATATTCTTTTCATTCCTAATTCAATTAGCGTTGATAAATTGACTTTTGTTGACTTTTTAGAGTTTTAATCATAATAAAAGATTATTTTTAAGGAAAATACGATTTTGCCCTTCTGTACGGCTAAATTTTATCTGAATTAAGAAAACGCGTGAAAATACTAATTACCGTCTGGCGCTAATGCCTGGCGCCTGGCGCTAGCGTTAGCGCCTGACGCTAATGTTCAGCGCCTGGCGCTAGCGTTAGCGCCTAACGCTAATGTTCAGCGCCTGGCGCTAACTTCTTTTTTCCTCGCCGAAACTCTGATTTGTTTTTCAATCCGTTTGGCTTATTTTCTTTATAAATAGCCTCCTAAAACCTCTGTTTTTCATCATCAATTCTCTCCAATTCTCATCAACTCTTTAATTCTTCTCTCTCTAAGCTTTTTCTCTCTCTCTTTTCTAAACCAACCTTTATACAAACAAAATTCCGAATTCACAAGACCAAGAAACACCTAGCATAATTCGAAGTTGCCTTCGCCCTACACGTGAAAGGTTTTAATTTCTGAGGGTTTGGTCCCAAATCTCTCTTTCAAATATTTAATTTAATTGTTGTTTTATTATTTTCCTTGAATTTACTAACGCGTGTATTTTGTTATTAGAAAGAGGTACGGGGCATCCAAGTAAGTGATTTATTTGATTTTTATTGATATTATGATATAGATATCATGTCTAGGTTGTTATTATGATTCCTAGTGTCATGTTAGGGCGTTTTGATCTTCCTAGTATCATGTTTAGGGTAACAACTATAATTTCTAATATCAAATATGACAATTATGATTGTTATGATGCTTCCTATTCTCTTCCTAATATTCATGTTAGTATCATGTTAGGGTTAAAGCTTTGATTTTTATTGTTTAGAGACATACTAGGGTTTGTTATTAATCTTGTTAGTATCATGCCTAGGATCTTGCTATTATTATGCTTTAACATGAACATGTTTATTATTATGATTATTATTATTACTACAATTATTTATAATTATTATGTTGCTTAATTATATTTATTTGTTATTGTTATTGCTTGATCATGCCTTTTATCCATGTTTAAAGGGAATTTGTTCTTGTAATCACGCTTAATAAGATAATTAATAATCTTGTTTAGGGTTACTTTGATTATAATTCAAGTGATCGCCAATAATAGTTTATTTTTGCATTAATTTCATTCAACATAGATAAACAGGTTTAGGGTTAATCCTATTGATTGCATGTTAGTCAGAAAGCGCACATGGATACGATCAGAATAAAGTAAAGACCTATTATTAACACAGGTTCAATCTCTTTTAGGTTGGATTTGTACCTTCATCCCCGAACTACCAGTCATGTTTCCAGACCTATTGGAGTTGACGATCTCCTGGATCGTTAAAGGGTGTAACCTTCATCTTGTGAACGGTTTACAAGTTCCTAAAACTTGTTGGCGACTCTTTTGCTCTATCTTATTTCCCTTTGGACGCTACCGTACTTTAGTGTATGATCACAGTGGGGTTTAAGCTAGGGATAATGCTTGAAATATTCCCTACAAGCCTAAACCCCTAGGTCATCAAACCCTAGGGAAGGGGCATGCCTTTTGAGGACCCTATAAATAGGGAGATTCCCCTAATTATTGGGACACCTTACAATCATTACATCATTTATTATTCTCAAAAATAGAGAAAACACCTGATATCGGAATCCGAGAAGATATTTACTTTCCGCACGTTTTCACTCTAACCGTTTACTAATTTGACCGTTGGACACAAAACTCCGACCTTTCAAAGCTTCCGTGTTTTTACAGGTACAGTGCGGCCCCGGACCAGTCTTGGTGGTGTAAATCTTCCGCAGGACACAAAAAACCCCGAAACATTGCTTACTTTGCTTCGTTGTCAAGGACGATAGGAAAAAATTATTTAAGTTTGCTTGGAGTGGATGAATTTGTATTGAATTATGGCTTCCTATAAGTTGACCTCATATCTTGCAGCACAACTAAATAAGGAAAAGCTAATGGTGAACTAATATGGTTAACTAATGTGTGAAGAATATGTTGATTGTTGGCAAGAGTGAATTGGTTTTTGGATCCTTGGTTAAGCCTTTCCTGAAAGGTCATACTAAAAATTACAAATGGTAAAACATATTTTCCTTGTGACTACAATCGACACACTCCAAATTGCATTGTACATGTATCCTCTTCCCTTGAGCAACTGCCCAATTGGGTTAGCGAATTTACAATATAAAATTTCCTATAAACCCGAGGGATGTAATGGCAAACAGAGATACAATCGGGGCTAAAGTTGGAAAAAGAACTATCTTTACAACAATATTCACGGGAGGCTCAAGATACGTGTATCCGAATTAAAGAAAAGGGATGCTCTACTTAGAGGTGAAGGGGAAAAAAAAGCAGAGAACTATAGCTTGTTTTGTATGGTTTATAAAAATTTATAAGAAAAAGAAAAGCAAAATAAAAAAAAAATCACCAGAATAAGAAATATACAGAATTATGAGATAAAAATTCATGCATTGCATGGCCTGGGGTTACATCTAGTAATAGTAATAACAAGGATAAAAATACATTTTAATAATCCCAACTATGGGCGATTTACTTTTAATAATCTCAACTATTGGCGATTTACTTTTAATAAAAATTCATTATCTAATAATGCTAACTATTGGATATGTTTGGCTAGAGTAGTCCCAATGACCGGTAATATGTTGAATGTGTTTTTTTTAATAGCCACGTGTCAACACGTGCTTGACCCAAAAAAGCAAATAAAACCCAAAATTTTCTCAGCCACCTTCCCACCACCGCAAAACCCTAACCCCCCCCCCCTTACGTCGCTAGAAAACGTCCAGCCACCCCCTTAACCACCAAAAATTAGTATGTCGACCCTTTAGCACCCCACCTAACCCACCGTCAATCCCCAAAACCACCTACCTAGCCCACCTTAACCCTAAAACCACCAACCAATCTCTCGAAATCAAGCTCCCTCTCCTACCTCCACCACAAAAATCGCCCCGCCTCCCTTTCCCCACCCTCGAAATCGGTTGTTTTGACGGTGGGCTAGGCGAGGAAGGGCGGTTTTGGCAACGGAGGAAAAGAGAGGGCCTACTATTAAGGCTCATGTTCGTTGCTTTTGGGGTTGGGTGGGCTATGTGGGTGGTTTTGGGGGTCGAGGGTGTGTCAGGTAGGGTGGTAAAGAGCCGACCGACCGATTTTTAGTGGTTAAGAAGGTGGACGATCTTTTTCGGCGAGGTAAGCGAAGGTGCTAGGGTTTGGGGTGGTGGGAAGGTGGCTTGGGAAATTTTGGTTTTTTAATTTATTTTTTAAAATTTTTGGGTTAATCACGTGTTGACACGTGTCATGGTTACCTAGTATAACATGTCATTTACTTGATGTTTACTAGGGCTGGCAAAAACTGACCCGACCCGACCCGAAAACCCGACCCGAAAAAAGCGGGTTAGGGTTGAGATTTTAGACCCGAAAACTTAAATGGGTCGACACGAACCCAAACCCGAAATTAAATGGGTTAGGTTAAGGATGAAATCTCAACCCGAAAATGACCCACTTAACCCGAAAAAAAAAATTCAAGTCAATATTAAGTCAGGTCAACCCGAACCCAACCTGATAACCCGAGATAATAACCCTAAATAATTTAAGTTATAAAAAAAAATCATAAAACCTTCTAAATTTCTAATAGCCCAGCCCAATTCACTAAAGAGGTTTCCATATATATATTATCAAAATCCTAACACTTTGTTTGGATAGGAAGAAATGAAAGGAAAAGAAGAGAAGAGAAATGGAGGGGGACAAAATCTCTTGTTTGGGTAAAAGATTAGGGGAAGGAAGGGTAAGGAGAGAGAGGGATCCATTTTCCCTCTCTCTATAATAACCATAATCTCTCCAAAATTGGAGAGCTTTGGAGGGAAAATGAAGCTCACTTCCCCCTCCCTTTCTTTTCCCTTCCCTTCCTCCTTTTTCCCTCCCCGTCTTTTCCTTCCTTCTTTGCTATCCAAACAAAGCGTAAAAGTCCTCTTCTATTCCCTCATTTCCTTGATTCCTTAAGCCGTTTTACAACCTTCTCTCTCTTAAATATTATCTCCTCAAAAACCTTAAAATTCATTCGCCATTGTTAAATCTGAGTACTCCATCATTGTTGAAATTCGAGTACTTCATCATCTCCTTCACAGCTTCACTCCTTCAATCCTCCACGAGACGCGTTCCTCTCCTTCATCAATCAAGGTATCTTGCTTCTTAATTTATTTATTTTTTTTTTTTTTACATGCTAGTTTTGTTGTTGATTTCTGTTTTTCATGAGCTTGCATGTTTTAATTTAGATCTTACTAGTTATAGCTATTCTGATTTAGATCATATGCATGTGTTAGTTATATTAGTGTTGTTTTGCTTTATAGGTTTGGCAGCAAGTAATTGGAAATGTTGTGGGATCAATAATTATGAAGCTTGAGGTAGTGAACAAGAATGACACACGCAACATCGCCCGATCTTAATCCAAATTAGAATCTTATTGCATCTTCTGTTATTGTTTGAGAAATGTATTTGTGTTATAAATATCTTAATATCTTTTGAAATTGGATTATGATTAGTTAATTAAATTTTATTGGTTTGTAATTAGTTAATTACATTTTTATTGGTTTGTAATTGTTAATTAGGATTGTTACTTTGTTAGACCACGCTATTTAATTTTGGTTTGAATTAAAATGCTTAACCTATGAACCAACTTGTGTTTGAAATTTAAAAATAAAAAATAAATAAATTAAAAAAAAATTGTTCAGATCAATTTTAGGTTGACCCGGACCTGAAAATATCAGGTTTAGGTTTGGTCAATTTCAGGTCAAATAAGGTCAATTTCGGGTTGACCCGAACCCGAAAATATCAGGTTTAGGTTAGGGTTTTCAACCCGAAAAGTTAAATGGATCCGGTTCCGGTTGGGGGGAAGCTGACCCGAAATCAGCTGACCCGAACACGAACCCGACCCGACCTGATCCGTTTGCCAACCCTAGTGTTGACTGGTTGTGACTACTGGAGGTAAACACCTAGCATAGTTGGGATTATTAGATAATAAAACTTAGTAGGGAATCTTGGGATTATTAAAAGTAAATCGCCCACTGTTGGGATTATTTAAATGATGAATTATGAATACTAAATTACACGCACATTTGAACAATATTGTACACACAATATTATACTATTTATTTTAGGTTATTTTTGATAAGTGTTTATTCGGGTAAAGTAATTAAGTCTTAAATTAGTTAGGTCATTTTGAGTATTTGTTAATTTTGGGACAGGTGATTTCGGGTATAGTTCGGGTCGGGTCACTTAGGGTATCGGGTCAATTTCAAGTCGGGTCAATTCAGGAATCGGGTCAACTTCGGGTCGGGTTAATTTGGGTCAAGTCAATTCGGGTATCGGGTTAAGTGCTGGTCAACTCCATTTTCGGGTCGGGTATGGGTTTGGTTGGGTATCCTTTGTGTTCGGGTCAGGATTATCAGGTCTAGTGCATGGGTCAATGTAAAGTGAAATTAGTGGGATATTTGAATGCGGAGTGAGGAGTAGATATTATTATTTTAATAACCTTAAAAGTGGTCTACAAAATATCTAAAGATAGAAATTGTAGATATTTTTACCCTGTGAGATAGAAATAAAAATAATTAATATTAGTGGGTCTTTGCCATTTTTCGGCAAAAACTAAAAGTGTGTCATTTATTTAAGAAGGAATAGTGTATTAGTTATTGAGTTATTACCTAATTATTGGTTATTTTTGTTTTTTAACGGAAAATCAAGCTAATTTTATTAAACAACAAGGTGACTTAAGTTAGCCATTACAAACTCCAAAAACTCATTAGGAAACTCTTCCAACCAAACTCTAAGATCATCAAAATAACTAAGCTAAATCATGTGTAACATGGTTACCACTTCTTTTGACAAAAGAAGTCAAAAGAAGGGAATAAGAAAGACAGAAGCTAGAGAGTTGCAAGATATCTTTTATAATCATCCTAATTCCCAAAGGCAATAATAGGAGAGCAAATGCCTTTAACCAAACTATGAAATAACATCAGGTTATTTGTTTCCAAGAATACTCTTAGTATTAGTTCATTATCAGGCATTCATGTGTTACTTTTCATATTGTATTATAACACTTGCTATTAGTTTTCTAATAGATTAGTTCTTGTATCAGTTTTATTTTAGATCAAATTATTAATGACTAATCTAATATCATATGATATCACATCATATAACTAATACTACGTATATAAAATTTAACTTTTAGCTAGGCCACAAGACAACGACACTTGACATTCTAACTTTTTGTCTAAAGTCGCGCCACGTTGGATAGATTTAGATGTGTTTCGTATGATAAAATAAATTGTTATAGAATTCTAAATTTGGGTAGAATTTTAAGATAAAATTATTAATTTAGAATTTTATTTTCGATAAAAACCAATATTTCACATGTACAAATTAAATTATAGTTTTATACAAAAAAAAAAAAAAAGATTATAACTCTCAATAATTATCATATAAATTTATACATTATATCATAATATTTTTTGGAGCAAAGGAAGTAGTTCAGCCCTAACCAAGTTTTTTAGGATCGATTCAACCCTACAGGCTTAAAATAATTTTTTTTATTTAATTCACTTTTGGCTAATTTTAGAAATTCTAAGATTTCATGCGTACTTTGTTGTTTTTTTTTTTTGTATTTAATCGAACATTTTCACCATTATTATTGTTGTGCCTACTACATATAGTTTAAATCGTCACAAAAGCACATTAATTCCTAACTAATTTTGTATTAATGATATATTTTAAAATTTGACGTATGTAAAGATTTAAAATTTATCTTACAATTCAATAAACAATTTGGGCATCACACAGGGCTCAAAACTTGTATATATATAAAGGAGAGTTTTTATAATGTCATGTAGGATTATAATATTTTAACGAGTAATGCAGAATTATAAATTTTAGTTATAGACAATTAATTAAAGGAAAAATTGCTCCCATTAATCTGAACTTTGCCCCGTCCGCCGAAATTAATCCCAACTTTCGTTTATTATCTATTGCACCGAACTTTGGGGGGTATTAATTTCTATTGCACCCAAATGACTTGAAACCGGTTCAAGAGGTAAATTTTGCTGACTTGTGATTAATTGCACACGTGTCGCAACCAGATTGGTTCAAAAATAAAAAATAAAAAATAAAAAATAATCAAAACTCAAAAATTAACTAAAATAAAAAAAAAAACAAAACCATCCCATTTCCCCCTGAGCACCGGCCATCCCCGTTTGCCCCCGAGCACCGGCCACCAAAGCATCAACCGGAAAACAGAGGGGAAGGGCGAAAATCGGAGGGTAAAGCTTCCGTATGGCCGACGAGAAGAAGTCGATCGAGGTCGGAAATCGAAGAGGAAGGGGGTGGATGGAAACGAAGGGGAAGAGGGCGGAATCGGAGGGAGGAAGGGAGAAAGGGGGTGATCTGAGGAAGGGGATGAATCGGAGGGGGCGGAAACGACCACCCTCCTGCCGGAAACGGAAGCTTCTGGGGAGGGGTTTTCGAGGGGGATGAGGGGTTTTCGAGGGTGGCTGGGCTGCTGGGAGGGGTTTTCGGGGGTGGGGAAAGGGAAGGGGTGGCTGGGCGGCAGTTTTCGGCGGCGGGGGAGGGGTTTTCAAGGGTGGGCGCGACTTTCCGGCGGGGTTAGGGGTGGTGATGTAGTGTTTTCCGGGATAGGGGTGAGGGGTTGGGTTTGGCAGGTTTTTTTTTTTTTTCTTTTTTAAAATTTTTTTTTTGACCTATCACGTGTTGACACGTGTCTAGGTAACCTGCTACATCAGGTTGGATGACCTGTTGGGTGCAATAAAAATTAATACCCCCTAAAGTTCGGTGCAATAGATAATAAACGAAAGTTGGGATTAATTTCGGCGGACGAGGCAAAGTTCAGATTAATGGGAACAATTTTTCCTTAAATAAATGATATGTGATTCCTTTTAGAATTAAATAATTTAAGTGGTACATAAGCAAAATTATATTGGCGAGTGAGATTATAAAGTTTAAATTATATTATCTTTTAACATTAGGAATTTAATCTAAACATATAACGAATGAGAGGAAATTAAATTAAATTTCATAGTACTAGAAAAGCAAATAAAAACAATTAAATTACATAGTACTAGAAACAATTAACGAATGAATAAAAACATTAGGAATTTAATCTATACATATAACGAATGAATAAAAACAATTAAATTACATAGTACTAGAAAAGCAAATAAAATGAATTGCTGCTTCTCCTAAAATTTTGTGAGCCTTGTGAACACACTGTCTATCTGCCTTGTACACATTGCAGTGCAAAAACTTTGATCCAAGCAATTGAATTTGTTGGATGAACCACATAACTTATGTTTCCATGACCATCACCACGAAGAAGAGAAACCAAATTATGAGAGTCTGTAAACACCATAGCGGACCGAATGTTGGAGTGTAAAGCCCACTGTAATCCATAGAAGCAAACTAGAGCTTAGGCGTTCAAAGTCAAAATACAAATCCCAAAATTGCCACCACCAATAATCTGATCATCTGTATGTAGGATCTTCATTATCAAGACACCAACCCATTCCTGCATTAAGAGACTCTTTGAACCATGACCCATCAATTTTCTTTTGATTCAAATCAGATCTAAATTGCAGTATCCCTAATTGAGCTGCATGAAAACCAGGCGGGGGCAAACCTCTGTTGTTTGGAGGAGGGTAGAGGTTTCCAATGATAGTTTCTTCGTTAGTGAAGATAGTATGTGTCTAGAGTATATCCAAAACCTGTAAAGTAATGAGATTAGTAAAAGATGAGTCTGACCTAAACACCCTATTATTTCTACATAACCAAAGGCTCCAAAGAGTGCCAATGAAGATACTAATAGGGGGACTTTTAATCTCATTCTGACTAATAAAAAGTCATATATAATCTTGGATCCAACCTATGAGAGAGAGGTGTCCATGTAATTATGAATGGATGCCAAGGCTTCCACTCCACCAGGCTTCCCTAGCAATATCGCAATGTCGGAATAGATAATTAAAATCCTCAACTTGTGTGGAACAAAGGTCGCAAAATAAACTTGGAATTGGAACCCCTCGATGAGAAAGCTCATTTTTAACTGCTAACGCTTTATTTAACAATTTTCATAAGAATAGTTTCCACTTCGGTTGTATGTCAAGGACCAAAGGATTTTCCGAAAGGGGTTGGTATGAGATAAATTGTCGGTCCATCGACGCCTATAAAAAAGCATACCCAGTTTTAACCGAATATCAACCCGGCGTAGTTTGGCTCCAATATCGAAAGTCAGATTTAGAGACGTCTGGTGTTTCCAATGCAAGAATATCAAATGATACGATGCATACAACGAATAAAACCGTAAAATTTATCACATAAATTTGTCAGAAAAACATTAAAAATTATGGCTGTACAATAAAAATTGTACATTCGCTATGAAGTTACCTTAAAATGATCAAAAGTAACTAGGGTTAAAAGTGGAAAAAAGTCAACTGCGTCAAGGCATTCTGTGCCGCGCCACAATGGAATTTCCCGCGTTGTGACAGTGTTTGCCATGTCATGGTACACATGCCGCGACACGGGAATTTTTCGTGTTTTCTCCACGTATACCTTGACGCGCTTTATCTTTTTAGGGCTGCTAATTTCCTGTGTCACACCAAATTATACCGTGTCGCGGCATTTAATTTTTGGTTTTTATCATTTTAGGGTTTTGTGTGTTCCCTCAGCTCATTTTCCCTACAAATACCCCCTCATTTCTACAGTTTGGGGCATCAATTAATTCTCTCTTCTCTCTTCAATGCTCTAGCCTAAACACTAGCCTACCTTTTTTTCTCAATATACTTCCTTTAAGCACTCCAAGGAGTTCGTACTTAACCCGAGGTTCCATCCTTAAACCAAGGCGTGAAAAGGTAGAACTATTTGAGGATTTGGCTCCAAATCAACTCTATTTAATTTAATTTAATATTAATTATGGAGTATTGTTTTATTTATTTCCTTGAAGTTACTAACTCATTTATTATTTTATAGTTACAAGGAATTAAAATCAAAGTAAGGAATCATGTTCCTTTTATTTCTATTATTTTTCTAACAATTTTATATTGTTGGATTGTTTTTGAATTGCTTCCAATATTAATGTTGATTTTATTTTATATTTATTGATCACCATATTGCATGTTTAAAGGGAATATGTAATTGAAAATCATGACTAATAAGATAATTTGGATGATCAGTTTAGGTTTCTTTTTAATATTGTTATTAATTAAAGTGATCACAAATTTTAGAATTATATCTTGCATTAATATTCAACCAATTTAGCCTAATAATAGTTTGGAGCAAATTGAATCTTTTTTGCATGCCTTTGAGATCACAGGAATCACTTATCACTATAAGAATCGAGTAGAGGCCAATACGGGCAAATGTGACTCCATGACTCACTTCGTACCATCATCCCCGATCCTCCTTTCGTGGTTCCGAACCATATGGAGTTAGTAATCTCATGGATTATGAATGGGGTGTGACCTTCACGGGTAAATCGTTTTTGCCTATCGTTGTCCCTTAAACGTGGTTGCCTTAAATGATCCGTGAATGGTTTACAAGTCCCTTAAAAACTTGTTGGCGGCTCCCTACTTTCCTTGTCCCTAATCGTATAATGTCAATTTCCATTTCCTATGAGTGCCAAGCATATTCACACATGCTTTAACCTAGGCGCACTTTAAACAACGCCTACAATTTGGCGACTCCATTGGGTAGGATTTTTGGTTATTTATCGATTTGAGTGATCTGTATTTAATTACGATGAGTGGATGCGACTTGAAAGATTCTTGAAAATATTCATGTGATGAAATTGGCATTTTTTCATAAGCATAGACATTTAAACGTCGCATTCAGGTCTTTCCCGTAGGAAAAATTGAATAACCTGATCTCGAACAAAGAAAAAAAAGGCACTAGTCAGATTTTCTGGCTGCCGCGCCACGGCAGATCCTACCGTGTCACAGCGCAGAGCACTGTCATGCGGTGTTCTACACCTTGACACAGTACATTCTGCCATGTCGCGATAGTGCTGAAATCTTTCCAATGACTTTATTTCTCTTCTCACAATCAGCTTCCTTCGATTCTTTTGAAAAAAAATGTGTGTGTTCTACATACGTCTTAGCCCCAGGGGAATTTAAGTTCTATCAACCCAAAAACACTCATGGAAATAAGGGTTCACCCGAGTTATTAAATCCACCCAAACCATGGAGTCGAATTCGATTTCATCACGAACTCGCGGAGCTGCCCGTTGGCATACACCCTTAAGGGAGGCTGCCTTGCTAACGTGTCCAAACTCTTTACCATGGTACCCTTTGACACCAAAAATCATGACCGTAGTCGAACATAGATCTTCACCTTAGGTTGCAAACTTTTTATATCATCGTGACTAAGTGCTACGTGGTTTATTTGGTGATAACCCCACATGTGTTTTTTCATTTTGACTAACCTATGACCAAGGGTTTTGCTTCCACTTAGTAATTAGTACGGACTTAAAATTGAATAAAATCTAGATTTTCACAAAACTGGACCTGGAACTGTGGACCGTGTCACGGAAGCTCTACCACACCACGATGTGCAGTGCCGTGACACGATGCTTTGTACCGTCTTACGGTATACTCCAGCGTGTCACGACAGTCAGCACCGTGACATGGTGCCTAGGAAAAGTGTCCAGTCAGTCACCTTTTGGTCTTTGTGTTTACTTATGTGGTTCGTATGTCCGGTCTTGTGTCATGTCTAGCTGTACGGTTATAACACGCATCCATAACCTCACTTAATCACTCAAAAGTCATGTTGAGTCCAGACACCTCTTGAGTCATGCACCATGTCATTTATAACCGTACATTCGGATGGTCCTGTGTCGTTTTTTCCGTTTTTTAGGATGGAGTAAGTAAGATGGTATCCTCCCATACATACTTTTATTTTTCTAAATAAAATATTTTTCGAAAAAATTCTTGCCTTTTCTTTTCCGGATGAGTCAAGGTTAAGTCTAGTCATTAAAGGTGCGTTTGTTTTTAATATCGCAGCACTTGGTCGAGAAGTAGAGGTAGATTGTTACGGTTCGATTCACTACCCCAACAGCCTCTAAAACCTAAGAGGCGTACAAGAAAACAACCGCAATCATCTTCACGGAATCCACCTTCATCTCCAGTTCATTTTGATTTCATTCTAATGACCACTAAGGAATAAGTTGAGAACCTCAACAAGACCATTGAGACACTTGATGCTATGGTGCAAACACTCACCACTAAGGTCCACACCATGGAGCAAACCAATATCACTACGGTTGTGATGGAAAAGATCAAGGAACAAGTGAGCAAAATTTTTAAGGACTTTACCTACGTGGAGCAACCTGCCACTTCATTGGTTGTCAAGGACAAGCTTCCTGAGAAGTTTTCCACTGCTGACATCCCAAAATTTAAGCCTACTGATAACCCTATGTTTCACTTAAAGGATTTTTTATAACTATAGTTCTCAAGGGAGTATATGTAGCACTCTTCCTTACTGTGTTCCCTCTTTCTTTGGAGCATTCTTGTCAATAGTGGTTTTACTCTTTGGATTTCAAGCATACCGCGACTTGGGAGGATGATACTAAAAGTTTTATGAGTCGTTACATGTGTAACATTCAAGCTAAGACCTCTGAACGTGAACTCTCCATTCTCAAACAGAAGGAGAATAAAGGCTTCACTACATATCTGAACAGGTGGAGAGAAACAGCTGCACTCTTAGTGGATCCTCCCAAAGAGAAGGAGATGGTTCACCTTTTTATTTCAAATCTAACTCATAAGTACAAGCAGCATTTGAAGTTTCTACCTTTGAACACCTTTGAAGCTGTGTACGATATTGGGATCAATATTGAGGATGAGTTAATGAAGACTGCTGGTAGCAACAATAACAACAACAACACTTGGAAAAACAAGAAGAACGACAATCCTTCTTCTTTGTCTTCCAATCCCAATAATGATACCAACAACATTAACCTTAATGATGTGTTGTCCCTTAGTGATCCCACTCAAAGATTCCAAAGGCAAAGGAGGGTTTACACGCCTTTGGGAATGATCTATGACGCTGAATTTGATCGCCTGCATAGTCAAGGATTGATCATACCTATTGGACCGTTTTAAGAACCCTAACAAGAGAACAGAACTGATAGTTATGACCCCAATGCTCATTGCAAGTTTCATCAAGACAAAGGTCATAGTACTGAGAAATGTTAGAGGTTATAGGATGTGATCTAAGACCTGATTGATGCTAATCAGCTTCTAGTCCCTTTAGGGGGAAAGAAGCCCAATATTCAAACAGGTCCTCTTTCTGATGCTTTGGCTATCACAGGAGATGAAATCTCCTTTGATCCGTCACTATTCATCCAATCTGTGGATGAACCTCTACCAAAAGTTGTTTTTGTTTCTAGCTATGAATAAGTGAATGTAATTTGGGATAGTGATGATGAAGACGTCTATCTCAAAGATATAATCGGTTTATCTTTTGGCGTTGTCAATCAAGAAGATAGCGAAGATGTTTGGGGGGACCTTGAGGTTAAGGTTCTCACCAGGAATGGAAGGTTACAGCAACCTAGTCTACCTCCACCGCAAGCACAACCGATAGCTAATCCCATCGACCTTGTAAGCAACGATGTGATTAAGCAACTGAAAAATACTAAGGTGGAAATGAATATTTGGAAGCTTTTGGCTACCTCCCACGAGCATCAAAAGGATGTAATGAATGCTCTTGTGAAGATAGGAGTTGATAGTGACATGACTACTCAAGGGCTAGTAAGATTTCTCACTACTGAATTGCTGAGTACAAATAATCTAATTTCTTTTCCCAATAAAGATTTTCCCCCGGAAGGGGGTCAACATAACAAGGCCTTACACCTTACTGTGGTGTGTAGGCATATGAATGTTCCCATGAGCCTAGTTAATAATGGCTCAGCTATCAATATATACGCACTGCAAAGAAGTTGGGCATAAAAGATGAAGAATTGATTCCCTCTACTCAAGGGATTCGTTCTTATGATAATACCCGCCGTCGGGCCGTGGGTACTATCATGTTAAACACAACTAACATAACTACTAGATCCATTGAACGTCGCACCATGTTTCAGGCGGTGGACATTAAGGCTTCTTTTAATATGTTGTTAGCTCGTCCTTAGTATCATAAGCTAAAGGCGATCCCATCATTGCTGCACCAGAAGGCTAAAGCTATAGTTAAAGGGGTTCCAATCACCGTTGATGCCTCTCCTATGCGTATTAAAGTTATTAACATTCCCATTGTCCATGTCGAACATGATGAGGAAGATGAGGATCTCTGAGGGTTTTCTGTTGACAATGTTCTTATGATTGAAGAGGAGGAGCAGTGTCACCTCAATTTTGATCCCTATTCAAATACCAACATCAATGCAATCATGAAGAAGCAAGGGAATTTCCCTGGAATGACCCTTGGACTTAAGAAAAGGATGGCTGAACTTTGGGGTCACCTTGGTGCACCTAAGAAAAACACCTTTGGCTTGGGATTCAAGCCAACAAAAGAAGATATGAAACAAGCTGTGATCAAGATGGTTGCTTGAAACACATCTCGTAAAGAGAACAAAGAGATGGCCATGAATCCTTATCCCCTCACTCTCAATGGCATATACATCAAAGAACAAGACTTCTGTAGACACCCATTTGTGGCTCCCAAAACCCAAACCCGGTGATGAGTACCTTTCACGTCGAATCATAATCGTATGAAGTGAAAGTGTGGAAATTTTAGCGTTACGGATAGTTTTAATTTTTTTTTCTCTTCTCTCTGTTTTTGAAAACCTATTTTAAGAAAAAAGACAATCCAGTTTTGTTGGTCCATGATATGGGTCCAATATTAGTGTAGTTGGATAGATCTTGAAAAGAGCTTTCCAACGATATATTATAAGCCCAATTCCGATGAATATTGAGGAAGGTATGGCCAAATCACTGAACTTGGCCTGGTTTGAGCCTTATATGCGGCCCAATGATCTAGAGGAGGGCCTAATATGGATTTATCATTGCTAATGCAATTAGGAATGGTTTTAGTCTTCTAGATTCTTCTAGAAGGTTCTTTTCATTCCTAATTCAATTAGCATTGATAAATTGACTTTTGTTGACTTTTTAGAGTTTTAATCAGAATAAAAGAACGTTTTTGAGGAAAATACGATTTTATCCTCCTGTACGGCAATTTCTATCTGATTTTAAGAAAACGCGTCAAAAGCTTAGTCAGCGCCAAACGCCAGCAGTAGCGCCTGACGCTACGCTTGGCGCCTAGCGCTAGCCTTAGCGCCTGGCGCTAACATCAGCGTTTGACGCTAAACTGGTTTTGCGCGTCAGAACTCTGTTTTTGATTTTTTATCTTTTTGGCTGATTTTCTCTATAAATAGCTTCCTAAAAACCTCGTTTTCATTCACCAACTCTCATCAAGATTTTCTTGATTATTCTCTCTCTCTCTTTTTTAAACTAGCCTTTTCTCAAATACAAAATTCCGCATTCGCAAGACTTAGATACACTTAGCCATATTCAAAGTTGCCTTCGCCCTAGACGTGAAAGGTTTTAATAGGTTTGGTCCCAAATCTCTATTTTAATTATTTAATTTAATTCTTTGGTTTTATTATTTTCCTTGAAGTTACTAACGCGTGTATTTTGTTATTAGAAAGAGGTACGAGACATCCAAGTAAGTGCTTTAATTGTTTTATTGATTTAATGATATAGAAATCATGCTTAGATTGTTTTATTGATTCCTAGTATCATGTTTAGGATGTTCCTAGTATCATGTTAGGATGCTTTATTTAGTATGATATTTAGGGTGATTTGCTTATATCAATCATGATTGCTGCGATGCCTTTTATTCTCTTCCTAATATTCATAATAGTATCATGTTAGGGCTAAAGCTTTGATTTTTATTGTTTAGTGACATGCTAGGGCTTGTTATTAATCTTGTTAGTATCATGCCTAGGATCTTGCTATTATTATGTTTTAACATGATTATTTTAATTATTATGATTGTTATTTTAATTATGATCATAATTATTTTGATTTTTATTTATTATGTTGCTTGATATTTATTGTTATTGCTTGATCACACCTTTTATGCATGTTTAAAGGGAATTGGTACTTGTAATCACGCTTAATAAGATAATTAATAATCTTATTCAGGGTTAATATGATTATAATTCAAGTGATCGCCAATAATAATTTTGTTTGTGCATTAATATTCAACCAACATAGATTAAACAGGTTTAGGGTAATCCTATTAATTGCATGTTAGTTAGAAAGCGCACATGAATACGATCAGAATAAAGTAGAGGCCTTTTATTAGGGCAGGTTCAATCTCTTTTAGATTGGATTTGTACCTTCATCCCCGAACCCTATTTGGTTCAAGACCTTATGGAGTTGACGATCTCTTGGATCGTTATGGGGTGTAACCTTCACCTTGTGAACGGTTTACAAGTTCCTAAAAAAAACTTGTTGGCGACTCTTTTGCTCTATCTTCTTTCCCTTTAGACGCCACCGTACTTTAGTGTATGATCACAGTGGGGTTCAAGCTAGGGATTAACGCTTGAAATATTCCCTACAGTTTTTGGCGACTCCACTGGGGAGGATTTCTATTTTAATTCCTGAAATTTATTTCGGCAATGATTTAGAATGAGTGGATGAGACTCGAAACGTTCTAAGTATTTCATGTGCATAATTTTGATTAACATTATTGTCATATGCATAAAAAAGATCTCATTGGAAAGACCATCCATAATGAGTTAAAACATAGGATTTTACACGTAGGAAATTTGAGGAATATCTTTCACAACTAGGACCGAAATAACACTGCGCGAAACTGGAAAATTTTATCGAGCATAGAAAGCTGCTGAGGCATGTAGGAATTAGCGTCAGTGAACAGAAGTTAGCGCCAAAATTTTGACTGTAGCGCCAGACGACAGCCAAAAATCGGCGCCAATATCTGTTTGTTGGCGCCAAATTCTTCCAATACCGAGCCAGAAATATGCGTTCTAATTTTGAACAGTTTTTCGCATTGTTTGCTCGATCCTACTTCCTGATTGAGTTTTTCTCACTTTTCTGAAACCCATATGTGTTCTACATATGGACATAACCCCCTGGGAATTCATGCTCCATCTACCCGATTGAACGCTCTGAGCAACAAAGGGTACATCCGAGAATGTTGAATTCACCAAACCATGGAAGCGAGTTTTTCTTAACTCGCGGTGTCCCATCCACTCGCGCCAACCCTTCACGGTAAGGCTTCCGCGCGGTGCATCCGGACAATTAACCATGGACCCTCTTTGACCAACCCATATCCCGAACTTTAGAGAACTAGAGCCATGGTTAGGTTGCAAACTCATTGCATCATGTTGTGACTACTTGACTACTTGTGCTTCTCTTACTTGTGCATACTTATTATGTAACTAAGCTACCCGTTTGGTTTGACTTGTGCTTGTAAATAAGTCTTAATAAATTAATTAATGACTAAAGGAATTTGCTTAATTAATTGACTAATTAATTTGAGCTAATAAATATGCCTTAAATCGAGTCATAGTTCCTTTAAATCAACCCGGATTATTATTCTCGTATACTGCACGAACGTCAACTTGTTTTGGTCATAGACGGAGTTCTAGGAAGAACTACGAGTCGTACAGCCTATGGATCTGTAGCCCCGAGTTTTATCTTTAATTTGGCGTTGGTTTCATCCAATCAGAGTCACAGATCAAAAGTTATAACTAAAATACCACAGTCTGTCCAGTTTAATGCATATACGTGAGGTCTTAACTTAATCTTTGTTCGAGTCTAGTCACATAGTCTAGCCACATGGTCATGACACGAGTCTTAACATGTCACTTGCACTCACAATAAAGCACCCACTAATATGTATATACACCATGACCATGTCTTAGGTTCATGCATGAGTTGGTTTTCTCCGTCATTTGAGTTGGGGGTACATTCTATTCCTAATTTTTTCATATTTCTCCATCTACATCATGTTTCCATTCTCTACATGCTCTCTTCACATTACAACCTTCATTCTTCCTACCTTCCTCCATCCATTGCATGTTGAATAGAGTTTGAGTCAAATAATTAACAATGAATATCCCCAAATTACTTTTCCACAGTACTTGGTCGAGGAGAGAAGGGCGATTAATCAAGGACAACCTCTTTATTCAAGTCTTACTTTTTGATAAACCGATCCGTCAAAAGAAGAAATCTAAAAAGATAATGGCAATTCAAGAAGAGGTCAATGAACTTAGGAGTCAATTGACTGACGTGACTGAGGCGTTAAAAGCTTTAACCCTCAAAATTGATGACCCTGTGAAGCAACAACAAATGAACCTCATGCAAGAAAGCTTGAGCAAGCTATCTAGTGACTATAAATTTCAGGGCATTAGTTCACAAGGGGTCTCGCTGGACAAGGAAATTCTTCCGCATAAGTTCAATGCCAACGACATCCCAAAATTCAAGGCAACAGATAACCCTTACTTTCATCTAAGAGCTTTTGAAACTATAATGAACATTAAGGGGATTGATAAGAAAGTCTTTCATTCTTTTTTTTCTTTATCTCTTGAGACCGTTTGTCAACAATGGTTCTTTTCCTTTGACAAAGAGAAAACCTCTTCTTGGGAGTCGATAACAAACGCTTTCACAGATAGATATAAGTGCAACATTCAAGACGAAACAGACCATAGACAACTTGAGATGTTAAAACAAAAAGAAAACGAAGGGTTCACTTCTTTTTTAAACAAATGGAGGGAAACTTCTGCTAATATGGTCAAGGTTCCTACCGAAAAAGAATCTGTGAGGATGTTTATCAAGAATCTCCAAGGGAAGTATTCAAAGCACTTAAAATACCAACACAACTTGAGTACTTTCAAGGCTGTGTATAATATAGGCATTGACATTGAAGATGACCTTCTGAAAGATAATAGTGCGAGAGGAAAGAAGAACGACCATCCTTCTTCTTCCTCTCCCATTAATGAAGTGCATGCTACGAACGCCTCTAAATCACGAATCCAAAGGTCGAAAAGAGTGTTCACTCCACTTGGTATGAGTTATGAAACAGCTTTCGAGAAGCTACACCACAAAGGACTAGTCATGCCCATAGGGCCTATCAAAGATCCAGTTCCAGAAGCCAGGCCACCTAAGTGGGATCCTAATAAGCACTCAAAATATCACCAAGGAAAGGGTCACAACACTAAGGAGTGTTGGTAACTCAAAGAAGCTATTCAACATCTGATTGACGACAATAAAACTTTCGAGGTTCTAGCCATTGAAGAAGATCAAACATCCTTCGATCCATCACTTCTTATCACACCTGTAGGTGAGCCCATGATCGAGACGGCTTATATAACCTCTCTTGATGAAGTGGCCATGATTGAGGAGGATGAAAGTCTTTTCTTAGATAATACCAAGGAAGACTCATCAAGTCTAAAAGAGGACGTTCGAAAACTGCAAGATGTTGTTGCCATGCTCTTAAATATGGTAGAAGGATTAGCAAATCGGGTGACGGTTATCGAACAAAATTCTCACAAGGGATTTAATGAAGAACTCAATGCTCCTAAGCCACGGGCGAAACGGACCATTGAAGAATACACACCAATAGGAATGACTTACAATGAAGCTTTTGACTGTCTTCACGATCAAGGTCTCATTCACCCCATTGGTCCCAGTCAAGACCCTCCGCCTGAAAAACAATTTCCCAATTGGGATCCAAAATCTTATTTCCGATACCATAGAGGTCGTGGTCACACCACCAAAGTATGTCTCGCCCTCAAAGATCGTGTTCAAGATCTCATTGATTCAAATCTCTTTCACGTTCCCCCGCGCGACAAGAAGACCAAGATTAGTAACAATAAAAACAGTGGCTGTAAAGGAAAGAAGAACGACTATCCTTCTTCTTCCGAAAACACCTACTCTAGTAACATTATTGGTACTTTCGACCTTAATGAAATCTTAGCCATGGATAATCGAGGATTTAGAAAGCAAATAAGAAAGGATTTCACCCCTATTGGAATTAGCTACGATAATGCTTTCGATCGACTCCATGCCAAGGGACTCATTACTCCTATTGGACCTATTCAAGATCCCCCACTTGAGAAGAGATTGCCTAGTTGGAACCCAAATGTACGCTGCAAGTACTATCAAGGTAGGAGTCATACTATTGAGAGCTGTTGGAAACTAAAGGATGCAATCCAATATTTGATCGATAATAACGGGCTTCCAATACCTTCAGTCGGCAAGAACACCAAGTGATGATGAGCCAAGGGACAGGAAGAAAGCTTCAACAACAAGTTTTCATGATCTTTTTTCTATTTTTTATTAACCTTTTCCCCAATAAGTCTAGCATAGGCACCTTTCTATTCTCTTTAGATTTTTTTTGTAGGATCATTATTTCTTTTCCTTAAATAAAATGAGCATTTTATTCTCTTACATATGATCATCACATTGCATTGCATAAAAAATAAAAAAAAATCCATGTCAAACTAAGCACAAGGTATACCAATGATTTGAGGCACCTCTTGTAGCCACATCATATCACATTTCACCCTTCAAATATACAATCCTTTTTTTTTTTATAAACTACTTTGAGCCTTGTCTAATGACAGACCTTTCCTTTTTCAACCCATATCTACCTAATCTTGGGATGGGATAGTGTGCAAATATACTTCCCTTAGGAACCCTTTGTCATGGAATCTTAACACAACGCTGAAGCATGCCTTGTAATATCAACATCCCTCATCAATCATAATTGTCATTGCATCACGAAGTATGAAGTGCTTAGCCTCCGTGCCTAAGTTACCTAAATACTTTCATTATCGAGTCAACTAGAATAGTTTAAGATGTACTGTGAGAGACAACGTTAACGGATTAAGCTTATTCAACATGCACATTCAAAAACTTCGCTTCTTTTTTTTCGCGTCTTTATTTTTTGGGAGAAAGTCGGTACCCTCCACAAAAATGACGGAAAATTTTTGCTTTTATGCATTTTCGAGTCGCACGATCACACTACAATGCACACGCAGGTCATGAGTCACACGTGTCATTTCACTTTGAGTCGAGTCAACCTCGAGTCAATCACAGCGAGTCAAGTTTATTCCTCGAGTCGTGTCAAGTCAATGAGTCAAGCGACATTAAACCTTATGTCAACCCTAAAATAATTAAAGAAAGATAAGCAAAGTCCTATAGTCAAAGATAAATACAGGTGCATCCCAGCGGCGGCAAGAGTAGAATAGGGAAAACCCTACTCCAGCGCTAGACGACAACATCTAGCGTCTGGCAACAGATTTCAGCGCCTGGCGCTAGATTTTAGCGTCTGGCGACAGAGCCAAATCACGGCGCCAGAGGCATTGCGGCGGCGACAGAACGCTCAACCACTCAGAGTAGTTATTTTAACCTCTTTCAGCAATTTCGGGTTCCTTGGTACGCCAGTTAGCCCTTATAAGCAATTTGACATGATCAAGTAGTCAGCTTAATCACAATCGCAATCGGTGATCGACCTAACGAAAGATCGTCTCACTTAGCTTAAAGCGCCTAAGAATTGGCTCATCGCAGAGACACCGACCACTAGTTCCTAAATAACAGAGACACCGACATACTGGTTCATAAACAGCAGAGGCACCGACATAATGGTTCACAAACAGCAAAAGCGCCAACGTATTGGCATAGCGGAAGCAGAGTTCAAGCGAGCTTTAAAGATCGACAAGTGTTGGTCTTCGGAAGTTTTTCTTCGGAATATTATCGCAACAAACATTCAAGCATCGAAGCTCTTTTGTTCAGAGACGCGTGGACATATTATCAAGCTCTTTTGTTCAGAGACGCGTGGACATTTCTTTTAAGCTCTTTTGTTCAGAGACGCGTGGACATATTATTCAAAAGCTCTTTATTCAGAGACGCGTGGACATATTTTCAAGCTCTTTTACTCAGAGACGCGTGGACGATCCTTTCAAGCTCTTTTGTTCAGAGACGCGTGGACAATTCTTTCAAGCTCTTTTGTTCAGAGACGCGTGGACAATCCTTTCAAGCTCTATTGTTCAGAGACGCGTGGACATATTAAAAAAAGAAGCTCTTTGTTCAGAGACGAGTGAACATCAAAACAGCAAGATGGCGTTCCCTAGATTGTGGAGAGTTGTCACAAACAACTGAAGGTAATTTCAAGCGAAGTTGTATTCGATCGTGTTCCCTAAGATGTGGAGGATGGTCATAAAGCGGAAGAGGATCGTTTCAAGCGAAGCAATCTTCGATAATGTTCCCTGGCTTGTGGAATATTATCAAGGCGGAAATTGTAGGTAGTTACAAGCGTAGCAGTTTTCAAGCGGGATGGCATTCTCTAGCTTGCACGAGGTCGTCAATACAGTATACAGCAGCAAATCGGTTACTTTCAAAGACGTGCGCTCGACGGTGCAAGATACGCGTTTCTTAACTCTTTTATCTATTTAACTAACGCTAGTTTGCAGGTATCGGCGTTACAAAAATGATTTAGGATCGCAGAACAATCTGAATCAATCATCGTCCCTATCGATACTTTGACTTTTGTTTTCGAAACTTGCGTTTCTCCAAACTCAGTCAAAGTGGGGGCTTCTGTAGACACCCATTTTTGTCTCCACAAAACCAAACCCGGTGATGAGTACCTTTCACGTCAAATCATAATCGAATGAAGTGAAAGTGAGGAAAGTTTAGCGTTGCGGATAGTTTTAATTTCTTTTCTCTTCTCTCTATTTTTGAAAACCTATTTAAAGAAAACAGTCAATCCAGTTTTGTTGGTCCATGATATGGTTCCAATAGTAGTGTAGTTTGATAGGGCTTGAAAAGAGCTTTCCAACGATATATTATAAGCCCAATTCCGATGAATATTGAGGAAGGTATGGCCAAATTACTAAACTTGGCCTGGTTTGAGCCTTATATGCGGCCCAATGATCTAGAGGAGGGCCTAATATGGATTTATCATTCCTAATGCAATTAGGAATGGTTTTAGTCTTCTAGATTCTTCTAGAAGGTTCTTTTCATTCCTAATTCAATTAGCATTGATAAATTGACTTTTGTTGACTTTTTAGACTTTTAATCAGAATAAAAGAACGTTTTTGAGGAAAATACGATTTTATCCTCCTGTACGACAATTTCTATCTGATTTTAAGAAAACGCGTCAAAAGCTTAGTCAGCACCAAACGCCAGCAGTAGCACCTGGCGCTACGCTTGGCGCCTGGCACTAGCCTTAGCGCCTGCGCTAACGTCAGCGTTTGGCACTAACCTTGTTTTGCGCGTCAGAACTCTGTTTTTGATTTTTTATCTTTTTGGTTGATTTCTCTATAAATAGCTTCCTAAAAACCCCGTTTTCATTCACCAACTCTCATCAAGATTTTCTTGATTATTCTCTCTCTCTCTTTTCTAAACTAGCCTTTTTCTCAAATACAAAATTCCGCATTCGCAAGACTTAGATACACTTAGCCATATTCGAAGTTACCTTCGCCCTAGACGTGAAAGGTTTTAATTTCTAAGGGTTTGGTCCCAAATCTCTATTTTAATTATTTAATTTAATTCTTTGGTTTTATTATTTTCCTTGAAGTTACTAACGCGTGTATTTTGTTATTAGAAAGAGGTACGAGACATCCAAGTAAGTGCTCGAATTGTTTTATTGATTTTATGATATAGAAATCATGCTTAGATTGTTTTATTGATTCCTAGTATGATGTTTAGGATGTTCCTAGTATCATGTTAGGATGCTTTCTTTAGTATAATATTTAGGGTGATTTGCTTATATCAATCATGATTCCTACGATGCCTTTTATTCTCTTCCTAATATTCATAATAGTATCATGTTAAGGCTAAAGCTTTGATTTTTATTGTTTAGTGACATTCTAGGGCTTGTTATTAATCTTGTTAGTATCATGCCTAGGATCTTGCTATTATTATGTTTTAACATGATTATTTTAATTATTATGATTGTTATTTTAATTATGATCATAATTATTTTGATTTTTATTTATTATGTTGCTTGATATTTATTGTTATTGCTTGATCACACCTTTTATGCATGTTTAAAGGGAATTGGTACTTGTAATCACGCTTAATAAGATAATTAATAATCTTATTCAGGGTAAATATGATTATAATTCAAGTGATCGCCAATAATAGTTTTGTTTGTGCATTAATATTCAACCAACATAGATTAAACAAGTTTAGGGTAATCCTATTAATTGCATGTTAATTAGAAAGCGCACATGAATATGATCAGAATAAAGTAGAGGCCTATTATTAGGGCAGGTTCAATCTCTTTTAGATTGGATTTGTACCTTCATCCCCGAACCCTATTTGGTTCAAGACCTTATGGAGTTGACGATCTCTTGGATCGTTAAGGGGTGTAACCTTCACCTCGTGAACGGTTTACAAGTTCCTAAAAAAACTTGTTGGCGACTCTTTTGCTCTATCTTCTTTCCCTTTGGACGCCACCGTACTTTAGTGTATGATCACAGTGGGGTTCAAGCTACGGATAAACGCTTGAAATATTCCCTATAATTCCCATGCTATAAATTTCCCGAGCATTTCATCTACAATGGGAAGTGTGAACAAGGGTTCGAGGTGTTCATGGATTATGACTTCATCGACGAAGGCAATGTCTTCTTTATATTAGAAGAACAAACTAGTCCAAGCTCTAATGATATGAACATTAATCTTCTTTCGAGCTGGAAAAGAATGAACCCAAGCCCATTGACAATGACAATTCTGAGCTCATTCAAGCTGTCATATCGAGCAAAGATATCGACCCCTCTGAGTTAATTGTCCCAGATGATGGTGTTCTAAAGGAATGGCGCTAGACGGTGAAGATCACTATGCCGAGTGGAGAAAAGATGGAAGTGACCACTAGCGAAGTCCCTATGTTTGATGAATCTGAATTGTCTAGGTCTGAGTCTGGTTCTGAATCTTTTGATGAGTCCTTAGGATCTGAGGCTGACCCCCTTTCTGCTATTGAGTCTTTTTCTGTACTTCCTCCTAGTGTTGAGTCTCTTGTCGAGTCTCCTCCCTCTATCCCAAATAATTCCGACAAGGTCGCAGCTGACCTTGCCCTCTTTGATGTAATGACCAATCAATTCGATGAAATGAGTACCTTTGCTTATGATGTGTGTCATTACCCTAACCCTTATCAACATTGCTTTGCTAATGATAAAAATGACAAAGAAATAATAAAAGCAATGGAAGAACACGAAAATAATACTGCAATTATTGAAGATACGGAAACAGTTAATATTTCTAATGATACGACTATCAAAGAAGTTAAAATTAGATTAACACTAAGTCAAGATGAACGCAAAGAGCTAATTAACTCGCTTAGTGAATTTGTTGATATATTTGCTTGGTCATACCAAGATATGCCTGGGATTTATAGGGATATAGCTCAGCATACGATACCACTCATTCCAGGTATGAAGCTTGTGAAACAAAAGCTAGGCCGTATGAAACTGAATGTGGCTCTCAAAATCAAGGAAGAAATCAGGAAGCAACTGGCTATAGGTTTCATCAAAGTATCCAGATATCCAGAGTAGATAGCCAAAGTGGTTCCAGTTCCATAGAAAGATGGAAGGGTCAGAATGTGTGTTAATTATAGGGATCTCAACAAGGCAAGCCCAAAGGATGGGTTCCCTCTATCTCACATTGACATTTTGGTCGACAACACAGCAAAACATGCACACATATTCATCATGGATGGCTACGCTGGATAAAATCAAATACTAATGGCAGAGGAAGACATGGAGAAAACCACATTCATCACACAAAAGGGGACATATTGCTATACGGTAATGCCATTCGGGTTGGAAAACGCGGGTGCCACTTACCAAAGAGCAACCACAACATTATTACATGATATGATGCATCAAGCGGTGGAGGTCTATGTTGATGATACGACTGTCAAATCAAAAGATCGACCAGGCCACATCATTGCACTTCGCAAATTCTTTGAAAGACTTCGCAAGTATAATATGAGATTGAATCCAACAAAGTGTGCATTTGGACTTACATCCGGCAAACTACTTGGCTATGTGATCAGTTCTCAAGGGATTGAAATAGATCCCACAAAAGTCAAGGCAATCATGGCCATGCCACCACCCAAGACTGAGAAGGAGATTCGAGGTTTTATCAGAAGGTTGCAAACTCACTGCGATATGTGAACCTATATTCAAGAATCTAAAGAAGAACGTTCCAGTTACATGGGATGATGAGTGCTAAAAAGCTTTCGACAAGATCAAAGAATACTTGTTAAACCCACCTGTGTTAGCACCAGCAATACCTGACTTTCCTCTTTGCCTCTACCTTACGGTCCCAAGAGAAACTATGGGAGCAATAATGCTAGCACAAGAAATCAAAAACAAAAAAAATTCAATCTATTATTTGAGTAAAAATCTTTAAGGTTATGAGACCAGGTACACACCACTTGAAAAGTTGTGTCTCGCACTCGTGTGGACCGCACAAAATTAAGGCATTACATGCTCACTCATACAGTTCATGTTGTGTCAAATATGGGTCCTCTCAAGTACCTATTCAAAAAGGCAACAGTCAGTGGCAGATTATGAAGATGGATAGTCAACCTTGCTCAGTTTGACTTGAAATTCGTACCATAAAAGGCCATTAAAGGTTCTGCAGTTTCCGACTTCTTAGCAGATTTTCCACTATAAGAAGTTGAGAAAGAAGAAGAAAAGTATGATTTCCCTAATGAGGATCTTCAAATGACTGAGGATGATAGTTGGACGCTCTATTTCAATGGAGCTTCGAACCAAAAGGGTTTCGGTGTAGGAGTCTTGCTCTTATCTCCCAACGAATAATAACAGATCCCAATTTCCATGAAGCTCGACTTTGATGTCACCAACAATGCTGCAGAATATGAAGCATGTATCCTGGGATTAGAAACAGCTATGGCCCCGGGAATTAAGAAGCTCATAATCTACGGCAATTCTTCACTAATCTTTTTCAAGATATGGAAAGTGAGAAGTGAAATTCTCGCTACGTATCAAGCCCAATTGGAAACTCTCACGGAGCAACTAAATGAAGTGGGATACACATCTTTTTCTAGAGAATAGAATCAGTTTGCCGATGCGATAGCTAATTTGGCGTCAATGGTTCGAATTCTAAGAGACACAATTTGAATGTTATTAACCATAGAAAGAATATATGAGCCGGCTAATGTTCATACACTTGATGATGAAAAAGAATTGCAAGAAGAAGATGAAGAGCCATGGTATAGAGATATCCTTAACTATATATGTAACGAAGGGAGAATACCCTACTAACACTGATAAAAGGGCACGCCGTGATTTGAGGCTCCTGGACTCACAGTATGTGCTCATCAGGGGAGAACTCCACAAAAGGACCGCACTAGGGAGAAATCTCTTATGCATAGCTAAGAAAGAAGAATACAGAACCATGGAAAACCTTCACACCGAAATATGTGGAACGCGTATGAATGCTAAAATGTTATTCCAAAAGATTCAACTACAAGAGTATTATTGGACTACCATGGAAAGACATTGTCACAAATATGTAAAGAAATGTATGAAGTGTCAAGTCTACGCAAATTTGCAACACGTTCCACCTTCGCTTCTCTACACATATACTTCTCCATGGCCTTTTGCTAATTCACGAATCGACATCATTGGGAAGATAACACCACCAGGTTAAGGGGGACACGAGTTCATCCTTGTAGCAAATCAACTACTTTTCTAAATGGGTTGAGGCTGCTTCATATGCTAAACTCACAGCAAAACATGTAGCTCAATTCATCGAGAAAAACATCATATGCCGCTATGGTGTACCGCACGAAATGATCAGTGATAATAGGACGCATTTCCAAGTCGAGTGCGCTGAATTCTTATAGAAATATCATGTCAAACATCACTGATCGACACCCTATACACCACAAACAAATGGTGCTGTTGAATCGACCAATAAGAATGTGAAAACTATCATCGAAAAGATGAGGGAAAATTACAAATATTAGCCAAGCAAGCTACATTTTACCCTTTGGGGTTATCGAACTTCTGTTCGTACATCAACGGGAGTTACCCCTTTTTCTTTGGGCTATGGAGTCGAAGCTGTGCAACCAATAAAGCTCAAAATCCCTTCTTTACGAATCCCGTTGGAAAGCCAACTAGATGAAGTTGACTTGATTAGAGCGAGATATGATGAACTAGTCTTACTTCACAAAAAACGCTTGGCAAATTTGCATCATGTCCAAATCTATCAACAGCGTATGGCACGACATTTCAATAAAAAAAGTCAAGACCAGGAATATCAAAGAAGGTGACTTAGTACTAAAGGCACTTCCAAAAAATGTGTTAGATCCAAGAGGAAAATTTAGACCAAACTGGTCAGGTTTATACATTGTCAAATACGTTTTGTCTGGCAGAGCGACAAAATTAGTAGACATGGATGGGAACAGTTTCCACAATTTAACCAATTTGGATTAACTTAAGAAATTTTATGCCTAGATGCAAGGGTTCAAGACCCGATATAGCTACGTTTGGCGTAATTCCTTATAAGGATACGTAGGCAACCCCTCAAGGGGGCCCGACCACTTTAAAAATAAAAATCCTTTCCTCGTTAACATACCCACGGCATATATTGAAGAAAATTGCAAAGCAACAGCCACCGTGTCACATCAAGAAAAACATCTCGACGCAATAGAAAATAATGTGACACGATGGAATTTTCCCAGAAATATGCAGCAGGAGGGCACCGTGCCACGGCAACATACGCCGCAACACGGAAAAATTCCACCACGCCACGGCACAACATATCGCAGCACGACAGAAATACAGCAGCAATTAGTATTTTATCAGACGTTGTGCCACGCCAGGACCAGCACCGTGTCACGTGACATGGTAGAGCGTGTTTGCGAAATTTTATGGTTTTTGTGAATTTTATTATTTTACGCTTATTTTGTACGACGTTTATTCTTCCATTGCATCCGACTTCTTGACTTGATTAAAAAAAGTCATTGTAAGTTTTAATTAAAGCAAAAATAAATATGCTATTATTAATGAAATAAATGTCACTACAACTATTGGCATCGTACACCTTATTCAAAAATTAAAAATTAAATCATAAAAGCAAAGCAATATTGGTATAATCCTTCTTCACTTTAAAAGCTTCCTTCTTTTCAACTAGGTCGGCCTTCACCATTAGTGTATCTTTTGTAGCTCGAACCGTCACACCTCTAGTTGAACTTTTACCCCTTTCACCCCTTTCATAGTTCTTTGGTTGTTTTTTCCCTATAAACTATATTTTCTTTACCCTTTCCTTTTACATAACTCTTCTTCTTAGGTATTATAGGAGTCTTAAATTCAATCCCTTGTGTTCTCGGACCTAGACTATCTTTAGAAAGCGCCTTCTTACTGCCACGTCGTCCTTTCACATCAAACTTACGTGATCCGTCTCGCTCCCTCCTACTTCGAGGATTCAACCATGCCTTGTATGCACTAGACAAGGGGGGAGGAGCATGGTTGCTCGCAGAAACAGTCCACATAGGCCTTCTAATCCAATAGGTCTCATACTTGTGAACATTACTTTCATGCAATGATACTTCACGAGGACTATCGTTATAGCATGGAACTATTTGTTCAAGTCCATATTGTCGCATCAATCAGGAAGGGCAATAAAAAGTCAACTTTGACATATTAGGAACACGACAATATGGTGTATCATTCATCCCAACCATCTTAGTAAGCCTCAACCAAGGCACCAACCATCGAATGGAAAATTCTCTCTTTGCAAAGAACACCTTCCAATCATCATATGACATGTTTGTAGAGCAATTTGTCTTCCTACGAACTAGATCATTGGGACCATATTTTTCAATATCGTCGAGGGATTCAAAGAGTTCCAAATGCTCCATCAATCAAATCTACAAAAAAAGAAAAAAAAATAAAAAGCAAAGGAGCACCTTGACACGGCAGAGAGCACTGTGTCGCGGCAAGTAGTACCGTGACACGGTGCCTACCACGTGTCACGGTGGTTAAACAGAACACATTTTTACATGCAATAGTACTAAAGAGCCATTCCTGATGGCTTTCTGATCAGATCTTGCTTCGTCGAGACCACGCAGAGTTTCTCCAAGGCAAGTAGGCATAGGGGATCTCCCAGATTCAACAAGTTCAAGCACAGATGCTAAACTAGCATGTCCTACTCTGTCGTTTGCAAATAAAAGCTTGCTAAACATGCAAAAAATATAAGCCCTTCTACGATATACATGATATGACTCAGAGACAGGACGATTAAAATATAAATTTGTAAGCTTTTCTAGATCTACATCATTACCACACACAATTCTATTTAAATCTGGATCTGTCAAGTTTAGATGACGCTCAAAATCTTGGTAATAAAATTCACACAAAGTAGGCATTGTAACGAGATTTCTATCAGGGAAGCCAAAGATAGCACCAAATTCTTCCGACAAAGGACAGATTTCATCATAATCGAACTTGAAACAATGGGTTTTCGGACTCCAATAATCTAAGGCTGCTCTCATAAAATCATGTTCAATTCCTACATGCCTTAACGCTAAAAAACCTTTGACATGAAACAATTCTAGCTCACTTTTGTCTCCATTAGTCATAGAATATGACCAGTCACGTAATGTATTTTCAAAATTCTAAGACATTATTATTAAAATATGAAATTCTAGCTATTTTATGTTTCGTAATTATGCATATCACGAATTAACTGGTCGTAATTTATAGCCAAAAGAGTTCAGAAACGCCAAAAATCTATCCAGTTACACGCGTAAAAAGCATCGCTATACTGTTTGGGCACCGCGACACGGTAGGAAATACCGTGGCATGGCAGCATCCACCGTGGCGCGGCAAATGACCCCGTGACACAGCACAGTTCCACGGGTCACGGTGGTTACGCGCTTTTAATTTTTGTCTTTGACCTATTTTTCGGATTTTTGTTGTATTTTCCTTCACCGTTTATCCTTCAATCTCGTTTCTCGAGAGTTTAATTCCTAATAAAATTCTCCCATTATTTTCTTTTTATTTTTACTATTATTTTCTTTCTATTTTGGGGAAGTTGTAAAACTTGTCCCATTTTTATTTTATTTTTATTTTGGGGAAATTGTAAAATTTATACAATTTTTATTTTCATTTTCTTTTTATTTTGGGGAAGTAGTAAAACTTGACCCATTTTTATTTTTATTTTCTTTTGGGGAAGGTCGGTACCCTCCACTTACGAAAAATAACAGTCTTTTTTTTTGCGTCATTAATAAATACACAATCACACACCGTCAGTCTCAAGCACACACTAACATGCTCACTAATTGAGTAAATAATATCAAATACATAAAGTGTGAGTAAAATATACAAAGTGAGTCATGGTACATAAATAGTGTCAAGTGTCATCAACCAAGTACATAATAAAACCTTCGGTCAAACTCTCCAAATCCAGAACTGGGATTAGTGTCATCATGAGACCGCGAGTAAGGGAATGGCAGACCAAAAAGACCCTCCATCATCCGAGTACGAGGAGTAGTGTCCCTACTAGTACCCACAGCTCCAACAGAAGACATACTCAAAGCAGGTCTTGTCCAGCTGGTAAACTGCGTAGGCTAACTCCAAGACATAGGAAACGTCATTGGAGGCATCGTCCTAGACAATGAAACTGAAAATAAGCCCTGGTCCGCAGGAGTAATGACCAACCTAAACTCAGGTTGTGAAGGCTAGAATGGCTTGGAAGATGAAGGATGCTACCACTGAGCCTAAAAATGCTGGAATGGCTGAGAAGGCCAAGGCTGCTGCCATCGAGCGGCTAAGAAAACTAAGACTGCTGCCACTGAGTTTGAAGCCCCTAAAATGGCTGAGAAGTTTAAGGTTGCTGCCAATGTGTTTGAGAATGCCGACGAACCTCAGGGATCGTTTGCGGTGACTAGGATTCCCCTCGTCCGAGCATCTATGCCTCAAGCGCGAGCGAGACCTTCGTTGCCTCCGTCACTCCTAAAAGACACAAAATGAAAAGATATCAGTGATGCAAGAAAAGGTAAACATGAGAAAACAAATGAATATACCTCATAAACATCGTCTAAGCCACTCTAACAACTCGCACCGCGTCGTAGCTTGATGACACAATACTTTAAAGCATCAATCAACTTCATAAAGCCCATCATATCTGAGTGCGTAACATGAAAACTAAAAATCTATAACAAGCGGTATTGAGAAGATTGAAAGACGTGTCAGAAAGCTTGCCGGCTCAAACTCATCGAGCAGAAACTCCTACGCCTGTCTAAAATCCTTCGGTGCATCAGCAATATGATCCTCAACCATGCCAATCGGCTTTGGGGAACAAATGGATTGAGGAGGGATCTCGACCTTCCCCTAAAGACGAACAGTCGTCTGAAACATGATCGAATAATCATGTTATTTGACAATTTAAATAAGCACTAGCAAAATAAAATTCTAAAAGAAAAACAAACCTCGGGAAGAGGGGGCGGAGGAGCCAAGTAAGGAAGCAAGTCTTGAGAATAATCGTCGTCTATGAGCACGAACTCCTACCAAGGAAACTAATAGTACTCCCTCCTGTCCAGCAGCTCCCCAAACAAGCGTGAGTGCAACATCGACTTAGGTGGAGGCAATGGTACCATAAAACGATCAATGTTGTGCTGACGAATAACACGCTCTCTAAGGTGCCAAACAAAACGTGATGTACCAAAGAAGACAGTACGGCACGCCAAAAGCTCCACAACCTCGGGAAGGTTGGTCATGCCAGCCAAAGGCTGATACTGGATCTCGATAGGGACTTGAAAACCATAAGAGAATGCAGTGAATGCCAAAAAATAACATCAAAGTGAAAAAATACACTATGAAATTGACCCTTACGCCAACAGTTGAGGTTTCCCAACGCAGCAGCCCTCGCAAACTCGACACTGACTCTACTCGCGACTCGCCTCGATCACGCCAGTTGGCTGCGACAGGAAAATCATGAACCGTTCCGCGCTGCCGTTGAGGGGCTAATCCAGGAAAGTACTCATAAAACCACAACTGCAAAAAGAATAATCTCTAAGCACAGGATCCAAACCGGTAAAAGAAAAACACGAAGAGAAAAAAATCGTCCCCTCAACAACTCTCCACAGACCATAAATAGCGACAGAGGCTTAATCGTTCAGCTGCTTGCAGCCATAACATAGCGACGAGAGCAGATCAACATACCCCACAATAGCCCAACTGAAGGATCCTATCTCACCAATCCTGGTCAGAGATGGCAGGTACCTCATTTTACAGGGAGTCGTATCCAGCAAGTTTGTAGGCATCTCAAACTATGTTCAAGCAAAGACAACAAGCGCACTAGAACTCCTATCATGAGAAAGAGTCCTAGAAATAAGGATCGAGATAAAGATCAGCACTTGCTGCTCAGGTGTCGTCTCATCTATATCAAAATCATGGGTAAGAATAGAAGCCAACTCTGATCTCCCACTCCTAGGACCACCCCGAGGCACCGATCGAGTCTTGATATGGTGAACGATAGGACCTTATAACTCCGCTACCTCATTTGCCCCCCAAGTAAGGTGAGGAATCTGTTGTACAGGCCGCTTGATGAAGCGCAAGCTGTTGATCATGCTGAAATCAAGAGAAGTCACCGTCATCTCCCCCCAAGAAAAGTGGAAAGTGTTGGTAGTATCCCAAAATTACTCCAACAGCGCTCGGACAACTATCGAACCACAGCCTCGGTGGCTGCGAAATCCCACAACTGCTGAATAAAAATCTCCCAAACCAGCAAACTCCCACAAGGCGTCGGTGGTAGGATCCTTTGCGGTGATCCTGTATAGCTGGGGAAACAAGTCTCCAGCTCTTGAGCCACGATGGCGAAGCACACCATCGACTATGCCGATAAGTAGACGGTGAGAAATATGGTTCTCACGATAGAAAACCAACTTGTCTAGTGTCCACGGAGGTGGAGTCCACCTACCCCTACTCGTAAAGGGGCGAGGCTCGGTCTTCAAGGCATCTTCTATATCCTCGAGAACCGTGGGATTGTCTTCTCGGAAAGCCTAACGCCGGCCACGAGTAGAAATATCTTGATCTCGTTGTCTAGGCATGCTATTATGTTTAAACAAAATAATAATAACAATCTAAATACTTAGCATCATTTCCTAAGTTATTAATTTATTTATTCAAAAACAGCTTAATAGCTACCTCAAGTCGCATTTTCTGCTATACTCTAAATTTTTACCTCAAGGCTAGAAATTAGCAAAATAATAGAATTATTTCTAGTAATTAGTTTCCCCATGCCAAACTAATACTACAGTTCCCCTAATCGCATGATACTATGTTCTCCATGACAATGTAGTACATAAACAAAAATAGAGCATGTTCGAAATTGGAAAAGAACAGTAGATCGGCACATCATACCATGTTTTACAAGATCTACAATAACTCTATCATCATTTAAACTGCAAAGAAACAACAAGAACACCATTCACGCACAAATTACCAAAATGGTGATTTGCTCATGTATTCACCAAATCATACAACTTGGTCTCAAATTGCTCACAAACAACCATACATTCATATACAAGCTAAGTCATGGCAAGAATTTTAACATAAAACCTCAAAATTAAAAATCCCCAATTTGATTTATCAAGGGTTTTCACATGAAATTACTCATTTGAAGCAAAATTCAAGACAAAATTGCAAGAGAACTTACATAGATCCTTGTACGAATTTGAAAATGAGGAATTTTGCAAGAAATTTGAGCAAAAACGGAGAAGAAACGAGTGAGAACGAGCCCGAAACTTGCAACAGCAGTAGCGGAGAACACGAACAGTAGCAGCGAAATGAAATGGAAAAAAAGAAGCCGAAAGTTTTGAATTTAAAAGCAGCTCAAACACACTGTGACACGGTAACACACATTGTGTCACGGTACAGACCCACGCGACGCGGTAACTTGAGCGAAAACAATAAAAAAAACGAGTGAGATAGTGTAAACACCCAAATATGTCTCCCCAAAAACTAAACCCAGTGATGAATACTTTTCACGTCGCTTGATTATCGAATGAAGTGAAAGTGTGAAAAGTCTTGTGATGCGTTCTCTCTTCCTGTTTTTGAAATTCTTCTCTAGTTTATTAAAATAGCTAGTCAAATTTGGTTTTGTCCATGATAGGGGTCCAATAATAGTGTAGTTGGGGCAAGCTCAAAAAGAGCTTTCCAATGATATATTATAAGCCCACTTCCGATGAATAATGAGGAAGTTTTGGCCAAAATACTAAATTAGGTCTGATGAAATGGTTTTATGGCCCAATGATCTAGTGGAGGGCCCATTAATTATTATTCCTAATATTATAAGGATTGATTATAGTTTTGTAGAATAGTTTTGAAGATTATTTTGAGTTCTAATTATCTTTTAGAAAAATAATGACTCTGATTTGAAATAAAAACAAGTGTTTTGTTATGATAAAATCGGATTTAAAATTAATTAAAACGAAGTTTAATTGCTTAATTATATTAATAAGAGGATTCCTTACAAATCGTGTTTTATCTTTTAAACCAACATGACAGGGTAAAGTCGTATCCCCTAATCAAAAATAATTACCTAAATCTCTAACTAAAGTAGATAGGGAAGTAGGGTCGAACTCCACAGGGAAACAGGTCTTTTTAATTCTAATTAATTATTATACTCTAAATTATCTAAGTAACCAATAATTTTAAGTAAGAATTCTATACTACGAAGAACAAGTTTAGGGGGAAAAGAATCAATAAAAAGGAAACCTAGGGTCACAGGTTCACCAATAATTAATATTCCGGGATAGAACGAAGTAATTAATAATTAACAATGCATAGATAACATGATTAACAGGCTCTCGCAATTTATTAATCAACATAGATCTAACAGGCTCTCGCAATTTACTAGACCTAAGTTCCTATTAAAAATAGCCTTTAATATTAAATCAACATCTGCTCGATTCATCAATTCAATATTGCTAAACATTCACAATCAAATTACATCTGCTCGATTCTTAATCTAATTGCAAAGAATTAAAACAATTCAATAGGAAATTATCATGCAATATCAACAATCAATAATAACAAACTATCCCTTCATATTAATTATGGATCCCCATAAACCCTAGAATGGAACTACTCACTAATCATCATAACTAAACCAATCAAGTAAATAATTAAAAGCATAATCAAGAAAACAAATAAAATAGCTGAAATTAAAAAGGGAAAAAATTGTACCAAAAATAATCTAAAATTAAAGGGAGTATTAAGAACAAAAGTTTAGAGAGAATTTAAGAGAGAGAAAAATACTAAGTAGAGAGAGAAAGTCTAAGAAAAGAGGTAAGTAATTATTCCGTACAAAAAACGTATATAAACCTCTCCTAAAACAAGAATTAAAACTAAACTTAATCAGGTCCTAAGAAAACACGCGCCCGATCGGGCGAAGGGCCGCCCGATCGGGCCCGCCTTTTTACAACGCCCACTGCTGGCATGTCGCGCCCGATCGAGCCTACGCTCACCCGATCGGGCGCGCTTCTTCCTTAAGGGTGCCTTTGCGCGCATCCGCCCGATCAGGCGTATGCTTGCCCGATCGGGCCCGGTCTTTTTCTTCGAGGCTTGGACTTCGATTGGGCTAGATTTCTCGGCCCAATCCGGATTTCCTCTCAGGTCTCGAATACTTGGTCCAAATGCCTCGTGATCCAAATTACCGAGCCCTTAATCACCGGCTCTCACCGATCTTGGGCTCCAAAAGTGGTCGTGTCCTTCTAGCTTCCGTAGTCGATCCAATAAAGCCCGGGAAAATGCTCCAAGAGTGCAATTTCCTGTAAAATACAACTAAAACTACGAAAACACTAGAACACACAAATTAGTAATAAAAGTGGCCCGAAATAGCCAAAAACACTACTAATAACGACCACGGGACGGGGATAAAACACTATATAAAATAGACATATCAAACTCCCCCAAGCCAAACCTTTGCTTGTCCCTAAGCAAAGAGCTCATCAATGAACATATAAAACATACTTCACCCCAATAATCAAATCAAAAACCAACGATTTAAGGTAAAACTAGTGAACATGCTTCAACATCAATCAATCTTATTCATCTAATCACCCTTCCTCCCCAACAATTATCAAATAGAGCAAACCACAAGAGCATATAGAATTCAAGACTAGTGCTCACACACTCAACTCTCATTTATGTGGCGAGTAAAGAATGTACTCGATCGCTCTCCAACCAACCCCTTTAATGTGAACAATGCCCTCCCAACTCACACTCTCGTGTGTATAAAAACATTGAACGCTCATCCTACTAGTCGACTCGAAATATGCCAAGTCATAACTTGCATTGACAAACAACACTTTCGCATTTACATAACTTCTATGCACATAGTCGGAAGGTCTTGTAAGCTTGTAATGTAAGGCTAGGGTAAAGGTAGGATAAATTTGGGATTATGTGAGAGAAAAGCTATGCATTAAGGGAGCCAAAACCTAAATAACCCATGATAAAAAATAATGATCATACACATCTCCAACATAACCAACTCCAAACAACAATCCACCAAATGTACTCCAAACAATAAAAACAATCCCAACACTTACAATTTCACTCATAAAAATATGATAATATAGAACTTTGAGTGAAAAACAAACTTTGAACTTATTCTTTTTTTTTCCTCTTTTTTTTCAAACTTGAATTTTTTTCTCTTTTTTTTTCTGTAGAACAACCTTCAAATAGAACATTTGAGCATTAATTTTTTTTCTTTTGCTCTTCGTTTTTCCTTTTCAACTCATATTGGAAATTTCAACTTTGAAACACAACATCAATATTTTCCAATAAAAAAAAAATCAAAGAACAATAACTCTTCTTTTATTCCCACATTGTGCAAATAATATGCACACCACAACTCCCTCACCTCACCAACTAATAGCTCCCCCAAGCCAAGCTTGGGACTAGTAACCAATGGGGCTCATATAGGCTTGTAATGTGGCTAAATAAACAATAAAGGGGCACAAGCAACAACATGGATAACAAGAAGGGAACAAATGTATCTAATACTCTGAAGGCTACCTAAAAGAATGAATGCCTTCGTCCTCCTCATGTGCATAATAATAAGTCATGAAACACTACTCATAGTTGCAAATCAATACTCAAATTCATTGACATACCAGGAATTATGGAACTATCACACACTTCCTAACCAAATCAACTAGTCAAGCACTATATTCACAAGTAGTTGGGCAAAATTGACGCATGTTTAGGAATCCAAACAATTAGACTTCAAATCATGACCAACAAATCCACAATATTCATCATCAAATACCAAGAATCAAAACAATTTTTCTCAAGTATGGGGCACAGGGAAGTATGATTCATAATTCATTGGAACGTGTTTTTGAATTTTTTTATTTTTCAATTTTTTTGTATTTTTCATATATAAGAAAGCAATAAAAACTACACTAGGAAAGCATATAAAAACTATACTAGAAAGCAAATAAAGAGAGAAAAGGAAGAGAATTACCAAGTGAAAGAACACCCCCCCAAGCCAAATCAAGCAATGCCCTCATTGACTTGGGAGAGTAGCCTACTCCTTATCCTCATCCATCCTCGAATAGCCCCCGCCGTGGCTAGAACCGGCTCCTCCATGGCTAGAGCCACCACCTCCATACCCCGAACCACCTGCATAGTAGTTAGGGTCCACATTCCCACCCATACCCCCAAAAGGAGCATCACCCCCATATCCGTGGACCGAAGAGTAGTCCACGTAAGTACCATACGCACCGGGGTGAGAATACCCTCCTTGGGGGTATTGTAACCAATCGGGAGTAAGTGAATCGGGAGGAATAGCCCCCCGACGGGCATAATCATCATACATGAGATAAAGGCCCCTCCCTAGGTTCCTCTCTATATGACCAACCCGCCCATCTAAGGTGCTTAACCTAGAGTCTAGGTTTTGCATCATACCCTCAACTCTCCCTTGCCCCGTCTCGATGCGGTCTAATTGGCTCCTAAAAGCCGAAAAGTCATATGGGGCATTGGGGTCGACGTTATAATTGACCGAGGAAGTGGGCATGCCATAGGTGAAGGGTGGAGGTGGTTGGTAGTGTGGTGAGTTGTGAATGGGGGAATGGTGGGGTTGTGGTGAGGGGTGAGGTGGTTGAACCTCACCTTGACCATTTATCTCGAAAGTATAAGAGGGCTTCCCCCTCTCAAATTTGGTCAAGGCGGGGTTGGGTAAGGTAAAGGCTTGGTCTCTCCTACCCGATTGTCGGTGGACTATCCACCAAGTATCACTCCCCACCGGTTGCACCCAGTTCAAGCTCCCTAAATAGGGTAGGTCCATGAGGTTCGATCCCACAACTTTCCTATGCCCATCGGGGTTCCAACCTAGGTGTGTCCAAGCAATATGGATCACTAACCCCCCAAAGTAAATAGCTGCTCTAGACCTACTAGCCTCGGCCGCATTGGCCGCCCTTTGGAAGTGATTGGCTATCCTATGGGGTATGTTCAATTTTTCAGCATTAGGAATGATATAGGATGCCAATAGTTCCAATTCATCTCTCCTAACATTTGCCGGTTCATGCCTCCCAAAAATAGTGAGGCCGACAAATCTTTGCCAAAGTTTTGGGACGGGATGTTGAATCCACGTCCCTTTGGCATGCTGGAGGTTCACTAAATCCTCCCCAGTTAGCCTCTTATAGACCACGGCGGTGTGGTCTTGAGAGGGCTCAATAGGTTTATCCGATTTTAAATCAAACAACTTTCCAAATTCTTTAAGAGTTAGTCTCACATCGTTGTTTAATAATCAGAATTGTACATGAGTGATTAGTGCATTCATTTTAATAACATTAAAACTTAAGATAAATTCCAATGTTAAATAATCATATGTATCATGGCACATTTGAAAAAAACCACTAATGCCTATACCTTTGAATAATTTTTCCACATATTTATCTAGGCCTAACCTAACTAATGTGGGATGATGAATAAAACGGGTAGAGATTACCTGACGATTGATGAGGTTGACCATCCTAACCCATTGCTCCTCCGAGGTAATGACAACCTCCTCCCATCCCGGAATTTGAAGATCCGGGTTGATTGTTGGTTGTGGTGCACTTGAGCTCTCACCCCTTTGGTTCCTTGAACGCTTTGAGGCCATTTTCTTGTAAAATAGTGGCAAATTGGAGGTTTCTCTCTCTTAGGGTTTGAGAAAATTTGAGAGAAAATAGGGGGAAATTAGTGTAGATTGTAGAGGAGGATGAGGGGAGATGAAATATGTAAGAATTTTTTAGTTTGGATGGAAGGATTGGAGGAGATCTTGGATTGAAGTGAAGCTTTTTGGTTTGAAAATGGAGGTTTTAGAGAGAGAAAGTGAAATGAAGAAGATGAAATAAGGAGAAAGTGAGGAAAGAAAGAAGAGAAAAGAAAGTAAAAGGGGGACGGGCTGATGACGCGCCCGATCGGGCGAAAGTGGGAATTTCCAGAACTCAAGTTGCGCGCTCGATCGGGCGCGAACGCGAAGAAATTTTCGCCCTTTGCTCGCCCGATCGGGCGAGCTTCGCCCGACATATCTTTTCCTTCTCACTCGATTTTCCATAAAAAGCGCCCGATCAGGCAAGCTTCGCCCGATCGGGCGAAAGTAGCCTCTGAATTCAACCTTGCTTGCGCGCCCGATCGGGCGAAAATGGTTTCGATTTCTAGCTTGCTTGCGCGCCCGATCGGGCGAATTTTCTGCTGAATTCTGGGTTGCTTGCGCACCCGATCGGGCGAGCCTCGCCCGATCGAGCCCGAGTAGCCCTTTTTTCTCCGATTTATTTTCTTCTTCAAATTTTTTCTAAGTCTTTATACCTGTCAAATTCATACCTGTACAACAACACTTAAAACTGGTGAAATATCACTCTCCTCGCCTCTCTAAAAAAAAATAATAAGGAAAAAGGAAAACTAGCCTAGAAAGCATGAAATACGGGTTGCCTCCCGCAAAGCGCTGGTTTATCTAGGTCCCGCACGACCTTCTTACCACCTTGAAGCTCATGTTGGAAGTGGAGTTAGGAGAGTCTCCTCCACATCTCTAATGGTAGCACCTTCATGATACACTTTCAACCTTTGGCCATTTACCTTGAACTCTTCACCTTTGTCATTCACCAACTCCACCGAACCAAATTTGTTCACCTTTGTGACAGTGAAGGGACCGTACCACCTAGACTTCAACTTTCCTAGGAAAATCTTCAATCTAGAATTAAAGAGAAGAACCTTATCACCCGGTGCAAACTCTCTTGGTAAGATCCTCTTGTCATGCCACTTCTTGGTCTTCTCCTTATAGATCTGCGCACTATCATATGCCGACAATCTGAACTCATCCAACTCATTGAGTTGAAGAAGTCTCTTCTTGCCCGCGGCCTTAGAATCCATATTAAGCTCTTTGATCGCCCAAAAGGCTTTGTACTCTAATTCTACGGGAAGATGACATGCCTTACCATAAACCAATCTATAAGGTGAAGTACCAATCGGTGTCTTAAATGTTGTTCGGTATGCCCAAAGTGTGTCATCAAGCTTCATGCTCCAATCTTTCCTTGACTTGGCTATTACCTTTTCTAGGATCGCCTTGATTTCCCTATTAGAGACCTCAACTTGACCACTAGTTTGAGGGTGGTAACTAAGCCCTGTTCTGTGATATACGCCATACTTCTTAAGGAGGTTATCCAATTGTTTTTCATGGAAGTGGGTACCCCCATCACTAATAATAGCTCGTGGAACACCAAACCTGGGAAATATGATCTTCTTGAAGAGCTTGATGACTACCTTAGAATCGTTTGTTGGTGAAGCTATGGCTTCTACCCACTTGGACACATAATCTACGGCTACAGGTATGTAACAATTCCCATTGGAAGATGGGAACGGCCCCATATAATCGATACCCCAAACATCAAATATTTCAACTTCGAGAATCCCAGTTTGGGGCATCTCGTGCCTCCGCAAAATGTTGCCAGTCCTCTGGCAAGAGTCACAAGCCTGCACAAAAGTGTTAGCATCTTTAAACATAGTAGGCCAAAAGACGCCTGACTCATTAATCTTAGCCACCGTTTTAGTGGGGCCATGATGTCCACCATAGGGTGAAGTATGACAACTGGTAAGGACGCCGTGAACCTCCCATTCGGGAACACACCTGCGAAATAATCCATCTGCACACTCACGAAACAAAAAAGAATCATCCCAAAAATAATGTTTAACATTATAAAGGAATTTCTTTTTCTGTTGGTAGGACAAGTCAGGAGGTAGGGTACCACCCACTAAATAATTAGCAAGATCAGCATACCAGGGGTGATGCTCTACAACTGCATACGGGTTGTCATCAGGGAAAGAATCATCTATAGGTAAAGAATCCTTACCCTCATCATACCTGATACGTGACAAGTGGTCTGCCACTACGTTCTCTGCTCCCTTTTTATCTTTTATTTCTATGTTGAAATCTTGGAGCAAGAGAACCCACCGGAGTAGCCTTGGCTTTGATTCCGCCTTGGCTATAAAATATTTTAGTGCTGCATGATCAGTAAAAACAATAACTTTAAAACCAACTAGATATGATCTAAATTTTTCTAAAGCATAAATAACAGCAAGAAACTCCTTTTCTGTGGTGGCATAGTTAACTTGGGCTTCATCCAAGGTTTTTCTAGCATAATAAATAGCATGCAAAACCTTGTCCTTCCTCTGTCCGAGCACGGCTCCTAGTGCAAAGTCACTTGCATCACACATGATCTCGAAAGGAAGGTTCCAATCGGGAGCACATATGATGGGTGCTGATATCAAAGCCTGCTTAATCCTGTTAAAAGCCTCAAGACACTCGTCAGTAATAATAAATGGGGCATCCTTGAGCAAAATCTGTGTCAGTGGTTTAGCAATTTTAGAAAAATCTTTGATAAAGCGGCGATAAAACCCCGCATGACCCAAGAAGCTTCTAACTCCCTTAACATTGACTGGGGGAGGTAATTGCTCAATCACTGATATTTTAGCCTTGTCTACTTGTATGCCCTTATCAGATACAATATGGCCAAGGACTACTCCCTCTGTCACCATAAAGTGACATTTCTCCCAATTAAGTACTAAGTTGCACTCTTCACATCTTTTCAAAATTTTAGCGAGATTAATTAGACATGAATCAAATGAAGAACCATATACGCTAAAATCATCCATAAAGACCTCCATAATAGACTCTATGAAATCAGAAAAAATGCTCATCATGCAACGTTGAAAGGTAGCGGGTGCATTACATAAACCAAAGGGCATTCTACAATATGCAAAAGTGCCATAAGGGCATGTAAAGGTGGTCTTTTCCTGATCTTCAAGATGAATGGAAATTTGGAAAAATCCCGAATACCCGTCCAAATAGCAAAAGAATTTGTGATTGGCTAACCTCTCAAGCATTTGATCAATAAAGGGAAGAGGGAAGTGATCCTTTTTAGTGGCGATATTTAATCTACGATAGTCTATGCACATACGCCACCTTGTTACAGTTCTAGTGGGAATTAATTCATTTTTTTCATTTGTTATCACAGTCATCCCACCCTTCTTTGGTACTACCTGCACAGGACTTACCCACTTGGAGTCAGAAATAAGATAGATAATACCTGCATCAAGTAATTTCATCACCTCCTTCTTGACTACTTCCTGCATGTTGGGATTTAATCTTCGTTGGGGTTGAATGCAGGGCTTGTAATTTTCCTCTAGATGAATCCTGTGCATGCAAAAATCAGGGCTAATACCCTTGAGATCATCAATACTGTACCCTATAGCCTTCTTATGGGTTTTAAGGACCCCTAGAAGTTGGGAAGATTGTAGGTCAGTGAGTGCAGTACTGATGATCAGGGGGTGTAGTTCCTGTTCATCGAGAAAAACATATTTTAAATGAGAAGGGAGAGGTTTTAGCTCAGGTTTCTTGACCTCTGCGGGTTTTGATTCCTGAACTAAATTTACTACCTTCATTGTCTCCTTGGGGCTTAACTCTTCTAAGGAAAGAGCCTTTTCAATATCCTGTACCTCATTACCCCAAACGCTTGCATTGTCGCTAGATAAATTCCCGCAGAGAACTTCCTCTAAGGGATCCTTTGCAAGAACCTGTGGCAAGATATCATCACAAATATCGTCCATTATATCAATTGTATCAATGAAGCAACAATTTTCCTCTAACATAGGCCCTTTCAAAACCTTCCCTAAATTAAAGGTAACATTATCGTCACCTACAGAAAGGGTTAGTTTACCATTTTTCACATCAATAATCGCTCCTGCAGTGTGGAGGAAAGGCCTCCCTAATATAATGGGTATTTGTGTGTCCTCTGCCATATCCAAAACAACAAAATCAACAGGAATAAAAAATTTACCAACTCTGACAGGTACGTCCTCTAAAATACCTAAGGGGTATTTTACCGAACGATCTGCCATTTGCAAAGTTATATTAGTAATTTTTAATTCTCCCATATTTAATTTAGCGCAGATAGATGATGGCATGACACTGACACTAGCACCCAAATCACACAGAGCTTTATCAATAAAAACATTCCCAATGTGACAAGGGATAGAAAAACTACCGGGATCCTTTAATTTAGGAGGGGATTTATTTTTCAAATAAGCGCTACACTCCTCTGTGAAAGCTACAGTTTCTACTTCATTAAAAGCCCTATTCCTAGTCAGAATGTCTTTCATGAATTTAGCATAAGCATGTACTTGAGTGATTAAATCAGTGAAAGGAACTGTTACCTACAGGTTTTTCACAACCTCTAAAAACTTACCGAATTGTTTATCAAGCTTACTCTTTAGTTGTCTATTAGGGAATGGAAGCATGATAACTGGGCTCTGCACATCTCCTCCCTTATCCTGCAATTTATCCTGCACAGAAACATTAGTAGGGTTAGTATCTATTTGTAGCTCTGCAGGGCTAGCAGGATTACCGTTTGGTATAGAGGAATCTAGATCAGGAACTGGTCTATCTTCCTTTGGCATAGGAGGTCCATCATAATGTGAACCACTCCTTAGAGTGATTGCATTAGCATGATCCGTAGGATGGATAGGTTGTGATGGTAGAGCTCCCTGCTGACGGGATTGTAGGGTAGATGAAAGTTGTGCAATTTGATTGTCCATGATTTTATTATGGGCTAGAATAGAATCAATTTGCGCATCCCTACTCTCCATATGCTTTTGCATATTGGCAAGCATTGCTCTAATTTCTTTCATGGCAGGGTCGGAAGATGATGAGGGTGATGCTTGGCTTTTCAGGCCGGCATTAGGATGATAATATTTTTGTTGTGGTGGTGTTTGTTGTTGTGGTTGTTGTGGAGGTGGAGGGTTTTGTACATTGGTACTCCGGTATGAAAGATAAGGATGATTTTTATAACCGGCATTGTAGGAATTGGAATAGGGATTATTTTGCCTATAGGTTTGAAAGGCATTAACTTGATCCATAGAGCTCCTACAATATTGCTCCCAATGACCTACAATTCCACAATTTTCACAAAAAGCTTCATGGTTAGCAACAGCAGAAACATTAGCTACAGAGTTAGGAGCAGCAGTAAGATTATCTAATTTTTGACAAATAGATGTTAATTGAGCTTGCAAAAAGGATACGGAATCGACATTATGTTTTCCCTTATTTGCAAACCCCCTCGGATTCCCATATTGGGAATTGTGTATTGCCATGTCTTCGATAACCTGTCCTGCATCATCCACATTTAAATTCATAAACCTCCCACTAGCTGCCGAATCTAGTACTGATCTAGAAGAATTTCCAAGTCCATTATATAATGCTTGGATCAATTTCCATTGTGCTAGATTGTGGTGGGGGCACTCTCTCTGTAGATCCTTGAACCTCTCCCAAGCCTCATATAGTGTTTCGTCGGCCTCTTGAGCGAAGTTCTGAATAGCACTCCTTAGCACCGCTGTTCTCTCTGCAGGATAATATTTATTATAGAAATTCAAAGCAAGAGTTTCCCAGTCAGTAATACCAAGTGCAGTTCTATTCAAACCATTAAACCATAATTTTGCTTTGCCACATAATGAAAAAGGAAAAAGAATCTCCCTGATTTGGTCTTGCGTGACCCCGGCTTGTCTAATGGTGTTACAATATTGGCAGAAATCTGCGATGTGAAGATTGGGATCTTCACCCTTAGCTCCGCTGAACTGCTTCCTTTCTATCATAGTGATAAATTGGGGCTTGATCTCAAATTGAACTCCATCTAGAGCCGGAGTGGGAGTAAGATGCGGGAAATCTGTGAGCTTCGGTTGCGAATAGTCACTGAGTTTCTTCTGGGCCGTCATCTCTGATTCTGAATCTGAAGGAATATCTGTATCACTAGAATCAGGGGGAGGATCTCTTCGATCGTTGTCCTCCTCAGAACCCGCCAGAATTTGTCTATAGAGTCTCCTTTGCCTATGAAAAGAACGCTCGATCTCAGGATCAAAAGGGATGTCACCTGATCTGGAACACTTGGGCATAAACAAAGAACTAAAGACAAATATGAGATTTGCCTCAAAGAACTAATGTTGTCTGAGGCAAAAGGGGGGATAATCTAGACTACAAAAATATAATCAGAAAATAAAAATAAAACCGTTTCCCCGGCAACGGCGCCAAGTTTTGACAGGGTAAAGTCGTATCCCCTAATCAAAAATAATTACCTAAATCTCTAACTAAAGTAGATAGGGAAGTAGGGTCGAACTCCACAGGGAAACAGGTCTTTTTAATTCTAATTAATTATTATACTCTAATTTATCTAAGTAACCAATAATTTTAAGTAAGAATTCTATACTACGAAGAACAAGTTTAGGGGGAAAAGAATCAATAAAAAGGAAACCTAGGGTCACAGGTTCACCAATAATTAATATTCCGGGATAGAACGAAGTAATTAATAATTAACAATGCATAGATAACATGATTAACAGGCTCTCGCAATTTATTAATCAACATAGATCTAACAGGCTCTCGCAATTTACTAGACCTAAGTTCCTATTAAAAATAGCCTTTAATATTAAATCAACATCTGCTCGATTCATCAATTCAATATTGCTAAACATTCACAATCAAATTACATCTGCTCGATTCATAATCTAATTGCAAAGAATTAAAACAATTCAATAGGAAATTATCATGCAATATCAACAATCAATAATAACAAACTATCCCTTCATATTAATTATGGATCCCCATAAACCCTAGAATGGAACTACTCACTAATCATCATAACTAAACCAATCAAGTAAATAATTAAAAGCATAATCAAGAAAACAAATAAAATAGCTGAAATTAAAAAGGGAAAAAATTGTACCAAAAATAATCTAAAATTAAAGGGAGTATTAAGAACAAAAGTTTAGAGAGAATTTAAGAGAGAGAAAAATACTAAGTAGAGAGAGAAAGTCTAAGAAAAGAGGTAAGTAATTATTCCGTACAAAAAACGTATATAAACCTCTCCTAAAACAAGAATTACAACTAAACTTAATCAGGTCCTAAGAAAACACACGCCCGATCGGGCGAAGGGCCGCCCGATCGGGCCCGCCTTTTTACAACGCCCACTGCTGGCATGCCGCGCCCGATCGAGCCTACGCTCACCCGATCGGGCGCGCTTCTTCCTTAAGGGTGCCTTTGCGCGCATCCGCCCGATCGGGCGTATGCTTGCCCGATCGGGCCCGGTCTTTTTCTTCGAGGCTTGGACTTCGATTGGGCTAGATTTCTCGGCCCAATCCGGATTTTCTCTCGGGTCTCGAATACTTGGTCCAAATACCTCGTGATCCAAATTACTGAGCCCTTAATCACCGGCTCTCACCGATCTTGGGCTCCAAAAGTGGTCGTGTCCTTCTAGCTTCCGTAGTCGATCCAATAAAGCCCGGGAAAATGCTTCAAGAGTGCAATTTCCTGTAAAATACAACTAAAACTACGAAAACACTAGAACACACAAATTAGTAATAAAAGTGGCCCGAAAGAGCCAAAAACACTACTAATAACGACCACGGGACGAGGATAAAACACTATATAAAATAGTCATATCACAACACCAAACGACAAACCTGTTGCCAAACGACAGAGCCTGTCGCCATGCGTGATGCTTGTCGTTTCACGTTGGGCTCTGTCGCTAGCGACAAAGTTCAATTTTATTCTTATTCAAATTATGATTCTATTCTATTGATTCCGGACTATTTTCTTATAAATAGGGGTTGTATTTCCCCGTTTTCTTCACAATCATCTAATTCTATTCTTCTCTTCTCTAAAAGCTACAAGTTTATTTTTCTCCCTTTTTTAAACCTCTCCTTTTACAAAATTCCGCATTCACAAAATCTAGACACGCCTAGCCGAGTTCAAAGTTGCCTTCTTCCGATACGTGAAAGGTTGTTAATTTTTTAGGGTTTGGTCCCAAATCCCTATTTAATTATTTTATTTAATTGTTTCATTTAATATTTTCCTTGAAGTTACTAACGCGTGTATTTTGTTATTAGAAAGAGATACGAGGCATCCAAGTAAGTAATTTAATTACTTTGTTATTCTTTTGATATAGAATTCATGCTTTAATTATTTTAATTCCTAGTATCATGTTAGGACCTCTTTATGATTCCTAGTATCATGTTTAGGGTAATAAATATTTCTAATATCATGTATGTTTTTAGTATCATGTTTAGGGTAATAAATATTTCTAATATCATGTATGTTTTTAGTATCATGTTTAGGTTGCTTTCTATTATTTCTAATATCATGTTAGTATCATGTCAAGATTAAAGCTTTAATATTTAATATTTAGTAACATGCTACGATTTGTTATTAATCTTGTTAGTATCATGTCTAGGATCTTGCTAATATTATTATGCTTTGTTGAGAGATTATTATGATGATGATTGTTGTTGTCATGTTGCTTGATATATATTATTGTTATTGCTTGATCACGCCTTTTATGCATGATTAAAGGGAATTTGTACTTGTAATCACGCTTAATAAGATAATTAATAATATTGTTTAGGCTAATATGATTATAATTCGAGTGATCACCAATAATAGTTTTATTTGTGCATTAATATTCAATCAACATTCATTAAACAAGTTTAGGGTTAATATATTGTTTGTATGTTAGTCAGAAAGCGCCCATGAATATGAGAAGAATAAAGTAGAGACCTATTTTTAGGGCAGGTTCAATCTCTTTTAGGTTGGATTTGTACCTTCATCCCCGAATATCCAGTCATGGTTCCAGACCACTATGGAGTTAAGGATCTCATGGATCATGAAGGGGTGTAATCTTCACCCTTTAAACGGTTTACAAGTTCCTAAAAATTATTAGCGACTCTTTTGCTCTAGCTTTCTTCCCTTTGGACGTTACCATGCTTAAGTGTATGATCACAGTGGGGCTCAAGTGTGGGTTGCTTGAAATATTCCCTACAGTTTTTTGGCGACTCCGCTGGGGAGGATTTCTATTTTAATTCCTAAAATTTATTTTGGCAATAATTTAGAATGAGTTAATGGGACTCGAAACGTTCTAAGTATTCATGCGCGTAATTTTGATTGACATTATTGACATATGCATAAAAAGGTCCGCATTGCAAAGACCATCCGTAACGCGTAAAAAACATAGGATTTTTACACGTAGGAAATTTGAGAAATATCTTTCATAACTAGGATCGAAAAAGGTTACGAAAAATCAAAAAATTCAAAGAACATAAAGTTGCTGAGGCATGTAGGAACCGGCGCCGAGAAAACAAAGTCAGCGCCATGCAATGGCTCAGTTGCTGCGCGACAGCAATGTCGTTTGGCGATAAAGCTATCTTATGGCGATAGGCTCTGTTGTCTCGCGCCATGTTCTTCTAATATCGAGCCAAAAATCTACCTTCTTTGTTTTGGCCGATTCTAGTACTGTTCGCTCGATTCTACTTCTTGATTGAGTTTTCTCACTTTTCTGAACCCATATGTGTTCTACATATGGCCATAAACCTATGGGAATTCACGCTCCATCTACCCAATGGAACGCTCTTGGCAACAAAGGGTACATCCGAGTTTGTTGGATTCACCAAACCGTGGAAGCGAGTTTAACTCGCGGGTCCCATCCACTCGCGCCAACCCTTCCAAAGATAAGGCTTCCGCGCGGTGCATCCGGACTCATAACCACGGACCCTCTTTGACTAACCCATATCCTTGAACTTTAGATAACTAGAGCCATGGTTAGGTTGCAATCTCATTGCATCATATTGTGCTTACTTCACTACTTGTGCATTCTTTACTTGTGCATAACCTATGTGTACTTACACTAACCGCTTGTTTGACTTGTGAATGAGTCTAAATAAACTAATTAATGACCAAAGGACTTTTCTTAATTAATTAATTAATTAATATGAGTCTAAATAAATTGATCAAACCTAACTATAGGCCTGTCCTTTTAGAGTAAAATACTGGAAACAGACCCAGATGACTGTTCCAGTAATGGCGCATAAGTTTGGAATGTTCCGCGACACGCTAGTGTCCAGCGTTATGCGACAACACTATCGCATTGTGGTGGATCTTAGCATGTGGCGACAGTCATGTTGTTTCGGTGACAATCCAGTTTTCTGCTCGAGTCTTCACATTGAGTCTAATTAACTAATTAATTAAACGACAGAATATATATTTAGTCCTTAATTGAGTCTATGCACATGGTCCCATGGTCATAAACAAGTGTCAAAGCATGCCACTTTCATTCACTATTAAAAGCACACACTTTATGTATATTTCACATTGACCATGTCTAGAGAGTCTTGTGTGCGCATGTTTTCCGTCATGTTTTTTAGGGGGGTAAGTCGGATATTAATCCTCCAATTAAACCATACTTGTTTAAACCTAAAACTTGATTCCCAAAAATATGCACCCTATTTTTGCCTATTTTTACTTTTTTTTTCTTTTAAAAGCCAATAAAATCAAAGTCAATTTGAGTCAAGGCATTACAATAAATGGTCTAATTTATTGTACTTAGTCAAGAAGAGAAGACCGGCTAATCAAGGATAACACTTTTGCTCTAATCTCCCTTTTTGATAAACCGATCCGTCAAAAGATAAAGGCTAAGAGGATAATGGAAACTCAAGAAAAAGTTAATCAACTTAGGCAAGACGTGGCTAATGTAACTGAAATGATGAAGACTATGGCTCTTCAAGTCAATGACCCTACGAGACAACTACAGATGCAACGAATGGAGGAAAGCTTGAACAAGCTCTCCAATGACTATAAGTTCCAGGGCATTATTTCACAAGGGGTCTCGGTGGACAAGGAGCTTCTTCCACAGAAGTTCAATGCCAATGACAACCCTAGGTTCAAACCCACTGACAATCCTCTTTTCCACTTAAGAGCTTTTGGAACCATAATTAACATTAAGGGGATTGATAGGAAAGTCTTTCATTCTTTGTTCTCTTTATCTCTTGAAACCGTTTGCCAACAATGGTTCTTTTCTCTTGACAAAGAAAAGATCTCTACTTGGGATGGGAAAGTAAACGCTTTCATTGATAGGTAAAAATGTAACATTCAAGTTGAGACTGATCATAGAGAGCTTGAAATGTTAAAACAAAAAGAGAATGAAGTTTTCACCTCCTTCTTTAATAAGTGGAGGGAAACTTCTGCCAAAATGGTTGAGGTTCCTAGTGAGAAAGTATCTATAAGGATGTTCATTAAGAACCTCCAAGAAAAATATTTTAAGCACCTCAAGTATCAAAGCAATCTGGATACTTGTAAGGCCATTTATGACATAGGAATAAACATCGAGGACGACCTTGCAAAGAAAAAAGCTGATAACAACTCCAACAGTGGCTGAAAAGGAAAGAAGAACGACAATCCTTCTTCTTCTTAAACCACCCCCTCAAATAATGTTAGCACCTATAATCTAAGTGAAGTCCTTGATATGAATAATAAAAGACAAAAGAAGCCATTTAGGAAGAACTTTACTCCTATTGGCATGAGTTATGACACCGCATTTGATCTCCTTCATGCAAAAGGTCTTATAACTCCCATTGGACCATTTGGAGATCCACCAGTCGAAAGGAGGACGGCTATCTTACTGAAAATTGTTAGAAGCTAAATGAAGTTATTCAAGATCTGATTGATAGCAACAAACTTCCATTGCCTCCTACAAGCAAGAAGCCAAGTATCAATAACGCCCCACTTTAAGATTCCTTGGCCATTTCCGATGAGGAAAGTGATATTGACCCATCGTCCCTCATAAAACCAATCAAAGAAGATCATGCCATTGAGGAAGAGAGGAACCGAGGAAACCTTCTTCGATGTCGTGAGTGATCTTCCTGCAAGTCAACAACTTGCCACAAAAGAGGAAGTAAGGGCCCTGACACAACTGATAAAGGAAGTAATAGTCATTTGTCCCGATGCCCTTGATCACATAAAGAAGACTCAAAATAAACATGACATTCAAGAGGTGATACCTACAGAGACTGTTAATAGAAAACCATTTTCTCTTCAAGTAATCGAAACACCCAAAAAGAGTAACAAGTCTTACACTCCAATTGGGACCTCTTATGCAAACATGTTCAAAATGCTCTTCGAGAGTGGGAAGATCAAAGCACTGGAGCCTAGACTATATGAATCTTTGAAAAGAATAGATAGGTTTAATTGTCCATACCATCAAGCAGGAGGACATACCATAGAATACTGTCTCAAATTCAAAGATCTGATTCGGAAGTTAATTGACAATAAGAAGTTGGTCCAAATCCCACTAGAAAGGAATGTTAGCATCAACGGAGTATGGGAAAGTGATGATGAGGATTTACCTCAAAGATGTAGAGGAAACCCCTCTTTCCACAATATACCCAGTAGATGACATTTGGGATGAAGAAGATTCACCCATATATGTCTTCACAAGATCAAGGATAGTGCAACCTCCCATCACTACACAACCTATCCCTACTACTCAACAAGTCCCCATACCAATTCTATCTTCCTAGATTCCCACTTCTTAGATGACAACCCAACTCCTATCTATAAGGAGAAAGCACCTCCATGCTTTGACTTCAATGTCATAGGACTTCTTTTTGGGCACGAGAAAAGCGAGTCAAAATACATTGAATATAACTTCGCGCTCATTCAGACAGCACTACAAAGTGAGAGCTTTGACCCCTCAAAGCTTATCACTCCAGCAAAGGGACTAGTCTAGGGATGGCGAAAGACTATGAAGGTGACTACACCAAGCGGACGGAAGATCTCTATAACAACAGAACAAGGACCTATGTTCGAAGAGTCGTCTGAGTCTTCCCCTATCGAGTTTTTAAAACCTTTAGCTATAGTACCTCTCCCTAGCTCTTCTACTTTAGCGTCTACCCCTAGGATAGTTAGTAGTCAAGTCCCAACTGACCTTTCTTTATTTGATGTAATGGTTTCCGAATTCAATATTATGTCTTCTTTCGCTTACTCCTTGTGTCATTCCTTAACTCAAGATGACGAGCATTGTTTAACTAACAATGAAAGTGACAAAGAAATAATTAAAGCAGTGGAAAAACTTGAGAATAAAACACTGATAATAGAAGACACTGAAACAGTGGGTATCTCAAAAGATCCAAACGTTAAAAGAGAAGTTAAAATCAAACTAACTCTTACTAAAGAAGAAAGAATCGGTTTAATTGATCTACTAAAAGAATTCATCGATGTATTTGCTTGGTCATATGAAGATATGCCAGGAATAAATAGAGAAATAGCTTAACACACAATACCACTAATTCCAGGAATGGAACCTGTAAAACAAAAGTTACGTCGAATGAAACCCAACGTAGCTCTTAAAATAAAAGAATAATTTCAAAAAAAAATTATTACAGATTTTATCAAGGTATCTAAATACCTAAATAGGTTGTAAATGTGGTGCCAGTTCCAAAGAAGGATGGAAGGGTAAGAATGTGTGTTGACAATAGAGATCTAAATAAGGCAAGTCCAAAGGATGACTTCCCTTTACTACACATCGACATCTTAATTGGTAGATAATACAGCGAATCATGCGCTTCTCTCATTTACGGATGGATACGTGGGATACAACCAGATTCTCATGGCCGAGGAAGATATGAAAAAGACTACATTCATGACGCCATAGGGCACTTACTATTACACGGTAATGCCATTTGGGTTGAAAAACGCGGGTGCCACTTACCAAAGAACAGCGACTGTCTTATTATATGACATGATGCACAAAGAAGTTAAGGTCTACGTAGATGATATGATTGTAAAATCAAAAGATCGTCCAATAGCCTAAAGAAAATTCTTCAAAAGGCTGAAAAAGTATAACATAAGGTTAAATCCATCTAAATGTGCCTTTGGAGTAACCTCAAGAAAACTCTTGGGATACGTTATTAGCTCTAGAGGAATAGAGATAGACCCAACCAAGATTAAAGCAATCATGTCAATGCCGCTGCCCAAGACCGAGAAACAGATTCGAGGATTCATTAGCCGGTAAGTAGGTTCACATCCAAGTTAACCACGATATGTGGACCCATATTCAAGAAATTAAAGAAGAACGTGCAAGTAATATGGGATGATGAGTGTCAAGAAGCCTTTGAGAAAATCAAAGCCTATCTCGCTAATCCTCCCGTACTAGCACCGGGGCTCCCCGGAATCCCTCTAAGGCTATATTTAACAGTCACCAAAGAGACAATGTGGGCTATGCTTGCACAAGAAGTAGAAGGAAAATAAAATGACATCTACTACTTAAGCAAAAAGATGCTCGAGTATGAAGTATGCTAGACACCACTTGAAAAATTGTGTCTCGCATTAGTGTGGGTCACAACCAAGTTAAGACACTACATGCTCATTCATACAGTCTGTAGTATCTCGGATGGATCCACTAAAGTATCTCTTCGAGAAATCTACACTTAATGAGCGAATATCGAGATGGATAGTCAACTTAGCCCAGTTTGATGTAAGTTTTATGCCCCAAAAGGCTATTAAAGGGTCGGTGGTCTCAGATTTTCTAGCGAATTTCCCAATAGAGGATTCAACGCCAATACATGAAAACGAGTTTCCAGATGAAAATCTAATGCTTCTAGAATATGATACATGGACGTTATACTTCAATGGAGCATCCAACCAAAATGGTTGTGGTGTAGGAGTACTATTAGTATCGCCTAAAGAAGAACATGTTCAATCTCCATAAAGTTAGATTTTGACGTTACCAACAATGCTACAGAATATGAGGCATGCGTGTTAAGCCTCGAAACAGCTTTAGCATTGGGAGTAAAGAAACTTCGAATATTCGGAGATTCTTCTCTAATCATCAACCAAATTTCCAAAAGGTGGAAAGTAAGGAGCGAAAGATTGGCCCCTAACCAAACATATCTGGAAACTCTCACTAATCAGTTAGAAAAGGTAGAATACACATATCTACCAAGAGAGGAAAATCAATTTGCTGATGCTTTGGCAAGGCTAGCCTCATTCCCACAAAAATCAAGCAAATGCCTTTAACAATAGAAAAGAGGCATAAACCTGCTTCATTCAAGCAATAGAAGGCGAGGAGGTAGTCTAAGAAGAAGAAGAAGAAAAAGAAGAAGAATAACCTTGGTATACGGATATCCTCAACTATGTCACCAAAGAAGAATATCCACTCTACGCTGACAAAAGAGCAAAACAAGCCCTAAGGCTTTTGGCTTCCTAATATGTACTCATAGACAATGAGCTACACAAAAGGGTACCTAAAGGTCAAGCTCTCTTATGTATAGGCAAAAAGGAAGCCCAAAGGGTAATGAGAATAGTCCACGAAGGAGTATGTGGAACTCATGTGAATGGCAAGATGCTAGTCCAAAAGATAATGTGCGAAAGGTATTATTAGACTACTATGAATAAGGACTGTTATCACTATGTGAAAGATGTTCTAAATGCCAAATATTCGCCAACTTGCAACACGTTCCTCCATCACTCCTTTACACCTACACTTCACCATAGCCATTCTCGACAAGGGGAATAGATATTATTGGAAAGATGACCCGTCTTGAAACAGGAGGACACGAATACATCCTAGTAGCAATCGACTATTTTAGGAAGTGGGTCGAAGCGGCATCACATGCAAAACAACCTACAAAGCATGTAGTACTCTTTATCGAAAGAAACATCATATGTCGATATGCAGTCCCACATGAAATGATAAGTGACAATGGAACTCGCTTTCAAGCAGAATGTGAAGAATTACTACAAAAGTATGGTATTCAACACCATCATTCTTACCCATATAGACCTCAAGCGAATGGTGCGGTGGAGGCAGCCAATAAGAATTTAAAGACTATCATCGAGAAAATGACATAAAACTATAAGGATTGGCCTGACAAACTCCACTTCTCTCTTTGGGGTTATCGCACATCAATTTGTTCATCAACAGGAAATATGCCATTCTTCTTAATCTATGGAATGGATGTCGTACAACTTGTAAAACTAGAAATACCTTCCCTACGCATTGCGTTGGAAAGTAAACTCGATGAAGTCAAATGGACTAGAGCAAGATATGAAGAGCTAATTCTACTTGATGAAAAACGACTAGAAGCTCTATATCATACTCAATGCTACCAAACTCGTATGGCTAGACACTTTAACAAGAAGGTCAAGACAAGAAACATCAAAGTAGGAGACTTGGTGTTAAAAGCACTAAGGAAGAATGTTCTAGACCCAAGAGGAAAATTTAGGCCTAATTGGTCCGGGCCATACATTGTCATAATCATCCTATCAGGAGGTGCCGCAAAAATAACTGACATGGATGGTAATGAATTTTCAAATATAACCAATCTTGAACAACTTAAGAAGTACTGCCAATAATTACTTGAGTAGGATACTCAAGAGATCTACGTTTGGCCTGATTACTTAGGAAAGGATACGCAGGCAACCCTTTACAGGGTGCGGCCACTTTAATCTTCACAAAAATCGATTCATCAGCTACAAAGCAGCCGACGCGCAAGAAGTAAGTCCAGCGCGACACGCCGCAATTGTTGCACGGCGATAGGAAGCAGCGCGTCACGAAAATTTCTCAGAACGGCGACAACGTCAGACGTTTTGCATCAACCTGGGCAAATTTCGGTGTTTTTAGGAAATGTTCGGCTCCCGTATAATTTTCAGAATAATTCAAGTCTTTTTCATTACTTTAAAAGGAATTTTAAATATAAAAAAATTAATTTAGTTTAAAAAGATGAAAATTTCATTATTGATGGAATTTTAAATAAAGCTTAAAAATAAATTTGACGTAACATTAAATTTGTCTAATAAATTGAAAGTGAAGCAATGCTCTAATCTATCTTCTCCTTTCTAGCTCTTTTCCAATTCTTGTCTGCTTCTTCTTTATCATCCATCACTTTCGCTAATATGCATCCTTTTGAAGATCTACATTCAATCTTGGTGTTTATAGTTTCTCCAATAGCTATTACACCGTGCTTCTTCTCAACCCACACTTTCTTTTCTGTAGAGTCAGCTTTTCTTTTCTTTTTACCTTTAGAATTTTTCTTCTCAAGCATAACAGGAGTCTTGAATTCAAATTTTTTTTACCCAGACGCTCCTTAGGAGGAATTTTCTTATCCCCTAAGCGGTCTTTCACATTGGTCTTACTCAGTTTCCGAGCTTTGTTCTTGTCCTTTTGAGATCTACAAAGTAGCAATCGCTTCATATCCCTAGACAAAGAAGGAGGAACCTTTTGGGTAACAACATCCCATAAAGGTCTAACATACCAACAATCATCAAACCTCTCTACATCCTGTGAAACATAAAATTCATAAGGACGACGAAGATCACCAGATGGAACAGTTTGAGCAAGGCCATATTGTCTCCTCACCCTGGAAGAGTAATAAAAAGTCAAATTTGACAAGCTAGGGAGACGGTAGAAAGGTTGGCTATTGACACCAACCATCTTCTCAATTTTCCACCAAGGAACGACCCACTTGACGGTAAAGTCACAAGTTTCAAAGATCCTACTCCACTCCCAGTGGTCCATCTTTATGGAAAAGTATTTCTTCCGTCTTACAAAACAACTTGGAGTATAGTATCAACATTGTCAGGACGGCTAATTAATTCAAGCCTCTCCATTAGCTACATCTGTAAAAATTCAAATGCAAATAATTATAATTACTATACAAAGTTAAATATTTTGATTTCTGTAATTAAAAGTATTAATTTTCTACCTGTAATAATATTAGAGATCCTCAACGAGGTGCTTTTGGATTCTTTTTTAATTTATCCAAACCAAGCATGGTTTCTCCAACGATCAAAGGCATTGAAAATCAACCTGATTCAATTTGCACCATGACAGATGCTAAAATAGCTTGGCCCTCATGAATATTACCACTAGTAAGCAGATATTGGTTTAACATGCAAAAAAGGAAGACTCTTCTCCTATAAACATGAAAAGATTCGGAGCGTGGTCTGTCAAAATAAAAGCGTGCAAATTCTTTCAAATTCACTATGTTTCCATGCACAATATCTTTCAACTCCTTGTCCTTAAGGTTAAGGAAATGCTCAAAATCTTGGTAATAATACTCACATACTTTTGGAATTACCGTAAGATTTAGGGAAGGGAAGCCTAGAATGGCAACAAATTTCATCATAACCAAGTCTAAAGCAATAAGTATCTGAATCCCAATACTCCAAGGCGGTATGAATAAAGTCTATGTCAAGATATGCCCCCTTTATACCATATATACCCCCCAAGTGAAAAAATTCAAGTTCTTTACTCTCTTTAGCAGTCAGAGACAAGCACCACTCACGAGTGAAATCCCTAAACTCTTAGACATGACTAAGAAATAAAAAATAAGCCTATTTTTAATCTGTTCGACTATACAGAAATCGTCAGATTTGGGGGCTATTTATGCAAAAAATTGGGGCAAACCGAATCCTATTCGGATTCGAAAAAATAAACCCAGCACCATGCGACAGAAATCACGCATCGCGTCATGCCTGTCACATTGCGACAACCAGGTGTCTGTCATGCCAGCCTTACGCGCTACCCTTACCAAGTCTTTCTTGACTTTGACTCAATTTTGTACTACAATGTTACAAATTTCACCTTTCTCTTCAATCTAACCTCATTGCGAAAAACCTTTTGTAATAATTTTGATGACTTTGAGTTTAATTAAGTATAAGCTCGTTTTTTTTTCATTTTTTTCTTTTGGAGGAGAAAAACGGATACCCTCCATCAATAATAAAAATGACGGAAATTATTGCGCAAAAAATTAGTTATAATTTTCACACTTGCATGCATAATAAAATGAAAAATAAATAAAAATAAATAAAAAATGCAAAAATGAAAATAATAATCATAGCTATATATATATATATATACAAGTGTGTGAGTCAAATAAGCAAAGTCCTACAAAGTCAAAATAAATACAAGTACATGTACATCTATGATGGCGGACCCCGCAAATGGGGAGGAACATCAAACATGTCAAAAAACTGTACAGTCCGAGGAGTCAAGTCCTCGCCCGTAGCCTGATCAAAAGGAGCCGGAATCGAGAGAGTAGGGCCAGCCCATCCAAGCTCACCTTGCTGCTGCACTTCCAAAAGCTGAGGCTATTGTGGTTGCTACGACGACGAGCCAACCTCGTACGTCCCACCACCCACTAAAGGAGCTGACGTCATACCTCCTTGGCCAGTCGGCCCCCCTGATGCACCCTCTGACGGAATGCTAGAACCCTCTAGTCTGACAGTACGATCTGACTCTGCTCGACCGCCTTGACTCCCAGCCTCAAGTCAGACCCTAATCTCTCTCTCCTAGTCTCGGGTCTCGTACGAGTGCACGTTGAAGGAATAGGCTAAAACAAAAAAAGGAAAACCAAGTCAAGTAAAGAAAGACAAATATAAACATAAAAGGAGTCAAGAGAAATACCTCCATGCCATCGTCACTGCGACGACACATAACTCAGTGGCTCAACCTCACGAGCTGGTAAGGGAAGGAGTCCATGCCCCTCGCTATCCTCGTCATCACCTCGCGAAAAAACTACCAAGTCACAAAGTCAAAAATAATCAAGGCATACACATAAATAAGATAACAGATAAAGTGACTCGCCGAAGTTCAGTGCCGAGGTATCGATTCCTCTACGTAACACCATGGCTCAGGAGCTAGGGGAATCATCTCCTTAACAGGACCAAAAGTGCCCTAGTAGACGATAGACACCGGTGGAGGCATGAACTCTCTAATCGAAGCCTGTCAAATTAAACCCGAATGATTAGGATTGGCTCGGGGGCTATCAAATGAACAAATGAAAAATAAAAAAAGATACCTCTCTCTGCTCTGGCAGGCAAGGTGGTGGGGCCAAACGCGGCAAAAGCCTCTCCACATAGCTACGGTTCGGATGGATATGAATCCTTCAATCCGAACCTGCTGGTGTCCTGGTTGCCCGAGCTCTCAGCCTCGTCTGATCGAACATATGACTAGGAGGGCGAGAAGGAACAATAAGGGACTCTGAAGAGTGCTGAATCGCAACTCTCTCACCTAGGTATACCATAGTGTCGTATGTCCCTCGAAAATACCGATGTTGGACAAAGTACTGCCCGGCCAATGTTGGAAAGATAAAATCATCCCACGGCCAAAACCGAACCTCAAGCTTCTACAAAACGAACATCCATAAGCTCAAGTCCTTCTAAGGGTAATACAAACACACAGTGTTAAAAAGCATACCGAGAGAATCAACTCTCGAACACGAGCAGTAGTAGTTCGGTCGTTAAAACGGCCTCCCCAACTGGAAGCAATGAGGAGCCCTTGAGGCGAAGGCATCGCTGGAGAAAAAGAAGGGAAATACTCGTAGAACCAAACCTATAAGACAGGATAAAGTGTCAGCAAATGCTAAGCACAAAACCTAAAAATGAGCTTCGGTTAAAAGAAATAAAATTTACCTTTACGATCCCCCAGAACCGGAAAGTGTGACTTCCCCATCAAAACTGCGGTGGCGACAAGCGAGTCGCAATCTAAGCAGGACTTTAGCATAGGCCAAGCTGGCCCAGTCATATAACCCGACCATACGAAGGTCACGAAGAGCAGGCAGATAGTAGAGTAGCACACGGCTACCCTTGTCAGGGGAGAAGGTCCCCGATAAAGGATCAAAGCAAAGATGCGTACCCGCTGCTCTAGGGTAGTCGTACCATCCTGAAAGGCCTCCATCAGCATGGTCCGGCAATGCACTAAGCGTTGATCTGCGTCGGCCGAGCCTCGCCACGAGCTCGAATAGCTATAGGGCCGATCAACTCCTCTACCTTCGGAGAGTAAACAGTAATGTCACTTCCAAATGGCACCGCAGCCGCCCGGAACTCTAAGCCGGTGATGAAAGAGAATTCGAGAGGAGTGATAGCCATCTCACCCCAAGGGAAGTGAAAAGTGTTGGTGGTGTCCCAAAAGAACTCCACTAGAGATTGAACTAGAGAATGGCCCGACGTGAAAGAGTATATGGCTGCATAGCCTGAAGTAAAGGAGTCAGACCACAATACTCCTATAGCTCGCGCAACTCGTTTTTGTTACAAAAGTGAAGGTCGTACAACTGACTAATAGACCCGTTGTCTGAGCCGTGGCAACGAATACGGTCGCCGGACATCCCGAGTTGCACTCGCTCTAAGATGTGAAACTCGAGTGCAAAGTAGAGAGTGCGCTCGTCCCATTTCGGGAACTCCCTAAGGCTGGTTGAAGATCCCTCGCCTGCGTCAACGGGCTCGTCCTCCCACTGAGCCTCGCGAGAACGAGAACTAGAGCCGCGAAGTCGAGGCATGCAAAATAATGCAAAAAAATAATAAATCAAGGATTCCATGAAGTTCAAGGTTCGCCTAGCCGCATGATACTATGTTTGAACAAAAACAGAGTACGTAGTACTAAAACAGAGCATGATTTTGATTCAAGTAGAAATGACTTTTTCAAGTAATCACACAATTTCTTACAATACTAAGACAAAAATTGTGACAAATTGAGCATGAATAGCTAGCAAGAACATCAAGAACGAGCCGCATTGGTCTCACGAACTCAAAGGGGTCAACAATGGCAAAACGTTCATTTCTTCACCAAATAGAGTCAAACAAGTCTCAAAATACTCCTAAGGAAATATACAAGCATAAACAAACAATTTCATGGCTTAAAATTCAACAAACAAGGCGAATTAAGCAACATAAGGTTCAAATTTTTAAAAAATTTGTGAATAAAAACACGCAAAATTCTACAAAATCAAGGTGAGTTTGGAGAAAACTTACATAGATCGGGAAACTAGAGATTGAATGCTTCGATTTGAAAAAAACTTGAGCGAATTCGGTTGAGAAACGAGGGAGAATGAGCAATTCGAACTTTTGAGCTAAAACCAGTGAAATGAAGCTGCCATGGCGAAATGGAGAAGAAAGGGGGTTTTATTTCGAAAACCCGACTTCAGCACCAAACGACAGAGATCACACCATGCGTGATTCATGTCGCATCGTGACAGCTTCGATGCATGGCGATAGCAACTTCCTGCGTGCGTTGGCTCAGCGAAAAAGCCTGTGGCCCCCATAATCATTTATGCAGACCTAATGCAGCAGTTTGGGTTCCTTGGTACGCTAGTTAGCCCATATAAGCAAATTGACATGATTGGTAGTCAGCTCGATTACAATTGCGGTAAGTGATCGACCTGACCATGATCGTCTTACTTAGCCTAAAGCACATAAAGCATTGTCTCATCACAAGCACCAAGGTAATGGTTCACGAAGCAAGCACAAGCACCAAGGTAATGGTTCACGAAGCAAGCACAAGCACCAAGGTACCGACTTGTAGGCATCGCTCGAATTGCGCCTACGTTAAAGCATGTTGTGAATATGCTTGACACTCTTAGGAAGTGGGAATTGACGTATACGATTAGGGACAAGGAAAGTTGGGAGCCGCCAACAAGTTTTTAAGGAACTTGTAAACCGTTCACGGATCATAAAAAGGCAACCAAGATAAAGGGACAACGATAGGCAACAACGATTGACCCGTGAAGGTTACACCCCATTCATAATCCATGATATTACCAACTCCATATGGTTCGGAACCACGAAAGGAGGATCGGGGATGATGGTACAAAGTGAGTCATGGAGTCACATTCGCCCGTATTGGCCTCTACTCGATTCTTATAGTGAAAAATGATTCCTGGGATCTCAAAGGCATACAAACAAAAATTCAATTTGCTCCAAACTATTATTATGCTAAATTGGTTTAATATTAATGCAACATATAATTCTAAAATATCGTGATCACTTGAATTAAACAACAAGATTAAAAAGGATCCTAAACCGGTTTTCCAAATTATCTTATTAGGCGTGATTTTCAATTAAATATTCCCTTTAACATGCAATATGGTGATCATAATAACAATAATAAAATTAACATAAATATTGGAAGCAATTCAACAATAATAGCATTAGTCAAATCAAATAATAAACCTAATCATGATTCTAGCAACAAGAATAAAAATAAGAGTAATTAAGTGATTAATTACTCACTTTCCGCGTTTCCTTGAAATTGCTACATCATGAATAAACTGTTATTAACTTCAATAAATAATATAAATCAAATGAAAATTAAATTAAATAAATGAAAAGTAGAGTTGATTTGGTCCAAACCCTCAGTTATTTGTACCTTTCACGCCTTGGTTTAAGGACAGAACCTCGGGTTAAGTACAGACTCCTTGGAGTGCTTAGGGGAATTATTATGGAAGAATAAGGAGGCTAGAAATTAGGTTAAAGAGGGAGAAGAGAATGATTTTTGGTGTAAGGTGAGAGAGAATGATTATTGGTGTAAAAGAGAGAAAGAGAGAAGGATTTGATGATCAAGCTTGTTGATGATCGGAAAAGGAGAGATATGACCTCTATTTATAGAGAAAAAAGAAGGTCGAAGAATCAAGAAAAGATAAGAATTTGAATCGGATAAAACTCTTGCGATAGACAGCAGTTTTTGCGGTTTTTGTTTTTATCATATGTTTTGATCCAGAAATAGGAATAAAATGAATAAGATATCTTTGGAAAGCTCTTGAAGTCTACTTTATAACCCAATTAGAATCAGATTAAATATTTTGTAGAATAAAAGATATGGACGAAATAGTGATACGGTGTCAGTTTTGGATAGAGTTTGACATTTTATTCATATCTTTTCCGTTATAGCTCGGAATTGATATTATAATATATCATTGGAAAGATAATTTCAAGGGCTATCCAACCATATAAAATTTGGATAAAAAATATGAGTCACGAAAATAATATCTGTCTATCTTTGAATGTCTTTCAATTCGAATAAAATTAGGACTTTTAAAAAAAGGAGTTTTATTCAATTTCAACCTCTTTAATCTTATCTTTTCAAAAAGGATAATTAGGATCTTTTAGAAACTTATATAAGCTTCTAATTAATCCTAATTGGTTTAGGAATTGCATTAAATCATTTGGACCCTCCACATGATCACTAGGTCGTATGTAAGGTGGGCTTAGGTTCGGTTTGGGCTCAGTTTAATATTTTGACCATAACTTATTCGTTATAACTCGGATTTGGGCTTATAATATATCGTTGGAAAGCTCTTTTAAATCCCCATCCAAATATTAAATCATTGGATCCAGATTATGGACCAAAATAAACTGTATTAAAAGTTTTTATAAAAAGGACACGAAATGAATGATTTTAAAGGACAGGAAAAGAGGAAAATAAGTTATGATTTGGGGAAATGGGATAGGAGTTGGGTTGGTTTATGAAATGGAAATATGGATTTAAGCACTCCAAGATTAAATACTCAACCCGACCAATAATGGCGGTGAAAGGTTGTTCATCATCGGGTTTGGTTTTGGGGAGACATTTTTAGGTGTCTACAGAAGCCCCCACTTTGACTGAGTTTGTAGAAACGTCAGTTTCGAAAACGATATTCAAAGTATTTGATAGGGATGGAGAATGATTTAAGACGTTCTGCGATCCTAAATCACTCTTTATACGCCGATACCTGCAAAAAATGTTAATTCCACAGATAAAAGAGTAAAAGGATAGAATTACTATCTGGCACCAGTGTATCGGTGATAAATGAGTTTGGCAGGTTCCTATGCTTGAAGGAATCCACCGGATGACGTTTGTTGAAACGCTTTCCATGCTTGAGGAAAGCCGACAGATGAGTTTGGTAGCTTTCTAAGCCTGAAGAAACCTACCGGATGACACTTTCCATGCTTGAGGAAAGTCGACATATGATTTTGGCGTTTTTCTAAGCTTGAAGAAATCCACCGATAATGCTTTCCATGCTTGAGGAAAACCAACAAAGGAATTTGGCGATTTTCTATGCTTGAAGAAATCCACCGGATAATACTTTCCATGCTTGAGGAAAGTCGACAAATGATGAGATTACAAGTCTTTATGTATCGAGAACCTTGCGTCATGAAATGATGGTGGTTCGATTGTCCCCGAACGTGGGCTATAGATGGTCCGCTTGTCCCCGGACGTGGGCTGTAGATGGTCCGCTTGTCCCCGGACGTGGGCTGTAGATGGTCCGCTTATCCCCGGACGTGGGTTGTAGATGGTCCGCTTGTCCCTGGACGTGGGCTGGTTGTAAATGGTCCACTTGTCCCCGGACGTGGGATGTAAATGGTCCGCTTGTCCCCGAACGTGGGCTGTAGATGGTCCGCTTATCCCCAGACGTGGGCTTTAGATGGTCCGCTTGTCCCCGGACGTGGGCTGTAGATGAGACCTGTAAAAATAAATATGCCAATGGACTCGTATATATTGTGATTGACTTGACCGCTGACTTGACCAAGTTTGACTTGATGTGACATGACATATGTATGACTTGTGAGTGTGTGTGTATATGTATGTGTGCAGACACAAGCAAACGAAGATGCAAAAGCAAAAATTTTCCGTCAATTTTTGTCATGAGTGGAGGGTACCGACTTTCTCCCGAAAAAGAAAGATGTAAAAACTGAACTTTTATTTTTGAACTTCCCTCGATGAGAAAATTTTGAAAAAGTTTTTTTAAACTTCCCCAAAAGAAAAGACGTGAAAAAAGGAAAGACGTTTTGAACTTCCTCGTTGAGCAAGACAAAATGAATTGCGTGAATATTGCTTTTCTTAAAAGTAATGTATGCATGATGCATGTCCTTATGCCAGGAGGCTAAGGACAATTACATCATGTGACACTATGAATGAACTTAGGTCATGGAGCTAAGCATCATATATGGTGTAAAGAAACGATCTTGAACGTCACTTAGGTCTGGAAGCTAAGCACGTATACAGATGAAGTGATTATTGCATAATGAACGTTGCTTAGGTCAAGGAGCTAAGCATGATATGCTTTGTATGATTAAAAATCATTGATACATAAATGTTTCTCAACACATTATGCGATGCATGAAACAATGAATATTGCTCAGGTCAGGAAGCTAAGCAAGTATACAATGTTTCTTCTAATGAATGTTGTCTTTAAATATGATGAAACAAGATTTTATGATAAGGGCTCTTAAAGGGAAGGATGATTGATATGGATATGGATGTGTGAGTGAAGTGTGTGAATGTGATACTAAGGCTGGCTGCAAGGGTTATGGTGATGGAAAGAGATGTGAGAAGAGTCAAAGATGATGACTCTTTAGGCTGGGTAGGCTAAATGATGTGGGTTCAAGCCCCCAAGTCTAGCTCTAAATGGGTAGGGGTAAGCATTGGATATTCTTTGACTCGATCATGCATGGATATGAATATGAATGTGGCCGCACCTCGATATGAGGTTGCCTACGTATCCGTTAGGAATCAGGCCGAACGTAGCTCTAACAAAACTTTGCACAAGTGTATGTACACCTCAAAGAGGTCTTTCAAGTGCTATAATGTGGTTAAGTTGATGGTTTAAAGAAGAAAAGAGTACGAGGCTAAAGACCCGAGAGAATCCCCAAGATGTGTAATTGTGAATTGGACTTTGCAAGTTTTATTTTCAACATTTCTTTTTGCTTTAACTTTTTTTTTTAATCAATGTGGGCAATCTCAGATCATGCGGTCCATCACTCACTTAGCTTTCATGTTTATCAGGCACGGTACCAAGCACTCTATGAGAGACGAAATTTGAGACGTGTTCATATCAAACACATTGGAACACTTGCCCTTAGACATTTTTTTTTCGTCAAATTTTTTTTTTTCAGTTTTTGTGCCTACGTATGTGGTTTATGTGTCCAGTTTAGTGTCATGTCTTGTTGTACGGTCATAACACGCGTCCTTAACCACACTTAATCACTCGCATGTCGTGTTCACACACTTTTTTTTCGTTAGTCATGCACCACTTCTTGATCGCATTTTAGGGTAGTCTTTTTGTGTCATTTTTTTTCGGAGTAAGTCGGATAGTATCCTCCCATTTTTTTTTTTTTTAAAAATAAATAAATAAATAGAATTTCAAAGTTATAGGTTTTTAAAATTCAAATTTTTTATTCTTTATTTTTCCGGATGGGTTAAGGTTAAGTTTGGTCATTAAAGGTGTGTTTGTTTCGGTGTCAAAGCACTTGGTCAAGAAGCAGAGGTAGATTGTTACGGTTCGAGTCAATACCTCAACAACCTCTTATACCAAAGAGGCGTACAAGGAACCACCACAATCATCTCCACAATATCCATCTTCAGTCTACTTTCAACCAATGGCTACTAAGGAAGATATCGAGAACATCAACAGGACAATTGAAATGTTATCTAACATGATGCAAACACTCACCACTAGAGTCAACAAGGTAGAGCAAGACAATCAAAACAATGTCACTGCCGCTGCAATAGACAAGATTAAGGAATAGATGAGTAAGATTTCTGAAGAATTCACTTATGTGGAACAACCTGTCACCCCTTCGTCCACAAGGGACAAGCTTCCTGAGAAGTTTTCCACTGCTGACATTCCCAAGTTCAAGCCTACTGATAATCCGCTTTTCCCTTTTAAGGGAGTAGATGTGACACTCTTCCCTACGGTGTTCCCTCTTTCCTTGGAGCATGCCTGTCAACAATGGTTCTACTCTTTGGAATCCAAACATGTCGCGACCTGGGAGGATGTTGCTGAAAGCTTTATGAATCGTTACAAGTGTAACATTCAGGCCAAGACTTCTGAACGTGAACTCTCCATTCTCAAACAGAGAAGAGAATGAAGGCTTCACCACTTACTTAAGCAGGTGGAGGGAAACAGTCGCGCTCTTGGTTGATCCCCCCGAGGAAAAAGAGATGGTTCGCATGTTCATTGCCAATCTGACTCATAAGTACAAGCAACACTTGAAGTTTCTGCCTCTGAGTACCTTTGAAGCTGTATACGATATTGGGATCAATATCGAGGATGAACTGATGAAGACTGCTGGTAGCAATAATAATAACAGCACTTGGAAAAACAAGAAGAACGACACTCCTTCTTCTTCGTCTTCCAAGCCCAATAACACTACCAACAATATCAATATCAACGATGTGTTGGCCCTTAATGCTCCTCCTCAAAGATTCCAAAGGCAAAGGAGGGTTTACACGCCTTTGGGAATCACTTATGATGCTGCTTTTGACCGTTTGCATGGTTAAGGATTGATTATGCCAATTGGACCATTTCCAGAACCTCGACCAGAGAATAGGACCGCTAACTATGATCCCAATGCTTATTACAAGTTTCATCAAGGCAAGGGTCATAATACTGAGAAGTGTTGGAGGTTGAAGGATGCGATCCAAGACCTAATTGATGCTAATCAACTTCATGTCCCTCCAGGGGGCAAGAAGCCCAACATTCAAATAGGTCCTCTTTCCGATGCTTTGGCTATCATGGGAGATGAAGTCTCCTTTGATCCGTCAATACTCATTCAACCTATGAATGAACCTCTGCCGGAAGTTGTATTTGTCTCGAGTTATGAAGAAGTGAATGGAATTTGGGATAGTGATGATGAAGACGTCAATCTCAAGGATATATCTTGTTCATCTCTTGGCACAAGTGAAGATGTTTGGGGAGACCTTGAAGTCAAGGTTCTAACCAAAAGTGGACGGTTGCAACAACCTAGTCCACCTCCACCTTTACCGCAATCACATCCGATAATTGATCCCATCGACCCTGTGAACAACGATGTGGTCAAACAATTACAAAAGACCGAGGTGGAGATGAATGTATGGAAGCTTTTGGCCACCTCTCACGAGCATCGAAAGGATGTGATGAATGCTCTGGTGAAAATAGGAGTTGATGATGATATGACTCCTCAAGAACTGGTCAACTTTCTCACTACTGAATTGCCATGTACTAGCAATCTGATTTCGTTTTCTGACAAGTATCTGCCCCCGGAAGGGGATCAACATAATTAGGCCTTACACCTCACTGTGGTGTGTAGGCAGATGAATGTTCCTATGAGCCTGGTTGATAATGGCTCTACAATAAATATATGCCCACTCCAAACTGCAAAGAAGTTGGGCATAAAGAATGAAGAACTGACTCCCTCTACTCAAGGGATTCGCGCTTATGATAATACTCGCCGTCAAGCCGTGGGTACTATTGTAGACACCTAAAAATGTCTCCCCAAAACCAAACCCGATGATGAACAACCTTTCACCGCCATTATTGGTCGGATTGAGTATTTAATCTTGGAGTGCTTAAATCCATATTTCCATTTCATAAAACCAACCCAAATCCTATCCCATTTCCCCAAACCATAACTTATTTTCCTCTTTTTGTGCCTTTAAACCCAAAATAATTCATTTCGTGTCCTTTAAAATCATTCATTTCGTGTTCTTTATATAAAAACATTTATTCCAATTTATTTTGGTCCATAATATGGGTCCATTGATTGAATTTTTGGATGGGGTTGAAAAGATCTTTCCAACGATATATTATAAACCCAAATCCGAGTTATAACGAATAAGTTATGACCAAAATATTAAACTGAACCTAAACCAAACCTAAGCCCACCTTACCTACGACCCAATGATCATGTGGAGGGTCCATATTATTTAATCCCATTCTTAAACCAATTAGGATTAATTAGTAGCTTCTACAAGTTTCTAAAATATCTTAATTATTCATTTTTGAAAAGATAAGATTAAATAGTTTGAAATTGAATAAAACTCCTTTTTTAAAAAGTCCTAATTTTATTCGAATTGAAAGACATTCAAAGATAGACAGATATTATTTTTGTGCCTCATAGTTTTTATCCAAATTTATATGGTTGGATAGCCCTTGAAATTATCTTTCCAATGATATATTATAATATCAATTCCAAGCTATAACGGAAAAGATATGAATAAAATGTCAAACTCTATCCAAAACTGACACCATCTCACTATTTCGGCCATATCTTTACTTCGATAAAATATTTTACTCTAACTCTAATTGGATAAGAAAGTAGACTTCAAGAGCTTTCGAACGATATCTTATTCATTGTATTCCGATTTCTTTATCAAAAGATATGATAAAAAAAACGCAAAAACTGATGTCTATCGCAAGAGTTTTATCCGATTCGAATTCTTATCTTTTCTTGATTCTTCGACCCTATTTTTTCCTCTATAAATAGAGGTCATAGCTCCCCTTTTCAATGATGAAGAAGTTTGATCATCAAATCATTCTCTCTTCCTCTCTTTTACACCAAAAATTATTCTATTCTCTCTCCCATATTCTAAGCCTTAAACCTATATTCCTAATTACACCATTCTTCCCTAGCCTTAAGCACTCCAAGGAGTCTATACTAAACCCGAGGTTTCGTCCTTAAACCAAGGCGTGAAAGGTATAATTGACTGAGGGTTTGGACCAAACCAAATCTATCTTTATTTAATTTAATTTTCATTTGCTTTATATTTTTATTGAAGTTACTAACAGTTTATTCATGATGTAGCAATTTAAAGGAACGCGCGGAATGTGAGTAATTAATTAATTTAATTACTCTTATTTTATTTTAATATTGCTAGTATCATGATTAGGTTAATTTTATATTTGATTTGATTAACATTAATATTGTTGAATTGCTTCCAATATTAATGTTTATTCTATTGTTATAATGATCACCATATTGCATGTTTAAAGGGAATATGTAATTGAAAATCCGCCTAATAAGATGATTTGGACAACCGGTTAAGGTTCCTTTTTAATCTAGTTGTTTAATCAAGTGATCACGATATTTTAGAATTATATGTTGCATTAATATTATTCAACCAATTTAGCTTAATAATAGTTTGGAGCGAATTGAATCTCTGTTTGCATGCCTTTGAGATCGCAGGAATCACTTTTCACTATAAGAATCGAGTAGAGGCCAATACGAGCGAATGTGACTCCATGACTCACTTCGTACCATCATCCCCGATCCTCCTTTCGTGGTTCCGAACCATATGGAGTTAGTAATCTCATGGATTATGAATGGGGTGTAGCCTTCACGGGTCAATCGTTGTTGCCTATCGTTGTCCCTTTATTCGTGGTTGCCTTTTATGATCCATGAACGGTTTACAAGTTCCTTAAAAACTTGTTGGCGGCTCCCTACTTTGCTTTGTCCCTAATCGTAATGTCAATTCCCACTTCCTATGAGTGCCAAGCATATTCACCACATGCTTTTAACGTAGGCGCACTTCGAGCGACGCCTATAACTATCATACTAAACATAGTTACTGGGGTCATTGAACGTCGCACCAAATTTCAGGTGGTGGACATTAAGGCCTCTTTCAATCTGTTGTTAGGATGTCCTTGGCTCCATGAGCTAAAGGCGATCCCATCATCGTTGCACCAGAAAGTGAAAGCCATAGTTGGAGGGGTTTCAATTACCATTGATGCCTCTCCCATGCGCATTCAAGTTATCGACACTCCTATTGTCCATGTCGAACATGACGAAGAAGATGAAGATCTTTGGGGGTTTTCACTCGATGATGTTCTCATGATCGAAGAAGAGGAGAAGTGCCATCTCGACTTTGATCCTTATTCAAACACCAATATTAATGCCATTTTGAAGAAGCAAGGGCATTTCCCTGGAATGACCCTTGGACTCAAAAAGAAAATGGCTGAACTTTGGGGCCATCCTGGTGCACTCAAGAAAGATACTTTTGGCTTGGGATTCAAGCCAACAAAAGAAGATGTGAAACAAGCCCTCTTGAAAATGAAGGCTCGCAATAATGCTCGAATCATGAAGACAGAAATGGCCATGGATCCATATCCATTAACCCTCTATGGCCAGTACATCAAAGAAGGGGAAGATTTCCCATGCTATGAATTCCCTGAGCCATTCGTCTACGATGGGAAGCGTGAACAAGGATTCGAGATGTTCCTCGATTGTGACTTTGTTGATGAAGACGAAGAGCTCTTCACAACTAAGAAACCAGCTAGCCCAAGCTCTGATGATCTAGGCATTAACCTTCTTTTTGGAATGGAGAAGAATGAATCTAAGACCGTCTGCAATGATAATTCCGAGCTCGTTCAAGCTGTTATAGCAAACAAGGATTTTGACCCCTCCGAGTTAATCGTCCAAGCTGATAATATTTCAAAGGGATGGCGCAAGACATTGAGGATCACTACGCCAAGCGGAGAGAAGTTGGAAATAACCGCTGGCGAAGGTCCTATGTTTGATGAGTCTGAGTCATCTGGGTCTGAGTCCGAGTCTAAGTGTAAGTCTGTAGACGAGTCCTTAGAGTCTGAGGCCGACCCTCTTTCTGCTATAGAGTCCAATCCTGAGTCTCTTGTTGAGTCTTCTCTTTCTAGTGAGGTCACAGCTGACCTTGCCCCTCTTGATGTATTAACCGATGAATTCAATAAAATGAGTACCTTTTTTTACGATGCGTGTCATTCCCCTAGCCCTGATCAATATTGCTTTGCTAATGATAAAAATGACAAAGAAATAATAAAAGCAATGGAAGAACACGAAAATGAAACGGCGGTTATCGAAGATACAGAAACAGTTAATATTTCCAATGATAGGACTGTTAAAGAAGTAAAAATTGGATTAACACTAAGTCAAGATGAACGCAAAGAGCTAATTAACTTGCTTAGTGAATTTGTTGATGTATTTGCTTGGTCATACCAAGATATGCCAAGAATTGACAAGGATATAGCTCAGCATACGATACCACTCATTCCAGGTATGAAGCCTGTCAAACAAAAGTTGCACCGTATGAAACCGAATGTGGCTCTCAAAATCAAAGAAGAAATCAGAAAGCAGTTGGCCGCAGGTTTCATCAAAGTATCCAAGTATCCAGAATGGATAGCAAATGTGGTTCCAGTTCCAAATAAGGATGGAAGGGTCAGAATGTGTGTTGATTACAGGGACCTCAATAAAGCAAGCCCAAAAGATGGGATAGTTCCCTCTACCTCACATTAACATTCTGGTCGATAACACAGCAAACCACGCACTCCTATCGTTCATGGACGGCTACGCCAGATATAATCAAGTACTAATGGCTGAAGAACATATGGAGAAAACCACATTCATCACACAATGGGGTACATACTGCTATAAAATAATGCCATTCGGGTTGAAAAACGCAGGTGCCACCTACCAAAGAGCAGCCACAGCATTGTTACATGATATGATGCACAAAGAGGTGGAGGTCTATGTCGATGATATGATCATTAAGTCTAAAGATCGCCCAGGCCACATCATTTCACTTCGCAAGTTCTTTGAAAGACTCCGCAAGTACAACATGAGATTAAACCCAGCAAAGTGTGCATTCAGAGTCATGTCAGGAAAATTACTTGGATATGTGATCAGTTCTCGAGGGATTGAAATAGATCCCACAAAAGTAAAAGCGATCATGGCCATGCCACCGCCCAAGAATGAGAAGGAAATTCGAGGTTTCATTGGAAGGTTGCAATATATAAGTAGGTTCATATCAAAAATCACAGTGATATGTGAACCTATATTCAAGAAGCTTAAGAAAAATGTCCCAGTCACATGGGATGACGATTGCCAAAAATCTTTCGACAAAATCAAAAAGTACCTGGCAAACCCACCCATGCTAGCGCCAGCAATACCTGACTTTCCTCTTCGACTCTACCTTACGGTCACAAGAGAAACGATGGGGGCAATGCTAGCACAAGAAATCGAAAGCAAGGAGAATGCAATTTACTACTTGAGCAAGAAGCTTCAAGGATACGAGACACGATACACACCACTTGAAAAGTTATGTCTCGCACTTGTGTAGGCTGCGCAGAAACTAAGACATTACATTTTCACTCATACAGTGCATGTCGTGTCCAAGATGGATCCTCTCAAATACTTGTTCGAAAAAGCAACACTCAATAGCAGATTATCAAGGTGGATAATCAATCTTGCTCAGTTCGACTTGAAATTTGTACCACAAAAGGCCATCAAAGGTTCTGCGGTTTCTGATTTCTAAGCAGACTTTCCGCTAGAAGAAGTTGAGAAAGAAGAAGATGAGTACAATTTCCCTGACGAAGATTTACTCATGACCGAAGATGATAGCTGGACGCTCTATTTCAATGGAGCTTCAAACCAAAAAGGTTGTGGTGTAGGAGTCTTTCTTGTATCACCCAATGAAGAGCATATCCCAATTTCCATGAAGCTCGACTTTGATGTCACCAACAATGCCGCAGAATATGAAGCATGTATTTTGGGGTTAGAAACAGCTGTCGCCTTGGGAATTAAAAAGCTCATAATCTACGGTGATTCTTCACTAATCATTAACCAAATCTCCAAGCGATGGAAGGTGAGAAGTGAAAGTCTCGCTATGTATCAAGCTCATTTAGAAACTCTCACGGAGCAACTAGATGAAGTGGAATATACGTATTTGCCGAGAGAAGAAAACCAGTTCGCCGATGCACTAGCTAAATTAGCATAAATGGTGCGAATTCCAACGGATACAATTAGAATGTCGTTGACCATAGAAAGAAGATATGAACCGGCTTACATTCACGCACTTGATGATGAACAAAAACCGCAAGAAGAAGATGAAGAGCCATGGTATACAGATATCCTTAATTACGTGACAAGAGGAGAATACCCTCCTAATACTGATAAAAGGGCACGCCGTGCTTTGTGGCTCCTGGCCTCACAGTATGTGCTCATCAGGGGAGAACTCCACAAGAGGACTGCAATGGGGAGAAATCTCTTATGCATAACCAAGAAAGAAGCACACAGAACCATGGAAAACCTTCATGCCGGTATATGTGGAACGCACATGAATGCAAAGATGTTAGTCCAAAAGATTCAACGTCAAGGTTATTATTGGACTACTATGGAGAGAGATTGTCACGAATACGTCAAGAAATGTATGAAGTGTCAAGCCTATGCAAATTTACAGCACGTTCCACCATCGCTTCTCTACACATATACTTCTCCATGGCCTTTCTCCACTTAGGGCATCGACATCATCGGAAAAATAACGCCACCAGGACAAGGGAGGCATGAATTCATCCTCGTAGCAATCGAGTATTTCACCAAATGGGTCGAAGCTGCCTCATATGCTAAGCTAACGGCGAAACACGTAGCTCAATTCATTGAGAAAAATATCATATGTCGTTATGGGGTACCTCATGAGATGATCAGTGATAATGGAACACATTTCCAAGCCGAATGCGCGGAATTATTACAGAAATATCATATCAAGCATCACAGATCATCACCTTACAGACCACAAACAAATGGTGCGGTCTAATCGGCCAACAAAAATGTGAAAACTATCATCGAAAAAATGATAGAAAATTACAAAGATTGGCCAAGTAAGCTACATTTCACCCTTTGGGGTTATCGAACCTCTATTCGTACATCAACGGGGGCTACCCCTTTCTCTTTGGTCTACGGAGTTGAAGTTATACAACCAATAGAACTCGAAATCCCTTCTCTCTGAATTGCGTTGGAAAGCCAACTAGATGAAGTCGACTGGATTAGAGCAAGATATGATGAACTAGTCTTACTTGATGAAAAACGCTTGGCAGCTTTGCATCATGTCCAAACCTACCAACAACGTATGGCGCGACATTTCAATAAAAAAGTCAAGACTAGGAACATCAAAGAAGGTGACCTGGTGCTTAAAGCACTCCGCAAAAATGTGTTGGATCCAAGAGGAAAATTCAGACCAAATTGGTCAGGTCCGTACATTGTTAAAGTCATCTTGTCTGGCGGAGCGGCACCATTGGTAGACATGGACGGTAAAGGTTTCCATAATTTAACCAACTTGGATCAACTCAAGAAATTCTATGCCTAGTTGCATGGGTTCATGACCCAATAGAGCTACGTTTGGCCTAATTCCTTTTTAAGGATACGTAGGCAACCTCTCAAGGGGGCCCGGCCACTTTAAAAAATAAAATCCTTCCTCCGTCGATCAAGTATACGCGCAAGTTCAGCATTGCGTCACAACAAAATAGAGCCAAAAAAAATGGGGAGGGGGGAAGGGTTGCCGCGTCACGGGACAATCCACCGTGTCACGGCACAGTCCACCGTGGCACGGTGAAATTGCAAAAAAAAAAAAAAAAAAAAAGAAAGAAAGAGTTTGCCGCGCCACGGGAATCTGTACCGTGTCACAGCAAATTTTCACCGTGGCGCGGTGGACCTATAAAATAAAAAAAAATGTCGTGACGCGGGAATTTCCAAAGTGTCACGGTTCGGAATTTTTCACCGTGGCACGGTGGAATTTCAGATTTTCCAATTTTTTTTAGTAACGCAGTCTTTGCGAATTCAGTTACTTATTCGATGTTTTTTATTTTCATTCTTCCATTGCGTCCGACTCCTTGACTCGGATATTAAAAAAAAAAAGTCATTGTAATTTTTTCTTAAGGCAAAAATTAATATGCTATTATCATTGATATAAATGTGACTACAATTATTGGCATCATGCGCCTTATTTTAAATTATAAATCATAAAAGCAAAGCAATACTGATCTAATCTCTCTTCACTTTAGGAACCTCCTTCTCTTGTTCAACTAGGTCGGCCTTCACCATTAATGTGTCTTTTGTAGCCCGAACCGTCACACCCCTAGTCGAACTTTCACCCCTTTCACCTTTCTTAAAATTCTTTGGTTGTTTCTCTCTATAAACCATCTTCTCCTTACCCTTCCCTTTCACATAATTCTTCCTTTTCGGCATTATAGGAGTCTTAAACTCAATCCCTTGTGTTCTTGGACCTAGACGATCTTTAAGAGGCGCTTTCTTATTTCCAAGACGGCTCTTCACATCAGATTTGTGTGATCCGACTCGTTCCCTCCTACTTCTGAAAGAGGCGCTTTCTTGGCCTTGTATGCACTAGATAAGGGATGAGGAGCTTGGTTACTTGCAGAAACGGTCCACAAAGGTCTTCCAATCCAATAAGTCTCGTATTTGTGAACGTTACTTTCATGCAACGATACTTCACGAGGACTATCGTTATAGTGTGGAACTACTTGTTCAAGTCCATACTGCCGCATCAGTCGAGAAGGACAATAAAAAGTCAGTTTTGAGATACTAGGAACATGGCAATACGGAGTATCATTCGTACCAACCATCCTAGTAAGCCTCCACCAAGGCACTACCCAACGAATGGAAAACTCTCTCTTTGCAAAGAAATTTTTCCAGTCTTCATACTACATGTTCACAGAGTAATTCTTCTTCCTGCGGACTAGATCGTTAGGGCCATATTTTTCAATATCGTCGGGGGCTTCAAATAGTTCTAAACGCTCCATCAACCAAATCTGCAAAAAAAAAAAAAAAAAAAAAAAAAAAAAAAAATCAATTGCCGAACTAAACACAAGGTACACCAATGATTTGAGACACCTTTCCAACCCTGTCATTTCCCATTAACCATTCAAGCATACATTCCATTTCTTCATCAACCACTTTGAGCCTCGTCTAACGTTTGGCCTTCATTTCTTCAACCCACATTCACTCAACACTGGGATCGGAAGATGTGTAATTGTATAACATTCAAAGACAAAAAAAAAACAATGTCTAAGGGCAAGTGTTCCAATGTCTTTGATATGAACACGTCTCAAATTGCGTCTCTCATCGAGTGCTTGGTACCGTGCCTAAGAAACATGAATTCTAAGTGAGTGATGGACCGCATGATCTGAGATTTCCCACATTGATTAAAAAAAAAACAAAAAAGTCAAAGCAAAAAGAAACGTTGAAAATAAAACTTGCAAAGTCCAATTCACAATTACACATCTTGGGGATTCTCTCGGGTCTTTAGCCTCATACCCTTTTCTTCTTTAAACCATCAACTTAACCACATTATAGCACTTGAAATACCTCTTTGAGGTGTACATACACTTGTGCAAAGTTTGGTTAGAGCTACGTTCGGCCTGATTCCTAATGGATACGTAGGCAACCTCATATCGAGGTGCGGCCACATTCATATTCATATCCATGCATGATCGAGTCAAAGAATATCCAATACTTACCCCTACCCATTTAGAGCTAGACTTGGGGTCTTGAACCCACATCATTTAGCCTACCTAGCCTAAAGAGTCATCATCTTTGACTCTTCTCACATCTCTTTCCATCACCATAACCCTTGCAGCCAGCCTTAGTATCACATTCACACACTTCACTCACACATCCATATCCATATCAATCATCCTTCCCTTTAAGAGCCCTTATCATGAAATCTTGTTTCATCATATTTAAAGACAACATTCATTAGAAGAAACATTGTATACTTGCTTAGCTTCCTAACCTGAGCAATATTCATTGTTTCATGCATCGCATAATGTGCTGAGAAACATTTATATATCAATGATTTTTAATCATACAAAGCATATCGTGCTTAGCTCCTTGACCTAAGCAACGTTCATTATGCAATAATCACTTCATCTGTATACGTGCTTAGCTTCCAGACCTAAGTGACGTTAAAGATCGTTTCTTTACATCATATATGATGCTTAGCTCCATGACCTAAGTTCATTCATCGTGTCACATGATGTATTTGTCCTTAGCCTCCTGGCCTAAGGACATGCATCATGTATACATTACTTTCAAGAAAAGTAATTCCATCCATGCGATTCATTTTGTCTTGCTCAACGAGGAAGTTCAAAACGTCTTTCCTTTTTTCGCGTCTTTTCTTTTGGGGAATTTTAAAAAAACTTTTTCAAAATCTTCTCATCGAGGGAAGTTCAAAAATAAAAGTTCAGTTTTCACATCTTTCTTTTTCCGGAGAAAGTCGGTACCCTCCACTCATGACAAAAATTGACGGAAAATTTTAGGCGTCACTCGAATTGCGCCTACGTTAAAGCATGTTGTGAATATGCTTGACCCTCTTTGGAAGTGGGAATTGATGTATACGATTAGGGACAAGGAAAGTAGAGAGCCGCCAACAAGTTTTTAAGGAACTTGTAAACAGTTCACGGATCATAAAAAGGCAACCAAGATAAAGGGACAACGATAAGCAACAACAATTGACCCGTGAAGGTTACACCCCATTCATAATCCATGAGATTACTAACTCTATATGGTTCGGAACCACAAAAGGAGGATCAGGGATGATGGTACGAAGTGAGTCATGGAGTCACATTCGCCCGTATTGGCCTCTACTCGATTCTTATAGTGAAAAATGATTCCTGCAATCTCAAAGGCATACAAAAAAAATTCAATTTGCTCCAAACTATTATTATGCTAAATTGGTTTAATATTAATGCAACATATAATTCTAAAATATCGTGATCACTTGAATTAAACAACAAGATTAAAAAGGATCCTAAACCGGTTGTCCAAATTATCTTATTAGGCGTGATTTTCATTTACATATTCCCTTTAACATGCAATATGGTGATCATAATAACAATAATAGAATTAACATTAATATTGGAAGAAATTTAACAATAATAGCGTTAGTCAAATCAAATAATAAACCTAATCATGATTCTAGCAACAAGAATAAAAATAAGAGTAATTAAGTGATTAATTACTCACTTTCCGCGTTTCCTTGAAATTGCTACATCATGAATAAACTGTTAGTAACTTCAACAAAAAAATATAATCAAATGAAAATTATATTAAATAAATGATAAGTAGAGTTGATTTGGTCCAAACCCTCAGTTATTTGTACCTTTCACGCCTTGGTTTAAGGACGGAACCTCGGGTTAAGTATAGACTCCATGGAGTGCTTAGGGGAATTATTATGGAAGAATAAGGAGGGTAGGAATTAGGTTAAAGAGGGAGAAGAGAATGATTTTTGGTGTAAGGTGAGAGAGAATGATTATTGGTGTAAAAGAGAGAAAGAGAGAAGGATTTGATGATCAAGCTTGTTGATGATCGGAAAAGGGGAGATATGACCTCTATTTATAGAGAAAAAAGAAGGTCGAAGAATCAAGAAAAGATAAGAATTCGAATCGGATAAAACTCTTGCGATAGACAGCAGTTTTTGCGGTTTTTGTTTTTATCATACCTTTTGATCCAAAAATCGGAATAAGATGAATAAGATATCTTTGGAAAGATATTGAAGTCTACTTTTTAACCCAATTAAAATCAGATTAAAATATTTTGTATAATAAAAGATGTGGACGAAATAGTGAGAAGGTGTCAGTTTTAGATAGAGTTTGACATTTTATTCATATCTTTTCCGTTATAGCTCGGAATTGATATTATAATATCTCATTGGAAAGATAATTTCAAGGGCTATCCAACCATATAAAATTTGGATGAAAAATATGATTCAGGAAAATAATATCTGTCTATCTTTGAATGTCTTTCAATTCGAATAAAATTAGGACTTTTAAAAAAAGGAGTTTTATTCAATTTCAAACTCTTTAATCTTATCTTTTCAAAAAGGATAATTAGGATCTTTAAGAAACCTATAGAAGCTTCTAATTAATCCTAATTGGTTTAGGAATTGGATTAAATCATTCGGACCCTCCACATGATCATTGGGTCGTAGGTAAGGTGGGCTTAGGTTCGATTTGGGCTCAGTTTAATATTTTGACCATAACTTATTCGTTATAACTCGGATTTGGGCTTATAATATATCGTTGGAAAGATATTTTAAATTCCCATCCAAATATTAAATCATTGGACCCAGATTATGGACCAAAATAAACTGTATTAAAAGTTTTTATAAAAAGGACACGAAATGAATGATTTTAAAGGACACGAAAAGAGGAAAATAAGTTATGATTTGGGGAAATGGGATAGGAGTTGGGTTGGTTTATGAAATGGAAATATGGATTTAAACACTCCAAGATTAAATACTCAACCCGACCAATAATGGCGGTGAAAGGTTGTTCATCATCGGGTTTGGTTTTGGGGAGACATTTTTAGGAGTCTACACGACTCATGTACAAAATGCATCGAGGTACTAGCACAACAAGCAAATTCAAGCAAAATATTGATTATCAACAAGCGGTGGTCTTCAGTAATTTTCCTAGGAAGGTTATCATTATAAAACTGAAGATATCTACAAGCAGCGGTATTCAACGATATCCCAAGGAATAGAGGAGATTGTCTATAGCGGCGAGGTACTGCCACAACCCTGAAGATGGCTACAAGCAGTCACCTTTGACGATGTTCCCGAGGTACTAGGGATGGCAATGGATCTGGAACCGACTCGGATCCGTGGATCCAGATCCGTTTTTCATGGATTTGGGTCTTCAAATTTTGGACCCGACGGATCCGGGTCGGATCCGGGTTCTGCTGACAAAAACGGATCTGGATCTGGGTCTGGGCCCTAGACCCAGATCCAGATCCGTGGGCCCGTTTTTTATTTTTCCTATTTAAAAAAACTAAAATTGTTTGTTTCTTTATTTAAAATGTTGATAATGTTAGTAATGATAAAGATTAACCCTTTTAATAGATGAATTTTGGATGCTCATATTATATATATCATCGTTGTTTTTTTACTAGTTCATATGTAACATCGTATTTTTTTGTTGTTTATAATTTTAATTCAAAATATGAGTGTATAAGTTGGTTAATTTGGGGTTGAACTTAATAACCAACAACGTAAGTTTAAAATAAATTTTTTGACCCGAACATTACATATATTGCAAAAAATTAGGCAAAATATATTGGACCCGTTTTGGACCCAGACCCGGATCCGGATCCTGGTCTTCATTTTCTAGACCCGACGGATCCGGGTCGGATCTGGATCCTATATACAAAAACGGATCTGGATCCGGGTCCATCCGGACCCGGTCCAGATCCGACCCGTTTCCATCCCTACGAGGTATTGAGGAGGATTGTCGCAAACAATCGAGGATAACTATAAGCAGCGATCTTCGACGATGGCGTTTACAAGGCATTGTGGAGGTTGTCACAAAAAAAATACAACAAAAAAAACTGGTTATTCCAGAGACGTGTGCTCGACGGTGCAAGATACGCGTTTCTTAACTCTTTTATTTGTTTAACTAAAGCTAGTTTGCAGGTATCGGCGTTATAAGAATGATTTAGGATCGCAAAACTTTCTGAATCATTCTCCGTCCCTATCGCTGCTTTGACTTTTGTTTTCGAAACTTGCGTTTCTCCAAACTCAGTCAAAGTGGGGGATTCTGTAGACACCCAAATGTATCTCCCCAAAAACCAACCCAATGATGAATACTTTTCATGTCACTTGATTATTAAATGAGGTGAAAGTGTGAAAAGTCTTGTGATGCGTTCTCTCTTCCTGTTTTTGAAAATCTTCTCCATTTTATGAAAATAGCTAGTCCAATTTAGTTTGGTTCATGATAGGGGTCCAATAATAGTGTAGTTGGGGGGAGCTCGTAAAGAGCTTTCACTGATATATTATAAGCCCAATTCCGATGAATAATGAAGAAGTTATGACCAAAATAATAAATTTATAAGTCTGAAATGGTTTTATGGCCTAATGATTTAGTGGAAGGCCCATTAATTATTATTCCTAAAATTATTAGGATTGATTATAGTTTTCTAGAATAGTCTAGAAGATTATTTTGAGTTCTAATGGCATTAGGATTGATAACTATCTTTTACAAAAATAATGACTTTGATTTGAAATAAAACAAGTGTTTTGTTATGATAAAATCTGATTTAAAATTAATTAAAACGAAGTTTAATTGCTTAACTATATTAAGAAGAGGATTCCCTACAAAGCGCGTTTTATCTTTTAAACCAGCGCCAACCGACAAACCTGTCACCATGCGTGATGCTTGACGTTTTGCGTTGGGCTCTATCGCCGGCGAAAGGGTTCAGTTTTATTTCGATTCAAATTCTGATTATTTTTTATTGATTCCGGACTATTTTCTTATAAATAGGGGTCGTATTTCCCCGTTTCATTAATTCACAATCGTCTAATTCTATTCTTCTCTTCTCTAAAAGCTAAAAGCTTATTTTTTCTCCCTCATTCTAAACCTCCCCTTTTACAAAATTCCGCATTCACAAGTTCTAGACACACCTAGCCAAGTTCGAAGTTGCCTTCACCCTAGACGTGAAAGGTTGATAATTTCTGAGGGTTTGGTCCCAAATCCCTATTTCAATTATTAATTTAATTGTTCATTTAATATTTTCCTAGAAGTTACTAATGCGTGTATTTTGTTATTAGAAAGAGATACGAGGCATCCAAGTAAGTAATTTAATTACTTTCTTATTCTTTTGATATAGAAATCATGCTTTAATTATTTTAATTCCTCGTATCATGTTAGGATGTCTTTATGATTCCTAGTATCATGTTTAGGATAACAACTAATATTTCTAATATCATGTATATTTCTAGTATCATGTTTAGGTTGCTTCCTATTCTTTCTAATATCATGTTAGGATTAAATCTTTAATCTTTAATGTTTAGTGACATGCTAGGATTTGTTATTAATCTTGTTTGTATCATGCCTAGGATCTTGCTAATATTATTATGCTTTGTTGAGAGATTATGATGATGATGATTGTTGTTGTCATGTTGCTTGATATATATTATTGTTATTGCTTGATCACGCCTTTTATGCATGATTAAAGGGAATTTGTACTTATAATCACACTTAATAAGATAATTAATAATCTTGTTTAGGATAATATTAATATTCAACCAACATAGATAAACAGGTTTAGGATTATTATATTGATTGTATGTTAGTCAGAAAGAGCACATGAATATGAGAAGAATAAAGTAGAGGCCTATTTTTAAGGCCGGTTCAATCTCTTTTAGGTTGGATTTGTACCTTCATCCCCGAATATCCAGTCATGATTCAGACTACTATGGAGTTAGCGATCTCATGGATCGTGAAGGGTTGTAACCTCATGTGAACGGTTTACAAGTTCCTAAAACTTGTTGGCGACTCTTTTGCTCTAGCTTACTTCCCTTTGGACGCCACCATGCTTAAGTTTATGATCACAGTGGGCTCGAGTGTGGGATTCTTGAAATATTCCCAACAGATAGGCTTCAAGAAATGCGAAGATGGTGAACTCGAGCTCGAACAACAACAAAATGAAATTAAAATGAGGAAAACGATGCGAAAATTCAAATTTAAAGGGCAAAGCAATACGTCGTGGCACGGCGTAATGTCCCGTGTCACTGGAAAAACTGACGTGGCGCGGCAAAACTTGCAGGTCAAAGGGCGCAAAAATCGAAATATTATGTCACGCGTGACTATTCTGCAGGAAGAAAACCCATCGTGTCACGAGATTAATTGCCGCGTGACGGCAAATATTGCTGTGTCACGACACCCTGCCACATGACACGATACTTGCGCGTGACCGGCACACCCCTGGAATCTGTCAGCAACAGCTTTGACCAATTCAGAAGCACAAAAAATTAAAATAAAAACAAGTATCGTCTGACGGCAAATTATGCCGTGAAGCAAATTATGTCGTGTCACGGCAAATTGCCACGCGGCACGGTGTGCATGCATATCCTTCTCTTTTCCAACGAATAATCCTGCAATATGCCAGGCATCTTGGACCAAGTTTGAACGATTTTCCACAGCTTTTGGACAGTTATTTTTTCACCGAAAATACACGGGAAATTTTAATTGATATTCAAATGGTACCAAGATTACCATTTTGCCCTAGCAAGCATTAAAATCACATTTTCGAAATTTTAAGCACCTAATATGGTCGGATAGTCGACTTGAAGGTGTAAATCATCTACAGCCCACGTTCGGGGACAAGCGAACCAACTACAGCCCACGTTCGGGGACAATCGACCACCATCATTTTAAGTGATCATCTCCCAAGCGAGGACGCTTCATGGCGCAAGGTTCTCGATACACAAAGACTTGAAATCTCATAATTAGACAAGTTTTACTTCAAGCATGGAAAATTGTCGGTCGTTGCCACCTCTCGAGGCGAAGAAGTCAACGATTATATCATCTATCGGCTTTCCTCAAGCATGGAAAGTATCTCAACCGGTGGATTTCTTCAAGCATAGATAACCGCCAAATTCATCTGTCGACTTTCCTCAAGCATGGAAAGTATCATCCGGTGGATTTCTTCAAGCATAGAAAACTGCCAAAATCATCTATCAAATTTCCTTAAGCATGGAAAGTATTTCAACAAACATCTCCGGTGGATTTCTTTAAGCATAGAAAGCTACCAAACTCATTTGTCACCGATACACTAGTGTTAGATACGCATTCTATCCCTTTACTCTTTTATCTATAGAACTAACACTTTTCTACAGGTATCGACGTATACATAGTGATTTAGGATCGCAAAACGTCTTAAATCATTCTCCGTCCCTGTCGACTACTTTGACTATCGTTTTTGAAACTGACGTTTCTACAAACTCAGTCAAAGTGGGGGCTTCTGTAGACACCTAAAAATGTCTCCCCGAAACCAAACCCGATGATTAACAACCTTTCACCGCCATTATTGGTCAGGTTGAGTATTTAGTCCCGGGAGTGCTTAAAATAATTCATATTCGATCAAACTCGGTTCATAAAACAATCAACGGATTTGTCCTAATGTTTAGTCAAAGCATAGTCAAATTTATATTTTAGCCCAAACCTTTTTTATTCATTTCATATTATTTATTATTATAGCCCAATTAATAAATAATAAACCTAATATAGCCCGAAATTATGAAACGACACTTAAAAATGCTGAGCGTAATTAGGGTTAAAATGAATTTAGACATAAAAGTGGAAAAAATTCCACCGCGTCACAGCATTCTGTGTCGTGCCACGGTAGAATTTCCCACGTTGCGGCAGTGTTTTCTGTGTCACGGTACACATGCTGCGACATGGGAATTTCCCGTGTTTTCTCCGGGTACACCTTAATGCACTTTATCTTTTTAGGGATGTTGATTTCCCATGTCACACCAAATTATACCGTGTCACGCCATATTTTTCAGTGTTGCGGCATACTGCTAACGTGTCGCGGCATTTAATTTTAGGGTTTTATCTTTTTAGGGTTCCGTGTGTTCCCTTAGCTCATATTCCATATAAATACCCCCTCATTTCTGCAGTTCGGGGCATCAATTAATTCTCTCTTCTCTCTTGTATGCTCTAGCCTAAACACTAGCCTACCTTATTCTCTCAAAATACTTCCTTTAAGCACTCCAATGATTCCGTACTTTACCCGAGGTTCCATCCTTAAACCAAGGCGTGAAAGGTAGAACTGTTTGAGGGTTTGGCCCCAAATCAACTCTATTTAATTTAATTTTAATTATTGTTTTATTTATTTCCTTGAAGTTACTAACTCGTTTATTGTTTTATAGTTACAAGCAAGCAAAATCAAAGTAAGGAATCATGTTCCTTTTATTTCTATTATTTTTCTAACGATTTTATGTTATTGGATTGTTGTTGGGTTGCTTCCAATATTAATGTTGATTTTATTTTATATTTATTGATCACCATATTGCACGTTAAAAGGGAATATGTAATTGAAAATCATGACTAATAAGATAATTTGGACGATTGGTTTAGGTTTCTTTTTAATATTGTTATTAATTAAAATGATCACAAATTTTAGAATTATATGTTGCATTAATATTCAACCAATTTAGCCTAATAATAGTTTGGAGCAAATTGAATCTTTGTTTGCATGCCTTTGAGATTGCAGGAATCACTTTTCACTATAAGAATCGAGTAGAGGCTTATACGGGCAAAAGTGACTCCATGACTTACTTCGTACCATCATCCCGATCCTCCTTTCGTGGTTCCGAACCATATTGAGTTAGTAATCTCATGGATTATGAATGGGGTGTAACCTTCATGGGTCAATCATTGTTGCCTATCGTTGTCCCTTAATCGTGGTTGCCTTAAATGATCCGTGAACGGTTTACAAGTTCCTTAAAAACTTGTTGGCGGCTCCCTACTTTCCTTGTCCCTAATCGTATAATGTCAATTCCCACTTCCTATGAGTGCCAAGCATATTCACACATGATTTAACGTAGGCGTACTCCAAACGACGCCTACAGATATTAACCTATTTTATTCTATTTAATTTGATGTAGGGAATAAACTCCCACATTAATTAAATAAAAAAAGTTGAGGTTGGAACTAATGTATTAGTTACTCTATTCTATTTAACTTGATGTTGGGAAGAAACTCCCACATTGGTTAAATATAAAAGTTTAGCTTGAAGCTAGTATAACAAAAATTTAATGTGAGTCATGTTCAAGACCACGGGCCCGGTTAGGCGCGAGCATATACTTAGAAAAATAATATTTGCTCGCCCGATAGGGCTAAGTTGGCCTGGTCGGGCGTGAGAGCAAACTTATTTTCTAAAGTATTGGTGGCCCAATCGAGCGCGAGCCAAGTTAAAAGTTTTGTAAGTTTATTTACCCAATCCGACGGGCTATGCCCGATTGGGCGAGTGTTAACAGATTTTTTTTCTATGGCTAATTGATTATGATAATAGTGACTATTCATAAGTTAGACTATCTTAATTAATTATTGTTTGGATAATAGTGACTCTTCGATAATAGTGACCCTTGGATTAAAAAAGTTGTTCATTATACAGAGTATATATTTAATTTCTGCAAAATTATAACTTTTTTTTTTGCTTCTTCTTTCTTACCAATTCAAATTGTCCTTAAAGTGTTCTTAGGGAGTTCAATTACATTGCTTTAATTGATCTCGAATTCATGGAAAAACCTAGAAACATATTAACCGATAACTCATAGCAATCATAGTGGGGCTTAAAATTGCTTTAACGTCAGTGTAAACACGCCCCTAATTCTTCATTCCCATAATTATTTTTTAACAGAATTCTAAAACTATACTAGATGAAGCCCGTGAAATGCACAGTTTGTTTGTATTTTTTTAAAACAAATATTTTTTGTATTTATGTGATAAAATTTGTTATTTTATTCGTTGTACGTAGTATAAATTGTGAATTTCCTCTCATTGGCTATATGCTTAGATAAAATTTCTAAACCCAAAAATAATATTTAATATTTAATTCATTTAAATTATAAAATCTCATTCGCCAATGGTTATGTGACATATTAATTATTTAATTCTAAAAGAATTTACAAATCTCTTAAGTAATTGGCTACAACTAAAATTTATATTCGTATATGGCACGTTTAAAAAATTTAATCCTATGTGGCTCTCTAAAAACTCGAGAAAAAACTTCTCTTTATATATATACTGGCTTTGTGCCCGGGCGATGTCTGAATTGTTGATAAAAGTTTATGGTATACTTTTTGGCTTGAATGTTGAATACGATCGTATAATCCCTTTTAATAATTTATATACTAGTGTACTATAGTTTTTATTGAACTTAAACTATTTATACTGAAATGAAAGTATTTTTAGCAAGCTAAAATTAATTTTACTGATTAGAACTTATTTTTATATATTCTCTATTTTTTTACTCCCTCCGGCCCTTTGACTTATTTCTCATTTTGCACGGGAATTAAGAAAGTTAAAGATTCCTTAAAACTAATAATTGGAAGTATAAATATGCATGTAGAGTTAGAGAGAGAAAGAAAAGGTGGTTGGGAATTAAGAGAGAGAAAGTATTGGGAATTGATGTTAAAATACAAAAAAGAAAAAGAAAAAGGGTGACAAATCATCAAAAAGAGAATAATATTGTAAAAAAGTACAACCTATAAATAGAAACAAGTACTTAATTTTGGTCACCCCAAAAAGGAATACAGGCATGTAATAAAAAGACAAAGGGAGTATAAATTATCTAATGAAATGCATGTTATTATTAACTTGATTTTTTTTTATTGAAAGTATTTTTTTTTTACCAATATTCACTATTATTTTTTTAAAAAAATAAATTAATATATTATAAATGGATCTTATTTTAAAGAACTTTTTAAAAAGATTTTTATGATGGAAATAGAACCGAGCTATAAGATATTTATTAAAAATTATGATTTAATTTTGTATATATGAAATATTAGAAATATATTAACAATAAAACTCTATATAGCAATTTTATCTTTAAAAATCTACCAAAATTCGCTTATTTGGCATTATATGTGTCACAATAAAACCTAGTTTTTGACTACGTGACGTGACACATGTCGAATAGTTGGAATGCCAAGTGTCACTGTCTCGTAGCTTGGTTGCGAGTAAAGATGTCAAAAGCTGACCTGACTCGAAATACCGACCCAAACCCGATAATTAACCGACCCGTTTGAACTTGGAAAAATGATGACCCAAACCTGATATAACCCGACCTAAAACCAACAATAGACCCGAGTTAACCCAAGTATTTGAGACCTGAACATGAACCGGAGATGACCTGATATGAATATAACCTGTAAATTATTGACCTGAACCGAACCGACCTGAACCAAGATTGACCCAAACTCGTTTAACCCGAATTTATTCGGACCCATTATTAAACCAACTCGAATTCAACCCGGCCTGTTACTAACCTGACCCGAATTTAACCCAACCCGAAATTCAACCCGATCTGTTAGTAACCCGATTCGAAATCAACACGACTTGTTATTATCCAGACCCAAATTCGACTTGACTTGTAATTATCGGAATTAATATGAACTTATTATATTTTATCTTAAATTTACATGATCTCATTGGTTCGAATTTAAACTTATCTTGAAATTTGTGAAAAATGTAATAAATGAAGAAATTGATAATGATTAAACGTAAACGTCAATACAATGCAATATATATTACATGAAAATATATATATATATAGCATGACATATACATATATTGCATTAGTTGGTAATATCCTTAAATTTTAAATTTATTACCATACTAAAATATATAATGACATATTATCCATTAAAAAAATGAAATCAATTGATAACGCTAAAATAATGCATAAAGTTGATAATCAATTAAGTTATAAAATTTGATGGTATAGAATTTATATTAACAATGATCTAACAATTTTTACATGATAACATTTGCTTAACATTAACTGAATTTTATTGGATCAAAATTAAATTAAAAGTGCCTGGATATAATAATAGAATTCAATTAATGTCACTCAAATTTAATTATAATGTTCAAATTATGTTAAATAACAAACCTTTTTTATTCTAAATAAATTAGCTTTGCAAGTAAGTCGAATGAATAAAAGCATACTAAAGGCTTGTTCTCTTCACCTTATTTTCATTTCACTTCAGTTCAAATTCAATCAGTCCAGTTCAGTGCAGTTCAATTCTTTATTTCCTTCTCTCATAATATATTCAGTTCAATTCAACTACAATAAGTTCAGCTCAGCTCAGTTCAGTAGATGATAAATGTCATGAATAATGTGATATGGTTATGTGATTAAGTTGAAAGATGACGGTGTCGTGATTAGTGGTATCCCTCTTATCTCATTTATCTAATTTTCTTAAATTTGTCCAGATTATCGGTGTAACAAGTATTATACTGTAATAATTATTTTAAAACAAGATCTAAAGAGATATATAAAAAAAGTGTTTAGTAATAGATACTTTTCGACCTATATATATATAGGTAATATTCCACATTCCCACATGTATGCTATTTAGTTAATTTTAGAAGGTTACTAGTTAGACATTTAAAGTAAAAAGACTTACTAGTAGTATTATGACTATAATAGTTTATTGGGTTAATTTCGGGCCGAGTTGTATTCAAATCAGGTCAAACTATTGTTGGTTTGAGTTCAAGTCGAATCAGATCGGTCTCGGGTAGGTTATGTCAGATCAAATGAATGTCGGGTTAAGTTTAAATTGAGTCAAATTCGGATTCGAGTTGAATTTAGATCAGTTACAGATTGAGTTAGTTTTGATTTTTTCGACTCAATTCAGACTAGTTACAATTCAAAATAGAACGTTTTTTTCTAATCGGGTCAGTTTTGACTCCATTCATATAATATAATATCATATAATAAGTCATATATAAACCAAGATGAGCATGTCACACATGATTTTACAAATGTGAAATTTAGATATTTTTCCCGTGTATTTTTTAATGTAATACTTTGATCAACACATAGTTTTTGTAAATGAGGTAATTGGTAGTAAAAAATAAAACTATGCTTGTTTGGAGTTATTGAACCGAATTAAATACACATTGATAACTTTTTCACTATTATAAAACAAATGAAAGAGGAAAGTGTTATGATCATTATGCAAACATTTGTATCACCCAATACAAGGGATTCACACCTACCTAACTAGGCTACTTCATTGATATCCTATATTCACCATCCAAATTCTAAGCTCCAAAGAAACATACATACTCACTTGTTCTTAGGACCTGTTCTCTTCAGCTTAATTTCAATTTAGTTCAGTTCAATTCATTTCCTAATTTCCTCCTATCATAAACAATTTACTTCAATTTAATTCATTTCAACTCAATTCAATTCAGTTCAATAAATCAGAAGAGACTAGGGATGTCAATGGGGCGAGTCGGATGCAGGTTATGGTACCTCCATACCCATACTCGCCTAAAAATCTTATACCCATCCCCGCCCCACCACCCGTGGCGGGTACAATATCCACATCTATACCCGCCCCACCAGGTACAAGATAGGACCCATCCCCGACCATCACCCACTTGGATATTCATACCCACCTCATACCCGCCCCAATCGTCCCAAACCCATTGCCATGATGCTCTATTGTATCAATCTAATGACAATTATATCAAATTATATTAAGAAAATTGGGACTTTCATTATTCAAGCTTATAGGGTCTTAGAGGGTATCAAGTTTCATAAATTCTAAACTCTTCTAAAAGAAATATAATGCGGGTATAAGATGGGTACGGGGCGGGGTGGATAATTGGATATGATGTGGGTCTACTTTAAAATCCATACCCGCCCCATCACATCGGTACTCATTTTATACCCATCCCCGCCCCATCACCCGCCAAACCTCCCTCCATCCCCGTCCTACTTGGGCGGAGATGGGGCGGTTGTCCCATTTAACCCGACCCACTGCCATCCCTGAAAGAGACCCTTAATCTAAACAAATCCCACTTCCCAAAATCTGTATTGTCATTATCCCTCGTACAAAGAGAAAGTATTGTCCACTACCAGGTAGGGACTAGGAAAGTCCATACCACCGTTGAAAAAAAAATTTCGCTAAGTGTTGGAAAAAACGTTATTTCCTATTTTAATACTGTTATTTTATGTTCTAGCCTGTTAAAATAAAATTTAATACTGTTATATGTTTCTTTAATATTGTTTTCGAGGTGTTATTTTGATCTTTTCAGCAGTACTTATATATATTAAAAGAATAAGTATTTGTGTTAAAAATTAAGTATTATATTTAAATACCGTTATTATATAAGTGAAATCTGTTATTAAGAAAGACAATACAGTTATTCTAAATTAGAAATTGTTAAGCTGCGTGATTTGGTATCAGAGCCATAACGGTTAAAAGCTAAATTAAGTTATAAATAATTAAGTAAAACTGGAGAATACTAGGCCCTCTACAGAGTGTTAGAAACCTTATTTTAAGCATTATTATCATATTCCTGAAAATACTAATAATTTTGGCCCAGTCCTTAATTATATAGTAGATCAAATTGGCGAATTAAGATCGGAAGTTGATAACATACATGCTCGTTGTATTAATATCGAAAATAAGATATCAATAACCACAACCGATATTAATAAAAAAAGTAAGCGATCTAAACGAACAGGTTAAACAGGTTCAACTTGCTTTAACAAACGAAGTTAGGCAACTTGGAAAAGAAGTATCACCTAATAAAGATAAAATCATCCCATATAAATATAAATATCCTTTTCAAAACCTAGATAAAAATAAAAAGTTTACTGTAACACTCCCTAAAAGACCGACTAGTAACCAAGAAAAGAATAAAGAAACTAAACATGAGCCCTCATCTTCAGGAGAAAACACTAAATGAATTACAGGGCCTATTCGACAAAGAAGAAGACTCTAATAAGCTTAACGAAATCATGAATTTAATTTCTAAAAAGGGGATTGCTTCTGATAATGAAATAGAGGAAAATAATTATGCTACTTTAGAGGAAGATTTATATCAACAAATGGGAATAATGAAGTTAAATGATCTTGACTTTCTACCCATAGAAGTTGTTCAACGAAAGATCGAAAACAAACTAGGAAAAAGAGTAATGGATAATAATGATGTTGGAGAAGAAATTATTAATGTAAACAATGTTATCCAAAGACCTAGGTACCAAGGAGAAGGAAGTTGCACACGACCAAGATACATACCAGGGAAGACTACCCGGTTTAGTGTCAAGGTTATGCCTACTCATATACCTAAACAAGAAGAAGTGACTCTTGAACCCATTAGTCAAACTGGTTATAAACTTAAATTAGACGGTGTAAGAGATAGACAAGATGTTTTAGATCAATGGAAGAAGAGTATGAGTAGTGTACTTAATTTAAATACTGAATGGACTTCAGAAAATTTCTTAAATTATATTGAACACAGTCTCTACGGCTGTGTAGAAGATTGGTACGATGGAATAGATGAAGAAATAAAGACTGCATTAAGAGCTAGTGAATCAGCTACAAGAATGTTTAGGCAGTTATGTCAATATATTGAGTTAGAGTTCATTGGTCCTAGAGCCGATCCTAATGAGAAACGAATGGAATATCAAAGAAAGTTAAGTAATTTATCCATTTGTAATATGAAATATGTTGATGATTATATTATGGAATTTGAAACATATTATTATAAAATTGGTGAAAATGAAACAAATCTTGGAATGTTCTATGACAAATTACCCAGTCCTCTTAATGAAGAGATTAGTGAAAAATATCAAGAATGGAGAGAGAAATTTTTAGCTAGGGATGCCCTAGGTAATAGAATTGCTTTCCTTAGAAAATGGATTGAAAAGAAGTGTAGAGAGATTGCAGGAACTCAACAAATGAAGAGACAATTTCTCACTTGTTGGGATTTCCCAAATAACTATGGATGCGAAAGAAAAAAACTATGATAAAAGAAAGAGCTATAAGAAAAATAAATTTGACCGATCAAGAGGAGAAACCTATAAGAAGAAGTATTATAAACATAAATATAGAAAGCCAAGTAGGTTTTTCAAAAAGGCAACATATTGTCCTGAGAAAAAGAAAACATGCAAGTGTTGGTCTTGTGGAGAACTAGGACATTATGCTAATGAATGTAAGAAAGCTAATCATAAACTAATGGAAGCCTTAGGAAGTTGGGATTACATAGAAATACCAGAAGACGAGGCTTTAGAATTGGCTTTAAATAACAATAAAGGAATAGTAGAGATCGTAGAAGAGGAAAATGAGTATAATGAAGAACCTGAAGTTAATGATGAGTTTGAAGATGAAAATTATGAAGAAATAAATAACATGATGGAAGGAGAAGAATTAGAAAATTCAGAATCAGATGACAATGAGGAAGATAAAAGCAAAATGAAAATAGGTCAACTAAAAAGAGCTGAGTATTCATTTGAAGATAATGACCTAGATCAAGTAAACAAAGAAAGCTGGAATTTTTCCCAAATTACTAAAGATAAAATATTTAAAACTTCTTTCTTTAAAACTAGAACTAAATATGTATGTGAAGAAATGGAAGGAAGTATAGTAATCGAAGATTGTGAACAAAAAGCAGCCGAATTAATATCATAAACTGGAAAAGTATTAAAAAACATAAAGAAAAGGGAAATTATAGCTATATTTGTATTGGTGCAGTACAAGTATACATAACTCCTTTGCAAGATTTTGGCAAGGATGTTAAATGCTTGAGTTTTATTTGTGATATTAGACATAAAGAATTTTATGATCAAATAATTAGTGGTATCACATGTAACTTAAGTCAAGGAACGATAAGCTATATATGTGAACCTAGATATTATGTGAGCTTAGAGGATTCCTTTGCGTCAAAGTTCTTAGCTATCAAGCTATTAACAGAAGGAGTGAAAATGCATAAAGGAACACGACCCATACAATTAAGATGGAAGGTGGTTTATAAGTTGGTAAACACTATAGACTCATCTTTTAAGAAACAAATAGTCGATGCTCAAAAATATGAGCAAGGAGGAGGTCCTAAGAAGAAAATTACACCTATAAAGGTAAATCCTAATGAAATTGAAATTGAAAAAACTTGGGAAGAATTCTTTATGAACCCTACAGTTAGTAATAGATCAAGTAAGATGTTAATTGATGAATCAGGACTACTTCATATTGGAATGAATACAAAGCCTAAATTACAGAGAAATCTGAGTTTTAAAACACCAAGTCTAAGTAGACAAAATTCAACAATAATAAAAATGAAAAAACAAGGTGATGAAAAGCCAGAAGAGGATGAAGAAGAAATATTAGTTCTACTAAAGAAACTAAATGAAAAATATGAAAGCAAAAAAGCCTTAAAACAATTGGCAAGGCATAGCATTGATATGGGATCATGTTCTAATTTCGAGTTAAATGAAGATCCAAATAATCCTATTGATAAAAGGAAGGTAATTGGATATAAAACCAAAACTGTAAGTGAACCAGTATATGAGGATGAAGTTAATATGCAAATGAAAGCTTGTAATGAAATATCTAGTACTAATCCTAATAGCATTTATATTCCAATTGATATATGCATTGAGGATTACAATAAATATAGACTATGTGCATATATTGATAGTGGTTGTTCTACATGTTTTGGAAAGAAATCATTATTTCCAGAATTCTTGTGGAAAAAGGCCAAAAATCCTATGCAAGTTAGAATTGCTAATAATAGTGTCATGATGCATACAGAGATAATTGAAGATTTAAAAATAGAAATTGGAGGAGTTCAATGTGTTATTCCCATTTTATGGGCAACTAATCAACCTAGTCATGATATGATAATAGGAAATAATTTTCAAAGATTATACTCCCCATGCACTCAAACTATTGATCAAATAATCTTTACTATTAATGGTCATTCTGTCCCCATACAGAAAATAACAAAGGCATATACTCATCAGACAATGGAATTTACGCGCAGCCAGCGTGGTGATAGGGTTACTCCTACACAACGAGAGGTTGCACTTAGAATTTCTGAGTGTGATTCATCATTAATATATCAGATAAATAAGCAACAAGAAAAACTATGCGAAAAATTATATTCAACAAATCCTTTATAACATTGGGAAAAGGATAAAGCATTTGCTAAGATAACTCTAACAAATCCCAATAAGATTATTAGAGTGAGACAAATGGTTTATACCTACCAAGATATTCAGGAGTTTGATGAACAAATAAAAGAATTGCTTAATAAAAAGCTAATTAGGAATAGCAAAAATCCTCATAATAGTCCAACATTCATGGTAAGAAATCATGCAGAAGAAAAAAGAGGTAAAGCTAGAATGGTTATTAATTATAAACAACTAAATGATAATACTGTTTTTGATGGCTATTATATTCCTAATAAAACTGTGTTATTTAATAGAATACAAGGAGCCACATGGTTTTCTAAAATGGATTGTAAGAGTGGCTACTGGCAAATTAAAATGGAAGAAGAAAGCATTCCTTTAACTGCATTTAGTGCCCCTCAAGGGCATTATGAATGGCTAGTAATGCCTTTTGGATTAAAAAATGCTCCACAAATATTTCAGAGAAGAATGGATAATATTTTTAGAGAACTTAATCATTGTTGTTTGGTCTATATAGATGATATTCTAATATTCGCAAAAGATTTAGAACAACATAAGAATGATCTTAAAGCAGTAACTCAAAAATGTGCAGAGCATGGTATAATCCTTGGAAAGGATAAATGTGTTTATGCTAAACAAGAAATTGAGTTTCTTGGATTAGAAATTAAAGCAGGACAAATAATATTGCAAAAACATATTTTAGAAAAGATTGAAAAATTTCCTGATAAAAGTGAAGATAGAAAGCAACTAGAAAGGTTTCTAGGATGTTTAACCTATGCTTCTGATTTTATAGAAAATCTTGCTTTATTAAGGAAGCCATTACAGAAAAAACTCAAGAAAGAAATAACTTGGAACTGGAAGGAAAGTGATTCCAAAATTGTTCAAGATTTAAAAGCTATGTGTAAAGACCTTCCTGTACTAACACTACCTACTAGTGAAGATGATTTAATCCTTGAAACAGATGCTAGTAATGAGCACTGGAGTGCTGTGTTAAAAATAAAAGAAGGAGAAAGACTTTGCAGATATAGCAGTGGAAGTTTTAACAAAGCCGAGTTAAACTATCCTACAATGCAAAAGGAAATCCTTGCAGTTATTAGAGGGAACGAGAAGTTTTTAATCTTCTTAGCCCCTAAACAATTCTTAATAAGAACAGATTGCAAAGGCATACTCGGTTTTGTTAAAAAGAATTTGTCGTCTAATATGCAAGCACAAGGGAGACTCCTGCGTTGGCAATTATGGCTTAACCAATTCTCTTTTACTGTTGAACATATACAGGGAACAAAGAATTCTTTGGCAGACAGCTTGACTAGAGAATTAGCTAATGTCGTCCAAGAAGCTCAAGACTACACAAAAACCTCCTGCATACCAACTTCAAAAGATGGATGTAGAGAGGAAAACTCTCATTGATGAGACCGAGAAGGCAATGGAGCGGGTTTCACCCTCCAGTTGGGCCTTAATGCAAGGCTTGATCATATCAGCAAAACAACGTTCGCGAGATGGTTTAATTAAGGGTTGCCATCGGGCAGTCCAAATGATTTTGATGTTCGAGATAACAATTATGTTATTTCAGCTCGTTCCTGATGTACGAGATACAATATTAAACAAAATAAGAGATAATGATTTTAGGACATGGTACGAGTTGGTGGCTACAAGGTCTAGTAAATTCTTTGATCTTCGAGATCTATGGGGAGAAAGAGTAGAGTTTCCCAAAAACTCTAAAGTTGCATCATTGCGAATCTACCCATATCCTCTTAATAAAAATGCTTCATTCATTAATATACATTACAAGGCTTGGGATTATGGAATGGTACATGATTTTTATGAATTCCCTACTCCTAATGACTCTTTCTTTCCAAGACTTACAAAGTTCCAGCAGTACGCATTCAACAAGGTTCGAGAATATTGTGATGACAAAAAAGACGAATTTCGGTTAAGCGTAAAGGTACAATGTGCTAATATCGAAGTTAAAGAAGGAAAAGTTAGTCTTCCGCATTACTTAATAGTATTTGGGGGAGTGAGGTATTGCAAAGATCCCATACTAATTCGTCAGAAGACGGTTAGAAATCCAACTGAAGCAAGAGCATTGGGATTTTTCTACATTTCACAATATCTTAACGATTTTATAAAAAGGAAAGAAATTCCTCTTGTCATATTTCGTGTTGGTAACACAACAATTGTGGTGCCTAACGAGATGAAAGAATATTTAGTAGATGGCATAAACAATACCGAGTCAATCTACAAATATTTAGAAGATATCGAAAGAGGAAAGTTTCTGTCATTTGAAGGCTATGAGTGTCTGTTTGAAGCATTCATGAGTTGGGATGAAGAGTATGCAGCCAAATGTGTCGCAGACCTTTGTAGAGAGAATCCTATTTACGAAGACAGTAAAGATAGTGAGGGAGGCCTACAAGAAATGATGATGGATGAAATTATGAATGCATGAGCCCACACCAGCAATAATTCAAGGCATCTTTACTGTAGCCACGTTTTATTAATTGTTTCTGTCTTAAAGTATCTTTGTAAAAAAGCAATGGTGTAGAATTGCTTGCTGAGTCAGGATAAGGATCCTATGTAAGTTTGCTTCCCTATATAAAGGGAATTAGGTCAAGAAGTGAAGGCAGAGTTGGAAGAGTTAGCTAGAGAATTGCTCTGAAAGCATTAGAGAGTCCTCTAGAGAAAAATACTCACCTTAAGAGACAGATTGGTTCTCCATCTCTCTTAAAGTAGAGAAAAACTCTAGTTCAGCTTATGTCTGTTTAAGCTTTCAGTTTGTGTGTTTGTTGTAATATATGAGTGTTGTAATCTTTTCAAATTAAATAAAAGTTTCGTTCAAGAAGGGAACCTTATATGAGTGTTATCCTCTTGAACCTTATATATCAAATGAGTTATAAGTCTATTTAGTTCCATCATAAACACAATAAGGATTGTCTAATTAGAGATTACGGTCTAAGGTAGGAAACGAATTAGATCTGTGTTGAGCCTGATCTAAGGAAGACAGGGTTGGGGTTAGCTACCTTGATAAAGCCGGGAGCTCAGAACGCCGGAGGTTCCATTGTCGACTAAGTTTTGGTCAAAACTCTCTAGTTAAATGACTATTATTGCGAAGCATGGTGGGCTTTTAAACTGTTAAAATAATTTATTTTGATGTATAAGTAGTAGAGTTGTGATAACTAGTACCGTTAAAAGTCATTTAAAGTAATTATCAGATCGGATTATAGTAAAAATCAGTGTATTATTAAAAGCTGTTATTTTAAATTAAGGTACTGTTATTAATTTATCAAATACTGTTATTAAGTCATTAAGTACTGTTATTTATCTTAAATAAAAGATATCCAAAAAAAAAAAAAAAAAAAAAAATTGACGTCACTTGGTATTGGGCGGGGTAGCCTATACCGGATAGCGGTCCATCATCCCCCCTCGTACAAATCACTCTAAAACAAACTTCCTTTTGTTCTGAATATTCTCACCCATATAATATAAAAAAACATTTACTAGTATATAATATAATAAATAACAAAGTAACAAAACCCAACCTAAATACTCCGTAATATTCGCTACCCAAGGTTTTATTATTATCATTTTCATTGTCACCGCTTTCACTACCATTCACCGTCTCAACAGTATCAATGGCGGAAGCAGTCTGCCCTGCGCATTGCGCGGCATGGGCCCGCGACTACATTGGCTATTGCTTATGCACTACCAGTGACGCCGTCTCTCTATCCCTTGGTTTGGCTAGTGTTATTAGTTGGGGTGTTGCCGAAATCCCTCAAATCATCACTAATTTTAAGACTAAATCCACCGAAGGCCTTTCCTTTGCTTTCTTGCTTACTTGGATTATTGGGTATTTTCTTTCTCCTTCTTTCTGTTTTCATAATTGTATTTGTTATCAGTAGTATCATATGCTTGCGAATAATGTGTGAATGGAATAATGTGTTAAAATAAACGGAGCCTTAATTTTACTCTGTTCGGAACATTGTGGAATAATTCGATATGAATGTATTTGATAAGTTACTGTGGGTTGAGACTTGAAAGTGACATTTAGGTAGATTTTGTTATTAATTATGAGGTACTCCTAATAAATACTTAGTAAAGTAGAAAGGGATTGTAGGACTAAATGAGTTGGATCAATCTTTTAATTAAAGGTGTCTCGAAAAGGAAAATGGGTAAATCTTTAAGGGAAGGAGAGAGTAACTTATTATAGTCAATTATTGTTTGTCGGCCTTACCTACTAATTAGGTAATCAAGTTTAGGAGCTATGTACTTCCATTGTTAGATGATAATGATAATAGTGTTTTATCTTTTTTGAGATTGTTTGGGTTTGATTATACTTCCAGCCCATAATTTATGTATTTGCATGTGGTAAAAGTCACTAAGCTTTGTCACAATGCTGGAATAAAGATCAGGTTTTGTCTTATATATATGTAGTACCTGGGCTGTGTACTTTAGAGATAAGATTAGTGGTACCCTGATACAATTATGAATAATATTAGCATCTTTTTTGAAAAGTGTTAATGGCAGCTTTTACAAATTTCAGTGTTTAGCTATTTATCATTTTATCTAGCCTGTCTAGCAATTAATGTAAATGTTCCTCTGCATATTGCAATGACAGTACTATCAAGAAGGGAAAATTAGGATTCTTTTATGGCTTTAATTTAGCTCATTTTTTCTTTCTTTTTTTTTTTTAATTTTTTATTTATCTCGAAAATTGATAGGGGCCTTGAATTATTCTGTGTGAACAACATTTGGAATGTATTATAGAGGAAATTTCATTTACTAGATTTAGCCATCAAAAGGCCCACAAGTGACCTAATGCTTCTCCAGGAAAACTAACTCTGTTCTCTAAAGGCTTTTCTAGTACTCCATATAAGTTTGACTATTAATAGCTCAAATAATGTATTGTATAAGTTATATAAAGGTTATAATCCAAAATTACATACTGAGAAAAATCTAACAAGATTTGCATGAATATGTTTTTTTTGTATGTATGAATTACAAATGATGGTTAAGGTTGAGTTTGTGAAAAGATATGGCCCCACTATTTCTCACATTTCTATAAATAAAATACACACCTCCTACTACATCTACCTTAATATTCCATTATTTCCTTGTATGTCTATTTTTCATATGAAATAATATTGCACTATCGCCTTTTACCTCTATTTTTCTAATCTAATAATAATTGATAACCAAATAACTACTTATCTACAATAGTACGTGCCATGATAAGTGCTAAAAATATGGACAGAGGGAGTAACAATATCCAATATTATAATCATGTTTCTTGTAAATTAGTTAAGGATGTGGTCATAAATGATTAACTTTGACCTTGAAAAGGCAAACGGATCAACTAATTTGAAACGGAGTAGGTATTAACCAAAACCGTGTGGTGGGGTAACCGAGGGTAAAATAATTTTCTTTGCAAAAGTAGACCAAAGCAAAGAAGTAAATCACTGAGGATTGGACACAAATGAAAAAAGTGGGAAGATCTTTGAATAATTAAATGAGTATTCAATCAATTTCTTGCTTAAGCAGTTAAGCCACCTCTCATTTTTATTCCTAATCAATTTCCTTGATCCTTATATGTATTTATCTTCTCAAATGGGAGAAAAGAACCTGAGAATCAAAGCTATGGTCCTCTGGTATCTGAAGCTCACTGTGTTTTCAACACAACAATCAAGATTGGCTACTCTCATTTTTAGCTTAGAAATTATCTTAGTAAAATTGATTGTTTCATATGCGACTCCATAGAGGTTCAGCAAGTCAGCAAAGTATAGGTAGACTCTTATCTTAGTGTGTCTAAGCCTCTATGGTGTAAACGCGACTTGCTTAATGGGTTAGTGTCTGGATGTTGCTTAAATTTTTCAATTTGAGTATGGATATGTTAGTATCAATGATGAAAAAAGTTACAAATAATATCGTCTTGTAGTAACTCAGATCATATTGTGACTTGTGCATTCTAAAATCAGACATCAACTAAGTATTTATTATGAGACTTTTAAGTATTAATTGATGATTTTTTTTTATAGGGAAGCATTAAGTGGTCTTTTTTTTTTTTTTTTTTGGAGGGAATTATTAAGTGGTCTTTTATCCAAGAGATGTGGCTTTATTTGTTTTATTTTTATTTTTTATTTGATTGTAGGAGTTAAGGAAACGGATAATCTCTATAACCCTGGATCATAATATCTTGTGGTCTTACCTGGACATGTTTAACTTATCTGTCTGCACTTACTGTGATTCCAGTCTTACTTTTTGTTACCCTTTTTATAATTGCAGGGACTTTTTCAACATGTTCGGCTGCTTGCTAGAACCAGCTACTGTAAGTTTCTCCTTTAAAATTTTCATTGCTAATTATTCTGTATTTCCTCCTTTCGCATCCATGATGCAGATTTATTTATTAAAATTTGAAAGTCCCATCTATGAAATTTGCTCACAAAGAACTTCAAATAGATGTATCTGTTTCTTGTTGATCTTTGGCCTCTCGAGTTGTAATTCTACGTACTGAGCTGTAAAAGGAAAAAAAGGGAAACTAGCTACCTCAGTTCATTGTTAGCCATGACCATATTTAGGGATTTGCTTCATGCTCCTCGAGGCAAGTAAACAAGGTTGTTCCCTTGATGCAAACCTCTCATAATCTGACCCCTTTCTTGGTTGAGCCTAACCAGTGTTACGTAATTTGCTCTCCCCTCTCCCCCACCCTCCAAAAAAAAACCCTCTGGACTGAAAAAGGCAAATTGTACTAGCAACCCTATGTAACAACTTAGGCAGTGATTGCAAACCCGTACGCGAATTAGGTAACACTGTACCTTACTGTTGTTTAGTTGCTTGATTCTCTTCCTATCTCTCTCCCTTTCACGTCCTTGTATTCAGTTTTTATAAATAATGTGGATCAAATGGCTGTGTAGTCTATACCTTGGTGCAATTATGGGCTTTGTACTAACTTGAATCTGAACTACAATTCAGATCAAGTGATTCTGAAATCAAGTGTTATTTTGTGTTTCTTATATCCAAAGACTTGACAACCCCCTCCCCCCAACTCTAAAAGAATACTAGGATTTAAAATCTGAAATCTGAAAGTATACGGTTTTTGATCTTTTTTTACTTTTTATGGTTATTACAATGGAGGCTATATATATATATATATATATATATATATATATATATATATATATATATATATATATATATATATATATATATATTTTATTCCATTCTCCAAGGTTGCTCCTCACGATGGCCTATCAATGGCTTCTTAAACTTCTTTTGACGATGCAAACTCATTGCACATCTATGTCTTCACAGACACAAATTCCTTTCCAATCGGACAGTTTAAGTCCTTTAAGACCATTTTATAGTGACTGTAATATGTTTAGTCGACTGTGATAAGTGATAACCATGGCTTAACTGTCCAATCAATATGTAGTGTGTATTTGCCATCTGGACTCTAGGTCATTAGAATTCTAAACAGAATTTGATGTTGGTCATGCACATTGTACTGAGCTTTTCCAGCTAGACACCTTGTGAAAGCTTTGTAGTTAAAGCCATTGAATAGATGCATGTGAGACTTGATTGCTTGCAGATTAAACTTGTTGACCTTAGAGCCTAGGTTTATCACTCATCAAATTCAGATCTTGTATTTTTGAATGTTAGAGAAAACTCCCTGTTGGATAGTTTCTATTAAAGCTTGATTTTTTTTTTCTTGGTCAGAGTTTTTAAATCAAGAAGAAGAAGTTCTTCTTTTGATTGGAATTCTTAGATTTCCATATTGATGACCATTTATCTTTGAAATGCTTCACACTGACTGTAGACCTAGTGCTTCCCTTACTACACTTTTTTGTAGCAAGTCCTATGAAGCCTGGCTAATGTGTTTTTGGTCTTATTCCAAATCTTTGAACACCTAAGGTGTAGAATGACTGTATTTTCCTGCCAGAAACTATATAGACTAATTTATCCTTCTAAACTCATGCAGACAAATCCAGATATTCCTAGTAGTATAGAACCACTGTTTGTTCTGACCAATTCCTGAAAGACTTTTTACAAACTGTAAGGTATTAAAGTAACTCTGATAGTGCGCCCCTTATCCTGAAAGTCAGTAACCTTTTTTGAAAATATTGTAAACTTCATCATCAGAAATAGATCTCTTGTTTTCCTTCTTGCTCTTTCTCAATGAAAATTGTAGATATTTGGTTTTTTTACAATTTATGCAAAGAGGATATAAATATTCTATGCTCCACCATTTCCTTCAATATTCTATATCTTCCAAAATTATTTCTGATATAAGATGAGCATGGATTAATTCATGCACCATGGACTACGGTACATGCTCCTGCACAACGCTTCTTGAGTTCAAGGGTTTATACTCTTGAGCAGCTTAAAGCTCAAAGCTAGGCTTTCTCACTTTGTTAGAAAGTATCCATGAGTTGGGAATATGAAACTTAGGAGTTTAGCTACAAGTTCAAGGCTTCAAGCGAAAACATCTTTAGGTAGTCAAGTTAGCTGTTCAGATATAGTGTGATTATACATATGGAATTCATCAGACCCTTTTTTGTAAAAAGGAATTTTCATACCTTTCCATTTATAGATGTTAATTGAAATTCCAGCTGTTTAAGGATGAGAAAGTTTCCTTTCCATGGACTTTGTTTATACTTGACACCTATCCTTCTTCATTTGAGCTCAATTGTAAATATAGTCTTGTTCAGATGTGGCCAATGTAGCATAATACTTAAACACTTTATCTCCTTTCTTCTCCCAATGGTTATCTTATGTAGATGAAAGGGTTTAGAGAATTTGAGCTTGAGTTGTTGGGAGGTTTGAGAATAACTTTCATTCATAATCCATTGGTCCGATTCAGATATCATTGCTTGCTGTTTAATTGTTCTAAGTTTTATGCTTCTTGAATTTAAGTTCCTGATCTTGTTGAATAAATCTTAGTTGACTGATAGTTCACTTTTCTTTGTGCAGCTTCCTACACAATTTTATATGGCCTTGGTAAGAAAGTGTCCATATATGGAGTAATTTATGTCTTTCTGCTTTGTTCTGTTGACTTCACTCAGCATTATTTATTTATTTATTTTTTGGCAGCTGTACACCGTGACTACCTTGACTCTTACATTGCAGTCTGTATATTATGGTCACATCTATCATCGATTAAAAAGTAAAAGACAATGCAACAAGGTTTGTACTTCTGCATCCTGTGTATTTGCTTATGTTTGTACTAATTAAGAAATATGTCTGGGTTTGTGAACTTAAGAGATTGTTGAAAGGGTATACAACTATGTTAAACATGATATGTGCTAGAGAAGTTTGTCTTTTGGGAAAATTTATGTGTCTTTGTAATCTAATGATTCTTCTTGATACGGCTTTCAAGTTGATAGAGGATTTGTTGGATCAAACAACATTGCTTAGTGATCACTTTGTTAGCTAACATCACCACTACTATGTTGTTATAACCTTGTAAATTACTACTACAGACTAAGTTTGTCTTTTTGTTTCTTCAACTCATCTTTGTAAAAACCCCAGCGTCCCTAAAAGTAGTTAGGTTTTAGATAAGGGCCAGGTTTATATAAAATTATATAAATGAACAATGACTTATTTTTTACTGATGTGCAGGATATGATGCCTCATCAGGTAGAAGTGGAAGGAGAGTATAATGTACATCGAAACGGTGGTGTTGAGAAACAAAATGGAAATTATGGCCACACACCAATATCCAGTGCAAATCAGAGTGGTGCTACAATGAGTTCACCGATTCCACTTCCTGGCATTCCACGTAGTCATTCTGCAGGACAAGATTCCTTTTACACGTAATCTGTTTGTCTACTTTTTGAAGGTGTTTCTATGCTTTATTATTCTTTTAGCCTAATCTAAAATTTTAACCTTCCAAATTATTCCAAATTCCAAAATCTCAGTACCTTGCTAGTCTTGAGCATGTGTCATAAGGTGTGTTTCATTTATTGAAAATAGGACCCCTTTTTTTTTTTTTTTTTTTTTTTTAACCTAGAGAAAGGGTTTTCTTTTTTTCTTTTTCCACCACATTATTCTCTGTAAATATCTTTGGTGTTTGCAGTTTGGATATCAGCATTTCATAGTTATGGGTTTTTATGTGCCCTTGAGGTCTTGACTTCTCCAAGCTTTGCCCACCCATTTTCAAAATTTCACGCTATACCCCTAAGGTACCTTTAATGTCTACGATGTAACCCTATCCTAATCCCTCCGTTCACTTTCTATTAACTTCAAAATAAATAAATTAAAAAAAAATTAAAAAAAACCCAAACACCTCTCTATCCTCCCTCACAACTACCCACCACTACACCTCCAGCCGCACCTCCATCCACACCACCACCGCACCCCTTACCGCACCACCAAGCTGCGCTCCTCTTTCCTCGACCCACCACCGCGCGCGTCACCCTCTCTCCTTTTCTCTCAACTCCTCGACCCTAATCTCCACCGTCATTCTTAGCTTCATGCCTAGATTTTCGTTCTTCATGCCCAGATTTTCGAGCAATTAAACCATATTCGTGCAGATTTTATTGGAAAAATCAATTAAAACAAGTTTTGTGTATTTAATTCCAATCTAATTGAACCAAAATTGATGATTTAACAATTAAAATCAAATTGGGGGAAAATTAGGGTTTTCAATTGTTTTGAACCAAATTCTTTGATTTTAAAACGAAAACAACAATTAACAACTTAATTTTGCTATTTGAATCCAATGAAACAAAAGCCCTAAACCAATTTGTCGAAATTTCAATTCGAATTCGAATTCAAATTAAATTCCTCTATTGCATTCTAACACTTTCTTTGGTGGTGCACTAGGTGTTCTGGGCTGGGGTGGTGGGGTTGTGATGGGTGATGGTAGGGATCGCTGGTGGGGTTCGGCTCACTGGTGGCCTGGGGTGTGTCGGTGGGTGGTGGGTCGTGAGGGCGGAGTTTTGCTGAGTTTTGGTGTCGGTGGGTGGAGGGTGGTGGGTGGAGTGTCGGTGAGTTTTGGTGGTGAAACATATAAACTAACGACAATAGTTAACGAAATTTAACGGTAGGGTTTGTTGGGGTGTGGTGAGTCCGACTCACCGCGGAAAAAACCTGAGCCAAGGATCCACTCGCAATAAATAAAATCACAAAAGCATAATAAATAAACACGAAGGGTGAAATAGGAAATATACCTTTGGAGCGTGCTTTGCTCGACCGAATGGGCTCTTACTTGAAAGCTTAGCCCCGAAAACACGAGAGCCTCCGACGGAGATCCACCCGCAAAAACGACTACCGACTTTTAGGTCCATTACCTCGAGGTTAGCGAGGTCCGACCAAAACCCGAGTATTATATGAGTTTAAGAGTTTTTGCAAATGCAATGCTCTATTGAACTCCTACTTAAGCAAAGAATTCTCAAGCCATGCTTTGGCTATTTATAAGGAAGGATAACTTGTGAATTCCACTCATCTTTTAATGTGGGACTTTTTCACAAAAAGATCCCACATGGAAAGATTGATGAATTCAACCCTTAGTTAAATAAACCAAGGAACAAGTAACAAGTGTCACATGGTTAGGTGAGGACCACTTTCTCAGTTGGTCCCCAAGGCATTTCACATGCATTGTGAACTAACCATGTGTCTCCTAACCTTAAGCCCCAAGTTGGGTTCGGTTGGGCCACTTTCTTTTGGCCCGTGTCCATGACCCATCACCCGGGTCCAAGGCCCTTGCCACATGCGCTGCCAACGTGGCGCGCTACCATGTGGCATGCTGCCACTTGGCGGCTGCCAACGTGGCTGCCACATGCGCTGCCACGCGTGCATCCACATGGCGTTTTGCCATGTGTGCTTCTATTTGGCGCTCTTTCCTAGCCTTTCGCGTGGCTAGGATTTTACTTGTTACTTGAAGTATTTTCCCGTCTCACCAAATCTTAAATTTTGGCTCGACATTTGAGATTCTCCGACGCTCGGTTTTGACGCTCTAAGCTCGAATTTCGGACGTCTAAATATTTATTACTCGGGCGACTCATTAATTTCTTCCGAATTAATTCGTCGAGTCGGTTCGTTCATTGCTTGGGTGTGACTGTTATACCCTAAATTTTTCTATTTTAAGTTTCGGGACGAAACTTGTTTTAAGGAGGGTAAATTGTAATACCCGAATTTTTTATGAGTTTATATAATGTATTTTATAAATAAAATAGTTTATTTTATCTATTAAATAACTTTACTAATCTCATATTTTATTTTGGAGTTCGAAAAGTTTTAAAACCCTATTTTATTTCAATAGCACTGTACAGTTTAAAAAGTACATAAACTATTTTAAACCCTATAAGTATTTTTAACCCTTAAAAGATACTTATTATATATATTTTTTTAAAAAAAAACCTTATATTTATATATGCATATACGTTAAAAAAAAAAAAAACAGGCAATGTGATATTTTTTTTTATGCTCTTGTTCTTAAATTCTAAGTTTTCCGCACAAGTGTGAGTTTCGGCATCGAGAAGATCATTGTTTATGATGATTAATTTTGTTTCTTTTGCCCTTTTCATAAATCCACTGAAAGAGCTTTACTTGTAATTTGGTATTGTGAAGGTAATCACGTGTCTTCTTTTTTTGAGATGTTTGTTTATTACTCTTATTATTATGTGTAATCACACTATCAACCCTTAATTAGATCGTTTGTTTATAATTTGATTGTATTATTTATTTTATGTAATCACACGAACTTAATTGATTTTTTGATTTGTTTGATTATAAATTGTTAGTATTAATTGTACTCCGTATTGTTATGTGTAAATTTTATAATTTGTGAATTATATATGATCATGATTTATATGTATATGATTAGTGTGTGGTATTATATGATTTAATTGTCGCATTGATTGATTGTGTTATTTCTAGGGTTTTTAATGTTTTTGTTATAGGGAGTATTGTTTTATCAAGGTTTTAGGGTTGTTAATGCAGAGTATTATTTTTGGGTTGAGATTTGATTATATTTGGGTTATTAGTATTTTTTGTAAGAGTTGAGGTATTGTGATCAAATTGTCATGTTATTTGGGAACTCGTGCCATTATTGAGATACTATTTATTATCATGTGAATGGTTATTTGATCGATGTATGAGATCAAAAGGTTGAGAATTATTATTTTATTCTTGGTTTGAGGCTCGGCGTTATAGACCTTAGTCCTTGGCATGTTGGTAAGGAGATGGTAATCACGAGTTAAGAATGAGGTACAATCTTTACTATTTGTTTTTCTATGGTCCCCCTACAGTGGGAATTGACCCGTATGTGGTCTGGTTTTCTGGTTATTGGGAGTATTCAAGTTTTTATACTTGTTGGTTTTATTCGAATTACCCATGTCCAAGGCTAGGTATAGAACAAAGAGCATGGCACACTATTGGTTACGAGTTGAGTAAAGGATTATTGTTCGAGGTTGAGTTAATAAAGGTTATTTTTCAGAGTACAATGTGTAATGTAGTTTCGAACTACATTGTTTAATTGATCTAGTAATGTTAATTATTATATTATGATAAGTGGTGATTGTGTGTGTTGTTTTGTTGTGCTATTTGTGTTTGCGGCCATGTCTTTTTCTTATGGTGGCCCTGCTACGATCTATTTTGGAATTTGTCCTTAATGGTGAGCAAACAAGATTATTTAAGCAGGTTCAAGTGATCGTAGCTAAAGGAGCTCAAGTGATCGATTAGTTTGTTATAACGAGTTTGTAAAGTTGTATAAATAGCTCACTTAGTTTATTGAGTTGTATAGCTGGGATTTTGTAAGCCTTAACACTTGACAGATTGTTGAGTGTGGCGGTAATACCTCCGATTTAGGTGTATGCTTCCGCAAATATTATTTAAAGGTCGTTTATTTTCCTTAGATTCTTGTTTATTATTAATTAGTAAATCGGGGGTGTTACAGTGACCCGAAGGGTTTAATCAAGATTAAGCTGTAATTTTAATTATGCATTAATATTACTGATTGGAAGCGGCCTCCACCTAGGCATTCCGATCACTTGACCTTACTGAATATATTAGCTTTCTAATAATTCCTAACCCACTATCAGAATAATATACTTGTTCGAAGAATACCATTCCTTTCGTTGACACTAAAGATACCTTGGGGGTACAACGTGGAATTTTGAAAATGGGTGGGCACAACTTGGAAAAGTCAATACCTCAGGAGCACTTTATAGAAAAACCCTATAGTTATCTTACCTTTGTGCTAGTTAAATGTCTCATTTAAAGTTCTGACCTTGCTATTTGGTGAATATACCGACCTATCTCTCGATAAATATGTTGGCAACATTTAGTAGATACACTAGGGAACTAACTTCTAGCCTTCATATGTATGGTTTAAACTAAGTCACAGTTGCTTTCTTTGTTTTTGTTGCTGTTTGTCAATATGCTTGTAGCCTTCATATGCCATGGGTTTCGGTATTTGTTTAGGCTTGCACGCTTTCTTTTCTTTTTTTTTTTAAATTTTTTTTTCTTAATCTCCCTTCTATTTCTCATGTAATTTTGAGTTATTAAATGTGTTACTCGTGACAATTTATACTGAAAATGTCGCTTGCCTTTCCATTATGATATATGTTATGAAAGTTTTCAAGTTATAATTGTTCATCTCTTGTTGTTTGTATTAGTATATCTGTTGATGTTAGTTTTCAGTTACTTATTCTCATGAATACCATTTACGAAAATAGTAGTCGTGTACTTTTATTCTGGCAATAGATATTATGTGTAACCGTGGTATAGGTGGAAAAGTTGGTGCCACCAAATGCACTTTTTGAAGTTTAAATGTTCTAAACGGTTCAATTTTATCTATTTAGGTCAGCAAGATCTTTGTCGACAAGCCATACTCCAACAAGGAGGTCTTTTGCTGCACCATGGAGACCCTCTACCACAGTGGATGTTGAGGATCCTATTGAAGAGCCTTTGCTTGGTGGATCCTTGCCAACTAGGCCGATGCATCCGTCAAAACCAAAAAACCTTTTGTGTATTGTGAGCTTCAATCCTGCAACTTTTTTGATGTTAAGAACTACTCATGATTTTGTTGGGCTGCATGTCATTTAATTTTCCCACTCAGGTGCCTGCTTTAATTTTCATCGCTGGAACCCTGAATTTTACCCGTAGAGACACAAGGCTGAGTTTGGCTGTTGAACTACCAAACAGAAAGCTTTTGCAGGTAATATAGCATACTTCTATTTGTATGTTACTGAATTTTATAATTTGTTTTTGGTGTGGACTATCAGTGATAGATTCGACATCTCCAGTTCAAATATGTGTTCATCAGTGATCCTTTAGTTTATCTGCTGGCCTTTATATGTCTTACTTTCTCTTTCTGCTAAAGGCAGCTATATCAGTTTTGGAGTTATGCATTTCAAAGCTAATACACAACGGGCATCAAAAAGCAAGGGTTGGCAGATAAATTGAGCTAGTCTCACTTTTTTTTTTTTTTTTTTTTTTTTTTTTTTTTTTTTTGGGTTGACACAAGAGCTAGTCTCACTTAGATATGGACAAGTTCTTTCTATTTTTTGTTAGCTTTTGCATCTGAAGTTTTCTTATCTTGAAAAATACTAGGATAAATGACTGAAAATATCTTTGATTTTGTGGAGTCAACTCTTGGAATACTGAAATCGACTAATATGCTAATTTCGTGAATTCCCCAAATCAGAACTTATTATAGCAAATTGGAATTTCTGGAACAGTTTGAGTTTGATGGTGGGGCAAGCTGGACAACTTCAGTGTGACTGACTTGAATGCTAATGAAATTTCAGGTCAATGGTCAGCAGAAGATTAGCAGAAGATTACATCAGGTGTTGGTGAGGGAATAGGCACATACATGGGTTGGGCTATGGCAGTTATTTACATGGGTGGACGGCTTCCGCAAATTTGCCTAAATGTAAGATTTACTCACTGAAGTTCTGTATGCTTTTTATGGTTATGAATACTAGAAAAACTCCTTACTAACAATGCATAAGTACATCCTCCGTTTTTTAACAGTTGCAACACACTTTTTCATGGTTTTTATTTTAACACACTTTGAATGGGGCTGAGTGATTTTTAGGAGTATAATTAAGTGGGTTAGCTTTAAATCAAGGTAATAGTGGAACTTTCTCCAAATAAAATTTTCAATTATAGTGTGTTTAAATTTTTTTTGACATTTTCATTTAGGAAAGTGTTGCAAGTTTTACAAACGTAAGAAGTACATGCTAAGCAGTAGGAGTGAATCACAGTTCTATATTTTACTTCTCTTAATAATACTTGGTTGAACAAAAGTGCACATTGACCATGCTACATATCAGATTATGAATATCCATAAAAAGTAACGATGAACATCCAAATGCCTAGATAATGGATTAGGAAACAACTTCCTGTTCTCCAAAATAAAAATCGATCAACAAACTTCGCTGTGAAGATTTCTTGTTTCTTTCCATCTTAAAAAAAACATATGGATAGCAAGAAAAGCAGCTGACTGCAAGATCTTCTGCTCCTTATCCTTCTCAAGCCCAAAATAAGCAATATTTAAGGTGATCTGATTATAAGCTTGGCAGTATTCCACTTTCCGTATCTTAGAATATCTATGCTAAAGACATATGACTAGCTCACTGACAGGGTAAAGTCGTATCCCCTAATCAAAAGTAATTCCTAAATCCTCTAACTAATGTAGATAGGGAAGTAGGGTCGAATTCACAGAGAAACGAGTCTTTCTATTCCTAATTAATTAATATAATCTAGATTATGAAGTAACCAATATTTATATTTGAATAATAAACTAAACTACGGAGATCAAGAATAAGGAGAAAATAATATATAAAAGAATGTAGGGCATAGGTTCACCAATAAATAATATTCCAGGGTTGAATATAATAATCATTCATCAATGCATAATTAATCAGATTATAAAGGGCTTTCGCTACGTATTATAATCACACAATTAATTTATCGGTATTAAATCTCATCTTTCAAATCTCGACCTAACCATTTATAAATTAACTCTGTCGAATCTCGAATCAATATTGTCAAACTCATGCATAAAAGATCTGCCCAAATCTAGTCACAGAGCATTAAATCAATCAATAGGAAATTAATCTAGCATTGATAATTAACGACAATAAATTACCCCTTCATATTATTTATGGATCCCCACAAACCCTAGAAATAGAACTACTCACACATAATTAAAACTAAACTAATCAAAACAATATAAAGAATAATTATAAGCAATAAGAAATATAATTAAATAAAGAGAAAAAGCTAAACAAGTTAAGAACAAAATCTAGAAGCTAAAACTACAACTAAAACTACCTAATCTACCCCCTCCAAACTTACGTACTACCTCCTTATAAATAAGAAAAGTCAAAGCCTCCTAATCCCACTCAAACTATAAGTATTATCCAAACAATCATAAGCTGACAAAACCTATCTTAAAAGCTAATACAAGAAGATAATTTTTGCTCCTATTATCTCATCATTCTACCAACATTTGTAGAATTGTAGACCGACTTAAACAATCAAGCCAAACCCATAAGAAACTGGACCGCTTAAACATCACGCCCCTACACTGATGTGCTTCGTCCGATTGGGCCCTTTGTCTCCGGGTCTTTAATCTTGTCGTTTATGCAATTGATCTTTAGCTTGTAAATTAATCCTTCACCAAACTGAGCGCTTAATCACCAAATTAAATTTTCCTAACTCGGCCTTGGGCTTAAAATACTCTTCATTACGTACGATCATCTCTAATATTTTCATAGTGGCTCAATAATCTCGGGAATTGACATAAATATGCAAATTCCTACAAAATAATACCAACTCTACAAAAACACTAGAAAACGTATATTAGTAGTAAAAATAGCTCCGTAGAGCTCAAATAAGCACAAATATGACCATGGGACGGGGAATAAAAATATATATAAAATAGACTTATCACTCACAATGCTTAAACTATTGCTACCTATATATGAGGCATGAGATACCTCCATTTTTTATTCAGATGTTGCAGTTTGCTGCTGCTTTTAAGTTTATCTTATATGCTGTCCAAGAAAAGCCTCCCCCCTCTTTGGACATTTAGAGTTTTATAAAAGTTGGAAGCAGGAAAAATGAACTTTCCCTGTTTGTTGTAAGGATTCTTAACAACCTTACCCTTCCGGTAAAATATCCAAAGATACAATTCTAAACATTAAATAAGTATAAAAACTTTTTTGGCATTGCAACTTCTAGAAAACAAAGATAAACTATTTAAACAAGAAATACTTTAATGTAAGCAGTTATGTTATGGATTGAGAAAGGTTTTCTTGCCTAAGACTCTTCTTAGAGTTTAGTGCCTTCCTGTGTCTCTGGTCAATCTAATACTTGACTACTGAAGGAAGAGTTGTGGTACACAATGAATAGAAGTACAGACTCATGTTAGAAGCATTATTTATTATCAGTCAAGCATGGAAGCCACACGTTTTAAGGCCATACCACTGTTTAATAATTTTACACAAAAGGAATTTTAGTACTTGAACCAATTTATGCTTACCTACCAAGGAGATATCCTTCACATTGGATAGCCTGTAAGCAAGGTCCATCTTCTTAGAGCCTTCGTCTTTATGCCAATTATCAACCAGAACAATTTTTAAGTTTACAAGTAGATGCCACATTGTCAAGTGATCTCTCTTGTTTTTACATATTCCAAATAATAAACAGTTGCTATGTATGCATTCAAGCTTCTTACGTCTGCCCTCTGCATTATGGACCCTGATGTGCTATTCTGTGGGTAATTGGAGATGTTAATCTTTTAATATTAGTACATGGTACCTGTACAACTATGCATACTAAGTGTTTTTTCTCATAGCTAGCAAGTATTATACTCGTCTTGTAATATCTCAATAGATGATATTCCACTTGTGCCAGGATTAAGTATATTTACTCTCTTGCCGTCTGCTGCTCCTGTTTTTGGATTAATGCAGGACTGGGTATTTTGGTTTTCTTACACTAATCCTGCATCATTTACTTTAATGCACTTTCAATGAGAGGTCTTCTGTACAATGATGCTATGTGCTTGGAGTTTGGGGAGTGCACATCAGTAATAAACTAAGAAATTGCTAAGAGTAAAGTTTTTATCGTATGCCTTAGCTTTCTTCAAGAATTTTTTGTGTATAACACTATCGCCAAAGCATCATTGTCATCTGAATTCTGAATTTCTGATGTTTATACCATACTTTGTTTCGAGAAAGGGAGGCCTATAGAAGGAACTAAAACAGGATACAGTGTAGGGATCTACATCCACTCTTCTGCCCAACCCTCCCCCTTCTATACAGTAAACAATATTGAACCACATGGATGGTAAATAGACTGCATATCTGTTTAGATAATCCCTTAAAATGGAATCAGCACCATGAATAAGTGCAGATGTTGAGAGAAGCTTTTCACTTGTAATTCTATAAAGGAAAATTTCCACCTTGGTTCCCTGATGTTTGACATAATTCCACTTTGGTGTCCCGTGGTTTCAATAATACAACTTTATTTCTTGAGCTTATAAACTTTGTTTCAGTATGGCAAAGTTTGGTAATTTTACTTCGCTGTCCTGAAATTTATACTTTTCTTTTATTTGGTGCCCTAAAATATGTATTAATGCTCACTTTTGTAACTACAAATCAACTTCTTAAGTTTTATTTCATTGTAAGGAAAAAAATTTTGAAATTATAAAGAGTTTTTTTTTTTTTTTTTGAAATTATGTTTATGTTAATATTAATACTGACAGGGATGATAGATTACTCTTTATTTAAACAATTTTTCATTGTCTAATTTTCTCCTTGTATATATTATTACTCAGTTTTTTGTAGGAGAAATTATAGTAACAAAAGATTATTATTCAATAAAGGAAAAAAAAGTTATGTTAAATTTAAATTTGTTTACTAGAGAAAAGTTCGTGTTGAAATAGAATAAATATGTGTGAAAGAAATTTACTTGAAGAGGCTAGAAGAGTAGCGTTTTTTTTTTTTTTTTTTTTTTTTTTTTTTTTTTTTTAAATAAAAAAAAATAAAAAAATGACTAACGGAGTTAATCATGTGCAATAACATTGAACATTAATATAAGTTTTTTTTGGAGCAAAGTGCAATTATTAGTTTTTTTTTTTTTTTACTTGATTTTTTTGATGAAATAAGACTAAACAAATTACTATTCTTGTTTTGATTTACCAAATTACGGGGATCATAATGAAACAAAGTTTAAAAGCTCAGAGCACAAAGTGGAATTAGTGAAACCATGGGGGACCAAAGTGAAATTATGTCAAATCTTAGGCACTGGAGTGGAAATTTTCCTTCTTTGCTGCTCCTTGTGCGATAACTGCTAGAATAAGAATTTGTACAACAAGGCTAATGCTCCTCATTCCCAAAACCAGCTTCTTTTGTTTGTATATATTTGGGGCCCGAATTTAGAATGTCTAAGTCATTAATCTATGTACACCTTGTAATAAAGATACAGTTACATTTTCATTGTATGTTTTAATCCTTTTGCACCAATCAAGTTATCTTCATCCTCAAAATTTGCAACTTGTGAATTTTTACTATTAATCACATACTGATATATTTTTCAATTTTACAGTTTAAAAGGGGCCATGTTGAGGTAAGTACACTATACAGAGTTTATTTTTATTAATTCAGGTCTGGACAAACTGATAACCAATATTGAGCCATTTGAGTACTTTGTTGGATACAGGGGCTCAATCCACTGATGTTCATGTTTGCATTGTTGGGAAATACAACTTATGTGGCCAGGTATTTCTGATAAATATTAAATACTGAGTTTTTATTTGTTCATTGTTAAATTATTAAAAGAATTTTTTTCCTTTTTCTTTTGTAAAATCCTATCAAGTTATTTAGAGACCTGATGTGTTTTTATATGTTTGTCCCATTTGGTATCTACACAGTTTTCAATGCAACTTTGTAATTAAAATATCTCTAGCTACACATTACAAAAAACAATAAAATTGCATATCAAAAATCTAAAATTCGAGCCGAATCCAACAATATATGTTCTGAAATATATATATAAAAAAAACAATTAAATTACTAGATTCCATTTCCATTAGAATATCTCAAGATTTCAAATGAGACAAACAAAAGAAAACGAAGGGAGTAGTTTACTCCAACTTTTCTGAATGTTCATCTATTATTTTTGGTAGGATTGTATGAAAAGAGGGATGGATAAAAGATTGTTGACACATTTGGCTACTTTTCTTGTAGAAATTTAATTGCTTAGTCATGTAACATTTCTAGTTATCTCTCCCAACTTCAGCTTAACCCTTCATCCTTCCTAATTACTAATTTGCTGCCTATGATTATAATTAGTAAAATGCTCAACCTAGTCATCTATTATGGTCTTGAAAGAAGAAGGGGGGGGGGGGGGGGGTGGCAGTAATTTTTCCTTCACCATTATGCTTGTAGCAAGTGACTCAAATTTTTTTTTATGTTACGGGTCCTTGTAAAAACTTGTGCATAGTCATGGCACTGTTGCACTTCTTAAAAGCATGTTACAATTTTAAGTACTAATAGAAAAAATCTTGTTTGAAATAGAATTATAGATAATGGAATGCTCATATGCTATGAACATGATATGGGAGCAGCCACCAGCTATGCTCATACTGCTTTGGACATTTCCAGCTCCTGAGCTAGCTAGGCTGAAGTCTTTTACCAGTTTGTAAAATAACATCATTAAACAAAAAAAGCATAAATTATATTATATGGGAAACAAATTTCTTCTGCACTCCGTGAACTAACCATTATATTTTGTCCGCATTAAGCAGAAATTATAAGCTAATAATCTTTTCATGGTTAAAGGATGAAGACACGAGTAAAGCCTTTCTAAGAATCCTTTATCGGGTCAATGTACATAGTGACAGTGTTGCTTCTTATTAGGTCTTGTGATTGAAAATTAATAATTCTATTAGGCTTCCTACTACCCTAAGCTGCTGGATACCTTTTCAACATAATATGACATTAGCTGAGGGCACATGTGCATTTTTTTTTCCAGAAAATTCCTGTTAATGTTTGGTTCCAAGTGCAAGGATTTGATTGATCTATATAAGGTGGTGAATTCCTCTGTGAAAAATTGTATAAGATTGTGGGCTATGCTTTTACATGAATATATATATATATATATATATATATATATATATGCTCCCAAAACTATACATTTCTTTGCTGTCTGTGAATAATAGAATGTATAATATTTTGTCAGTTTTTCTATTTATTTTCGTAAGATACTTCTAGAGGGGGATTATTTATTTTCTTTATTGTTAACAACTCATAGACTCTAGCTGATGTTTAATGTTTATCATGCAGCATACTAGTTAATAGCTTGGAGTGGTCGAAGATTTTCCCAAACCTTCCATGGCTGGTTGATGCAGGAGGCTGTGCACTTCTTGACACATTTGTATCCTTAAGTATCATATATGGTGTTTCTTTGCCTAGAGATACTATATTCAATAGAATATCTAGAAGATCAATATATTTATTTTATTTTAAAAACCCCTTAGACATTTAAAATATTTTTGCAGATTCACTCCTTCCTAGTTCCTATCTTGTACAAAATCAATAATTTCACATTTCTACATCTGTTTTCAGTTTGGTAAATATTTACATTTATGTGCTTAGGTTCTGGGCAGTTGGCCTAAGTCAAAATTTTAAATGGAAGGAAGAATGTATGGCACATATAATACTTATCTGCGTATGTTTGATGCGGTTGTATTTGTTTCCTGAATTACAAGGCATTGTTGGGTCCTTAATCACTTTGATTAGATACTACTTCAGTTCGTATATTTTCTTCGTCAGCGATCATATCATCGTGGGACCAAGCAAAGCACAGAGACACACATTCTACATTGAGTTAGAACTTTACTCTTTCAAGTAGTTCTTTCCTTATTTTCACATGCCTTCATATAGGATCAATGTCATGCTAGATCATTTTGACCCCGGCATTTTGAGCATATTCATTGAATGTATATGCTGATCTTGTAGATTCTAGTTACATTTTTTATTTATTTGTTTTAATAGGCAAAATTGGGATTTAGCTTCTTTACATAGTTTTATCACATTTTCTCACTTTTGGTCTTGTTTAGTCTTATCTTGATACCGGTATAATTTTGTGGAATACAATTTAGCACGAAACCTAAAATAAATCTATGAGAATAATTTATTACTTGACACTAACGAATCAATTATAAATATATATATTTTCTCCTGTCAAAAAAAAAAAAGTATATATTTTCAATAAGGCATAATTCTTTAATATCATTTTTGATACCGCATATAATTTCGTGAGAAACTACCTTATAAAAATCGATATTGTGAAAAATTAACATAGATAAAAAAAAATAAAATAAAAATTGGTAATTAATTACCTCATGAAGCATAAATTGTTGTAAAAAAGTACCATTCGCTGGTTTCCGTGAGTTTGACTATTGCCAGCATTGACTTTTTATTTTTTTAATATTTTTTCCCTCCTTTTTCTCTCCATTTTCACCCAAATTTTTTATATCTTCCTTGTAATTTTTTTCCTTCTCTCTTCTCTAGGCCCTCATGATTTTCTCATTTCCTTCATAAATTACCCACCAAAACCCAAATTTCTCTCCCCTCATCTTGAAGAAGACCCAACCCAAAAAAAAAACCCAAATTGGTGGATTGGACTCTTGATTTTACTTTAAACTAATTGTTTTGCAAACTCTTTTGAGAATATTGCTCATTTGTTACAAGTGAGATAAGAAATGCAAATTCTTCAAGGTTTTGATGTTGTTTGCCATAGATGATGCTTTGTTTTTTTAGCATGTAATTAATGTGAGAGGAGGAGAGAAAAAGAAGCTAAGTGAATGTTTTGCAGGGACTAAGGAAAGGCATTTGCCAATTTATTTGTAGGGGAAGAGTTAGAATAGAATGTGGCGACTTAGCGCCTATCAATTACTCGTAGTAATCATCAACTTCCTAACATTGGAGGGAAAAAGGAAGTAAAAAAAGAAAAAGAAAAAAAAAAAGAAAGAAAAGTTAACGTCGGTAAATAGTCTAACTCCCAGAACTCGGCAAAAGGTACAATTTTACAACATTAAATGCTTTGTAAGGTAGTTTTTTACACCATTTTCTATACAAGGCTATAGCACTTATATCTGAATCGTAACTATTGATGTAGTTTTTTAGGCAGTCTGATGACGAGAGGTTAGCTATTAGTTACTGACATGAGCTGGTTTTAATAGCTACTTGTATTTGTAATATCTATTAGCTACTCAACCTCCCTTTTTGCCCCAAACCAATCCTAACCAAACACTATAGTTTAGCTAGATCTTTTTTTTTTTTTTTTTTTTTTTTTTTTTTTTTTTTTATTTTGATAATTTTGTTCGTAAACACAAAAATGATACACTATGAGGTTCATTTAACCATTTGTGAACACAGAGCCGTGGGACTGCAGTATATAGTATGTACCATATCCTCTTAACGACATCTATCGTACCACATGCTCAGAGCAATTGGTCCTGTCCAACCAAGCCATTTCATTCACATCTTAGTTTCGAAAAGGAAGTGCTCCTGGTGGCATAAATGTTAAACTTCCAAGACCTATACAGAGATCACTACAAATTTGATAACTGATGTTCGATAGATAAGGTAATTTTGGGAATAAATGTATCCATCTTTGAAATATCCCCTTGTGGTTCATGAAAACTAGTTACTGTTAGATTGATCTATGGTAAATGTTGCTTACCAAGGTTGCTTTATTTGGTGCAATGGTCTTTTATGAGCTCGTCCCATTGCTATGCTCTTCTTCTCTTTAACTTATTGGAGTTGTTACAGCTCTAGTTTCTCCATAAAAATGGTTAAGACTTTTAGTATGATTATATTTCAAGCTCAACTGCACTAATCTCTGATGTCAAAACATAACAGGGAATTTCAAGCATCTGAAATCACGACATTGAATCTCATTGATTTTAAACTGACAGCGCTGTGGATGCTGCTTGGTTTCAGCGTAACCTCATCACAAATTGCTTACCATGACATATTTGTAACTACGATTTTTCAGTTTTTGTGGTCTGTCCTGGACAAAACTACAATTTTGTTTATTCTCTCATCTTGTTGATATTCCTTTGACAATTAAAAACAGCAATTAAAATTTCGAAATTCTCATTTTAAAACATTGTAAACAGATCCGTAATACGAAGTAGCTTGTATATTTGATCCTTTTGCAACATAATTTTCCTAGAAATGTATATTGACAGTTAAATCCATCTTGACTTGTTTGACATATATTATAAGATCTCATCAACGGTAGGATAATGTGAACTTTGTTTACGTGGCATGGAACAAAAATAAGGGAAATTGTTTTATACTATGTAAAATAGTTTTCCAGGGAAAACATAATTTTAAAAATTGGTCCTTGTTTCTTTGCAAGAAAAATCGAATAGGAAAATGGAAATGTAGATGAGGAAAAGTATGTATGGAGAATTTAACATAAACTCTTTGCTAAGGGGACAAATGATCTTTCATTATTTAGGAGAAAAAAAAACCCCCCCAAATCTCTATCTACAACTACCAATAGAGTATCAAGGACACCATGATCTTATTCTTAGGTATGCCAAAGCTAAATCCAGTGATTTTTATTGCTTAATTACATTTGGATGATTTAAAATGAAGAAAATTGGTAAATCAAGCCAAAAACACACTCATGGATACTCCTCTCTTTTGGTATCTCGTTACAATTAAAAATTTATAAACTTTTGGTGTGGAAAACATAGTACTTGTCTTAGAAATTTCTTCTTTATAGCGACTAATCATCCAGACAATCAATCATATCATCAGGAAAATTAATCATGTCATCCAACCAACTATGGAAAATTACATGATTGATGGAGTAGAAATCTTGAAATTTGGAATGTTGAATTCCTTTAGTTGAATTTTGATGTGCGAGACCGGTGAGAGAGCAAAGCGCTGAGAATTTTTTTAATAGCCTTCATCTTATTCGAGCCTTTAATTCACGGGAGTCTATGCTAAGGGTCTGTTTGCATAAGCTCTTAGCTACCTTGGTAAATCCACATCTTAACTTAATACTTTAATGTATTAATTTGTGTTTGGTATGACTTTTTTAAAATAAAATTGGTATTCAAATTATTAGTGTCTAGGGTTAAAAAACCACTTCACGATGACCAAACATATAATGACACGTGAACCTATATATGGATGACATGTGTTACAATGGTGGAGGAAAACGAGGAATTTTAAAGGGAGGAAAGTTAAGCATTTGTAAATGCATAACATTGATTAAAATATTATTAAAATACATGATATAGAGAGAAAAGAAGAGAGAGGTCTGTAGGTGAACCCCACCTATTTTTTGGTCGGATTGTATCACGTGATGGGGGACCACATGTTGATTGTTTCACTGAAAGTTTATATGGTATCATTGAATCCTCAGTGATACTATTTATGCATAAATTTTGTACAATTGAATGCATATATAATACCATTATATGCATATATAGTATCAACATATATATTCAGTGGTACCATTTGATCATCCAATGATACCAGAATATGCATTCGTTTGTATATATGTATAATTACATGAATACCCCTTGTTATGCATTTGTAAATGCCTAACTTTCCTCCATTTCTATTTCATCGGAGGGAAACATGACAACTGTAATACCCCTACTATTTTAGTACTCTATCTATATATTTTATAAAGAAAAGTTTGGTTATTAGTTTTTACTCTCTCTTAAATTTACAAGTAATTTATTTTTTTCTACCTTAAGTTTCGGGACGAAACTTGTTTTAAGGAGGGTAGATTGTAATACCCTATATTTTTCTATTTTAAGTTTCTGGACAATACTTGTTTTAAGGAGGGTAGATTGTAATACCCGCATATTTTGCGATTTGATAAAATATAAAATTAGAAGCTTTTATATATACAAATATATTATTTTGATAAAATTTAATTTATATATTTTATTAAGGAAATTTAATCTCTTTTTGTGAGAGGGTATAAATACACCTTTACTAGCTATAAAACATGTTGCCGAGAGTTTTGAAGATTTATAGCCATTATTCTTTAAACTAATTTTGTTTTACTTTATTCTTCTATGGTGTAGCCAAGAGTTTCATCTAGCAGCCCTATATGTATTATCATATTTATTAGTTTGATAGATCGGCATTCGCAATCAATATTCACGCTTAATTATATTTGAAGCATTAGCATGGTAATTTCATGGTCCGAACCTTAACAGTGTTTCGATTGTTTGGGTATGAAACGGAAAGGTAATCACACTATCAATCTTTTGGAGTTGTGCGATTATAATTTGATTGTATTGTTTATAATATATAATCACACAAACTTCTTTGGAGATGTTTGATTAAATTGTTTATTATATGTAATCACACTTTGTTTGCCTATTCCTATTATTATATGTGATCACATCTTAATTCTTTGAGTTGTATGATAACTGTGTGTATTGATTGTTCTATGTATTATTTGTATAATAAATTTTTGATTTCTTATTTGTATGATCAAGATTTATATATGTGTAATTAGTGTGTTGTATTGTTATATGATTAATTGTGTTATTATTTCTAGGATTTATAGTGTTGTTGCTATAGGGAGTATTGTTTTATCAAGGGTTTAGGGTTGTTAATGACGAGTATTATTTTTGGGTTGTGAGTTAATTAATTTTGGGTACTAGTTTGATTTCCCTATAAGAGTTGAGATATCTATGATTAATCGAGTTCGAATTGTTATGTTATTTGGGAACATATGCCATTGTTGAGTTATTATTATAAGATTGTGAATGATTATTTTAATCTTGGTTTGAGGCTCAGGGCTTAGTCCTTGGCATATTGGTAAATGATGATAATCATCAGTTAAGAATGAGGTTCAATCTTTAAGAATGAGGTACAATCTTTATTTATATTTTTCTATGGTCCCCTACAGTGGGATTGACCCATATGTGGTCTGGTTTAAGGTGTTTTTCTGGTTATTGAGAGTATTCAAGTTTTTAATACATGGTTTGTTATTCGAATTACCCATGTCCAAGGCTAGGTATCGAGCAAAGAGCATGACACACTTATGGGAAAGAGATTTGAGTGCAGAATTGTATTTTTATTCGAGGTTGGGTTTGACAATGGTTACTTTTCAGAGTAAAAAGTTATCTTACCCTTGAGGTATCAATGTGTGATGTAGGTTTGAATTACATTACATTAATTGTATAATTGAGCTAGCATTGTCAATTATTCTATTATACTCTATATTATGATATGTGGTGATTACTGACGTATGTATTTGTTTGTTGTTGTTGTATTACTTGTGTTTGCGGCCAAGTATTTTTCTTATGGTGGTCGTGTGACAATCTATTTTGGAATTTGTCCTAAATGGGGAGCAATCAAGTTTGTCTAAGAAGGTTAATAAAGTAATCATACCTAAAGGAGCTCAAGTGTTTCGATTAGTCTATTATTACAAGTTTGTAAAGTTGTATAAATAGCTCACTTAGATTTATTGGGTTGTATTGTTGGGATTTGTAAGCCTTAACATTTTGTAGGTTGTTGAGTGTGGCAGTAATACCTTCGATTTAAGTGTATGCTTCCGCATTTTATTCAAAGGTTGTTTATTTTTCCTTTAATTCTTGTTTATTATTAGCTAGTAAATGGGGGGTGTTACAATACCATACTTTCACCTCAGAGGGAAATAATGGTGGAGTAACCCCTTAAGAAATGGACCCACTCCACAAGGGAGAGGACTCGTCCCGTTAACTCTAGACTTCTCAGTCCCAGGCGAACGACCAGCCTCATGAGGAGAAACGGACGAAGCCGAGTGTTGAGCCAGATTTAAAAATACAAATGAAAGACAAAATAGAGTAAAAGAGGAAGAAAAAGGGGTAGGCGGTTACCTTTGTCTGTGTAGAAATTTGGGAAAGCCTTGAAGGTTGACCGAAAAACTCAAATACTCTAATCGGAAACCTCAAACATACGGCAGAGCTCTTGAAGATTTAGGGAAAAATCACTTTCTCTCACTAAAAAGCTCTGACTTCTCTAAAAAATTCTCATAGTTCCAAAGTAACAACATGAAGTCAAACATCCTATATTTATAGGCGATGGGGCAAAGCGGTAAATCAGTCTTTCTCGCCCAAGAATTTGAACGGATACTTTTTAAAAAAGTTAACATAGAATTCAAATGGTTAAAAACCAATTTCGTCATTTTAAACAAAAGGGAATGCGAACAAGCTGACGACACGTCAAAATAGATGACCAGGTTAGCAGAATCCAAACCGTCGTTCCGAATCTCGGACGACAGGTATCCTCCCTAAAAAGATAGTCGGCCTGCTCCGTCCGACTGACCTCAAGACCCAGAAGTGTCGAATAGAGGAGTTACAGGAGAACTGGACAAAGCGTCCGACCCAAGGGAAAAATCCCTTGTTAAGACGAACGGTACTATCTGCATAACAAAGAAATGCTCAAACTTCTACGAATACTTAGACATATCTGGATGAGTATAAAATCAGAGGAGGTGGCCCGTAGAGTACAAAGGGGGACACGTGTCCATATAGGAAAAATCCCATAGTGACACGTGGCCCAATCAAAGGGGGACACGTGTCCAAATAGGAAGATGACACGTATGCAAGCCCTACAAAGAGCATTTGAAAAAGAGAGAAAGGGACATCCTTACATCAGGAGGCCCAAATCTAGAGAAAGTCGCAAAACGGCGTCCTTTAACGACACGTGTCCATGCCTAATAGCGTTGCCAATCAGTAAATGTCATTCTAGTGTAATAACCCTAAAAGGCACAAAGCCCCACCCCCAATAAATACCCCAATAATTTATAATGGGAGGGGTGAATTATGACATAATATTCAATAGAGCATTAAAAACAGCTCTAAGTTCTCTCCACTTTCTCTCTCTAACTTTTTCGATTTCTGGTTACTAACTTGATCGTTGTTCGAGTCTAGCTGTCAGAAGAGCATGACCAGTATCCCAAGGGAAATTCGAAAAACGCCCAAAACAATTTTAATAAAATAATTATGAAAAAAAATTCGGAAAAAGTGATTTCCACCAAAAAAAAAAAAATGATTTAGAAAAAGAAAAACAAAAAAAGATCGAGGTTTGACCAAGCATTTAAAAAAAAAAAATCAACCAATAAGATTAAATAGTAGTGATTGTCATAATAACACGGATGACCATAGTAGAAACATCCAAAAATACTGCCTTGTTTTCCCTTAAAGAATCGAGCTATTAGCTAATATTTTATCTTCTATCTTGTATATTTGTTAGGAAATATTATCTGGTGCAATCTTTCAATCTCAACCTTTAAAATTTGGTACTCATATTAAATCTTAGGAAAAATCGACGAGAATAAACTCAACTTTGCTTGATTCGCTCAAATTAATCCCAACTATTGATTATTTTTAAATAATCTCAACTTTATATCTCGATCTCTCTAAACGATCCCAACAAGTTAAAGCACCTACTGTAGTCGGTTTGTAGCTGATGTGGCATCCAATGGTTATAATAAGTTGATTTTAGTTTAGTTTCTCTTTAATTAAAAGTTAATTGAAAAAACAAACCCACCTATTTGTTTTATTTGCTATGTATTCTTCATTTCTCCATTCATTTTGCATTTTTGCTCTGTTTTTTTCCTGATCAATTGCAATTGGTAGTAGAAGACCAATAGGTAATTTTTTTTTTTAATTTTTATTTTTCTTAAGTATAGTTAAATTGAATCAATTATGTGTTTGAGTGAAAAAAATTGAACGGGGTTGAAACTAGCTAGAGGTTATGATTGTAATTGATTTGGGGCTTTTATTGTGCAAAAGATTAATTGTGAGTTTTTTCAATGGATTAATGTGAATAATCCGAATGTTTAGAAGGATGTATTGTGGTTACAAAAGATTATGGCTGCCATTTTTTTCATTTCAATTCGTGAGAAATATTGGTGAGGTAAGTTGCAGAGGAGCAATGAGAGTAGTTTCTTAGATGGGACTTGGGAGGGAGAAAGAGATGATGTGGCATCAATCAAGAGGGGAATTAAAGTCCAATAGTCAATAAATAAAGACTTGACCTTTTTAGCCAATTTTAAGTTACTTGGGACCGTTTAGAGAGATTGGAATCTAAAGTTGGGATTATTTAAAAATAATCAATAATTGAGATTATTTTGAACGAATCGAGTAAAGTTGGGATTATTCCCGTCAATTTTTCCTAAATCTTAATTATTGGCCTGGTAAAGTTGACTATTTTTGTATTTTCTTTTATAAACATAAATAAAAATGAGTGTATTATATTTTTTTGGTGATTTAGTGATATAATTTTATCAATTCCTTATATTAAAAGCCTTAGAGTATTTCCTCATTCCTATCTTTCATTGATACATTTGAATCTGAATTTCGACTATTTCTTATAAAATCAGTGTTGGTGATATTTTGTGGTATGGGAAAAAGGACAACAAATTTCTTCATCTTAATCAAAATCATTAAACTATATGTAATATCTATCCAGATTTCCATAATATTTACCTCGCTCATAAACGAATAAGTTATGGTCAAAATACTAAATCGAGCCTAGGTCCACCTTAGCTACGACCAAATGATTATATAGTCCAAATATTTTATCTAGACCCTAAAATTGAATGATATTTCAAAGTTAATCATTGATAAAGTTGACTAATTTTTACGGAGTATTTTTTTTTATCAACATTAATAAAAATTATTGTTTTTTTTAGGTATTGTGATAATAATTGATCGATTCCTTTTATGAAAAGCCGAGTATTTTCCCCATTCCTTTCTTTCATTCATATGTTTTGACAAAATATGGCAAAAATGTTCAAAACATAGGAAAATTAGAGAACACAGTAAGCTCCATTGATAAACTTAAGATGATTACAGTAAGCTTTTAAAGAGAGAAGAATAAGAAGATTGGAGATGAAGAAGAAGAGAGAGAAAACTTTAGAGAGAGAAGTTCTGTAATTGTTATTATGACAACTAACAACCAGAAAGCTATTTATAGCTTTCATTACAAAATAGCAGACGAAATAAGTATGTTATAACAAACTTGCTGACGTGGCATGAGCTGCTGAGCTGGCATACTCAAGTATTTGTAATACGTTTGAATCCAAATTCGATTTCAGTATGATGAATTTCTTATAAAATCGGTGTTAGTGATATTTTGTGTTGCGGGAAAAAAGGACAACAATTTCTTCATTTTAATCAAAATCATTAAACTATGTGATATCTATTCAGAATTCCAAATTATTTCAACACCAACGTTTACATATTATTCAACAACATCAAAATTATAATTAAATGATCTATATTTCGATGTTAATCAAAATAAATCACCTAATGTTTAGATAATGTCATGCTTTTGAAATTTTATCCTTTATCGAAACAATTCTTGCTTTAAAACATGAGATACACAATAAAACTCCAAGGTTTACTGCTATGAAGCTTCGTTCATGATAATTAGATAAAGTATCTTTTTATATTTTTGGTAGGTAAGATAAAGGCCCTATTGGATCAGAACCTGATTTCCTATATATCCTATCTCACCTAGAACTCTCTTCTCTTTATATGGATATAACTCCCTCATGGTTTTCGATCCTATTCTACATCATGTAGTATTCTCTTCTCTCTCTATATATACTCTTTTTCATGTATGATTGAACTGTAAACCCAAGAGAAAGAGATAAAAAATTATTAGTATATATTGAATGATTAATATCAATAGCAATAATTAAGTGGAATAATATGGCGGGATCAAATTTAGAGTCATGCGATATTAAGTTGACCATAAAGTGGTGCAAATCCCTAAAAGTGTCACGAATATTGAGCCTTGGGCAACCAGTTGAAACCTATGCCGCAGTGTGGATTGACTCGAACATGAAGATGTAAAACGATATCGACGAGAAAGTTTGGATTGACCCAAGCATGAAGATGTATACAAGTATTGATGAGCAAGGTGGGTCGAACCTAAATTGGAATCACACCTTTAGCATGAGAGTGAACAAGAAGCACCCTAACCAATGCAAAAGTCGTGTATCATCAATGTTGAAATATATCAAGTTGCGGTCGGGTTGATGATGAAAGATAGGCTAATCGGCAAGACTTGGTTGAATATACATTTACCCGATAATAATGTACTGAAATCAAGACCCGTCATTTGTACAACCTATTCGATCGATTAACCAAGAAGGGAAAGAACCCATTCCGTTGATTAAAAATGACTAGGTTTATCTACGCCACCTCCTTAGTTACGCACTTCCCATGCCGCCCACCACAGAAACCTAAGATTGTCACCACAACTTCGACGACTTTAATTTTTGTTTGGAATTGGTTATCATTATCTTATCAGTTACGCTTCGAATAATCATTGTCATTTTTTTACTCTTACGAGTTTTATTTTTTTAGGCATTTAATTAACCTTTGATTAATTAGCCTTTTGTACTTCTCTATTATTTTGCTTTCATATATATTTTTTAAAAAAATATATCTATTATGTTTGTTTGACTTTGGTAAAAATTTTATGTTTGCTAGTTGGGTGAAAAAATACTGGCTGTTCCCTTAAAAAAAAGAGGTATTAAATAATAGGAAAATTTAACATAAACAGACAAACCATTGGGCGGTTCTCCCATATTGGACTAATCTTTAAATCTGCCCATATTAGAAACAAGTTTGTATTTATTCTCCCATATTAAACCAAGATGCATGACTTGTGACTTGAACAATCGATCATTTTTTTTAAATTTTTTTTCTCATTTAATTATATTTTTAAATTAAAAAATTAACAAAATAAAAAAAAGAAAAGAAAAAATCAAACCACCGCATCCCTCCTCCCCAACCCACTGCCAGCCACTCCCCCCTCCATAACCCTGCTAGCGTCTAGCGCCCAGCCTACCCCAAGCGCCGATGACCCTACATACCCCCCTCCCTTCCCTCCTCTTCCCCAACCCAAAATTGCTGAAACCACCCTAAATGGATGATTTGTGATTTGCTAGGTTTTGCGTTTATAGGGAGGTGAAGTTGGATGTGGGCTGATAGGTGATGCGGGTTGATATGGTGGCCGGATTTGTGGCGGTGAGGGTAAAGTGCAGCTTCTGGTGGCTGTTTTTGATGAAGTAAAAATTGAAGGTGAGAGGTAGGACAGTTGGGCGGTGGTGTTAGGTGGTTGGTGCGGGGACTGCGAGCTGCTTTGTTTAGGTGCGTGGAGTGCAGCTGTTGAGGTGCTGCTTACGGTGGGCTGGTAATCTTGGTATGGTGGTTTCGATGTTTTGGGTGGGTTAGTTTGGGGGTTCGGTTGGTAGGTATGGTGATTTCGGTGGTTTTTGTTGTTGGTATGGTGGTTTTTGTGGTGGTTGTTGCAGGTGGTGTACATAGGTGGTGGTGTAGAGGGTGGAAGTGGTGGTTGTGAAGGTTAAGCTATAGGTGGCGATAATTCCGGTGGAAGTGATTTATGTGGTTTTGGGTTTTTTTTTTTTTTTTTTTTTTGTAAAAATTATAAAAATTAAAAAAAAAAGGTTTAATAAACTGACCAATGATTTAATAACAAGTGAAATTTTACCTGGTATAACAGGTAAGGTAACCTGTTTGGTCCATTTTGGGAGAAAAATGTTAAACTTGTGTCTAATATGGGCAAATTTAAAGGTTAGTCTAATATGGGAGAACCGCCCAAAGGTTTGTCTGTTTATGTTAAATTTTCCTAAATAATATCTTATCTTATATATTTGTTAGGAAATATTATCTTGTGTAATCTTTCAATCTCAATCTTTAAAATTTGGTACTCGTATTAAATCTTAGTTATTGGTAAAGTTGATCATGCCCTATTTGTGAGGATGACATGCAAATTACACGCTTGAAGCATTGTGGTAAGAATGTGTATATGCATACCAGACGATCAATTCGTCGAAATCACCCATACCGAAAGATGAGACAACAATTCAACGAGCATCTTGAGAAAGGAGTGAGTCATGAGCCATTGACTGGAATGGAAGTGACTGAGAAAATTAAAAATGTTAAAGACAATCTTCGGTAAGTGATGGGCGTTAGAACGATCTCACATTCCACTCTCAATCAAACACACTTATAAACAAACATCCTACAAACCAAGAATAATGATAAGTAAGAGTTCGGTCCACAATGAACGGGATATGGTTGCTAAAGATCTTAACACTTAAGCTAATTCGAAGTCTTTGGTGAATTGGGGGTTTGTCAAGTAGACAAACAAACTATGGTTCTAAAACGATGGATTAAAGACACTAGGGAATGGGATCCACTCAACCAAGACAATTAGGCAAACGGGGAGTAAAATAAACAAGATATAGCAAGGACTATATGTAAGATCAACCTCATGCAATTAGAAAACAACTCACACTACAAAACTTAGATTCCTCATTAGTTTAACAATATAAGATACATAATCAAATTGCAATAAGTAATGCCATACTCAATTCACATTTCCATTTCAAACTAAGCATATTGTAGGGAATATTTCAAGCCATCTCACACTTGAGCACCAATGTGATCATACACTTAAGCATGGTGGCGTCCAAAGGGAAGGAAGCTAGAGTAAAAGAGTCGCCAACAAGTTTTAGGAACTTGTAAACCGTTCACAGGGTGAAGGTTACACCCCTTAACGATCAAGGAGAGCGTTAACTCTAATAGCTATAGGTCTAGAACTGCGACTGGAAGTTCGGGGATGAAGGTACAAATCCAACCTAAAAGAGATTGAACTTGCCCTAAAAATTGGCCTCTACTTTATTCTTCTCGTATTCATGTGCGCTTTCTGACTAACATGCAATCATTAGGTTTACCCTAAACCTGTTTATCTATGGTGGTTAAATATTAATGCACAAATAAATCTATTATTGGCGATCACTTGAATTATAATCATATTAGCCTAGACAAGATTATTAATTATCTTATTAAGCGTGATTACAATTACAAATTCCCTTTAAACATGCATAAAAGGCGTGATCAAGCAATAACAATAATAATCATCAAGCAACATAATAACAATCATAATTAAAATAATCATGTTAAAGCATAATATTATTAGCAAGATCCAAGGCATAATACTAACAAGATTAATAACAAACCCTAGCATGTCACTAAGCATGAAAGATTAAAGCTTTAGCCCTAACATGATACTAACATGATATTAAGAAAGAAATAGGAATCATCACAATAATCATACTTGATATTAGAAATTTTAATTATTACCCTAAATATGATACTAGAAAACAATAAAATATTCTAACATGATACTAGGAATCAACAAAATAATCTAAGCATGATTTCTATATCAAAAGATCAATAAAACAATTAAAATACTTACTTCGATGCCTCGTACCTCTTTCTAATAACAATTTACACACGTTAGTAACTTCTAGGAAAAATATTAAAACAGTAAATCTAATCAAAGAATTGTAATAAGGTTTGGGACCAAAGCCTCTGAAATTATCAACCTTTTACGTCTAGGGCGAAGGCAACCTCGAACTTGGCTAGGTATATGTCTAGAGCTAGTGTATAAGGAATTTTGTAAGAGGGAAGGTTTTTAAAAATGAATAGAGAGACAGAGAATAAGCTTCTAGCTTTTAGAGAGAGAGAGATGATTGTTGTGAATTGTAGATGTAGATTGTAGATGTTGATGAATTGAAAACAGGGAGATACGACCCCCTATTTATAAGAAAAATAGCACGGGATCAAAGAAAATCATATTCGGAATAAAATACCTCCTGTTGCCAACGATAGGAGTCAGCGCCAAACGACAAGCTCGTCGCCAGACGACGAAGGTCGGCGACTGGCGACGATTCTGTCGTCTTACGCTGGTCTAAAAGTCAACACGCTTTTATACGCGTAATTACCTTTCAAAAATTAAACCTGTTGCAGGTAATTATGCGTCCAAGCAGATTTAATATATTTTATTCAAAATAAAACATCTTTAAAAATATAATTATTAATCCTAATCTCATTAGAATTAAAAAGAACCTTCTAGAAATTCCTAGAAGACTAAAATCAATCCTTATTACTTTAGGAATAATAATTAATAGGCCCTCCTCTAGATCATTGGGCCACATTTAAAAATCATTGGGCCTAATTTTAATTTAATCCATAACTTCCTCATAATTCATCAGAATTGGTCTTATAATATATCATCAAAGATCTTTTCGAGCCCAATCTAACTACACTATTATTGGACCCTTATCATGGACCAAACCAAATTGGACTGGCAATTTTTTATAAATAAGGTAAGAAAAGAAATATTTTTGAAAACAGAAAGAGAAATATTTTAATAAAAACATCCTCATCACTAGACTTTCCACACTTTCACTTTGTTCGATAATCAAATGACGTGATAGTTATTCATCACTGGGTTTGGTTTTGGGGAGACACTTTTGGGTTTTTACACATATCATGCTATCAAGCTCCTAAGTCAAGGGTAGCTAATCAAATCAAGAAGAACTAACAAGCAATCTCATACAATCAATTCAATTGCAATATAAACATCAATGTTTCTCCCACATTTGCATAACTAACCCAAAAGGTTGGTTGAGCTTCACCCAACCCCTAGCAAGAAGACTACTCACAACTCATATTTATCAACATGCAAACAAGTATTAGGGTTCTAACTACTTCAATAATAGGGGAAAAGTGGTTAACAATTAAATTTACTATCATCCAACAACAAATTATCAAGAGCTAAAAGGATTCAAGTAACATGAAAATACCAAATAAAATATGAAATTAAGTAAAAGAAGGTTGAAGAAATTACTAATTGAAGCTTCAAATGTTGATTACAAAGTGCCAAATCTTGAGAATGATTCTTGAATTTCACTAATACAATGATTGGATTGATGAAAAGTAAGCTAAATTAACTAAGAGGAATGTTTCAAACTAAGAGGAGTTTCTAAAAACTAGGCTACTACTTTCCAAGTTACAAATGAGCTAAAAGGGAAGTATTTATACTCCCCGAAACATATAGGTAAATCCGTCAAAATAAAATGGAAACCTTGCAAGGAGTGCCCGCTCCATAATGAGGAGCGCCCGCTCCTCGGCTAGGATCGCCCGCTCCTGAGTGATGTGCGCTCACTCCTGCTGGCTTCAGAAGAAGGCAGATTAGAAGCTTTCTAGGAGGAGTGTCCGCTCCTCACACGATGCACGCCCGCTCCCTTGCTCCACAGCATAGGAAAAATTGATCTTCAATGTGAGCAGCGCCCGCTCCTCCCTGCTTTAGTGTTGTGGCAGAATGTGCTGGAGAAGCTAGGAGTGCACGCTCTATCAAGGGAGCATGTCCGCTCCTCACAGGAATGGACTTGGGCAGAATGTAGTTTAAGTTGACGAGCCCTCGCTCCAGGAGAAGTGCACACCCACTCCTTCTGGAGCGGGCTCTCCTTCCTTTTGTTCCTTGCCTTGAACACATTCCACGCTTTGAAAGCTTGTCAAAATGAGTCATAAGACCTGTAAAACAAAGACAAAAACAAACAAAAAGGGGGAAAAGTCGAGATACAACATTTTTAATAAAAAACGGGTTAGAAAGAGGGGAAAAATTGCAAAACCGGGTTTAAATTAACACAATAAGTGGTTAAATAAACCACTTATCAAATCCCCCCCAAGCTAGCCAAATGCTTGTCCTCAAGCAATTCACATTTCTCAAAAACAAAACAAAAGATGAATTTGCTCAAAGAAAAGCACATGCATAGATACAAGAATCCTTAAGCAATAAAACTCGAGCATGAGGTATATGCCTAAGATCAACCACGGTCATGACTAGACAAGGCTTAGATAACCCTTATGAAATACTCAACTTAGGCCCATTCAACACATCTTACCGCGTCCCCATCACAAAGTTCAAATCCCCCCTAATGGTAGTGTCTCGTGACTCCTTGAAGGAGCCGAAAAAACATAGATAAAGAGGCTTATAAGACACTCGACATCTCAATGAAAAAGTACCCTCTCCATATGCTTGTGAATCAACTCCCTTCACTGACAATGGCTTCCACTACTCTCTTAACATTACAAGTCTCAAGGATTTCGACACAAAGTTAAGGCATAGAAAGAATTAGAAGTGTTTTGCAATTTAAGCCAAACTAAAATGTAAATGATTAAGAACAAACTTAAAGAGGTTTGTAACTTTGACCTATATTACAAACCATGAATGAATCAAAACAAAAACACGCCCCAAGCTTGTTTAATTGCTAGGGTGGTGGATAATCATCACTTATTTTCTCCTTTTCTTTTTCATATTTTTTAAAGAATTTCACAACACACTACTAATTACAAAAGATTAAAGATTGAACTAAGGAAATAAAAAAAGAAAAAGAAAAAATTGACATGCCTTAACTTTTCTGAATAACAATTACATAACAACCTTCATCAACACTAAGAGTAGTTTAGGCCGCGGTCTTGGGAGTTAAGACACAAGTTCTCAATCTAGGTACTAAATCAAAGAGGATCTTGCCACTCATACAAAATGTAGTAGGCTTGAAAAATATTAAAACCTCACTTTTGGGGACAATGCGAAATCAAATACTACCTTTCGGGGTTCGAATTCCTTTGAGATAGGCGACACCATCTTACCACAAACCTAGACTTTAAGTCTTGTACATTTGGTAAGGTTATTCTCACACTAGCCTAAACTAGCCAATTCTATGTTCAACCAAGGGCATCTAAACCATGCTCAAAATTTTAGAAAACAAGTATCCACCACATACAATCCAATACCATAATTGCAAACCGATTAAATACAAAACAACTCTTTTTTTTTTTCTTTTTTTTTTTAAAAGGTGAATAAGGAAGGGGATAAAAAAACTAAATAAGGAATTTGGATATTAGGGATTTAAGAAGAAGGTGGGGGATAAGAAAACTAATTAAAGAATTTGGATATTAGGGGTTTGGATGTTAGGGAATTTGGATGTTAGAGGGGTAAGAAGATAAGAAGAAGAAATTAGGATATTAGGGAAAACTAACATCATCAATCATCATCAAAGCATCACAAATCATCATCAAAAGAGACCAAGAGCAAACCAACCATACCATGTAATCAACCATCACACAAACCAACAAAAATGTGAAAATACCAAATCTAATCATCAGAATAAGATGCTACAAAGCACACATATAAGGAGGAGTGAGACAAAAACATCAATATGCAATCGTTCTAGCCTAGGAATGCCATATTATCATGAAAAGAGCAATAAAATAGGCATACAATCTAGAGCATAATACTATATGAATCCTACTACAAGTCCCAAAGGCTAAGATAAGCCTTTCATGCCAAACATTTCACATACAAACTGAAAATTCTCTTTATATAGCACAAGAGCATCACATGAAAGCACATATCCTATCAAAACCGAAACCAACCTAGTCACAAAGACCCCAAGACTTCCCCCAAGCTAGACATTTGATTATCGTTTCTGCGATAAATGGACACAATTAGAAACATCCCCCCCCCAAGCTATAACTCGACACCGGCCTCGGTGTTACACAAGACAGGAAGGAAGAGAAGGGAACGGTAAAAACAAATGTTCAAAGGCTACTCCCGATCATCCTTTCTAGGCGGCGATGGCATGTAGTAATAGTTTAGATCTACATCGCCGGAGTATGAAGGTTGATCCACGTATGGAGGAAGATCATAGTTGGGGCTACTTCGATAGTGACTGTAGTCCGGTGCACTACTAGTATCCCAACCACCATCATACCCTGGTGGAAACCCAAAGTATCCCCTTAAGGGGCGGTTATCCATCTCCTTGGGAGCCATATTACCACATGTCTCGGGGACGTGGTAATAAGAAGGGTCCCCTCCTAAAATCACAACCTCTGGGTTGTGTATAATTATAGGGAGGGAAGGATCGTAGCTCCAAAATGGAGCTAGGGGGTCTTTGCCAATAGGAGTAGGTGGGTTGGTTGTTGTTCCAACCCGCAACCGGCCCCTCATGTACGGGGCGGTGAGGATAGTTGGCATAGAAGAGGAAGTCTCCCCTCTTAACTAGGCTTTGATAGGACATTTGGAAGACATAGCTTTGGTATTCATTCTCTTGTAAAATTCTTTGGTTGGTAAGGTTTAGATGGTGAAAGGCCAACTCAAGGTTGAAGGAAGAGGAAGAGGAGGAGGAGGGGCCACCCATAAAGCTAGGAACGGTTGATATGCTATGGCAGCGAGGTTGAGATGGTTGCTCAAGGTTGGGAACATTCCCGAGGAGTGACACATTGGCACTTGCCAAGTGGTTCTCACGGAGTTCATTATCGCCGCATTCGGGAGAATGTAACGGTGTTTACCCTTGACCAATCATGAATAGGTGGTCACATTACCCCGGAATTCCACAAGCATTGGCATTGAGGCAAGTCTGGGAATGTCAAGGACATTGGAACAAATTACCGAGGTCAATTGCTCAACCCAATTGGTGAAGTTCAAAGCCTTGGCAATTATGGTGATCATCCCACCACACTTTATTTCCCCTTTTAGCTCCGTACTCCTCTTAATTTCAAGGCACCACTTTATGAACATGTACCCCATGTTCACATTCCCCTCAAGATCCCCCTCAAATCGGGAAGCCATGAAGAGGCATTTAATTTCCTCCTTCGTAGCTTCCCGAGGTCTTGCTTTGAGAAGCAAGCATACCCCATAATTCTCATGAATATACGGAGTACGGGGTGGATGATGTGCCTAGCATGGATAGACCGGGTCGTGAATTTGGGGTACCCCGCAATAGTGATCCACCAATTATACTATTCGTAACGAGAGAGGTAGAAACTATTGGGGTCTTTTACTTGACTATATACGGGCCACCCAAAAATCTCATTGAGGCGAGTTAAGCTTAAGGTTTTGGTTGATTGAACATATAAAACTTAATCTCGCTCTCAAGAGGCTCTCCCTCACCACTGATTTGACGCATGGTGAAGGTTGAAAGGAACTCGAGAGTGAGCAATTCATATGTTAACTCCCTTTTTTCGAGGAAGCTTAACCATATGAAATTCTCGGCCACTCGCCAAATTCCTTGGTCTATTCCTAAAAGTTGACAAGCTTCTTGGTCGTAAAACCTAGTTGGAAGGATTTTTCTTTTGCAAAGTTCTTTGTGATAACCTCCGAATTTTTTGGGAATTTTTATTGTAGGAGGAGGATTGGTTTGATTTGGTGTTTGGGTTGAGGTTTGGTTTTGATTTTCGGATGAACGATTTTTGTTTATTTGTAAGCCGGAAGTAGTCTTTCTCTTCTTTCCTTCCGCACCTCCAAATAATCGAAGAACCATTTTGACAATGAGAATGGGTTTACTAAGGTAGCTCAAAACACCTCACACACACACCATAACACACCACAAATAACCTCCAAAACTTCAAATCCCGATATAATCCAAGTACCCGTTTCAACAATTTCCAAATGTTTCCAACACAATCCAACAAACAGTTCCAACACAAAATTCACAACCAACAATAATTCCAATCTACTCACAACTATCCTAAACCACAACAATCACAATTTTCAACTTTTAATTAGTTTTAGGAAATTTTGATTTTTACCACCTTCAAATAACGACTTTGTCGAATTTACCACTTCAAAAAAAAAAAACATTTACTTTACCACTTCATAAAAAAATTAAACATCAGTTTTACCACCAATCACCTCCAACTAACGGATTCCGTCCAAAAATCCGTTAGTGGGGCCTACTTTACACACGTATCGCCATATTATTGGGTAAGTTTTAAAAAAAAAATTTAAAAAAAAACAAAAAATAAAATAAAAATAAAAAATCCCCATCAAGCAACCGATGGTTGCTGCCACCGTCGGGACCCCCACCGCCGGACCGGTTAGGACCAGCCCCACCACCTAACCGTTACGACCAGCCCCCACCACCTAACCACTACCAGCCACCGTCGGGACCCACAACCACCACACCGATTTCGACCTCAAAAACCTAGCCACCACCTAACAGCTACGACCAACCCCACCACCTAACCGCTACCACCGCACCGCACACCACAACCGCGCCGATTTCGACCCCTCCACCAATTTTCGACCTCAAAACCCTAGCCACCACCTAATACCTACGACCAACCCCACCACCTAACCGCTACCACCGCACCACACACCACAGCCGCACCGATTTATACCCCTTCCCACCAATTTCCGACCTTAAAACCCTAGCCACCACCTAACAGCTACGACCAACCCCACCACCATCCAAACCCGGACCAGAAGCCACCGCCACCCAGACGCGAAACCACCGCGACCCGAAACCACCACCACCTAGACGAAACCACCGCAATCCACCCAGCCAACCTAACCCCAGACCAGAAACCACGCCACCCAGACGCGAAACCACCGCGACCCGAAACCACCACCATCCAGACGAGAAACCACCGCAATCCACCCCAGCCAACCTAACCCCAAAACTAATCTAACCCCAGACCAGAAACCACGCCACCCAGACGCGAAACCATCGCGACCCGAAACCACCACCACCTAGACGCGAAACCCACACGATATTCCGACCAACCGAGGTAGTTGATTTCGTTGCTGGTTGGTTGACATGGAAGCTCGGGGAAGATGAAGAAGAAACGTCAAAAATGTGGGCCCTACTAACGGATTCATGGACGGGCCCTACTAACAGATTCATGGACAGAATCTAGTAGTTGGTGGTAAAATCGAATTATTGGAAATTTTGGTGGTGGTAAAGTAAATCTTTTTTTTTTTGGAGGTGGTAAATTCAATTAAGTGGTTATTTGAAAGTGGTAAAAATCAAAATTTTCTTATTTTTACCACACGGATCAAACTAATTCAAACACAATTTCACAACTCCAACAATCAATCACAATTTTCCACCAAATATTCTCAATTAGAAACTATAATTGTCTAAAATCACTTAATTATGCAATTAATCACACAATGTTCATGAAAACAAATTTGAGAAACTTGAATAAAACCCTAAGGTGTAGTGGAGAAATTGAAGTAAGGAAGAGAAGTATACCAAGTAGAGTATGAAAATACTTTAAAACTCACAAATTTTGCTTGATTCTTGCATCCTTAGCTCCAATTTCTTGAAAACCCAAGCCCCCCTTTGATTTTCAAGGGTGGTTAAGTTAGGGTTTGAAATTTTTGTGTTTGAAAAAGGGTAAAATTTATGTTGTTGGAAAGAGAATCAAGAGGAGAAGAGTATTTTGTGAATTTTTAGTGAAAATAGTTGAGGTTTGATGATGATTTTAAAGAGAGAATGTGGAGAAAATGGAGGTTTTTAGAGAGAGAAGATGTGTAAAGAGGAGAGATAAGATGAAGTTTGAATGAGATGTGGAATGAGGGGAAGAGGGTTGTAGACACCCATTTGTGTCTCCCCAAAACCAAGCCCAGTGATGAGTACCTTTCACGTTGAATCATAATCGAATGAAGTGAAAGTGTGGAAAGTCTAGTGTTGCGGTTAGTTTTTATTTCTGTTCTTTCTCTCTGTTTTTTAAAATCTATTTTAAGAAAATAGCCAATCTAGTTTAGTTTGGTCCATGTCAAGGGTCCAATAATGGTGTAGTTGTGTCGGGTTCGAAAAGAGCTTTCCAGCGATATATTATAAGCCCAATTCCGATGAATAATGATGAATTTATGGCTAAATTACTAAACTGGGCCCGTTTTGATATTTATATATATGCGACCCAATGATCTAGAGGAAGACCTATTATGATTTATCAGTCCTAATGTGATTAGGATTGATTATAGTCTTCTAGAATCTTCTAGAAGGTTCTTTTGAATCCTAATTTTATTAGCATTGATAAATTGACTTTAATTGACTTTTAAGAGTTTTATTCAAAATATAAGAAGTGTTTTTAAGGAAAATACAGTTTTACCCTCTTGTACGTTTAAATTTTATCAAAATAATAAAACGCGTGGAAAATTATTTCTAGCGTCGAACGACAGCTCTGTCGCCTGGCGACAGATCTGTCGTCTGGCAATAGGCGCGTGTTTGGCGCTGCAGTCGTGTTTTATTCTTTTCGAAACTTTGATTCGTTTTTTATCATATCTGGATGATTTTCTCTATAAATAGCCTCCTAAAACCTCCGTTTTCAATGATCAATTCTTAGGAATTCTCTCTTCTCACCAACTCTCATCAAGAAATTCTTAATTATTCTCTCTCTCTCTCTTTTTCTAAACTAGCTTTTCTCATACAAAAATTCCGCATTCACAAGATCTAGACACACCTATCCAAGTTCGAAGTTGCCTTTGCCCTAGACGTGAAAGGTTTAATTTCTGAGGGTTTGGTCCCAAATCTCTATTTCAATTATTTAATTTAATTGTTTTTTATTTTCCTTGAAGTTACTAACATGTGTATTTTGTTATTAGAAAGAGGTACGAGGCATCCAAGTAAGTGGTTTAATTGTTTACATTGTTATTATGATATAGAAATCATGTCTAGGTTATTATTATGATTCCTAGTGTCATGTTAGGGTGTTTTGATTTTCCTAGTATCATGTTTAGGGAAAAGGTTATAATATCAAATATGACAATTGTGATACCTGCGATGCTTCCTATTCTCTTTCTTAATATTCATGTTATTATCATGTTAGGGCTAAAGCTTTGATCTTTATTGGTTAGTGACATGCTAGGGTTTGTTATTATTCTTGTTAGTATTATGCCTAGGATCTTGCTATTATTATGCTTTAACATGATTATTTTAATGATGATTGTTATTGTTATTATTATGTTTCTTGATTATATTTATTGTTATTGCTTGATCACACCTTTTATGCATGTTTAAAGGGAATTTGTACTTGTAATCATGCTTAATAAGATAAGTAATAATGTTGTTTAGGGTTAATTTGATTATAATTAAAGTGATCGCTAATAATAGTTTTGTTTGTGCATTAATATTCAACCAACATAGATTAAATAGGTTTAGAGTTAACCTATTGATTGCATGTTAGTCAGAAAGCGCACATGAATACAATTATAATAATGTAGAGGCCTATTATTAGGGCAGGTTCTTTCTCTTTTAGATTGGATTTGTACCTTCATCCTCGAACTTCCAGTCATGGTTCCAGACCTATTGGAGTTAACGATCTTCTGGATCGTTAAGGGGTGTAACCTTCACCCTGTGAACGGTTTACAAGTTCCTAAAACTTGTTGGCGACTCTTTTGCTCTAGTTTCCTTCCCTTTGGATGCCACCATGCTTAAGTGGTATGATCACAGTGGGGTTCAAGTTTGGGGTAATGGTTGAAATATTCCCTACAAGGGTAAAATGGAAAGGAAAGATTCCTTTTTTTTTTTTTACCTTCACAGGTAGTAGCGGCGCGTAGAAGGATAGTAGCACCCGCTCCTGGTCTTGAAGAGGGAATCTGACTTCGCATTAACAGTTAGGTGCGGGCGTTGCAGTGAAGTAGGAACGCCCGCTCCTATCCTTTGAGAAGCGTTAGGATTTTGGAGCCTAGACAGGAGCGGGAGTGCAGTGACATAGGAGCGCCTGCTCCATATATTATTTAGCTACGACATTCTGTTGGAGTGGGCGTGCGGGGAGTTTGGAGCGCCCGCTCCAAGAGTTGAACTTAGCTTCTGATTTAGCTTTCTAGAACGGAGCGGGCATGCACTCTTGCTGGAGCGCCCCCTCCAAATGTTGAAATGTCTTTTGTTTTTCCTTTCTTGAATGGAGCGGGCGTGTAGTGGATTAGAAGCGCCCGTTTTGTAATTGAATTTCGCTACGGCATTTGGTAGGAGCGGGCGTGCTGAAATGTTGGAGCACCCGCTCCTAGTCTTGAAATTAGAATCTGTTTAATTTTCCAAAATGGAGCGGGCGTGCATACCTTTTGGAGGGCCCGCTCCTACTTCCTATTGGATGGAGCGGGCGTGCTCAAGGTCTAGAGAGCTTGCTCCTTACATTGTTCTTGGCTTCTGGTTCCGGAGTCCCGGAGGAGCGGGCGTACAGTGATTGAGGAGCACCCGCTCCTCATGATACCCAAAGCTTCTGTTTTTTTTTGTATGGAGCAAAGGAGCGGGCGTGCAAGCTCTTAGGAGCGCCCGCTCCTAATTGATGACATCTTTTTCATTTTGTTTTCTTTGCTTCTTTTTTCCCCAAGTACCTATATCAAGGCACAAGAACATATTTCAATCAAAATGTACTCAAAATCAGATATAACCAACACTCTTCTCCATTCTCTCACTCACTTAATTTTTTTTATTTTTCACTCTCTCATTTTCTTTCTCCCTCTTTTTTTTTTCTTTTTTTTTTTTTTTTTTTTTTTTACTCGGGTTGCCTCGCAGAAGCGCTTCTTTAAAGTCAATAGCTTGATGACCTCCACACTCAAGAGGTAAGATTACATTGCAATGATTCAACTAAACCAACATGAGCACCCTCGTAGTGAAGCTTAAGGCGATGCCCATTGACCTTGAAAGATCTCTTTCCATCCAAATCTGTGATTTCTACGGCTCCATGAGAAAACACTTCCTTAACAACAAAAGGACCACTCCAGCTTGATAGAAGTTTTTTGGGGAACAACTTCATTCTAGAATTGTAGAGAAGTACCTTATCACCTACAAGAAATTCTTTCTTTTCAATATTCCGATCATGCCATTCTTTTGTGCGAGTCTTGTAGTGGTTAGCACAATCATAGGCCTCCAATCGAATCTCTTCAAGATCATACAAATCAATCCATCTTTTCTCTCCCGCACTATCCAAGTCGAAGTTAATCTTCTTAATGGCCCATTGAGTTCGGTGTTCAAGTTCCACCGGAAGATGACAAGATTTTCCATACACTAGACGATATGGAGTTGTGCCTATTGGGGTTTTGTACGCCGTTATATATGCCCATAGAGCATCATTAAGAATTTCCGACCAATCTTTCGTATTCCTTGCAACCGTCTTCTCAAGGATTAACTTGATTTGACGGTTGGACACTTCCACTTGTCCTCTAGTTTGTGGATGATAGGTAAGACTGAACCTTTGGCGAACTCCATGATTTGTTAGCATCTTTTGAAAAGCACTATGAACAAAATGTGAACCATTGTCACTTACCACAGCTCTAGGAATTCCGAATCTTGGAAATATGACCTTCTTGAAAATTTTCATGACTACCTTGTCGTCATTAGTTGGGGAGAAAATGGCCTCAACCCATTTTGAGACGTAATCAACTGCCATAAGATGTATTTATTTCCATAAGAAGTACGGAATGGTCCCATTAAATCAATACTCCATACATCAAATATCTCTATCTCAAGTATCGGTTGTTAAGGCATATCATTTCGCTTGGATATGTTGCCAGTTCGTTGACACCGGTCAAAAGTCTTCACAAACCCCTAAGCATCCTTAAATATGTGAGGCCACCATAAACCGCTATGCAAGAATTTTTTGGTTTCTCCCATATGCCCTCCACAAGGATCGGAATGACACATCTTGAGCACATTTTGCACTCCCTCATCCGGAATGCACCTTCGGAGCAAACCATCTACTCCTTTTTTATAATGAATGCAGTAATCCACAAATAGTGCCTTGCTTCCCTCTTTAGTTTCTTCCTTTGGTTCTTGGAGAAATCGGGAGGAATTCCCCATATGCCACGTAGTTCACCAAGTCGGCGAACCAAGAAAGTTCCTTCTCATTCAAGATATAGAGCACATCATCTCTCAATTCATCACAAAAAGGAATATCATCATTATTAGCATGCACATTCTCTAAACGGGAAAGGTGATTTGCAACTACATTCTCGGCCCCTTTCTTATCATGAATTTCCACATTTAATTGTTGTAGAGAAAGGACCCAACGAATAAGACGAGGTTTGGACTCTTTGTTTGCCACAAGGTACCTAATAGCTGCATGATCGGTGTAGACAATAGTTTTGGAACCAATGAGGTAGTTAGAAAATTTCTCAAAAGCATGTACCACGGCAAGAAACTCTTTCTCCGTTATGGTGTAGTTCCGTTGAGCTTCATTCAAAGTCTTAGGAATGCAGTATATGACATGAAGTTTCTTCTTTACTCTTTTCCCCAACACCCCTCAAATTGCAACATCACTAGCGTCGCACATAAGTTCAGATGGTAAATCCCATCTTGGCCCTTGCAAGATTGGAGTAGAGATTAAAGCCTCCTTTAATTTGTTGAAAGCTTGAAGACACTTTTCATAAAAAATAAAGATGGCATTGTAGACACCCATTTGTTTGTCCTCAAAATCAAACCCGGTGATGAATACTTTTCATGTCGAATCATAATCGAATGAAGTGAAAGTATGGAAAGTTTAAGTGTTGCGGTTAGTTTTTTTTTTAATTAAATTTCACTTTTTCTCTCTGTTTTTTAAAACCTATTTTATGAAAATAGCCAATCCAGTTTAGTTTTGTCCATGGTAAGGATCCAATAATAGTGTAGTTGGATTGAGTTCGTAAAGAACTTTCCAACGATATATTATAAGCCCAATTCTGATGAATAATGAGGAAGTTATGGCCAAGTTACTAAACTGGGCCCGGTTTGATTTTTATATGCGGCCCAATGATCTAGAAGAGGGCCTATTATGATTTATCATTCCTAATGCAATTAGGATTGATTATAGTCTTTTAGAATCTTCTAGAAAGTCCTTTTGAATCCTAATGCGATTAGCATTGATGATTGAGTTTTATGAGTTTTATTTTGAATTAAAGAAGTGTTTTAAATAAAATTACAGTTTTACCCCTCGTACGCTTAATTTTATCAAAATAATGAAAACGCGTGAAAATCTGTCTGCAGCGCCGCACCACAGGCTGTCGCGCGGCGACAGAGGTATTTGTGGCGCTGGCGTCATGTTTTATTCTTCTTAAAACTCTGATTCTTTTTTATCATATTCCGGCTTATTTTCGTTATAAATAGCCTCCTTAAACCTCTGTTTTGAATTATCAACTCTCAATCAGAATTCTCTTATTCTTCCCTCTCTCTCTTTTTCTAGCCTAGCCTTTTACAAACACAATTCCTCATACATTAGCACTAGACACACCTAGCCAAGTTCGAAGTTGCCTTCGCCCTAGACATGAAAGGTTGATACCTTCTAAGGGTTTGGTCCCAAATCTAGTCTAAACTTTTTAACTCTTTCTTTCAATTATTTAATTTAATTGTTTAGTTTTATATTTTCCTTGAAGTTACTAACGTGTGTATTTTGTTATTAGAAAGAGATACGAGGCATCCAAGTAAGTTCTTTATTTGTTTTATTGATATTATGATATAGAAATAATGTTTAGGTTGTTATTTTGATTTCTAGTATCATGTTAGGATGCTTTTCCTAGTATCATATTAGGATGCTTTTCTTAGTATGATGTTTAGGGTAATTTCTAATATCAATTATGATTTCTATGATGCTTCCTATTTTCTTTCCTAATATTCATGTTAGTATCATGTTAGGGTTAAAGCTTTGATTTTTATTATTTAGTGACATGCTAGGGTTTGTTATTAATCTTTATTAGTATCATGCCTAGGATCTTGCTATTATTATGCTTTAACATGATTATTTTAATTATGATTGTTATTTTAATTATGATTGTTATTATGATGATTATTATCATGTTGCTTGATGTTTATTATATATATTGTTATTGCTTGATCACGCCTTTTATGCATGTTTAAAGGGAATTGGTACTTGTAATCACACTTAAAAAGATAATTAATAATCTTGTTTAGGGTTAATTTATTTATAATTCAAGTGATCCCAAATAATAGTTTTATTTGTGCATTAATATTCAACCAACATAGATTAAAAAGGTTTTGGGTTAATCTATTGATTGCATGTTAGTCAGAAAGCGCACGTGAATACGAGAAGAATAAAGTAGAGGCCTATTATTACGTCATGTTCTTTATCTTTTAGATTGGATTTGTACCTTCATCCCCGAACTTCCAGTCTTGGTTCCAGTCCTATTGGAGTTAATGACAGGGTAAAGTCGTATCCCCTTATCAAAGGTAATTACCTAAATCACTAACTAAGGTAGATAGGGAAGTAGGGTCGAACTCCACAGGGAAACAGGTCTTTTTAATTCTAATTAATTAATATAATCTAAATTATCTAAGTAACCAATATTTTGAATGTGAATTGTATACTACGAAGAATGAGTTTAGGGAGAAAAGAATCAATAAAAAGGAAACCTAGGGTCACAGGTTCACCAATAATTAATATTCCGGGATAAAACGAAGTAATTAATAATTAACAATGCATAGATAATATGATTAACAGGCTCTCGCAATTTATTAACCAACATAGATCTAACAGGCTCTCGCAATTTATTAGACCTAAGTTCCTATTAAAAATAGCCTTTAATATTAAATCAACATCTGCTCGATTCATCAATTCAATATTGCTAAACATTCACAACCAAATTACATCTGCTCGATTCATATTCTAATTGCAAAGAATTAAAACAATTCAATAGGAAATTATCATGCAATATCAACAATCAATAATAACAAGCTATCCCTTCATATTAATTATGGATCTCCTTAAACCCTAGAATTAAACTACTCACTAATCATCATAACTAATCCAATCAAATAAACAATTAAAAACATAAACAAGAAAACAATTAAAATAGTTGAAATTAGAAAGGGAAGAAATTGTACCAAACAAATCTGGAATTAATGACGGAATTAAGTACAAGAGTTAGAGAGAATTTTAGGAGAGAGAAAAATACTAAGTAGAGAGGGAAAGTCTAAGAGAAAGAAGGTTGTAAATAATCCGTACAAAACGTATATATACTTCCCCTAAAACAAGAATTAACTAAAGTAAATCAGATACTAGGAAAAACACGCGCCCGATCGGGCGAAGGGGCGCCCGATCGGGCCCGCCTTTTTTCCTATGCCCAGTCTAAAGTGCCGCGCCCGATCGAGCTCACGCTCACCCGATCGGGCGCGCCTTTCTTGATAGCCTTCATGCGCGCAACCGCCCGATTGGGCGTATGCTTGCCCGATCGGGCCCGGTCTTCATCTTCAAGGCTTGGACTTCGATTGGGCTAGATTTCTCGGCCCAATCCATATTTCCTCTCGGGTCTCGAATACATGGTCCAATTGCCTCGTGATCCAAATAACCGAGCCCTTAATCACCGGCTCGATGGCTCTAGCCAGCCTTGGGCCCCAAAAGTGGTCGTGTTCCTCCAATGCTCGTAGTCGCTTCATAAAAATCCCGGGAAAATACTCCAAAGGTGTAATTCCTTGCAAAACTTAACCAAAACTACGAAAACACTAGAAAACACATATTAGTAATAAAAGTGGCCCCAAAAGGCCAAAAACACTACTAATTATGACCGAGGGACGGGGGTAAAATACTATATAAAATAGACATATCAAACTCCCCCAAGCCAAACCTTTGCTTGTCCCTAAGCAAAGAGCTCATCAATGAACATATAAAACATACTTCACCCCAATCAACAAATCAAAAGCCAACAATTCAAGGTAAAATTAAACAAACATGCTTCGACGTCAATCAATCTTATTCATCTAATCACTCTTCCTCCCCAACAATTGTCAAGTAGAGCAAACCACAAGAGCATATAGAATTCAAGACTAGTGCTCACACACTCGACTCTCATTTATGTGGCGAGTAAAGAATGTACTCGATCGCTCTCCACCCAACCCCTTTAATGTGAACAATGCCCTCCCAACTCACACTCTCGTGTGTATAAAAACATTGAACGCTCATCCTACTAGTCGACTCGAAATATGTCAAGTCATAACTTGCATTGAAAAACAACACTTTCACATTCACATAACTTCTATGCACATGGTCGGAAGGTCTTTTAAGCTTGTAATGTAAGGCTAGGGTAAAGGTAGGATAAATTTGAGATTATGTGAGAGAAAAGCTATGCATTAAGGGAGTCAAATCCTAATAAAACCATGATCAAAAATAATGATCATACACATCTCCAACATAACCAAATCCAACAACAACCAAATATAATCCAAACAATAAAACAATCCCAACACTCACAAATTCACTCATAAAAACATGATAGTGTAGAACAAGAGTGAATGACAAACTTTGAACTCATAACTTGAAATATTTACATTGAAACTCAACTTTTTTTTCTTTTCTTTGAATTAACCTTCACTTAGAACATTTGAACATCAAACACTTTTTCTCCTCTTTTTTTTTTAGAAGTTCACTTTCTTTTCTTTCATATTTCTCATTTTTTTTTTCCTTGAACTTCTTTTTTTCCATCACACTTTTATTTTTCAAATATATACAACTTTCAAATTCATAAAAACAAAAAATATGATCAAGAACAAATTACTTCTCAAAGCCCACCCAAATTGTGCAAATAAAGTGCACACCACAAACTCCCTCACCTCACTCACTAATAGCTCCCCCAAGCCAAGCTTGGGACTAGTAACCAATGGGGCAAATTAGGCTTGCAATGCGGCTATGAATAATAAAAGGGCACAAGCAACAACATGGGTGACAAGAAGGGAACAAATGAATCTAAATTTCTCTGAAGGCTACCTAAGGAATGAACGCCTTCGTCCTCCTCATGTGCATATTATAAAGTCATGAAACACTACTCATAGTTGCAAATCAATACTCAAATTCATTGACATACCAGGAATTATGGAACTATCACACACTTCCTAACCAAATCAACTAGTCAGGCACTATATTCACAAGTAGTTGGACAAAATTGACGCAAGTTAAGGAATCCAAACAATTAGACTTAAAATCATGACCAACAAATCCACAATGTTCATCATCAAATACCAAGAATCAAAACAATTTTCTCAAGTATGGGGCACAGGGAAGCATGATTTACAATTCATTGGAACGTATTTTTGATTTTTATTTTTTCAAATTTTTTTGTATTTTTCATAAAAAAGAAAGCAATAAAAAAAACTATACTAGAAAGCAGATAAAGGGAGAGAAGGAAGAGAATTTCAAAGGGAGATAAAGAACACACCCCCAAGCCAAATCAAGCAATGCCCTCATTGACTTGGGAGAGTAGCCTACTCCTCGTCCTCATCCATCCTAGAGTACCCTCCACCGTGGCTAGAGCCGCCACCACCATACCCCGAACCACCGGCATAGTAGTTAGGGTCTACATTCCCACCCATACCCCCATATCCGTGGACCGAAGAGTAGTCCACATAAGTACCATAAGCACCGGGGTTAGAATACCCTCCTTGGGGGTATTGGAACCAATCGGGAGTAAGGGAATCGGGAGGAATAGCCCCCCGACGGGCATAATCATCATACATGGGGTAAAGGCCCCTCCCTAGGTTCCTCTCAATAAGACCAACCCTCCCATCAAGGGTGCTTAACCTAGAGTCTAGGTTTTGCATCATGCCCTCTACCCTTCCTTGCCCCATCTCAATACGGTCTAGTTGGCTCCTAAAAGCCGAAAAGTCATATGGGGCATTTGGGTCGACATTGTAATCGACCGAGGAAGTTGGCATTGTAGGCATGCCGTAGGTGAAAGGTGGGGATGGTGTGTAGTGAGGTGAATGGTGAATGGGGGATTGGTGAGGTTGTGGTGAGGGGTGAGGTGGTTGAACCGCACCTTGACCATCTAAATCGAAGGTATAAGAGGGCTTCCCCCTCTCAAATTTGGTCAAGGCGGGGTTGGGTAAGGTAAACGCTTGGTCTCTCCTACCCGATTGTCGGTGGACAATCCACCAAGTATCATTCCCCACCGGTTGTACCCAATTCAAACTCCCAAAATAAGGTAGGTCCATTAGGTTCGACCCCACAACTTTTCTATGGCCATCGGGGTTCCAACCTAAATGCTTCCTAGCTATATGGGTCACTAACCCCCCAAAGTAAATAGGCGCTCTAGACCTACTAGCTTCGGCCGCATTGGCCGCCCTTTGAAAATGGTTGGCTATCCTATGGGGTAAATTTAATTTTTCAGCATTAGGGATTATATAGGAAGCCAACAATTCCAATTCATCCCTCCGAACATTTGCCGGTTCATGCCTCCCAAAAATAGTGAGGCCGACAAATCTTTGCCAAAGTTTGGGGACGGGGTGTTGAATCCACGTCCCTTTGGCATGTTGGAGGTTCACCAAATCCTCCCCTGTTAACCTCTTGTAGACCACGGCGGTGTGGTCTTGAGAAGGTTCAATAGGCTTGTCCGATTTCAAGTCAAACAATTTACCAAATTCCTTTAAAGTTAATCTCACATTATTGTTCAACAATCGAAATTGGACATGAGTGATAAGTGCATTCATTTTGATAACATTAAAACTTGATATAAATTCCAATGTTAAATAATCATAAGTATCGTGACACATTTGAAAAAAACCACTCATGCCTATGCCCTTAAACAATTTTTCCACATATTTGTCAAGACCTAGCCTAGCTAAAGTAGGATGATGTATGAAACGGGTAGAAATTACTTGACGATCGATGAGGTTGATCATCCGAACCCGTTGCTCCTCCGAAACGATTACAACTTCCTCCCATCCCGGAATTTGAAGGTCCGGGTTGATTGCTGGTTGTGCCGCACTAGAGCTCTCACCCCTTTGATTTCTTGAACGCTTGGAGGCCATTGTCGTTGAAAATAGTAGAAAATTTGAGGTTTCTCTCTCTTAGGGTTTGAGAAAAATTGAGAAAAAAAATTGGGAAAAATTAGGATGGAGTGTAGAGAAAGGTGAGGGAAGATGAAATATGTAAATTTTTTTGATTTTGAATGGAGGAATTAGAGAAGATCTTAGATTGAAGTGAAAGTTTAAGGTTTGAAAATGGAGGTTTTAGAGAGAAAAAGTGAATGAAGAAGAAGAAATAAGGAGGAAATGAGGGAAGAAAGAAGAGAAAAGAAAATAAAGGGGGGGTCGTCCTGATGGCGCGCCCGATCGGGCGAGCCTCGCCCGATCGGGCGAGCCTCGCCCGATCGGGCGTAGGTGTGATTCTCCAAAATTCAAGTTGCGCGCCCAATCGGGCGAGCTCCGCCCGATCGGGCGCGAACGCGAACGATTTTTCGCCCTTTTTTCTCGCCCGATCGGGCGAGCTTCGCCCGACATTTCTTTTTCTTTTACTCGATTTTCAAAAATTTTGCCCGATCGGGCAAGCTTCGCTCGATCGGGCGAAAATAACCCTGGAATCCACTTAGCTTGCGCACCCGATCGGGCTGTTTCGCCCGATCGGGCGAAATTTGCTTCGATTCTTAGCTCACTTACGCGCCCGATCGGGCAATTTCGCCCGATCGGGCGAAATTGGCCCTGAATTCTGGCTCACTTGCGCGCCCGATCGGGCGAAGGTCGCCTGATCGGGCCCGAGAGTGCCTGTTTCCTCCGATTCTGTTTCTTCTTCAAAATTTCTCTAAGTCTTTATACTCTGTGAAATTCATACCTGTACAAAAACACTTAAAACCGGTGAAATATCACTCTCCTCGCCTCTCTAAAAAAAATAAATAAATAAATAAATAAAATAATAAAATAAAAAAAAAAGAAATCTAGACTATAAAGCATGAAATACGGGTTGCCTCCCGCAAAGCGCTGGTTTATCTAGGTCCCGCACGACCTTCTCACCACCTTGGAACTCATGTTGAGAGTGGAGTTAGGAGAGTCTCCTCCACATCTCTGATGGTAGCACCTTCATGATACACTTTCAACCTTTGGCCATTCACCTTGAATTCTTCACCTTTGTCATTCACCAACTCTACCGAACCAAATTTGTTTACCTTTGTGACAGTGAAGGGACCGGACCACCTAGACTTCAACTTTCCTGGGAAAATCTTCAATCTAGAATTAAAGAGAAGAACCTTATCGCCCGGTGCAAACTCTCTTGGTAGGATCCTCTTGTCATGCCACTTCTTGGTCTTCTCCTTGTAGATCCGCGCACTATCATATGCCGACAATCTAAACTCCTCCAACTCGTTGAGTTGAAGGAGTCTCTTCTTACCCGCGGCCTTAGAATCCATATTAAGCTCTTTGATCGCCCAAAAAGCTTTGTACTCCAATTCGACGGGAAGATGACATGCCTTACCATAAACCAATCTATAAGGTGAAGTACCGATCGGTGTTTTAAATGCAGTCCGGTATGCCCAAAGTGTGTCATCAAGCTTCATGCTCCAATCTTTTCTTGACTTGGCTACTACCTTTTCTAGAATCGCCTTGATTTCCCTATTAGAGACCTCAACTTGACCACTAGTTTGAGGGTGGTAACTAAGCCCTGTTCTGTGATGTACGCCATACTTCTTGAGGAGGTTATCCAATTGTCTTTCATGGAAGTGGGTACCCCCATCACTAATAATAGCTCGTGGAACACCAAACCTGGGAAATATGATCTTCTTGAAGAGCTTAATGACTACCTTGGAATCATTCGTTGGTGAAGCTATGGCTTCAACCCACTTGGACACATAATCGACGACTACAAGTATGTAACAATTCCCATTGGAAGATGGGAACGGCCCCATATAATCGATACCCCAAACATCGAATATTTCAACTTCTAGGATGCCAGTTTGGGGCATCTCATGCCTCCGCGAAATGTTGCCAGTCCTCTGGCAAGAATCACAAGCCTGCACAAAAGTGTTAGCGTCTTTAAACATAGTAGGCCAAAAGAAGCCTGACTCATTAATCTTGGCCACCGTTTTAGTGGGGCCATGATGTCCACCATAGGGTGAAGTATGACAACTGGTAAGGACGCCGTGAACCTCCCCTTCGGGAACACACCTGCGAAATAATCCATCTGCACACTCACGAAACAAAAAAGGGTCATCCCAAAAATAATGTTTAACATCATAGAGGAATTTCTTCTTCTGTTGATAGGACAAGTCAGAAGGTAGAGTACCACCCACTATATAATTAGCAAAATCGGCGTACCAAGGGTGATGCTCTACAACTGCATACAGGTTATTGTCAGGGAAAGAATCATCTATAGGTAAAGAATCCTTACCCTCATCATACCTGATACGTGACAAGTGGTCTGCCACTACGTTCTCTGCTCCTTTTTTATCTTTTATTTCAATGTTGAAATCTTGGAGCAAGAGAACCCAACGGAGTAGCCTTGGCTTTGATTCCGCCTTGGCTATCAAATATTTTAATGCTGCATGATCAGTAAAAACAATAACTTTAGAACCAACTAGATATGATCTAAATTTCTCTAAAGCATATATAACAGCAAGAAACTCCTTTTCTGTGGTGGCATAGTTGACTTGGGCTTCATCTAAGGTTTTGCTAGCATAATAAATAGCATGCAAAACCTTATCCTTCCTCTGTCCGAGCACGGCTCCTAGTGCAAAGTCACTTGCATCACACATGATCTCGAAAGGGAGGTTCCAATCGGGAGCACATATGATGGGTGCCGATATCAAAGCCTGCTTAATCCTGTGGAAAGCCTCAAGACACTCGTCATTAAAAACAAATGGGGCATCCTTGAGCAAAAGCTGTGTCAGTGGTTTAGCAATTTTTGAAAAATCTTTGATAAAGCGGCGATAAAACCCCGCATGACCCAAGAAGCTTCTAACTCCCTTGACATTAACTGGGGGAGGTAATTGCTCAATCACTGATATTTTAGCTTTATCTACCTGTATGCCCTTATCAGATATAATATGACCAAGGACTACTCCCTCTGTCACCATAAAGTGACATTTCTCCCAATTAAGCACTAAGTTGCACTCCTCACATCTTTTCAGAATTTTAGCGAGATTAATTAAACATGAATCAAAAGAAGAACCATATACGCTAAAATCATCCATAAAGACCTCCATAATAGACTCTATGAAATCAGAAAAAATGCTCATCATGCAACGCTGAAAGGTAGCAGGTGCATTACATAAACCAAAGGGCATTCTACGATATGCAAAAGTGCCATAAGGGCATGTAAAGGTGGTCTTTTCCTGATCTTCAGGGTGAATCGGAATTTGGAAAAATCCCGAATACCCGTCTAAATAGCAAAAGAATTTGTGATTAGCTAACCTCTCAAGCATTTGATCAATAAAGGGGAGAGGGAAATGATCCTTTTTAGTGGCGATATTAAGTCTACGATAGTCTATGCACATGCGCCACCCTGTCACAGTTCTGGTGGGTATTAATTCATTTTTATCATTGGTTATCACAGTCATCCCACCCTTCTTCGGTACTACCTGCACAGGACTTACCCACTTGGAGTCAGAAATAGGATAGATGATACCTGCATCGAGTAATTTTATCACCTCTTTCTTGACTACTTCCTGCATGTTTGGATTTAATCTTCGTTGGGGTTGAATGCAGGGCTTATAATTTTCCTCTAGATGAATCCTGTGCATACAAAAATCAGGGCTAATACCCTTAAGATCATCAATACTGTACCCTATAGCCTTCTTATGGGTTTTAAGAACCCCTAGAAGTTGGGAAGATTGTAGGTCAGTGAGTGCAGTACTGATGATCACGGGGTGTAGTTCCTGCTCATCTAGAAAAACATATTTTAAATGAGAAGGGAGAGGTTTTAGCTCAGGTTTCTTGACCTCTGCAGGTTTTGATTCCTGAACTAAATTTACTACCTTCATTGTCTCCTTGGGGCTTAACTCTTCTAAGGAAAGAGCTTTTTCAATATTTTGTACCTCATTACCCCAAATGCTTGCATTATCGCTGGGTAAATTCCCGCAGAGAACTTCCTCCAAGGGATCCTTAGCAAGAACCTGTGGCAAGCTATCAACACAAATATTGTCCATTATATCAATTGTATCAATATAACAACAATTTTCCTCCAACATAGGCCCTTTCAAAACCTTCCCTAAATTAAAGGTAACGTTATCGTCGCCTACAGAAAGGGTCAGTTTACCATTTTTCACATCAATAATAGCTCCTGCAGTGTGGAGGAAAGGCCTACCTAATATAATGGGTATTTGTGTGTCCTCTGCCATATCTAAAACAACAAAATCAACTGGAATGAAAAATTTACCAACTCTGACAGGTACGTCCTCTAAAATTCCCAAGGGATATTTTACCGAACGATCTGCCATTTGTAAAGTTATATTAGTAATTTTCAATTCCCCCATATTTAATTTAGCACATATAGATGATGGCATGACACTGACACTAGCACCCATATCACATAAAGCCTTATCAATAAAAACATTCCCAATGTGACAAGGGATAGAAAAACTACCGGGATCCTTTAATTTAGGAGGTGATTTATTTTGCAAATAAGCGCTACACTCCTCTGTAAAAGCTACAGTTTCTACTTCATTAAAGGCCCTTTTTCTAGTCAGAATGTCTTTCATGAATTTAGCATAAGCAGGTACTTGAGTGATTAAATCAGTGAAAGGGACTGTTACCTGCAGGTTTTTCACGACCTCTAAAAACTTACCGAATTGTTTATCAAGCTTACTCTTCAGTTGTCTATTAGGGAATGGAAGCTTGATAACTGGGCTCTGCACAACTCCTTCCTTATCCTGCAATTTACCCTGCACAGAAACATTGGTAGGGTTAGTGTCTTTTTGTAGCCCTGCAGGGCTAGCAGAATTACCGTTTGATGTAGAGGAATCTAGATTAGAAACTGGTCCATCTTCCTGTGGCATAGGAGGTCCATCATAATGGGAACCGCTCCTTAGAGTGATTGCATTAGCATGATCTGTAGGATGGATAGGCTGTGACGGTAGAGCTCCCTGCTGACGGGATTGTAGGGTAGATGAAAGTTGTGCAATTTGATTGTCCATGATTTTATTGTGGGCTAGGATAGAATCAATTTGCGCATCCCTACTCTCCATGTGCTTTTGCATATTAGCTAGCATCGCTCTAATTTCTGTCATGGCAGGGTCGGAAGATGATGAGGGTGATACTTGGCTTTTCTGGCCGGCATTAGGATGATAATATTTTTGCTGTGGTGGGGGTTGCTGTTGTGGTTGTTGTGGAGGTGGAGGGTTTTGTACATTGGCACTCCGGTATGAAAGGTAAGGATGATTTTTATAACCGGCATTGTAGGAATTGGAATAGGGGTTATTTTGCCTATAAGTTTGAAAGGCATTAACCTGTTCCATAGAGCTCCTACAATCTTGCTCCCAATGACCTACAATTCCACAATTTTCACAAAAAGCTTCATGGTTAGCAACAACAGAAACATTAGCTACAGAGTTAGGAGTAGTAGTAAGATTATCTAATTTTTGACAAATAGAAGTTAATTGAGCTTGCAAAAAGGATACAGAATCGACATTATGTTTCCCCTTATTTGCAAACCCCCTCGGATTCCCATATTGGGAATTGTGTATTGCCATGTCCTCGATAACCTGTCCTGCATCATCTACATTTAAATTCATAAACCTCCCACTAGCTGCTGAATCTAGTACTGATCTGGAAGAATTTCCAAGTCCATTATAGAATGCTTGGATCAATTGCCATTGTGCTAGATTGTGGTGGGGGCACTCTCTCTGTAGATCCTTGAACCTCTCCCAAGCCTCATATAGTGTTTCGTCGGCCTCTTGAGCGAAGTTCTGAATAGCACTTCTTAGCACCGCTGTTCTCTCTGCAGGATAATATTTATTATAAAAGTTCAAAGCAAGAGTTTCCCAGTCAGTAATACCAAGTGCAGTTATATTCAAACCATTAAACCATAATTTTGCTTTGCCACATAAAGAAAAGGGAAAAAGAATCTCCCTGATTTGGTCCTGCGTAACCCCGGCTTGTCTAATGGTGTTACAATATTGGCAGAAATCTGCGATGTGAAGATTAGGGTCTTCACCCTTAGCTCCGCTGAACTGCTTCCTCTCTATCATAGTGATAAATTGGGGCTTGATCTCAAATTGAACTCCATCTAGAGCCGGAGTAGGAGTAAGGTGCGGGAAATCTGTGAGCTTCGGTTGCGAATAATCACTGAGTTTCTTCTGGGCCGTCATCTCTGATTCCAAATCTGAAGGAATATCTGTATCACTAGAATCAGTGGGAGGATCTCTTCGATCGTTGTCCTCCTCAGAACCCGCCAGAATTTGTCTGTAGAGTCTCCTTTGCCTATGAAAAGAACGCTCGATCTCAGGATCAAAAGGGATGTCACCTGATCTAGAACACCTGGGCATAAACAAAGAACTAAAGACAAATATGAGATTTGCCTCAAAGAACTAATGTTCTCTGAGGCAAAAAGGGGGGATAATCTAGACTACAAAAATATAATCAGAAAATAAAAATAAAACCGTTTCCCCGGCAACGGCGCCAAATTTTGACAGGGTAAAGTCGTATCCCCTAATCAAAGGTAATTACCTAAATCACTAACTAAGGTAGATAGGGAAGTAGGGTCGAACTCCACAGGGAAACAGGTCTTTTTAATTCTAATTAATTAATATAATCTAAATTATCTAAGTAACCAATATTTTGAATGTGAATTGTATACTACGAAGAATGAGTTTAGGGAGAAAAGAATCAATAAAAAGGAAACCTAGGGTCACAGGTTCACCAATAATTAATATTCCGGGATAAAACGAAGTAATTAATAATTAACAATGCATAGATAATATGATTAACAGGCTCTCGCAATTTATTAACCAACATAGATCTAACAGGCTCTCGCAATTTATTAGACCTAAGTTCCTATTAAAAATAGCCTTTAATATTAAATCAACATCTGCTCGATTCATCAATTCAATATTGCTAAACATTCACAACCAAATTACATCTGCTCGATTCATATTCTAATTGCAAAGAATTAAAACAATTCAATAGGAAATTATCATGCAATATCAACAATCAATAATAACAAGCTATCCCTTCATATTAATTATGGATCTCCTTAAACCCTAGAATTAAACTACTCACTAATCATCATAACTAATCCAATCAAATAAACAATTAAAAACATAAACAAGAAAACAATTAAAATAGTTGAAATTAGAAAGGGAAGAAATTGTACCAAACAAATCTGGAATTAATGACGGAATTAAGTACAAGAGTTAGAGAGAATTTTAGGAGAGAGAAAAATACTAAGTAGAGAGGGAAAGTCTAAGAGAAAGAAGGTTGTAAATAATCCGTACAAAACGTATATATACTTCCCCTAAAACAAGAATTAACTAAAGTAAATCAGACACTAGGAAAAACACGCGCCCGATCGGGCGAAGGGGCGCCCGATCGGGCCCGCCTTTTTTCCTATGCCCAGTCTAAAGTGCCGCGCCCGATCGAGCTCACGCTCACCCGATCGGGCGCGCCTTTCTTGATAGCCTTCATGCGCGCAACCGCCCGATCGGGCGTATGCTTGCCCGATCGGGCCCGGTCTTCATCTTCAAGGCTTGGACTTCGATTGGGCTAGATTTCTCGGCCCAATCCATATTTCCTCTCGGGTCTCGAATACATGGTCCAATTGCCTCGTGATCCAAATAACCGAGCCCTTAATCACCGGCTCGATGGCTCTAGCCAGCCTTGGGCCCCAAAAGTGGTCGTGTTCCTCCAATGCTCGTAGTCGCTTCATAAAAATCCCGGGAAAATACTCCAAAGGTGTAATTCCTTGCAAAACTTAACCAAAACTACGAAAACACTAGAAAACACATATTAGTAATAAAAGTGGCCCCAAAAGGCCAAAAACACTACTAATTATGACCGAGGGACGGGGGTAAAATACTATATAAAATAGACATATCAGTTAACGATCTTCTGGATCGTTAAGGGGTGTAACCTTCACCCTGTGAACGGTTTACAAGTTCCTAAAAATTGTTGGCGACTCTTTTGCTCTAGCTTCCTTCCCTTTGGACACCACCGTACTTTAGTGTATGATCACAGTGGGGTTCAAGTTTGGGATAATTCTTGAAATATTCCCTACAGGCATCCTTTTGAAGAAGAGCATTTAAGTGTCTATAAATTTGTGAGAAATCCTTGATGAATCTCCTGTAGAACCCGGCATGCCCCAAAAAGGATCATACTCCTCTCACATTGATTGGAGGTGGCAATTTTTCAATTACTTTAAATTTGGCCTTGTCATGTCAAAATTTCTTGTACAACTATTTTGAAGGATTATGCCTTGCTAAAATTGCTACATTGAAAAAATGAGTAACTCAATTCTCTCTAAGTTGAGACTTTCTCTGTCTAAGCTCGTTCTTCCTCTGCCATGGCGAGGAGAAAGGCGAAGAAGGATTCGATCAGAGGGGAGGGAAGCATGAATAGAATTGTTGAAGATGGCAAAATTTTTTATGATACTCCTATACAAAATCAATCGATGAATAGGTCCAGACATGGTGAGGGTTCTTCGTCGATTAATTTTGGGAATCTGGAGAATTTGGATGATCTTCTTCTCTCACTTGAACAATCAATGCATGAGTTGATTCAAGGGTCTAGAATGAAGTCCCGATTGTCTGAATGGATGAATGTGCTGCACTCGAAGGAAAAAATTGAAGAACCAGTGAGAGTTGGAGGATCTCAGACCAGAGTATCTTTTGCTGAGGTACCTATTTCTTCTTCCTCTATGAATTTACTGCAATTATCAATTGATGATGTTTCGGATGAAATTGCATATTGGAATATGGGTATTATATCTTATGTAATTGGGGGGAATCCATATTTGACTTCTTTCACTGGATTCTGTAATTGAATTTTGGGAGCGAAGAATATTGATAAAGTGATTTCGAGTAAGAAAGAGGTTTTCTGATTAGATTCTTGAATGTGGAAACCAAGCAGAGAGCTCTTAATTATGCCCATATGCTGTTTGATAATCGAAATGTTTTATTTAAACAATGGATTGATGGAATGGAGATTGATAGTACTTAATTCAATAGAATTCCTGTTTGGGTTCAATTGCTAGACCTTCCTCTGAAGTTATGGGGGAAGAATTGTCTGGAAAAAATTGTGGGTATTATTGGTACTCCAATTAAACTGGATTCTGCTACCCAGAAGAAATAGAGGGTTAAATTTGCTAGATTCCTGATTGAGGTAGATTTGGATGGTGAGTTTATGGATAAAATTGAATTCATAGCTGAGAATGGGGCTTTAGTTCAATAGAAAGTGATCTTTGAGTGGATACCTAGGAAGTGTGCTTCATGTATGCAAATGGGGCATGAAACTAATGAATGTAAGAAGATGAGGAAGGAACGGAGGCCTAAGATTGTGCAGACACAGGAACATGTTGCTGCTGCTTAAGTGACTGAGAAAGAACAACCTGCTCTTGAGAGGAATAATCAGGGATTCATTACCCAAAAAAAGAAAATTGGTGTCAGGAGTAAAATTCCTAGTCCTGCTATTTTAGTAAGGAACTCTTTTGACAGACTTCCAATGGAGGATGGTGCTGGGGAATATTGGAATGTTGGGAATGTTGAGTGTACTGGAGGTGATAAGGGTGGCGCTCACATTTTAGGGCTAGGTGGAAATGGATAGGGTGCTAGTGTGGAATGTAAGGGACATTAATGGCTCCTCAAAGTAGAAGGAAGTCAAGCACTTCCTATTGGATCAGAAAATTGGTTTATACTATTTACTAGAAACAAAAATACAGAATAAGAACTTTCCTGTGGTGCATAATAATACGTTTCAAGGATTGGAAATTACCTCGAATTTTTATAATAAAAGGGGGTAGAATTCTTGTTGCTTGGCTTCCTGATTTCTTAGGTTCAGGTGTTGCAGATTCATGCCCAACTTATTCATTTGAAAGTGAAGAATATGACTACAGCCTGTGAATTTTTTCTTAAAGTTGTTTATGGAGTTAATGATGATATGGGGAGGGATGATTTGTTGAGTAGATTGAATGAGATTGGGGAAAGCATGAAGGTACCCTGGATTATATAAGGTGATTTTAATTCTCCTTTGAATTATGAGGATAGAATGGGAAGACCTATTACTCATTCTGAGATTGACAGATTAAGGGAGTGTGTGAGGTTTTGTGAAGTTCAGGATATGAAGTGTGTTGGGGGAAAGTTCACCTTGAATAATAAGCAAGAGGGAGACAATAGGGTATACTCAAATATTGATAGAATTTTGGTTAATGGTGCCCGGATTAGTGCTTTTCCTGAATCTCTTGTGCATTACCTTCCTGAACTATATTTTGATCATTGTCCTACTGTGATCAATCTGGATAAGGTTGGGGTTGTGGTGAACTCTTGTTTTAAGTTTCTTGATATGTGGGTTTCTCATCCTAATTATCAAGATGTTGTGAAGAAAGCTTGGGATTTGGATATGCATGGGGTGCAAATGTATCAGTTTGTTAAAAGATTAAAAGCCTCGAAGATTGATTTAAAGAAGCTTCACATATATGATTTTGTGGATATAAAGGGAAAGTTTAATGAAGCTAAAATGAATTTGATGAAGTTAAAAAAGGATATTCAGATTCATCTGGATAATGATAGCTTGAAGAATAGGGAGTTTGAGATGTTTGCTGAATATTCTCAAATTAGGAGTCAGTATTACTCTTGGTTATCTCAAAAATCTAAGATTAATTGGCTTCAAGTTGGGGATGATAACACCAAGTTCTTTCACAGAAGCATCAAGATGAGAAGGTATAAGAAGAAAATGATTGCTGTGAAGAATATTAGTGGGGTTTGGTGTGATAATCCTAGGACTGTTTTTGAAGCCTTTGTTGAGTATTATAAAGGTCTTTTGGGAATGATCGTGGTGAGAGAGTTAAAGTTTGTAATCATAATGTTCAGGAGAGATATGTTTTGAATGAGGATCAAAGGCAGATGCTGTGTAAACCTTTCTCAAGAGATGATGTGAGGAAGGCCATCTTTTCTATTATTGGGGCTAAAGCACCAAGTCCTGATGGCTATAACAGTACCTTTTTCAAGAATTCTTAGAATATAATTGGTAAGCAAGTGACTGATGCTGTGCTGCAGTTTTTTGAGACAGGGAAGATGCTTAAGGAGTTGAATTGTACAATCCTTACTCTGATCCCTAAGGTTGAGCATCCTGAATATGTGACTGAATTCAGACCAATTGCTTGTTGCAATGTCCTTTATAAGTGCATTACAAAGATGATTTATAGTATATTAAAGCTAGTCTTACTGATGTTGTTGCTTAGAATCAAACTGGATTTGTTGAAGGGAGACAAATAATACAGAATATAAGTATTATCTAGGATATTGTTGCTAGGTACGGTAGAAAGAATTCTCCTAGTGGTTGTCTTTTGAAGATTGAAATCAAGAAAGCTTATGACTCTGTCAAATGGGAGTTTGTGGAAGAAATACTTGTAGCACTCAATTTTCCAAGAAAGTTCATTGATTTAGTAATGGTTTGTGTTAGAACTCCTTCCTTCTCCATATCTATTAATGGTAAGATGGAAGGTTTATTTCATGAGAAGAAAGGATCAAGGCAAGGTGATCCTATGCCACCTTTACTCTTTGTGATCTGTATGGAATATTTGTCTAGGCACTTGAGAAAGATGGATGAGGATCCTTAGTTTTAGTTTCATTCCAGATGTAGAAGATTGAAGATTAATCACTTAGTCTTTGTAGATGATCTGATAATGTTTTACAAAGGTGATTTTGACTCATTTCAGCTTATGTTAAGGACTCTAGATACTTTTGCAGCTGCTTCAGGCTTGGTAGCCAATGAAGGCAAGTCTAATATGTACTGCTGTAATGTAGAGAAGGAGGATAAAGTTGGATTGCTTCAGAATTCTGTCTTTTGTGAGGGTATAGTAGTCTCCCTTAGCTTTTAAGTATCTCGGGGTGAATGTTAGCTCCAAGAAATTGTCTTGGGATGACTGTCAGTGCTTGATTGATAAAATCACAGCAAGGATTAGAAGCTGGGGTGCAGATCTCTATCTTATGCAGGCAGAACTTAGCTTGTGAATTATGTACTTATGTCTCTTCACAATTATTGGGCTACTATTTTACTATCCCAAAAGTGGTGTTAGATGGTGTCTATGCTATATGCAGAAATTTTTTTGGGAAGGGAGAGTTGTTTATACTAAAGCTCCCCCAATAGCTTGGGACATTGTATGCAGATGTAAGAAACAGGGTGGCTTAGGTGTGTAGAATTGTTATAATTGGAATATTGCAGCTATTGGGAAGCAGATTTGGAATATTTCTCAGAAAAAGGATATCCTTTAATTTGGCTAAGATGGGTCAATGAGATGTATTTGAAAGGAAGAACTTGGAAGACGTTCTAATGTGTTCACAACACCAGCTAGAACTGGAAGCAACTCTGGTGGGTTAAGGACAAAATGAAGACAGGATATTCTGGTAATGTTTGGACTGACAATCCTAAGGGTTACACAATTGCAAGTGGGTATAACTGGTTAAATGCTCAGCATGAAAAGGTTTTGTGGGGGGCGGGGGGGGGGGGGGATTAGGTCTAGAATAAGTTGAACATCCCTAAACACAAATTTGTGTGCTGGATGATTATGTGGAGAAGGATTCGATTTAGGTCTCATCTTCTCAAAATTAGGGTGTGCACTAACTCCTCTTGTCCTCTCTGTGAGAATGGTGAAGAGACCATAGATCACTTATTTTTTAACTATGATTACAGCAGGAAATGTGCTAATGTGTTGCAAGAGAAGCTGAAATAAAGCTGGAGCCTCTGAATATTGAAGACTGTAATAATAAGATGAGAAACGTCAGAGGAAGATTTCAAGTTCAGGTTGTATACAACTGCTATGCAGGGTTGCTTTATGTTATCTGGATTCAGAGAAACAAAGTAATATGGGATAAAAGCCTTATGCAACCAGAGAAGGTGATTCACAAATTGTGGTCTGAGCTTTTTCACTGAATATTTTATGCTATGCTGCTCAAGACTAGAAGAAGGAATCAAAAGTGGTTCAAGGACCTATTTAGAAGCTGAAGCTGCCTTTTTTGCTTATTTTTCTATTTGCTGTTATTGTGGTTGCTTTGTTGTTGTTACTGTCTTTTAGGGATCCTTTGCCCTATGGTGTTTTGAATTACTGTCTTTGTTGATTAATAAAATGTCTTTTTACGTTTTTTTTTAAAAAAAACTTTGGCATTGTCGACCTCAACCCGCTTGCTTGAAATCTTGTGACCAAGGAAGATTCCCTCTTCAACCATGAAGTGGAATTTCTCCCAATTTAGGACCAAGTTGACCTTCTCACATCTTACTAAGAATTTGCCCAAATTGGACAAACAATCTTCAAATGAAAGGCCCCCTACCGAGAAGACATCTATGAACACTTCCATTTCGGCTTCAAGCATGTCTCCAAAGATACTCATCATGCACCTTTGAAAGGTCGCCAGTGCATTCCAAAATCCAAACGTCATCCTTCTATATGCAAAAGTACCATATGGACAAGTAAAAGTTGTCTTCTCTTGGTCATCCGGGTATATGGGGATTTAAAAGAAACCCGAATAACCATCAAGAAAGCAATAATACTTGTGCTTGGTTAGTCTCTCAAGCATTTGGTCGATAAAAGGGAGGGGAAAATGACCCCTTTTAGTGGATGCATTTAGACGTCTATAGTCTATGCACATCCTCCAATCGATCACTGTTCTAGTTGAAATGAGATCACCATTCTCATTTTCAACTACGGTCATTCCTCCCTTTTTAGGGACCACATGAACGGGGGAAACCCTTCTAGAAATCGAAATGGGGAAGATGATGCCGACATCAAGGAGTTTGGTGATTTCTTTCTTCACCTCCTCCCCCATTTGAGGATTGAGTTTCCTTTGCCTTTTAATGGAAGGCTTAGCACCCTCCTCAAGTGTTATGTGGTGCATACATAAAGCGAGACTGATACCTTTGAGGTTATCAATGGTATAGCCTAAAGCACCTTGTTGGTTTCTCAAAACACCACATAACATTTGAGTTTGGCACTCGTTCAAAGAGGAATTCACAATCACCAGAAAAGTGGAATTAGGACCCAAAAACACATACCTTAGGTGTGATGATAAAGGATTTAACTCTACCATTGTAATATCCTCACCTTCTCTTGAGGTAGCAATTTCCAATGCATCATCACTTGTGATTCCCATGAATACTTGCTCAATGCTCTCTTCCGTACTTCCTTCAAGCATTTCTTCATACAATGCAATCTCCTTTCCTTTCTCACCTATCTTTTCCTTGTTCAAAAGGACATTCTTAAGGGCACCGTTAGTAGTGAGAAAATGCTCATGCATAGAAGTCACAATAGAATCAATAGTATCAATCATCATACAATTAACAATATTAGAGCTTGGATATTTCATGGTCTCATTCAAATCAAATTGGATTTTTTTTGTGAAAAACTACCTTTTATATACAACTTTTTGTGAAAAACTACCTTTTAAAAAAATTGTTGTAAATGACTACCTCTTTTTTAAAAAATGTTGTAAGGGACTACCACTTGCCGGAATCTGACTGTTGACTCACTTTCCCCGCGTTGACCACCCCACGTGGCGGCCTTTTCCCGTTTTCAACCACCCCCACCCCCACCCCCTCCTCCTCCTCCCTTTTCTAGTTTTTGACCACCCCCTACCTCCTCGCCATCACCACCCCCTCCCTTGTCCAGTTTCTGACTGCTGCACTGGTTACCCCTCCGCCTTCCTTTTCCAATTCCGACCATTTTCCACCCCCGCAACGCTCCTTTTCCCTAGCCCTCCTTACCCCTTCTTGTAGCCCTCTAACAGAATTATCAATTTTCGGCCACTCCTCTCCCTACCCCCACTTCCATTATTTTCGGCGCGACAGCCCTTTCCCTGCGAACCTCCCTTTACTGCTCATTATTTCCCTCGAATTGAAACGAGGCCCCTTCCCCTTGATTCTTGATTTCCGGCCACCCCTCAAATAAATTATCAATTTCCGGTCAAATTTCATCCCACCTACGCATTTCTCACCCTCAAAATCCCGCCCACCCTCCTTCGACCCCCTCGAAAACCATAACCCTTCCCTTCCTTTCCTCAATTGTTTGGTATTTACAATAATTAATTTTTTAATTTGATTGCTGCGTTATTGTTGTTAGTGTACCGTGGTTGGGATGGTGGTTAGTATGGCTACTATTTGCAGCTTGGTGGGTGTGGTGGTGTAATTATTGGTGGCGTCAAGAGGTAAAGATGGAGAGTGGTGGTGCAGTGATCGCAGGGGAATGGAGTTAATGGTGTTGCTGTTTGAAGGTCGTGGAATTGGGGAGCTATTAAGGGTTTGTGTTTGATTTTCCGGGATGGAGGCGGTTTCAAGTGGGGTTTGCGTGGGGGCGGTTGTAAGGGTTTTTTGAGGTGGGTTGAGGTGTTGTGGTAGTGGGGCGATGGTCAAGATGGCGGCATTGCTGGTGGTGCATGCATAGAAAAAAAAGAAAAATAAATAAAGGTCATGTGACCGACACGTGGGTGGTCAACGCCGGAAAAGTGAGTCAACGGCCAGATTCCGGCAAGTGGTAGTCATTTACAACATTTTTCAAAAAAGAGGTAGTCATTTACAACATTTTTTTAAAAGGTAGTTTTTCACAAAAAGTTGTATATAAAAGGTAGTTTTTCACAAAAAATCCAATCATATTCTATCATCTCATATCCTACTTTTAGTGAAATTTTAGCACTTTTAGCGTCTATTAAAGCACCCGAAGTAGCAAGAAAAGGTCTTCCTAGAATTATTGGAATATTCACATCTTCATCCATTTCTAAAACAACAAATCCACCGGGATTACAAACTTTCTCACCCTTAGAGGAACATCATCTACCTTACCCTTAGGAAATTTGATAGAACGATCAGCCAATTATAGGGTAATGTTGGTGGGTAGAAGTTCCTCTATCTCAAGTCTTTGATATACCGAATATGGCATACGGCTAACACTAGCCCCAAGATCACACAAAGCATTATCAATTTGCATTTTATATATAGCACAAGGGATAAAAATTTACCGGGATTTTTCTATTTCGGAGGCATTTTGTTCATGATAATTGCACTACAATTCTCGGTGAGATTCACCGTTTCCACCAATTCACACTTTCTCCTTCCACTTAAAATGTCTTTTAATAATCTAGCATAGTTAGGCATTTGCTTGATAGCATCGGTAAAAGGAATTGAAAGGTGAATTTGTTTCAATGTTTCAAGAAACTTTCCAAATTGCACATATAATTTGTTTCTAAAAAATTTGTGAGGATAAGGTTGTTTTTGCAATTGTTATTTCTCTATCTCTTTTTCTCTTTTTTCTTCACTTTCTTTTTCAAAATATTTCTCTTTTTCACATTCTTTTTATTTCTCACGTTCTTTTTCTTTTTCATTCTCATGATTTTTCTCTCCTTCTTGATCAAAATGACTCTCAAGGGGAGGCTCACTCATGTTCACTTTCTCATTGCTTCTCCTAGGGACACTCTCTTCCAACACTTTACCACTCCTAGTTGATATGGAATTGACGGGCGTCTTGGGATTTAGTCCTTGGGGTGGAAGTTTGGAAGTGCTAGTCCCTTCCTTTAAAGCATTGACCAATTGAGAAATTTGTGTTTCAAGCATTTTGTTATGGGTCTTGACTTCACTAAATTTCTTATCACTAGAGGCCATGAAAGTATTTAACATTTTGGTTTGACTCTCCATAATTTCCTGTAAGTTAGATCTACTAGGTGGTGCTTGTGCATAGTAGTTATCTTGGGGAGCTCTATTACCTCTCACATTTGAATTTGAAGCATTTTGATTAGAAGAACCTCTGTTGTTATTGTTGTTCCAATTATTCCTATTATTAGAGTTCCCCCCTTGGTGATATTGGCCTTGATTCCCATAGTTCCCTTATTTATTTTGGTTATGGTTACCATAACCACCTTGTTGGTTGTAGTTACCTTGGGGATTTTTGTCCCTTTCGTTCCTATTTCCCCATTGGTTTTGGTTATGGTAATCATAATCATTTCCTCTTTGATTATAGGAATTTTCCCCTTGTTCTCTTTGATTAGGTGGTAAGTATCTTTGATTGTCATTGCTAGGTCTATTTTCATAAGACAAGGCATTGACTTATTCATTTTCATTATCATTACCATCTTCATATTGGGGTTGAGGTTGGGAATCATAACTGCAAGAAGAGGTATCATGGTCACATGACCTACAATTTTCACAAAATAAACATCCATGTGGCATGTTAGTAGATGTAGAAGGAAAATAGTTAGAATTTATACCTCTCCCATTAGATTAGGAGAGATGCTCTTGTTGTGAAGTGGAGGTCTCAAGTTTTGCCTTGATAGATTTCATCTCCTTACCAAGGTTGGGGATTTGAGACGTCAAATTATTGATGGCGTTGAGGTGATCGACGGAGTATACCACATTTCCTCCTTTTCTTAGAGACTCCCTCTCACCTTCTTGCCAATCCATGTGGTGCTTCATCACATTCTCAATTATTTCAATGACTTGCTCCTTCGTTTTGTTCATGATCAGGCCACTCGCTCTCGTATCTAAGCTAGTCTTTCCTTGTGGGCTCAAGCCCCCATAGAAAATTTGAAGCACTTGGTATGTCGGAATGCCATGATGAGGACACTCTCTTTGATATTATTTGTATCTTTCCTTGCCTGGTATATGGTTTCCCTAGCCTTTTGACGAAAACCTTAGATTAAAGCCCTTGCCTCGGGCGTCTTCTTTTGAGAGTAGAATCTCCCTAAGAAAGCCGTGGTGACCACATCCCAAGTTCTCAAAGAGTTAGGCCTTACCTCCTTCTCAAGCCATTCAAGAGCCCTTCCTATCAAGGAAAATGAAATAGCTTTAGTCTCACAAATTCTTGAGTTACCCCATTTACCTTGATCGTGTTGCAATATTTTTCAAACTCGTTCAAGTGTGCAAGAGGGCTCTCATGTTTTGCTTCACTAAATTGCCTCCTTTCAATCAAATTTATCATTACAGGCCGAATTTCAAAATCATTGGCTTGAGTAATGGGCGGAGCAATGCTACTTGAAGCTCTATAAGCTCCCGGAGTTCCCAACTCCTTTAAAGGTCTTTAAGGTGGTGGATCTGTGTCACCCATTTGCTCTTGTTCCTCCTCGAAATTGACCTCCCTAGTTGGGGAAGTAGTTAATGACCTAGAATCGATTCTCCTTATTCTCCTATAGGTTTTCACAATCTCGGTATCGTAAGGCACTAAAATCCTGTTACGAGTTCTGCGCATACACTCTCAACAATTTCGATTAGTAACAAGGTTACAAGTGTAGCCAAAATGAAACACACTCTTTTTGAATTTTTGTTGTTTTATGGTGAACTAGACTTAAGTAATCAATTAATAGCAATCAACATCATCGGTCCCCGGCAACGATGCCATTTTGATGGGCGTTAGAATGGTCGCACATTCCACACTCAATCAAACACACTTATAAAAAAAACATCCTACAAACCAAGCATAATGACAATTAAGAGTTCAGTCCACAAGGAACGGGATATGGTTGCTAAAGATCTTAACACTGAAGCTAATTCTAAGTCTTTGGTGAATTGAGGGTTTGTCGAGTAGACAAACAAACTATGGTTCTAAAATGATGGATTAAAGACACTAGGGAATGGGATCCACTCAACCAAGGAAATTAGGCAAACGAGGAGTAAAATAGACAATATATAGCAAGGACTATATGTAAGATCAACCTCATGCAATTAGAAAACAACTCACACTACTAAACTTAGATTCCTCATTAGTTTAGTAGTAGAAGATACATAATCAAATTGCAATAAGTATGCCATGCTCAATTCAAGTTTCCATATCAAATTAAGCATATCATGCTATCAAGCTCCTAAGTCAAGGGTAGCTAATCTTATCATGAATAACTAACAAGCAATCTCATACAATCAATTTAATTGCAATATAAACATCAATGCTTCTCCCACATTTGCATAACTAACCCATAGGTTAAGCTTCACCCAACCCCTAGCAAGAAGACTACTCACAACTCATATTTATCAACATGCAAACAAGTATTAGGGTTCTAACTACTTCAATAATTGGGGAAAAGTTGTTAACAATTGAATTCACTTCATCCAACAACAAATTATCAAGAACTAAAAGGATTCAAGTAACATGCAAATACCAAATAAAATATGAAATTAAGTAGAAAAAGGTTGAAGAAATTACTAATTGAAGCTTCAAATGTTGATTACAAAGTGCCAAATCTTGAGAATGATCCTTAAACTTCACTAATGCAATGATTAGATTGATGGAAACTAAGCTAAATTAACTAAGAGGAATGTTTCAAACAGGAGTTTCTAAAAACTAGGATATTGTTGTCCAAGTTACAAATGAGCTAAAAGGGATGTATTTATACTCCTCGAAACACATAGGTAAATTTGTCAAAATAAAACAAAAACCCAGCGAGGAGTGCCCGCTCCATAATGTGGAGCGCCAGCTCCTCAGCTAGGAGCCCCGCTCCTGAATGATGCGCGCCCGCTCTTGCTTGCTTCAGAAGAAGGTAGATTCAAAGCTTCCTAGGAGGAGCGCCCGCTCCTCAAAGGGTGCACGCCCACTACCTTGCTCCACAGCATAGGCAGAATTGATCTTCATTGGGAGGAGCGCCCGCTCCTCCTTACTTCAGTGTTATGGCAGAATGTCTGGAGCAGCTAGGAGCTCCCGCTCCAGCAAGGGAGCACGCCCGCTCTTCAATGGAATGGACTTGGGAAAAATGTGGTAAGTTGAGGGGTGCCCGCTCCAGAGAGGGCTCTCCTTCCTTTTGTTCCTTTCCTTGAACACATTCCACGCTTTGAAAGTTTGTCAAATGAGTCATAAGACCTATAAAACAAGGACAAACACAAACAAAGAGGGGGCGAAGCTGAGATACAACATTTTCAATCAAAAACGAGATAGAAAGAGGGGAAAAGATTGCAAAATTGGGTTTGAATTAACACAATAAGTGGTCAAATAAACCACTTATCAGTAAGATGCACAGAGAAAAATCGAAGAAGGGTGTGTTGTGGAAAAAAGTGTCTAAATTGTGGGATTTTCCTTATTGGAAACACTTATCGGTTCGACATTGTCTTGATGTTATGCATATTGAATAAATGTTTGTGAGACACTAATTGGGACTTTGTTGAATATTAAAGAAGGACAAAGGATGGTGATAACGTGCGTAGCGACATGAAAGAAGCCAGAATTCGACCTAAGTTATGACCTGAAAATAATCATGCAACAAAAAATCATTTTTGCCCCATGCTTGCTATACATTGTCTAGAGAAGAAAAAAGGATCTCTTGTGAGTGTTTGAAAGGAATCAAGGTGCCGACAGGATATTTGTCGAACTTAGGGCGTTTTGTTTCTACTCTTGATAAGAAAATTGTTGGTATGTAGTCCCATGATTTTCATGTGATGATGTAAGTGTTCATGCCAATTGCACTTCGACGGCTTTTGCCAAACATGTTACGCATGCTGTTGTGAAGCTTTGTTTGTTTTTCAATCCAATTTGCAGTAAGGTGATTGATCTAAAAACACTCAAAAATATGGAATATAATATTATTGAAACATTATGCAAATTCGAGATGTATTTTCCTCCTCCTTTTTTGACATAATGGTTCACCTTGTTATACACTTGCCTCATGAGATAAAGGAGTGTGGTCCTGTATTTATGCTTTAGATGTACCCTTATGAGAGGCAAATGGCTACTTTAGGAGATAAGAAAAAACAGAGCAAATCCTAAAGGGAGCATAAATTAAATAACCATAGTAGAGGAAGCAGGGAACTTATTAGCTAAGGCTAACAAAATTGGGATTCTGAATTCTCGTCACGAGGGAAGACCTTAAAGGAAGGATACAATAGGTTGAAAATTGGTTAAACCTCCAGTTGATCGATATAAGAAAGCCCACTGAGTTATGCTACAAAACCTATCTGTAGTTCATCCATACATTGAAAAACATGTCGATGAGTTGAAAATTCACAATCCCAAGATCAGTTCCTATGCTTTGATGCAGGAGCATAATCGCCTCTTTGTTGAGTGGTTTGAAGGCCAAGTGAAGCTTGAATTGAGAAGAAATGAGAATGTTTCATAAACGATCAAGCTAAGTGGCTTTCACGAGGTCTACAACCACTTGTTTATACATATGAGGGTTACGATATCAATGGATTTTCTTTTGCCACTTGTTGTCGGGATGAAAAAAGTGTGCAACAAAATAGTGGTGTTGTCGTGGTTGCATCTTCTACTAAATACTCAAGTGCTAGGGATACAAAGCCAATCGAAGCTGCATAGGAATATTATGGTGTCATTCAAGAAATTAAGAAGCTGGATTATGTTGATTTCACAATTCCTTTATTTTGTTGCACATGGGTTGATAACCGTCGTGGTCTGAAAATCGATGAGTTATTTGGATTCACCTTGGTTGACTCTAGTCAATACATTGATGGTGAAAAGCCTTTTGTATTAGCCTCACAAGAGAAACAAGTATTGTACATCAAGGATAATATAGATCTACAATGGCGTGTTGTAGTTGAAGGCAAGAGAAAAATTATGGGTGTGGAAGATGTTGTGGAGGAAGAAGAGTATGTCCAATTTGATGACATCCCATCTTTAACAATGGGAGTGCAGCCTCTACAAGAAAGGGAGGATATTGCTGATGATGAAGAGTATGATCGTTAGGAAGGGTTAGTGGTTCTTATAACTACACCCGAGGTTTGTGTTATTGTATTCCTTTAACAATATATTTGTATTTTTTGGCAATAAATATTGAATTAATTAAGTTGGTATATATCTAAATCAGTAGTTGCTTTATTGTATAGTATTTACATTAATATGATTTTATTGGTATGATATTGATTCTTATTCTTATTAATTTAATTTCTTGTGTAGGTGTAGGCATAAAACAATGGAAGAAAACATAGATGATCATGATGGACAGGAACAATCAAATGATATGGATGCCTCCACTTCCTAAGGAAAATCATCTACAAGAAAGGGACGAGGCCCATCTAAAGCATTCTAAACAACTACACCCATGTTCTTCAAATTTGATGAGTTTGATATGCCTATCGGAAAATGGGAATCTTCTTATGGGAAGCAAATTGGTAATTGTGCTCAAAGAATTAACATTAGTGTGAAGGGATATCCGAAGTATGATAAAGTTCAAAAGCAAAACTTGTGGGAGGAGAGTAAGGTAATTAAGATATAAATATGGTTAGTTCTCAAATTAAATGATACTTACAATTAATTCTGAATATTAACATCCTCTAATTTTGTAGCGAAAGTTCCATATTGATGATCCCAATGGTGTTAGAGAAGAAGTTCCACGAAGCTGTGTGTTCTAGATTTAGGAAGCACAAGTCTTGGTTAGTTTCACAATTTATAACTAAGGAAACTACACCTCCGCCTGACTCACCTAGTGCAAACATTAAGCTGTGGGAGCTTTATGAAGGTTACATCACAGAAGAGCAATGGAAAGAGTTTGAGATATATTGCAATTTAGATGAATTTAAGGTGTGTAAGATATTATGAAAATATTTTCACATACTTCATTTCAACTACAACATTACTTACAATGTTTTGTTCTATTTGTAACAAGCTCTAAGTAAGAAAGGAAAGGAAAATGCAAAGAATAATAAGCATCACCACCATCTAGGCACCAAGAGTTATGAGAGGGCTCGCGTTGATTGGAGTAAGCCAAATATAATTCAAACTAATCTTCAACCTCAAGCACCACAAGGTCCACGACAAGAAGTGTAATGAGTGAAAAGGTTCAAAACCGGTCTCTTTGGTGGATTTTAGCCCGTCAAACTCGTCGTGCAAATGGATCGTGAGCTATAGACGTGAAGAATGCTAAAACACATAAAATAGCCAATGCTATTGTAAGTGTTGTTCAAAGTAACTAAGAATTTGTTATTTTCATATAAATACCTAGATATTTATTCTAATATATATTTATATATTGATATTTTTTGGAATAGTTGGAAAACTTGCAAAAGATTGCTAAAGGAAACGATTTAAGTGAAGATATTGGTATGGATAACCTTAACAAGGCCTTAGGAAAAAAGGATCACCGCGGGCATGTGAAAGGACTAGGAAGGTGTGGGGTTGGATTTAGTCACACAAAAGTATTTGGGAAGGGATACAGAAAGGGTAAATAATTTAGACAAGGTGGATACTTGATGAGTCATATTTATATAGAGTTTATAGGCACGTTTATGCTAAGTTTATAGTAGCTTTTTAGGTCTTTTGTTGCTTTTTAGGACGCAAATGCATAAGTTGTTTGTTTTGTGCTCTATTATGCTCCGTTTGTGTTTGTCTTGATGTTTCAGGTAATTTTATAGTCATTTGGACGCTTTTGAAGTGTTTGGAGTTTATTCGGATGATATTTAATTTAGATGCAAGCCGACGAATTAAGCTTATTAATCGTAGATACCATGTTCGTGAATGTTGATTTTGATTTTGATATTTATATGCATAAGTTGTTTGTTTTGTGCTCTATTACGCTCCGTTTGTGTTTGTCTTGATGTTTCAGGTAATTTTATAGTCATTTGGACGCTTTTGAAGTGTTTGGAGTTTATTCGGATGATATTTAATTTAGATGCAAGCCGACGAATTAAGCTTATTAATCGTAGATACCATGTTCGTGAACGTTGATTTTGAGATTTATATGCATGAGGAATGAATATAGCATCCACAAGGGTTTTTATGCACTTTTCGGAATTGAATTTGAGTTAGAAACGAAGTTAAAAGATATTTTACAAAGTGGCAAAACTGAACTTTGTCCACTCTTTTGATCATAACTTGAGTTTTACAGATCGGATTGATGGGATTCAAATTGCGTTGGAAACTAGACTTGAAGAGATTTCCAATGATAGGTTACATGACCCAAGAAGTCTCCTAGAACAGAAGTTATGGCCGTTTTAATCCAAGCTAGGTAGCCTGCGACCATACCCCGCGCCCAATCGAGGCTCCGTAGCTACTGCCAGGGCGCGGGGCTGACCTGTGCCCGCAGGTTTTGGCGAGTGAACAGCAGCCACGAGGCTTTGTCGCTGTCACGTCTTCACTCGTCCCTTTTGCATCGATCATCTTCGTGCCACGTCATCATCTATGGTCCAATAGTAATGCGGCTTATGTATTTTTTTTTTCTTTATTTATCTTTAGATTAATTTTAGGATAATATAAATACTCCAAGGAATATTATTTTTCCCTTATGCCTTTTATATCTTTTATTATTTTACGTTCTTTTTAGTTTTCTCTCGAACCCTAGTTTCTCATGGCATCTCCATGGATTCTTCCATGGATGATTCTTGGGTTTATTATTTCAATTCATTGAGGTATTTTATTTCTATTTCTTGTTTTTAATTATGTTTTATTCCTTAGATTTAGTTTTAATTATTTATTTCATGCTAGAGTAGTTTATTTCTAGGGTTTGAGAATCCATGTTTATATTATGAATCTTGATTGATAATTTTACTATTTTGATTATTGATTTCTCTAATTGATAGTGTTTTATTGTTAATCTTGCAACCTGATCAATTGTTTGATTAATTCATGTTAATAAGAGTTTGAATCGAAAGATCTTATTTTTAGAGGCTTCCCTACAATTAGCAATTCTGATTATGTTAGCGACCGTATTGCATATGTTGAATTGAGAGCGTTAAGACCCGACCGTAGGCTTAGCAACTGCTCTAGATAATTGATTGATGGAATTTTTACTGATATTTGATAGATTTAGAGCTATAAACATGGTGAACCATAACCCTAGGTCTTTTTATCAATTGTTTTATTCCTATTTTAATTTAGACTACTTCCCTATCCCAATTTCGTGACATAGTTTGGTTTCTCCAATTTCTTAGAGGTTAGATTGAATACCATCTCCCTGTGGATTCGACCCTACTTACCCTACTACATTGTTAGTTGGTTTTGTTAGGAATTTATTTTTGACAGGTGTATGACAACCTATCAATACTCATTAGAAGAGTTAGAATCATGAAAGCTACACTAACTCAAGAATTTGAGGTGAGGCTAGAAGTAAAGGTTGAAGAGAAAATTCAAGAGAGGATTGGAGAAAAGGTTGAAGAGAAGATGCAAGAGAGGTTGGAACGACGTGTGGCAATGGAGGTGAAAGCTTATCTCTCCAATTTACTGTCATAGATGATCGATGACGTGGAGGCATTTCAAGGAATTCAAGTGATGACGACCATGGAGGCAACACAAAGTACTTATGTAACAGAGGTATGTGTCTTATTGTAGACACCTAAAAACGTCTCCACAAAACCAAACCCGATGATGAACAACCTTTCACCGCCATTATTGGTAGGGTTGAGTATTTGAACTTGGGAGAGCTTAAATCCATATTCATTCCCAGTAAATTTCATAAACCAACTCAATTTCTAGCTTATTTCCCTAAACCATAACTTACTTTCCACTTTTCGTGTACACATCACTAAACCGAGAAAAACTGATTTTTTTGGCTCTATAATTTTGATCCAATTATTATTTTTTTGGATAGGCCTTTCAATAAGCTTTCCAAAAATATAGCATAAGCCAATTTCGATTTAAAACGACGAATATATGAGCAAAATACTAAACTCGGCCCAAAACCAACACCCTTTCACTAAAACGGCCATATCTTAAAATCTACAAATTATTTTGACCTTATTCTAATTGGTTTAGAAATTATTAAGCTTTCCAATGTTATATACCTTATTCAAGTTACGAATCAAAAGTTATCGTAGTTTTAAAAACACGTAAAAAACTGGGATTATCGCGCAGCAGATAAAATGCCGCGACGCAATAAAAGCTGACGTGGCACGGTGCATATTGTCGTGACACAGTATTCTACACCATTTCACGGTGCTTTTTTTTGTGTATTTTCGAATAAAACAAAACACCATGACACGGCACCACGTGCCGCGACACGGTGGACTTTGTCGTGTCACGACATTTTCTACTATGTCACGGTACATGTGTCGTGTCACGGGATTTTCCTGTGTTTTCTCCGCGTAAACCCTGCACATGTTTTATAATTTTAGGGCAGCTATTGCACCGCGACGCGGTATTATGTACCGTGTCAAGGCACGTTTTGTCGTGTCGCGGCAACCTCTACCGTGTCGCGGCTCCTCAAAACTAGGGTTTTATCTTTTTAGGGTTTCGTGTGTTCCCTCTACTCATTTTCTCTATAAATACCCCCTCCTTTCTACAGTTCGGGGCACCAACAATTATTCTCTCTCCCTCTACACAAAAAATATTCTCTTCTCTCTTTCTCTCTTGCTTTAGCCTAAACCCTAGCCACCTTATTCTTCCATAATACTTCTCCTAAGCACTCCAAGGAGTCCATACAACATTTAAGGTTCCGTCCTTAAATCAAGGCGTGGAAGGTATAATTAACTGAGGGTTTGGACCAAATTAACTCTACTTTTAATTTAATTTCAATTTGATTTATATTTTTATTGAATTTACTAACAATTTATTCATGATGCAGCAATTTAAAGGAGCGCGCGAAATGTGAGTAATTAATTACTTTAATACTTATTTTATTTTTATATTTCTAGTATATCATGATTAGTTTAATTAATTTATATTTGATTTGACTAACAACTTATTGTTAAATTGCTTCCAATATTAATCTTTATTCTATTATATTTTTTATAATCACCATATTGCATGTTTAAAGGGAATATGTAATTGAAAATCACGCCTTCTAAGATAATTTGGACAACCGATTTTGGTTCCTTTTTAATCTGATTATTTAATTGAAGTGATCACCATGTTTTAGAATTATGTGTTGTATTAATATTCAACCAATTTGGCATAATAATAGTTTGGAGCGAATTGAATCTTTGTTTGCATGCCTTTGAGATCGCAGGAATCACTTTTCACTATAAGAATCGAGTAGAGGCTTGACAGGCTAAAGTCGTATCACCCAATCAAAAGTAATTCCTAAATCCTCTAACTAATGTAGATAGGGAAGTAGGGTCAAATCCATATGGAAACTGGTCTTTCTATTCCTAATTAGTTAAAGTAATCTAAATTATTAAGTAACAAATTAATAATATGGAAGGGAAAAAAAAACTAATAAGATTAAGGGTAGAGAAGATCAAGGAATAAAGGCCTAGGGCATAGCTTCACCAATAAATAATATTCCAAAGTATAACATGAAAATCAATCATCAATGCATCAATTAACCAGATCATAAAGGGCTTTCAATACGTATTACAATAACAGAATTAATCTACCGATATTAAATCTCATCTCTCGAATCTCGACTTAACCATTTAAAAATTAACCTGCCTATTGAAACTAAGCCTAAATATTAATTTTCATCTCTCGAATCTCAAATTAATATTGCTAAACTCATACATAAAAGGTCTGCACAAATCTAGTTGCATAGCATTAAATCAATCAATAGGAAATTAATCAAGCATTGATAATCAACAACAATAAATTACCCCTTCATATTATTTATGGATCCCCACAAACCCTAGAAAGAAAACTACTCACACATAATTAAATATAAAATAAACAAAGCAATTAAAGGAGACATGATGAATAAAAGAAATAAACACTAGTAGAAAAAATGCTATTTGTAACGCCCTATTAGTAACTGGCGTATATTATGCTAGTTACAGAAGCATCAGTAGTAACCGACTAAGATAATGCCAATTACAAATTCCATGACATTAGTAACCAACGTAGTAAATGTCAGTTACTAATATGTGGTGTATCATTATTTGAAATTTTATTAGTAACTGACTAAATAAATGTCAGTTACAAATGTTCAATCACAAAAAATTTGACTGAAAAACTTGTAACTAGCTTACAAACGCCAGTTACAAATACTTAGTCAAAGAAAGTTTGACCAAAGCGTTTGTAATTAGCTTATAAACGCCAGTTACAAATTTTAAGTCAAAAAAAGTTGACCAAAACATTTGTAACTAGCTTAGAAACGCCAGTTACAAATAACAAGTCAAAGAAAAGTTGACCAAAACATTTGTAACTAGCTTACAAACGCCAGTTACAAATAATAAGTCAAAGTAAAAATTTTGTAACTAGCTTACAAACGCTGGTTATAAATAATAAGTCTAACAATAATTTTTGTTTTTTTAAACCAACAAATATTAAGTTTCTAGTTTACTTTTTTTTTTTGAAGGAAAGTTTCTAGTTTTATACTTTCTCTTAATTTTATTAATTTTTCATTAAATTTTTTTTTTGAAAAGTAATATTAAGTCAAAGAAACTTTGACCAAAAATTTTGTAACTACATTACAAACGCCAGTTACAAATATTAAGTCAAAGAAATTTTGACCGAATATTTTGTAACTGACTACAAAGAGTCAAAGACCAGTTACAAATACAATGTCATATATATGAAGTAAGGACTTGATTTTTTTTTCCCCTTTGGCTCCGACTTCTTGCGCGGCTTGTTCCTCCTACAGTTTTTCTTCTACCACTTCTTCCTCTTACTTCTTCCGTAACTTCTTCAATCAGATTTTTTTTTTTTCGAATTTGGGTACAGAAAAAGTGGTTCTAGATCGAGGTTTAAAGGTATGTAATTTTTCGAATTAGGGTTCTTGTAATTTTACCTTTCTTAATTCAATAATAGCCCTAATGTTTTAATTGAATCTATTTTTAATTGAATCTTGTTTGCTGATAATAATTATGTGATATTGTTCATTTAATTTTATGTATTATCGTAAAATTTTCGTTCGATTGTTTAATTGATGTTTTGGTTGATGTTAATTTCAAGAAAATGAGAGTTGTGAATTGAAAATTGAGGTTGGGTTTAGATGATGAATTATTAATAAGATTGGCAAAATTGTTGTGTCTAAAATTCATGGGATTAAAATCTCAGGGTTTAAATTTTGATATTTTATTGCATTCGTAACTCCTTAAAGTTATTGATTAGTCGCACTTGTTCTCGGAGGATCAGTTTGCTTGGTTAACTTCAGAAGGCTCGTTCTCCTTCGTTACGAGGTCTTTTTAAGTGATTTTTTTTTAAATTGGGTGAAATTTTGTCTACTTTTTGCCTACAAAATTTCAGATTTTTTCGAGTTCTTTTGCTATTAAACTGGACTGTTTTTCGCAACTGTGTCAGTTTTCGTCCGGGTTAATAGTTATTGCTGTTTGTGTGCGATTTTGTTCCAAGTTGTGCTGCGAGTTCAAGTTTTTTTTAATGCTTATTATAATGAGTAAATTAGGTGCTACATGGTGGCAGATATTGAGGGCAACATGTTTCTCAGACTATGAAGATCATATATAATTCAGTTTGTGAGTTAATCTTTGCATATAATTATAATAATCTCATGTATTTCCTGTTTATAATCTCATGCTTGTATTTCCTGTTTTCTACAAAAAAAAAAAGGAATATGCCAAAGCTGTGTGATGTATCAGTTTGTGAGAAACATCAATTTCTACTTTGTCAAGAACAGGGCTTACTTAATGTAAATCATGTGCGGAGTTGAAAGTGCAAGTTGGCCTTTTTTATGATGTTGGCATTGCTGGTGGCGCTTCTGGAGTTGCCGGAGGCCTCGTTCACCCCTATTCTCCTAAAGGTAGTTAGCTACAAGTATTGTAAAAGTATATAATAATACTATAAGTTTTACTAGCATTACAACTCTCAAATCTAATGCTATAAGTTTTACTTACTACCACTTACATTACAACTCTTGAATCTAATGCTATAAATTTTACATCAGGGGCATATTGAGGCCACCTATTAATACCAAGATATTAGATGTCATGCACCAGGTTATACTTCATTTCACAACCATAATCCGTCTCATCTCCTCACTTTATAACTCTAGCTTCTTATTTGCGGAATGCTCTTAATAGTCTACCAACTTGTCCAATACATACCCTTGATGGAACTACTGCAAGGGACCTTATACCAAACTTATGTACCCCTTTCAACACAACCTTCTTAATGCCTCTAGATGTCGATCTTAATCCCCGCAACTATCTTAAGGTGTGCTACTGCTAATCATCTTATTACTTTTTCCCTATGCTGAATGTTTTTCATTTCATTATGTTCTTTGTGCCAGGACCTTTTTCTCGCAACTCAACATTTGGTCAACAAGATCTCGTCAATAGGCTTCCCTACTAAGGAAATTACTTTGCACAACAAACTTGTAGCTTCACTAAGTCAACTGGGAGGTTATTTCTTATACCATATTTAGACATCAAGTGATGGAGTGCTTTCCCCTCACCTAACTGGATGAAGTTTGTTTATCGAGATGAATATGATTCGATCATAGTTTGTCTCAATTATTTAGACTTAATTTTTTAGTTGAAAGACTAAGCTAGCTTTCTTGTTGATGTTATGAGTATTCGCATATAGCTTAATAAAACAATATACTCCATAACACATTTCTGTATATCTACTTTTATTTTACCTACTGGTTATTGTTATTACATTCCTAAATTTTAAATTAATAATTTTATTTTTTTTCAAGTTTTAATTGTTTTGTTGAAAGTATAGTTTATTTTGGTGTATTGTATGTTGTAGGTGAAGTCTAGTTACAGGGAATTATTTGGAGTACGTGTTATGTTAGTTGAATTGTAACAGGTTTTACCACATTTGACAAAGGGTCGTTCGGTATGGTATACTACCAAGCTTGTTGTATTTGAATCAAATATTTATTAAAAAAAATACATTTATTAGTAACTGGCATAATCTAGTGCTAGTTACTAATAGATTTTTTTTAAAATAAAAAATACTATTTGTAACTGGCGTTAGACTATGCAAGTTACAAATAATAACCTATTCGTAACCGACGTAACCTAAGGCTAATTACAAATAGTATGTTTTCTAGCTTGGAAAATAGACTAGTAGTAACTGGCGTTAGTTTAGGCTAGTTACGAATAGTACATTATTAGTAACTAACATTAGCCAGTTACAAATAGTTTTCACTAGTTGTAACGGTGGCATTCGCAACCAACAATGCCAATTACAAAAAGTCAATTTCACCGGTTACAAATAGCATTTTTTCTACTAGTGAAAATTACTGAAATTAATAAAGCAGAAATCGTTACCGAAATTAACGTCAATAAAGAGTTGAATCAAGAATAAAGTATAGATTTATAGAGAGAGAAAATAATACTAAGTAGAGAGAGAAAGTCTAGGAGAAGAGAATAATCATATCAAAATGACTTAAAACGTATTTATACTAAACTCCTAAAATCCTAATTAGAAACTAAGTAAAAATTGCCGGAAAAAAGCTCTCCAAAACACGCGCCCGATCGGGCGAGGCACCGCCTGATCGGTCCCACCTTATTCCATCAGGTGCATCTCTCGCGCCCTGCCGGGCACAAGCTCGGGCGAAGGGCTGCTTCATTCTTCTTTTTCCCTGCCCGGTTGGGCGCGCCTTCGAGCGAGACCAAATTGGCCGGGCGAAGCACTTGGTTTATCTTGGACTCTTGATTGGGCTCCGATCCTTCGGCCCAATCCGAATTTCCTCTTTGGGTCTTGAATACTTGGTCCAAATGCCCCAATATCATATATGTCGAGCCCGTAATCACCGTTTTGATTACTCTAACCGGCCTTGGGCTATGTGAAGACACCTACTTTTGGCCTCTTGTCCCAAAAGGAAGTGCGACGATGTTACAAAAATCCGTTCTTCATGTTAGATCAAAGTTAAAGTGTTTATGAACTACGAAATGTAATATGAAGTAAGTCAAAAATCATATTTGAGACCAAGTAAACTTAGATCCTTGTCCGATTACTAATTAGGCCTTAAACGTGCTCATACATGCATAAACTTTATTAATAACGGACCCAAATGCGGCAAATGTAATAATTTGATCCAATGGATCTAACATTGTTGAAAACCGAGCCAAACAGATAAAAAAACATCATATTTACATTTATGGCCTATACTTATGGATATACCTTTCAAATAGCTTTCCAACGGCATATTATAAGCCCAATTCCGAGTTAAAACGAAGAAGTTATGATCAAAACACTAAATCGAGCCCTAAAACTGACACCCTTGCACTCCAACGGCCATATTTTTTGATACATAACAGATTTTAACCTAGTTCTAATGGCATTGGAAAGTAGACATTAAGATCTTTCCAATCATATCTCACATGAATAAATACAACTTTGCAATCAAAAGTTATGGAAGTTTTAAAACGTGTTTTCGTATCAGGCAAACCGCATCCCAGCGCAACATAGTAAGTTGCGCACGCTTGGCCCACGCGACTCATTGAGATGCGCACGGCACCCAGCACGACTTAGAGTGTTGTGTGTGCCACTTGACCGCACGGCTCTAAAACCCTAAACCTATATCCTTACGCCTATAAATGTGGGTCTTCGTTCAACATTACGAGGACCGAAAAATCATAATTAAAACCCTAGCATTCTCATAACCCTAATCTCTCAACTTCTCTTACTATCATGCTACTTTTTCTTCTCTCTTATCAAATACTTTCCAACCCTAATTGAATCCATTGAAGTCCTTGGAGGTACGAAGAAGAAAGAAAGTCCATAAACGCATTCAACGGAGATTTAACATAAAAGAAGAACGGTTAGTTTCCAGAGCACTTAGATAAATCACTTTTCTTTTATTGTTTAAATAACTTTAATTGAATAAATAGTTTTGGTTGATCACTTTAAACAAACTTTTAATTAATTAATTCACATAGTATTCTTTTGTTTAATCAAGACTAGAATTTGATAATTAATTGTTGTTTTATCACTTAAGACATGGCGAATATTGTTTATTTTGTTCTTTCACGAATATTGATTAAACAAAGAATAACGACTTTTGCAATGTAATTCCTACATAATTAATGCTTGTAAAAAAATCAACTAACTTAGTCTTTAGGCATCACGTTGAATATATTGTTTGGTAATGAAATTGTGAAAAAGGAAGAGCTAGTAGAGGTCGTACTAAGGCTAAGATAACGATTCCCCTCTAAAGGGAACGTTATCTTAGTACCCTCGCTCCCGAACTCATTTCTGGTTTATGTAGACCAATTTGGGCATGGGTAAACTTACGATTCATGCTAATTATCCACTGAACTTTACTTGGGAGGTTTATGAGTTTTCTTAAAACTCATTGGTGACTCCTACTTGTTTCTTACAAAAAAGCGTGATGAGAGTATCATTTCTAATTAAGGTCTCCCAAACAATTAGGAATTCAAATCCTAATACACCCTAACAAGTGTTAAGTCCTAGGCTTTTAAAGGGCCATGGACATCTAAGGAGAAGGACCCCCTACAATGGGAACACCCTTCTTACACTATGAAAGATGGTTGTGCTCCTCCAATGCTCGTAATCACTCTAATAAAATCACGGGAAAATGCTCCAAAAGTGCAAATCCCTGCAAAACTCAACCAAAACTACGAAAACACTAGAAAACACAAATTAGTAATAAATGTGGCTCTAAAGAGCCAAAAACACTACCAATTATGACCAAGGGACGGGGGCAAAATGCTATATAAGATGGACATATCAAGGCTAATACGGGCGAATGTGACTCCATGACTCACTTTGTACCATCATCTCTCCCCGATCCTCCTTTCGTGATTCCAAACCATATAGAGTTAGTAATCTCATGGATTATGAATGGGGTTTAACCTTCACGGGTCAATCGTTGTCCTTTAATCGTGGTTGCCTTTTATGATCCGTGAACAGTTTACAAGTTCCTTACAAACTTGTTGGCGGCTCCCTAACTTATTTGTCCCTAATTGTATACGTCAATTCTTATTTCCTATGAGTGCCAATATTCACACATGCTTAATGTAGGCGCACTTCAAATGACGCCTACACTTATGAACTAATACTAAATATGTGACTTAGCATGGTTAACATGTATAATATTGATCGAGTTTTTTGTATTATGTAGGTACCCACTAAATGTTGTCTTGCATTGAAATATGAGTAAACTAGTGGAAAAATTGTCATTTGTAACACCCTATTCGTAACGAGCATTATAAAATTCGTTACAAAAAGAATAATTGTAACGGGAAAAATATCTGACCGTTACAAAAAAAAACTCATTTGTAATAGGCAAATAAATGCTCATAATGAATAGTAAATATTTGTATCGGGCAAATATAAAGCCTGTTACGGATAAATCATGCGTTAGGGTTTAAAACCATATACTCATAATTCTTTTCACAGCCGTTTTTGTTACACAAGTGTGCGCTCTCTCTTTCCTCCTTTCTTTTCCTCTTATCTTCTTCCTCAAACTCTCTCTTTCTCTCTCTTCTCCTCCTCTTTTCTCTTTCATGTTGCCGGCGCATTGGTCGGTTGTAGCAGCGGTAACAGTGGCGCAAGGAGTTAATACATACTCACCTCTAGTCGTTTCCCCCTCCCGAAAGGATTTTTCCTATAGGTTCGTCCCTTTTATTTTCTTCTTTTCTCTTTAAATGATTTCATTATATCATGGTTTTTGAGTTTTTGTTTGCTCAATTTACAATTTCATGTTTTTGGAACACGTAGTTTTCTAATTTTATATTTTAATTCAATTTTCTCACATAGAAATTATACCTTTTACAAATACCTACAGCACCGCAAATTATATAGATCTTTTTTTATAAGCTTTCAAAAGATGTTTCTTGTTAATTTATCTGCATTTTCATGATAATCTGACCTAATTATATATGTTTTACACAGTATTATCTGAGCTCAAATTTATCAAGTACTTTTTGTGCTACTGATTGATTTCCTTGCCATCTTTCTGCGAGCAGATTTTGTATATATTTGATAAGAATTTTTGCTGATTAATTTTGAGCTTGGGTCTGTAAACTTCAAATTGCATGGCTTAGGGATTTTTGTGTTGCTTGGAAAAGTTGTTATATGTCTTTAGATGGAACTAGGAATGTGATATTATGGGAGGAAAATCAAAGAATAAAAGACCTACGGCATAGGTTCACCAATAAATAATATTCCAGGGTAATACATAATAATCAATCATCAATTAATCAGATCATAAAGGGCTCTCGCTACTTAATACAATCACATAATTAATCTACCGGTATTAAACCTCATCTCTTGAATCTCGACTTAACCATTTATAAATTAACCTGCCTATTAAAACTAAGCCTAAAAATCAATTCTCATCTCTCGAATCTCGAATCAATATTTCTTAACTCACACATAAAAGGCCAGCTCTAATCTAGTTGCAGAGTATTAAATCAATCAATAGGAAATTAATCAAGCATTGATAATCAACAACAATAATTTACCCCTTCATATTATTTATGGATTCCCATAAACCCTAGAAAGAAAACTACTCAAACATAATTAAATGTAACTTAAACAAAGAAATTAAACAAGTCATGATGAAAGAAATAAAATAAATAACTGATAATAAAGTAGAAGAAATCGTTACCAAAGTAATCGGAATTAAAGAGTTGAATTAAGAACAAAATTATAGAGAGAGAAAATAATCTAAAACTAAGTAGAGAGAGAAAGTCTAAGAGAAATAATAATTAGAAGTAAAATAAGAGAGAGATAGAGTAAAAAAAAAAACTCTAAAACGTATTTATATTAAACATCTTATTAATCCTAATTAAAACTAACAAAAAGAATCAAAATCAGCTCTTCAAAAATAAGCTCCCGGTCGGGCGCCACACCGCCCGATCGGGCCCGCGTTTTTTCCATCATGGGCGTCTCTCGCGCCCGACCGGGCGCGCGCTCGGGCGCGAGGACTTTTTCTTCATCAACCCCGCCCGGTCGAGCGCGCCTTCCGGCAAGAGCTTTTTTGGCCGGGCAAGGACACTTGGGGAAGCTTGGACTTTAATTGGGCTTTGATTCTTTGGCCCAATCTGGATTTCCTCTTCGGGTCTTGAATACTCCGTCCAAATGCGTCAGAATCTCAATTACTGAGCCCTTAATCACCGGTTCGATGACTCTAACCGGCCTTGGGCTATAAAGGATGGCCTTGCTCCTCCAATGCTAGTAGTTGCTCCATTAAAATCCCGGGAAAATGCTCCAAAGGTGCAAATCCCTACAAAACTCAACCAAAACTACAAAAACACTATAAAACACCAATTAGTAATAAAAGTGGCTTTAGAGAGCCAAAAACATTACCAATTATGACCAAGGGACGGGGGTAAAACACTATATAAAATGAAAATATCAAACTCCCCCAAGCCAAGCCTTTGCTTGTCCCTAAGAAAAGATCTCATCAATAAATAAATAAATACATGCCTCACCCCAAATAGTCAAAATCAAGCACAAACAATTCAAGGAAAATCTAATAAACATGTTTCAACACCACCAATCTCATCCATCCAATCACTCGTCCTCCCTAACAATTGTCAAATAGAGCAAACCACAAGAGCATATAAAATCAAGACTAGTGCTCACACACTAAACTCTCGTTTATGTGACGAGTAAAAGATGTACTCGATCGCTCTCCATCCCAACCCCTTTATTTGAACAATGCCCTCCAAAACTCACAACTCTCGTGTGTTAAAAAGACAAGAACTCAGCCTAATAGTCGACTCGAAATATGTCAAGTCATTGCTTGCATTGATAGACAACACTTTCAAATTTGCACGGCTCTATGCACAAGGTCGGAAGACCTTTAAAGCTTGTAATGTAAGGCTCGGGTAAAAGGGTAGGAAATATTTGGGAAAAAGTGAGAGAAAATCCATGCTTAAGGGAGTAAAAACCTAATAAAACCAAGGTCAAAAATAAGTAATGACCAATCATCTCCAACATACTCAACTCCAACAAAAGTTCACCAAATATAACTCTAAACATAACAAACAATCCCAACACTTACAATATCACACACAAAAGTATAATAATATAGAACTTGAGTGAATAAACAAACTTTATTCTCCGAACATGATTTTCATTGAAACTCAATTTTTTTTTCTTTGTTTCTTTCTTTTGATCAACCTCCAACTAGAACATTTGAACATTAAACAATTTTTTCTTTTTTTCTCTATTTTTTTTCTCTATTGAAGTTCACTTTTCTTTTTTTTTTCTTCATATCATCATACTTTATTTTTTTTTTCAAAAACATTAAACTTTCAAACTCATCAAAAATAAACTATGATCAAGAACAAAATAACTTCTAAAAACCCACCCAAATTGTGCAAATAATAAGCGCACTACAAACTCCCTCACCTCACTCACCAATAGCTCCCCCAAGCCAAGCTTGGGACTAGTAACCAATGGGGCAAAATAGGCTTGTAATGTGGTTTATAAACAACAAAAAGTCAAGGCAACAACATGGGTAGCAAAAAGGGAACAAATGTATCTAAAATCATCTGAAGGCTACCTAAAAGAACAAATGCCTTCGTCCTCCATAATGTGCATAATAATGAGACATGAAACACTACTCATAGTTGCAAATCAATACTCAAATTCATTGACATACTAGGAACTAACACACATTCCTAACCAAATCCACAATGCTTGGAAAAGTTGTTATATGTCTTAAGATGGAACTAGGAATGTGATATTATGGGAGGAAAATCAAAGAATAAAAGACCTACGACATAGGTTCACCAATAAATAATATTCCAGGGTAATACATAATAATCAATCATCAATTAATCAGATCATAAAGGGCTCTCGCTACTTATTACAATCACAGAATTAATCTACCGGTATTAAATCTCATCTCTTGAATCTCTACTTAACCATTTATAAATTAATCTGCCTATAGAAACTAAGCCCAAATATCAATTCTCATCTCTCGAATCTCGAATCAATATTGCTAAATTCATACACAAAAGACCAACACTAATCTAACTGCAGAGTATTAAATCAATCAATAGGAAATTAATCAAGCATTGATAATCAATAACAATAATTTACCCCTTCATATTATTTATGGATTCCCATAAACCCTAGAAAAAAACTATGCAAACATAATTAAATCTAAACTAAACAAAGCAATTAAACAAGTCATGATGAAAGAAATAAAATAAATAACTGAGATTAAAGTAGAAGAAATCGTTACCAAAGTAATCGGAATTAAAGAGTTGAATTAAGAACAAAATTAAAGAGACAGAAAATAATCTAAAACTAAGTAGAAAGAAAAAGTCTAAGAGAAAGAATAATTAGAATTAAAAGAAGAGAGAGAGAGAGTAAAAAAAAAAAACTCTAATACGTATTTATATTGAATATCTAATTAATCTTGATTAAAACTAACAAAAATCACCCAAATCATCTCTTCAGAAACATGCGCCCAGTCGAGCCCGCCTTTTTTCCGTCATGGGCATCTCTCGCACCCGACCGGGCACGAGCTCGAGCTCGAGAGCGAGGCCTTTTTCTTCATTAACCCCGCCTGGTCGGGCGCGCCTTTGGGCGGGAGCTTCCTTGGCCGGGCAAGGACACTTGGGGAAGCTTGGACTTCGATTGGGCTTTGATTCTTTGGCCCAATCCGGATTTCCCCTTCGGGTCTTGAATACTCGGTCCAAATGTCTCGGAATCTCAACTGCTGAGCCCTTAATCACCGGTTTGATGACTCTAACCGGCCTTGGGCTATAAAGGATGGTCGCGCTCCTCCAATGCTCGTAGTTGCTCCATAAAAATCCCGGGAAAATGCTCCAAAGATGCAAATCCCTACAAAACTCAACTAAAACTATGAAAACACTAAAAAATACCAATTAGTATTAACAGTGCTTTAGAGAGCCAAAAACACTACTAATTATGAACAAGGGACGGGGTAATAAAATACTGTATAAAATGGACATATCAGGCCTAGATTTTAAAAGTGTTTCTCAATCTAAGAAATAGAAGCTGGGCAAACAAGGGGTTTTCAAGAAATAGAAACATTTTAATAAGAAGCCCAAAATGACTTCTAAGTAGGGTAGAAGGAGAAGCAGCAAATTGTAGCTTCTTCTTTGCTACTTCTCAGGGAGCTATTTTACCCATTTAATGAATTTTTTTCGAACAAAAGCACCCTCAACATTTTGCAAAATGACAACTAATATCCCATCTAATAGATACAATCCTTTTTCTCTCTCTCCCTCCACCGCCTCTTTTTTTTTTCTCTCCTCCCAAATCCTCCCAACAACTTCATACCCATCAAGCTAATCTTTTGGATGAAACCCAAATGGGTTTTCTAATTCTACTATTACTTTTCATCATCCATGGGCTGAGTTTTTGGATTTTATTAATTTTTATTTTAGACAGACGGATTTTGTTAATTTGATGGTAATTATAATGCACAATTTGATATTTATCAGTTCGTGGGAAATGGGGATTATATAATTTGATGAGGTTTACTAATTCTTGTTTGGCTTTTGCTAGAGATAATAATACTACTACTTTCGGTTAGTAATTTTTTTTTGTTTTTTTTGTTTGATTTTCTGATTAATTTCTTGCTCATTTCGTTAGTTTGGTCACTTTTGAGGGAGGATGTAGAGGTGGTTGTAGAGACTAGAATGGTTTGCCGTTTCCTTTTGTTAATTCTTCGGTGGCAGCGAGTGCGATGATGTGACAATGGGTGAAACAATTGATCGGTGGATCCTCCAAAGAACTCAATTATTTATATTAATTAGAACTTGATTTCAAAAATAAAATAAAATTAAAATTAACTTTGATGATAGATTTTTATTTTCAATAATATGTAAGAAACAATTATTAATTTATTGGGCCAAACAAGGTAAAATAGTTTCTATTTCTCATAATCACTTCTTATTTTGTTGAAGCCAAACACTTATGTTTTCTCAAAGTGTTTCTCTAGAAATAGTTAATGGAAACTAATTTTAAGAAACAGAAGTTGATTTTCAGAAGGTTGTCCAAACAGACCCTTATTTCTATAAATTGGACCAACACATAAAGATGGGAGAAATAGAAGTCTTTTAGGTAATTTTGAAATGACTAGAGTCAACACATGAAAGATGAGAAAGATAGAGTTGTATTTCTTTAATATGAAATATGGGAAAGAAAACATTTATTCTAATGATTGTTTTTATTTTGTAACCTCATTTGTCTGTCTTTTTGAGTTGAATGTGGTTCGAAAACAATGGCCGCAATGCTATAGATCTAAATATTTATTGAATGCATGACTATTAGGTAGAACAATGTAATATTATTAGTGTTTTTGTATGTGTTGGATAAACTTATACAAGTTTTTATTTGCAATGTATTATTTATATTTTTATATTATTATGTTTTATTAATTTCTAAGAATATTTGTTTGGTATAATTGTTTATTGACATGTATACATGTAGGAACAGATTTATTATCACAAGTTCTAATTAATATATATTAATTATAAATATAAATATAAATATAAGCTGCCGAAATTTAATTAAAAAAACTTTAATTTACAGGCTATTTGTAACGGGTAACAAATATGCCCGTTACAAAAAAGTACTTATTCATAATGGGCATTAGTGTTTCCCGTTACGAATAAGTACTTATTAATAACATGCATATTTGTTGCCCGTTATAAATAAGTACAAATTAATATACAATAAGTCATTATTGTATACAAAGTGCCCATTACAAATAATAGGTTATTCGTAACGGTCACCTGAAATGTTTGTTACAAATAACCCACTATTCGTAACGGGCACCTCTGCTCGTTACGAATATGCCGTAACAAATAACAAAGGCCATCCGTAACGGCCGATGCTCGTTACGGATGGGCAGTTTTTGTCCGTTACAGAGGACCTTTTTCCATTAGTGTGACTATTTGTTTTTTGTATAAACATAAATAAAATTTATTGTTTTTTTTTTTTTTTTTTTTTGGAGTTTTAGTGATAATAATTGATCGATTCCTTATATTAAAAGCCTTAGAGTATTTTTCCCATTCCTATCTTTCATTGATATGTTTGAATCCGAATTTCAACTATTTCTTATAAAATCGGTGTTGGTGATATTTTGTGTTATAGGAAAAAGGACAACAAATTTCTTCATCTTAATCAAAATCATTAAACTATGAATTATATATCCAGACTTCCATTATACTTACCTCGCTCATTAACAAATAAGTTATGATCAAAATACTTAATTGAGTCTAGGTCCACCTTAAATTAGCTACGGCCAAATGATTATATAGGATCCAAATATTCTATTTAAACCCTAAAATTGAATGATATTTCAAAGTTAATCATTGATAAAGTTGACTAATTTTTACGGAGTATTTTTTATAAACCAAATAAAAATGATTGTTTTACGGAGTATTTGTTAGGAAATATTATCTTCTGTATTTTTATTAATAAAGATTTTTTTTATAAATATTAATATTCAAAGTAGTATTAGATGGCTGGTTCAAAAATTAAGCAGTAGATCAATTCCACCGAAAGTCCAAAACATCAATTTTAATTCTAGGTATTTAGATTTTTTTCTCACCTTAGCTATAATATACAAAATATGACTATTTATGAATATTTTGGCTCCTTTTTCTAGTTTGTTAAAAAAAATTATCTTTTACTACCTCCGTTACAGGTTATATGCAACGATTTGACATAAAGCAGAGAGAGAAAATGTCTAATCGTTGCACATAACCTGTGACGGAGGTAGTATTTTAATCTTGGTATATATAGTAGTTCTTGTACTTTATATATATATATATATATATATATATATATATATATATATATATATATATATATATATATATATATAATCTGCTGTAACCTTTCAATCTTCCATCTCCTTCCTTTTTTCCTTTTTAAATCTATAATAAAGTACCCCATATTTACCTATATTTATTACATAATCTCTCAAAAAATCTTAACTATTTCAATTTAATTTCAAATTTGATAATGATTATCAAAGAAATGTCATCACAAGATCATTCTTCGATGTTCTGGAGTAATCTCCTTTAACCAATGCAACCTTGTTTCACTCTTTTTTTTCTATTTGTTTTGATTTAATTTAATTAATGAATAATTTTCATACATGTAGGGATCAAGGTTTTGCCGGGAAAACCCATTACCGTGAGTTTTTCTTAGCTTGCAACTCATTCAAGAGTCTTCATATTTCCCAGGTTTTGTTTTCAATCTTCATTTGCTTGCTTCTTTATTTCTTTGTTTGAAATTTTTGTATAGCCTCATCCTTTATTTATATTTTTATCAAACCACTTAAAAATTATTAGGAAATATTATTAATATTTTTTATCAAACCACTTAAAAATTTACTATACTATACTAATTAGATTTGTCATGAATATTTTCTCTATAAGCCTACATGAGTCAAAACTACTAACTGTTGAAATTTTCTCGAATATAGACATTACTATACAGTTGTTAGGTACAATTAATATTAGTCATTGGTCTAATAACCAGACATAAGCACATAACTTACAATGATTTTTTAAGAAATCCTAATAATTTTTTTATAAATATATAAATCATAACAATTGACGTCATACACTTTACTATAACACAACCTATGATACGGAGTATCAGTTAAAATTGTTTATCAAGCATTTATATTCACTAGTTGCATGTGTAAACATAATTACTTATATATACATCACACTTATTGTATGTTTGATAATATATCATTAACAAAAATAAGTTATTAATGGTAAAATTTAATATGAGAAAATACAAATTTATCTCCTTGATAAACAAAGTATGTTAAGCAAATGACAAAAATGTTAAAAAATAACAATTTTGTGTCATATATGAGTCTCATAGTTTTTATATTTATTTACCAAAATACCATGATGACTAAACAAAATGGCAAAAATGTAAATCAATCAATAACTTTTTCATCATAAATGAGTCTCACTATTTTTTATTTATTTACCAAAATATCATGATAACTGGACAAAAAAAGTGTACATTTATTTCCGATTTTGCCAGTTAATAAACAAAATTTGTTTATCAAGGAAATAATTGGGACTTCCTTATTGATTATATAAGATATTTTTACCCTACAATACATTTTTTTTACTTTATATATATATATATATATATATATATATATATATATATATATATATATATATATATATATATATATATATATATATATATATAATAAAAATATATGTATATAAACATCTTTAATTTGTATAGTTTAGTGCATAATAGATTATCGATTCCTTTATTTTTCTTTAACAATGGTCATTACAAATTATGAATAATTAAAAAAAATCTAGAAAATTTTAAAGAGCTAAGAAAATATTTATTATTATATAAAAATCCTTATATATAGGCAATAAAAACTTCTATCCCTACATATATTAGTCAACTTTATATTACAATTTAGTAAATTAAAAAAAAAAATTTTTTAAAAAGGTCAAAGGATGTTAACTAATTATACTTTTGAGGATAGTGATGGTTATAGGGTAGAAATTCTGTTAAGGGATAATGATGGAAGTTTTTCTTCCAACAAAAGGCAGAGATTGGGTATGAAAGAATTTTTTAGCTGCAATATTATTGATGTCAATTAAGAAAGTTATTTGAGTAGTTTTTGGCTAATGTCTACACTATGACTGAGGCTAATAGATTTAACTACATTTGAACACATAAAAAAACAACATAATTGAGGTTAGAATTGTACAAGAATTTTGATGGTGCAACTTTTAGAGGAGACGTTGATCCCTAATCTACATGATTACGGATTGTCTTATATTCATCATTTACTGATAGTGCTAGATATATGATGCAAAGTTTTTAGGATGCCATGACTATTTATATGTAGGTGGCCTGGTATGGATATTCAGATCTTTTTATCACATTTACTTTCAATCCAAAGGGGCCAGAAAATCACTAGATTTGTTCATAAGATAGGACTTGGACTAGAGGATAGGCCACACATCTTATGTAGGCTTTTTGAAATAATAATATGAGACATGTAAGTGTATATGTACCACCCTATATATAAGAAAAGCTATAATTTTCATTTTTAATATAGATTTTTGTACTAATATTATATCTGTGTAGCCAACCATCATAATATTACTCGGTTAATGTAATAGGGATTACCCAGTCAGTGGCGGAGCAAGGATTTTTCACCTAGGGGACGGACTAATGGTGGCGTACATTCTATAAATGGACAAACCTTTTAAACATACAAGAAATTGTAGGGACTATGCTTAATAATTTTAAGTTTTACAACCTGGAAATCCAAATTTCTTAGTTATATAGTCCAAAAATTGAAAAAAAGCATATTTACAATTACAACTTCACCTTTAAATATTCATTTTTTTTGAAGTGATATACAATCAAAATTATCAAATAATTCATTAATGTGATTTCTAATTCACGATAATCCTAACAAATAAACAATTTCTTATTCAAATTTGGTCAATAGCGGATCCATAGGTTCAAAGTTTTTAAACCCGTGACAAATTAATTTATATTGAGATATATAATAAAACCAAACACCTTTACCCGAAATTACTACATAACCAATAAATTGGGGTTGTAATGTACGCATTTATATAAATAAAAAATTATGTAAATTACTATGGTAATTTAAAAGTTAGAGCATGATGCCATTAAATAGTACTATGTATTACTTCTAATTGAATGTGTGAAGTAAAGAAACATGCAAGAAAAGAGGAAACCTTTAAAATAAAAATAAGAAGAAAAAAAATGTTGGTCAAAGGGATTGAACCCATGACCATGGAGACTACTAATAAGCCCTGAAACCATTGAACCAAACCCTTATTCTTAATTTTTATGCTACACATAATTAGTTTTAACTAACTTTTTTTTTATTATTATTGAAGTGGGGGGACAGTTGTCCCCCCTTGTACCCCCCTCCCTCCGCCACCATACCCAGTTAGTGTTATAGTTGTTACTTTGTTAGTGTTGTACTTTGTTATTTAAGGATTACTAAATTAGTATATATAATAAGACTATGTTCACTTCACCTTAAACTCTTATAGATATAATATTTGGTAAAAATAATTTTAGTTTAGTATAAATAACTTCAATTTGGTATATTTAATTTCAGTTTAGCAAAAAGCAGTTACTTTAAATATGAAATATACTCCTTGCGTCCCTTAATACAAAGTCTCATTTCCTTTTTGGGTAAATTAAAATACAATGCCTCTTTCTATTTAAAGGTTGTATTTTTTGACATTAATTAATACTCTTTTTTTGATGAGTTGTCATCTTTATTCGTTTGATTTTTTGTACTTTTGACATCAATTTCCAACACTTTCTCGCACTATCTCTTTAATTATTCCTAACAACTTTTTCTTTCTTTCCATCTCTCTCTAACCCCACATGCAAATATTTACTTTTAATTTTAAGTTTGAAAGAATTTACAACTTTCTTATTTCCCGCGAAAAAACCAAAAGAGACTTTATATTAAGGGACAGAGAGAGTAATAGAGAAACGATAAAAAAATTATCAACAAAAATAATATCAATTTAGTAAAATTAATTTTAGTTTAGTAAAAATAATTTTAGTTCTGTAAAAATAATTTTAGTTCAGTAAAAATAATTCCATTTAAGAAAATATAAGGTGAAGAGAACCGAGCTTAGAAGTTACTCTATCAATATAATAGGGATTGAGTTTTTCTAAGCTATGCCCCCCCCCCCCAAGTTCTTCGGTTTCTAAGTTGTACCCATGCTTTTTCAAATTTTATCAATAATACCCTTTGATACCCAAATCCGTTAACGAAAGTTAAGTTATTTTATTAACAATGGCGTCGTGGCATTATTAATTTGGCACGTGTCCTGTTCTAATTGTTTTAACACTTTAAATATATTTTTTAAATCAGAAAATAAAAAAAAAGGTTATTGTTAACGTCAAATACTATTGTTAATAAAATTAGTGAGGTTGAGGGCATAACTTAGATGTTTGAAAAAGAATGGGCACAACTTAGAAACCGAAGAATTTTGGGGGCATGACTTGTTAGTGCCATAGGGGTTAATTACTCCATTTTTTACAATCGATCACACAGTGTGATCAGCCGCACAGAAAATATGTTGTAGATTTTGTATAAGTTTCATGTTAAAATTTAAGTGTTTTTAAAAGCTATAGAAGAGAAAAGAGATACCAAATTATTTGTGATATAAAAAGTACTCCCTTCGTCTCTTTATTAATGTCTACTTTTCTCTTTATTATGTGAGTAATAAATGATAGAAAGTGGACACTAATAAAGAGACGGAGGGAGAATATATGGTGATCATATTGTTAATATAATGGTAAACGTTTCCAAAAAAAATATATGTAGTTAGAGGACGGAAATAGTCATTTAAAAGGCAAAATTTTATATGTGATTGGTTACACCATTGATAGGAGTTACTCGAGTTACTTGGTCAAGGGTTACTTGAGGGGTTCGGTCAAGGGTTAGTTAAATACTCTGTCATGAATTATTTAAGAGATTACTCGGTCTGGGGTTACTCGTTCATGAGTTACCTGAGTTACTTGGTCAAGGTTTACTTTAGGGGCTCGGTCATGGGTTACTTGAGGGGTTCGGTCACAGTTAGTTACTCAGTCATGGGTTACTTATGGGGTTACTCGATCGGGGGTTTCGAGAGGAGTTACTGATCAGTGTCATTTATGGCACTCATAGGGTAGTCTTCTAGGATGATTTCATCCCTTTTTCATGCTTTCTTATCTTATTTTTGGTCCTTTTTCCTTTAGTTCTTCTCTTTCCTTATTTCTTTTGTTTTTCGTGTTTTCTTCTTGTTTTGCTTTTATTTAACCATTTTTCCCTTTTATTCCTTTCCTCTGTTTTCTCTTGTAGGTACCTAGGAGTTGTCTTTGCAAAGGGATCAAGATGAGCTATTTTGACTAAGCAAGGAGGAAGCAATCTGCTTAGAGAGGGCTTAGAGAGGCCTCTCGGAGAGGGCATCAACTCTTGCCAGGTTGCCGCGGGCGCGGGTCCTGAAGGTCGCGGGTGCGTGCTCGATTTCTCCAAATTAGCCAAAATTGACCTGGAACTCTTCGCGGTCTGGCGCCCGCGGGCGCCGGTAGATTAGAGAGAGCTCTCAAAATTAGAGAGAGCACGACCCTCTGATCACCCTTTGGGAGCAGGGGATTCGCCGCGCCCTTGCCGCAGGCGGGCTAGAAGACCCGCGGGCGCGTGTGTTGCCCAGATAGCCCTCTGAGTTTGTTATGGGTACCGTACCCATTTCCCCGAGGGCGCGTGATTTCTTAGAGAGGGCGCGGGGATCCTGTTTTCCTTCTTTGCCTATAAATACACTTGTAATTCCTTTTTGAAAACAAACTTTTAGATAATTTTCATTAGCTTAGTTTTAGAGAGAGAATTTAGAGAGAAGTTCTTGGTTTTGGATTTGTATTTCAACATTGGTTCAATTGTGCTTGGATTTCTTCATCTTCAATCATTAATATTAGTGAGAATCTCTTCTTTTGTTTCATCTCTTTACTTGTTTGTTTTAGATTCATGTTTGATTGTTTGATTTCCTTGGATTTGAATTTGATATTGTAGATGATATTGTTTTCTCTTGATTTTGATTTAGAATGATGATCAATGCAATTTCTAGTAATTTATTCTTGAGTTACACCATGATTAGTGAGTAGATTACTTGCTAGGGTAAAGGGGAAGCATGCTTGATTAATAATTTGTGCTAGTTGATGATCATTGATTGATTGAATTGTTGCAATTAAATTGGTTGACATAGTTTTGCATGTGATTAATTAAATTAGGAGTGATCAACCTATAAGATTAATCTAGATTGCATTGCAATTCTTAATGACATGAACCATCAATTTGAGAATTGTTTTAATTGATTGAGTTTGATTGTTAATTTCCTTGATTAGCTATTCATAGTGACCACTAGCTTGGTCTCTAGGAAATAGCTCTTGAATTCTCTTGATTGCTACTATTGTTTGTCCTTTGTAATGCTTGAATCAACTGAATGAACTATCAATTAGCATGATTATTGAACTTGCATGTGGAACCTATATCCCTAGTGTTTAGTTTCTTGAATAACTTGATTAGTCTACCTTTGTTACCATAGTACCAACCATTTTCTCACTACAATCTTCGAAGTAGCTTGACTTAGGCTATAGCTAATACCGACTCACTCCTTTGGGTTCAACCCTATACTTGCCTTATACTTTTATTAAGTTTGTTTAGGATGTTATAAATTGTGTTTGATTTTTGGATAGACAATTGACGACTCGTTTATTCCTCTATCAGTTACTCGGTCATGGGTTACTCGGGTTACTCTGTTAGGATTTAATTTAGGGGTTACTTGAGGGGTTCGGTCAGGGATAGTTACTCGGTCATGGGTTACTTATGGGGTTACTCAGTCGGGGATTTCTCGAGGGGTTACTCGGTCATGGGTTACTCGGGTTACTCTATTAGGATTTAATTTAGGGGTTACTTGAGGGGTTCAGTTAGGGTTACTCGGTCGTCATGTGTTACTTGAGGGGTTTTGTTAGGGGTTACTCAGTCATGGGTTACTATAGGGGTTTCTCGGTCATGAGTTACTCGAGTTACTCGGTCAGGGGTTTACTCGAGGGGTTACGAGTTACTTAGTTAGGGTTTTTTAAGGGGTTACTCTATCAGAAGTAACTCGAGTAACCCCTGACCGAGTAACTTGAGTAAACCCAGCCACACTTTGTAATTAGCCACACAAAAAAATCCTCTCATTTAAAAATGAGGTGGCCAATGGCGCAAGTAGAAATGAGGGAAAAAATATGGCTTAATGTGGGTATTGATTGTTAGTTCATTGAGTTGAATTATTTTTCAAATCTTTCCATACAATTTAAGAATAAAAAAAAAGTTGTTTTCAAGTAGTACTTCGTATATCATTATTTTGAGGGTTTAAAATATATGTTTAAGAAATATTTATAAGTAAATTCATTATATGGATGACATGTGTTACAATGGTGGAGTAACCCCTCAAGTAACCCTTGGCCGAGTAACCCCTTAACTAACCCTTGGCCGAGTAACCCCTTAACTAACCCTAACAAAACTTCTCAAGTAACTCCTAACTAAGTAACCCCTTAAATAATCCATGGGCGAGTAACTCTTAACCAAACCCCTTAACTAACCCTTGTTCGAGTAACTCGCTTAACCTTGAACACACGGTGTGGCTAGCCACATATAAAAATTTGCTATTTTTGTGTGGCCAGCCACACCATGCGGCAACCTGACAATCACCAAAACACTGGCCAGGTAACCCCTGACCGATCGCGTAACCCATGAACGAGTAACTCTTGATCGACCGAGTAAGCCTTGACCGACCGAGTAGCCCCTAACCAAGTTACGCTTAACTGACCGAGTAACCCCTGATCAAGTTACACCTAACTCATTGAGTAATCCCTAATCAAGTTACGCCTAACTCATCAAGTAACCCCTAATTAAGATACGACTGACTAATTGAGTAACCCCTGGCAACCAAATAACCTTGGCCACACTTGCATAACCAGTCACATTTAAAATTTTGTGTTAAAGGTACTCATTCACTAAAGTATCCATACCCAGTTAATAATCGATCACCCGCCCATCACCTCTATTATACTTGTACAATCGTTTCCCCTTCACTTTATTTTTAAGGTATTTACATCCACTTATAATATGGAGTACATGCCTCATCACCTCCTTAGTCCTTATTTTATTAATAACTTTTAAATTGAACTTAATATATTTTTCAAAACCTTTCAAATTTTTGTAACAAAAAAAAAAAAAACATAAAATTATAGATATTAGGTACCTATCAAAAAAACACCTTAGTTAGTTAAAATTCCCTTTCTATTTCCAAGGGATCCTAAGATTGATTCTCACCACATGTATTTATGGCTATCTAAACAACAAAAAAGTATTATTTAATAATAAAATGTAATTAAAAAACTTGCTACAATATAACTATGTACTTTTAATTTTAATTCTTTACAAAAAAAAAAAATATAATTTTAATATTAATAGTAATATATCTATTGATTTTGTGGTCAATAACTGTGCAATGCAATTTCATATATTAGACAACTAACATTTACAGCAACGACATACTTAAACAATGGATGTAAAAGCTAGTGTGACTTTACCACTACACGAATACAAAAAATAGAAAGTATTTGAAAACATTATTTCATTAAGTAAAATTAGTTCAGTTCAGTTCCTAATTTTCTTCTCTTATAAACAATTCATTTCATTTTAGTTCAGTTCAGTTCAGTTCAGCCTAATTAGTTCAGTTCAATTGTTTTTAGTAAATCGGAACAGACCCTATTACAAACTATCAGTTATGAGTAATCAAATAATAAGCGTAAAGAAATTATTATTTTGTTTTAAAATTTTGAGATTTTTTTTATCATTATACCTTAAATAAAAAAACCAAATATTATATACAAATTAAATCATTTATATAGATCAAATCATATAAATTCTTTTTTTAAAAAAGGTAAGCAATCAATTTTGGTAACTGTTTAGGGTAAAACTACCCTAGACACGTGGCCCAATCAGAGAGGGACACGTGTTAAGCCTGGACAGATCTAACATGGGCCACTTACCAACTGACACATGTTAGCCTCATATATCAGCTAGAATTGCGGCCTTCATGGCCCAATTCCCGAGAAATATGCAAAACGGCGCATCCCATTAAGTCAGAATGACCCAATGAGCACGAATTTCCAATACCCTATAAATAGGGAGATTTCCCCTATTTTGGGGACACATTCATTTATTACACTACCCTACATTCTCTCTGATTAGAGAAAACACCTGATATCGGAATCAAAGAAGATCTTACTTTACTTTTTCCGCACTCTTTACATTCTCCAAACACGTTCTAACTTGATCGTTGAAGGCGGAGCTCCAACCACCCGGAGTCTTCGTTGTTTTGCAGGTAAAGGCCGCATCGAACTAGTCTTCAAGCTATAACTTTCCTGAGGGACTAAAAATCCCTAAAACATTTGGCGCCGTCTGTTGGGAGAGTACCTTTAAGATGGTTTAAGAGTTTGTACCGCCACCTGAACCCAACCACCCCGGAGCCGATGGGGTGGTCTATTCAGACCATGATACGGACAACGACTGTGAAGTCGAAACCTGAGTGGGCCCTGATGGGTCACTTCACTCTAAGCACATGCGTTCCAGAGATAAGTTGGAATGAGCTAAAAATGAATTAGGTACCAGCAAGACTACTTAACCACCGCCTAGGAACACCCAGGCGGTGCGTGGTCAGGCTCTAGTTACCCGTGACGAGCTCATGAAGTCCATGACAAGTTTTAAGGGTGAAATCAAGGACCTGATAAACAAGAGGATGAATTGATCTAGCAAGGGTCAGTCGCCCAAGAAGACTCCCTAAGTTGAGAGGAGGAAGTCAGTTAGAGACAGGCAACCTACTCCACATCTAAAGGAGAAAACTACGCATATCATTCACTGGGACAAGATCCTTTTGCCCCAGACGAGCAAAAGGAAGGTCATCCTAGCGGTTCAGCCGGATGGCAGCAAGAAAACCTTCTCTGATGATCGACACATCATCGAGCACAATCAGAGTCAGTAGCTGTCTAAGTTAGCCTCTACATCAAGCTTTCAAGACAACTTCAAAAATACATCTGCAAGGAATTCTCAATCCTTTCATGAGAGCCATACAGGCGGCAAGTCCGTCCATACTGGCCCTTTAATGATTGTAACAGTCCCGTATGTGCCCTAGGCGCCATACGGGCAGTATGTTCCACAATTCATGCAGCCGACCCTCTTTGGAGGTTTGGCGGCACACAATGTCCAACTCTTGGACTGGCAGCTCCGTCTGCTCAAACTTGGTGAACAAACATCTGTGTTCACCAAGGAAATAACCGAGGCAGCATAGCCGACTAAGGTTAAGAATGTCTTAGTTGGTGCCTATATTGTACCACCAACCTAAAGGACCACCTCATGGCCTACATCAACCTTATGCATATGTAGGGGTTAGAGGATGCTATGTGGTGCCGATGCTTCCCGGCTACCTTGAAGGGCATATCCCAACAATGGTTTGGCAACTTGCCATCCGAATGCATTGATAGCTTTAGGAGACTTGCCTTCCTATTTGCCTCAAACTTCTCGATGAACATTCTTGCCAAGAAAACAAGTCTTGACTTTAGCACCATACGACAAGGAGAGAGAGAAGGGCTTTGCTCCTACGTTAGACGGTTCAATCTAGTTAGAATCCAGATATAAGGGATGTCTGACGAGGTAGCTTATACAGACTTCTTTAGGGTTTGAAGGATGGGTAAAATTTTAACGTTGACCTCGTCCGGAAGAGGGTCTTCACCCTCCAAAAGGCATTGATAGAGGAAGAGAGATTTATTCAAGCCACTGACCTCTGCTAGTCCACCCATCAGTCAGATTTTAAGAAGTCTAACAAACAAAAAGAGTGTCGATTTTCTCAGCCAGCTTAAAAATCTGAAGAGAGTAAAAACAGAAAAGAAGTTTGGGCGGTTGATGAGACTGATCAACCATCTAAAAAGAAAAAGAAAGAATTCAAACCGTACGTCCCGAGGTACGAGTTTAATAAAGACTACTACTATATCCTCATGGAAATAAAGGACAGGTTGACCATTGAGAAGCCGAATCTGATGAAGAGTTTCGTCCAGTCATGGAATAAAAATAAATACTGTTACTTCCATGAGGAAGTCGGCCATGACAACAACGACTGCTATAGCCTCAAGCGGACGTTGGACCATTTGGCTGACAAGGGGTGCTGAAATCATATATCTTGAAGTCTAAAGTGACTGTCAAGACGAATCCGAGATAGTTGTCCAAGACTGTCCAACTTGCTAGGAGCTGGTCTACAATATAGCAGGCGAATTTGTAAGTAATGGCCCGACCATTCGGGGCACCAAGGATCATCTTAAGAAGATGATCGATTCCATTGATGATGGACAGGCGTCTGCTAGTGGTACTTTCCCAGACGTCCTCAGCACTGAGAAAGATCCGGGAAAAGTACGCCGATCGCATGACGACCCGGTCGTCATTGATTGTAAGTTTGCCAACAGTTGGTTGGTCGGATTCTTATAGACACTAGTAGCTCCTCTGACCTCATTAGCTACAAGTGTCTATCCGACCTGAATTACAAGTTGGACAATCTGCGAGGCGTCTCCCACCCTCTCGTTTGTTTCAAGGGAGGGGTCGTGCATCTAGTCGGACAAATTGACTTACCCATCCGGCAGGGGCAGAAGGGAAAAGGGCGGCATATGATCATCCTGTTTTTGGTGGTTGAAGAGCTAACCACCTATAACATTATTCTAGGCCGTCCCACTCTAAACGAGTACAATACCATCATCATCCCAACTCTCATGTTGTTAAAATATGAAATGGATGATGGCTCTATTGCCTCCCTGAACGGGGGTTAGAAGACGGCAAGGGAGTGTTACCTTTTAGACGTCAAACCAATGGCTGATGCAGCCGGTCATCTGAAGGAGCCAATAGACGACGATGTCAAGGACTCTGACTCAGCCCCCCAGTTGCCGGAAAGAAAAGAAAAGTTGATCTGCTTGTGGAGGTGAAGAAGGAGAAGAAATAACAATCACTTACTGGGGAACGGTCAGATAAATTCCATCCCCAGCCGGTTGGAGATCATATTGATATTCCTCTGGATGAATGCCGTCCAGATAATAAGATCTAGTCGTATTCACCTAATCAAAAATAAAACCTAAATCCACTAACTATGTAGATAGGGAAGAAGGGTCGAACCACAGGGAAACAGGTCAATTTATTCCTAATTAATTAAAAGCAATCTAAATTATCAAGTAACTAAATTTGTTGTAAAAGGGTAATTAAACTACTAAAGGTAAGAGTAGGAAGGGAGTAAAATAAGATATAAATCAATGAAGGAAAAACCTAGGGCATAGGCCAGGTTCACTAATAAACAATATTCTAGGGTAAATCATAATAACCAATCATCAATGCATCAATTAATTAGATTATAAAGGGCTTTCACTACGTATTACAATCACAGAGTTAATTTACCGATATTAAATCTCATCTCTCAAATCTCGACTTAACCATTTATAAATTAGTCCGCCTATTGAAATTAAGCCTAAACATCAATTCTCATCTCTCGAATCTCGAATCAATATTGGTAAACTCATACAATTAAATCTGGCCAAACCTAATTGCATAGCATTAAATCAATCAATAGGAAATTAATCAAGCAGCATTGATAATCAACAATCACAAATTACCCCTTCATATTATTTATTAGATCCCCATAAACCTTAGAAATAAAACTACTAGAGCATAATTAAATCTATACTAATTAAAACAATAAAATAAGACATGATAAAAGAATTAAAGAAAATAACTGAAATTAAAAGAGAATAAATTGTTACCAAAAGAAATCTGGATTAAGGAATGGAATTAAGGACAAAGTTTAGAGAATTTATTAGAAAGAAAATATTCTCAGTAGAGAGAGAAAGTATAAAAGAGAAGGTAATCAAAATTCTATACAAAAATCGTACTTAAACATCCCTAAAACAAATCCTAATTGAAAACTAACAACTCGGCTCCAAAAATACACGCCCGATCGAGCGAAAGGCCGCCCGATCGGGCCCGCCTTTTTCTTCACGATCTTCCTGGGCAGCCGCGCCCGATCGAGCTTATGCTCACCCGATCGGACGCGCCTTCTTGCTGGTGCTCTCTTCTGCGCGCCCGCCCGATTGGGCACAAGGTTGCCCGATTGGGCCCGGTCTCTTCCTCGAGGCTTGGACTTTGATTGGGCTTGATTCTTTGGCCCAATCCGGATTTCCTCTTCGGGTCTTGAAAACTCGATCCAAATGCCCCAGTATCACATACCGAGCCCTTAATCACCGGCTCTAACCAGTCCTGGGTTTCAAAAATGGTCGCGTCCTCCTAATGCTCGTAGTTGCTCCATGAAAAACCCGGAAAGCAATTTCCTACAAAACTCAAGCAAAACTACAAAAAACACTAGAAAACACTAATTAGTAATAAAAGTGGCTCTAAAGAGCCAAAAACACTACTAATTATGACCAAGGGACGGGGGTAAAACACAATATAAATTGGACATATCAAACTCCCCCAAGCCAAACCTTTTCTTGTCCCTAACCAAAGAGCTCATCAATGAACATATAAAACATGCTTCATCCCAAGTAAACAAAATCAAGCACAAACGATTCAAGGCAAATCTAATGAACATGCTTCAATGTCAATCAATCTCATTCATCTAATCATTCTTCCTCCCCAACAATTGTCAAATAGAGCAAACCACATGAGCATATAGAACTCAAGACTAGTGCTCACACACTCAACTCTTATTTATGTGGCGAGTAAAAGATGTACTCGATCGCTCTCCAACCAACCCCTTTATATGTGAACAATGCCCTCCCAACTCACACTCTCGTGTGTTTAAAACAATGTACACTCAACCTACTAGTCGACTCGAAATATATCAAATCATAACTTGCATTGATAAACAACACTTTCACATTCATACAACTCTTATGCACAAAGGTCGGAAGGTCTTTAAAGCTTGTAATGTAAGGCTAGGGTAAAGGGTAGGATGAATTTAGGAAAATGTGAGAGAAAAACCATGCTTAAGGGAGCCATGTCCTAATAAAACCCAAGGTCAAAACAAGTAATGACCAAAACATCTCCAATCACAACTTAACTCCACAAAAATTCACCATGCAATCCCATACATAACAACAATCCCAACACTTCATATTCACTCACAAAGTATGATAATAGGAAATAGAGTGAATTAAAACAAACTTTGAACTACTCATTCTTTTTCTTTCTTTTTCAAACTTTGAACTTTTTTTTTTCTTTTTTTCTTGAGCAACCTTCACATAGAACATTTAAAACAATTTTTTTCTTTTGCTTTCTTTTTTTTTTCTTTTTATCTCACATTGGAAATTTTCAACTTTGAAACACAAAACATCAATATTTTCCAACCATAATATCAAAAGAACAATCACTCTCCTTTTATTCCCACATTGTGCAAATAATATGCACACCACAACTCCCTCACCTCACCAACTAATAGCTCCCCCAAGCCAAGCTTGGGACTAGTAACCAATGGGGCTCATATAAGCTTGTAATGTGGCTGAATAAATAATAAAAAGGGCATAAGCAACAATATGAGTAACAAGAAGGGAACAAATGTATCTAATATTGTCTGAAGGCTACCTAAGAGAACAAATGCCTATGTACTCCTCAATGTGCATAATATTGAGCCATACAAACATTACTAATAGTTGCAAACCAATACTCAAATTCCTTGACATACCATGAACTATCACACAATTCCTCACCAAATCAACTAGTCAAGCACTATATTCACAAATAGTTGGCAAAATTGACGCATGTTTAGGCATTCAAACAATTAAACTTCAAATCATGATCAACAAATTCACAAAGCAAATTATCATATACCAAGAATCAAAACAATATTTTCCAAGTATGGGACAAAGGGAAGCATGATTTTCAATTCATTGGAATGTATTTTTGAATTTTTTATTTTTGATTTTTTTTTAATATTTTTTTCATAAAGTAAAGCAATAAAAACTACACTAGAAAGCAATAAAATCTATAATAGAAAAGCAATAAATAGAGAAAAGAGAGAAAGGGTTACCATATGTACAAGAAATCTACCCCCAAGCCAAATTAAGCAATGTCCTCATTCACTGGGGAGTGTAGCTAGGAGAAGCTACTCCTCGTCATCATCCTCATCCATCCTCTGGTAGCCTCCTCCATAACTCGAGCCGGCACCACCCTGGCTTGTACTAACACCACCATAGCCAAACCACCTGCAAAGTAGTTAGGGTCTACATTTCCCCCCATTCCCTCAAAAGGAGCATCGCCCCCATAATCATGGACTGAAGAGTAGTCCACATAAGTACCAAAGGCTCCAGGGGTCGAATACCCTCCTTGAGGGTATTGGAACCAATCGGGAACTAATGCTTGGGGGGAATAGCCCCTCGGTGTGCATAGTCGCCATACATAGGGTATAAATCCCTCCCAAGGTTCCTCTCAACATGGCCTACCCTCCTATCTAAAGTGCCTAACCTAGAGTCTAGGTTTTGCACCATGCCCTCCACCCTCCCTTGCCCTCGTTCTATACGGTCTAGTTGGCTCCTAAAAGGCGAAATTCATAAGGGGCATGGGGGTCGATATTATAATTGACAGAGAAGATGGGTATGCCATATGTGCAGGGTTGGGGTGGTGGTTGGTATTGGGGTGAATGGTGTTTGGGTGAATGGTGTTGGGGTGAATGGTGGGCCCCCTAAGTATGCTAGGTCCCCTAAGTATGCTAGGTTGAACCTAGTTAAGGCCCCCTAAGTATGCTAGGTCCATGAGGGTAGAACCCTCAACTTTCCTATGCCCGGTCGGGTTCCATCTTAGGTGTTTCACTGCTATATGGGTCACAACCCCCCAAAATAGATAGGCGCCCTAGACCTACCCCGTCGGCCGCATTGGCCGCCCTTTGAAAATGTTGGGCTATCCTATGTGGTATGTTTAGTTTTTCAGCATTAGGGATGATATAGGAAGCCAACAATTCAAGTTCATTCCTCTTAACGTTTGCCGGTTCATGCCTCCCAAAAATTGTTGAATCCACTTCCTTTTGGCATGTAAGAGGTAAATTAAACCCTCCCCGGTGAGTCTTTTATAGACCACAGTAATGTGGTCTTTGGATGGTTCAATAGGCTTATCCGATTTAAGCTCAAACAATTTACCAAATTCTTTTGAAGTTAACCGCACATCATTGTTTAGCAATCAGAATTGGACATGAGTGATTAAAGCATTAGTTTTAATAACATTGAAGCTAGAAACAAATTCTAATGTCAAATAATCATAGGTGTCATAATGCATTTGGAAAAATCAACTCATTCCTACACCTTTAAACAATTTCTCTATCGGTTTATCAATTTCTATCCTAGAAAACGTAGGATGATGTACAAATCGAGTAGAGATTACCTGCCTCTGGATGAGGTTGAGCATCCTAGCTCGTTCTTCGGTTGAGGTTATGACAACTTCCTCCCATCCCGGTATTTGAAGCTCCGGGTCAACCATCGGTTGTTGTTGTTGCCTAGAACCTTCACCTCTTTGTTGTCTAGATCCCTTTGAAGCCATTTTAAGTGAAAAAGTTAGGAATTGAAACTTTCTCTCTGTAAGGGTTTTGAGAAATTTTGAGAGAAAGTGGTCGAAATTTAGTGGAGAATGTAGAGGAAGGTTTAAGGATGAATAATATGTGAAAAATTTATAGTTTTGATGGATGAATTTGAGGAGATCTTGAAAGGAATGTGAGTTTGAAGGTTTGAAAATGGAGGTTTTAGAGAGAGAAAGTGTGATTGAAGAAGAAGTAAGAAAGAAAAAGAAAAGTAAGGGGCAGAAAGAAACTTAAGACGGCCAAAGAATTAGGCGCGCCCGATTGGGCGAGTCTCGCCCGGTCGGGCGAATATGTGTTCTGCTGAAGTGTGAAGTGCGCGCCCAATCGGACGACCTCTGCACGATCGGGCGCGAACTCGAACATGAAAATCGCCATTTTGCTTGCCTGATCGGGCGAGCTTTGCTCGATATTTCATTTGGTCTCACTCAATTTCTCCAAAAATCCGCCCAATCGGGCGAAATTTCCCTTGATTTTCTTCCTTCCTTGCGCGCCCGAGCGGGCGAGCCTAGCCCGATCGGGTGAATTAAAGCTCCGATAAAATCCGAATTGCGCACCCGATCGGGACTCCTTGCCCGATCGGGCACTTTTTGCTCGATTTCTGACCCCTAGGTGCGCGCCCGATCGGGCGAGCCTTGCCCGATCATGTTCGTACCCAATCGGATGGTTCTTTTTCTTCAAACTTTTTCTCTTGAAAACTCCTTACTTTAGGATCTAATACCTGTACAAAAACACTTATGAAAGGTAAAATTTCACTCTCCTCTCCTCTCTAATAAAAATAAAGGAAAAACTAATCTAGAAAGGAAGAAATACGGGTTGCCTCCCACAAAGCGCTTGTTTATCTAGGTCCCGCACGACCTTCTTACCACATTGAAGCTCAAAATGAACCGGAACCGCTTAGCTGAAGTAGTTCAGCTACACCAATCGTAGCCCCCTCATGATATAGCTTGAGTCTTTGGCCATTAACCTTGAACTCGTTACCATGTTCATCAAAAACCTCCACAAAACCGCATTTATTAGCCCTTTTGACAGTAAAAGGACCCGACCACCTTGACTTCAACTTTCTTGGGAATAGTTTAAGTCTAGAGTTGAACAACAACACTTTATCACCTTCTTTGAATTCTCTCGGAAGGATCATCTTGTCGTGCCATCTCTTTGTCTTCTCCTTGTAGACATGAGCACTATCATAGGCCGTCAACCTAAACTAATCGAGTTGGTTAAGTTGAAGTAACCTCTTTTCTCCCGCTAATTTGGCATCAAAATTAATCTCCTTAATAAGCCAATATGCCTTGTATTCTAATTCCACCGGAAGATGACATGCTTTACCGTACACGAGTCTATATGGAGTAGTACCTATAAGGATCTTAAACGCGGTTCTGTATGCCCAAAGGGTGTCATCCAACTTATCGCTCCAATCTTTCCTTGATTTTGCCACCACCTTTTCTAGAATGGACTTGATCTCAAGATTGGAAACTTCAACTTGGCCACTAGTTTGGGGATGGTAGGCTAAACCTGTCCTATGGTAGAAACCATACTTCTTGAGGAGGGTGTCTAACTTCCACTCCGTCACTGATTATAGCTCTAGGCACTAAAAATCTTGGAAAGATAGTCTTCTTAAAAAGTCTGTGGACCACCTTGGCACCTTGGCATCATTAGTAGGAGTAGCGATGGCCTCAACCCACTTGGATACATAATCGACGGCGACAAGTATATAGCGGTTCCTGTTTGAAGAAGGGAACGGTCCCATGTAATCAACACCCCAAATATCAAAAATTTCAACTTTCGAAATTCCAGTCTGAGGCATCTCATGCCGCCACGAGATGTTGCCAGTCCTATGGCAAGAGTCACAAGCCTATACAAAAATTTTAGCATCCATAAACATAGTAGGCTAATAGAAACCTGACTCATTAATCTTGGCCACCGTTTTAGTGGGGCCATGATGTCCTCCATATGGTGAGGTGTGACAACTAGTAAGCACACCGTGAACTTCCCATTTGGGAACACACCTGCGAAATAATCCATCTGCACACTCACGAAAAAAAAAGGGATCATCACAAAAATAATGTTTAACATCAGAAAGGAATTTCTTTTTCTGTTGGTAGGACAAGTAAGGAGGTAGAGTACCACTCACTAAATAATTAGCAAAGTCAGCATACCATGGGTGTTGCTCTACAACTGCATATAGGTTGTCATCAGGGAAAGAATCATCTATAGGAAGAGAATCCTTCCTCATCATACCTGATACGTGACAAGTGGTCTACTACTACATTCTCTGCTCCCTATTTATCTTTTATCTCGATATTGAAATCTTTGAGCAAAAGAACCCAACGAAGTAGCTTAGGCTTTGATTCCGCCTTAGCTATCAAGTATTTCAAAGCTTCATGGTCAATAAAAACAATGACTTTAGAACCAACAAGATATTATATAAATTTTTCTAAAGCATATATGACAACAAGAAACTCCTTCTCCGTAGTGGCATAGTTGACTTGGGCTTCATCCTAAGTTTTTCTTGCATAATAAATAGCATGCAAAACTTTGTCCTTTCTCTGTCCAAAAACGGCTCCTAGTGCATAGTCACTTGCATCACAAATAATCTCGAAAGGTAGATTCCAATCCGGGAGCACATATAATGGGTGCCGATATCAAAGCCTCCTTAATCCTGTTAAAAGCCTCAAGACACTCTTCAGTAAAAATAAAAGGGGCATCCTTGAGTAAAAGCTGAGTCTGTGGTTTAAAAATTTTAGAAAAGTCTTTGATAAAGCGACGATAAAACCCCGCGTGGCCCAAGAAACTTCTATCCCCCTTAACATTAACTGGGGGAGGTAATTGCTCAATCACTGAAATCTTAGCTTTATCTACTTGTACGCCCTTGTCAGATACAATGTGACCTAGAACTACTTCCTCTGTCACCATAAAGTGACATTTCTCCCAGTTTAGTACCAAATTGCATTCTTCACATCGTTTCTAAATTTTAGCGAGATTTATTAGACATGAATCAAATGAAGAACAATACACGCTAAAATCATCCATAAAGACTTCCGTAATAGACTCTATGAAATCAGAAAAGATGCTCATCATACAACGTTGAAAGGTAGTGGGGGCATTACATAAACCAAGGGCATCCTACGATATGTAAAAGTACCATAAGGGCATGTAAAGGTTGTCTTTTCCTGATCTTCAGGGTGAATTGGAATTTGGAAAAATCCCGAATACCCATCTAAATAGCAAAAGAACTTATGATTAGCTAACCTCTCCAGCATTTGATCTATAAAGGGGAGGGGGAAGTGGTCCTTTTTAGTGGCGATATTTAGTTTATGATAATCAATACACATACGCCACCCTGTAACAGTTCTAGTGGGGATTATTCATTTTTCTCATTAGTAATCACAGTCATCTTACCTTTTTTAGGCACTACCTGCACAGGACTTACCCACTTAGAGTCAGAAATAAGATAGATAATACATACATCGAGCAATTTCATAACCTCTTTCTTGACTACTTCCTGCATTTTAGGATTCAATCTTCTCTAGGGTTGAATGCAGGGCTTATAGTTATCCTCTAGATGTATCTTGTGCATACAAAAATCAGGGCTAATACCCTTGAGATCATCAATACTGTACCCAATTGCTTTCTTATGGGTTTGAAGAACCCCTAGAAGTTGGGAAGTTTGTAGGTCATCAAGTGCAGTACTAATGATCACGGGGTATAGTTCCTGCTCATCTAGAAAAATATATTTTAAGTGAGAAGGGAGAGGTTTTAGTTCAGGTTTCTTGACCTCTATAGGTTTCGGTTCCTGAACTAGATTTACTACCTTCATTGTCTCTTTGGGGTCTAACTCTTTTAGGGAAAGAGCTCTTTCAATATCCTGTACTTCACTACCCTAGACGCTTGCATTATCTGCATATAAATTCTCACAAAGAATTTCCTCCAGGGGATCCCTAGCAAGAACCTGTGGCAAGCTATCATCACAAATATCGTCCATTATATCAATTACATCAATAAAACAAAAATTTTCCTCTATCATAGGCCCTTTCAAAACTTTCCCTAAATTAAAAGTAACATTATCATCACCAACAGAAAGGGTTAGTTTACCATTTTTTACATTAATAATGGCTCCTGCAGTATGGAGAAAAGTCCTACCTAATATAATGGGTATTTGTGTATCCTTAGCCATGTCTAAAACTAAAAAATCAAATGGGATAAAAAATTTACCAACTTTGACAGGGACATCCTCTAAAATACGTAGAGGGTATTTTATAGAACGATCTTCCATTTGCAAAGTTATATTAGTAACTTTTAAATCACCCATATTAAGTTTAGCACAGACAGACGATGGCATAACACTGACACTGGCACCCAAATCACATAAAGCTTTATCAATAAAAAACATTCCCTATATGACAAGGGATAGAAAAACTACAAGGATCCTTTAATTTAGGAGGGGATTTATTTTGCAATAAGGCACTACATTCCTCTGTAAAAGCTACAGTTTCTACCTCATTAATGGCCCTTTTCCTAGTCAGAATGTCTTTCATAAATTTTGCATATACAGGACCCTAAGTGATTAAATCAGTGAAAGGAACTGTTACCTGCAAGTTTTTCACAACCTCCAAGAACTTACCGAATTGTTTATCAAACTTACTCTTCAATTGTCTATTAGGGAACGGTAGTTTGATAACTGGGCTCTGCACATCTCCTCCCTTATCCTGAGATTTACCCTGCAAAGAAACATTAGAAGGGTTAGTATCTATTTGTAGCCCTGCAGGGTTAGCAGGATTAGCGTTTGGTATAAAGGAATCTGGATCAGGAACTGGTTCATCTTCCTTTGGCATAGGAGGTCTATCATAATATGAACCACTCCTTAGAGTAGTTGCATTGGCATGATCTGTGGGATGGATTGGTTGTGATGGTAGAGCTCCCTGCTGGCGGGTTTGTAGGGTATATGAAAGTTGTGTAATTTGATTATCCATGACTTTATTATGGGCTAAAATAGAATCAATTTGCGCATCCCTACTCTCCATATGCTTTTGCATGTTAGTAAGCATTGCTCTTATTTCTGTCATAGCAAGGTTAGAAGATGATGAGTGTTGTGCTTGGTTTTTCTTGCCAGAATTTGGATGGTAATATTTCTGCTGTGGTGGGGGTTGCTGTTGTGGTTGTTGTGGAGGTGGAGGGTTTTGTACATTGGTACTCTGGTACGAAAGATATGGATGGTTCCGGTAACCAGGATTATAAGAGTTGGAATATGGGTTATTTTGCCTATAGGTTTGGAAGACATTAACTTGTTTCTTGGAACTCCTACAATCTTGCTCCCAATGCCCTACATTTCCACAATTTTCACAAAAAGCTTCATTGTTAGCAACAGCAGAAACATTAGCTACAAAGTTAGGAGCAGCAGTAAGATTATCTAATTTTTGAGAACTATATGTTAATTGAGCTTGCAAAAAGGATACGGAATCGAAATTATGTTTTCCTTTATTTGCAAACCCTCTCGGATTCCCGTACTAGGAATTGTGTTTTGCCATAACTTCGATAACCTGTCCGGCATCGTCCACATTTAAATTCATGAATCTCCTACTAGCTGTAGAATCTTGAACTGATCTAGATGAATTTCCAAGTCCATTGTAGAAAGCTTGGATCAATTTCCATTGTGCTAGATTTTTGTGGGGGCATTCTCTCTGTAGATCCTTGAACCTCTCTTAAGCCTCATATAAAGTTTCATCGGCCTCTTGAGCGAAGTTCTGAAGAGCACTCCTTAGTACAACTGTTCTCTCTACAAGGTAATATTTATTATAGAAATTCAAGGCAAGAGTTTCCTAGTCAGTAATACCAAGTGTAGTTCTATTCAAACCATTAAACCATAATTTAACTCTGCCACATAATGAAAAGGGAAAAAGAATCTCCCTGATTTGGTTCAGCGTGACCCCGGCTTGTCTAATGGTGTTACAATATTGGCAGAAATCTGCAATGTGAAGATTAGGATCTTCACCCTTAGCTTAACTAAATTGCTTCCTCTCTATCATAGTGATAAATTGGGGCTTGATTTCAAATTGTACTCCATCTAGGGCCGGAGTGGGAGTAAGGTGCGGAAAATCTATGACCTTTGGCTGTGAGTATTCACTGAGCTTCTTTATGGTCGTCATCTTTGATTCTGAATCTAAAGGAATTTCTGTGTCGCTAGAATTAGATGGAGGGTCTCTTCGATTATTGTCTTCCTCAGAACCCACCAAGATTTGTCTATAGAGATTCCTTTGCCTATGAAACGAGGGCTCGATCTCAGGATCGAATGGGATGTAACCTGATCTGGAACACTTGGGCATAAACAAGGAACTAAAAGACAAATATGAGAATTGCCTCAAAGAACTAAAATTTTATGAGACAAGAGGGGATAATCTAGACTACAAAATAAAATAATCAGAAAATAAAAATAAAACCGTTTCCTCGGCAACGTCATCAAAATTTGATAGGCTAAAGTCCTATTCACCTAATAAAAAAAAAACCTAAATTCACTAACTATGTATATAGGGAAGAAGGGTCGAACCACAGGGAAATAGGTCAATTTATTCCTAATTAATTAGAAGCAATCTAAATTATCAAGTAACCTAATTTGTTGTAAAAGAGTAATTAAACTACTAAAGGTAAGAGTAGGAAGGGAGTAAAATAAGATATAAATCAATGAAGGAAAAACCTAGGGCGTAGGTTCTCTAATAAACAATATTCCAGGGTAAATCATAATAAGCAATCATCAATGCATCAATTAATCAGATTATAAAGGGCTTTCGCTACGTATTACAATCACAGAGTTAATTTACCGGTATTAAATCTCATCTCTCGAATCTCGACTTAACCATTTATAAATTAGTCCGCCTATTGAAATTAAGCCTAAACATCAATTCTCATCTCTCGAATCTCGAATCAATATTAGTAAACTCATACAATTAAATCTGGCCAAACCTAATTGCATAGCATTAAATCAATCAATAGGAAATTAATCAAGCATTGATAATCAACAATCACAAATTACCCTTTCATATTATTTATTAGATCCCCATAAACCCTAGAAATAAAACTACTCAAGCATAATTAAATCTAAACTAATCAAAACAATAAAATAAGACATGATGAAAGAATTAAAGAAAATAACTGAAATTAAAAGAGAATAAATTGTTACCAAAAGAAATCTGGATTAAGGAATGGAATTAAAGACAAAGTTTAGAGAATTTAAGAGAGAGAAAATATTCTCAGTAGAGAGAGAAAGTCTAAAAGAGAAGGTAATCAAAATTCCGTACAAAAATCGTACTCAAACATCCCTAAAACAAATCCTAATTGAAAACTAAAAACTCAGCTCCAAAAACACGCGCCCGATTGGCCGAAAGGCCGCCCGATCGGGCCCGCCTTTTTCTTCACGATCTTCCTGGGCAGCCGCGCCCGATCGAGCTTATGCTCACCCGATCGGGCGCGCCTTCTATCTGGTGCTCTCTTCTGCGCGCCCGCCCGATTGGGCGCAAGGTTGCCCGATCGGGCCCGGTCTCTTCCTCAAGGCTTGGACTTCGATTGGGCTTGATTATTCTGCCCAATCCGGATTTCCACTTCGGGTCTTGAACACTCGATCTAAATGCCCTGGTATCACATACCGAGCCCTTAATCACCGGCTCTAACTAGTCCTGGGCTTCAAAAATGGTCGTGTCCTCCTAATGCTCGTAGTTGCTCCATGAAAAACTCGGAAAACGCTCTAAATGGGCAATTTCCTACAAAACTCAAGAAAAACTACAAAAAACACTAGAAAACACTAATTAGTAATAAAAGTGTCTTTAAAGAGCCAAAAACACTACTAGTTATGACCAAGGGACGGGGGTAAAACACTATATAAATTGGACATATCAAACTCCCCCAAGCCAAACCTTTGCTTGTCCCTAAGCAAAGAGCTCATCAATGAACATATAAAACATGCTTCATCCCAAGTAAACAAAATCAAGCACAAACAATTCAAGGAAAATCTAATGAACATGCTTCAATGTCAATCAATCTCATTCATCTAATCATTCTTCCTCCCCAACAATTGTTAAGTAGAGTAAACCACATGAGCATATAGAACTCAAGACTAGTGCTCACACACTCAACTCTCATTTAGGTGGCGAGTAAAAGATGTACGCGATCTCTCTCAAACCAACCCCTTTATATGTGAACAATGCCCTCCCAACTCACACTCTCGTGTGTTTAAAACAATGTACGCTCAACCTACTAGTCGACTCGAAATATGTCAAATCATAACTTGCATTGATAAACAACACTTTCACATTCATACAACTCTTATGCACAAAGGTCGGAAGGTCTTTAAAGCTTGTAATGTAAGGCTAGGGTAAAGGGTAGGATAAATTTAGGAAAATGTGAGAGAAAAGCCATGCTTAAGGGAGCCATATTATAATTAAACCCAAGGTCAAAACAAGTAATGACAAAAACATCTCCAATCACAACTTAACTTCACAAAAATTCACCAAGCAATCCCATACATAACAACAATCCCAACACTTCATATTCACTCACAAAGTATGATAATAGGAAATAGAGTGAATTAAAACAAACTTTGAGCTACTTATTCTTTTTCTTTCTTTTTTCAAACTTTGAACTTTTTTTTTTCTTTTTTTCTTGAGCAAACTTCTCATAGAACATTTGAAACAATTTTTTTTCTTTGCTTTCCATTTTTTTTATTTTTATCTCACATTGGAAATTTTCAACTTTGAAACACAAAACAACAATATTTTCCAACCATAATATCAAAAGAACAACCACTCTCCTTTTATTCGCACATTGTGCAAATAATATGTACACCACAACTCCCTCACCTCACCAACTAATAGCTCCCCCAAGCCAAGCTTGGGACTAGTAACCAATGGGGCTCATATAGGCTTGTAATGTGTCTAAATAAACAATAAAAAGGGCACAAGCAACAACATGGGTAACAAGAAGGGAACAAATGTATCTAATATTGTCTGAAGGCTACCTAAGAGAACAAATGCCTTCGTCCTCCTGAATGTGCATAATATTTAGCCATACAAACATTACTAATAGTTGCAAACCAATACTCAAATTCCTTGACATACCAGGAAATATCACACAATTCCTAACCAAATCAACTAGTCAAGCACTATATTCACAAATAGTTGGAAAAATTGACGCATGTTTAGGCATCCAAACAATTAAACGTCAAATCATGATCAACAAATTCAAAAAGCTCATTATGATATACCAAGAATCAAAACAATATTTTCCAAGTATGGGACACAGGGAAGCATGATTTACTATTCATTGGAACGTATTTTTGAATTTTTTATTTTTCAATTTTTTTTGTATTTTTTTCATAAAGGAAAGCAATAAAAACTACACTAGAAAGCTATAAAATATATACTAGAAAATCAATAAATAGAGAAAAGAGAGAAAGAGTTACCATATGTACGAGAAATCTCCCCCCAAGCCAAATAAAGCAATGCCCTCATTGACTTGGGAGTGTAGCTAGGAGAAGCTACTCCTCGTCATCATCATCATCCATCCTCTGGTATCCTCCTCCATAACTCGAGCCTGCACCACCCTGGCTTGTACCATCACCACCGTAGCCCGAACCACCTGAAAAGTTGTTAGGGTCTACATTTCCCTCCATTCCCCCAAAAGGAGCATCTCCCCCATAACCATGGACTGAAGAGTAGTCCACATAAGTACCAAAGGCTCCGGGGGTCGAAAAACCTCCTTGAGGGTATTGGAACCAATCGGGAACTAATGCCTCGGGGGGAATAGCCCCTCGGCGTGCATAGTCGCCATACATAGGGTATAAACCCCTCTCGAGGTTCCTCTCAACATGGCCTACCGTTCTATCTAAAGTGCCTAACCTAGAGTCTAGGTTTTGCACCATGCTCTCCACTCTCCCTTGCCCTCATTCTATATGGTCTAGTTGGCTCCTAAAAGCCGAAAAGTCATAAGGGGCATGGGGGTCGATATTATAATCGACGGAGGAGGTGGGTATGCCATAGGTGTAGGGTTGGGGTGGTGGTTGGTATTGGGGTGAATGGTGTTTGGGTGAATGGTGTTGGGGTGAATGGTGGGGTTGTGTTGAAAAGTGAGGCTCTTGAACCTCGCCTTGACCGTTTATCTCAAAAGTGTAGGAAGGCTTCCCCTTCTCAAATTTGGTCAAGGCGGGGTTGGGTAGCATAAATCCTTGGTCTCTCCTACCCGATTCCCGGTGGACTATCCACCATATCTCACCGCCCATAGGTTGCACCCAGTTAAGGCCCCTTAAGTATGCTAGGTCCATGAGGGTAGAACCCTCCACTTTCCTATGCCCGATCAGGTTCCATCCTATGTGTTTCACTGCTATATAGGTCACCAACCCCCCAAAATAGATAGGTGCCCTAGACCTACCCCCTCGGCCGCATTGGCCGCCCTTTGAAAATGTTGGGCTATCCTATGTGGTATGTTTAGTTTTTCAGCATTAGGGATCATATAGGAAGCCAACAATTCAAGTTCATTCCTACTAACGTTTGCCGGTTCATGCCTCCCAAAGATTGTGAGGCCGGCAAAACTTTGCCAAAAATTTGGGACAGGATGTTGAATCCAAGTCCCTTTGGCATGTTGGAAGTAAAGTAAGCCCTCCCTAGTGAGTCTTTTATAGACCACGGTAATGTGGTCTTGGGAGGGTTCAATAGGCTTATCCGATTTAAGCTCAAACAATTTACCAAATTCTTTTAAAGTTAACCGCACATCATTGTTTAGCAATCGGAATTGGACATGAGTGATTAAAGAATTAAATTAGTTTTAATAACATTGAAGCTAGAAACAAATTCTAATGTCAAATAATCATAGGTATCATAATGCATTTGGAAAATCTAATAGTTCTTATACCTTTAAACAGTTTCTCTACCGGTTTATCAATTTCTAGCCTAGACAACGTAGGATGATGTACAAATCGAGTAGAGATTACCTGCCTCTGGATGAGGTTGAGCATCCTAGCTCGTTGTTCGGTTGAGGTTATGACAACTTCCTCCCATCCCGGTATTTGAAGCTCCGGGTCGACCATCGGTTATTGTTGTTGCCTAGAACCTTCACCTCTTCGTTGTCTAGATTCCTTTGAAGCCATTTTAAGTGAAAAAGTAAGGAATTGAAACTTTCTCTCTCTAAGGGTTTTGAAAAATTTTGAGAGAAAGTTGTAGAAATTTAGTGGAGAATGTAGAGGAAGGTTTAAGGATGAAGAATATGTGACAATTTTTGAGTTTTGATGGATGAATTTGAGGAGATCTTGAAAGGAATGTGAGTTTGAACGTTTGAAAATAGAGGTTTTAGTGACAGAAAGTGTGATTGAAGAAGAAGAAGTAAGAAAGAAAAAGAAACGAAAGGAGGAGAAAGAAACTTAAGACGACCAATGATTTAGGCGCGCTCGATCGGGCGAGCATTGCCCGATCGAGCGAATATGTGTTCTGTTGAAATGTGAAGTGCGCGCCCGATCGGGCGACCTTCGTACGATCGGGCGCGAACTCGAACATGAAAATCGCCATTTTGCTCGCCTGATCGGGCAAGAATTGCCCGATATTTCTTTTTATCTCACTCGATTTCTCCAAAAATCCGCCCGATCAAGCGAAATTTCCCTTGATTTTCTTCCTTCCTTGCGCGCCCGATCGGGCGAGCCTAGCCCGATCTGGCGAACTAAACATCCGATAAAATCAAAATTGCGCACCCGATCGGGACTCCTTGCCCGATCGGGCACTTTTTGCTCGATTTCTGACCCTTAGGTGCGCACCCGATCAGGCTAGCCTCGCCCGATCGGGTCCGTACCCAATCGGATGGTTCTTTTTCTTCAAACTTTTTCTCTTGAAAACTCCTTACTTTATGATCTAATACCTATACAAAAATACTTATGAAAGGTAAAATTTTACTCTCCTCTCCTCTCTAAAAAAATAAAAATATAGGAAAAACAAGTCTAGAAACCAAGAAATACGGGTTGCCTCCCACAAAGCGCTGGTTTATCAAGGTCCCGCACGACCTTCTTACCACATTGAAGCTAAAAATGAATTGGGACCGCTTAGGTGAAGTAGTTCAGCTGCACCAATCGTAGCCCCCTCATGATATAGCTTGAGTCTTTGGCCAATAACCTTGAACTTGTTACCATGTTCATCGAAAACCTCCATAGAACCGAATTTATTAGCCCTTTTGACAGTAAAAGGAACCGACCACCTTGAATTCAACTTTCTTGAGAATAGTTTAAGTCTAGAGTTGAACAACAACACTTTATCACCTTTTTTAAATTCTCTTGGAAGGATCATCTTGTCGTGCCATCTCTTTGTCTTCTCCTTGTAGACACGAGCACTCTCTATCATAGGCCGTCAACCTAAACTCATCGAGTTGGTTAAGTTGAAGTAACCTCTTTTCTCCCGCTAATTTGGCATCCAAATTGAGCTCCTTAATAGCCCAATATGCCATGTATTCTAATTCCACCGGAAGATGACATTCTTTACCGTACACGAGTTTATATGGGTAGTACCTATACGGGTTTTAAACGCGGTTCTGTATGCCAAAAGGGTGTCATCCAACTTATCGCTCCAATCTTTCCTTGATTTTACCACCACCTTTTCTAGAATTGCCTTGATCTCACGGTTGGAAACTTGAACTTGGCCACTAGTTTGGGGATGGTAGGCTAAACCTGTCTTATGGTAGACACCATACTTTTTAAGGAGGGTGTCTAACTTCCGCTCATGAAAGTGAGATCCTCCGTCACTGATTAAAGCTCTAGGCACTAAAAATCTTGGAAAGATAGTCTTCTTAAAAAGTCTGTGGTCCACCTTGGCACCTTGGCATCATTAGTAGGAGTAGCGATGGCCTCAACCCACTTGGATACATAAACGACGGCGACAAGTATATAGCGGTTCCCGTTTGAAGAAGGGAACGGTCCCATGTAATCAACACCACAAACATCAAAAATTTCAACTTCCAAAATTCCAGTCTGAGGCATCTCATGCCGCCGCGAGATGTTGCCAGTCCTCTGGTAAGAGTCACAAGCCTGAACAAAAATGTTAGCATCCTTAAACATAGTAGGCCAATAGAAACCTGACTCATTAATCTTGGCCACCGTTTTAGTGGGGCCATGATGTCCTCCATATGGTGAGGTGTGGCAACTAGTAAGCACACCGTAAACTTCCCATTCGGGAACAAACCTGCGAAAGAATCCATCTGCACACTCACAAAACAAAAAGGGATCATGACAAATATAATGTTTAACATCAGAAAGGAATTTCTTTTTCTGTTGGTAGGACAAGTCAGGAGGTAGAGTACCACCCATTAAATAATTAGCAAAGTCAGCATACCATGGGTGTTGCTCTACTATTGCATATAGGTTGTTATCAGGGAAAGAATCATCTATAGGAAGAGAATCCTTACCCTCATCATACCTGATACGTAAAAAGTGGTTTGCCACTACATTCTCTGCTCCCTTTTTATCTTTTATCTCGATGTTGAAATCTTGGAGCAAAAGAACCCAACGGAGTAGCCTAGACTTTGATTCCTCCTTAGCTATCAAGTACTTCAAAGCTGCATGGTCAATAAAAACAATAACTTTAGAACCAACAACATATGATCTAAATTTTTCTAAAGCATATATGACAGCAAGAAACTCTTCTCCGTAGTGGCATAGTTGACTTGGGCTTCATCCAAAGTTTTGCTTGCATAATAAATAGCATGAAAAACTCTGTCCTTTCTCTGTCCGAGCACGACTCCTAGTGGAAAGTCACTTGCATCAAACATAATCTCGAAAGGTAGATTCCAATCGGGAGGACATTTGATGGGTGTCGATATCAAAGCCTGCTTAATCCTGTTAAAAGCCTCAAGACATTTGTCAGTAAAAATAAAAGGGGCATCCTTAAGTAATAGCTGAGTCGGCGGTTTAGCAATTTTAGAAAAGTCTTTGATAAAGCGACGATAAAACCCTGCATGACTCAAGAAACTTCTAACTCCCTTAACATTAATTAGGGGAGGTAATTGCTCAATCACTGAAATCTTAGATTTATCTACTTGTATGCCCTTGTCAGATACAAGGTGACCGAGAACTACTTCCTCTGTCACCATAAAGTGATATTTCTCCCAGTTTAGTAACAAATTGCATTCTTCACATCGTTTTAAAATTTTAGCGAGATTTATTAGACATGAATCAAATGAAGAACAATACACGCTAAAATCATCCATAAAGACTTCCATAACAGACTCTATGAAATCAGAAAAGATGCTCATCATACAACGTTGAAAGGTAGCGGGGGCATTATATCAACCAAGGGCAACCTACGATATGCAAAAGTACCATAAGGGCATGTAAAGGTTGTCTTTTCCTGATCTTTAAGATGAATTGGAATTTGGAAAAATCCCGAATACCCATCCAAATAGAAAAATAACTTATGATTAGCTAACCTCTCAAGCATTTGATCTATTAAGGGGAGGGGGAAGTGGTCCTTTTTAGTGGCGATATTTAGTCTACGATAATCAATACACATACGCCACCCTGTAACAGTTCTAGTGGGGATTAATTCATTTTTCTCATTAGTAATCATAGTCATCCTACCTTTTTTAGGCACTACCTACACAGGACTTACCCACTTGGAGTCAGAAATAGGATAGATAATACCTGCATCGAGCAATTTCATAACCTTTTTCTTGACTACTTCCTGCATATTAGGATTCAATCTTCTCTGGGGTTGAATGCAGGGCTTATTGTTATCCTCTAGATGTATCCTGTGCATACAAAAATAGTTTGTAGGTCATCAAGTGCAGTACTAATGATCACGGGGTATAGTTCCTTCTCATCTAGAAAAATATATTTTAAGTGAGAAGGGAGAGGTTTTAGTTCAGGTTTCTTGACCTCTGTAGGTTTCGGTTCATGAACTAGATTTACTACCTTCATTGTCTCTTTGGGGTCTAACTCTTTTAGGGAAAGAGCTCTTTCAATATCATGTACTTCACTACCCTAGACGCTTACATTATCTGCAGATAAATTCCCACAAAGAATTTCCTCTAGGGGATCCCTTGCAAGAACCTGTGGCAAGCTATCATCACAAAGATCGTCCATTATATCAATTACATCAATAAAACAACAATTTTCCTCTAGCATAGGCCCTTTCAAAACTTTCCCTAAATTAAAAGTAACATTATCATCACCAATAGAAAAGGTTAGTTTACCATTTTTTTACATTAATAATGGCTCCTGTAGTATGGAGGAAAGGCCAACCTAATATAATGGGTATTTTTGTATCCTTAGCCATGTCTAAAACTACAAAATCAACAGGGATAAAAAATTTACCAACTTTGACAGGGACATCCTCTAAAATACGTAGAGGGTATTTTACAGAACGATCTTCCATCTGCAAAGTTATATTAGTAACTTTTAAATAACCCATATTAAGTTTAGCGCAAACAGACGATGGAATAACACTGACACTGGCGCCCAAATCACACAAAGCTTTATCAATAAAAACATTCCCTATATGACAAGGGATAGAAAAACTAAGAGGATCCTTTAATTTAGGAGGGGATTTATTTTGCAATAAGGCACTACATTCCTCTGTAAAAGCTACAGTTTCTACCTCATTAAAGGCCCTTTTCCTAGTCAGAATGTCTTTCATAAATTTAGCATATACAGGAACCTAAGTGATTAAATCAGTGAAAGGAACTGTTACATGGAAGTTTTTCACAACCTCCAAGAACTTACCGAATCGTTTATCAAACTTACTCTTCAATTGTCTATTAGGGAACGGTATTTTGATAACTAGGCTCTACACATCTCCTCCCTTATCCTATGATTTACCCTGCAAAGAAACATTAGATGGGTTAGTGTCTATTTGTAGCCCTGCAGGGTTAGCAGAATTAGCGTTTGGTATTGATGAATCTGGATCAAGAACTGGTCCATCTTCCTTTGGCATAGAAGGTCCATCATAATATGAACCACTCCTTAGAGTGATTGCATTGGCATGATCTGTGGGATGGATTGGTTGTGATGGTAGAGCTCCCCGCTGACGGGTTTTTAAGGTATATGAAAGTTGTATAGTTTGATTATCCATGATTTTATTATGGGCTAAAATAGAATCAATTTGCGCATCCCTACTCTCCATATGCTTTTGCATGTTAGTAAGCATTGCTATAATTTCTGTCATAGCAACTTCAGAAGATGATGAGGGTTGTGCTTGGTTTTTCTGGCCAGAATTTGGATGGTAATATATTTCTGCTGTGGTGGAGGTTGCTTTTGTGTTTGTTGTGGAGGTGGAGGGTTTTGTACATTGGTACTCTTGTACGAAAGATATGGATGGTTAACTAGGATTATAAGAGTTGGAATATGGGTTATTTTGCCTATAGGTTTGGAAGGCATTAACTTGTTCCATGGAACTCCTACAATCTTGCTCCCAATGCTCTACAATTCCACAATTTTCACAAAAAGCTTCATTGTTAGAAACAGTAGAAACATTAGCTACAGAGTTAGGAGTAGCAATAAGATTATCTAAATTTTGACAAATAGATGTTAATTGATCTTGCAAAAAGGATACGGAATCGACATTATGTTTTCCTTTATTTGCAAACCTTCTCAGATTCCCGTATTGGGAATTGTGTATTGCCATATCTTCGATAACTTGTCTGGCATCGTCCACATTTAAATTCATGAATCTCCTACTAGCTGCAGAATCTAGAACTGATCTAGATTAATTTCCATGTCCAATGTAGAAAGCTTGGATCAACTTCCATTGTGCTAGATTGTGGTGGGGGCATTCTCTCTGTAGATCCTTGAACCTCTCCCAAGCCTCATATAAAGCTTCATCGGCCTCTTGAGTGAAGTTCTGAATAGCACTCCTTAGTACAGATGTTCTCTCTTCAAGGTAATATTTATTATAGAAATTCAAGGCAAGAGTTTCCCAATCAGTAATACCAAGAGCAGTTCATTCTATTCAAACCATTAAACCATAATTTAGCTTTTCCACATAATGAAAAGGGAAAAAGAATCTCCCTCATTTGGTCCTGCGTGACCCCGGCTTGTCTAATGGTGTTACAATATTGGCAGAAATCTGCAATGTGAAGATTAGGATCTTCACCCTCGGCTCAACTAAATTACTTCCTCTCTATCATAGTGATAAATTGGGGCTTGATAAGTACATTCAAAGAAAGGGGTTTGACTTTGCGTTGACTTTTCTCTCTTCTCTTTCCTCCCATGGCGATTTGAATTTGCTGGTTTTCTTCAGCTTAGTTGAGTCTTAATGGCAAGGCAGAAGAAGCAATCTACTCCTCAACCCTCAAATAACTTGAATCATCCTTCCAAATCTTCTTTATCTCTATTGAATGATGGTGTTAATCGGCTGAATGTGTCTAAACTCTCTAGTTTTGCTTCGATTCCATAAATTGATGAGGACCCTGATGAACTTTTCACTCCTCCTTCTCATTTAAGAACTGAGAAGATTACTAGAGCTGAGCTGAAAGCCCTTGAGGATTTTCATGTGCGATTGATTAAAGCCAATAAAACAGTACCCCGTTCTACTGTTCCATTGGATCTTAGAGCTTCCTTGTCTGATCTTAATGCAGGTTGTGCTTCGACAAATGATGCTAAGGTGGCTGAAGGTAATCCTGTCCTCAATTTTGGGTCAATTCCTCGAATTCCGGAGACAGCAGTTCCTAGGGTTCCTATTACTGTTCCATTGATTTCTGAGGTCAGTTCTGCTCCTAGTGCTGACCCGATTTCTTTGGAGGGTGATGTGGTACCTCCTCAGCCTAATTCTATTCCTGCTACTAAGCCAGGCATTGCTAAGCTCACAGCTAAGGGTTCTTCCCTCTCCTTCGTAGCTCCTATGATCAAAGATGGCAAGTCTGTTGTCATGTTACAACAAGCCGAAATTACTGAAGGTAATCTTAAGTGGAAGAATTATGTAATTTTCTATGTCATAGGCTATTATCCTACTGTAGCTGTTGTTCATAGATATATTGCTGAAAATTGGAGTGTTATAGCTAAACCTGATGCTTTTTTGCATGATGATGGCTACTGATTAAAATGCAAAACTCTGATGATATGAATGCTGTTCTTAGTGCTAGTCCACACATGTTCTTTGGTAAGGCGGCTATTGTTAAGCCTTGGTCTGAGAAATTTGACTTTCATGTTGAGGTTTATAGAACTGTTCCTATATGGGTTAAGTTACCTAACTTACGTTTTAATTGCTGGGGTGTGGACACCTTGAGCAGACTGGGAAGTGTCTTAGGAGTTCCTTTATGTGCTGATGAATGCACTTCAAAGCATTTGAGGGTCTCTTTTGCTAGATTGCTCATTGAAGTTGATGTAACAAAGGCTTTACCCAAGACTATCTGGTTTGAAAGTCCAGATGGTGTTTTGATTAAACAAAAAGTTGTTTTTGAATGGACACCCCCCTTTTGTAGCAAATGTAACAAAGTGGGCCATGACTGTGCTATTCCTAGGAAGGTTCATCCTCAAAAGAAGTAGGTGGCTTCTAAGGAGCAGCCTAAGCAAAAGGTGTGGGTTGCTAAGCCCCAACCTGCTAATGTTCCTGCACCTAGGCCTAATGTGCCTGAATCTAGGGGTAATGGCTCTGTTCATAGTGCTGGTATTTTCACTCCTGCTCCAACTACTTTGCAAGCTAATTCTGATGATGATTGGAGAGTGGTGAGAAGGAAGCATAGAAGTCATAGTAATCCTCCTGTCTTTACTAGTGTTCCTAATTCTAATACCTATGCTGCTCTGCTTAAGGATGGGGATGGTGCTGGAGAACTTGTTCCTATCGAGGGTGATGGTAATCCCCCTCTGGGGTCATGATTATCCTTTCATGGAATATCAGGGGTCTTAATGATCCCTGCAAAGTAGTTTCTATTAAGAAACTGCTAGCTGAACAGTGTGTGGATGTTGTTGGTATTATGGAAACTAAGGTGAAATGTGATAAGAGTGTTAAGCTTCAGAAGAAATTTGGATCTGCTTGGTCTTGGTTTTGTAACTACTCATCTTCACATAGGGGTAGACTCTGGGTTGGCTGGTCTCATGACAAGGTTAATCTTGTAGTCCTCTCCTCTCATGAGCAGTTCATTCATGTCAAAATTATCTCCGAGGATCTTCAGCATTAGATTTTCTTTACCTTTGTGTATGGCTTACATTCTATTCATGATAGGTTGCCTCTTTGGGATGGTATTTCTAGTCTTGGAGCTGTTTCTGGGCCTTGGCTTGTTATTGGTGACTTTAATTCTGTTCTCAATTCTTATGATAGAGTTAATGGTAATGCTGTCACTGATTATGAGTCAACCATTTTAGAAGTTTTGTTGACAATCTTGATCTTTGTGAGCTCAAGAGTAAAGGTTCTTTTTACTCTTGGTCTAATAAGGGTCATGGTGATACTAGAATTGCTACAAGGATTGATAGGGGGCTTGTGAATCAGGCTTGGTTGAACAAGTATTCTCATGTTGAATCTATCTATCTTCCTCCTCTCCTCTCTGATCACAACCCTCTTTTGGTTGAAGTGAGTAGATTTGTTGCTGCTAAGGGGAGACCTTTTAGGTTTCTTAATTGCCTAGCTGATCATGTTGACTTTTTTTCTATTGTGGAAAACAGCTGGCATAGTGTTACAGATTCTTCTTCTATGGTTACTATTTGGCAGAATTTGAAATCTGTCAAAAAGAACCTGAAAGATCTGAACACTAAGTACTTTGCTAATGTTGATGAGAAAGTTGATGTGGCTCTTGCCTCTTTGAAAGCCATTCAGGACCAGCTTGCTGTGGATTATTCTAATTCTGACCTTCATGTTAAAGAGGCTTAAGCTGTAACTATGGTGAAGCATTGGATGTATATCCAGGAGTCCATTTATAAGCAGAAATCTAGGGTTGATTGGATTAAGCTGGGGGATTCCAGTTCTCACTACTTCTTTTCTGTTATGAAGCACAGGCAAGGTAGAAATAGAATTGATTCTATCTTCACTGAAGATGATGTCCTTTTGAAAGATCCTGTACTTATTGAAAATGAGATTGTGGGGTTCTATAAAGGGATCCTTGGTTCTAGTGCTAGTTCTCTCCCTGATGTTGACTTGGCCACTATTAGGAGAGGTTCTCAACTCAGCTCTAGCTCTATTGATATTTTGACTTATGTGGTTACTACTTCTGAGATAGATAATGCTCTAGCTCAGATTGGAGATGATAAGGCGCCTGGAATTGATGGTTTCAATGCTGTTTTCTTCAAAAAGGCTTGGCCTATGATCAAAACTGATATCTATGTTGCTATCTTCTCTTTCTTTGAGACTGGTGTCATTGCTAAGCAGTGGAATTGTACAACAATCACCTTAGTGCCTAAGGTTCAGCATCCTTCTTATGTCAAAGAGTTTAGACCTATTGCTTATTGTACCATGTTGTACAAGCTGATCTCCAAAGTTCTCACAAACAGGATTTCTAAAGTGGTGGGGACTGTTATTAATGATGCTCAAGCTGGGTTTATCCCGGGTAAGCACATTGGTGACAATAATCTCCTGGCTACTGAATTGATCAAAGGCTACTCTCATAAGTTTGTTTCTCCTAGGTGCATGATCAAGATTGACTTGAGGAAGGCCTATGACTCTGTTGAATGGCCCTTTTTGCAGACTGTTTTAGAAGAGCTTGGTTTCCCTCATTCTTTTGTGAAATGGATTATGACTTGTGTCTGTTCTTTTTCTTACTCTGTGATGGTTAATGGATTTCCTACTAAACCTTTTTCTGCAAAAAAAAAAAAGGCCTTAGGCAAGGAGATCATATGTCTCCTTTTCTTTTTGCTCTATGTATGGAGTACCTCTCTAGGTGCCTTAAGGAAATGACTGGGAATCCTAATTTCAATTTTCATCCTAGATGTGAGAAATTAGGTATTACCCACATGATGTTTGCTGATGATCTTCTCCTCTTCTCTAGGGCTAATTCCATCTCTATTCAGCTTCTCTTGCAGGCTTTCCAGAAATTCTCTTGTGCTTCTATTCTGATGGCTAATTTAAGTAAGAGTGAGGTTTATTTTGGAGGTATCTCTGATTCTGATAAAGATCAACTGCAAACTGTTCTTGGTATGAGTAGAGGTAGTTTGCTTTTTAGATATCTTGGGGTGCCCTTGTCTTCTAAAAAGCTTACTGTTGCTCAGTGTAGGCCTTTGGTTGAAAGGGTTACTGCTAGATTGGATGCTGGACTTCTAGACACTTATCTTATGCTGGCAGGTTACAGCTTATCAAAAGTGTTCTCTTTGGTATTCAGACTTATTGGGCTCAGATTTTCATTCTTCCTAAGAAGATTCTTAGGAAAATTGAAACTAAGTTCAGGGTTTTTCTTTGGACTGGGAAGAACACTTATGCAAAAAAGGCTCCTGTCTCCTGGCATCATATGACTCTTCCTAAGGTTTGTGGTGGCTGGAATATTACCTCTCTTGGTGATTGGAATAAAGCTGCTATTTGCAAGGTTCTTTGGGATCTTGCTCACAAATTTGAAAATATGTGGGTGAAATGGGTGCATACCTATTATTTCAGCAATAGGAATATTTGGACTGCCACTATTCCCAAGAAATGCTCCTGGGTTTTGAAGAAAATCTTGACTTGCAGAGATATTATTGATGATATTGGTGGCTGGTCCTCTATTATGAAAAATGGGAAAATGAGTATTGCTAAACTCTATGCCCGGATTCGACCACAGGCTCCTAAAGTAGGGTGGAAAAGAATTGTTTGCAATAACCAAGCCGCTCCTAAGAGTATTTTCATTACTTGGTTAGCTCTGCTTGACAAACTTGCCACTAAGGACAGAATTGTTAAGTGGAATGCAAGTTGTGATCCTATTTTCTTTTTCTGCCAGAACTCTTGTGAAATTGTCTCTCACTTGTTCTTCTGCTGTCCCTACTCTAAGACTATTTGGGAACAGATTTTGAAGCTTCTTGATGTGAAAAAAGCAGTTCAACCTTTTCACATTGAACATCAATGGATAGTTAAGAATTGCAGGAAGTCTAGCAGCAAGGGTAGAGTATACTCTATGTGTTTTACTGAGGCTATCTACAGTATATGGCTGCAAAGGAATAGTTTGATGTTTACAGGTGACTGTAAACCTGTAGAAACTGTCTTTAAAGACATTATTTATCATGTTGCTATTAGATGTAAAGGAACTGACAGGAAGCTGCTTTTGCTTCACTAAATTCTGGTTTTACAGTTGTCTGCTGTTTCTGGTGTTGTTCTGATTGGATGGCAGCTGGTCAGCAGCCTGGTTTTTTTTGGTTTCTGGCAGCTGGTTGCTGTTTAGGTTGCTGTTGCTGCTTTGTTGTTGTTGTTGTTCTGATCATGTTGCTATTTTGTTGCTGTTGCAGTGCTGTCTTGCTGCTTTTGGTCTGCTGCAGGTGGTTAGGGTGGCAGCTGGTGGTCTCTTGGTCTGCAGGCTGTTCTGGCAACTGTTATGGTGGTGTTGTTGCTCCGTTCTGCTGCTGCTGTGCCTAGCTGCTGCTGTTGCTGTTTTCTGGCCTTCTGCTGCTGTTGCTGTTCTTACTGCTACAGTCTGGCTCTGGGTGGCAGCTGGTGCAGTTAATGTTATGGCAGTCTGTTTTCTGCAGCTGCTGGTTCAGGTGTTGTTGCTGATGTTCTAGTGCTGTTGGTGGCTCTGTTCTGATTTGCTGCAGGTTGCTCAGGGTGGCAGTCTGCTGTTGCTGTTCCTAAGCTGCTGCTGTTGCTGTTCTCGGGTTTGCTGCTGCTGTTTTGGTCTGCTGCTTCTGCTGTTTTTTTTAGTCAGCTTTTTGAAATTCGTTTTGGTTCTTTTTTTTATTTGGTGCTTAGCTTGATTGCATTTCATGAGTTACTGTATTCCCTCTTTTGTCTAGTCCTGTTGCTTTTGCAGCTGAGTCTAGGTGGGGGTTTTCTATTTTCAGTTGCTGGGTTGGTGTTTCTTGTTTGCAGGAGTGTCCTGGTCTGTGTTTGTTTTTTGTGTTCTTGGGCCTGGTTTCCAGAACCCTTCCTAGAAGGTGGCTGGAAGCTTAAGCTCAGGCTGTTCTTGTCTCTTTCTCTTGAACCCTTCGTAGAAGGTGGCAGGAGATTGAGCTTGAACTGTTTGGTGGTTGGTTGGCCTGTGTTTCAGGTCATATGGGGTTTGGTGTTTGTTACTTCTTAGCTCTTGTAAGTTGAAACTTCTTCTTTTGGTAATAAAGTTCTTCATATTTACCAAAAAAAAAAAAAAAAAAAAAAAAAAATTGGGGCTTGATTAAAAATTGTACTCCATCTAGGGCCAGAGTGGGAGTAAGGTGCGGAAAATCTGTGAGCTTTGGCTGCGAGTAGTCACTAAGCTTCTTTTGGGCCGTCATCTGTGCTTCTGAATCTGAAGGAAAATCTGTGTCGATAGAATCAGATGGAGGGTCTCTTCGATTATTGTCTTCCTCAGCACCCGCCAGGATATTTCTATAGAGATTCCTTTGCCTATGAAACGAGCGCTCGATCTCAGGATCGAATGAGATGTAACCCGACCTGGAACACTTGGGCATAAACAAGGAACTAAAAGACAAATATGAGAATTGCCTCAAAGAACTAAAATTTTATGAGACAAGAGGGGATAATCTAGACTACAAAAAAAAAAAAAAAATCAGAAAATTAAAATTAAACCATTTCCCCGGCAACGGCGCCAAAATTTGACAGGCTGAAGTCGTATTCACCTAATAAAAAATAAAACCTAAACCCACTAACTATGTAGATAGGGAAGAAGGGTCGAACCACAGGGAAACATGTCAATTTATTCCTAATTAATTAGAAGTAATCTAAATTATCAAGTAAACAAATTTGTTGTAAAAGGGTAATTAAACTACTAAAGGTAAGAGTAGGAAGGGAGTAAAATAAGATATAAATCAATGAAAGAAAAACCTAGGGCATACGTTCACTAATAAACAATATTCGAAGGTAAATCATAATAAGCAATCATCAATGCATCAATTAATCAGATTATAAAGGGCTTTCGCTACGTATTACAATCACAAAGTTAATTTACCGGTATTAAATATCATTTCTCGAATCTCGACTTAACCATTTATAAATTAGTCCGCCTATTGAAACTAAGCCTAAACATCAATTCTCATCTCTCGAATCTCGAATCAATATTGGTAAACTCATACAATTAAATCTGGCAAAACCTAATTGCATAGCATTAAATCAATCAATTGGAAATTAATCAAGCATTGATAATCAACAATCACAAATTACCCCTTCATATTATTTATTAGATCCCCATAAACCCTAGAAATAGAACTACTCAAGCATAATTAAATCTAAACTAATCAAAACAATAAAATAAGACATGATGAAAGAATTAAAGAAAATAACTGAAATTAAAAGAGAATAAATTGTTACCAAAAGAAATCTGGACTAAGGAATGGAATTAAGGACAAAGTTCAGAGAATTTAAGAAAAAGAAAATATTCTCAGTAGAGAGAGAAAGTCTAAAAGAGAAGGTAATTAAAATTCAGTACAAAAATCATACTTAAACATCCCTAAAACAAATCCTAATTGAAAACTAAAAACTCGGCTCCAAAAACACGCGCCCGATCGGGCGAAAGGCCGCCCGATCGGGCCCGCCTTTTTCTTCACGATCTTCCTGGGCAGCCGCGCCCGATCGAGCTTATGCTAACCCGATCGGGTCCGCCTTCTTGGTGAAGCTCTCTTCTGCGCGCCCGCCCGATCGGGCGCAAGGTTGCCTGACTGGGCCCGGTCTCTTCCTCGAGGCTTGGACTTTGATTGGGCTTGATTCTTCGGCCCAATTCGGATTTCCTCTTCGGGTCTTGAACACTCGATCCAAATGCCCCGGTTTCACATACCGAGCCCTTAATCACCGGCTCTAACCGGTCCTAGGCTTCAAAAATGATCGTGTCCTCCTAATGCTCGTAGTTGCTCCATGAAAAACCCGGAAAACGCTCCAAATGTGCAATTTCCTACAAAACTCAAGCAAAACTACAAAAAACACTAGAAAACACTAATTAGTAATAAAAGTGGCTCTAAAGAGCCAAAAACACTACTAATTATGACCAAGGGACGGGGGTAAAACACTATATAAATTGGACATATCAAACTCCCCCAAGCCAAACCTTTGCTCGTCCTCAAGCGAAGAGCTCATCAATGAACATATAAAACATGTTTCATCCCAAGTAAACAAAATCAAGCACAAACAATTCAAGGCAAATCTAATGAACATGCTTCAATGTCAATCAATCTCATTCATCTAATCATTCTTCCTCCCCAACAATTGTTAAGTAGAGCAAACCACATGAGCATATAGAACTCAAGACTAGTGCACACACACTCAACTCTCATTTATGTGGCAAATAAAAGATGTACGCGATCACTCTCCAACCAACCCCTTTATATGTGAACAATGCCCTCCCAACTCACACTCTCGTGTGTTTAAAACAACGTACGCTCAACCTACTAGTCGACTCGAAATATGTCAAATCATAACTTGCATTGATAAACAACACTTTCACATTCATACAACTCTTATGCACAAAGGTCAGAAGGTCTTTAAAGCTTGTAATGTAAGGCTAGGGTAAAGGGTAGGATAAATTTAGGAAAATGTGAGAGAAAATCCATGCTTAAGGGAGCCATATTCTAATTAAACCCAAGGTCAAAACAAGTAATGACCAAAACATCTCCAATCACAACTTAACTCCACAAAAATTCACCAAGCAATCCCATACATAACAACAATCCCAACACTTATTATTCACTCACAAAGTATGATAATAGGAAATAGAGTGAATTAAAACAAACTTTGAACTACTTATTCTTTTTCTTTCTTTTTTCAAACTTTGAACTTTTTTTTTCTTTTTTTCTTGAGCAACCTTCACATAGAACATTTGAAACAATTTTTTTTCTTTGCTTTCTTTTTTTTTCTTTTTATCTCACATTGGAAATTTGTAACTTTGAAACACAAAACATCAATATTTTCCAACCATAATATCAAAAGAACAATCACTCTCCTTTTATTCGCACATTGTGCAAATAATATGCGCACCACAACTCCTTCACCTCACCAACTAATAGCTCCCACAAGCCAAGCTTGGGACTGGTAACCAATGGGGCTAATATAGGCTTGTAATGTGGCTAAATAAACAATAAAAAGGGCACAAGCAACAACATGGGTAACAAGAAGGGAACAAATGTATTTAATATTGTCTGAAGGCTACCTAAGAGAACAAAAGCCTTCGTCCTCCTGAATGTGCATAATATTGATCCATACAAACATTACTAATAGTTTCAAACCAATACTCAAATTCCTTGACATACCAGGAACTATCACACAATTCCTAACCAAATCAACTAGTCAAGCACTATATTCACAAATAGTTGGCAAAATTGACGCATGTTTAGGCATCCAAACAATTAAACTTCAAGTAATGATCAACAAATTCACAAAGCTCATTATGATATACCAAGAATCAAAACAATATTTTCCAAGTATGGGACACAGGGAAGCATGATTTACTATTCATTGGAACGTATTTTTGAATTTTTTATTTTTGAATTTTTTTTGTATTTTTTTCATAAAGGAAAGCAATAAAAACTACACTAGAAAGCAATAAAATCTATACTGGAAAAGCAATAAATAGATAAAAGAGAGAAAGAGTTACCATATGTACAAGAAATTTCCCCACAAGCCAAATAAAGCAATGCCCTCATTGACTTGGGAGTGTAGCTAGGAGAAGCTACTCCTCGTCATCATCCTCATCCATCCTCTGGTAGCCTCCTCCATAACTCGAGCCGGCACAACCCTGGCTCGTACGAACACCACCATAGCCTGAACCAGCAAAGTATTTAGGGTCTACATTTCCCCCATTCCCCCAAAAGGAGCATCGCCCCCATAACCATGGACTGAAGAGTAGTCCACATAAGTACCAATGGCTCCGGGGGTCAAATACCCTCCTTGAGGGTATTAGAACCAATCGGGAACAAATGCCTCTGGGGGAATAGCCCCTCGGCGTGCATAATCGCCATACATAGGGTATAAACCCCTCCCGAGGTTCCTCTCATCATGGCCTACCCTTCTATCTAAAGTGCCTAACCTAGAGTCTAGGTTTTGCACTATGCCCTCCACTCTCCCTTGCCCTCATTCTATACGGTCTAGTTAGCTCCTAAAAGCCGAAAAGTCATAAGGGGCATGGGGGTCGATATTATAATCGACGGAGGAGGTGGGTATGCCATAGGTGTAGGGTTGGGGTGGTGGTTGGTATTGGGGTGAATGGTGTTGGGGTGAATGGTGGGGTTGTGTTAAAAAGTGAGGCTCTTGAACCTCGCCTTAACCGTTTATCTCAAAAGTGTAGGAAGGATTCCCCTTCACAAATTTGGTCATGGCGAGGTTGGGTAGCATAAATGCTTGGTCTCTCCTACAAGATTTCTGGTGGACTATCCACCATATCTCACCGCCCATAGGTTGCACCCAGTTAAGGCCCCCTAAGTATGCTAGGTCCATGAGGGTAGAACCCTCCAATTTCCTATGGCTGGTCGGGTTCTATCCTAGGTGTTTCACTGCTATATGGGTCACCAACCCCCCAAAATAGATAGGCGCCCTAGGCCTACCCCCTCGGCCGCATAGGCCACCCTTTGAAAATGTTGGGCTATCCTATGTGGTATGTTTAGTTTTTCAGCATTAGGGATCATATAGGAAGCCAACAATTCAAATTCATCCCTCCTAACGTTTGCCGGTTCATGCCTCCCAAAGATTGTGAGGCCGACAAACCTTTGCCAAAACTTTGGGACGGGATGTTGAATCCACGTCCCTTTGGCATGTTGGAGGTAAAGTAAACCCTCCCCGGTGAGTCTTTTATAGACCACGGTAATGTGGTCTTGGGAGGGTTCAATTGGCTTATCCGATTTAAGCTCAAAAAATTTACCAAATTCTTTTAAAGTTAACCGCACATCATTGTTTAGCAATCGGAATTTGACATGAGTGATTAAAGCATTAGTTTAAATAACATTGAAGCTAGAAACAAATTCTAATGTCAAATAATCATAGGTATCATAATGCATTTGGAAAAATCCACTCATTCCTATACCTTTAAACAGTTTCTCTACCGGTTTATCAATTTCTAGCCTAGACAACGTAGGATGATGTACAAATCGAGTAGAGATTACCTTCCTCTAGATGAGGTTGAGAATCCTAGCTCGTTGTTTGGTTGAGGTTATGACAACTTCCTCCCATCCCGGTATTTGAAGCTCCGGGTCGACCATCAGTTGTTGTTGTTGCCTAGAACCTTCACCTCTTTGTTGTCTAGATCTCTTTGAAGAAATTTTAAGTGAAAAAGTTAGGAATTGAAGCTTTCTCTCTCTAAGGGTTTTGAGAAATTTTGAAAGAAAGTGGTAGAAATTTAGTGGAGAATGTAGAGGAAGGTTTAAGGATGAAGAATATGTGAAAATTTTTTAGTTTTTATTGATGAATTTGAGGAGATCTTGAAAGGAATGTGGGTTTGAAGGTTTGAAAATAGAGGTTTTAGAGAGATAAGGTGTGATTGAAGAAGAAGAAGTAATAAAGAAAAAGAAAAGAAAGGGGGAGAATGAAACTTAAGACGACAAATGAACTAGGCGCGCCCAATCAAGCGGATATGTGTTCTGCTGAAGTGTGAAGTGCGCGCCTGATCGGGCGACCTCCGCACGATCGGGCGCGAACTCGAACATGAAAATCGCCATTTTGCTCGCCGATCGGGCGAGCTTTGCCTGATATTTCTTTTGGTCTCACTCGATTTCTCTAAAAATTCGCCCAATCGGGTGAAATTTCCCCTTGATTTTCTTCCTTCCTTGCGCGCCCGATCGGGGCGAATTAAAGCTCCGATAAAATCCAAATTGCGCACCCGATCGGGACTCCTTGCCCGATCGGGCACATTTTGCTCAATTTCTGACCCCTAGGTGCGCGCCCGATCGGGCGAGCCTCACCTGATCGAGCCCATACCCAATCGGATGGTTCTTTTTCTTCAAACTTTTTCTCTTGAAAAATCCTTACTTTATGATCTAATACATGTACAAAAACACTTATGAAAGCAAGAAATACGGGCTACCTCCCGCAAAGCGCTGGTTTATCTAGGTCCTGCACGACCTGCTTACCACATTGAAGCTCAAAATGAACCGGAACCGCTTATGTGAAGTAGTTCAGCTGCACCAATCGTAGCCCCTTCATAATATAGCTTGAGTCTTTGGCTATTAACCTTGAACTTGTTACCATGTTCATCGAAAACCTCCACAGAACCGAATTTATTAGCCCTTTTGACAGTAAAAGGACCCGACCACCTTGACTTCAACTTTCTTGGGAATAGTTTAATTCTAGAGTTGAACAACAACACTTTATTACCTTCTTTGAATTCTCTCGGAAGGATCATCTTGTCGTGTCATCTCTTTGTCTTCCCCATGTAGACACGAGCACTATCATAGGTCGTCAACCTAAACTCATCGAGTTTGTTAAGTTGAAGTAATCTCTTTTCTCCCGCTAATTTGGCATCCAAATTGAGCTCCTTAATAGCCCAATATGCCTTGTATTATAATTCCACCGGAAGATGACATGCTTTACCATACACGAGTTTATATGGAGTAGTACCTATAGTGGTCTTAAACGCGGTTCTGTATGCCGAAAGGGTGTCATCTAACTTATCGCTCCAATCTTTCCTTGATTTTTCCACCACCTTTTCTAGAATAGCCTTGATCTCACGGGGCGAAAATTCAACTTGGCCACTAGTTTGGGGATGGTAGGCTAAACCTGTCCTATGGTTGACACCATACTTTTTGAGGAGGGTGTCTAACTTCCGCTCATGAAAGTGAGATCCTTTGTCACTGATTAAAGCTCTAGGCACTAAAAATCTTGGAAAGATAGTCTTCTTAAAAAGTCTGTGGACCACCTTGGCATCATTAGTAGGAGTTGCGATGGCCTCAACCCACTTGGATACATAATCGACGGCGACAAGTATATAGCGGTTTCCGTTTGAAGAAGGGAACGGTCCCATGTAATCAACAGCACAAACATCAAAAATTTCAACTTCCAAAATTTCAATCTGAGGCATATCATGCCGCCGCGAGATGTTGTCAGTCCTCTGGCAAGAGTCACAAGCGTGCACAAAGATGTTAGCATCCTTAAACATAGTAGGCCAATAGAAACCTGACTCATTAATCTTGGCCACCGTTTTAGTGGGGCCATGATGTCCTCCATATGGTGAGGTGTGGCAACTAGTAAGCACACCATGAACTTCCCATTCGGGAACACACCTGCGAAAAAATCCATCTGCACACTCACAAAACAAAAAGGGATCATCACAAATGTAATGTTTAACATCAGAAAGGAATTTCTTTTTCTGTTGGTAGGACAAGTCAGGAGGTAGAGTACCACCCACTAAATAATTAGCAAAGTCAGCATACCATTGGTGTTGCTCTACAACTGCATATAGGTTGTCATCAGGGAAAGAATCATCTACAGGAAGAGAATCCTTACCCTCATCATACCTTATATGTGACAAGTGGTCTGCCACTACATTCTCTGCTCCCTTTTTATCTTTTATCTCGATATTGAAATCTTGAAGCAAAAGAACCCAACGGAGTATCCTAGACTTTGATTCCGCCTTAGCTATCAAGTACTTCAAAGCTGCATGGTCAATAAAAACAATGACTTTAGAACCAACAAGATATGATCTAAATTTTTCTAAAGCATATATGACAGCAAGAAACTCTTCTTCGTAGTGGCATAGTTGAATTGGGCTTCTTCCAAGTTTTGCTTGCATAATAAATAGCATGCAAAACTTTGTCTTTTCTCTGTCCGAGCACGGCTGCTAGTGGAAAGTCACTTACATCAAACATAATCTCGAAAGGTAGATTCCAATCGAGAGCACATATGATGGGTGCCGATATCAAAGCCTGCTTAATCCTGTTAAAAGCCTCAAGACATTTGTCGGTAAAAATAATAGGGGCATCCTTAAATAATAGATGAGTCAGAGGTTTAGCAATTTTAGAAAAGTCTTTGATAAAGCGACGATAAAACCCCGCATGACCCAAGAAACTTCTAACTCCCTTAACATTAATTGGGGGAGGTAATTGCTCAATCACTGAAATCTTAGCTTTATCTACTTGTATGCCCTTTTCAGATACAAGGTGACCTAGAACTACTTCCTCTGTCACCATAAAGCCACATTTCTCCCAGTTTAGTACCAAATTGCATTCTTCACATCGTTTTAAAATTTTAGCAAGATTTATTAGACATAAATCAAATGAAGAACAATACACGCTAAAATCATCCATAAAGACTTCCAAAACACAGACTCTATGAAATAAAAAAAGATGCTCATCATACAACGTTGAAAGGTAGCGGGGGCATTATATCAACCAAGGGCAACCTATGATATGCAAAAGTACCATAAGGGCATGTAAAGGTTGTCTTTTCCTGATCTTCAAGATGAATTGGAATTTGGAAAAATCCCGAATACTCATCCAAATAGCAAAAGAACTTATGATTAGCTAACCTCTCAAGCATTTGATCAATACACATACGCCACCCTGTGACAGTTCTAGTGGGGATTAATTCATTTTTCTCATTAGTAATCATAGTCATCCTACCTTTTATAGGCACTACCTGCACAGGACTTACCCACTTGGAGTCAAAAATAGGATAGATAATACCTTCATCGAGCAATTTCATAACCTCTTTCTTGACTACTTCCTGCATGTTAGGATTCAATCTTCTCTGGGGTTGAATGCAGGGCTTATAGTTATCCTCTAGATATATCCTGTGCATACAAAAATCAGGGCTAATACCCTTGAGATCATCAATACTGTACCCAATTGCTTTCTTATGGGTTTGAAGAACCCCTAGAAGTTGGGAAGTTTGTAGGTCATCAAGTGCAGTACTGATGATAACGGGGTATAGTTCCTGCTCATCTAGAAAAATATATTTTAAGTGAGAAGGGAGAGGTTTTAGTTCTGGTTTCTTGACCTCTGCAGGTTTTGGTTCCCGAACTAAATTTACTACCTTCATTGTCTCTTTGGGGTCTAACTCTTTTAGGGAAAGAGCACTTTCATATCCTGTACTTCACTACCCTAGACGCTTGCATTATCTGCAGATAAATTCCCACAAAGAATTTCCTTCAGGGGATCCCTAGCAAGAACCTGTGGTAAGCTATCATCACAAATATCGTCCATTATATCAATTACATCAATAAAACAACAATTTTCCTCTAGCATAGGCCCTTTTAAAACTTTCCCTAAATTAAAAGTAACATTATCATCACCAACAGAAAGGGTTAGTTTACCATTTTTTACATTAATAATGGCTCCTGCAGTATGGAGAAAAGTCCTACCTAATATAATGGGTATTTATGTATCCTTAGCCATGTCTAAATCTACAAAAACAACAAGGATAAAAAATTAAACAACTTTGACAGGGACATCCTCTAAAATACTTAGAGGGTATTTTACAGAACGATCTTCCATTTGCAAAGTTATATTAGTAACTTTTAAATCACCCATATTAAGTTTAGCACAGACAGACGATGGCATAACACTGACACTGGCACCCAAATCACAAAAAGCTTTATCACTAAAAACATTCCCTATATGACAAGGGATAGAGAAACTACCAAGATCCTTTAATTTAGGAGGGGATTTATTTTTCAATAAGGCACTACATTCCTCTGTAAAAGCTACAGTTTCTACCTCATTAAAGGCCCTTTTCCTAGTCATAATGTCTTTCATAAATTTAGCTTATACGTAAACCTAAGTTATTAAATCAGTGAAAGGAACTGTTACCTGCAAGTTTTTCACAACCTCCAAGAACTTACCGAATTGTTTATCAAACTTACTCTTCAATTGTCTATTAGGGAACGGTTGTTTGATAACTGGGCTCTAAACATCTCCTCCCTTATCTTGAGATTTACCATGCAAAGAAACATTAGAAGGGTTAGTATCAATTTGTAGCCCTGTAGGGTTAGCAGGATTAGCGTTTGGTATAGAGGAATCTGGATCAGGAACTGGTCCATCTTCCTTTTCCATAGGAGGTCCATCATAATATGAACCACTCCTAAGAGTGATGCATTGACATGCTCTGTGGGATGGATTGGTTGTGATGGTAAAGCTCCCTGCTGACGGGTTTGTAGGGTAGATGAAAGTTGTGTAATTTGATTATCCATAATTTTATAACGGGCTAAAATATAATCAATTTGCGCATCCCTACTCTCCATATGCTTTTGCATGTAAGTAAGCATTGCTCTAATTTTTGTCATAGCAATGTCAGAAGATGATGAGGGTTGTGCTTGGTTTTTTTGGCCAGAATTTGGATGGTAATATTTCTGCTGTGATGGGGGTTGCTGTTGTGGTTGTTGTGGAGGTGGAGGTTTTTGTACATTGGTACTCCGGTAAGAAAGATATGGATGGTTCCGGTAAGCAGGATCATAAGAGTTGGAATATGGGTTATTTTGCTTATAAGTTTGGAAGGCATTAACTTGTTCCATGGAACTCCTACAATCTTGCTCCTAATTCCCTAAAATTCCATAATTTTCACAAAAAGCTTCATTGTTAGCAACAGCAGAAACATTAGCTACAGAGTTAGGAGTAGCAGTAAGATTATCTAATTTTTGACAAATAGATGTTAATTGAGCTTGCAAAAAGGATACGGAATCGACATTATGTTTTCCTTTATTTGCAAACCCTATCGGATTCCCGTATTTGGAATTGTGTATTGCCATATTCTCGATAACCTGTCCGGCATCGTCCACATTTAAATTCATGAATATCCCACTAACTGCAAAATCTAGAACTGATCTAGATGAATTTCCATGCCATTGTGGAAAGCTTGGATCAATTTCCATTGTGCTAGATTGTGGAGGGGGCATTCTCTCTATAGATCCTTGAACCTCTCCCAATCCTCATATAAAGTTTCATACGCCTCTTGAGCGAAGTTCTGAATAACACTCCTTAGTACAGATGTTCTCTCTGCAGGGTAATATTTATTATAGAAATTAAAGGAAAGAGTTTCCCAGTCGGTAATACCAAGTGTAGTTCTAATCAAACCATTAAACCATAATTTAGCTTTTCCACATAATGAAAAGGGAAAAAGAATCTCCCTGATTTGGTCCTACATGACCCCGGCTTGTCTAATGGTGTTACAATATTGGCAGAAATCTGCAATGTGAAGATTAGGATCTTTACCCTTAGCTCAACTAAATTTCTTCCTCTCTATCATAGTGATAAATTGGGGCTTGATTTCAAATTGTACTCCATCTAAGGCCGGAGTGGGAGTAAGGTGCAGAAAATCTGTGAGCTTTGGCTGCGAGTAGTCACTGAGCTTCTTTTATGCCGTCATCTTTGATTTTGAATTTGAAGGAATTTCTGTGTCGCTAGAATCAGATGGAGGGTCTCTTCGATTATTGTCTTCCTCGGAACCCGCCAGGATTTGCCTATAGAGATTCCTTTGCCTATGAAACGAGTGCTCGATCTCAGGATCGAATGGGATGTAACCTGATCTGGAACACCTGGGCATAAACAAGGAACTAAAAGACAAATTTGAGAATTGCCTCAAAGAACTAACATTCTATGAGACATGAGGGGGTAATCTAGACTACAAAAAAAAAATCAGAAAATAAATATAAAACCGTTTCCCCGGCAACGGCGCCAAAATTTGTCAGGCTCAAGTCGTATTCACCTAATCAAAAATAAAACCTAAATCCACTAACTATGTAGATAGGGAAGAAGGATCGAACCACAAGTAAAAAAGGTCAATTTATTCCTAATTAATTAGAAGGAATCTAAATTATCAAGTAACCAAATTTGTTGTAAAAGGGTAATTAAACTACTAAAGGTAAGAGTAGGAAGGAAGTAAAATCAGATATAAATCAATGAAGGAAAAACATAGGGCATAGGTTCACTAATAAACAATATTCCAGGGTAAATCATAATAAGCAATCATCAATGCATCAATTAATCATATTATAAAGGGCTTTCGCTACGTATTACAATCACAGAGTTAATTTACTAGTATTAAATCTCATCTCTCGAATCTCGACTTAACAATTTATAAATTAGTCCGCCTATTGAAACTAAGCCTAAACATCAATTCTCATCTCTCGAATCTCGAATCAATATTGGTAAACTCATACAATTAAATCTGGCCAAACCTAATTGCATGGCATTAAATCAATCAATAGGAAATTAATCAAGCATTGATAATCAACAATCACAAATTACCCCTTCATATTATTTATTAGATCCCCATAAACCCTAGAAATAAAACTACTCAAGCATAATTAAATCTAAACTAATCAAAACAATAAAATAAGACATGATGAAAGAATTAAAGAAAATAACTGAAATTAAAAGAGAATAAATTGTTACCAAAAGAAATCTGGATTAAGGAATGGAATTAAGGACAAAGTTGAGAGAATTTAAGAGAGAGAAAATATTCTCAATAGAGAGAGAAAGTCTAAAAGAGAAGGTAATTAAAATTCCGTACAAAAATCGTACTTAAACATCCGTAAAACAAATCCTAATTGAAAACTAAAAACTCGGCTCCAAAAACACGCACCCAATCGGGCGAAAGGCCGCCCGATCTGGCCCGCCTTTTTCTTCACGATCTTCCTGGGAGCCGTGCCCGATCGATCTTATGCTCACCCAATCAGGCACGCCTTCTTGCTGGTGCTCTCTTCTGCACGCCCGCCCGATCGGGCGCAAGGTTGCCCGATCGGGCCCGGTCTCTTCCTCGAGGCTTGGACTTTAATTGGGCTTGATTCTTCGGCCCAATCCGGATTTCCTCTTCGGGCCTTGAACACTCGATCCAAATGCCCCGGTATCTCATACCGAGCCCTTAATCACCGGCTCTAACCGGTCCTGGGCTTCAAAAATGATCGTGTCCTCCTAATGCTCGCAGTTGCTCCGTGAAAAACCCGGAAAACGCTCCAAATGTGCAATTTCCTACAAAACTCAAGCAAAAATACAAAAAACACTAAAAAACACTAATTCGTAAGAAAAGTGGCTCTAAAGAGCCAAAAACACTACTAATTATGACCAAGGGACGGGGGTAAACACTATATAAATTGGACATATCACCAAAGCGGACTAATAGGTGAGGATGACTTCCTTAGAAAGGTTGGGTGCATATTTGCATCTTCTGCTGAAGGAATTCAAAGAAATCTTTTCCTTTGAAGATGAAGAGATGCTAGGCATCAGCCTGGATATCGCTATCCACAAACTCGTCGTTGATCTTAAAAAGAAGCCCATCCGGCAAAAGAAAAGAAATCGCGGCGAGGAGAGAAGTCAGGCGGCAGCTGCCGAGGTTAAAAAATGTTAGACGCTGGGTTCATTCGGCTATGTAACTTCCCTGACTGGGTTGCAAATGTTGTGCTTGTAAAGAAGTTGAATGGTACCTGGTGCATGTGTGTAGATTACACTGACTTAACCAAGGCATGTCCAAAGGACAGTTACCCACTCCCAAAGATCGATAGTTTGGTCGACTCTACAGTCGGGCATGCCCTGATGAGTTTTATGAATGCCTGCTCAGGTTTCCATCGGATACCCCTATGGAAAAAAGATCAAGAGAAGACGGTCTTCATCACCGATCAGGGGTTATTCTGTTATACTATGATGTCGTTTGGCTTGAAGAATGCGCCTGCTTCTTTCCAACGGATGATTAATACTGTCTTCATTAATCATATTGGGAGGAATGTAGAGGCGTACATTGATGATATGATAGTCAAATCCAAGTAACAGACGGATCATCTTGCTAACCTCCGAGAAACCTTCACCACACTCAAGCGGCACAAGGTCATGCTCAATCCCAAGAAGTGTGTCTTTGGTGTTGAGTCTGTGAAGTTTCTCGGATTCCTAATTGATCAAAGGGGGATAGAGGCTAACCTCAAATAGATACAGGCGGTGATTACATGAAGTCACCCCGCACTGTCAAGGAAGTTCAGAAGCTCACAGGTTGCTTGGCGACATTGGGAAGATTTCTCAACCGCTCAAGTGACAAGTGTCTATATTTCTTCCAAGCAATAAGAACGAAGACAAAATTTAAATGGGGGGATAATGCTGAGGCGGCCTTTTAAAAATGTTAAGAACACTTACACTCTTTGCCAAGTTTTTATTTTAGCCCTCTGCCCAAAGAGACGCTTTACATGTACTAAGCCGTCTCTGATCATTGCATTAGTGTCGTTCTCCTTGCTTAGAGAGATGACATTTAGCTCCCGGTCTATTTCATTAACCACGTACTCAGAAACGCAAAATTACGGTACCCATGGTTGAAAAATTTTTCCTTGCACTTTACATGACTGTCAAAAAGTTGAAACCTTACTTCTTGGCACATCAGGTTGTGATCTACACAAACCAACCTCTCAAGCGGCCAATGACAACCTTAAAGTCATCCGGTAGGATGCTTAAGTGGGCTATTGAAAGGAAAAGTCTTGAAATCACTTTCGAACCTAAAAAGGCAGTAAAGGGTCAAGTGTTTTCCAACTTCATCGTCAAAATGACAAGGCCAGTTGCTCCGAACAATCCTGATCAGTTTTAGAAAGTGTATATGGACGGGAGCTCTACTACGAATGGTTGTGGTGCAGGCATAATCTGTCATTCTCCTGAAGGGGACAAAAACGAGTATGCACTACAGTTCAAGTTCCAAGACTTAAACAATGAGGCAGAATACAAAGCCCTGCTAGCCAATATCTGCATTTGTAAGGCGGTAGGGGCAAAATATTGACGCCTACTCTGATTCACAGTTGGTCGTTAGCCAATACCATGGTGACTATGAGGCCATCCATCCGGCTATGATAAAATATCTTTAGGCGAGCAAAGTTGAAGTTGGGACCCTTGAAGAATTCCATCTAAGTCAAGTGCCCAGGTCAAAAAAACAATCAGGCGGATGCACTATCAAAATTGGCGTCCTTCGCCTCCTATGATACGCCTCGGTCAGTCTTCTGGAAAGTAATGGAAAAATGAAGTATAATTGAGGAAGATCTCATTGGAGTCCTGACGAGGGGTGGAACTAGGTTGTTGAAACAAATCCTCCCTCGGTCAAACTAAATTTATAAACACTTAACCAACCTAAATACTAGTATAAAGGCAAGTCAAGGGTAAAACCAAAAGGAACGGTAATGTTCATGCGCTCTCAATTATGCGCCTAAGCTAGGTTGAAGAAAAAGATAAAAAGAGAACACTAACCAACTACCAAACAAAGAAACCAAATAAATAAAGCACTAGGAACGGGGATCAAAGAGTAATCATGACAATTGTAGCAACTCGGAAATACATGCAAGTCAATGGTTGTGAAGACTAATGGAAAGCTCAATCAAAAGAGTCAACAAGATATATTTCTTAAATCAACCGAACATAATCTCAAAATGTGCAAACCTCTATTATTTAGGAAGTACGTGAATCATTCAAAGGCAAAAGTCAAGTGATATAGAGTCCGAATCATAAAAGAGAGTAAAAGAAAAAGCCTCAAAACTATAAACAAAGCAAGAGGAAGATAAAGAAAAGGAAAATAAAGGAAAAGGGAAGAACAAAGAAATAGGAGAAGCGAGAAATGAAGAAAAGAACAAGAATGCACATGTAACACATAAATCCCAATCGTAATACAAGTGATCTAATGGCAACAACACTAAAAGATCCCAAACATGCAAGGTGTTAAACACGTACATCCTCGAACCATTCATCTCCCCTATACTAATCCTAATCTAAGCAACCAAGAAAATAAAAGAAAGAAAACGGAAAGGTCTCACCGGATAATCCATGCTTAGCCAAGAATAAAGAGTAAGTATAAGAGTCACCGAATAAAACTCCAAAATAGAAGCAGGACAATCATAGCCGGAAGAGAACAAAAGAAATAAAGAAAACTATATACAAAGAAAATTGTTAGTAACTTCAAAACAAAACCAAAAGATAAGAAAAGAAAAGAAATCATAGAAAATAAAGGCAAAGAATAGAGATAGAGGAATCATCATCAGAAACAATCATCAATAAGACAGACAGATATCACACATCATCGGCAGAATGACTGCAGAAATCATCAGAAAATCATCAGAAGAAAAGCATCATCATCAACAGATAGCAGCAGAAAGGAAATCTTAACACAAAGCCATAGAGAACCATCAAAGCAAGGGGGAGTCATGTAAAGCACAAACAAATATAATAAAGCACCCCCAAGCTTACCATGAGCTACCCCCCCCCCCCACCCAAGCTAAACATAACAATAAGGCATGAAAAAGCAAGAGTGGAGAAAATCAATCAAGAAGGGAGGGTAGCCGAGTCGATCTCACTCGGCACTATGGTAAGGGGTAGACTAAGAGCTCCCCTCACCATTATCAGAAATAACACGGCGAACCACATCATCCGCAACTAAAGTACTTTTTTCATTGGTCCTAAACTTCTTCCTAAGCAAATCTAAAGCATAGAAATGTGACCAATCATCCAAAACAGGTGGACCTGAAAGTCCCCACCTCCCATCGGTCTCAAGCAAGGGAAAAGGGTTAGGGTTACCCGGATCGTAAGCAAAATCACACCCCCCGGTCTCTTATAATCATAGTCCCCTCGGGTAGTCCCCGGATATAACTAGGTGCCACATGGGGTCCTTCCCAATAGGGGTAACAAAGGCGGGGTCCTACGGTCTTATCATAAGGTTCCCATTGAGGAATTGGTCCCTCTTGGACCGGTAGGTAGGGGTAGTTCAAATATGATTCAATCTCTCCTCTAGAAACATGCAAATCATAGATTCTCCTAGCATGGTAGTCATAACTCTCGACAAAATCATGACCCAAAGAAGGGGAAGATAAGGCAAGGGAAATAGCATCAATCTTATCATGTAAGCTAGACAAATCAATAGAAGGAGAATAAGAAGAAGAAGAAGAGTTAGAGGTACCTCCCCAAGAACTCGGGGGAACACGACGCTTGGTACGAGGGGTAGACAAAGGAACCCTACGAATAGAACGATCAATGGCCATCTTAATTGGCCGCCAAGGCAATTTCGAATTCAAATCACGGACCATAGCTTCGGGGTGAGGAATGAGACACCAATCCGTAGTCCGGCAAACTTTCCAAACAAACAAATCCTTCTTGGTTGTGCGCTCCAAATAATTTTGATTGATCAAAGCATAGATGCTTAGAAGATGGGAAGGGGTCTTCTTCCTCTTATCATGTATAGGCTCAAGGGAGTTAAGCATAGGCCCATATTTCATTACAAGTGAAAGCACTAAGATGGTGATCATGCCGCCTATTGGAATGCTACCCGAGAGGAAAATCCCATCACAAATATCGGTAAACCGATCAAGTAAATGAGAGGCAAAATCAATGACTTCCCATTCTTCTTCCCATGACTTATCCGCTAGCCAAAGCCAACTTAACTCTTCTCGGGATATGGCACCGAGGGATTTCTTAGAGAAGAAAGCATAGGTGAGAGTACGGCTAAAATACCTCATAGCCGCGTGAATAATCGAGGCCGACTTGGAGTATTACGGCCGATAGGCCTCTTCATCAGCTATGTGACTCCACCATTTATCCTCACAATACTTATGATCCTTTTGCAAAGTTTCGAAAGCCGGATAGATATACTATGTCCCATCAAATGGCTTTGGGAAATGAAATTCCTCATTGAGTTAAGAAAGTGGAATTGAGTGATCATTGTTAAAGACTTGGAAGGTTAGAGTTGGAGGCGAATCACCATGCTCATCCTCGTGAACCACAAAAGAAGTGAGGAACTCGAATGTAATGCAGGAAAATGTTGGTGCATTAAGATCAATGAAAGCCTCAAGCCCTAAGTTCCGAGCCAACATCCTAACGTCCTCATCAATTCCAAGCAAAGTTGTTGTCGCCCTATCATAGAATCTTGTGGAAAAGAGCTTTCGAGGTGACAAGTTGTAGAAGTTTTCCCAATGTTATCGCTTAGTGAACTCGATGCCATATGTCTCCTTGATGTAGGATGGAGGAGAAACCACCTCCCTATGATTAGAGCACTTCGCCCTTTTTGCACAACGAAGGGGCGCCATCTACACACCACAAGCAAGATAAAGGTTCAATAACCAGGGAAAATGATGAGCAAAGACAATGCATGATAATGGCAAATCCCATAAGGACAAAAAATAATCAAGGGAATAAGCAAGTATTCACAATAAAGTGAAAAATGCACTTAGAAAACCACAATTATAACTCATAATCATGCATAGTGAGCAACAACATTTCATTTAACCATCCAAACCCTTATGGACATCATCATCACCAAATCAACAACACCAAATAACAAATGAAACAATGGTAGTGCCAAAATTTTCAATAAACTCAAACAAAATTAACACCACAAAATTATGTTTTTATCAACAATTCATCATCAGCACAATCAAATGAAGCAAGTAGTAAGCAACATGGGTATGCTAATAAGGGTAGTACCAAACCAAATCAAATCTCCATGAACAATAAAGGTAGAAAATTTATTATAAGAATAAAGAAATCATACCTTTAATTGATGAGAAATCACAAAGAAGTGGAACAAGGAGCACTATTACACACTAACAATCCCAAATTGCAAACCTCAAAACTTCTATCAAAGAGTACCAAAAAATCTCAATTTAGGAGAGAGAAAATCACCATGGAAGTGCAAAAATTAAGACTAAGAGCAATAATAAACTAGATGATTATGAAATTTCAATGACTAAATGATGATGGAGGTGAAGATGATGCTTGAGTAAAAACCAAAGAAAACATGAGTGAGAAAGTAAGGTAAGAGAGAGAGAAGGAAAGAGAATCGGTGGGGTTTACGTGGGGGAAGACGAGCAGGGGTACGCCTGCGCTATAGGGCGGCGCGCCCGCACCTAGGGGGTGCGCGGCCGCACCTACCTCGTGCGCGCCCGCACCTCCCTGAGTATGAACTTTTCCTCTCTTTTTCTATTTTTAGTGCGCACAACCGCGGGCACACAATTTATGATGATGATAAATACCAACATGGGCAGTTGCAAAACCCCATTTTAGTGGGTTCAAAACAAGAATTTCATGAACCCACCATAAGAACCCACCAATCTCCATACTTACACATTTTTCCAACTCATGAATTCGGACATTTCTACCTCAAAATTGGCACTAAAATTGTTGGATATCAAATCAAAACCACCTATAACACAAAAGAAAACAAGATTAAAAGAGAACAAAGGCATCAAAGGAAAAATCAAAGAAAAATGATAAAAGGGTAGAAACTCGGGTTACCTCCCGGTAAGCGCTTGCTTAGCGTCATTAGCTTGACGTTCTCCACCCTTCAAGGTGGATCATAGAGAGTCATATCATGAATGACCCCAACAAAAACTCCCTCATAGTAATACTTAAGCCAATGACCATTGACCTTGAAAGTTCTTGAGAGGTCCAAAGGAGAAATTTTAATAGCACCATTCGGGAAGACCTCTTGAACAACAAATGGACCGGTCCAACGGGACATCAACTTTCCGGGAAAAAGTCTCATTCTTGAATTGTAAAGGAGCACCTTATCTCCGGGATTGAACTCCTTCTTCTCAATGAGCTTATCATGAACCTCTTTGGCTCTAGCTTTATACAAACTAGCACAATCATAAGCATCCAAATGAAGCTCTTCCAATTCATGGAGATCTAACCAACATTGCTCACCCGCACTTGCCAAATCAAAATTGATCTTCTTTATAGCCCAATGAGTGTGATGCTCAAGATCCACCGGGAGATGGCAAGATTTACCATAAACCAAGCGGTAAGGAGTGGTACCAATAGGAGTTTTAAAGGCCGTTCTATATGCCCATAAGGCATCATCAAGCTTATCCGACAAATCCTTCCTATTTCTTGCAACCGTCTTCTCAAGTATCAACTTGATTTGACGATTGGACACCTCAACTTGCCCACTAGTTTGAGGATGGTAAGGGAGACCAAAACGTTGGTTTACCCCATGTTTCTTTAACATCTTTCGGAAATCACTATGCACAAAATGAGACCCATTGTTACTTATAACCGCCTTGGGAATGCCAAACCTTGGGAAGATTATCTTTTTAAACAACTTCATTACCACCTTATGGTCATTTGTTGGAGAAGCAATGGCTTCAACCCATTTTGACACATAATCAACGGCAACAAGAATGTATTGATTCCCATATGAAGAAGGAAAATGACCCATCAAATCTATTCCCCAAACATCGAAAATTTCCAACTCAAGAATGGGTTGTTGGGGCATCTCATTTCTCCTTGAAATGTTCTCAATCCTTTGGCATCGATCAAAACTTTTGACAAATTCCCAAGTGTTCTTAAAGAGGTTTGGCCACAATAATCCGCACTGAAGCACCTTAGAAGCCGTTCTAGAAACACCCATATGTCCACCACTAGGATCCGAGTGGCACATCTTCAACACATTTGGTATTTCCTCATTTGGCACACATCGACGTAACAAACCTTCAACACCTCTCTTATACAAAATCGGCTCATCCTAAACATAGTGCCTAGCTTCTCTCTTAAGCTTCTTTCTACGATTCTTGGAAAAGGAAGGAGGAAACTCCCCACAAGCAAGGTAATTAACCAAATTGGCAAACCATGGGAGTTCCTTCACATTTATAGAATACAAGAAGTCGTCCACATTCTATCTTCAATAGGGGACCCATCATCTTGGACATGAAAATCCTCAAGTCTATTCTTGTCTCGAATCTCAAGATCAAAAGATTGGAGTTTAAGAACCCAACGAATTAACATTGGCTTAGATTCCTTTTTCCCAAAGAGGTATTTCAAAGCCGCATGATCGGTGAACACAATAGTCTTGGACCCCAACAAATAACAACGAAAATTTTTAAAGGACTGAACAATTGCTAAGAACTCCTTTTCCGTTGTTGTGTAATTCCTTTGAGCACCATTGAGGGTCTTTGACATGTAATAGATGACATGGAGCTTCTTATATCCCCTTTGACCCAACATACCCCAATAGCCATATCACTAGCATCACACATAAGCTCGAAAGGCAAATCCCACCTAGGGGCTTGGACAATGGGAGTGGAAGTTAAAGCTTTCTTCAATTTGTTGAATGCCTCCAAACAATTGTCATCAAACACAAAATCAACATCTTTTTGGAGAAGGTCATTGAGGGGCTTGGCAATGAGTGAGAAATCTTGATGAATCTTCTATAGAAGCCCGCATGCCCCAAAAATGATCTCACTCCCTTTACATTCACCAGGGGTGGAAGCTTCTCAATAACCTCGATCTTGGCCTTATCCACTTCTATTCCTTTATGAGAGATTTTGTATCCAAGCACTATTCCTTCCTCCACCATGAAGTGGCATTTTTCTCAATTCAACAATAAGTTCACTTTCTCACACCTTGCTAAGCATTTTCCAAGATTCTCAAGGCAATCCTCAAAGGAAACCCCTCCTACGGAAAAATCGTCCATAAAAACCTCCATTTCTTCCTCCAACATATCTCCAAAAATGCTCATCATGCATCTTTGGAAAGTTACGAGATCATTACAAAGACCAAACGGCATTCTCCTATAGGCAAAGGTCCCATAAGGGCATGTGAACGTTGTTTTCTCTTGATCGTTGGGGTGAATTGGGATTTGGAAGAATCCCGAGTAACCATCAAGGAAACAATAGAACTTGTGCCTTGTTAGTCTCTCAAGCATTTGATCAATGATTGGATGGGGAAATTGATCCTTCTTGGTGGATGTGTTTAGACGTCTATAGTCTATACACATACGCCAACCGGTGAGCGTCCTAGTCGGAATGAGCTCACCTTTTTCATTCTTGAGTACGGTCATACCCCCCTTCTTTGGAATGACATGAACGGGAGAGACCCACCTAGAGCTTGAGATAGGGAATATGATTCCCGCATCCAAAAGCTATAGGATCTTTTTCTTCACTACCTCCCCCTTTTGGGGATGTAGCTTACGTTGTCGTTCAATAGAGGGAAGGGTGCCTTCCTCAAGCGTTATATGATGCGTACACAAAGCGGGGCTTATACCCTTGAGATCATCAATGGTATAGCCAGAAGCACCTTGGTGCTTTCTCAAAACATCACATAGCGCTTGAGCTTGGCTCTCACTCAAGGATGCACTAACAATTACGAGATAAGTAGAATTTGGGCCTAAGAATTCATACCTAAGGTGTGATGGTAGAGGTTTGAGCTCTACCATAGGCACACCTTTACCTTCTTTGGTCGAGGCCACTTGCAAAGCATCTTGGCTTGAGATCCCCATGCAAATTTGTTCATCACTTCCTTCAATGCTTCCATCAAGTAAATCTTGATACAATTTCACTTCCTTCCTAAGAGCACCTATCTTTTCTTTGTTCAACAAAACACACTCAAGAGAATCATTAGATGTGAGCAAGTTTCAAAATATTATCAAGAATTGCACAATATTATCAAGAACCTCAACACTCATGCAATTTTCAAAAGAAGAAGAGGGATATTTCATACCTTCATTCAAATCAAACTCAACTACCTCCTATCCTATCTTAAGAGATATCTTAGCACCAATCATAGCCCCCTGATGTGGCAAGGAACGGTCTACCTAGGAACGGTCTACCTAAGATGATAGGGATAGTAGCATCTTCATCCATATCCAATACTACAAAATCTACCGGAATGACAAATTTCCCCACCCTCAAGGGAACATCTTCTACCTTACCCTCTGGGATCTTGATCGACCTATCGGCTAATTGCAATGTAATCTTGGAAGGTAAAAGTTCCCCTAGCTCTAGTCTTTGATAGACCGAATATGGCATAAGGCTAACACTAGCTCCTAAATCACATAAGACATTATCAATTTGAATCTTATTAATAGCACAAGGGATAGAGAAATTTCCGGGATCCTTCAACTTAGGTGGCATCTTGTTCATTATGATCGCACTACAATTCTCGATTAGGGTAACCGTTTCCGCCATATCACATGTCCTCTTTCCACTCAAAATTTCTTTAAGGAACTTAGCATAGTTTGGCATTTGTTCTACCACATCGGTGAAAGGAAGAGTAAGATGAAGTTGCTTAATGTAGGGAATAGTTTCAAGCCTTTAAAATCCCACTAGCTTGAACCCCACTGTGATCATACACTAAAGTACGGTGGCGTCCAAAAGGGAAGAAGATAGAGCAAAAGAGTCGCCAACAAGTTTTAGGAACTTGTAAACCGTTCACAGGGTGAAGGTTACACCCCTTAACGATCCAAGAGATCGTCAACTCCATAAGGTCTAGAACCAAATAAGGGTTCGGGGATGAAGGTACAAATCCAACCTAAAAGAGATTGAATCTGCCCTAATAATAGGCCTCTACTTTATTCTGATCGTATTCATGTGCGCTTTCTAATTAACATGCAATCAATAGGATTAACCCTAAACCTGTTTATCTATGTTGGTTGAATTTAATGCACAAATAAACTATTATTGGCGATCACTTGAAATATAATCAAATTAACCCTAACAAGATTATTAATATCTTATTAAGCGTGATCACAAGTACCAATTCCCTTTAACATGCATAAAGGTGTGATCAAGCAATAAGGAATAATATCAAGCAACATAATAATAATCAATAAATATAATCATGATCATAAAAATAACAATAATCATAATTATAATAATAATATCATCATAAATAAAATAATCATCACCAAAATAATAATAATAATAATCATCATGAATTATAACAATTATAATCATAATCATGTTCATGTTAATATTAAAGCATAATGAAAGCAAGATCCTAGGCATGATACTAACAAGATTAATAACAAACCCTAGCATGTCACTAGGCAATAAAAATCAAATCTTTAACCCTAACATGATACTAACAATCATAAATATTAGCAAGAACATAGGAAGCATCATAGCAATCATATTTAATATTAAAATTACCCTAGACATGATACTAGGAATATCATAATAACAATTTAAACATGATTTCTACATCATAATATCAATTAAAACCATTAAAGTACTTACTTTGATGCCTCGTACCTCTTTCTAATAACAAAATACACACGTTAGTAACTTCAAGGAAAATAATAAACAAACAATTAAATTAAATAATTGAAAGAGAGATTTGGGACCAAACCCTCATAAATTAAAACCTTTCACGTCTAAGGCGAAGGCAACTTCGAATATGGCTAGGTGTTTCTAGATCTTGCGAATGCGGAATTTTGTATGAAAACTATGTTTAGGAGGAGATGAATGAGAAAAGAATGCTAATTGTAGGTGAATAACTTGCGAATGAAGAGCATTGGTGAATGAAAACGGAGTTTTTAATACGATATTTATAGAGAAAATCAGCCAAAACAGAGTCTGACGCTCAGGAAACAGAGCTGGCGCCAACCCTGGCTAGCTGGCGCCAGGCACCAGCATTAGCGCCAGGCGCCAAGGCCTGGGGTTGGACGCCAAGTTTGATTTCAACGCGTTTTCGAAAATTTGATAAGTTTACCGTACTAGAGGATAAAATAATATAATTTCTTCGAAAATGCTATTTGATTTTGATTAAAACTCTGAAAAGTCAACAAAGTCAACTGATCAATGCTAATCTCCACTGCGAAATCCTTTGTTGGAAGGCTTGCTGATTCATAATTTACACCTCTCTCCGCCGCTTCTTAACAGTTGACTGCGAGATTAGCACTTTCTTCGTTACTAACAGATATATCTTTTCCGCGCGAGCTAGTTCAACAGTTCATTCTTGTAAGCCCCTTTGTCAGCCGATAAATCATATTAGGCCCTCCCCTAGATCATTGGGCCGCATATAAAGCTCAAACCGGGCCCAGTTTAGTAAATTGGCCATAACTTCCTCAATATTCATCAGAATTGGGCTTATAATATATCGTTGGAAAGGTCTTTGCAAGCCTTATCAAACTACACCACTATTGGACCCATATCATGGACCAACCAAACTGGATTGGCTGTTTCCTTAAAATAAAGTTTTCAAAAACAGAGAGAAGAGAAAAGAAATAAAAAATTTCCGCAACACTAGACCTTTCCACACTTTCGTTTCATTCGATTATGATTTGACGTGAAAGGTACTCATCACTGGGTTTGGTTTTGGGGAAACACAAATGGGTGTCTACAGAAGCCCCCACTTTGACTGAGTTTGGAGAGACGCAAGTTTCGAAAACAAAAGTCAAAGTAGCGATAGGGACGGAGAATGATTCAAAACGTTCTGCGATCCTAAATCATTCTTGCAACGCCGATACCTGCAAAACTAGCATTAGTTAAACAGATAAAAGAGATAAGAAACACGTATCTTGCACCGTCGAGCACATGTCTCTGAAAGTAACCGATTGTTTTGACGACCTCCTGCCAGCTAGAGAATGTCATCCCGCTTGAAAACCGCTACGCCTGTAACTGCTTCCAAATTAGAAGATTGCTTCGCCTGAAACTATCCTCCTCCTCTATGATAATATTCCACATCCTAGGGAACATTATCGAAGATTATTTCTCTTGAAACAATCCTCATCCGCATTGACAATATTCCACATCCTAGGGAATATCATCGAAGATTATTTCGCTTGAAATAATCCTTAGTTGCTCGTGACAACTCTCCGCAAGCTAGGGAACGTTGTCGAAAATATCTTCTCTTGAAGTCATCCTGATTTGATGCGATAATTTTCCAAAGGAAACTACCGAAGATCCATACCTGTCGATCTTTAAAAGTTCGCCTGAACTTTGCTTCCGCTATGCCTGTACGTCGGCGCTCTTGTTGCTTTGAACCTGTATGTCGGTGCTCTTTGCTCTTGAACCTATATGTCGGTGCCTTTTGCTCTTGAACCTATATGTCGGTGCCTTTTGCTCTTGAACCTATATGTCGGTGCCTTTTGCTAATGAGCCAATGCTTAGGCGCTTTAAGCTAAGTTAGACGATCTCTTATCAGGTCGATCACTTTATGTAATCAAGCCGATTACTAAATCATGTCAAATTTCTTAGAGGGGCTAACTGGCGTACCAAGGAACCCAAAATATGTTGCAGAAGGCTAGCACAACCTCATCAGGTGGTTGGATGCCTTGGCGTCACTGAAACACCATCAGCGCCAGCTTTGTGGCGTTAGCGCCAGGCGCTGATGTTGGCACCAGGCGCCAAGCCCAACTTGTGATGCCAATGCATAGGGACTGGCGCCAGCACGGGAATTTCTTTAAATACCCATTTTCTCTTCATTTCGCTGCTCTGTTCGTCGCGAAACTGCTCGAGGAAACCGAAAGCTTCAATTACTCATTGCTTGCTCATTTTTCAACCGAATTCGCTCAAATTTGTTGCAAATTAAAGCTCTTCTCATCTATTTTCCTGATCTATGTAAGTTTTCTTCGAACTCACATCAGTTTTTATGAATTCTGGGCATGTTTATTCACGAATTTCATGAAAATTCGAATTTTATGATGCTCAATTTGCTTTGTTTGTCAAGTTTTATGCCATTAAATTGCTTGATTATGTTTATATATTTCCTTGGGAGTAATTTGAGACTTGTTTGACTCAATTTGGTGAAGAAATGAGCAATTTGCCATTGTTGGACCTCTTAAGGTCGTGAAGAACAATGTGACTCGTTCTTGATGTTTTTGCTAGCAGTTCTTGTCCAATTTGTCACGATAATCACTATAGTGTTGCAAGAAATTGTTTGATTGCTTGAAAAATGTTGTCATGCTCAATTTGAATTTGTGCTCTGTTTTAGTACTACGTACTCTGTTTTTGTGAACATAGTATCATGCGGCTAGGCGAACCTTAGATACTATAAAACCTTAATTTATGATAATTTTGCACAATGTAGCATGGCTAGACAACGAGGCTCGGGTTCACGGTCCCGAAACACTAGACGGGAGCATGAGCCCGTGGAGGATGACGCCACGCCGTCCACTTCACTTGGTCGACTTCCGGAGTGGGATGAGCGGACTCTGTTTTTGCCCCTATCCACCACATTTCCGAGAGGGTGAGACGGGGTACCGAGCTCGGGAGGACACGGCATCACGGCTCTGGCTGTGACGGTTTAGGCGATTTGTACAGGATGCACATTGCCAGAGATCTTGAGGCGAGGCTTCTATGGGTGTCTTGTGGGCTAGCTACTCTGTTTGAGACCTCCGAGGCTATGGTCGCCTCCAGCGAGGGTCATCATGTAGTGCGCGCTTTGGTGGAGTTCTTCTGGGACACCACCAACACCTTTCATTTCCCCTGGGGCGAGATGATGGTCACCCCTACGGATTTCAGTCTCATCACAGGACTGGAGTTCACTTCTGAGCCACTGCCGTTTGACGGTCGGATCGACGTCTTCTTTTCAGAGGTCGAGGAGTTGTTGGGGCCGATCGCTATTCGAGCCCGAGCTGAGGTCGAGACGACTCAGTTCAGTGCTAGAGGGATTCGCCGCTCGACACTGGCAGCGGCTCTTGATGACGATGCAACCACTCGAGAGCAGCGGGTGCGCATCTTTGTGCTGATGTTGTTGTCAGGGACATTCTCCCCTGACAAGGGTAGTAGGGCATTGCTTTACTACCTTCCTGCTGTCCGTGATCTCCAACGGATCGGGACTTATGACTGGGCCAGCTTGGCCTATGCTGACTTCGTTCGTGCGCTGAGGGACTCGTGTCGTCACCGGTCCTTTAGGACGAATGTCGCTTTTACTGCTTTCTGGAAGGTCGTAGAGGTAAACATTATTCCCTATAAAGTTTAGCCCTACACATTAGTTAGCATTTACTCATATTTTAACTCCTTGTAGATCTGGTTCTACGAGTACTTTCCTTCCGTTGCGCCGGCGAGACCATCGCCGAGGGGATTTCCAGTGAGCGCCTCTTGGGGCGGCCACCATGTGGACATGTCTACTGCACGTGTCCGGAGCTGGATCATCTCGGTACGACTTTTAGTGTTTATCTTGCTTTTCCGCGGTGTTTTAGATATATTTTTGCCTGATTGATGCTTTTTATAGGGACCTGAGGTGGTATACCGACCGTGGGGCGGTTGGACAGTCCCTGGATTAGCCGCACAGTACTCTGCTGAGCGTTGCTATTTTCTGGGGACTTATGGAGCGGTCGCGTACTTAGGAGAGAGGGTCGCTAGACATCACTCTTCTGATGTCTTCGTCGTTCCTGCCGCTCCACCACGTCATATGTTCGACGAGGCGCGGTTGTCGAGCATGTCTGAGGGAGCTGGTACCCCTTGGCGGTCTCATGCGATCCTCGGTTGGCGGTCTTATGCGATCCTCGGGCGGTGTTACGCTGAGGAGCTACTACCTTTGTTAGCTCCAGCGCCTGTACCGGCAGAGGATGTGAGGGTAAGATTCTTAGCTTTTTATTTTTCGCTAAGTAGCCCCCAAGTAATGCTTTACTGATTTTTTCTGCTTTATCAGGATGGTGCTGCTGAGTTCGTGCCACCCCGTATGTCTATCCACTACCAGGGGATGTACGGGCCGATCGAGGAGATGATTTCTCCGGCTCCCGAGGGCGAGCGCTTCGTAGAGCGGTCGATTCCTCGCCACCAGACTCGAGTAAGCCTAGTTTTTTCAGAATTTTGTGTTCATATATCATGCATTGTTACTGACTTATTTTTCTGACAGTTTTCACGAGAGGTGGTTTCGGCTATGGCACGATGCATAGATGCCTTCCGGAGCCAGCTCGTCCGGATGAGGAACACGGCCACTTGCCGTCGGGATGATGTCGTCCGAGAGGTTGCCTTTCTTTACTCATTATTTTTCCATTGCTACTTCAATTTTACTTTGTTTCTGATTTAACTCTTTTTGCAGGGCCAACCTATCGCTTCTCACACCCGCGTGAGACCTGAAGGGCGGAGGGATCCAGCGAGGTCTAGCTCAAGACGTCGTCGCACTTCGTCAGGGGGTAGAGGCGGTCGCTCAGAGGCTGCTCGATCCGACGTTGCAGAGGGCTCGGGATCTTCTTCTGAGGGTGCTCCTACTGCACCGGTAGGAGAGGCTACCTCGGCTTTCAGAGGTGGTGGGATGTACGAGGTCGGATCTTCATCGCAGCAGCCTCCGCGGCCTCAGCCTCAGGTTGATCCTAGCTGGAGTGGTCCCATCTTGAGTCTTCCTCCTCCTACGGAGACTGGAGCTGGTGCTGAAGTTGGAGCCGGTGGAGAGGTGACTCCTCGTACAGCGCAATTTTATGGTATGATGGGCCTACGTCCTCCGGCGCCGTAGTTTGTTCCTGTGTATATTTCATTTTTACTATTTTATAGAACTTTGCCTTTAACTCATCATTTAGAGACACATTTTGTATTTTTATGTTATCATAAATTTATTTGACTGTTTATTATTATGTGTATGTTAGTGTGTGCAAAAGAAGTGTGACAATCAATTTTGCGCAAAAATTCCGTTACTTTTATTGTTGATGGAGGATATTATCCGACTCTCTCCCCCAAAAAGAAAAAATAAAAAAGGAAAAAATCAAAAAAATGTCGGGTTTTGGAATTTAAAATAAAGTCCAAAAAAAAGAATAATATAAATTAAAAATAATAGCTATATTTAATTAATTAAGAAAAAAAGATAGAAAAGATGTTTAGGAATTTTAAACGGAGCCATAAAGTCATTAACCGAGTCGAGTTTAATATTAAAAACACAAATTGAGCACGCACGGCTGTCTTGGTGACTTGGCGCCAGGCGCTACACTTAGCGTGTGGCGCCAAGCTCTGGCGGTTGGCGCCAATCTCGGGGGTTTGACGCCAATTGACGCTGACTCCGTGTTTCATTCTGATTAAAACTCTTCGCAATTTCTGTATAAATAGCCCCCTGCCCAGCCGATTCTTCTCATAATTCCAGCGAAAAAAATTATTCTCTTCTTTAGAAAAAAAAATAATAATCATGTCTTTAGCCACTAAAACCTTCACCCAATACACTCATGAATGGTGTCGATCTCTTAATGCTAGAGACAGAAAAGAATTAGATTTATTTCTCTTGGGGTGGAATTTATGGCATCAAAGGGGTAGATCTAGACCTAGACTTCAAACATACCACTTTAGAATTTTGGAATGTTGATACGCATTGTTTCAGAATAGGGTATGATGAGATTAGCCCTTCGCCAGAGGAATTTGGTGCTATCTTAGGCTTCCCTGCAATAGACCTCGTAGTAATCCCTAGAGTAGATGCATACTATTATAAGGATTTTGAGCGCTTCTTTAATTTAAAAGAAAGGGATTTATCAAAAATAGTAGATGGCAATATGGTTAATTTGAAAGAATTTGCACGCTATTATTTTGATAAACCTCTTTCTGAATCTTTTCATATATATAGAAGAAGGGCGTTCTTATTTTGCATGCTCAATCAATTTTTTCTTAGTAGTGGTAAAAATAATGAGGGTCAATCAATTACCACCACTGTACTAGAACAAATCGAATCAGGGAGGAATCCAATGCCATTAATAGTTGGAGAGACCATGATTAGTCTCGATGAATTGAAAAGGGACCCAAAAGCGCCTTTTCGCGGTTCTCCAATTTTATTACAGGTAGAAAAATAATATTTTTAATTACAGAAATCAAAAAAATATATTTGTGTATTGTAATAATAATTTATTTGCATTGCAATTTTTTTACAGATGTGGCTAATGGAGAGGCTAGGATTAATAAGCCCTCCGGATGACATTGAAAAATATACTCCCAATTGCTTCGTGAGAAGGAAGAAGCGCATCCCCAAAATTGGACGCCATGGGTGGAGAAAAGTCTTTGAATCACGTGATTTTGCTATCAAGTGGGTCGTCCCATGGTTGAAAATAGAAAGGATGGTTGGTGTTAACAAGCAACCTTTCTGCCGTCTTCCAAGCTTGTCTCGTGTAACCTATTATTATCCCTGCAGGGTAAAAAGACAATAGGGCTTGCTTCAGAATATTCCTTCCGGGGATCTTCGTCCTCCCTATGAGTACCCTGTATCTCAAGAAGTAGATAGATTCGATGCTTACTGGAGCGCTAGACCTTTATGGGAAGTGATTACCCAAAAGGTTCCACCTTCTTTGCCTAATGATGTAAAGAAGTGGTTGCTGAAGAAATCTTTGATTGATCAGGGTAGAACCGATGTGAAGAATCGTCTAGGTGACAGGGTGACTCCTGCCAAAGAACGCTTAGGTGCAAGAATTGAATTCAAAACACCTACAATGCCGAGGAAGAAAAATACTACCAAAGACAAAGGAAAAAGGAAAGCTAACACCACAGACAAAAAAGTTTGGGTGGAAAAGAAGCATGGAGTGCTAGCTGAAGGGGAGACCATCTACTCCAAAATTGAATGTAGGTCCTCTAAAGGATGCCTACTAGCTAAAGTAATGGATGAAGAGGAGGAAGCAGAAAAGAATTGGAAAAGAGCTAGAGAGGAAAAGAAAGATTAAAAGCATTGCTTAGCTTTAGATTTATTAGACTTAGATTGTTATTTTTATTTAAAGTTAATTTATTTCAGCCTTATTTAAATTCCATCAATAATGTAATTTTATTTTATTAATGAAATTTTAGCTTTTAATTAAATTGTTTACTTTAAATTTATTTTATTAAAGCAATGAAAATCGAAAAAATTAATTTTCCAGAAATTCTTCGAGTACGGAAGTCGAAAATTTTCCGAAAAACACCGAAATTTTCCCAGATTTTATTCCCAAATTGGCGCCAGTAATTGGCGTTTGGCGCCAGCTATTGAGGTCTGGCGCCAGGCGCCAATTCCATCGGCTGGCGCTGATGACTTCTGGCTGGCGCCAGGCTCTGTTCTGCGACGCCAATAATTTGCCGATTTTCTATTGACTTTTTAATTGATTCTGGAACGCGGAGATGTCGAAAAATAAAGTGGCCGCACCCGTAAAGGGTTGCCTACGTATCCTTTCTTAAGGAATCAGGCCGAACGTAGCTCTCTTGGGTATCCTACTCAAGTAATTATGGGTAGTATTTTTTGAGTTGGTCAAGATTAGTCATGTTTGAGAATTCATTGCCATCCATATCAGTTAGTTTTGCTGCACCTCCTGACAGGATTGTTTTGACCATGTAGGGGCCAGACCAATTAGGTCTAAATTTTCCCCTTGGGTCTAAAACATTTTTCCTTAGTGCTTTTAATACCAAATCCCCTACTTTGATATTTCTTGTCTTGACCTTCTTATTAAAATGTCTAGCCATACGATTTTGATAACACTGAGTGTGATGTAGAGCTTCTAGTCGTTTTTTGTGGAGTAGAATCAATTCTTCGTATCTTGCCCTAGTCCATTCAACTTCATCGAGTTTACTCTCTAACGCGATGCGTAGAGATGGTATTTCTAGTTCGACAGGTTGTACGGCATCCATTCCATATACTAAGGAAAATGGCGTATTTCCTGTTGATGTACGGATTGACGTGCGATAACCCCACAATGCGAAGTGAAGCTTGTCAGGCCAATCCTTATAATTTTCTGTCATTTTCTCGATGATAGTATTTAGATTTTTATTAGCTGCCTCGACTGCTCCATTTGCTTGAGGTCTATAAGGGGAAAAATGATGATGTTGAATGCCGTATTTTTGTAGCAATTCTTCACATTCGGCTTGAAAGTGAGTTCCATTGTCACTTATCATTTCATGTGGGACTCCATATCGACAAATAATATTTCTTTCGATAATGAGTGCTACATGTTTTGCAGTGAGTTTAGCGTATGATTGCGCTTCGACCCACTTTGTAAAGTAATCAATTGCTACTAGAATAAATTCGTGGCCTCTTGTTCCTGGGGGAGTGATTTTGCCAATTATGTCAATTCCCCATGTAGAGAATGGCCATGGCGATGTGTAGGTGTAGAGCAAAGATGGAGGGACATGTTGTAAATTGGCATAAATTTGGCACTTAGGGCATCTTTTTACGTATTGATGGCAATCCCTATTCATTGTAGTCCAATAATATCCTTCTCGCATTATTTTCTGGACTAACATTTTGCCATTTACATGAGTGCCACAGATTCCTTCATGAACTATTCTCATTATCCTTTGTGCATCCACCTTTCCTACACATAGGAGGGCTAAACCTTTAGGTACCCTTTTATGTAGCTCGTTGTCTATGAGTACATATTGAGAAGCCAAAAGTCTTAATGCTCACTTTGCTCTTTTATCAGCATGAGGAGGGTATTCTCCATTGGTGACATAGTTGAGTATGTCTGTGTACCATGGTTCTTCTTCTTGTTCTTCTTCTTCGCCTTGGACTAAGTCGTCGTCTTCTATAGCCTGGATATATGCTGGTTTATGCCTTTTTTCGATAGTTAGAGGAATTTTCTCGATTTCCGTGGGAATCCTAACCATTGAGGCTAATCTTGCCAAGGCATCAGCAAATTGGTTTTCTTCTCTAGGTAGATATGTGTATTCTACCTTCTCTAACTGATCGGTAAGAGTTTCCAGATAGGTTTGGTAAGGGGCTAGGCTTTCGCTCCTTAATTTCCACCTTTTAGATATCTGATTGATGATCAAAGAAGAGTCTCCGAATATCCTTAACTTCTTTACTCCCAATGCCAAAGTTGTTTCAAGGCCTACCACACATGCTTCATATTCAGCAGCATTGTTGGTAACGTCGAAATCAAGCTTTATTGAGATTGGAACGTGCTCTTCTTTAGGTGATACTAGTAGCACTCCGACGCCACATCCCTTTTGGTTTGAGGCTCCGTCGAAATACAAGGTCCAAGTATCATCTTCAGTGACCATTAAGTCTTCATCTGGAAATTCATTGTCTTGTATTGGCGTCGAGTCCTCTATTGGAAAATTTGCTAGAAAGTCTAACACCACGGATCCTTTAATAGCTTTTTGAGGCATAAACCGTACATCAAACTGGGCTAGATTGACTATCCATCTTAAAATACGTCCATTGAGTGTAGATTTCTCGAACAGATGCTGAAGTGGATCCAATCGGAAGACTACGAAAACGGTATGTACCAACATATAATGTCTTAACTTAGTTGTGGCCCACACCAAGGCGAGGCACAATTTCTCGAGCGGTGCATAGTGTGTTTCGTATTCGAGCATCTTCTTACTTAAGTAATAGATTGCGTTTTCTTTGCCTTCTACCTCTTGTGCTAGCATGGCTCCCATTGTCTCTTTGGTAACCGTCAAATATAACCTAAGAGGTATTCCGGGAAGTGCTGGCGCTAATACGGGAGTATTTGCGAGATAGGCTTTGATCTTTTCAAAGGCTTTTTGACACTCGTCATCCCATATCACTGGTACATTCTTCTTGAGCTTCTTGAAGATTGGTTCACATATCGTCGTCAGTTTTGATATGAACCTACTTATGTATTGCAACCGGCCAATAAATCCTCGAATTTGTTTCTCGGTCTTGGGCGGTGGCATTGACATGATTGCTTTAATCTTGGTTGGATCTACTTCTATTCCTCTAGAGCTTATGACGTATCCTAAGAGCTTGCCTGAGGTGACTCCAAAAGCACATTTTGATGGATTCAACCTCATGTTATATTTTCTTAGCCTTTCGAAAAATTTCCTTAAGGCTACTTGATGGCCTGGACGGTCTTTTGATTTTACAATCATGTCGTCGACATATACCTCGACTTCTTTATGCATCACGTCATGGAGTAAGGCAGTTGCTGCACGTTGGTAAGTAACACCCGTGTTTTTCAACCCGAGTGGCATTACCGTGTAGCAGTAAGTGCCCCATGGTGTTATAAAGGTTGTTTTCTCCATGTCTTATTCTGCCATGAGAATCTGATTGTACCCTGCGTATCCATCCATGAATGAGAGAAGCGCATGATTTGTCGTGTTGTCTACCAGAATATCGATGTGTGGCAAAGGGAAGTCGTCCTTTGGACTTGCCTTATTTAGATCTCGATAGTCGACACACATCCTTACCCTTCCGTCTTTCTTTGGAACTGGGACGACGTTGGCGACCCATTCGGGGTATTTGGATACCTTGATGAAACCTACAGTTATTTGTTTTTGAACTTCTTCTTTTATTTTAAGTGCTACGTCGGGTTTCATTCGACGCAACTTTTGTTTTACAGGTTTCATTCCTGGAATTAGTGGTATAGTGTGTTGAGCTATTTCTCAATTAATTCCTGGCATATCTTCATATGACCAAGCAAATACATCGATAAATTCTTTAAGCAAGTTAATTAAATCGGTTCTTTCTTGTTTATTCAATGTTAGTCCGATTTTAACTTCTCTTTTATGAGTTGAATCATTCGAAATGTCAACTGTTTCAGTTTCTTCAATTACCGGTGTTTTCTTTTCGAGTGTTTCCATTGCTTTAATAATTTCTTTGTCTTTTTCATCGTTAACTAAGCAATGCTCATCATCTTGGGTTAGAGAAGAACAGAAGAAGTAAGGAGAATGAGAAATATTATTATACTCTTAGATCATTACATCAAAGAGTGATATGTCCTCAGGGTCTGGATCACTAACTATCCTAGGAGAAGAAATAGGAGGGGGAGGTGTTACTACTAAAGACTTAGAAGACTCTAGAGAGGAAGACTCTGACTCTGACTCAGACGACTCTTCGAACATCGGTCCTTGCCCTGTCGTGATTGATATCTTCCTTCCGCTTGGAGTAGTCACTTTGATAGTCTTGCGCCACCCTTATAGTGATCCTTCGGCTGGAGTAATTAGCTTCAAGGGATCGAAGCTTTCACTTTATAGGACCGTTTGAACGAGCGAGGAGTTATCCTCTTTATAAGTTAGCTCGTTCTTTTCTCGTCCAAACAGTAATCCCATGACGTTAAAGTCAAAGCATGGGGGTGCTTTCTCCTTGTGGACGGGAGTTGGGATTTCATCAGTGAAGTAGCAATCCAAGAAAATCTCGAATCCTGGTTGTCGTATGCCGTTTACAACAAATGGCTCGGGAAATTCATGGCACGGATAGTCCTCTCCTTCTTTTATGAACTGACCATTGAGCGTAAGAGGGTACTGATCCATTGGAATTGCTTTCTTTTGAATGCGAGCGTCCCTACGTGCTTTCAACTTGTCCTGGGCTCACTTGAGATCTTTCCGAGTCGGTTCGAAACCAAGTCCGAAAGTATCTAGCTTAGGGAGGCCAGGTGACTCCAGCGATTTTGCTATCCCTTTCTTCTTTCCTAGGGTCATCCCAGGGAAGTGTCCTTGTTTCTTCAGCATGGTGTTGACAATCATGTTGGAATGGGGGTCATGGCAAAGAGATGTCCTTTCATCCTCCTGGATTAAGGAGACTTCTTCATTAAATCCCCATAGGTCTTCATCATCTTCGTCGTGCTCCACGTTAATGATTGGATTTTCTATGGATTTTATTCTCATTGGCGAAGCATCGATAGTGATTGGAATCCCTCCAACTATGGCTTTCACTTGTTGATGGAGAGATGAAGGGACGGCCTTTAGATCATAAAGCCAAGGGCGTCCCACCAACAAGTTGAATGAGGCTTTGATGTCTACTACTTGAAAAGTAGTAGCATGTTCTATTGCTCCTGCCGTTACATTTAGGGTTATTTTGACAAGAGCTTGACGACGAGTATTATCGTAGGCTCTTATTCCTTGTGTGGACGGAGTTAAGTCTCCCTTATGCCGAGCATCCTCGCAGTTCTTAGTGGACAGACATTGATAGCCGATCCATTGTCTACAAGAGTCATGGGAACATTCATCCTTTTGCAGACTACCGTGAGGTTTAATGCCTTGTAATGTCTCTTACCTTCTTGGGGTAAATCTTTGTCAGAGAAGGTGATTAAATTAATCGGACTAGGAAGGTCACTTGTGAGGAAGTTGGCTAGTCCCTCAGGAGTAGTGTCGGAATCTATCCCGATTTTATCTAAGGCATTTATCATAGCCAACCTATGCTCTCGAGATGTTGCTAGAAGTTTCCACACATTCATCTCAACTTTTGTCTTCTTAAACTGTTTAACAATATCATTGTCTTCGATGATAGGTATGGGAACTTGTTGTACGGTGGGCATAGGCTGCGATGAAACGGGAAGTTGCATTCTCCCAGATCTTGTGAGGACATCTATTGATGAATCTTCTTCAGCCCAAATGTCATCTGTGGTGTATGATACAGAAGGTGAAGGTCCTACTATGTCCTTTAGATAGACATCTTCTTCATCACTATCCCAAACTCCATTAACGGTTATATCCTCTTCTTGTTGGGTTTGGAATAGTTTCTTTTCATCAATCATTTTCTGTACCAAATCCTTGAATTTGAAACAGTTTTCTATAGTGTGCCCCCCTGATTGATGATATTGGCAATAATATCTATCTGTCCTCTTTAATGACTCAAATGGTCTCGGTTCAAGAGGTTTGACCTCGCCACTCTCGGAGAGCATTTCGAACATTTGCGCATATGGGATCCCAATTGGAATGTAGATTCTATTGCTCTTCTTGGGTTTTCCAGTGACTTGTAAGGGAAAATACTTTGCCTCATAAGTCGTTCTCACTAGTGTGAATTCTTTTTTAGGTTCTTCTTTTGGAAGTGGAAGCTCATCATATTTCTTGTGGAGTTCGTTCATAACTTTGAGAGCTTCACGTAGTAGTTGCGATGCCTCCTTCATAGACAGTGTCAGCAACTGTATGTCTTCCTTATTTGCCGGTTCTGGAAGGCTATCTTTGACATCGAAAAAGATCTCTTCTTCTTTTTCTATGACATTGATTTCTTCGACAGGTTTAATGAGAGATGAGGGGTCAACCTCGTTTTCTTCATCGGAGATAGCCAGAGTATGAGCTAGAGGTGCATTGTCAATGCTTGGCTTCTTACTAGCAGGGGGCAACGGTAGTTTGTTATTGTCGATTAGGTCTTGGATGGCTTCTTTAAGCTTCCAACAGCTTTAAGTAGAATTGCCCCTACCTTGGTGATACTTGCAGTGCGCGTTGGGGTTCCAGTTAACCGACCTCTTCTTGACTGGTGGGTCCCCAAATGGTCCAATGGGAGTTATAAGACCTTTTGCATTTAATCGATCAAATGCGGTGTCATAACTCATGCCAATAGGAGTGAAGTTCCTCCTAAATGGTTTCTTCTGTCCTTGGTTGTTTATGGCAAGAACTTCTCCTAAATTAAAGGTGCTAACATTATTTGAGTGGGCGGTTTTGGAAGAAGAAGGATTGTCGTTCTTCTTTCCTTTCCAGCCACTGTTGGAGTTATTGTTGGCAGCTTTTGACTTAGCCAAGTCATCTTCAATATTAATCCCAATGTCATAAACAGCCTTAAAGGTATGGAGATTATTTTGATATTTAAGATGCTTGGAATATTTTTCTTAGAGATTCTTGATAAACAGTCTCACAGACTCTTTTTTACTGGGCACCTCAATCATTTTAGCTGAGGTTTCTCTCCACTTGTTAAAGAAAGAGGTGAAGCCTTCATTCTCTTTCTGTTTGAGGATTTCAAGTTCTCTATGGTCAGTCTCGACTTGAATGTTGCACTTGTACCTATCAACGAAAGCGTTTGCTATAGACTCCCAGGTAGAGGTCTTTTCTTTCTCGAGAGAAAAGAACCATTGTTGGCAAACGGTCTCGAGAGATAGTGAGAAAAGAGAAGGGAAAACCTTCTTATCAATACCCTTGATACTCATTATTGTTTCAAATGCTCTTAAATGGAAATAAGGGTTGTCAATTGCTCTGAATTTTGGGATGTCGTTGGCGTTGAACTTCTGCGGAAGAAGATCTTTGTCCACCGAGACCCCTTGTGATGTAAGCTCTTGAAACTTGTAGTCGCTGGACAACTTGATTAAACTCTCTTGCATGAGGTCCATTTGTTGTTGCTTCACGGGATCATCGATCCTAAGTGCGAGAAGCTACAATGTCTCAGTCACAGTAGCCAGTTGGTTCTTAAGATCATTGACTTCTTCTTGAGTTGCCATTATAACTCTTGCTTTCCTCTTGCGAGCTATAGGTTTGTCGAAAAGTTGGACTTGTACGAAGAGGTTATCTTTGATTAATCGTCCTTCTTTTCTTGACCACGCGCTGTAAATTAAACCATTTTGCGTTTTAATTACTTGACTCGAATCAACTTGACTTTACGGTTTATTTTAAGGGAAAAAGAGGAAAAAGAAAAAAAGGTGTATATTTTTGGCAAAAATAATGTATATATTTTTATGTTGGAGGATTAATATCCGACTTACTCCCCTAAAAAAAATAACGGAAAAACGCGCACACAAGACTCTCCTAATCATGGTCAAAGTATGTGTATTGGTGTGTGCATTGAGTGTAAGTGACATGCTTGGACTATTGTGTAAGACCATGGGACTTAGTGCCTAAACTCAATCATTGATTCAATTAGACATTATTGACAGCAAAATTAATCAAATTAAACAGAAAACTGATTAATTAGACCTTAGGCGGTTACTCGACAAATAATCCAAACTGTCGGCCAAGCGACAGGACTGGCGTCACACTGTGGAGCTTGGCGCCAGACAACATAGTTGTCGTCAGGCGCTACACTCCATCGTGTGGCACTACAGTTCAGACCTTGGCGCCAATAGTGGAGCTTTGGTCTGGGACTGTTTTCGGTGTTATTAGTCAACTGGGGTATGCCTAAAGTCGTATTAGGTCAAATCCGATTAAAAAAAAAGACTTTATTGACTCAAATTAAATAATTAATTAATTAATTAGGCAAAGTTCTTTAAGTCATTAATTTATTTAATCTCAACACAGGTCAACAAACGGTTAAGAGAAACATAGAATATATATATGCACAACAAATAATGCACAATTAGTCAAGTAGGCACAATATGATGCAATGCGTTCGCAACCTAACCATGGCTCTAGTTCTCTAAAGTTCGGGATATGGTTTAGTCAAAGAGGGTCCATGGTTAATTATCCGGATGCACCGCGCGGAAGCCTAACCGTGAAGGGTTGGCGCAAGTGGATGGGACACCGCGAGTTTTAGAAAAACTCGCTTCCATGGTTTGGTGAATTCTACATCTCGGATGTACCCTTTGTTGCACGGAGCGTTCAATCGGGTAGATGGAGCATGAATTCCCAGAGGGTTATGTCCATATGTAGAACACATATGGGTTTCAGAAAAGTGAGAAAAAATTCAATCAGGAAGTAGGATCGAGCAAACAATACGAAAAACCGGTCGAAATTAGAACGCATATTTCTGGCTCGGTATTGGGGGAAATTGGCGCCAGCAATCAGAGATTAGCGCCAGATTTTAATTGTAGCGCCTGGCGCCAATATTGGCGTCTAGCACTACGGCTAAAAGTCTGGCGCCGAGCTCTGGCCCCTGACGCTACTTCCCACATGCCTCAGCAACTTTCTGTGCTCGATAAAATTTTCCAGTATCGCGCGGTGTTATTTCAGTCCTAGTTGTGAAAGACATTCCTCAAATTTCCTACGTGTAAAATCCTATGTTTTTAACTCATTACGGATGGTCTTTCCAATGAGATCTTTTTTATGCATATGACAATAATGTTAATCAAAATTACGCACGTGAAATACTTAGAACTTTTCGAGTCTCATCCACTGATTCTAAATCATTTCCGAAACAAATTCAGGAATTAAAATAGAAATCCTCCCCAGTGGAGTCGCCAAAAACTGTAGGGAATAGTTTCAAGCCTTTAAAATCCCACTAGCTTGAACCCCACTGTGATCATACACTAAAGTACGGTGGCATCCAAAAGGGAAGAAGATAGAGCAAAAGAGTCGCCAACAAGTTTTAGGAACTTGTAAACCGTTCACAGGGTGAAGGTTACACCCCTTAACAATCCAAGAGATCGTCAACTCCATAAGGTCTAGAACCAAATAAGGGTTCGGGGATGAAGGTACAAATCCAACCTAAAAGAGATTGAATCTGCCCTAATAATAGGCCTCTACTTTATTCTGATCGTATTCATGTGCGCTTTCTAATTAACATGCAATCAATAGGATTAACCCTAAACCGGTTTATCTATGTTGGTTGAATTTAATGCACAAATAAACTATTATTGGCAATCACTTGAAATATAATCAAATTAACCCTAACAAGATTATTAATATCTTATTAAGCGTGATTACAAGTACCAATTCCCTTTAACATGCATAAAGGTGTGATCAAGCAATAAAGAATAATATCAAGCAACATAATAATAATCAATAAATATAATCATGATCATAAAAATAACAATAATCATAATAATAATAATAATATCATCATAAATAAAATAATCATCACCAAAATAATAATAATAATAATCATCATGAATTATAACCATTATAATCATAATCATGTTCATGTTCATATTAAAGCATAATGAAAGCAAGATCCTAGGCATGATACTAACAAGATTAATAACAAACCCTAGCATGTCACTAGGCAATAAAAATCAAATCTTTAACCCTAACATGATACTAACAATCATAAATATTAGCAAGAACATAGGAAGCATCATAGCAATCATATTTAATATTAAAATTACCCTTGACATGATACTAGGAATATCATAATAACAATTTAAACATGATTTCTACATCATAATATCAATTAAAACCATTAAAGTACTTACTTTGATGCCTCGTACCTCTTTCTAATAACAAAATACACACGTTAGTAACTTCAAGGAAAATAATAAACAAACAATTAAATTAAATAATTGAAAGAGAGATTTGGGACCAAACCCTCACAAATTAAAACCTTTCACGTCTAAGGCGAAGGCAACTTCGAATATGGCTAGGTGTTTCTAGATCTTGCGAATGCGGAATTTTGTATGAAAACTATGTTTAGGAGGAGATGAATGAGAAAAGAATGCTAATTGTAGGTGAATAACTTGCGAATGAAGAGCATTGGTGAATGAAAACGGAGTTTTTAATACGATATTTATAGAGAAAATCAGCCAAAACAGAGTCTGACGCTCAGGAAACAGAGCTGGCGCCAACCCTGGCTAGCTGGCGCCAGGCACCAGCATTAGCGCCAGGCGCCAAGCCTGGTTCCAGGCGCCAAGGCCTGGGGTTGGACGCCAAGCTTGATTTCAACGCGTTTTCGAAAATTCGATAAGTTTACCATACTAGAGGATAAAATAATATAATTTCTTCGAAAATGCTATTTGATTTTGATTAAAACTCTGAAAAGTCAACAAAGTCAACTTATCAATGCTAATTGAATTAGGAATGAAAAGAACCTTCTAGAAGAATCTAGAAGACTAAAACCATTCCTAATTGCATTAGGAATGATAAATCATATTAGGCCCTCCCCTAGATCATTGGGCCGCTTATAAAGCTCAAACCGGGCCCAGTTTAGTAAATTGGCCATAACTTCCTCAATATTCATCGGAATTGGGCTTATAATTTATCGTTGGAAAGGTCTTTGCAAGCCTTATCCAACTACACCACTATTGGACCCATATCATGGACCAACCAAACTGGATTGGCTGTTTTCTTAAAATAAAGTTTTCAAAAACAGAGAGAAGAGAAAAGAAATAAAAACTTTCCGCAACACTAGACCTTTCCACACTTTCGTTTCATTCGATTATGATTCGACGTGAAAGGTACTCATCACTGGGTTTGGTTTTGGGGAGACACAAATGGGTGTCTACACTTAAGCATCTCTATAAATTTCCCAAATTGTTCATCCAATTTGTGCCTATTATACTTTTGGGATAAGGGAGCTTGGGATTGTAAAGTTCTTTGTCTTTCTCTTTCACTCTTTCACTCTTTCTACTTGTTCCTCATCAATTTTATCAATTAAGGGACTCTCTGACAGTGTAAAGTCGTATCCCCAAATCAAAAGTAATTCCTAAATCCTCTAACTAATGTAGATAGGGAAGTAGGGTTGAATCCACAGAGAAACAGATCTTTCTATTCCTAATTAACTAATATAATCTAGATTATGAGATAACCAATATTTATATTTGAACAATAAACTAAACTACGGAGATCAAGAACAAGGAGAAAATAATATATAAAATGATCTAGGGCGTAGGTTCACCAATAAATAATATTCCAGGGTAGAATATAATAATCATTCATCAATGCATATATTAATCAGATTATAAAGGGCTTTCACTACGTATTATAATCACACAATTAATTTACCGGTATTAAATCTCATCTTTTGAATCTTGACCTAACTATTTATAAATTAACCTGCCTATTGAAATTATACCTAAACATCAATTCTCATCTGTCGAATCTCGAATCAATATTGTCAAACTCAATGCATAAAAGATCAGGCCTAATCTAGTCACAGAGCATTAAATCAATCAATAGGAAATTAATCTAGCATTGACAATCAATAATAATAAATTACCCTTTCATATTATTTATGGATCCCCATAAACCCTAGAAATAAAACTACTCACACATAATAGAAACTAAACTAATCAAAGCAATAAAGCAAGACATGATTAAAGGAATAAAATAAACAACCAAGATTAAGAGAAGAGAAATAGTTACCAAACAAATCTGGAATTAAGAATGGATTAAGAACAAAAGTATATGAGAGAGAAAATCTAAGAAAACAATTAAGAGGGTAAAGAAAGAGTAAAAAGAGAGAGAGAGAGAGATCCTAAAATCGTATTACAGAGGAGTATTTATACTCCGTACAAATCCTAAACTAAAACAAACTTAAACGACGAAACTAACCCCTAATATTTACACGCACCCGATCGGGCGAGGCACCGCCCGATCGGGCGCGCCTTTTGCTCTTCAGGTAAACTCTTGCGCTCGGCCGTGCGCGTCACCGGGCGCCAACCTTCATTTCTCCCGCCCGGCTGGGCGCGCCTCCGGGCGCCAGCCTCTTTGGCCGGGCGGCTCTCTTAGGCTATTAATTGGACTACGATTGGGCTCCAATTCTTCGGGCCAATATGGGTTTCCTCTTTGGGTCTTGAATACTAGGTCCAAATGCCCCGGTATCACCTAGCCCTTAATCACCGGTTCGATGGCTCTAACCGGCCCTGGGCTATAAAAACTGGTCTTGCTTCTCCAGTGCTTGTGATTGCTCCAAAATATCTCGGGAAAATACTCCAAAAGTGTAAATCCCTACAAAAGTCAACCAAATCTACAAAAACACTAGAAAACACCAATTAGTAATAAAAGTGGCTCTAAAGAGCCAAAAACACTACTAATTATGACCAAGGTACGGGGGTAAAATACTATATAAAATAGACACATCACTCTCATCTCCCTCAATCTCAATCGGGCTCTTGCTAGTACTCTCTCTAGCATCACTCTTCTTAGGTACTCCACTCTCAAGGACCCTACCACTCCTAGTAACAATTGCATCAATAGGGTTCTTAAAATCTAAGCTCGATGAAGTCAAAGAAAAAGAAGAAGAATTCTTAAATTCCTTAAAATCACTAGCCAATTGAGAAAGTCGGTTTTCTAACTCCTTATTTTAAGTCAACATGTCATTAAACTTCTCATCATTCACGGCCATGTAGGATCCTAGAAAATTGGCTTGTTTCTCAAAAACCTCTTCCAAGAAACTCCTAGAAGAAAATGGTTGGTCATAGAAATTATCACTTGGGCCTTGAGTATTTGGAATGGATCCAAGTGGGGTATCTCTTTGAACATTTGGTTGAAAATTTCCCCTACTTTGATTATTCCAATTACCCCTAGCTTGATTTTGATGATGATGTTGACTATGGTTACCATAACCTTGGTTATGATCCCCATGCCCTCGGCCATGACTTTGACCATTATAACCATGATTGTTATAGCTACCACGAATCTCTTGGACTCCATGATTTCTACAACCACCACTTTGATTATAATTATCATAGTTCGCTTGGTTGTGATAATTCTTATTTCCAACATTTCTGTGAACCTCAAATCTAGGTTCAAAATTATGATTGTCAACATAATTCACATGCTCATTTTCAATTCCATCACATTCATCACAAGGAACATTGGGGCACATAGAAGCATCATGATCATTCATTCCACATAAATCACAAGGCCAACATTCTCTAATCATGCAACAAGAATAAGGAAAAGTGTTAGGGTAGGAAGGTGTATCTCTCCCCTTATTTTGGGAGGGAAGAATCGGAGCTTGCAAATGAGGACTCTCAAGCTTGGCCTTAAGGGATACAACCTCTTTCCCTAAATCCGAAATTAGAGTGGTCAAATCGTTGATTGCATTGAGTTGTTCGATCGAGCACCCCTTGCTAGTTAGCTCTTTCTCCACCTCTTGCCAATTCATATAATGTCTCACCACTTCATCTATTGCATCCACCACTTCTTCTTCCGTTTTGTTCATTATTGGGCCTCCGGCTTCGGCATCTAAGCTTGCTCTTCCTTGAGAACTCAACCCACCATAGAACATTTGTATAATTTGGTAGGTAGGAATCCCATGATGTGGACACTCTCGTTGATACTCCTTATACCTCTCCCATGCTTCATAGAGACTCTCATTAGGCCCTTGCTTGAAACTTTGGATCAAAGCTCTAGATTCCGCCGTTTTCTTTTGTGGGAAAAAGCGAGATAAGAAAGCCTTGGTAACTTCATCCCATGTCCTTAGGGACCTTGGTTTGACCTCCTTATCCAACCACTCTAAAGCTCTTCCAATGAGAGAGAAGGGAAACAACTTGATCCTTATATACTCTTGAGCAACTCCGGCTACCACAATTGTATTGCAATACTTCTCAAAATCCTTGAGATGATTGACAGGATTTTCAGTTTTTGTACCACCAAATTGTTTCCTCTCGATCAAGGTAATCATAGCTGGTTTGATTTCAAAATCGTCATCCGGAACCAACAATGGAACAATCCCACTCTCATACTTGTAAGCACCCGGAGTGCCCAACTCCTTCAATGTCACTCTAGCTTCTCCCATGTTCACTTGCGCACACAATCTCAAACAAAATTATTAGTAACAAGGCTACAAATGTAGCCTAAAAGAAAATCTTTTTGTGTTTTTGAATAATATGGAATAGACTGAACAACAATACAAAATTACAACACCATTCCTCGGCAACTGCGCCATTTTGACAAGGGGTCTGACTAGGTCGTTGAAACTAACCCTACCCTAGGCCAAACAAAATTTGTAATCTCTCAACACACCCTTATACAAGTATAATGGTAAGTCGAGGGTCAAACCACTAAGGAATGGAGGGCGATCTTATATTGTCAAGTCAAGCTATTCCAGAAAGGTTAGGTAAGGGTGTGAATGCTAAACACCTAAACAAGCTAGGTTGGGACAAATGTAATAAACACTAGGAATTCGACTATATCCGCATTTTTTTCGCATGCCCCGAAAACGAAACGACAGTATACTTCATCAATATTCCCCCAGGGAGTGAAGGATAAGAGCCGTGAAAAAGATTCAACAAAAGACAGAAACAAATCCACTATCTGTTTTATGTCAAGCAATACGTGGAGTAACTCCCGACATAGTCGTAAAAGCCTCGGGATCCACATATACTTGTAACGGATTCCGCTAATTGTGAAAGAGTTGACTAAGTTGAGTGATGCGAGGGAAAAACAATCATGCAACCAAAAGAGCATATCAAGCTATTTTCCTAGAGGTCTAACTAGCGTCAACTACGATAAACTCTAGCTAGGAATGTTACAAGACACCTCAATCGTTAAATGCAAGCCACAAATCAATGGTCCATATCAATGTGAACCTACAATGCAATCTAGTGTGAATAACTAGGGTGATCAAGCCTAAATCAAACACACACATGCACATAATCAATTAACCAATTTAATCACATCATCAACTCCATCAATTTCCCCAAATTAACATTAATCCATTACTCATATATGCTTCACCATTACCCTAGCAATAAAACTGCTCACAATCCATAGAAATCAAGATCAAAACAAAGCTAAACAACAAATTCATCATGATCAAATTGAACAAACTAAAATCAAATCACAAATCAATCAAACTTGAACATTCGACAAAACAATTTAAATCAAACTAAAGATCAAACTAAAGATTGAATTAAAGAAAAATAATCCTTACAAACTTGATCAAAAATCAACGTAAATGGAGAAATCTTCAATCATCAACAATCCACCATGAAATTCTCTCATTAAAACCTAGAGTTTCTCTCACTAAAAATCTCTCTAATTTAATCTAAAACTAACTCTAATTCTATTCTAATCATTCTCTCTCTAAAATATAAGGAAGAACTATATATAGTAAAACTAACAAGAGAAAAGTTAGTTAGATCGTCCAAAAGAAACCCCTGAATGTGCGGTCGCAACAAGGGAGAGGCGCGGCCGCGAGAAAAGGGGTACGGAACAGGGGCCCTGGCAGGCACGCCCGCACCTAGCTGGCAACAGGGGAACAATCCTCTTCTTCGTACTAGCTCATCCTCGTGCGCTCGTCTTGGTGATGATGATGAACACTAAGGTAGGCAGTCTTGAAATGGCCATTTTGGTGGGTTCATACCAAAGATGATGTCCGCACCTCATGCATGCACCGATCTCATGAACTTGCTCCTTGCATTCCTTCAAACTTGAGCTCCAAATGACAAGCAAGAGGCATCCAAAATGATGAGAAATATGAGAGGAAGGCTGGGGAATCCTTGGAACACGGTCATAACCTGAAAATACATGAAAACAAGCAAATAAAAGGGAAAAAAACCAAAAAAACAAAGAAATGCACCAAGAAAGAAAACTAACTAAGGAAAGCACAAACTAAAGAAATAAAGAACAAAACTAAGGAAAACTAAAGAAAAGAACTATAAAAGAGCATGAAAATCATCCTAAAAGAAGCCAAATGAGTGCCATAAATTGTAATACCCCGTATTTTTATGTATTTTTATAAAGTATTTAAGTATTAACAAAATGTATTGTTAAGGGTTCAAGTATTTTAATTAAATATTTTAAAGGGTAAAATATTTTAAATATAAGATTTTATAAAAGTGAAATATATTTTGGGCCAAACGTTTATTCATTATTGGGCAATGTAAATTATTCCTACATACTCTTATTGGAATAACCCATTCCAAAACCCATAACTTAAGCCCACATTTTTTTAAGCCCAAATTTAACCCTACACTCTCTACTCTATAAACACCCCATGAATCCCCAAAATTTCCCACTCAAAAAGGTTAGTCTTATTTTCTTTCTCCTTTGTTTTATTAATTTGCGTAATTATAATTATTGATTTATGGATTTTAATTTTATTGTTTGGAATTAATTTAATTAGTATCAAATTGTATTTTTGATGATTAAACTTTATAATTTTCAGATTTTGTAAATTTATAACCTAGGGTTTTAATTATTGAAAATAATGATTTTAGAGTTTTTATGAACAATTGATTTAGGACTTTTATAGTAATGATGTTTTTAAAATTTGGTGATTATAACTACTGATTAGTTTAACTTAATTCCAGATTGTTTTGAACACGTAAATTCGTGTGTTAATTATTAGATTTCCGTTCGTTAATATTAATCCCGTTTTAATCCCGATCAGGTTCTGAACTCATCCGATTTTGATTAAAAAACAAAGTAGTGTTTTTCGTGTGGAAAAAACGTTCTAAGAAAGGCTTACTACCTTTGGTAGTAAGCACCACCCTCCTATGGCCAAATTAAGCCTTTAAATATGATTTTCGGGCAGTTTTTGATTTTTAACGAAGTTTTTTTATGTTTTAAATTTTATCCTTGAGTTTAAAGGGTAAGAGATAATTTAATGTTTCTATGGATAACTTAATTATAAAGATGTATTTTGATGAAGTTTTAAAAGGGTTTTTCATTAGTTTAAAATGCTGAAATTTTATTTAAAGTAGTATAATTGTGATTTTAATAAAAGGGTGTGATTACCCATTAAAAAGGAGTTTAATTAGGGGTTTTTAAATAATTTTCAGATTATTATAAGTTATTTAAAGTGAGCTTAAGTTGCTGGAAATTGTGTATACAAGGGTAATTAATATAGTATTATTGTCTCTTTAGGTAAGAGACTTGGTTCGAGAATTGTTATAGAGTACTCGGTTATTTTAAGAGCTTATTTAAGGTACGTTCCCGTACTTAGTACATTTTGGTGATGTAGTATCATGCTAGGTTTTATTTGAATCAATTACAAGTAGTATCATGCTAAGGTCTATGATTGGAATTGTGAATTATTGGTGTTGGTGATTGAATTGTGAAGCATGAAGTATTTGTGATGGTTTATGGATTAGAAAATTATATTTTTGGCATGATTATATGGACTACACTTTTATGTAGGGCATGTTAGAGTGCATGTTTAATCAAACTACATGTTTAATTTGGCTTGGAATATCGAAAAGGAATTTTATTGTGGTTCATATAATTTTTATTGATGCTTTAAGCATGAGGAAGGAGCTATATAAGTGTCTATGTACACGAGGAATAAATTGTATATTGTTGCCTTTGTGCACTTAAGGGGTTTTTAACACCGAGGGATAGGATTTTTGGCACTTTATGCGTTTAAGGTGTCTTTGACACTGAGGTAGAATTAAAAGGGGTTCAACATTAAATAATATATGGTCACTAATTATTCAAGAATTAAATTTGTATGTTTGGTTGATTGAATAATTATTGTTGATTGATTTATTATGCTTTGAGAGTCATCACCAAGTCCAATAACATGTAAATAATGTAAAGTGAAAGAGACTACGCACCAAAACTCCTGGAACGTATATACCTTGAGTATGAACAATGGGGGGAGTTATGGGGTTTTATATTTAACCATAACTTCTAATGGAGTACAGGACGCTGTACATTCCTTTTTATTTATTATTATGCGCAGGAATTCCGCCACCTTTGAGTGGTTTTGTCGCTGGCACGGTTAGCTCCTATGTCAGTTAACCTCAATTTATTTGGGGGAGGTATAGTTGGAAACCCGTTCGATGCGTAATCAACGCTAAATGAATTATTTAGTGTCTAGTTAATGTGTCTTGTTGATTGTTGTGTGTGCTTGTAAACAGGTGCAATGAGGTAAGTGTGTGTTTTGATAGGTGAAAGCATGTTAGTGTGTTTAATTACGCTTATGTACTCAGCTTTGCTGATTAAGTGTGTTTGTGTGTTTGGCCATGTCTTTATCTTGGCCCTATGATGACCCATTTTTAATGGAGAGTAGTGGGGACAAGTAGAGATAAACTTTTCAGGTATTGAAGCATATTCATGATGGGGCATGAGAGAAGAGTGAATCATGCTAGCTTCCATTAGTTTACGATGTGTTTTATGCTTTATTTATTTATGACATATTTTACGTGGACTAACACAAAGGTTTGGTTTTGGAAAGGTTTTGAATAAGGGCCTTTAATGGTTCCAAGTTGTAGTTTGATTTTATTTGACTTCGTTTGTTTTGGTTATAAACTTGTTTTAACGATTTTTATTTTTAAGTCTTCCGCTATGTATCTTTGATAATTGCCTTAGTCGTTTTCACGGTGGCGGTAATGTCTTAGATATTCCTAAATCGTATTTTAAAGAGTAGAATGGGTATTTAAAGGAAAGGAATTTCTAGGGTGTTACATAAATGACACTCATCAAATATCATCACCCGATTTGTACTAGGATACCCGCTGAATGACCTAGGCAGTTCCATGTGTGTTGATGGAGGGTCCAATTTATTTGAAAACATATTTACACAAATGGAAAAACCGTAAAAAAACTAGAAGAGAGGAGAGGCGGTTACCTTTTTGTTTAACTCTGAAACTTTGAAAACATCCTCAAGCGGTGAACGGTTATGTTCAATGGAAAGGCAAACGGAAGCTTGAGAAATCAACTACAGGCGGCATTAGAGTCTCTCTCTCTAGAAAAATGCTTTCTTTCTCTCTCTAGACTTGAAGAATGGTCAAAGATGTGGGAGAAAGAGGGGCGGTAAACCCCTATTTATAGAAGGTGAAAACTGAGGCATCCCCATCACACCTCAAAAGCTGAACAGTCTTTTTACTGATCACCACCCATGGGGAGACGCGTGTCACATGCGCCCCGTGGCCTGCCACGTCACCCTGTAAGGGGCAAATTTTTAGGGTAAAATTACCCTAGACACGTGGCCTAATTAGAAAGGGACACGTGTCAAGCCTGGACAAATAGAACATGCACTACTACAAAAATGCCAAAGAGACCCAAATTAAGAGACCGCTTAAGTGCATAACAGGTCTCTTATAGAGGAGAGACCGATTATCTTGGATGACAGGTTTCTCGAAACATCAAAGAGACCCGTCATTAAAGAAAATAGGTCTCTTGGGATTTTTTTAAAAAATCGAGGAATATAGAGAGACCCGACATTTTAGATGATAGGTCTCACGTAATAACCAAGAAACCGGTCAATTATAATAACCGGTCTCTTGAATGTTTTTTTTTTTTTTTTAAATGTGAGAAATTAGAGAGACCCGTTATTCTAAATAACAGGTCTCTCGAATTTATTTTCCCATATACACGTAGGCAGCCACAAGCCCATTAATTAAGTCCCAAACCCTAGCTAGAACTTTTTCACTTTCTCACTTTGTCCTCTGCCGTTCTTCACCCTCCTCATTTCATTTCTGATTTTATTTCTCTCTCTTCTCTCTCCTCTCATCTCGGTCCATCTTCCTCATTTTTCTGGTTTCTCAAACGAATCTCGCACAAAATAAAATGAAATTTACATCATTTACTTCTTTCTCAATCTTCACTCTATTGTTTCAAAATTTCAAGATCTATATTGCCAAGGTGAGTTTTGTATTATTTTTCGTTATTAAGTGTTAATCTTCACCTTTTCGGTTTTTCTTGATGAAAAATCTAAATTTCTTATAATTATTGCCTTTTAACATCCTTTTTTATTGTTAAAAAACAATAATTTGTTCGAATTTTTGTTTAGCCATGAAATTAGATTGTTTGTTTGCTTATAAATGTTTTTGTTTCAAAACCTATTTTCGCCAATTTATTATGATATTTTCATTTAAAAACACCTTTCTTAGTCAGATCTAGTAATTTTCGTCTTTATTAATTTTGCATTTGATTTTCAAATTTTTGTTTCCATTTTCAATTTCGATTTTAGCGCTTTACATTTAAGTTCTGGTATTTTTTTTATTCCTTTGAGAATTTCTTGACGAATTGTTCTTTATTATGTTGTCATTGATATTAGTATATTTTTCTTGCTTTGATTTTGTGTTCAATATCATTTTAAACTAATTCTCGTATTTCGTTAGTTAAATTGAACAATTTCTCATATTTTTTTTATTGTAAACTAATTTTATTTTATATCTCGTTTTAAAATGTTTGTTTTTTCATTTTCAATCTGTTCCTTATTATGTTTTATTTTCAGGATAATAATATTTGTGTTTGTATTTGTGGTTGTAGGTAACGATCTCTCAATTTTCAAGTTTGAACTGAAGAAATCTGCAATAGAAGATCTGGGAATTTTATAGTCATCATTTTCGGAAAATTTTATTTTTATTTGTGTATTGAATTTTCATTCATATCTGTAAAATGTACATAATTTTTAGAGTGTATGAAATACAAGAATTATTTTTTTACTTATGATTTAATAATGGAATAAATAAATAAAATTAAATCAGTTATTATTGATGTTAATATCGATGAATTGTACGAGTAATTATAAAAAAAAAAAATATATATTTTTTTTTATTTAAAATGAGACCAAAGAGACCCGTTGAGTTGAAAAGCGGTCTCACTTTTCTCAAGAAAGAGACTGCTTATTTAAGACATGCGGTCTCAGTTTTTTTAAAACAGAGACCGCTTTTCTTATAAAGGCAGTCTCAATTTCCTAAAAATTGAGACCGCTTGTATTTAAGAGGCGGTCTTAGCTTTCTCATTCTAGAGACCGCCTCTAATAAAGCAGTCTCTTTACCAAAGAGACAGTTGTGCTAGAGACCGCCTCTAAGGCAGTCTCTTTGGCTAATTTGGACCGGTCTCTTTGGCCAATTTTGTAGTAGTGATGGGCCACTCACCAACTGACACGTGTCAGCCTAAGATTTCAGCTAGAATTGCGGCCTTCAAGGCCCAATTCCCGAGAAATCCGCAAAACGGCGTAGCCCATTAAGTTAGAATGACCTAATGAGCACGTATTCCCATGACCCTGTAAATAGGGATATTTTCCTTATTTTATGGACACATTCATTTATTACACTACCCTACATTCTCTCTCATCCGAGAAAGCACCTGATCTCAGAATCCGAGAAGATCTCACTTCACTTTTTTCGCATTCTTTACATCTCCAAACACGTTCTAACTTAATCGTCGGAGGCGGAGCTCCAACCACCGGGAGTCTTCGTTGTTTTGCAGGTACAGGCCGTACCGGACCAGTTTTCGAGGTGTAACTCTCCCGAGGGACTAAAAACACCCAAAACAGTAACGTTAGTCAAAAGATTCATATAATCATATAATTTTATTTAAAATATAATTTATTTGACAAAGATTATATAGTACTCTGTATAATTGAGTACATTACTGAAATATGATTTTTTTTTTCTTACAATTTCACTTTACAATGCATTTCTAGTGCGGCTAGCCGCACCATGCGGTAGGGTGCAAAATCAGCAAATGACAAAGTAACCCAACCAACCTAGTAAACCCTCCAACCAAGTAATCTTTGACCCACTTGGCAACCCCTAAATTGACCAAGTAACCCCTGATTGGACCAAGTAACCCCTGACTGGACCAAGTAACCCCTGACCAGGCCTAGTAACCCCTGACCGGACCTATTAAGTATTAACCCCCCTAGTAACCCCTAACCATGTAAGTAAACCCTAATCCTACACCACCTCAAAGCCTTAAACTCCCTCATACCACCACTTGTTGCACCTATCTCATCTCACACATCTTACCACCTTTGCACCTCACAACAACTCCAGTGCACCTAACCACCACTCCTCCACCACACTTGACCACCTCACCTTCCTCACAACCAGCATCAATCGCAGGCCATCTGACCACCGCAACAACCTCTTATCTCACGCATCTCACCTACGAAGACATTAATGTCGCAATTTTTGCAATCTCCTTCAAATCTGCAGTTCACCACAAAGAAGACGAAGATGATAGCGGAGATCACCAGTTCAACCGCGAAAACTTATTGTATGGAGGAAATAGGAATGAAAATGATGAATTGGTACCTGAATGATTTGTTGATATTTGAGGGAAATATAAGGGTTTGGAGCTTCGAATTTAGTCGCAATTCACCGCAATCTTCTTCAAATCGATCTGCAATTCATCACCAAGAAGACGAAGACGACGGCGGAGGTTAGTTTGGCTGGCAATTTTCGCGACAAAGAAGGCAAAGACGACGGCGCCGTTAGAGTTCTAGGTTGATTTGGCCGACAAAGACAAAGATGATGGCGGAGATGATGGAGGTCGGGTTGATTAGGCCAGTAAAGACGAAGACGACCACGGAGATGATGGAGGTATATATGGGGTGGAGGTGATGGTGGCCAATGTTGATTAAGGTTTGGAGGTGATTATTGTGGTTGGCCACACCGTGTGGCCAGCCACATATGAAAGTTTATGTTCACTTTATGATTTTTTTTTAATTATATATTAAGAAAATATATATTATACATGTTTTTTTAATTATATTTTAAGAAAATATATACTAAACTTATAAGATATATATGTATAATTTCTTAGCTTATTAGTTTAAGAAAATATATTTTCTAATAAAAAGATATTTTAGTAAGTTTCTAAGCAAAATAATATTAAATAATATATTTATATATTGAGTAGATATTTGCATGGTAATAATATTAAGTAGGTATTTGTATGGTACTATACAATGACTTTTTCAGATATATGCATGAGCAATAATATATTTAAATACATATAAAACTATAAAAGAATATACCATGAACAATATTATTTGATGTTATTTCCAAAGTTGGTGAACAGTAAATTTATTGTTTTAGTAAAGATGAAGAATATTATTTACATATTCTTTACTAAAAATATATAAGAATATAATATGAATAATATTATTTGACGATCAATCTTACCATAATAAACACAATTACACATAGACTATTTATTAGTATGATTTTTAATTATTTATGTGAAAAAAATAAAATTAAAAATTAAGATAGGGACACGTGCAGTCTTGGAGTTAGTGTACCATGTTTTAGTATAGTATATATATAGATTCCTTATAATCATGGCCAATGTTTATCCACCAACCGATCCTGGCTGAAACCTCTCGAGACCCCACCATCCAACCGATGAGGGAAGAGGATAGAGAAATGGGTCGGGGTGGGGGAAAGTAGGGTCGGGGTAGATCATATGAAAGTAGGTTCAAGGACTAGGTCGGGGTGGGGATAGAGGTGACAATAAGGAAAGGGGTGGGGATTGAGTAGACCACGGTCGAGGGTAATTTGCAAAGACCGATGAGCAAGGAAGGTCGAGGTTAGGGTTATAGGTGAGGGAGGGCGTTGTCCAATGTTAGTTGGAAAAGGGGATTTGGCCAGCAAGGGATGAGTTGATATGGTGAGAAGGGTTTTCTTTAAAAAAAATTATTTTTAAAAAATATTTTATTTGTTGAAACAATTCTAACCAATACCGTGACACAACCTATTTAACAAGTAAATGGTTTTCTTATTCAATTTTTTAGTATTTGTCTGTCAAATGTCGTTTTAGTTTGAAATAATCGAAAGATGGTTTTATTTTTAGAAGACCAGTCAAATATAGTATTATTCGTGGTACGGTGGTAATGTTCCTTTGACCTATAAATTTTTTTAAAAAAAACAAGTCTTTTTTTTTTCATTAATATTGAGACCTTTTTTTTTTTTTTTGAAAAGTAATATTTAGACCTTTTGTTAAACTACTAAAAAAAATTTAATCTTCTTATTTTATATTGTTGGTGCGTCTTAGTTTAAAGTAATATCCAAATAAAAAACAAAAAAAAAGTAGAGAATAGGTGAGATATTGCGTCTTCACGTTTGAGACATTCGAGACCCTACGTATTACAGCTTAACAAGTGTGATAGATCCTTTTATATCTTAATTCATGCATTTCATGTTTACCCCAAAAAAAAAAAATAACGTTGGTAGAAGTCAGAAAGCAAAAGCGCAACAAAGTTCTAGATTTACGTGAAAATCGTGGAACAATATGGATCAATCGCGACGCTAGGTAGTTAATTTTCACTAATTGTTGCTAATCTTCGCTAATTTCCAGTGTATTATATAGTTCTTCCTCTGTCACATTATTTCGTGCTTATTTCTAAAAAAACGATAATTAAGAAGAATGGTGGAAGTAGTGAAATATTACATTTGAAAGATAAAAGTACTACCTTCATCCCTAAATTACATTTCTATTTCTAAATTTACACGGGAATCTAGAAACTTAGAGTAACCTGAAAACCCATGATTAGAAAATACAATAGGAATTACAAGACATTTATTGTTATCTTTGAATAAAACAAATCAGGATGATATTAAATGCTTGCACATGTCATCAATCATTTGAAAAGAAAATTGACCAATCACATTTGTTTATGAAAAATAAAAAGACCAATCAATTTCATTTATTGTACTGCACATGGTAGAAAGTAGTAATGGAGGAATGTTATGCATGTAAAAATGCATAACAAAGGACAATTTTGTAATTACATATATGTTAGAGAGTGGTGTCATTGGATGATCAAATAATACCACTAAGTATACGATGATACTATGTATGCATATATTGGTATTATATATGCATTCAGTTGTACCAAATTTATACATAAATAGTACCACTAAAGATTCAATGGTATTATATAAGCTTACAGTGAAACAATCAGAATGTGGTCCCCCCATCACATGAGATAATTTGACCAAAAAATAAATGAGGTCCACCTTCAAACCTCCCTCTTTCCTTCTCTCTCCTCTTATCTCTCTCTACCATGTGTTTTTAGAATATTTTAATCATTGTTATGTATTTGTAAATACATAACATTCCTCCCTTTAAAATGTCCCCTGCACATGGATTACAATTTTTCACATGGACTAATCAAATTATGGTTTTTGTGCAGCCATTAATTGCCAAACGGAAAAGTAATTATAGTAATGCCACATCACACTGATTTAGGGATAATTTGGGGATATTTTGGGGAATAAATTTGGAGAATAAGGATAATTTGGTAAAAAATTCACTTAGTAATAAAAAAAGGAAAGTGGGAATCGAATTTTAAAAACCCTGAAAAGGAAAGTAGGAATGTAATTTAGGGACGGAGGGAGTAGAGAATATTGTATGAGAATTATCAAAAGTAGAGAATATTGTATAAAAAAAGAATAAATAATGATTTTTTTGGGTGTATGTGTGTTTTGTATGGGAAAGATAAAAAGTAAGTAATAATTATTGTCAAAGTAAGTAATAAAAGGTAATTAATAATTTTTTGGGTATATATGCATATAAATATCTTTGAAAAGGTATATAGACATGTAGTATATATGGGAATGAAAGGTAGTTGATTTAATTTTGAAAAATTTGCAAATTGCAGTCATTTAAAGTTTGTATTTTGCAAATAGCAGCCATTTAAATTTTTTTTTGCAAATTGCAGCCCAAAAGTTTGTATAAATTTGTAAATAGCATCTCAATTCAACTTTTTTATTGTTAACATGTCAAAATATCTTCGTTTAAGGTTTTAGGGGCCATTTTGGTTCTTAGGGGATGGAATTGAGCTCGGAATTAGCAAAAAAATAATGTAAGAGTCTCATTTTTACAGTTTTCAACAAATCGATATATTTTTGTTACGCAAAACGAGACACTTATGTTATTTTTTTGCTAATTTCAAGCTCAATTTGGACTCTTAAGGGCTAAAATGGCCCCTAAAACCTTAACCGAATATTTTTCAACATGTACATCGATGTAAAAGTTGAATTGGGCTGCAATTTACAATTTATACGAACTTTTGGGCTGCAATTTGCAAAAAAAAAAAATTAAATGGCTGCAATTTGCAAAATTTGAACTTTAAATGGCTGCGATTTGCAAATTTTCCTTTAATTTTGGTCAAATAAAAAAAAATTAAATATGAAAAATAGGAAGATGACGAGTGTCCTTCCAACTTCCTGTTTTAAATTATTAGTATTGATTTTGCTACAATTTTTACTAATAGATAATAAAATGTATTAATAGTCAAGTTGTGTCTCGGCAAATGTGTCGGTCAAACAGATGCCAAAAAAAAACAACAACAAAGGGAGTATGTTTTAGGGTGAGTTTTATTCATCTAATTTTCACTGATCTGAACTTCTCTTTACTTATGTGAAATTACCCGAACTATTCTGAATTTATTAGAACTTATTAAAACTTGTTTTAATTGCAATTTGTACTTGGGTAACCCTTACAGAACTTATTAAATCCAGACTGAACTTTTTAGAACTTATTACACATGATGTATAAGTGTAAATAAGGTGAAAAAAACAGACTCTTAACTAAAAACAAAAACTTTCCAAAAAGGAATATATGTCAACTAAAAAAAACATGGGTACTATATCATATTATTTTAAAAAAAAAAATAAAAAAAAAACTGAAACTAAACAAAACAAAAAGCAGAAAATTACTGCGATACAAAACAAGCCCTAAGTTTTTAGTTTTGGTTAAAGTTACAACTTATGGATTCAAATCTTATCTACCCCTCCTTTTTTGTATAAAATCCTAAGTTTTGGATAAAAAATTGAACAAATTTTACATGAATTTTGTAAATTATAAATGAACAAAATAACCAAAGTTGGATGTGTGATTATTGTAACATGTATTTTGTCAAATTTAAAAATGTTGTAACATGTAAGACATACTCCCTTTATCATCTTTAATACAAACTTCGTACTTCGTATAACTTTTTTAAAATGACTGTTTTTTTGTAACATTTTTTACCTTACTCTATACAACTGATACAAGTGCATAATATCTCTTTCATTTCATGTTCTCTACACCCATACTCATACTCTTTATGCTACGAAGTATTATTTATATTCTCTCACATACCTAACTTTCAAACACCTCAAGCATAATATTTGATACTCAACTCACCCACCTTAAACTTTAGACGAGTTAAACTGTTGCATTTAAAAAATGACAAAAGTTACTGATACGGAGTAGTAAATGGAAGACGATTGACGGTGATAATACTATATTTTAATTTGTAGAAGCAAGTTTTAATATAATCGATAAAAACAATTTATGTTCAATTAAAACAAGGAGAATGTTTAGGCAAATCTCAGCTAGGACATCTAAGAATCTGTTAGGTTTTGAGGGGTAATAACAATCATTCCACCAGTAATATATAAAGCAATTAAGAATGATAATAAAGCATTAAATAACTAATGATTAAGCAATAAGTATTTGATAAGATCAAAGAGATTGAGTTCAGAGATACAATACTGAATAAGGACAAGCCTCCTTGTTCAAAAGGGACACAGATCCGTAGACAAGAGTAGAGTAACAATTTATATTGAATTATGTGCGAGCGTACATGAATGTTATAATGTCTAACTCTTCCTATTTATACCTAGGGATTCCTAGGGTTACATAGATATTCAGAATATATTCGAAATAGAGAGGATCTTATTGATTTATTCTGTTCCCTGTTCTGTAGGTGTATTCTTGGCAAGTATCTTCTTGATTGATACTCTTGATCCCGCTTTCCTTGTTTGTACCAATCAAGCCGTTTTGTCTATTTTGCGGAATTCATTTATCTTGGATTGGTGCCCTACGTATACTGGGTCGTATATTAATACGGGCCCAACAATTGCCCCTAATTTTTATTTTCAAGAGTTGAAGGTGAAAATTACCTAAAGAAGTCGTTTGAAGGATTTTCGAATTTTAGAAATTATTTCAACGGTTAACAAAAATAAGGAACGTGGTGGCAGTTTTAAGGAAATTTCTTCGGTAACCGTGAAGGGCGGTTTATTTCTTTCTTCGGTATTTATTGGGTGTGCAGGCTTATGTCTAATCACTTTACTCTTTGCCCAAATTTCGAATTTCATGAGGTACTTTCTTTCTCTTCTCTGTTCTTCTCTGTTTCTTCGCTTCTTTGTTTTTCTTGCGTTTTTATGATGGATGGTACTGTAAGAGTGCTGTTTGCTGGGGTGGATGAAGGTGTGAAGAAGCTGACTTTGGTTGCGCGGAATGTTTTCCCTACTAAGGATGTTTATCCTTCCACTATGACAAGGAAGGAGGTTCAAAAGATTGTTGCAGTTGCGCGATTTCCTGATGGAGTGGTGATAAAAATTCCATCTTCTAGGGAAAGAGCTGACTGGACTGCCCCTGGTTGGGTGTGCTTTTTCGAGTATCCCTTTGTGATTGGGCATACCTTCCCTTTCTCTCCCCTTGTTCGTCAATTTCTGTCTAGGGTTAGGGTCTCGCCTTGCCAGTTATTGCCCCAAACTTGGAGGGTTTTGAGAATTCTTGACTTGCTGAGTGTGAAATTTGGTATAGAACTTGATGTGAGGGATTTATGCTATCCTTATACTATTAGGACCAGTGGTAAGGGTAGGGTTGGTCTCCGTTTGAAGGATGGTGTTGGCCCTTTGGTGACTGACTTGGAGAAGGCGTTTGACAAGAAGTGGTATCACAAGTTTTTCTTTGTGAGGATTGATTCGTTGGGTGATGATTGTGATTTTTTTATTGACATTGTTGAGGCTGAAGGTATTCTATTTTCCTGTTTTCCTGTGTTTTGCTTTCCTTCTTTATTGATTTGTGCTTATTTGCTTGATGGTTGCAGTGAGTAAGTTGAAGCAGCGCTCTCAATCTCCATCTTTGGTTGATAAGTTGTACGAGTTGAGTGCGGACGAGAGATCTTTCATCAAATTGACGCAGCCTGAGGCAGTTATCCATATAGAGTCCCTGGACGATTCTGATTATGAGTTGTTCCTGCTATGTCTCAAGATTTGTTTTCCTTTTTTGCTATCCCTACACATTGTTGTTATGCTGCTCTTTATTGCAAATCTGCTTGTGGTATATCGATTACGTTCTTTATGTTGTTGTTGGAAATTTTATCGTCCTCTTGTTTTGCTTTTTCTTTATGGGCTGATCTGTATGCATTGTTAAGTTTGTTGTATAATTTGTTTTATTGTCTCTTATAGACCTGGTACTTTTTGTTGTATTCCCTTTTGAATTTTTTTTTTTTTTTTTTTTTTTTTTTTTTTTTTTTTTTTTGCAATGTGTAGATACTTCCCGGTCGTTGAGGTCTCATGAACTACTTAGTTCTTCTTCTATCTTGGGTCGCATTAGGTCGCGGGCCTCTCTTAAGGGTTCAGAGGATGTCCTTGCTCCAGCTAATGTGAAGCCTCTAAGGAGTGCTCCTCCTCCACCTCCTCCTCGTACCAACCTTAACAGGAAGCTTGAGATCCCTGCTGACGTTGATGCTGTTGACTTCTCTTATGACTCTTTGGCTCCCCATGTGGATAACTTGCTCTTCCCAGCTTTCAAGGAGCGCCAATCCTCACAGACTTTCGATGACCTTTCTCAAGAGGATGTCGCGCGGTCTTTCCAGGTATAGTATACTCCCTTAAAAAATCAGAAAATCAGTTTGGGTGCCCCTTTGCGTCTCCTGACCTTGTTGTGATATTTTGCAGAGTTTTCAGTCGTGCCTTGGTGTATTGAGCAAGGTGTCAGAGTTCACTCAGGCTTATGATGTTATGAAGAAGGAACGTGATGCCCCTGTTGATAAGTATAAGGCTGCCACTGATGCTTTGAAGGCTGAAAGGACCAAGTACAAGTAGTGCCTTGCGGATCGGGATGGGTTGAAGGGTACCCTGAAGGAGGCTGCAAACGATTCTCTTAATGCGGCTAGTTATTATTTTGGATAGGCGCGCTTAGAGATGATGGAGGATTACCAGCAGGGGAAGCATGGGGCATGGGACTATGATACTGAGAAGTCTGCCTTTGAGAAAACTTTCCCTGCAGGGACTGCTGCTCCTAGTACCTTGCTGCTAGCCTATGCTGATGAAGAGGTTGATTCTCCCATGAACGAGGATATGAAGGATGGTCCTGAGGATTCCAAGTCTGTTGCTGAAGAGAGGGTCCCTGTTGATAACACTGGGGAGAATTAGTTTCCATGGTGCTATGTCACCTGCTAGTTGTGAACAATATTTAAGTTTTTTTTTTTTTTTTTTTGGAGAATGTTTGTTTTTACTGCTCTAGTGCAGTTAGATAATTTGTGTTGTTTTTGTGCTGCCTTGTTGCAGCTGGATGATTTGCTTATTTTGTTGCTAAGTATTTTTACCTCTTTTGCTATGTTGTGCCTGTATTTCTTATTGCATCACAGTTTTATTTACGTACGTAATATTTCTTACATGTTTATGTTGATAGTGCCTTGTTGGCGCTTCTTGTAGGGATAGGTGGTTGTCGCCTTCTTTTGCTTTGTATGGTAGCGTAGCTTGTTCGTCCTTGTAAAACAGAATTGGGTGAGGGGTGGCCGTGGGTTTCCCCAATGGCCCTCCGATGCCAAAGTCAGTACTCGTAGTGAATATAAATTGAATTGACAAAGTTTAGATGAAGAAGAGTACCTGTCGTGCTGCCTTTGGCTGTTGGAGATTTTTTGGTTTTTTTGTTTTTCTTCTTTTTTTGTGTTTTCGTTGCTTTTTTTGTTTTTTGTTTTTTTTTTTTGTATTTTGTATTTTTGTAAAAAAAGAAAACGAAATTGAAATGATAACTACGTACCTTTGTTCTTCAGAAATGATAGAGTTTTAGATGTGCTGCATTCCAACTTCTTTGTACCTCTTTTCCTTCTGCGTTCTTGAGTCTGTAGGCTCCGTTGCCTACTACCTTGATGATTTCATATGGTCCTTCCCATTTGGGTGCTAGTTTTCCTGCGTTTACTTCTCTAGTATTCTCGTACATTTTTCTGAGGACCCAATCTCCTAATTTGAAGACTCTTGCCCTGACGTTCTTGTTGAAGGACCTTGCTACTTCTTGCTGGTATGCTGCCATTCTCATTTTTGCGTCTTCCCTTAATTCTTCCACTGTGTCCAGGTTGTGCATTAGTTCCGCTTGGTTTCTTTCTTTTGTCTTCAACCCGTACCTTGCTGTAGGGACTTCTACTTCTGTTGGGATTACTGCCTCGCATCCGTACACCAATGAGAATGGGGTATGACCTGTGGCGCCTTTTGGAGTTGTTCTGTCTGCCCATAGTATGTTGGGTAGTTCATCTGCCCACTTCCCTTTCGCTCCTTCTAGTTTTTTCTTCATGTTGCCTATAAGGACTTTGTTACTTGACTCTGCCTGTCCGTTTGCTTGCGGGTATCTCGGTGTGGACATGATGAGGGAGATGTTCCACTCCTTACAGAACTTCGTGGTCTTGTTGCTGATGAACTGAGACCCGTTGTCTGTAATGATCTCTGCTGGCACTCCAAATCAACTTAGGATGTTTCTTTTGATGAATGAGATGACGTGCTTATCCTTGATTTCCTTGTAAGCTTCTGCTTCGATCCATTTTGAAAAGTAGTCTGTCATTGCTAAGAAATACACTCTCTGCCCTGATGACGGGGGTAGTTTCACTATGTCCATTCCCCATTTCATGAATGGCCAAGGCGTCAGCGTTGGATGTAACTCTTCTGACGGTCTGTGTGTCAAAGGTGCGTGTTTTTGGCATGCTAAGCATTTCTTGGCAAATTCTGCAGCGTCCTTTCTCATGTTGGGCCAATAGTATCCCATTCTTAGAGCCTTGTTGGCTAGATTCCTTCCTCCTGAATGATTTCCGCATTCTCCGTTGTGTAGGGACTGTAGGACCTGACGTGCTTCTTCTTTCTCTAAGCATCGTAAGAAGGGACCTGCTACAGACTTTTTGAAGAGTACGTTGCTGATTAGGCAATATTTTGAAGCTTTCAGGGCGAGTGCTTGAGCAGCTACTTTCCCTGTTGGTACTGTCTTGTCTAAGAGGTACTCTTTCAGTGGTTTTGTCCAGCTACCGTCCTCTTCCTCTATAGAGTCTGATTAAACTTCGTAGACGTTCATAGTTGATTCTTTCTCAATGGCTAGAGAGAGTACGTGCACTAGGGGGATAGCTCCAAATTTTTTTGGGTTAATATTTGATCCCAAGTTTACCAGTGCATCTGCTTCAGTGTTCAAGTTTCTAGGTACCTGGTCTATCTTGAATTCCTTAATGAGCTTCCATGTGACTTCTAGGTAAGCTGTCATCCTGGCGTCCTTTGTTGCGTATTCCCCATTGATTTGCTTTACCATGAGCAAAGAGTCTGAAATTACTTCCAGGTGTTGTATCTTCATATCTTTTGCGACAGTTAACCCTGTTATTAGTGCTTCGTATTCGGCTTCATTGTTGGTGGCCTTGAAATTACACCTTACTTCCTGTGCTATTTTATCTCCTTGCGGTGATGTCAGTACCACTCCTAGGCCTACACCACGTATGTTTGCTGCGCCATCTGTATGGAGCGTCCATTTCAGTGTAGCCTTTGGTTCCTGTAATGCCAGTACTTCTTTCTGTGCTTCTTCCTCAAGGGCTGGGCTGAAGTCTGCTACGAAGTCGGCCAAGGCTTGTGATTTGATTGCAGTCCTGGGCTCGTATTGTATATCGTACCTGCTCAGATGTAGGGCCCATTTCTCCATCCTCCCTGACATTTCTAGCTTTCTCATGATGGCTTTGATGGGATAGTTGGTTTGTACTCGTATAGCATGACTTTCAAAGTATGGGCGTAGCTTTATTGAGGCAGTAACTAAGCCTAAAATAATTATCTCTAAGGATGTGTACCTCGTTTCTGCACTGAGTAGGGTTTTGCTTACGTAATAGATGGGAAATTGCTCTTTGTCTTCCTCTCTTGTGAGGACTGCACTGACCGTCCCTTCTGACACTGCGAGGTACAATTGGAGGGGCTCCCCTTCCTTAGGTTTAGAGAGTACCAATGGGTTGGCCAAATACTCCTTTAGCTTCTAAAATGCTTCGTCGTGCTCTTGTTCCCATTTGAATTCCTTGTTCTTCTTCAAGACTTCGTAGAAGGCTCTGTTCTTGTTGGAAGATTTTGAGATGAACCTGTTTAGTGCTGCAATTTTTCCTGTTAAGCTCTGTACATCCTTCTTAGACTTTGGTCGCTCCAGGTCCAGGATGGCTTTGACTTGATCTGGGCTAGCCTCTATTCCTCTTTGCACAACCATGTACACTAGGAACTTTCCTGACTGTACTCCGAATGTGCATTTCGTGGGATTTAGCTTCATGCCGTACTGCTTCAGGATGGCGAAGGCTTCTCTAAGGTCTCTGACGTGATCATCTACCTTCTTGGATTTAACTACCATGTCGTCTATGTAAACCTCTATTGTGTTTCCAATTTGTTCCTCGAACATCTTGTTCACCAACCTTTGATATGTTGCTCCTGCGTTTTTCAATCTGAAAGGCATTACCTTGTAGCAATAGATTCCTTGACTAGTGATGAAAGCGGTTTTTTCTTTGTCGTCTTTATGCATGAGGATTTGATTGTACCCATTGTATGCGTCCATGAAGGATAGCAGCTCGTGCCCTGCTGTTGCGTCTACCATGGCATCGGTGTGAGGTAAAGGGAACGGGTCCTTTGGGCATGCCTTGTTAATATCTGTGAAGTCAATACAGATTCGCCATTTTCCATTCTTTTTTCTGACTACCACCACGTTAGCAAGCCATTCTGGGTACTTCACCTCTCTGATCTTCCCTGTCTTCAATAGGTTTTGAATTTCCTCATTGATGATCTTGTTCCTTTCTGGCGCAAATTTCCTTCTCTTTTGCTTTACTGGTGTATGCATTGGGTCTACGTTCAGTTTGTGAGTGATCACATCTGGGGAGATGCCTTTCATGTCTTCGTGGGTCCATGCGAACACATCTTTTTCTTCTTCCAAGAAGTCATAAATTTGCTGACGGAGATCTGAATTCAATTCTGATCCTATTCTGACCTTTTGATCTGGATGGTTGGGGTTCAGCTGGACTTCCGTGGTTTCCTGTTCTTTTGCTATGCTCAATTTCTCTTGGCCCAGCTGACCCTCTGATTGCTATGCTGAACTCTTTTTTGCAGATATTGCTTTTAGTGCGATCTTGTAACATTCCTTGGCTTCCTTAGGATCTCCTCTGATTTCTTGGATACCCCACCTGGTAGGGAATTTGATGATTTGATGGTACGTGGAGGGGATGGCCTTTATCTCATGTATCCATGGTCTGCCTAGGATTATATTGTATGATGAAAAAGTGTCAATCATCACCAGGAACTTGACTTGTAAGTTGACTCCTTTCGCATAGGTAGCTAATGTTATTTCTCCACTTGTTTTCTTGGTTTCCCTGCTGAATCCTACTAGCATTGTTGACTTATTGATGATGTTCTTCTCGTCGATGTTCATATGTTTCAGGGTATCAAGCATGATGATGTTTGCAGAGCTTCCATTATCAACAAGGATTCGCTTGATCATACAATTTCCAACTGGGAGTGAAATCACTAGACCGTCATGATGGCCTTCTATTGCGTCGCTCTCTTCAAACATGATGGGAATGTCCGCTTTTGATTTTTCCCTTCTGTCGGGCTGATCTTTATTGCTTTCCTTCGCATGCCGCTTCGCTGCTGAATATGTTAAGCCGCATACTTCTGACCCTCCTGATATGAAACGGATGGTTTTGACAATTGGAGGAGGAGGTGGGGGGGCCTCCTTGCTTTGATTCTTTTTCCCTTCCCGGAGCTTTGGATCTATCTGACAGAAGTTCTTTGAGATATCCTTTCTTCAGCAGGTAAGCAACCTCCTTTCTGAGCGCAACACATTCATCGGTTGTATGGCCAATATCTGAATGGAAATCGCACCATCTTGATGGGTCTTTCTTTTCTCCAGGCCTGTCACTCTTTCTAGGCCACTGCACGGTGTCTTCCATCTTGTTCAGGGTCCTAATTACTCCTGCAGGGTTAACATTGAAACAATACTCATGCAATTTAGTTGGGAGTTCAGGATCTTCCCTCCAGTCTGAGAATTCTTCTTCAACAACATTGATTGATCCTTTATCAAAGCGGGAGCGCTGATACGGTTTGAATCGATGGTCTCTCCTGGGAAAATTGTTGTTCCTTCTTGACTCGCGATCTGGCTCCGGGGTCTTTCTTGCATAGACATCTTCTTCAAACCTGACCTGAGCCATAGCTTTGGCTTGTACATCCTCGAAGGTCGTGCAGGGATATTTGGTCAACTCTTTGTAGAGCTCACTATGGTCCAACAACCCTCTTCTGAATGCTTCAATTATTGTAGGAGCATCGCATTTGTGTATCCCAATCTTCACCCTGTTGAACCTGTTAAGATAGTCTCTCAAGGATTCTCCGTGTCTTTGCACAACACGGTACAGATCTGAGGATTGCTTTTCGATTTTTCTGCTACTAGCAAATTGAATCTTGAATAGATTCACCATTCCTGCAAAAGATCGAATTGTCCCATTATCTAAATTAATGAACCAAGTTAGGGCGGGACCTGACAATGTGGCTCCAAAGCCTTTGCACATGATTGAGCTTGTCATCATCTTCTGCTTGTAGAGGGACACGTGCTCATCAGGGTCCGCTGTTTCGTCGTACATAGCCATGTTGGGCGTGCTAAACCTCTTTGGCACTTCTACCATGGCGATCTCTTCTGAGAAAGGAGACTCTATATATCCATCCGCTGCCTCTTCTTCCATGGGCTTTGGCACTCTAGGGATTTTGGCGATCTTGGCCTCAAATGCCTTGAGGTATTCCTTAACTACCTTCTCTATTTTTCCCTGCTCAGCTCCTTCTTGTCTATCCTTCTTGATAAATCCTGCATCCAGTGAATCTAGTTCTAGGGAAAATTCCTTGTTGTTAGATCATTTTTCCCCGTTAGGGGTGTGGAAGGTTCCAGACATATCAAGGTGCATGGCTATACATTCAGTGCTTTTTCTGGTGTTAACGGTTTTAGATGCAATTGATTGTATTTGGCTACGGAGGGCTTCATTTTGTTTGGTTAAGCTGGTGAGTTTGGCTTCGGTTTGGACCTTTTGGGCCAATAATGTTTCGATTTGGCTTTTTTGTTAGTCTAAGGTTTGACGGAATGCGTTCATTCCTTCATTGATTTCAGCAATGGTAAAGGGTACTGGTTGTCCAGTCATGGTGATTGTCTCGGCTTTTGATGAATTGGTAGGTTAATTGATTATCAGCCCCACGGTGGGCGCCAAATTGTTTAGGCAAATCTCAGCTAGGACATCTAAGAATCTGCTAGGTTTTGAGGGGTAATAACAATCATTCCACCAATAATATATAAAGCAATTAAGAATGATAATAAAGCTTTAAATAACTAATAATTAAGCAATGAGTATTCGATAAGATCAAAGAGATTGAGTTCAGAGATACAATACTGAATAAGGACAAGCCTCCTTGTTCAGTAGGGACACAAATCCGTAGACAAGAGTAGAATAACAGTTTATATTAAATTATGTGCGAGCGTACATGAATGTTATAATGTCTAACTCTTCTTATTTATACCTAGGGATTCCTAGGGTTACATAGATATTCAGAATATATTCGAAATGTAGAGGGTCTTCTTGATTTATTCTGTTCCCTGTTCTGTAGGTGTATTCACTCTTGATCCTGCTTTCCTTGTTTGTTCCAATCAAGCCGTTTTGTCTATTTTGCGGAATTCTTTGATCTTGGATTGGTGCCCTACGTATACTGGGTCGTATATTAATACGGGCCCAACAGAGAAGCGAACCTGACTTTAAATAAGCCGTGTTTCAGTTCAACTTACAATAATATTTACACCATTTTTCAATACCTACAACATCTTGTACTAGTTACATATCAATTCTATTACATTTGATACAATATAGAATATACTACCTCCATTTTTCTATGTTCTAATCCATTATTTTATCATTTTCAACCCCACCTTAACCTTGTTAAATTTAATAATACTACCAACAACTAGAATGGTCAAGAAAGTTCAGGACTTGTTACACTGCTTTGATAATCACTTGTATAAATAGAATTCCTCCTTATAAACCTATTCAAGTTGTCAAATATAATACTAACAAAAAAGTTTTAATACTTCACAACTTTAACAAATTCTAGATTGTGTTCTTCGTAAGGCTGAAAATATGTCATTGGGGAGCAATTTAGTAGAAAACATGAAGAACATGTCACTTAAGAATTGGGATCCATGTTATTGGGCAGCTCAATCATGTCCTGTATTAAACAGCCCAGTAGATTGGAAAGAAACACCAGAGAATCATGTCTTTATAGTTGATCTTCCCGGTGTTACGAAAGAAGATGTCAAGATAGAGGTTGATCAAGGAAGGGTCCTCCAAATATGTGGGGATAGAGGTGGTGCCTCTGATCACCGGGAGGCGGGTTCCGAGGCTGCCAAATATGGGGATAAATGGCACCAGATTGAGCGAAGCAGGGGTAAGTTCTGTAGTGTTTAGGCAAATCTCAATAAGGACATTTAAGAATTTGCTAGGTTTGAGGGTTAATAACAATCATTCTACCAATAGCATATGAAACAACTAAGAACGATAATAAATCAACAAGTAATCAATAAGTAAGCAGTAAATATTCAATTATTTAAAGAAGATGAGTTTAGAGATACAATACTAAGTAAGGATAGGCCTCCTTGTTCAGTAGGGACGCAGTTCCGTAGATAAAAGTAGAGCAAATTGTTTATATTTATGTATATGCGAACGTACCTAACTGTTAAAATGTCTAATTCTTCTTATTTATATCTAGGGATCTCTAGGGTTTACAAATATATTCAGAATATCTTTGAAATGCATAAGATCTTCTTGATTTATCTTGTTTCCTGCTCTGTATGTGTATCTTTGGCAAGTATCTCCTTGATTGATATGTTTGATGCTGCTTTCCTTGTTTACTTCAATCAAGCCGTTTTGCATATTCTTGCTGATTTATTGGCCTTGGATTGGTGCCCTAAATGCAATGGGTCGTGTGGTAATACGGGCCCAACAATTGCCCCTAATTTTTATTTTCAAGTATTTGGAAGTGAAAATTACTTAAAAAGTCGTTGGAGGGATTTTGAATTTTTTCAGAAATTATTTCAACGGTTAACAAAATAGGAAACGTGATGGCAGTTTTAAGGCAACTTCCTCGATAACCGTTCGTGGCGGTTTATTTCTTTTTTGGTATTTATTGAGTGTGCAGGCTCTTGTCTAATCACTTCATTGCTTTGCCCCAATTTCGGTTTTCACCAGGTATTTTCTCTTCCTTCTCTGTTTCCTCTGTTTCTTTACTTCGTTGTTTTTCCTTTTGTTTTGCGATGGGTGGTCATGTAAAAGTGGTGTTTGCTGGGGTGGATGAGGGTGTAAAAAAACCGTCTTTGGTGGCGCAGAACGTATTCCCTGCTAAGGATGTTTATCCTTCCACCATAACGAAAGAAGAAATTCAGAGCATCGCTGCTGTTGCGCGATTTTCTGATGGGGTTGTGGTGAAAATTCCATCTTCTAGGGAGAGGGCTGATTGGACTGCTCCTGGTTGGGTGTGTTTCTTTGAGTATCCCTTTGTAATTGGGCATGTCTTCCCTTTTTTTCCTCTTGTTCGTCAATTTCTCTCTAGGGTTAGGGTTTCACCTTGTCAGTTATTGCCCCAAACTTGGAGGGTTTTGAGAATTTTGGATTTGCTGAGTGCGAAATTGGGTTTAGAACTTGATGTGAGGGATTTGTGTTATCCTTATACTATTAGGACCAGTGATAAGGGTCGGGTTGGTCTTCGTTTGAAGGATGGTGTTAGTCCTTTGGTGACTGATTTGGAGAAGGCGTTTGACAAAAAGTGGTATCACAAGTTCTTCTTTGTGAGGATTGACTCGTTGGGTGGTGATTGTGACTTTTTTATTGACACTGTTGAGGCTGAAGGTATTTTGTTTTCTCATTTTCTTGTGTTTTGCTCTCCTTCTTTGTTGATTTGGGCTTATTTGCTTGATGGTTGCAGTGAGTAAATTGAAGCAGCGTTCTCAGTCTCCGTCCCTGATAGACAAGTTGTACGAGTTGAGTGTAGACGAGAGATCTTTCATCAAGTTGACGCAATCAGAGGCGGTTATCCAGATCAAGTCTTTGGACGATTCTGATTCTGAGCAGAAAGTTGCCCCGACTATGTCTCAAGGTATGTTCTTATTTTTTCTAATGTGTTTGTGATTTTTTTTGTGTTGTTCCCTGTGGATGTGTCCTGTTGCAAATTTGTTTTGCCTTTGTTGATGATTTACTTGGCTCTTAATTTGTTTGTCCTTTCTGAGGTGGTTATGTATTTTGTTGAGTACGTTTGTCGTGTTCCTTGTTGTATGCGTTTGTCATGTTCCTTGTTATATCCCTTTTTGAATTCTGCCATGTTCCTTGTAGATACTTCGAGGTCACTAAGGTCTCATGACCTTCTTAGCTCGTCCTCCCTTCTGGGTCACCTTAAACATCGCTCTTCTCCTACTGAGGCTGTTCCTCTCAACACGGTGGCTCCAAAGAGCGGTGCTCCCCCACCTCCACCTCGCACTGGCCTTAAGAGGAAGCTGGGGGTACCTATTGATGTTGATGCTGCTGATTTCTCTTTTGATTCCTTGGCTCCGCATGTGGACACCTTACTGTTTCCGTCCTTCAAGGATCGCCAATCCTCGCAGACTTTCGCTGACCTTTCTCAGGAGGCTGCTGTGCAGTCTTTCCAGGTATGGTATACTCCGAAAAAAAAAGAAATTTAATAAACATGGTTAAACCGGATTGTGTATTCCTTACTTGATTCCGTGTTCTGCAGAGCCTGCAGTCTTGCTTGGGCGTACTGGGCAAAGTGTCTGAGTTTACTCGAGTGTATGAGGCTATGAAGAAGGAGCGTGATGCTCTTTCTGATAAGTACGCTTCTACTGAGGCTCTGAAGGCTGAACGTGCTAGGCATAGGGAATGCATTGCTGATCGTGATGGGCTGAAGAGGACCTTGAAGGAGGCTGGGAACGAGGCTGTTGATGCTGCAGCGTATTACTTTGGGAAAGCTCGTCTTGAAATGATGGAGGAATTTCAGCAAGGAAAACACGAGGCCTGGGATTATGATGCTGACAAGGCTGCTTTTGAGGTTGCCTTTCCTGCAGGGACTGCTGCTCCTGGCACATTGTTGCTGAACTATGCTGATGAGGAAGTGAATTCCCCTCACAACACCGAGGTCAGGGATGTCCCGGAGAGCACGAAGCCTGTTGCTGAGGAAGTGGTCCCTGCTGATAACATGGATGAGAATTAGCTTCAATGGTGTTGTGTCACCTTTAAAAATTTGTTATCTTTGAAGGATGTTTGTTTTTACTGCCTTAGTGCAGTTGGATAATTTTTATCTTGTTTTTGTGCTACACTTTTGTAGCTGGATAATTTGTCTATTTTGTTGCTTTGCAACTAAGTAATTCTGCCTCTTTTGCTATGTTGATCTGTATTTATGTTTCTTATTGTATCATTGTTGTCTTATGGTCGTATTGCAGTTGTATTGCAGTTGTATTACAGTTGTATTACAGTTGTAGTATGAATGTAGTGTTGCTTACATGTGTTTGCTTGCTCTGCGAGGATAGTTGGTTTGTTCCTTGCAGTGATGATTAACTTTTGCTCTGTGATGGTCTGTTGTGCTCTTGCCTAGCAGTGTAGGTATTGTTCCTTGCAAAACAGAATAATGTGAGGGGTGGCCGTGGGTTTCCCCAACGGCCCTCCGATGCCAAAGTCAGTACTCGTAATGATCATAAATTGAATGGACAAAGTGTGAGTGAAGAGGAGTACCTTTCGTGCTGATTTTGGTTGTTGGAGCTTTTTGTGCTTTTCTGTTTTTTTCTTTTTTTTTTGTTGTTTTTTTTTTGTAAAAGGAGATAAAAATGATAACTACGTACCTTCGATCCTCATAAATGATATAGCTTTAAGTGTGCTGCATTCCAGCTTCGTTGTACCTCTTTTCCTTCTGCATTTATGAGTCTGTAGGCTCCATTGCCTACCACCTTAATGATCTCGTAAGGTCCCTCCCAGTTGGGTGCTAATTTCCCTGCGTTCACTTCTCTGGTATTTTCGTATACCTTCCTGAGAACCCAATCTCCCAACTTGAAGACTCTTGTTCTGACATTCTTGTTGAAGGATCTTGCTACCTCTTGCTGATATGCTGCCATTCTCATTCTTGCATCTTCTCTAAGTTCTTCCACTGTGTCTAGGTTGTGAATTAGCTCTGCTTTATTCCTTTCTTCTATCATTAAACCATATCTTGCTGTGGGGACTTCTACCTTTGTTGGGATCACTGCTTCACATCCGTATACCAACGAGAATGGGGTGTGGCCTGTAGCGCCTTTTGGGGTTGTCTTGTCTGCCCATAGTATGTTGGGTAGCTCGTCTGCCCATCTCCCTTTTGCACCTTCCAGCCTTTTCTTCATGTTACCTATGAGGACTTTATTGCTTGATTCTGCCTGTCCATTTGCCTGTGGGTACCTAGGTGTGGATGTAATGAGGGAGATGTTCCATTCCTTACAGAACTTGGTAGTCTTATTGCTGATGAACTGGGATCCATTGTCTGTAATGATCCCTGCTGGTACCCCGAATCTACTTAGGATGTTTCTTTTTATAAACGATATGACGTTCTTATCCTTGATTTCCTTGTATGCTTCTGCTTCGATCCATTTTGAAAAATAGTCTGTCATTGCTAAGAAGTATACTCTTTGTCCTGATGATGGAGGGAGCTTTATTATATCCATTCCCCACTTCATGAATGGCCAAGGCGTCAGTGTTGGATGTAGTTCCTCTGATGGCCTATGCGTCAAGGGTGCGTGCTTCTGGCATGCTAGGCACTTCTTAGCGAATTCTGCTGCATCCTTTCTCATGCTAGGCCAGTAGTATCCCATTCGAAGTGCTATGTTGGCTAGATTCCTTCCTCCGGAATGATTTCCACACTCTCCGCTGTGTAAAGACTGTAAAACTTGTTGGGCTTCCTTTACTTCTAGGCACCGTAAGAAGGGGCCTGCTGCAGATTTCTTGAAGAGTACGTTGCTAATTAGGCAATACTTGGAGGCTTTTTGAGCAAGTGCTTGAGTTGCTACTTTCCCTGTTGGTTTCGTCGTGTCCAAGAGGTATTCTTTCAGTGGTGCTGTCCAGTTGTTGCATTCTTTCTCTGTAAGGTTTTCTTGAACTTTGTAGACACTCACAGTCGATTCTTTCTCTATGGCTGGAGAAAGTACATGCACTAGGGGGATAGCTCCAAATTCTTCTGGGTTGATGTTTGATCCCAAGTTTGCTAGTGCGTCTGCTTCAGTGTTCAAATTTCTGGGTACTTGATCTATCTTGAATTCCTTGAACTCTTTAATGAGCCTCTTCGTGACTTCCAAGTAGGCTACCATCCTGGCATCCTTTGCTGCATATTCTCCGTTGACTTGATTTACCAAGAGTAAGGAGTCTGAAATTACCTCTAGATATTGTATCTTCATGTCCTTTGCAACGGTTAATCCTGTGATCAGTGCTTCGTATTCAGCTTCATTATTAGTGGCTTTGAAGTTGCACCTTATTGCTCGTGCTATCTTGTCTCCTTGGGGTGATGTCAGTACTATCCCTAGGCCTACTCCGCGTATGTTTGCTGCGCCATCTGTGTGGAGTATCCACTTTTGTGTAGCTTTTGGTTCCTGTAGTGCCAATACTTCTTTTTGCGCTTCTTCCTCAAGGGTTGGGCTGAAGTCTGCTACGAAGTCTGCCAAAGCTTGTGATTTGATTGTTGTTCTGGGCTCGTACTGTATATCGTATCTGCTCAAATGTAGGGCCCATTTTTCCATCCTTCCTGACATTTCTGGCTTTCTCATGATAGCTTTGATGGGGTAGTTGGTGCGTACTCGTATGGAATGGCTTTCAAAGTACGGGCGTAGCTTCACTGAAGCAGTAACTAAGGCTAAAATGATCTTCTCTAATGACGCGTACCTTGTTTCCGCACTGAGTAGGGTTTTGCTTACGTAATAGATTGGGAATTGCTCCTTGTCTTCTTCTCTTGTGAGGACTGCACTGATCGTCCCTTCAGACACTGCGAGGTATAACTGGAGTGGTTCTCCTTCTTTGGGCTTAGAGAGAATCAACGGGTTGGCCAAGTATTCTTTCAGCTTCTGGAATGCTTCGTCGTGCTCCTGTTCCCATTTGAATTCCTTATTCTTCTTCAATACTTCGTAAAAGGCTCTGTTCTTGTCTGAAGACTTTGAAATGAACCTATTCAATGCTGCGATTTTCCCTGTCAAGCTCTGTACTTCCTTCTTCGACTTTGGTCGCTCTAGGTCTAGGATGGCTTTGACTTGGTCTGGGCTGGCTTCTATTCCTCTTTGGGTAACCATGTATCCCAGGAACTTTCCTGACTGTACTCCAAATGTGCATTTTGTAGGGTTCAACTTCATGTCGTACTGCTTCAAGATGGCAAATGCTTCTCTAAGGTCTCTGACGTAATCCTCCGCCTTTTTGGACTTTACTACCATGTTGTCTATGTAGACCTCTATTGTGTTTCCTATTTTCTCTTCAAACATTTTGTTCACCAACCTTTGATATGTCGCTCTTGCATTCTTCAATCCAAAAGGCATTACATTGTAGAAATATATTCCTTGGCTAGTAATGAAAGCGGTTTTATCTTGGTCGTCCTTGTGCATGAGGATCTAGTTGTATTCTCTGTACGCGTCCATGAAGGATAGTAACTCATGCCCTGCTGTAGCGTCTACCATGGCATCGATATGAGGTAGAGGGAACGGGTCTTTTGGGCATGCCTTATTGATATCTGTGAAGTCTATACAGATGCGCCATTTTCCGTTCTTCTTTCTGACTACTACTACATTAGCAAGCCATTCTGGATACTTTACTTCTCTGATTTTTCCAGTCTTCAATAGGTTCTGGATTTCCTCATTAATGATCTTGTTCCTTTTTAGCGCAAATTTCTTTCTCTTCTGCTTTACTGGTGTATGTAGTGGATCTACATTCAACTTGTGAGTAATTACGTCTGGAGAGATGCCTTTCATGTCTTCATGGGTCCAAGCGAATACATCTTTTTCTTCTTCTAAGAAGTCATATATTTGGTCCCTGAGTTCTGACTTCAGCTCTGATCCTATTCTGACCTTTTGGTCTGGATGTTTGGGGTTCAACTGGACTTCTGTAGCTTCTTGTTCTTCTGCTATGCTTAACTTTTCTTGGCCCAGCTGACCCTCTGATTGCTATGCTGAACTCTTTTCTGAAGATGTTGCTTTTAGTGCGATCTTGTAACATTCCTTTGCTTCCCTAGGATCTCCTCTGATTTCTTGAATGCCCCACCTAGTAGGGAACTTAATGACTTGATGGTATGTAGAGGGGATGGCCTTCATCTCATGTATCCAAGGTCTGCCTAAGTTCATATTGTACGAGGACAGAGTGTCAATCACTAAGAACTTGACCTGTAGGTTGATTCCTTTTGCGTACGTAGCTAATGTAATCTCTCCACTTGTCTTCTTGGTTTCCCCAGAGAATCCCACTAACATTGTTGACTTGTTGATGATGTTCTTTTTGTCTATGTTCATATGTTTCAGAGTATCGAGCATGATGATGTTTGCAGAACTTCCATTGTCCACTAGGATTCGCTTGATCATGCAGTTCCCAACTCGGAGTGAAATCACTAGGCCGTCATGATGGCCTTCTATTACATCGCTCTCTTCGAACATGATGGGAATGTCTATCTTGGATTTCTCCCTCTTGTCAGGTTGATCCTTATTACTCTCCTTTGCATGCCGTTTTGCTGCAGAGTACGTCAAGCCACATACTTCTGATCCTCCTGATATGAAATTGATTGTTTTGACAATTGGAGGCGGAGGGGGAGGACCTCCTTGCTTAGATTCTCTTTCCCTCCCAGAATCTTTAGATTTATCTGAGAGGAGCTCTTTGAGGTAGCCCTTTTTTAGCAAGTACGCCACTTCCTTTCTGAGCGCGACACATTTGTCAGTAGTGTGACCGATATCTGAATGGAAATCACACCATCTGGACGGATCTTTCTTCTCTCCAGGCCTGTCACTCTTCCTAGGCCACTGCACAGTATCTCCCATCTTATTTAGGGTCCTAATTACTCCTGCAGGGTTAACGTTAAAGCAATACTCATGTAACTTAGGCGGGAGTTCAGGATCCTCCCTCCAATCATAAAATTCTTCATCGACAGCATTGACTGTTCCCTCATCAAAGCGGGAACGCTGATACGGCTTGAATCGATGATCCCTTCTGGGAAAATTGTTGTTCCTTCTTGACTAGCGATCTGGCTCGGGAGTCTTTCTTGCATATGCATCTTCCTCAAATCTGACTTGAGCCATAGCTTTGGCTTGCACATATTCAAAGGTTGTACAGGGATATTTAGTCAACTCCTTGTAGAGCTCACTATGGTCTAGCAATCCTCTTCTGAACGCTTCGATTGTTGTGGGAGCATCACACTTATGTATTCCAATCTTCTTCCTGTTGAACCTGTTAAGATAATCTCTCAAGGATTCACCATGTCTGCATAACGCGGTACAGATCTGAAGATTGTTTTTCGATTTTCCTTCTGCTGGCAAATTGGACCTTGAATAGGTTCACCATTTCTGCAAGAGATCGAATAGTCCCATTATCTAAATTAATGAACCAGGTTAGAGCTGGACCTGATAATGTGGCTCCAAAGCCTTTGCACATGATAGCCTCTCTGATGTCTCTAGGGATTGAGCTTGTCATCATCTTCTGTTTGTAAAGGGATACGTGCTCATCGGGGTCCGTTGTTCCATCGTACATGGTCATATTGGGCATGCTGAACCTCTTTGGGACTTCTACCATGGCGATCTCTTCTGAGAATGGGGATTCTATATAGCCATCTACTGCCTCCTCTTCCATGGGCTTCAGCATTCCAGGGATTTTGGCTATTTTGGCCTCGATTGTCTTGAGGTGTTCCTTGACCATCTTTTCTACTTTTCCCTCCTTGGCTCCTTTCTGACTGCCCTTCTTGGGGGTTCCTGCATCCAAAGAGTCTAGATCCAGGGTATCATCCCTGTTGTTAGATCCTTTTTCCCCGTTAGGGGTGTGAAAGGTTCCGGACAAGTCAAGCTGCATGGCTATACCTTCAGTGTTCTTTCTGGTGTTAATGGTTTTAGATGCAACTGATTGTATTTGGCTGCGAAGGGCTTCATTTTGTTTGGTAAGGCTGGTGATTTTGGCTTCAGTTTGGATCTTTTGAGCCAGCAGCGTTTCAATTTGGCTTTTCTGCTGGTCTAAAGTTTGGCGGAATGCGTTCATTCCTTCATTGATTTCGGCAATGGTAAAAGGTACTGGTTGCCCAGTCATGGTGTTTGTTTGGTTTTTTTTTTTTTTTTTTTTTTTTTTGCGAATTGGTAGGTTAATTGATTATCAGCCCCACGGTGGGCGCCAAATTGTTTAGGCAAATCTCAATAAAGACATTTAAGAATTTGCTAGGTTTGAGGGGTAATAACAATCATTCTACCAATAGCATATGAAACAACTAAGAACGATAATAAATCAACAAGTAATCAATAAGTAAGCAGTAAATATTCAATTATTTAAAGAAGATGAGTTTAGAGATACAATACTGAGTAAGGATAGGCCTCCTTGTTCAGTAGGGACGCAGTTCCGTAGATAAAAGTAGAGCAAATTGTTTATATTTATGTATATGCGAACGTACCTAACTGTTAAAATGTCTAATTCTTCTTATTTATATCTAGGGATCTCTAGGGTTTACAAATATATTCAGAATATCTTTGAAATGCATAAGATCTTCTTGATTTATCTTGTTTCCTGCTCTGTATGTGTATCTTTGGCAAGTATCTCCTTGATTGATACGTTTGATGCTGCTTTCCTTGTTTACTTCAATCAAGCCATTTTGCATATTCTTGCTGATTTATTGGCCTTGGATTGGTGCCCTAAATGCAATGGGTCGTGTGGTAATACGGTCCCAACATGTAGGAGATCCAACTGCCAGCAAATGCTAAGGCTGATGAAGTTAAGGCTAATATGGAGAATGGTGTGCTTAAGGTGATTATTCCTAAACAAGAGATGAAGAATCCTGAAAAGAAAGTTATTGCGATTGAAGAGAAATAATGAGATGACACTATAAGGTCTTGGTTTGAAATCGATAATCTTGCATTGTAGAATATATGAAAAATAATAAAGATGCTGATGTACTGTGATATAATATAATGTGTTGAGTGTTTGAGATTTTGGGTTAAGTGAATATTTCCAATTGATTTAATATAATCTTGTCAAGTTTATTTTGAGTTGTTGGTATCTTGATAACATACAATTCAGGCTTTTCACATCAATTGCATATATATATATATATATATCTATTTTAGCCAAGTCATGACTCAGTTGATAAAGTAATGTTGATGTACACAAAACCTGCAAATAGTTACTCCATCAAAGATAAATTCACATTGAAACTTGAAAAATGATTTTAATTCATAACCATAAGTGTAAAAACTAATATCTTTGCAAAGACTAATTGATTAATAGTTTTCAAAGGACATGAGATGGTTTCGAGTTGCTTCCAAGATAGGAAGTTTAACCTTTGTTGGAGGAAGGCTTGTGGCACCGTAACTTTTTTGAGGATCAAAGACAAGGTATGTAATGTGATTGTTGTGATCATCATCGTCGATTTCTTCAAGAAAGTACAGGCGTTGCCCTGCACCATACCCCTCAAGAAGTTGGTATGATCTTTCAGTTTGTTCCATTGTCAGACAAAAGTCCTCAGTACCTGTTATATTATTCAACATATTAAAAATACATCCCGCTGCACAATTAATATAGTAATGCAACATAGTTCTCTAGGAGGCCGGGAAAGTCTTCCGCCAAGGATGTGGCGACAGTTGGGGTGGAGGCAGAGGTGGTGGGGAGGGGAATCAAGGAAAAATGCTGGAGAATGTATCATGTGTGTGCCTTTTTACAGATTAAACAGAGTCGATGTAAGAACTTACACGCAGCAAGCTCCAACTGAGTTTGATAGATGAAATTCAGGACAGTAGAGAGCTCTTGTTCAAATTGATGAAAAGGCCCCCCTTCAAAATTCAGCTTTCGAAGCTTGCATAGACTCTCTCCCATCTCCATCATTGCACCCTTGTGATTCTGCATGCCCATTTTGTTTCGTCAAAATTCAACTGCGACCTGTTAGTTTATGTAATCCTTACCTCTAGAATTTATATCACATACTATTTCGTGTTTGTATATTTATTTAGAGTGTCTAAATATAGTAATGGTTTATGGATGAATTTACTGATATGCCGAAGCATAAACTAAGTGAATCACATAGGTAACAAAATGAAAAGAAATGAACTAACCAAAAGGGTATGATTGTCAAAATTTGTCATGTGCAAGTATGGGAGTCGGGATAATGGGAGTTAGAACAATCTGAAAACTAATTCCAATTAGAGGGAGTTACTACGTATGTTTGATCTTCAAATAGCAAAACAAGTTTCTTAAATTACTTGGGGCACAGTCTGTAAGTGTGTGAGGGATTTGCAAGTTTAATTTCTGAACAATAAGAGCTATGTTCTATACTTAAATTAAGTTGTAGAGCACATTTTCTATCTATGAACAAAATTATATTTTATTAATTTTTATAATTGCGATTTGTATTTAAAGATGCGATTGTTATTAAGTTCTGTATTTTGATTAAGAAGATGCAACCCACCTGGTTGAAGAGGTGATAGAAAGCAACAGCACATTGGAGGAGGGCATGAAGAAGGGTACGAAGAGGGTCGTATGAATCAAACCAAAGAGATTCAAGCAAGTCGTGGCATGCATAGTATTCCCTTCCATTGAACAGCTTCACTGCTTCTTCAAACCTCGAAAAATGATCGGAGCTAGAGTCAAGACTTGATTCTTCTTCATCCTCGAAGGAGATTGAACGGTAGGATCTGGGCAGATGCCATTTAGCTCTTCCAGCATCAGGAATGTTGCATTTGATCAGCCCAATGACAGGTATATTAGGATTGTGAACATTCCAACTGCAGGTAACGAGACAACATAGATGGTGAGAAGAAAAGGGGAGCAAACCAGGAGAGGCGAAAGCTTGTCTATGTTGTACACACAGCATTGCTTAGGTCCTGATTTCCTTCTGTCCCCTCACTTCCTTGCTGACCACAAAATGGGATATTTCATGGGAGTATTTGTGGTGTAACCAAAGGCAGAATAGACATAAGGCAGATATTTTAAATGCTAGTTGCGTTAGCTGCTAGTAATACTACAAGAAGCCAGTTAAGACAATATAACAACGGACTGAGGATTTACTGTTCAAAATCGTTTTACACAACCTTGTGATATTACGACATAATTACATCATAAACACATTTTATAAAACTACAGTATAATAGCGGCAAGACCAGATATTCATTTCAAACTTGAACAACAGACTACTTCATATTAAACGAATAATAAAAATGCACCACCTTACAAGTAACAATGACATCAAGAATGACCCTTAGCTTATTGATATCAATGGATTCTGCAGAGAATCGATTCCAAAAAGAATACAATAACAAGCATAGTATCTGCCAACACTCAAGAGGAGGAGCTCCCAGGATTCGATGGGTTAAAAGGAACTTGTTCAGCACAGGTGAGCGTTTCACTGGGCCCTGCTTCTTCTCGGCCAACACCCAACAAGTCAAGGTAGTAAAGGTAGTGAGACATGATGTTGTTCATATCATCGACATCACCCTTCCCACAAACACCATCTCCATACAATAAATTCATGGTGGCTCCAAAGCCAGGGACACGCTTAGACAAAGTATCGTTCTTGGTAGGCTTCCAATCACCAACAAAAGCCTGGTGTGCTGACGGTTGTCCCTTCTTCAATGGTGTCATCCACCTCCATATTGCAGCTGTGAAGGCAAGTGTAGCATTCTGCTCGATGAACTCTGGATGATTTAGCAAATCCTCCTTTAGTGCCTCACCAGCAGCTCCATAGTTGTAGTTCCTAGAAAAAGAGCATCAGAATGATTAATATTTTCATTTCATAAAATATGTATGCCAAGTATACTACCTTCTTTTTACATAGTCATTGATCATCATCATATCAAGCAAAATATTAATTAAAAAAGAAAGAAAATTGTAACATCTCTAATTATCACTTGAATCTTTATTTTGCCTGAATGATCTAACTTGTCATCCATTTAATGATCTAAACTGAGCCTTTTGGCCAATAACTCGTCATCAAATAAAGCATTGAATTTGTTTTTGGGGAGGGAAATAGGGGAGAGATGACAAGGTATAGCTAAAATTAAGCTTTAATTAATAGTAAGAGGAAACCATATCAGCATGTCTAAATATCTAGCGTGACAGGTATAAGACATATGTCAGATCTAACAGAAGCTCACAGGCTGCTAGAGCATGCACACAAACAGTCCTCTAAACACTCATGGGAGATCAAACTGATAATAATAGGTAAATTCATAGTTCAAATAGAATTCACCTCAGGAAATGAAAATTGCACAAGTCAGCATCATAAAGGAGTGAGCAACAAAATGAATGCTGCAATTTACACATACCAATAAATGGGAATAGCCCCTCGGCCGTAGTATTCAGCGCCAGGTGCGCAGGGGTAAGTATACTTGTAACTGTCATCACAGTACGATTGGCTTGGGCTCATTTCCCTTTTATAGCAAAGTCCCCAAGCAAATGGTCCACCAGTGGCAACTCCATAGCCGCCTGATACACACAACATCATTTTAAGCCTCATTTGATCAAAGACAATGCAAAATTTCCAGCAAAAACCATTGTAAACAGAATATAGATATCAAATAGATCATTCAGGCAATTCTCAAACCAAACAACACACAAATAAAAGTCAGCATCAACCTAATATAATAAAATCATATAGCACAATTAGCAACCTCGCGAAGATTGGAGAAATACTGGGCAAAAATTAGCTTTGAATTATGGTATTCAGACCAATTCTGACCATCCTATATACAACAATTCGTTTCTTTAGCTAAATAAATTAGCAATTGAAGCAACTACAATGTTATAATCCATCAAAATGCTTCACTACTTAGATAAAAACACCAAAGTAGTTCTAGCATAATCAATCCAATTTTCCAAAAACAGTAAACTTAATCAAACCCCACACCTTAGAACCTCACAACAATCATAATTCTTCTTCAAATATCAACAAACCCAACAATGACACATTATAAATTATAACCAAAGATCATCATCAACAACATCAAACAACAAAACCATTCACAGATCATAAGATTATATCAAAACAGACAACAATTCAATCAATTAAACCAAATGAAAACAAAAAATTCAACAAAATCAATTAATCAAAACCAAATAAATAAACAAAGAGATTGAGAAATTACATGAAGTTTTGCTGCCGACATGACCAAGAAAAGCAGCAAGCTCCTTCATACCCATAAGTTTACCACCAGTAGTACAAAACCCAAGATGTTGAAACAAAGAAGAAGCAGTAATAAAAGATTGATAATCCCAGAAATAAGCAGCATGAGCTTCTGGAAGATTCCTTTTAGCAAACAAATTCTCAAATTGGTAAGTCTGAAAGAAATCCGAAATTGTCTCATTACAACAATACTTAGACCAAGTAGTACACTCCCATCCTCTGGTACAAACCTTCTTCCCCTTCACCTTCTTCACCTTCGTCTCTTCCGACATATCCGCCATCGCTAACCCCGTCATTAACACCACCGCCAACACCACCGCCGACACCTTCCATGCCGACATCTTCACTAGCAATGATACAATAAGTTGTGAGGTTGGATAGATGAATTAAAAAGGAAGAGAGAGAAAATGATTGATTAACTGAGAATTGAATTGATTGCTTTAAATGGGTGTTATGGATCTTGAGTAGGGTGGAAGGGAAGAGAGGAGAGAGAGTGAATGTGTGTGTGTTAAGAAGGAAGGAAAGGAATTGGGAGGTGGGCTATGTTTGTCGAAGTAGGAGAGAGAAAGAGGAATGTGGGGTCGGAGTTGATGAGATTGGACAATAGAGAGAGATCAACGGTGGAGATTTGAGTTGGTGGGTTTATTGAGTTTAGCTTTAAAGACAGGCTGGTTGAAATTTCAGTATATTTCTTTTTTTTTTTTTAATTTTAAGATGTAATGTAATGTAATGCGAAGGCGACGACTCAACTCCTTAGCACCGACAGCCAGCTCCATTCCTTGTTTATGGTTAATTATATTAGTAATTACAAGTGTTTGATTAGTGTAATGTTAAATTATTTTTATTAAGATCACATTTTTTTTTTATGAATATGAAAATATTTATACCACTCCTTTAGTGACCAAAAATTTTCATTAGTTTATTAGAGATAATATAGTCGTGAGGATCGCCTGTTGTGCTTTCCTAGTAGAGGTGATCGTTTGCGGGCTTGGACGGGAAACGGGTCGGGTCTATACTTCAATTTTTGTCCAACGGGCTTATTGTCGCTAACCCGAGCCCTTTTATGCGGGCTCGATAAATTGTCCAAGCCCGCTCTATTAACGGGTCGGGCTTGTCTGCGGGCTCACAGGCCTAAAATATTTGTTTTACATATATCTAACACTAATTAAGTTTTTTTTATCATTTACTTAGGTTAATAATATTTTGATTTACTTATCTTAAAAATTTCTTGATCACAAATGATACTAGGAAAAAAAAATATTTAACTTGTGACATATGTTAGTGAAAAATAGAAAAGAATGAACTTATTTAATACAAGTATAATGATAAAATATAAAATTGAAATTAATAGTTATAGCTAGTAATAGCTTGGAGTCCAATGTATTCTCTTTGTATTTATTTTCTAAAATATACTACATAATCAATTAACTAAAAAATTATTAAACTATTAATTTTTGAAATAAACGGGCCGAGCGGGCTAGCCCACTGTACATATTGTCTTGTCCATGTCCGCCCATTTATATTAACGGGTCGGGCCTAGCCCGCCCAAATTTTCAATTTTTTTCAAAATGGTTGTCCAAGCCCGCTTATTTTGCGGGCTAGGTTGGACGGACTTAGCGGGTTGACCCGTCCATGAACATCTCTATTTCCTAGTTTGCCCCCTATAGTTAGGTGCACGGTGAGATCACAAGTGATCCCGGATATAAACATCCTCTTATTGTGTTATGATTACTGTAGGGAATATTTCAAGCGTTAACCCCTAGCTTGAACCCCACTGTGATCATACACTAAAGTACGGTGGCGTCCAAAGGGAAAGAAGATAGAGCAAAAGAGTCGCCAACAAGTTTTAGGAACTTGTAAACCGTTCACGAGGTGAAGGTTACACCCCTTAACGATCTAGGAGATCGTCAACTCCAATAGGTTTCGAACCATGACTGGTAGTTCGGGGATGAAGGTACAAATCCAACCTAAAAGAGATTGAACCTGCCCTAATAATAGGCCTCTACTTCATTCTGATCGTATTCATGTGCACTTTCTGACTAACATGCAATAAATAGGATTAACCCTAAACCTGTTTAATCTATGTTGGTTGAATTTAATGCACAAATAAACTATTATTGACGATCACTTGAATTATAATCATATTAACCCTAAACAAGATTATTAATTATCTTATTAAGCGTGATTACAAGTACAAATTCCCTTTAAACATGCATAAAAGGTGTGATCAAGCAATAACAATAAGTATCAAGCAACATAATAAATAATCATCATAATAATAGTTATAAAAATAATCATGATCATGTTAAAGCATAATAATAGCAAGACCCTAGGCATGATACTAACAAGATTAATAACAAACCCTAGCATGTCACTAAGCAATAAAAATCAAAGCTTTAGCCCTAACATGATACTAACATGATAAATATTAGGAAGAACATAAAGGGCATCATACTTTTAATCATACTTGATATTAAAGTTACCCTAGATATGATACTAGGAATCAAAATAACAATCTAAGCATGATTTCTATATCATAATATCAATTAAACCATTAAAGTACTTACTTGGATGCCTCGTACCTCTTTCTAATAACAAAATACACACGTTAGTAACTTCAAGGAAAATAATAAACAAACAATTAAATTAAATAATTGAAAGAGAGATTTGGGACCAAACCCTCAGAAATTAAACCTTTCACGTCTAGGGCGAAGGTAACTTCGAACTTGGCTAGGTGTTTCTAAATCTAATGAATGCGGAATTTTGTATTTGGGAGAAAGCTAGTTTAGAAAAGAGAGAGAGAGAGAGTAATCAAGAAAATCTTGATGAGAGTTAGTGAATGAAAACGGAGTTTTAGGAAGCTATTTATAGAGAAAATCAGTAAAAAAAAAAGGTAGAAAAACCAAAACAGAGTTCTGTCACGCAAAACGAGGTTAGTGCCAGACGCTGATGTTAGCGCCAGGCGCCAGGTTAGCGCCAGGCGCTAATGCTGGCGTTTGGCGATGACTAAGTTTTTGACGCGTTTTCTTAAAATCATATAGAAATTGCCGTATAGGAGGATAAAATCGTATTTTCCTCAAAAACGTTCTTTTATTCTGATTAAAACTCTAAAAAGTCAACAAAAATCAATTTATCAATGCTAATCGAATTAGGAATGAAAAGAACCTTCTAGAAGAATCTAGAAGACAAAAACCATTCCTAATTGCATTAGGAATGATAAATCTATGTTAGGCCCTCCTCTGGATCATTAGGCCGCATATAAGGCTCAAACCAAACCCAGTTCAGTAATTTGGCCATAACTTCCTCAATATTCATCGGAATTGGGCTTATAATATATCGTTGGAAAGCTCTTTTCAAGCCCCATCCAACTACACTACTATTGGACCCATATCATGGACCAACCAAACTGGATTGACTGTTTTCTTAAAATAGGTTTTCAAAAACAAAGAGAAGAGAAAAGAAATTAAAACTATCCGCAACACTAAACTTTCCACACTTTCACTTCATTCGATTATGATTCGACGTGAAAGGTACTCATCACTGGGTTTGGTTTTGGGGAGACACAAATGGGTGTCTACAGAAGCCCCCACTTTGACTGAGTATGGAGAAACGCAAGTTTCGAAAACAAAAGTCAAAGTAGCGATAGGGACGGAGAATGATTCAGAACGTTCTGCGATCCTAAATCATTCTTGTAACGCCGATACCTACAAACTAGCGTTAGTTAAACAGATAAAAGAGTTAAGAAACGCGTATCTTGCACCGTGGAGCACACCACTACTAGAAAACATGCAAATAACGACGGAATTTTTCCGTCGGAAACACCCTAAATTCCGTCGAAAATGGGGTTTTCGACGGAATTTCCGTCGTAACGGGTCGTCGGAATACATATTGTAGGAAAACCAGCTTTTCCGACAGAATTTCCGTCGGAAACACTATTCCGACGAATTTCATCTGTCGGCAGGGATTTTCAGGCCAGAGAAAATCCGTCGGAAAATTCCGACGGAATATAATCTGCCGGAATTTTTCGACGGAAATTCCGTCAAAAAAATATTTCAAAAAACAGCCACCCACCACCCCACACCACCTGTCCCCCCCATCCAGACCCAACCACAACCACACACCACCACCCCACACCACCAGTCTTCCCCCCATCCGGACCCAACCACAACCACACACCACCACCCCACACCACCAGTCTTCCCCCCATCCGGACCCAACCACAACCACACACCACCACCCAACACCACCAGTCTTCCCCCCATCCGGACCCAACCACAACCACACACCACCACCGACCCTATCCCACCACCATACACCACCACCGACACCACCACAACGAAAAATTAGCCCCAAAAACCATAAAATACCCCCAAAAACCGTAAATTAACCCAAAAAAAAAAATTACACGACTAAAGCAATAAATAACACACAAAACCAGTAGATCTACATATTTAATCAAAATTTCATAAAATAAAACGATGTTTAATCAACAAAAATTAAATCAAATATATAAATATACAATTATCTATTTAAATTTACAATTTATCATTACAATAACATATAAAATTAACTAGATCTACGAATCTATCCTAAATTAAAACAAGATCTACCAAAAAAGACGGTGGTTGTTGGGTTTGATATTGATGCAGCCCGATTGTTGGTGTTGCGAATATGTTGCGATTGATGTTGGTGGTGGTGTGTTGTTGCGGTTGTTGTTGTCGGTCGGGTCGGTGTTGTATCGTTGTTGTTGTCGTTGTTTGATGTAGGTGAAGAGAAAAGAAACGAAGGAGAGAGAAAGGGCGGTGAAGAGAAGAAGAAAGGAAAGAGAAGAGGGGAGAACGAAGGAGAAGAGGGAAGGAGAAGAAGGAGAACAGAGGACTGAGAAAGGGGGAACGAAGGAGGGGAGAGAGAGAAGGAGAGAGCAGAAACTTAAGAGAGAGAAAGAGAGGCGGAAATAACAAAGGGGGAAGGGGCTGCTTTAGGGTTTGGGAATTTAAGTATAATTTTTTTAATTATTTTCGACGGAAAATTCCGTCGAAAATTGTAAATTCCGACGGAAAATTCCGTCGTAATTTTCCGACGGACTATAATTCCGTCGGAAATTGTAAATTCCGACGGAAAATTCCGTCGGAACTTTCCGATGGACTATAATTCCGACGAAAAATTCCGTCGGAATTTACAATTTTCGACGGATTTACGACGAAAATATTAAATTCGTCGGAAATTTTCGACGGAATTTATATTCGTCTGAAATCCGTCGGAAATTTCACTTTTTGCGACGGAACTTCGGGTCCGTCGGAAACAAGTCCGTCGTAATTTGCTTGTTTTCTAGTAGTGCACGTCTCTGAAGGTAACCGATTTGTTGATGCTTTACTGTTTTGATGACCTCCTGCAAGCTAGAGAATGCCATCCCGCTTGAAAACCGCTACGCTTGTAACTGCCTCCAATTTCCGCCTTGATAATATTCCACAAACCAGGGAACACTATCAAAGATTGCTTCGCTTGAAACGATCCTCTTCCGCTTTGTGACCATCTTCCACATCTTAGGGAACACGATCGAAGACAACTTCACTTGAAATCACCTTCAGTTGTTTGTGACAACTTTCCACAATCTAGGGAACGGTGCCGAAGATATCCTCGCTTGAAGCTATCCTCATTTGTTGCAATAATTTTCCAAAGGAAATTACCGAAGACCTCCGCTTGTCGATCTTTAAAAAGCTCGCTTGAACTTTGCTTCCGCTATGCCTGTACGTCGGCGCTTTTGCTGCTTTTGAACCTGTATGTCGGTGCCTTTTGCTGAATTACGAACTAGTATATTGGTGCCTTTCTGAATGAACCAGTATGTCGGTGCCTTTTGCGATGAGCCAATGTTTAGGCGCTTTAAGCCAAGTGAGACGATCTTTCATCAAGTCAATCACTTTGTGTAATCAAGCCGATTACTAAAAATCGTGTCAAATTGCTTAGAGGGGCTAACTAGCGTACCAAGGAACCCAAAACATATTGTATAAGGTTAGAACAACCGTACTTAGTGGCTAAATGTTCTGGCGCCGCTGAAATATCGTCAGCGCCACTTAACTGGCTGTAGCGCCAGACGCTGGAGCTAGCGCTAGGCGCTAAAGCCTATCGACTGACGCCAAGGTCTGACGCTTGGCGCTAGATTCGGGTTTTCCTTAAATACCCTTCTCTTCTTCATTTTCGCTGCTGCTCTTCGCGTTTCTTGCTCGAGAATTCTCAGAACTTCATTTGATCCGTTCTTGCTCGTTTCTCAACCAAATTCGCTCAAATTTGTTGCAAATCAAAGCTCATTCCATCCATTTTCCCGATCTATGTAAGTTTTCTTCAAACTCACACCAGTTTTAATGAATTTTGCATGTGTTTATTCCCGAATTTCTTGAAAATTCGAAATTTAGAATGCTTAATTCTCTTTGTTTGTCAAATTTTATGCCATGAAATTGCTTGATTATGTTTATATATTGCCTTGGGAGTAATTTGAGACTTGTTTGACTCAATTTGGTGAAGAAACAAACAAATCACCATTGTTGAATCTCTTAAGGTCGGAAATACAATGTGGCTTGTTCTTGATGTTTTTGGCTAGCAATTCTTGTCCAATTTGTCACAATAATTACTATAGTATTGCAAGAAATTGTTTGATTGCTTGAAAAATGTCGTTATGCTCAATTTGAATTTGTGCTCTGTTTTAGTACTACGTACTCTGTTTTTTGCGAACATAGTATCATGCGGCTAGGCGAACCTTAGATACTATAGAACCTTAATTTATGAGAATTCTGCACAATGTAGCATGGTTAGACAGCGAGGTTCCGGTTCACGGTCCCGAGACGTTCGACGGGAGCACGAGCCCGTAGAGGATGATGCCGAACCGTCCACTTTGCTTAGTCAACTCCCTGAGTGGGATGAGCGGACCTTGTACTTTTCTCCTATCCATCACATTTCTGAGAGGGTGAGACGGGGCATCACTATTGGGAGGACGCGTTGTCATGGTTCCGGTTGTGACGGCTTGGGCGATCTGTACAAGATGTACATCGCCAAAGACGATCAGACGAGACTTCTTTGGGAGTCTTGCGGGCTTACTACGCTGTTTAAGACCTCCGAGGCAATGGTTGCCTCTAGCGGGGGTCACCATGTAGTTTGTGCTCTGGTGGAGTTCTTTTGGGACACCACCAACACTTTCCACTTTCCCTGTGGTGAGATAATGGTCACTCCTACCGACTTCAGTCTCATCACAGGACTGGAGTTTAGCTCCGTGCCATTACCGTTCAACAACGGGATCGACATCTTTTCCCCTGAGGTCGAGGAGCTGTTGGGTCCGATTGCTATTCGGGCTCGAGCTGAGGTAGTGTCGACTCAGTTCAGTGCTAGGGGGATTCGCCGCTCGACTCTAGCAGCGGCTTTTGATGATGGTGCGACTACCCGAGAGCAGCGGGTGCGCATCTTTGCACTTATCTTGCTGTCAGGGACGTTCTCCCCTGACAAGGGTAGTAGGGCGCTGCTTTACTACCTTCTTGTCGTCCGCGATCTACACCGGATCGGGACTTATGACTGGGCCAGCTTGGCCTATGCTGATTTCATTCGAGTGCTGCGGGACTCGTGTCGACATCGGTCCTTTGGATCGAATGTTGCTTTGTCCGGCTTTTGGAGGGTCGTAGAGGTATCCTTTATTCCCTATAAAGTTTAGCTCTACATTTTAGTTAGCACTTGCTGATAACTTTAGCTTCTTGTAGATCTGGTTCTACGAGTACTTCCCCTCAGCTGCGCCAGCGAGACCGTCGCCGCGCAGGCTTCCAGTTAGCGCTTCCTGGGGCAGCCGCCGTGTGGGGATGTCCACTTCCTATGTCCGAGATTGGATCATCTCAGTATGATTCTTTTCTTATTTGACATTTTGTGATGCCTTAGATAGACTCTTGCCTGATTGACGCTCTTAGCAGTCTCTGGGTTAGCCGCACAGTATTCTGCTGAGCGTCGCTATTTCTTGGGGACCTACGGAGCGGCTGCGTACCTTGGAGAGAGGGTTGCTATTCAGCATTCCTCCGATACCTTTGTCGTTCCTGCTCCTCCACCACGTCACATGTTTAACGCCACGAGGTTGGTGAGCATGTCAGAGGGAGCTGGTACCCCTTGGCGATCCTACACGATCCCTGGGCGATGTTATGGGGAGGAGCTACTGCCGTTGTTAGCTCCAATTCCTGTACCTGCTGAGGATGTGGCGGTACGATTTTTCAGATTTTACCTTTTGTTAAGTAGCCCCCAAGTGATGCTTCACTGATTTTGTTTTTCCTTGTCAGGACGATATTGCTGAGTTCGTGCCACCCCGTATGTCTATCCATTATTAGGGGACACATGGGCCGATTGAGGAGATGATTCCTCCGGCTCCTGAGGACGAGCGCTTTGTGGAGCGGTCGATTCCTCGCCACCAGACTCAGGTAAGCTTGTTTATTTGCAACTTTTGTCCATATATGTTATGCATGTTTACTGAATTAATTCTTTGACAGTTCTCACGCGAGGTGGTTTCGGCGATGGCACGACGCATAGATGCCTTCCGGAGCCAGCTTGTCCGGATGAGGAACGTGGCTACCTGTCGTCGAGACGACGCCGTTCAGGAGGTAGCTTCTCTTCTTATGTTTTGCATTACCGCTTCTATTTTGCCTGTTTCTGATTTTAATTTCTTTTGCAAGGTTATCCCATTCCTTCTCGTACCCGCACGAGACCTGAGGTGCGGAGGGATCCGGCGAGGTCTAGCTCGAGACGTCGCCGCACTGGTTCGGGAGGTAGGGGCGGTCATTCTGAGGCTGCCCGTACCGAGGCGGTAGAGGGCTCAGGCTCTTCATCTGAGGGTGCACATGTTGCGCCTGTAGGCCAGGGAGAGGCTACCTCAGCTCTTAGAGGTGGTGGGATGTACGAGGTTGGCTCGTCATCGCAGCAGCCTCCGCAGCCTCAGCCTTAGGTTGATCTTGGGTGGACGGGTCCTGTGTTGAGCTTTCCTCCTCCCGCGGAGACTGGAGCTGGTGGAGAGGTTACTCCTCGTACGGCGGAGTTTTATGCGATGATGGGTATACGTCCCCCGGCGCCGTAGCTTATTCATGTGCTTTTTGTTATTTATTTTGACTTTGTATAGAGCTTTGCCTTTTAGTTAGACTCATTTTTTAGACACGTTTTGTATACACATACTATTATGAGTTTATTTTATTTATCATGTTTTTTTCATTTATTATTATTATTATTATTATTATTATTATTATTATTATTATTATTATTATTATTATTATTATTATTATTATTATTATTATTATTATTATTATTATTATTATTATTATGTGCATGTTTGTGTGTGCAAGGAAATGTGACAAATAATTATGCGCAAAAATTCCGTCGTTTTTATTATTGATGGAGGGTATCCGACTTTCTCCCCCAAAAAAGAAAAAAAGTGAAAAAAGGAAAAGTCAAATAAAATATTGGATTTATAAAAACTTGGAAGTTAGTCAAAATAAAATCCAAAAAATAATATAATTAATATGATAGCTATATTAATTGAATATTTTAAAAAAAATATAAGGAAACCGTAAAGTCGTTAGCAGACTCGAATCAAGTAAAAAACGCGGTTTTTTAGAAAGCGCGTACGATGAGGCATATTGGCGCCAGCTGGCGCCACTCGTTTTGGTGTAGCGCCAGGCGCTACACTTAGCGTTTGGCGCCAGGCTCTGGCGTCAGGCGCCAAGGTGCTAAAGAGAGCTGACTCTGAATCCTTGCTGGATTAAAATTGCTTCGATTTTGTGCATAAATAGCCCCCTGCCTAGCCGATTCTCTTCGTAATTTCAGCAAATAAAATATTTCTTAGCTTTTAGAAAAATAACATCATGTCTCTAGTCACCAAGAGTTTCACCAACTACACCCATGAATGGTGTCGGTCTCTTAATGCCAAAGAGAGAAAAGAATTAGATGTGTTTCACTTGGGGGGTATTTATGGTATCAAAGGGGTAGATCTTGATTCAGATTTTATTCATACCGCTCTAGAATATTGGGATGTAGATACCCATTGCTTTAGAATAGGGTATAATGAAATTATCCCTTTGTCGGAAGAATTTGGTGCTATTTTAGGTTTCCCTGTAATAGATCTTGTAGTAATCCCTAGAATAAATGAATATTATTATAAGGATTTTGAACGCTTCTTCAATTTAAAAGACAGAGATCTATCAAAAATAGTAGATGGTTATATAGTTAATTTGAAAGAATTTGCTCGCCATTATTTTGATAGACCTTATTCTGAATCTTTCCATGCTTAATCAATTTTTTCTTACTAGCGGTAAAAATAATGAGGGTCAATCAATTATAACCACTGTATAAAAACAAATTGAATAAGGGAGAAATCCAATGCCTTTAATGGTTGGAGAGACTATGCTTAGTCTTTATGAATTAAAGAGGAATCCAAAAGCACCTTTTCGGGGCTCTCCAATTTTATTACAGGTAGAAAAATAATATTTTTAATTACAGAAATCAAAAATATATTTTTGTATAGTAATAATAAATTATTTGCATTGCAATTTTTTACAGATGTGGCTAATGGAAAGACTGGAGTTAATTAGCCCTCCAGACAACATTGAGAAGTATACTCCAAATTGCTTCGTGAGGAGGAAGAAACGCTTCTCTAAGATGGGGAGCCATGAATGGAAGAAGGTCTTCGAATCTTGTAATTTTGCCATCAAGTGGGTCATCCCTTGGTGGAAAATAAAAAAGATGGTTGGTGTCAACAAGCAACCATTATGCCGTCTTCCAAGCTTGTCCCGTATGACTTTTTATTATCCCTGCAGGGTAAAAAGACAATACGACCTACTTCAGACTATTCCTTCCGGAGATCTTCGTCGTCCCTACGAGTTCCCTGTCTCCCAGGAAGTAGACAAGTTTGATGCTTATTGGAGCGCTAGACCTTTATGGGAGGTAATTACCCAAAAGGTTCCTCCTTCCTTGCCCAATGATGTGAAAAGGTGGCTTCTGAAGAAACCCACGAAGGACATGAAGAAAAATCAGAGTAAAACTGATGTGAAGAGTCGTAGGATTTATTTTATTAATGAAATTCCAGCTTTTAATTAAATTATTTACTTTAAATTTATTTTATTAAAGCAATGAAAACCAAAAAATTAATTTTCCAGAAATTTTTTCGAGTACGGAAGTCGAAAATTTTCCGAAAAACACCGAAATATTCCTAGACTTTTAACTGTAAATTGGCGCCACCTATCTGCGACTGATGCCGGTTGCGGCAGTCTGGCGTAAGGAGATGGACGCCGTCGTCTGGCGCTAACGATCATCGGCTGGCGCCAGAATTTTTTCTGTGACGCCGATGTTTCGTCGATCTTCTGTCGAATTTTTAATTAATTCTGGGATGCGAGATTTTTTTAAAAATTAAAGTGGCCGCACCCGTAAAGGGTTGCCTATGTATCCTTTCTTAAGGAATCAGGCCAAACGTAGCTCTCTTGAGTATCCTACTCAAGTAATTATGGGTAGTATTTCTTAAGTTGGTCAAGATTTGTCATGTTCGAGAACTCATTGCCATCCATATTAGTTAATTTTGCTGCACCTCCTGACAGGATTGTTTTGACAATGTAGGGTCCAGACCAATTAGGTCAAAATTTTCCCCTTGGATCTAAAACATTTTTCCTTAATGCTTTTAACACCAAGTCTCCTACTTTGATGTTTCTTGTCTTGACCTTCTTATTAAAATGCCTAGCCATACGAGTTTGATAACACTGAGTGTGATGTAGAGCTTCTAGTCGTTTTTCATCGAGTAGAATTAACTCTTCATATCTTGCTCTAGTCCATTCAACTTCATCGAGTTTGCTCTCTAACGCGATGCGTAGAGATGGAATCTCTAGTTCGATATGTTGTACGACATCCATTCCATAAACTAAGGAAAATGGCGTATTTCCTGTTGATGTGCGAATTGACGTGCGATAACCCCACAATGAAAAGTGAAGTTTGTCAGGCCAATCCTTATAATTTTCCGTCATTTTCTCGATGATAGTCTTTAAATTTTTATTAGCTGCCTCGACTGATCCATTTGCTCGAGGTCTATAAGGGGAAGAATGATGATGTTGAATGCCATATTTTTGTAACAATTCTTCACATTCGGCTTGAAAGTGAGTTCCATTGTCACTTATCATTTCATGTGGGACTCCGTATCGACAAATAATATTTCTCTCGATAAAGAGTGCTACATGTTATGCAGTGAGTTTAGCGTATGATTGCGCTTCGACCCACTTTGTGAAGTAATCAATTGCTACTAGGATATATTCGTGGCCTCCTGTTCCTGGGGGAGTGATTTTGCCGATGATGTCAATTCCCCATGTAGAGAACGGCCATGGTGACGTGTAGGTGTAGAGAAAGGATGGAGGAACATGTTGTAAATTGGCATAGATTTGGCACTTAGGGCATCTTTTTACGTATTGATGGCAATCCCTATTCATTGTAGTCCAATAATATCCTTCTCGCATTATCTTTTGGACTAACATTTTTCCATTTATGTGAGTGCCACAGATTCCTTCGTGGACTATCCTCATTGCTCTTTGTGCATCCTTTTTTCCTACTCATAAGAGAGCTCGACCCTTAGGTACCCTTTTATGTAGCTCGTTGTCTATGAGCACATATTGGGAAGCCAAGAGTCTTAAAGCTCGTTTTGCTCTTTTGTCAGCATGGGGAGGGTATTCTCCTTTGATGACATAATTGAGTATATCCGTGTACCACGGTTCTTCTTCTTCTTCTTCTTTTTCTTCTTCTTCTTCTTCTTCTTCTTCTTCTTCTTCGTCTTCTTCTTCGTCTTCTTCTTCTTCTTCTTCTTCTTCTTCTTCTTCTTCTTCTTCTTCTTCTTCTTCTTCTTCTTCTTCTTCTTCTTCTTCTTCTTCTTCTTCTTCTTCTTCTTCTTCTTCTTCTTCTTTGTCTTGGACTACTTCATCATCTTCTATAGCCTGGATGTATGCTGGTTTGTGCTTTTTTTCTATAGTTAGAGGCATTTGCTCAATTTCCGTGGGAATCCTAACCATCGAGGCTAGTCTTGCCAAGGCATCAGCAAATTGATTTTCTTCCCTAGGTAGATATGTGTATTCTACCTTCTTTAACTGATTAGTAAGAGTTTCCAGATAGGTTTGGTAAGGGGCTAGAGTTTCACTCCTTACTTTCCACCTTTTGGATATTTGATTGATGATTAATGAAGAGTCTCCGAATACCCGTAACTTTTTTACTCCCAATGCCAAAGTTGTTTCAAGGCCTACCACGCATGCTTCGTATTCAGCAGCGTTGTTGGTAACGTCGAAGTCAAGCTTTATGGAGATTGGGACATGCTCTTCTTTAGGTGATACTAGTAATACTCCAACGCCACATCCCTTTTGGTTTGAGGCTCCGTCGAAGTATAAGGTCCAAGTATCATCTTCAGTGACCATTAAGTCTTCATCTGAAAATTCATTGTCTTGTATCGGCGTCGAGTCTTCTATTGGAAAGTCCGCTAGAAAGTCTGACACTATAGATCCTTTGATAGCTTTTTGCGGCATAAACCTTACATCAAACTAGGCTAAATTGACTATCCATCTCGATATGCGTCCATTGAGTGTAGATTTCTCGAATAGATACTTGAGTGGATCTAATCGGGAGACTATGAAGACGATATGCACTAGCACGTAATGTCTTAACTTGGTTGTGGCCCACACCAAGGCGAGGCACAATTTCTCAAGTGGTGTACAACGTGCTTCATATTCGAGCATTTTCTTGCTTAGATAGTAGATTGCGTTTTCTTTGCCTTCTACTTCTTGTGCTAGCATAGCTCCCATTGTCTCTTTGGTAACTCTTAAGTACAACCTAAGAGGTATTCCGGGAAGTGCTGGTGCTAATACGGGAGGATTTGCGAGATAGGCTTTGATCTTTTCAAAGGCTTTTTGACACTCGTCATCCCATGTTACTGGTACATTATTCTTAAGCTTTTTAAAGATTGGTTCACATATCGTCGTCAATTTTGATATGAACCTACTTATGTATTGCAACCGGCCAAAAAATCCTCGAATCTGTTTCTCGGTTTTGGGCGGTGGCATTGACATGATTGCTTTGATCTTGGTTGGGTCTATCTCTATTCCTCTAGAGCTTATGACATAACCCAAAAGCTTGCCTGAAGTGATTCCAAAAGCACACTTAGATGGGTTCATCCTCATATTGTATTTTCTTAGCCTTTCGAAAAATTTTCTTAAGGCTACATGATGGCCTGGGTGGTCTTTTGATTTAACAATCATGTCGTCGACATATACTTTGACTTCCTTATGCATCATGTCATGGAGTAAGGCAGTCGCTGCACGTTGGTAAGTGGCACCCGCGTTTTTCAACCCGAATGGCATTACCGTGTAGCAGTAAGTGCCCCATGGTGTTATGAAGGTTGTTTTCTCCATATCTTCTTCTGCCATGATGTAGACACCCATTTGTGTCCCCCCAAAACCAAACCCAGTGATGAATACCTTTCACGTCATTTGATTATCGAATAAAGCGAAAGTGTGAAAAGTCTAGTGATGAAGATGTTTTTATTAAAATATCTCTTCTTTCTGTTTTTTAAAATATTTCTTTTCTTACCTTATTTTTGAAAAACGTGCATTATAGTTTATTTTGGTCCATGATAAGGTTCCAATAATTGTGTAGTTGGATGGGGTTTGAAATTACCTTTCCAACGATATATTATAAGCCCAATTCCGATGAATAATGAGGAAGTTATGGCTAAAATACTAAACTGGGCCCGATTTGGTTTTTATATGCGGCCCAATGATCTAGAGGAGGACCTATTATTAATTATCATTCCTAAAGATATTAGGATTGATTATAGTCTTTTAGAATACTCTAGAAGATTCTCTTAAATCCTAATGGAGTTAGGATTGATAATTATGTTTTAAAGAGTTTGAAATTGAATAAAACTACTTCTTTTGAGAATCCTTGTTTTGTACGAAGTGGAATATATTCAGATTTTATTTTGTGACTCATAATCTTTATCCCAATTTCACATGGTTGGATAGATCTTGAAATTTTCTTTCCAATGATATATTATAATATTAAATCCGAGTTATAACGAAAAAGATATGATTGAGACATGAAACTCTATCCAAAAATGACACCCTTCCACTATTTCGGCCATATCTTTTTATCTATAAAAGATTTTAATCTGATTCAAATTGGGTTGAAAAGTAGACTTCAAGATCTTTCCAAAGACATACCATTTGCCTTATTTGGAATTTCGGATCATAAGATATGATAAAAACAAAAACGCGTGAAACTGATTATTAGCACCTGACTCTAAGCATTTGCGCCTGGCGCTAAGGCTTGGCGCCTGACGCTAATTGCCAGCGTGGACGCTAATCAAGTTTTATGCGCGCCAGAAATTTGTTTCGATTTTCTATATTTTAGGTTAATTTTCTCTATAAATAGCTTTCTAAAAACTCCGTTTTCATCATCAACTCTCATCAAGAATTTCTTGATTCTCTCTCTCTTTCTAAACTAGCCTTTTTACAAACACAATTCCTCATACATTAGCACTAGACACACCTAGCCAAGTTCGAAGTTGTCTTCTCCTTAGACGTGAAAGTTTTTATATTTTAGAGGGTTTGGTCCCAAATATCCCTTTTCAATTATTTAATTTAATTGTTTGTTTATTATTTTCCTTAAAGTTACTAACGTGTGTATTTTGTTATTAGTAAGATGTACGAGGCATCCAAGTAAGTGCTTTAATTGTTTAATTGATATTATCATGTTAGGATGTTTTATGATTCCTTGTATCATGTTAGGATGTTTTTCTTAATTTGATGTTTAGGGTGACAACAATAAATTCTTAGAATCATGTTTAGGGTAAAGAATATAATATCAAGTATGATTAAAAGTATGATGCCTTATATTTTCTTTCCTAATATTCATGTTAGTATCATGTTAGGGTTAAAGATTTGATTTTTATTGCTTAGTGACATGCTAGGGTTTGTTATTAATCTTGTTAGTATCATGCCTAGGATCTTGCTATTAATATTATGCTTTAACATGATTATGATAAATATGATTATTTTAATTATCATTATGATTATTATAATTGTTATAATTATTATGATTATTTATGATTATTATTATGTTGCTTGATGATTTTTATTGTTATTTCTTGATCACACCTTTTATGCATGTTTAAAGGGAATTGGTACTTGTAATCACGCTTATATAAGATAATTAATAATCTTGTTTAGGGTTAATATGATTATAAGTCAAGTGATCGCCAATAATAGTTTATTTATGCATTAAATTCAACCAACATAGATTAAACAGGTTTAGGGTTAATCCTATTGATTGCATGTTAGTTAGAAAGCGCACATGAATATGATCAGAATAAAGTAGAGGCCTATTATTAGGGCAGGTTCAATCTCTTTTAGGTTGGATTTGTACCTTCATCCCCGAACTACCAGTCATGGTTCAAGACCTATTGGAGTTGATGATCTCCTGAATCGTTAAGGGGTGTAACCTTCACCTCGTGAACGGTTTACAAGTTCCTAAAACTTGTTGGCGACTCTTTTGCTCTATCTTCTTTCCCTTTGGACGCCACCGTACTTTACTGTATGATCACAGTGGGGTTCAAGCTAGGGTATTAACGCTTGAAATATTCCCTACAGCTTTTTGGCGACTCTACTGGGGAGGATTTCTATTTTAATTCCTGAAATTTATTTCAGAAATGATTTAGAATGAGTGGATGAGACTCGAAAAGTTCTAAGTATTTCATGTGCGTAATTTTGATTAACATTATTGTCATATGCATAAAAAAGATCTCATTGGAAAGACCATCCGTAATGAGTTAAAACATAGGATTTTTACACGTAGGAAATTTGAGGAATATCTTTCACTACTAGGACCGAAATAACACTGCGCGAAACTGGAAAATTTTATCGAGCACAGAAAGCTGCTGAGGCATGTAGGAATTAGCGTCAGCGAACAGAAGTTAGCGCCAGCATTTTGCCAGAGAGTCCCTGGCAGTGGATAGGGGGGAAAGCTGGGCCGAGCCGAGTGCTTCCAGGCGCTTGAAGAGAGCCCCCTACTATCAGCATGTTCCGCCTGGCAGGCGGAGCGCCATGGCATCCGGCCTTGCCAATTTTAGGCGCAAGGTCGTCCTAGGCTATGGCTACACTTTGTCGGTCCCTAACGAGGGCGACACCATAACCTGGCCGAGCCTGGCCAGCTATCAAGACAAAGCATTCGGCTGCTATGAAGCGGCCTTCCAGGCTGGCCTCCGCTTCCCTCTCAATCCGGCCGTGGAGAGGATCTTGGACGGATACCAACTGGGTATCTGGCAACTTGTACCCAACTCCTGGATCAATATTCTGGGGTACGTTGCCGCCTGTGAGATGCTGCAGGTGGAGGCGAGCTTTGAAGCGTTCGCCCTCATGCACTATCTGAGCAGGGCGCCTGCTAGGGGCGGCGAGGGCTGGTACACCTTGACCACTTGCAAGGGGTACATGATGGCTGTTGGCAAAGAGAACAAGTGGAAAGACTGGAGGACTAAGTTTTACATAGTCAAGTCTGCCGACAGCCGCCTGAACCAAAAGTATAACAGGTGGAATAAGGATCCACCTCTCCTAGCAGGCAGGAGCGCATTGCCGCCTATTCCCAGGCGGGCAAAGGAGGAGATCATGGACGCGGGGTTGTTTACCGTGTCCGTGTGGACGAATGATGAGGGGGACAAGGAGGTCACCCCTTAATGCTATCTCCCTTTGTACAAGTGGTTTGAAGAAGGGACATTCTTAGCCGCTTGTGGGCTAAGTTCTGAAATGCCGAGAGGTAGTCGGCCGTCTGTTTTATATGCAATTTACTTTTGCTTTTCAGTACCTGTTTAATGGTGCTAATCACTTGTTCATTTTTGCAGACAAAGCAATGGAAAAGCTCTCGGCCACAAGGAAGCCGGCTGTATCTGCTGCTCGATACAGGTCGAATGTCTTAAACAGGGCAGAAGTAACCACTCACACCAAAGTGGACGAGCAGAAAACTGGCAGCACCTCCAAGGTAGAAAATTGTTATACTTTCATTTCTGACCAATATTAAATTTGCCCGAATGATTTCTAACTTGCGTTTATCTTGTGTTGATGTAGGGTGCGCCTTCCAAATCTCCTTCAAAACCATCCGACCCTAAAATCCAAAAGACTAGGGCGGGTGATGTGAGCGCATCTGGCAAGGGCGGCCGGAAGCACATTGCTCATAGGCCCAAGAAGGGCCCAGACGCCTCTTCTCTCGAAGCTGAAAAGGAGATCAGCAAACCGGATGCCCAGAGGGCATCGAAGGGTGGCTTTAAGCAACCCACCACTGCTGTCGGCTCAGCAGGAGAGAAGAGGAGCCTGGGGAGAGAGGAGGAACAGAAGGACAACGGTAAAATCCATTCGCCTCTATTGTTCTTCCATTTAGATGTACTTGAGTTATTTTTCTAACTTTCTCTCCTTCTCAGTTCCCTTGCAGAGGCCGACTGTAGTCCAGATGGCTAAGTCCATGCTGAGGGCGGTTGATCCTGACGACAAGGCGTCTGTCAGAGGAGTCGGCACCCTTGACTTGGATGGCATCTTGGGGAACCTCTGCGAGGTATGAGTCTTAGCTCAAGCAAATTTTTTTTTTTTTACTAAGTATTATTTCTTTTTCCGCCTGGTTTTAACCATTCGGCTCTTTTGCAGGCCATGCTGCGCGTCCAAGGGCTCAGGCAACCCCTCAAGGAGAAATCCAAAGAGGTAATAGTCGCTAAAGCTCGGGCCGAGTCCGCCTTGGATCGAGCTCAATTTGATATTGCTCAGAATGAGTATCTGACGCTTGATATGATGTATTCGCAGGCGGAAGCCAATATGCAGGTGAAGAAGGACCTGGACTCGGCCCGCCTGCGCATCACTTCCCTTAAGAAAGAGATTACAACTCTTAAGGAGAAGCTCGAGCCTCTTCAAGATGCCAAAGAAGAGGCAGAGAGAGCCAAGCAGAAGGTGGGCCGCCTAGAGCAGCGCCTCAGCAACCAGGAGCATCAGCTGAAGTCCAAGTTTGAGTCCGTGGCTAATCAAGAGAGAGAGGCTCTTGTTAAGAAAATGATGAGCGATTATGAAGCCATCATGCGGGACACTTGGGCGGCTGTACAGCCGGACTCGGACTATCAGATTTGGAAATCCAAATTTGACGAAGCCAGCAAAGCATTCGACGCTCGCCTGATCACTTAAGCTTTTATGCTTTTCTGCGGCCGAATGGCCATGTACTTTTCTTTTCCGGCCTGCGTGCCGAGTATTTGTATCTTTACCGACCGAGGGGTCGGGTAATTTGACAATCTTTCTGGCTTTGCCAGATAACAATCTTAACCAATCGTCACCTTGGTCTTTTTAATTTGAATCATTCGGCCATTTGGCTGAAGTTATCCATATTGTTGTCCTTTGCATTTTGAATTTTTCATTGCATGTTTTTGGCTAAGTATTATAACCTGTATACCATGCGAATGTTCTTGCCCCTGGACGGATGTCGAGTGGTTTCGGTTTATTGGATTGATTGACTTAGAAATTTTTGATACTTAGCAGAGTATGCATGGTTTCTAAGTCAATCAATCACTATGGTGATTTCCCCAAACCACGCGGCAGACGTCCATCTAGAATTGGCAAACATAAGTGTTCATTCGGCCATTGGCTCGAACTAACTCAAATTTCCAACTTAGCTAATTTGCTAAGGGTAAACCTCCGCCTGTTCTGCCCCATAAGCAAAAACAAGCACCTCCGGCCATAGGCCTCTTTGAGATAAAATGCTAAGTTTGTAACTTAACCAATTTTCTTTAAAAATAATTGTCCGCCTGTCTTGCCCCATAGGCAAGGATCAGGCGTCATCCGGCCAATAGCCTCAATAAGTGCCAAGTAGTTAACTTAGCTTTTATATTAATCAAATATTCCGCCTGTTTTGCCCCTGAGCAATAACAGGCGCATCCGGCTTTATGCCTCGCTTAGCCTCTACTTGTGAAACAGTGACCATTTCTGAACTGCGCTAGATAGAAAATTCAGGTCTTTTAGATTTCACTTTCGATTAAAACAAACGACTGCGAATGCTGCCTTAGCATTCGGTAGGGCCGCTTGATATATTCGTAGAGCAATGTGCCACCCAAATGGGAGATGCTTCTCCTCGACGAATTCGCCCAAATGGACGTCGCCGGTTATCTGACTCATGTTGGAGCAGACGGTCATACTCATGTTGGAGCAGACTGTGACCATTCGGTCTCTTTTTGTTTATTAACATCCGGCCATGGGCCTCATCATGATTTTATCTGGCCTTAGGCCTCTTAAATGATTAAGTAAATATTCGTCAAGTGTTGGTGTAAACTTGATGAATTTCGTAGGGACGACTGTTCTAGAACAATCGGTTCCTTCAGAAGGATTGGAGCGTCTGCTGTTGAGACAAACGCTCTACAAATGTATTGGCCGTCTGTATTGTATACAGGCGACACTAAGAGCTTAAATAAAAAGACAAGTTGGGAAATGAAGGCATATTCTCATCAACAATACGTGAAATTTACAAAATTGAGGTTTTTACATTCGTACTTAGAAGTAGTACTTTTTGAAGTTGTCTACATTCCAAGTTCTGGGAAGTTGCCTGCCGTCTGGGTCTTCTAGGCGGTAGGTGCCGTCTCTTACTTCCTCATAGATTTGGTAGGGGCCTTCCCAATTTGGGGTTAGCTTTCCCTGTTTATTCGCCCTACCGACTGCCTCCATTTTCCGTAGCACAAAGTCCCCCACTTTGAGAGGACGCTTGTGCACTCTTTTGTTGTATGCCCGAGTCATTTTCAGACGGTATATCTCATGACGCAAGGCAGCATTGCCCTTGCGCTCTGGAAGTGAGTCCAATGCTAGGCGCATGGCCTCCCAATTTGCCTCTTCATCATACAATATGATTCGAAGGGTCGGCTCATAGTGCTCAATGGGCAGAACAGCTTCTGCACCATACATCATTAGGAATGGGGTTTCTCCCGTTGCCCCTTTAGCAGTCGTTCTGATGGACCAAAGGACGTGTGGTAATTCATCCGCCCAAAGGCCACCAGCCCGCTCAATTTTCTTTTTAATCCCGTCTGAGATTAACTTGTTGAAGGCTTCGACCTGGCCGTTTGCTTGCGGCCAGCCGACTGATGCGAAGAAGCTTGATACCCCCTGGTCTCCCAGCAAAGTCTTGAGTTGAGGCGTCTCAAATTGAGGACCATTGTCAAAAACCATAGACATGGGCACCCCGAACGAGTGATTATGTTCCTCCAGATAAAGGAAATGACGTCTTTAGTCTTGATGTTTTTGACTGCCTCAGCCTCTACCCACTTGGTAAAGTAATCCACAGCCACCAATATATAGCGCTTGCCGCCTGGTGCAGTTGTATATGGCCCCAGAATGTCCATGCCCCATTTGGCAAAGGGTATTGGGCTGTGGACGGCCGTCAGGTCTGTAGCCGAACGATGGATGAGCTTGCCAAACTTTTGGCACTTGTCACATTTTTTCACCATTTCCATGGCATCCGACTCCAGAGTTGGCCAAAAGTAAAGCCGCCTGGCCTTGGCCGCGAGGGATCTGCTGCCTATATGGGAGGCGCAGAATCCCGAATGCAACTCTTCGAGAACTTCCTTTCCCTTTTCAGGGGTAACACACTTCAACAGGGGTTTCAAAAAGCCATCCCTGAAGAGCTCTCCTTGTCGCACCTCGAAGTTAGCTGCTCGTTTTTTTGGAACAGCCGCCTCCCGTGGTGAGTTAGGGAGCGTGCCGTCTGCAAAATAGGCCCGGATGCTGTCCATCCAGGTTGAGCTTCGGTCAAGAATTCCAATGGGGTCTTCCTCAGATATACTTCTTTTTTCCATGACCTCCCAGAAGACTGACCGAGGCGTTTCACAGGAGGCGGATGATGCCAACTTGGACAGAGCATCCGCCTGATTGTTTGAAGACCTGGGCACTTGAGTTAGATGAAATTCTTCAAGTGACCCAACTTCACTCTTGACCGCCTGCAAATATTTTATCATGGCCGGATGAGTGGCCTCGTACGTTCCATTAACTTGGAGTACGACCAGTTGAGAATCAGAGCAGGCGGATATCTTCTTCGCCCCTGCCGCCTTGTAATACCGGATGCCGGCCAGCAGGGCCTCATACTCGGCCTCATTATTAGAGACCTGAAACTTGAACCGTAGTGCGTATTCGTACTTATCTCCTTTAGGAGATTGACAGATAATCCCCGCACCACAGCCATTCACAGTGGAGCTCCCATCCACATACACTTTCCAAACCTGGTGTAATCCCCCGTATTTTTAAATATTTTATAAATGAAAATTTATTTTATTTATAATATTTATTTGTTATTTTTCATAATTTAATTTCAAAAGTTTCAAATTATTAATCTGGGTCGAAAATTATTTGAACAAATTATTTTATGCACCTCTATTCTACAATTTATGTCCAATCATACAAGCCTAACCCATTTGTTTACTTAATCGACCCATTATTTTTATGAGGCCCAATCTTTCTTTTTACCCTACAGTAATTCTCTCCTATAAATATCCCATGAATCCCCAAAAATTTCCCACACAAAAAGGTTAGTCTTATTTTCATCCTCCTTTGTTTCATTATTTTGCTTATTGTTAATTTAATTGTTTTGGGTTTTGATTTTAGTATAAAGATTATATTTTTAGTATCAAATTATATTTTAATGGTATAAAGATTATAAATTTCAGATTATATTTATGTTATAAATTTCATATTTTATGAATTATAAACCTAGGGTTTCAATTTATTGAAAATCATGATTTTAGGGTTTTATGAACAATTGATTTAGGGCTTTATAGTAATGATGTTTTGAAATTTTGGTGATTATAACTACTGATTAGTTTAACTTAATTCCAGATTATTTTGAACACATAGATTCGTGTTTTAATTTTTAGATTTCCGTTCGTTAATATTAATCCCGTTTTAATCCCGATCAGGTTCTAAACTCATCCGATTTTGACAAAAAAGTAGTGTTTTCCATGTGGAAATCACGTTTTAAGAAAGTCTCACTACCTTTGGTAGTAAGCACCACCCTCTCGAGGCCAAATTCAGCCTCTAAATATGATTTTCGGGCAGTTTTTGATTTTAACGAAGTTTTTACATACTTAAAATATTATCCTTGAGTTTGATTAATAAAATTAATTATGTTTAAAGTTAATTAAGCATAAATATATGTTTTTATTGAAGTTTCAAGTGTTGGAAATAGTTTCTAAGTACTACTTTTGATGTTTTATAAAGAGGGTTTAATCACCCATTAAAAAGAGAGATTTTAGGGGTTTTTATATAATTTTCAGATTTTATTAGACTTTGAACTTGCTGTAATTTCATGTATAAGAGTTTGTATTTTAAGGTTTTTATGAAGAAAAATTTAAATAACTATATATAAGCCTTTAATTTTAACAAAAGGGAAGGTTTTAAAGTGTTGTTTGATTTGGATTTTGAAGGTTTTAAAGTAAGTTAGTATTGCTGTAAATTTAATTGATTGGGTATTGATTGAGATGTTATTATTTGGCTTAGGAGAGGAGTTTATTGAAGGTGATTTCTAGTTAGTAAAGTGGCATACCAATTCGTTTGCTCAAGGTACGTACAAGTTACAAAACCTTGCTTTTAGGTGCATGTTTAAGGACGGATCGAGAACTTAGTATCATGTCTAGGGATGACTGGGTTAAATTGTTTGGTTATACATTGTGAATTTCCTTTGACGTGCACTATTCCTTATTGTAATTATTGGTTATGTTCTAATTATGCAAGGTGCGCTTAGAGGCAAAGGTATGTGATTGGTGAAATGACTTAATTATTACTCATTCATGATTTAATGAAATAGGATGAGTAAAGGAATGGTTCATGTCTTATAAGACAAGGTTAAGAGTTTGGGGTGCCTTATGCACTCAAGGTGTTTATACACCGAGGCAGTAAAGGAATAAATAATAAATGTTGCTTGCCACTAATAAATCAAGAATTGAAATTGAAAAGTTGTTTTACTTGATTGAATTGATATTGGATTGATTGTATTGTTATGCATATGAGTCATCACCAAGTCTAAACCTGTAAATCACGTAAAGTGCAAGATGGATGAGCAATAAAACTCTGGATTGGTGCACTTCTGGAGTAATGACAATCAGGGGTTGGGGTACATGGGGTATTAGCCGTGTACTTTTCTCGAGGCCGTCTGATCTACGAGTCTCTTATTTCAAATATTTTTCAAAACTAGGAGTTAGGTGAGATCTCATACTAACTACGGTCACGGAGTCGCGCCCGTGGTCGTTGGATGTTTATTGATGTTTCCGAAAGGAGGCATGGGGTTTTTCTTTTATTGATGTTCCAAATGGAGCATGGGTTGGACAACCTTGTCTATTGCGTAATCCAATGAATAAAAATAATGATTTACCTATTGTTAATTAATGGAGTCTTAGTAATATAAATAGTTGAGTCGTGTGTTGAGTCTATAATTTAATGATGCATGATGATTGATTATTAGTAGCATGTTATGGAATTCTTAATTTATTTTGCAGCCTGTATGTACTCAGCTTTGCTGATTGCGTGCTTTGTGTGTCTTTCTTTGGTCATGGCCTTCGCCTTTCAATGACCCTGTGACGATCCAATTTTTACACTTGTAATATTGGGGAGCAGAATTACCACAGGTTCTTACACATGCAGCATTCATCAGGGTTGTGGGATCTTGAGTAGAGAGTTGGTTGTTTCATTTTATTTCTTTTGCAAGTTTGAATTTATTTTAATTCGATTTTATTCGACACTATTTCTTTTGGGTTTGAATTTATTTGAACACTGAATTTAATCACTTACTACTTTTATTTGGTTTTTGAATAAGGGCCTTAATGGTTCCAAGTTGTATGACTTAATTTGGTTTCATTCGTTGGTTTTGAAACTTATTTAAAACTGATTTAGTTTTTCCGCTGCTATTTTCTGATAAAGCCTTAACGTTTGAACACGTGGCGGTAGCACGCCAGTAATTCTCTTGGATTTTGTTCAGGTTATTCACAGGTTTAAAGAGAGAATTATTGGGGTGTTACAAAGTGGTATCAGAGCTTAGGTTCGATTTAATTACCACTAAAGTTACTTTAAAGTTTTTAGGCGCCTAACGTTTTAAATCTTATGATTTTAGATTTTATGACGTGATTTAAGGTTAAACTTTAATTTCAAAAAAAATTATTTTATTATAATTAAAATAATTTGCCATTTTAAATAAAATTTATGTATTTTTATAAATTACTATGTTATTAATTATTTTTGAAATTAGTTGAATCTGCGTACTTATTTTATTCTTTGATCCTTAGTATTATTTATTTTATTTTATGTGTGAGATTTGGGTAGTCTTAAGAAGGGCATATAGGATAGATGATTTCTTTCTATGTGCATTATAATTTAATTCTTGATGCCATTTATTTTGAATGTAGTTTTTATGCAAGTTATATTTAATTGTATATGTTTTATATAATCGTGCAAATTTGGGTGTTGTGATCACCTAGAATCATGTGTAAGGATTAAAGAATACAATATAGATTAATTTGTGATGATTTGTGCAATGTAATGTGTATGTATGGATGATCATTATATGAAGCATGTAATTATGTGACTATTTGGTTATGCTTATTCAATGATGTTATTTATTTGGTGCTTTAGGTTATTGGTAAGATCTATATTTTTATTATTTAATATCTCCTTCAATTTTTGCAACCAATGAATGTTTATTTGAGAAACCTTATGACCAAATTAGGAATATACTTGGAGAATTGATGATTTATTTGGTGATGATAACTACGCAAGAGGAGTGTATGAATTTTGCTCTGGTCAAGCCGCATACTTTAAGGAGAGTGGAGACCTTGCTTTTTTGTAGAACTAGGTAGTGAAAGATGAGTTTTTGTTGTTTTGAATTGCCTTGAGAATTTGAGGAGCATAACTTTGGTGGGAAGAGAATGGGGATACGATTCGTGAGACAATTGACTTTCGTTGGGAGAATTTGAAAACCAAGTTGGAGAGAAGAAAATTTTGAGGAGCCCATGGATTTATAAACATGGAAATATAAATTAGGCCTTTTGGGTTAATAATGTATTAACAATCATTATGGATTTAATGAATCGAGTATTTCCATGATTACAGTAATTCGATATATATATGGCTTTATTAATGATATCTTAGCTTGCTATACTTGAAGAGTGAGGAGAATTATAATAGACATTTGAGGATTCTGTGACATTTTAGGGATGACTTGTAATATGCTCAGTTTTCGAAGTGTGGATTTTTATTAATGAAAGTAAGTTTCATTTTGGGACAAAAAAATTCAAGTGGTGAGTAAGTGGTCTACACCTAACAATGTGACCGATATAAGTTGTTTGTTGGGATTAGATGTTTAAAGAGGGCTGTAAAGGACTTTTGAGGATTGTTGTATATACATTGATGAAAGAGAGTTAGTTTGAATGAGATGAGAAGTGTAAACAAGCCTTTTAACTCTTAAAGAACATTTAATCGTTGCACTTGTTTTAGCCTTGCCTAATAGGAGTGGTGGCCTTGAAGTTTTTACTTAATGGATGTGTGTTGCAACAAAATGGAAAAAAAATGATAATGCTTCTTGCCAAGACAAATCTTATGAGACCAATTACCCTATCATGATCTTGAGATTGCGTATATATTGTTTACATTGGAGATTCATTTGAAATACAGTGTCACCTGTAAGATTTTTACAGCTCTTAATAGCCTTCGGTTGTTAGCTAAGGAGAGCTAAAGGGATTATTGTTGAGTGCCTATGAATTGAACTATTCAAATTTGAGGAAATTATAGAATAACAAGTTCTGGATAAATTATTGCAGAAAGAAGAAATGAAAAAGAAATGCCTAATGATATTATTGTGGTGAGTTACGGGGGCGTAACTCTTTTCTTTAAGAGGGGTAGAATGCGATGTAATTTCGCGCTTTTTACCTCAATTATGCTATTTATTGCTTGAGTTTGCATTATTTTGCTTATTAATATGCACTATTGTTGTATTTACATGCAATTAAAGTATGTAAACTTTGGCCAAGTATGAGTCTATTAAGCATAAAGTTCAGTTTGTTGAGTGTGCATGTTGAGAATCAATCAATTTACAGCAATATAAAACACAAAAGTTTGAATGGTTTTGGAAAATTTATGGCTTTTGGGTTAAGTTTCGAGGGCGAAACTTCTTTTAAGAGGGGTAGATTGTAATCCCCCGTATTTTTAAATATTTTATAAATGAAAATTTATTTTATTTATAATATTTATTTGTTATTTTTCATAATTTAATTTCAAAAGTTTCAAATTATTAATCTGGGTCGAAAATTATTTGAACAAATTATTTTATGCACCTCTATTCTACAATTTATGTCCAATCATACAAGCCTAACCCATTTGTTTACTTAATCGACCCATTATTTTTATGAGGCCCAATCTTTCTTTTTACCCTACAGTAATTCTCTCCTATAAATATCCCATGAATCCCCAAAAATTTCCCACACAAAAAGGTTAGTCTTATTTTCATCCTCCTTTGTTTCATTATTTTGCTTATTGTTAATTTAATTGTTTTGGGTTTTGATTTTAGTATAAAGATTATATTTTTAGTATCAAATTATATTTTAATGGTATAAAGATTATAAATTTCAGATTATATTTATGTTATAAATTTCATATTTTATGAATTATAAACCTAGGGTTTCAATTTATTGAAAATCATGATTTTAGGGTTTTATGAACAATTGATTTAGGGCTTTATAGTAATGATGTTTTGAAATTTTGGTGATTATAACTACTGATTAGTTTAACTTAATTCCAGATTATTTTGAACACATAGATTCGTGTTTTAATTTTTAGATTTCCGTTCGTTAATATTAATCCCGTTTTAATCCCGATCAGGTTCTAAACTCATCCGATTTTGACAAAAAAGTAGTGTTTTCCATGTGGAAATCACGTTTTAAGAAAGTCTCACTACCTTTGGTAGTAAGCACCACCCTCTCGAGGCCAAATTCAGCCTCTAAATATGATTTTCGGGCAGTTTTTGATTTTAACGAAGTTTTTACATACTTAAAATATTATCCTTGAGTTTGATTAATAAAATTAATTATGTTTAAAGTTAATTAAGCATAAATATATGTTTTTATTGAAGTTTCAAGTGTTGGAAATAGTTTCTAAGTACTACTTTTGATGTTTTATAAAGAGGGTTTAATCACCCATTAAAAAGAGAGATTTTAGGGGTTTTTATATAATTTTCAGATTTTATTAGACTTTGAACTTGCTGTAATTTCATGTATAAGAGTTTGTATTTTAAGGTTTTTATGAAGAAAAATTTAAATAACTATATATAAGCCTTTAATTTTAACAAAAGGGAAGGTTTTAAAGTGTTGTTTGATTTGGATTTTGAAGGTTTTAAAGTAAGTTAGTATTGCTGTAAATTTAATTGATTGGGTATTGATTGAGATGTTATTATTTGGCTTAGGAGAGGAGTTTATTGAAGGTGATTTCTAGTTAGTAAAGTGGCATACCAATTCGTTTGCTCAAGGTACGTACAAGTTACAAAACCTTGCTTTTAGGTGCATGTTTAAGGACGGATCGAGAACTTAGTATCATGTCTAGGGATGACTGGGTTAAATTGTTTGGTTATACATTGTGAATTTCCTTTGACGTGCACTATTCCTTATTGTAATTATTGGTTATGTTCTAATTATGCAAGGTGCGCTTAGAGGCAAAGGTATGTGATTGGTGAAATGACTTAATTATTACTCATTCATGATTTAATGAAATAGGATGAGTAAAGGAATGGTTCATGTCTTATAAGACAAGGTTAAGAGTTTGGGGTGCCTTATGCACTCAAGGTGTTTATACACCGAGGCAGTAAAGGAATAAATAATAAATGTTGCTTGCCACTAATAAATCAAGAATTGAAATTGAAAAGTTGTTTTACTTGATTGAATTGATATTGGATTGATTGTATTGTTATGCATATGAGTCATCACCAAGTCTAAACCTGTAAATCACGTAAAGTGCAAGATGGATGAGCAATAAAACTCTGGATTGGTGCACTTCTGGAGTAATGACAATCAGGGGTTGGGGTACATGGGGTATTAGCCGTGTACTTTTCTCGAGGCCGTCTGATCTACGAGTCTCTTATTTCAAATATTTTTCAAAACTAGGAGTTAGGTGAGATCTCATACTAACTACGGTCACGGAGTCGCGCCCGTGGTCGTTGGATGTTTATTGATGTTTCCGAAAGGAGGCATGGGGTTTTTCTTTTATTGATGTTCCAAATGGAGCATGGGTTGGACAACCTTGTCTATTGCGTAATCCAATGAATAAAAATAATGATTTACCTATTGTTAATTAATGGAGTCTTAGTAATATAAATAGTTGAGTCGTGTGTTGAGTCTATAATTTAATGATGCATGATGATTGATTATTAGTAGCATGTTATGGAATTCTTAATTTATTTTGCAGCCTGTATGTACTCAGCTTTGCTGATTGCGTGCTTTGTGTGTCTTTCTTTGGTCATGGCCTTCGCCTTTCAATGACCCTGTGACGATCCAATTTTTACACTTGTAATATTGGGGAGCAGAATTACCACAAGTTCTTACACATGCAGCATTCATCAGGGTTGTGGGATCTTGAGTAGAGAGTTGGTTGTTTCATTTTATTTCTTTTGCAAGTTTGAATTTATTTTAATTCGATTTTATTCGACACTATTTCTTTTGGGTTTGAATTTATTTGAACACTGAATTTAATCACTTACTACTTTTATTTGGTTTTTGAATAAGGGCCTTAATGGTTCCAAGTTGTATGACTTAATTTGGTTTCATTCGTTGGTTTTGAAACTTATTTAAAACTGATTTAGTTTTTCCGCTGCTATTTTCTGATAAAGCCTTAACGTTTGAACACGTGGCGGTAGCACGCCAGTAATTCTCTTGGATTTTGTTCAGGTTATTCACAGGTTTAAAGAGAGAATTATTGGGGTGTTACACCTGGTCCGTATTGTCCGGAACAACCGACCTTGTCATTTTGACAATAAAGTCAGCGAATGCTTGTCCCTTTATTGCCTTCCTTGGTTCGTAAGTGATTTCTAATCCTTGCATTTCAATCGCCCATTTGAGCATTCGTCCAGAAGACTCCAAGGTTGTGAGTGGCCGTTTGATCGGTTGGTCAGTATAGACCTCTACCGCATGCGCCAAGAAGTAAGGTTTAAGCTTCTTGATGGCCATGTAAAGGGCAAGGCCGAATTTCTCAACCATGGGGTACCGAAGCTCCGCATTTCTCAAAACATGGCTTATGAAATACACCGGGAGCTGGATGCCGTCTCTTTCAGCTAAGAGGACAGCACTAAGGGCATGATCAGAGACGGCTAAGTACATGAAGAGCTTCTCTTTAGGCAAAGGGCTGACAAGCCTCGGCAAAGAGTTCAGATGAGTTTTTAGCCTTTGAAAGGCCGCCTCTGCATCATCCCCCCATTCAAAGTTTGTCTTCTTTTTGATTTCCTGGAAAAAGTAGAGACACTTGTCGCCTGAACGGCTGAGGAATCTCCCCAGGGCCGCCAGACAACCTGTTAGTTTTTGCACTTCCTTCACAGTACGGGGCGACTGCATGTCGATCACCGCCTGTATTTTCTCAGGGTTGGCCTCTATTCCCCTTTGGTCAATCAAAAATCCGAGAAACTTCCCAGACTCAACACCAAAGACACACTTTTTTAGGTTAAGCATGACCTTGTGCCGCCTGAGTGTGGCGATTGTTTCTCGGAGATCAGCAAGGTGATCCGCCTGCTGTTTGGATTTGACTATCATATCATCAATGTACGCCTCTACATTCCTTCCGATTTGATTAATGAAGACCGTATTAATCATTCGTTTGAAGGTAGCAGACGCATTATTCAAACCAAACGACATCACCGTATAGCAGAACAACCCCTGATCAGTGACGAATGCCGTCTTTTCTTGATCTTTTTTCACAGGGGGATCTGATGGAAACCTGAATAGGCGTCCATGAAACTCATCAGGGCATGTCCGGCTGTTGAGTCGACCAGACTGTCGATCTTAGGCAGTGGATAGCTATCCTTTGGACATGCCTTGTTGAGGTCTGTGTAATCAACACACATCCGCCAAGTTCCATTCGGCTTTTTTACTAACACAACGTTAGCTACCCACTCAGGGAAGTTGCACGGCCGAATGAACTTGGCATCTAACAGCTTTTTTACTTCGGCAGCTGCCGCCTGACTTCTTTCTTCGCTGTGGTTTCTTTTCTTTTGCCGGATGGGCTTATTTTTAGGATCCACGGCGAGTTTGTTGACAGCGAGATCCGGGCTGATGCCTGGCATCTCCTCCACTTCAAAGGCAAAGATGTCTTTGAATTCCTTGAGCAGCTGGTGAAGGTTTTCACCCAACTTTGCAAAGGCAATCGTCCCCACCTTAACAGTCCGCTCTGGACGGCTATCATCCAGAGGGATATCAATGTGCTCACCAGTAGGCTGGGGACGAAGATCATCCGACCTTTCCCCGGTCAGTGATTGCTATTGCTTTTCTTTTTTGACCACCACCAGCTGATCAGTCTTTCTTTTCTTTCCGGCTGGTGGGGCCGACTGTTCTTCCTCGACATCGTCGAGGTCAATCATTTTCTTGCCCCGGCCGGATGCTGCGGCCGCAGGCTTGACGTCCGAGAGATAACACTCTCGAGCCGTCTTTTGGTCCCCATTAAGGGAACCAACTGTTCCATCATCCTTCTCATACTTGAGTAGCATGAGAGCAGGGATGATGACGGCCTTACACTCATTAAGAGTGGGTCGGCCAAAGATGAGGTTGTAAGCCGTGAGCTCTTCAACCACTAGGAAACGGATGGTCATGTGCCGACCGTCTCCCCTGCTTCCCAGGCGGACAGGTAGGTCAATTCGTCCGACTGGGTGCACAAGTCCTCCTCCAAACCCAACTAAGGTGTGGGTGACCTCCATCATGCTATCCGGTTTGTACTTGAGATTGGACAAGCATTTGAGGCTGATGAGGTCAGAGGAACTTCCTGTGTCAATCCGAATTCGGCCAACCAGCTGGTTGGCGACTTTACACTCAATGACAACAGGGTCATCATGCGGCCGACGGACTTTGCCTCTGTCCTGTTCGGTGATGACAACTTTAGGGAAGGTGAATGTGCTAGCTGTATCCCCCTCCTCAACAGAATTGACCATCTTTCTTAGATGGTCCTTGGTACCCCGAATGGTCGGGCCACCACCGGCAAATCCGCCTGCTATGGTGTACACCGGTTCTTCATCAGTTTCGGCACTCACAGCAGGCTGGGGAGTCTTTTTCTTGGACTGCCCCGGATTTGCTTTTGAAGTCACTTTGGACTTCACATAGGACTTCAGCTGTCCTTTGTCGGCCAGACGGTCGAGCTCCCGCTTGAGACTAAAGTAGTCGTTCGTGTCATGGCCAACATCCTCATGGAAATGGCAATGCTTGTTCTTGTTCCGATTTTCAGCGGAACCTTTCATAGCAGTCGGCTTTTCAAGAGTTAGCCGATCCTTAATTTCCAAAAGGATGGAGCAGCAGTCCTTGTGGAATTCGTACCTTGGGACGTACGGTTTCCACTCTTTTATCTTCTTCTAGGCCGGTTGATCAGAGTTATCAATGGCCCAGACTTGCTTTTTCTTTTTTCTCTCTTCTGGCTTAGGAGCCGGCTGAGCAGGCCGACTCTCTTTCTGCCGGTCGAACTACTTATGGTCCGACTGCTTATTGGAGGAGCAGAGTTCGGTCGCCTGTATGTAGGCTTCCGCCTCTCGCAAGGCTCCTTGTAGGGTAAAGATTTATTTGCGGACGAGTTCGTACTTAAAAGTAGACCCGTCCTTCAGACCCTTAAAGAAGTCTGTGAAGGCGACCTCATCAGACAGCCCATGAATCTGGATTCGGACCAGATTGAACCGCCTGACGTAGGATCGCAAACCTTCTCTATCTCCCTGCTGTACATTACCCAAGTCAAGACTTGTCTTTTTGGCAGGGATGTTCATAGAGAAGTTTGATGCAAACAAGAACGCAAGCGTCTTGAAGCTATTTATGCAGCCATCCGGCAGGTTGCCAAACCACTACTGGGCTATGCCCTTCAGGGTGGCTGGAAAGCAACGACACCATGCGGCATCATCCAACCCCTGTAAATACATGAGGTGGGTGTATGCCAACAGGTGGTCCTCTGGGTTGGAAGTCCCGTCATAGGCTCCAACCAGAACGTTTTTAACTTTATCCGGCTGCACGGCTTCAGTTATTTCTCTGGAGAAAGCAGAGGGTTGATCTCCAAGGTTTTGCAGCCTAAGCTGCCAGTCCATCGGCTGATAGCCGTATGCCGCCTGTCCTCCATAGAGGGTAGGGTGCATGTAAGGTACGACTGGCGCCTGGTATAATGGCTGTGCCATGTACTGGGCGGACTGAATCACATGCGGCCCAGACTGAACCCTTTGGCTGCTTGCTGGGGTCTCATGTACAGACTGGGAACACCTCACAGAGGTATTCCGAAAGCTATCAGGATAAGTCGACGTTGAAGCCGACTCTGATTTCTGGGTTCTCCTCTCCTCAATGTATTGCTGAGCGTCAGAGAACGTTTTCTTGCTACCATCCGGCTGTATGTGCCGGATGGGTTTTCTTGCGCCCGTTTCTAGGAAACGGAGCCGGCTAAGGTCAAATTGGGGCCTGGCCTTCTCCTTAGGAACAGGATGAGGAGTCGGCTGACGGTCCCTGACCGACTTCTGTTTGCCAGCTTGGGCTGGCTTCTTGGCCGACTGCTCCTTTCTAGGAGTAGGCGACTTCTTTGAGGCGAGCTGCTTGATTTCACCCCTGAGGCTGCTTAGGAGTGATATTAGCTCATCCCGAGTGACGGGAGTTGATCCTGCAGCTTGGGAAGGATCAACCGGCCGCCCCGATGGATTTTTTGGCTGACCAACAGTTTTGCTTGGTCCTGCCTGAACATGGGGACGCTCTCGCCGTTCCTTACTGCGGATGCGTTTAGAGATGAGGGATCTATTTGGATCCACATAGGTTTCGACATCAGCGTCGTCACCTGAGTCATGGTCCGTTTGGACCAGTACATCATTTGGAGGCCGAATGGCCTCCGGATTTGGTACAGGTTCTTGTGAAGCCATTTCAGAGGTACTCTCCCCACAGACGGCGCCAAATGTTTTGGGGTTTTTGTCCCTCGGGAGAGTTACAACACTGAAACTGGATTCAACTGAGGACGCCTATACCTGCAAAGCAAACGGACCTCCGGATGGTTTGGGGTCCGCCTCCGAAGATTAAGTCAGCAAACGTTCGGAAATAAAACGTGTGGAAGTAAAGTTATCTGCTTGGATTCCAAGCTCAGGTAAAGTGAGATGAGTGACGTATTGTCTCGTATTGCGTGTCAAAAATTCTCTCTCTGTCATATATGACATAATGTCCCTATTTATAGGGTCCTTTTGAGAAGTGTGCCTTCCTAGGATCTGGTGACCTAGGAATTAGGTCACGCCGTTTTGCGGCGCCTCGGGATTTGGGCCTTAGAAGGCCGCCATCCCAGGGCCAATGCCTGAGTGACACGTGTCACTGTGCCCAAAGGGTTTTGAAGCACTTTTTGCGTGACACGTGTCGCTGTGCCCAAAGGGTTTTGAAGCACTTTTTGCGTGACACGTGTCGCCACCTGAATGGTCCCTGCTGGACCTTCAGTCCACATAGGACGGAAAAGAGTCCACCCTCCACGTGTCATTATTCCATAGGTCCAAATGGCACCTATACGGAGGACACGCGACACTTTCTGATTGGGCCATCTGGCCGGGTATAAAATACCCAAATCAGCTGTGATGGGTTTTCGGTTATGGTGGGCGAAGGGAGTGCGTGTGGTGGATGGTGGCGAAGGGAGTGTTTGTGGTGACTTGCTGCTGGGCTGCGTGAGGGGAGAATGTGCGCTGGTGGTGGTGGTGCGGTGGTGGATGTGGGGCAAGTGCCGGATTAGTTTTAGGAAATTATTTTTTTTTGTTTTTATTTTCTTTTTTTTTCCAACCAATTACATATTGACACGTGTGCAAAAAAAAATAATTCACAAATGTTAACCTGATTAACCGGTTTCAGGTAAATAGGGTGCAATAGAAATTAAGACCCCCTAAAGTTGGGAGTGATAGATAATAATCCAAAGTTCGGATTAATTTGGGCGGACGAGGCAAAGTTCAGATTAATGGGAGCAATTTTTCCAATTAAATAATTGAAAGAGAGATTTGGGACCAAACTCTCAGAAATTAAACCTTTCACGTCTAGGGCGAAGGCAACTTCAAACTTGGCTAGGTGTTTCTGAATCTAATGAATGCGGAATTTTGTATTTAGGAGAAAGCTAGTTTAGAAGAGAGAGAGAGAGAGAGAGTAATCAAGAAAATCTTGATGAGAGTTGGTGAATGAAAACGGAGTTTTTAGGATGCTATTTATAGAGAAAATCAGCCAAAAAGATAGAAAAACCAAAACAGAGTTCTGACGCGCAAAACGAGGTTAGCGCCAGACGCTGACGTTAGCGCCAGACGCCAAGCTTAGCGTCAGGCGCTAATGCTGGCGTTTGGCGCTGACTAAGTTTTTGACGCGTTTTCTTAAAATGAGATAGAAATTGCTGTACAGAAGGATAAAATCGTATTTTCCTCAAAAACGTTCTTTTATTCTGATTAAAACTCTAAATAGTCAACAAAAGTCAATTTATCAATGCTAATCGAATTAGGAATGAAAAGAACCTTCTAGAAGAATCTAGAAGACTAAAACCATTCCTAATTGCATTAGGAATGATAAATCTATGTTAGGTCCTCCTCTAGATCATTGGGCCGCACATAAGGCTCAAATCAAGCCCAGTTCAGTAAATTGGCCACAACTTCCTCAATATTTGTTGGGGTTTGGTGAGTCCGACTCACCGCGGAAACAACCCCGACCCGAGGAACCACTCGCAATAATTAAAATCATAAAGCATAAATAAATAATCACAAAGAAAAGATAACGAATCTTACCCTCGAAGCGAGCTTCGCCAAAAAACCGGGGCTCTTACTTGAAAGCTACGAGCACGCCAAGCGCCACGCCTCCGACGGCATCCACCCACAAAAAGGCGAACACAACTTTAAGGTCCGCTACATTGGGGTTAGCAAGGTCCGACCAAAACCCGAGTGTTATATGAGTTTAAGAGTTTTCCCAAAAATTATGGAATGCTCTTTTTAACTCCCACTCAAGCACTTTACTCCAAATCCCAAGGTTGGTATTTATAGAGGAAAGTATGAGTGAGAATTTCTATCCCATCAATGTGGGATCATGAAATTCCACAAATTAATTTAAAGCTAAATTAAATTAAAATTGCAAACTAATAATAAATCTACAAGTGGCATTACCATGTGAGATGGGTTGGTGAGGACCACATGGAGAGTAGGGGACCATACTTGCTCCCCACTCAATACTCTCCTTGTGCCACATGTCCTCTCCCACTTGCTCCCATATTCCATGCTTCCCCTTAATCCACGGCCCTATGGCCCGAGCCAAGCCACGAGCCAAGCCCGAGCCCGGCCCGAGCCCAGCCCGCACCCAGCCCGCACCCAGCTGCTGCTGTGGCGCGGTGCGGCTGCTGCTGTGCTAGCGTGCCTAGCCGCGGCAGCTAGCTGCTGCACACACCACGTGCTGCGGCTGCTAGCTGCTGCTGGCCGTGGCTGCTAGCACGGTGCGCTAGCATGCACCAGCCAGCCATGCTAGGCTCGGCTTGGTGTTTGCTAGCCACCTTTGCTAGGACATTTTTGCCCCTAGCATTCGGATGCTCGGGGCACTCCGATGCTAGGGGTATTTTGGGAATATGGTCGATTTATTATTATTTTTGCGCGTCTCGTCTTTTATTATTTTGACTCGACTTCCGATGATCGGTTTCGACGCTCTAAGCTCGAATTAGTGACGTCTAAATATTTAACACTCGGGCGACGAATTAATTTCTTCCGAATTAATTCATCGATTTGGTTCGTATATTTTGCTTGGGTGTGACCCGAAGTGTTCAGTCAAGATTAACCTGTAATATTAATTATATTAATATTACTGATCGGAAGCGGCCTCCACCCAGGCATTCCGATCACTTGACCTTACTGAACATATTAGCTTTCTAATAATTCTGAACCCGCTATCAGAATAATACACTTGTTCGAAGGACACCATTCCTTTCAATCTCCCACTTGTCCTTCCGGACAAGTGTGCATTTAGTGTATAGCTCTTATCCTATGTCTCTTCATGTCTCTTCATGAACTACAGAGTAAGATTACTAGTCACCTCTGTTACGTCCAGAAGTGTTTCTCGAAATCCGAGTTTGACTGTCAATAAGCAGATGATTTCTAAAATCCATCTGAGCACGGCCATGCATTTTTCACAGTCTCGCTCTTCGAGAGGCCTTGTAAACAACAAGACATGTTCCCTATTGTTAGTAGGGGGACATTTCCAGTCTTGTAATGTAGCTTCTCTTACTAAGAGGACTCACCCGCCTGATATCTGTCTTTATAATCCCCAGTTACGGCAGACGTTTGGCGGATACCAAAGCGGACCAGTACTCAAACAAGAGATCTCCCACTACTCATGGTCAAAGGAAAAGAGTTCCGATAGTAATAATGAGAAAATACTTATGACGATTTTTAAATCTCTTAAAGTATCCTCATAGGTCGATCCAGTATGGTTCTAAACCAATACCTGTGCAAATGATTTATATCCTCATAGCACAAGAAACGGTGCTACAAATCATACTACACACTAATCTCTGATGGTCATCAATCGTCCACAAAATATGACCTTGATTAGGGATAATTTTCGATTAAAATATTCAATGTTCACTTAATAGGTGTTTCTTTATCCAAGCCATTGACTTGATACCCTATTTTGAATATTTATTAAAATCGAATGGACTCATTATTTAATTCTAAACCACAATTAAATAGAGACGGAGTGATTTAAATTGCATGAAAATTTTAATTACTCCAAAACTGAATGGTTCATCATGGTGCTTTACATCAACATTGTTCAAAATTTGATTAAAACACTATAAAATGGAATTCAAAGCCAGTTCACGACATCCTTGATTCCCATTGCCTCAATGTGTTTGTTGTGCTTCACTTGAGACAAAGGTTTAGTAAGTGGATCAGCTACATTGTCATCCGTTCCCACTTTGCAAATTCTGATTTCACCTTTTGTCTTCCATTCTCGAATCATGTGAAATCGCCTCTTGACATGTTTGACCTTCTGATGTTCTCGTGGCTCTCTAGCCTGAGCAATAGCTCCATTGTTGTCACAATAGAGGTCTGTTGGACCCTTGATGGAGGGTACAACACCAAGTTCATCAATGAACTTGCGAATCCAAACTGCCTCCTTGGCTGCCTCAGATGCTGCCAAGTACTCGGCTTTAGTTGTAGAATCAGCGGTTGTGCTTTGCTTTGCACTCTTCCAACTAAACGCTCCTCCATTGAGAGAAAATATATATCCTGATTGTCACTTGAAGTCGTCTCTGTCTGTTTGGAAGCTTGCGTCAGTATATCCCTCAACAACCAATTCATCTTTACCACCATAGACCAGGAATTTATCCTTGTTCCTTTTCAGGTACTTTAGAATATTCTTGGCCGCAGTCCAATGCGCCTCTCCTGGGTCTGATTGGTATCGGCTCGTAGCACTTAAGGCATACGATACATCTAGCCTAGTACATATCATGGCATACATGATCGATCCAATAAGCGAAGAATACGGAATTCGACTCATCCTTTCTCGCTCATCAGGTGTCTTTGGACACTGCTTCTTGCTTAAGGTTATGCCATGTGACATGGGTAGGTGCCCTCTCTTGGCTCCTTCCATTTGGAATCGAGCCAGTACCTTATCGATGTAAGTACTCTGACTCATTCCTATCATCCTTTTTGATATATCCCTATAGATCTTGATGCCTAATATGTACTGAGCCTCTCCCAAGTCTTTCATTGAAAAACATTTCCCGAGCCAAGCCTTTACAGACTTTAGCAATGGAATGCTATTTCAAATGAGCAAAATGTCATCGACATATAAGACTAGGAAGGCGATGTCACTCCCACTGACCTTCTTGTAGACACAAGACTCATCTGGATTCTTGATAAAACCAAACTTACTGATGGCTTCATCAAATCGCAGATTCCAACTTCTGCTTGCTTTCTTTAATCCATAAATGGACTTCTTAAGCTTGCATACCTTCTTAGGATTATTCTGGTCGACAAAACCTTCAGGCTGTGTCATATACACAGTTTCTTCCAAAATCCCATTGAGGAAGGCGGTTTTGACGTCCATCTGCCATACTTCATAATTGTAATATGCAGCAATCGCTAGAAGAATTCGAACGGACTTAAGCATAGCAACTGGATAAAAGGTTTCATCATAATCAACGCCGTGAATTTGCCTGTAACCTTTTGCTACCAGCCTTGCTTTGTAAATAAATACATTTCCATCTTTGTCGGTTTTCATCTTGAAAATCCATTTACATCCGATAGGTGTGTAACCTGCGGGTAAATCAACCAAGTCCCATACTTGATTTTCAAACATGGAGTCCATTTCGTATTTCATGGCCTCTTGCCATTTTGCAGAGTCGGGGCTCGTCATACCTTGCTTATAGGTTGCCGGCTCATCTCCATCCACTACTAGGATGTCCTGATCTTCGGTTAATACAACACCAAGATATCTGTCAGGTTGAGATCTTGGCCGAGTCGACCTACGTAGGGTAATGGACTGAGCATTTGCATTGTCGGGCTGACTTTGCATATTTTGACTTTGACCAATGTCAACAGCTGCTTGGTAAGCACTTTGATTGTCAACTTGTCCTTGTTGCTCGTCCTCTCGAACTTCGTCGAGTTCGATTTTCCTCCCACTTGTCATTTTGGAGAGATGCTCCTTCTCCAAGAAGACATCATCACGAGCAACAAACACTTTGTTCTCGGATTTGTTGTAGAAGTAATACCCTTTGGTTTCTTTTGGATAACCCACAAAGTAAACCTTGTCAGATTTCGGATGAAGTTTGTCAGAAATGAGTTTCTTGATATATGCTTCGCATCCCCAAATCTTGAGAAAAGACAACCTTGGCGGTTTACTTGTCCATAATTCATATGGAGTCTTTTCCACTGCTTTTGACGGAGCACGATTTAGTGTGAGTGCCGCAGTTAAAAGTGCATGTCCCCAGAAAGAGATTGGAAGTTCACTAAGACCCATAGTAGATCGGACCATGTCTAACAGGGTTCGATTCCTCCTTTCAGATACTCCATTCCATTGAGGAGTTCCCGGAGGTGTCAACTCTGAAAGTATTCCATGTTCTTTCAGATGGTCATCGAACTCTTGGCTCAAATATTCGCCACCTCGATCCAATCGAAGCACTTTGATTTTCTTGCCGAGTTGGTTTTCAACTTATTTTTGAAATTCTTTGAATTTATCAAACGATTCAGATTTGTGCGACATTAGATAGACATAACCATATCTACTAAAGTCGTCCGTGAAGGTTATGAAATACCGATAACCACTCCTTGCGGGTGTACTCATTGGTCCACATACATCGGTGTGTATTAGTCCCAACAAGTCACCGACCCTTTCTCCTAACTTGGAGAATGGTTGCTTTATCATCTTGCCTAATAAACATCCTTCGCAATTCTCAAAGGATTCTAAATCAAATGAGTCAAGAATACCTTCTTGTAGAAGTTTCTTGATGCGTTTGATGTTTAATGTGGCCAAGGCAACAATGCCACAAGTAAGTTTGACTAGACTGTGTAGTCTTAGCTTTCTTTGTATTGGTATCAAACATTTGTCTAAAAACACGTGAAAGTGTCATTCCATAAATATGTTCAAGACATCAAAACAAAAGGTCTTGATTTGATGAAAATGACGTCCAACGTCGGAAATACATCAAAAGTATGGTAGATAAAACTAAATAAGTTCTACTTCTTTAGACAAAACATGAGATTACAAGTTTCTCTTGGATAGATCACTTCCATCCTACTTGTGAACTCGATTCCTCTTGAAAAAAGCACCGCTCACTTGGTTCCTGAAAAAGGAGTGTGTTGTGAGTCAATTTTTCCGGTATCTAATACCTTTTAAAATTGCTTATATTCAAGTGTATAAGATGATACTTGAGGTTGAGGTTACTTTTCCTTTCGCCTCATCATCCAAATACATGCCGCATTCTCTTTTGTAGTGTCCGGGATTACCACAATAGAAGCAGCGCATCTTCCTCTTGTCTTTAAACTCCTTCTTCCTTGGTTTAAGGGCAAAGTTAGCCTTCTTGCAATAATAGGTCTTTTGGAGCTCTTGGATGACTTCCCTTAAGGACAGTGTATCCCTATTGGCGGTGAGACGCATCTTAAGCCCCACATACCCCAAGTGAAGAGAGTTAAGAAGCATGTGAGCCGCTTGCTCGTCTTCCACTGGTTTGCCAATTAGATCCGGATGGTTGAATAACCTTGTCATGTTAATTACATGAGCTTGAAGTGGAATTCCGGGCCTAAGTCTCGCATTGTAGACTTTTCCCCATACCTCTTGTCTTTCTTTCGAGAGACAACCTTCTTGCGGTGGCTTGATCCTCATTTTGGAGAGTGACCTAGTCACGTCCTCCACATGACCATCATAATTGCCTTTAGCACTCTTGGTGACCCTCATATTGACTACATCCTCAAGAGCTTTGAGCATCATGTCCAGAAAATAGCCGGAGAAAACCCCTCTCCAATGATCCGGGATGGAGTTTGCCATGAGTTTGGAAACTCTCTTGCAATCTATACTCCATTCTTCATGAGCTTCATCACTCATGATCCCTTTCGAGTAGAACCTCGAGATCGGAGTGTCCAAGATATGCTCTAGGTAGCAATTTCTGAGTGTCTTTCGGAGTTCATCTTCCCATTCCTTGAAGTTCACCAAATTGAGCAAAAATGGTAACTTTTCGGGAAGTTCCGGGTACATAAGGTCGTTGTCATTAGTTGGAGACATGATTCTACAATTGATAGAATTTTAATGAAAAACCATTCAAAAATACTTAAATAAGATTGAATTTTATTAATGCAAATTTTCAATACTTATTTGACGTCTTATTCACACGTAAAATTTGTCCCTATTTTGTGAAAATAAGGCGATTCCAAGATCCGAAGAAACAAAGAGTGGTTAAGCATGCTTTGGCTTGTCTTAAACACTCAATCTTCTAGGGTAAGCATTGCCTTGCTAATGGCTCTAAGCCACTCTTGGTTAGACAATCGTCGCATCTAATGCGTCTTTGACGATGTATCTCTTTTGCCACGGTATGTGAGGACTCCTCACTCATACCGATGAGTTAAACCAAAACCAACGTGCACACTCGGTGTGCCTTATGCCCCTTGGAGAAGTGATGGCACCTCGCTTTGGCGTAGCCTACCATCACCATCGTCCAGTTAGTAAGTGTTGTTTTGGAAAGGCAAGTTTGACTCAATATTATTAGGGACCTAGGATTTCTATGTTGGTTGATTTAAGTGAACTTAACTAATCATCGCAACATCAAGAAAACCTAAACATGCATCTAACGAATAATTCACACACATATATATATAATCATAAAATATAGAGCGAAATTAGAGATGCATATTGGCAACTAGCATGACCCCTTGAAATCTTCATATCTTCAAAAGGTCTTCATTTGCAATTCAAGGCTTTGTCTTCCAAGATACGTCGTCTTCAAGACTTAACCAAACTATGCAAAAACTAGTGTCTACAACTAGGAATAATCTAAATATTAAAGTACAAAAATACTTAACGGTGCGTAGACCGTATTTAGATTTACAAAAATACATAACGGCACGTAGTCCGTATTTTCTATCCTAGTCGGGTCCCACTAGTTGCCATTTCATAAAACCTGTGAGAGAAAATATATATATTCCATTCATCCATTCACTATTTGTGAATGGCCCATGCAATTTACAAATTTAAAACAAAGTAAAAATGCATTTAAACAACGCGCGCACTAGTAACTAATCTAGGTGGTTAATCCGATTAACACGCCTAATTAAAACTAGTCAAAGTTGTTTAACCGATTATATAATTTACGTCATTAATAATTGAAGCTCCCACTAAATTCCGCATTTCCTTAATTAATCTAATTAATTAAGTCGGTAGCACCCAAACTTGTCAAAATGAAATTTTGCCAATGCCGCTCAAAACCGAGGCCTAGCCTCCCAAAATTTTAATTAAAATAAACAAAATTAATTAAAATAAGTAAAACGGCAAAAAATTAACATCAAGCCTTACTACGGCTAGTCACCTCACCGCACCAAGCATACGCACACGCCAAAAAACGAACACACGACCCACGGCACACGGCCGCGAGCTGCTGCCACGGCACAGCCGCGCGTGGCTGCTGCAGCCCGCGTGCTGCTGCCGTGCGTGTGGCCGCAAGCAAGGCGGCGCTGCCACCTTGGCAGTCACATATGGGCTGCTGTGCAGCCCGGCTCGCCAAGGTGGTGCATTGCCTCGTTTTGCGTGCCACGGCCTCGGGATTTGATCCCTTTTTCGCGAGACAAAAATAATTAATTCTAAATTAATTTTAGAACTAATTTAGAGAGCAAAATAAAATTTTAAACAAGTCTAACTTAATAAAATTTTCAAAGTGCAAATAACCAAAATAATTCCAAGAACCATTCTTAATTAAATTGGTTTAGCTTGGTGCAACATAAAATTGAGGCAATTTCGCACTTTCAATTTAATCAATTTAAATTAAACTTGAGAATTTGACAAAGTAAAGGGAAGTTGGAAAAATATGAACTTTAATGTTCAAATGAAAATTCCAACATCTAAATTTTGTGAATCCTTGAAAATTATATCTTCCAACATGAAGATAACCTAATTTCTATCACAAAAATCGAAACTTTATGTTTCCAATCAACTCAAAATGATTAAAACATCCAAGTTTAACACAAAATAACATGGAATTTAGTGGTTTTTTTAAGTTTCAATCACTTATCACAAATAAAGATTGAATCTTTAACACTTAGGAAGCCTCAAAAATAAAACTTTCACACTAAAAAGCAATTAGTTTGCAATTATGTGAAAATAAATCAACCTTTAAGCATCAAATACTACCAAGTAAGTGTGCTTTAAGGGGACATAAAAATGCAGAAAATAATGCAAATAATCAACCATATAATCAACAATTTATGCCATTAATTTCAAGGTTAAAAAAGACTTAAAAATTTTCGTCAAAAACGAAAAACCCCTCGAAAAAGGCATTTTTGGTCAGAATTTGGCTAAAATCACAGGCCCCTTTCCAGAACACGTTTTCACCCAAAATTCACTAGTCTTGGGCGAAAATCTGGGTTCTGGGCCAAACTCGACATTAAAAACGGGATTAAAAAAATAAAACCGAGCTACTAATCTAATTAGCAACTTAAACCAGAAAATTAAGCCAAAATAAACCTTGAAAAACATGATTATAAAAATAAACGAGCGGGGCTCTGATACCACTGTTGGGGTTTGGTGAGTCCGACTCTTCGCGGAAACAACCCCGACCCGAGGAACCACTCGCAATAATTAAAATCATAAAGCATAAATAAATAATCACAAAGAAAAGATAACGAATCTTACCCTCGAAGCGAGCTTCGCCCAAAAACCGGGGCTCTTACTTGAAAGCTACGAGCACACCAAGCGCCGCGCCTCCGACGGTATCCACCCACAAAAAGGCGAACACAACTTTAAGGTCCGCTACCTTGGGGTTAGGAAGGTCCGACCAAAACCCGAGTGTTATATGAGTTTAAGAGTTTTCCCAAAAATTATGGAATGCTCTTTTTAACTCCCACTCAAGCACTTTACTCCAAATCCCAAGGTTGGTATTTATAGAGGAAAGTATGAGTGGGAATTTCTATCCTATCAATGTGGGATCATGAAATTCCACAAATTAATTTAAAGCTAAATTAAATTAAAATTGCAAACTAATAATAAATCTACAAGTGGCATTACCATGTGAGAAGGGTTGGTGAGGACCACATGGAGAAGGGGACCATACTTGCTCCCCACTCAATACTCTCCTTGTGCCACATGTCCTCTCCCACTTGCTCCCATATTCCATGCTTCCCCTTAATCCACGGCCCTATGGCCCGAGCCAAGCCATGAGCCAAGCCCGAGCCCGGCCCGAGCCCAGCCCGCACCCAGCTGCTGCTGTGGCGCGGTGCGGCTGCTGCTGTGCTAGCGTGCCTAGCCGCGGCAGCTAGCTGCTGCACGAACCACGTGCTGCGGCTGCTAGCTGCTGCTGGCCGTGGCTGCTAGCACGGTGCGCTAGCACGCACCAGCCAGCCATGCTAGGCTCGGCTTGGTGTTTGCTAGCCACCTTTGCTAGGACATTTTTGCCCCTAGCATTCGGATGCTCGGGGCACTCCAATGCTAGGGGTATTTTGGGAATATGGTCGATTTATTATTATTTTTGCGCGTCTCGTCTTTTATTATTTTAACTCGACATCCGACGATCGGTTTCGACGCTCTAAGCTCGAATTACCGACGTCTAAATATTTAACACTCAGGCGACGAATTAATTTCTTCCGAATTAATTCGTCGAGTTGGTTCGTATATTTTGCTTAGGTGTGACCCGAAGGGTTCAGTCAAGATTAAGCTGTAATATTAATTATATTAATATTACTGATCGGAAGCGGCCTTCAACCAGGCATTCCGATCACTTGACCTTACTGAATATATTAGCTTTCTAATAATTCTGAACCCGCTATCAGAATAATACACTTGTTCGAAGGACACCATTCCTTTCAATATTCATCGGAATTGGGCTTATAATATATCGTTGGAAAACTCTTTTCAAGCCCCATCCAACTACACTACTATTGGACCCATATCATGGGCCAACCAAACTGGATTGGCTGTTTTCTTAAAATAGGTTTTCAAAAACAGAGAGAAGAGAAAAGAAATTAAAACTATCAGCAACATTAAACTTTCCACACTTTCACTTCATTCGATTATGATTCGACGTGAAAGGTACTCATCACTGGGTTTGGTTTTGGGGAGACACAAATGGGTGTCTACAATTACCTAGCAAGGAGTCGGCTTAGTGACATGGTTAAGTCGTATCCCCTAATCAAAAGTAATTCCTAAATCCTCTAACTAATGTAGATAGGGAAGTAAGGTCGAATCCACAGAGAAACGAGTCTTTTTATTCCTAATTAATTAAAGTAATCTAGATTATAAAGTAACCAAAATATAATAATCGAAGGGAAACTAAACTACTAAGAGTAAAAGTGGGAAAGAATAAAAGTAGGAGGAGAAACAATTAATAAAAGGCCTAGGGCATAGGTTCACCAATAAATAATATTCCAGGGTAAAACATAATAACCAATTATCAATGCATACATTAATCAGATCATAAAGGGCTTTCGCTACATATTACAATCACACAATTAATTTACCAGTAGTAAATCTCATCTCTCGAATCTCGATTTAACCATTTATAAATTAACCTGCCTATTGATACTAGACCTAAACATCAATTCTCATCTATCGAATCTCGAATCAATATTGTTAAACTCATGCATAAAAGATATGCGCAAATCTAGTCACAGAGCATTAAGTCAATCAATAGGAAATTAATCTAGCATTGACAATTAACAACAATAAATTACCCCTTCATATTATTTATGGATCCCCACAAACCCTAGAAATAAAACTACTCACACATAATAAAAACTAAACTAATCAAAGCAATAAAACAAGACATGATCAAAGGAATAAAATAAATAACTAAGATTAAGAGAAGAGAAATCGTTACCAAAGAAATCTGGAATTAAGAATAAAGTTAAGAACAAAGTATATGAGTGAGAAACTAATCTAAAATCTAAGTAGAGAGAGAAAATCTAAAAGACAAGGTAAATAAAATTACGTACAAAAATCGTACTTAAACCTCCCTAAAACAAATCCTAATTGAAAACTAATCAGATCCCCTGAAAAACACGCGCCCGATCGGGCCCACCTTTTTCTCTGCGTACTCTTCTAAACAGCCGCGCCCGATCGAGCTAGTAGCTCACCCGATCGGGCGCGCCTTTGGCCACGCACCAGCATACTCTCGCGTGCCACGCCCGATCGAGCTAAACTTGCTCGATCGAGCCCTTGCTTCACCTCGAGGCTTGGAACTTCGATTGGGCTTATCTCTTCGACCCTATCCGGATATCCATTTAAGGTCTTGATCATTCGGTCCAAATACCTCGGTATCCCAATTACCGAGCCCTTAATCACCGACTTGATTACTCTAGCCGGCCTTGGGCTTCAAAGATGGTCATGTCCTCCTAACGCTCGTAGTTGGTTTGTGAAAAACTCGGAAAACGCTCCAAGTGTGCAATTTCCTACAAAACTCAAGCAAAACTACAAAAACACTAGAAAACACAAATTAGTAATAAAAGTGGCCCTAAAGAGCAAAAAACACTACTAATTATGACCAAAGGACGGGGGTAAAATACAATATAAAATAGACATATCACTTAGTCATGCAAAGGTGGGACACTTATAAAAGGTCAAAGGAACCCCTCAACCACAGTATTGGTGGACCCAAGGACAAAATTGTGGCCCGCACGGTCATTTTAGCGCTACTGTCAGTTGTATGTTTACTATAAATTCTTAGCCAAATTAAAGCAAAATAAACCTTTATAAGGAGCAAGTGCACGGTTGACCATGGGTGGCGGCTCCCAGGGCCATGGGCTATGGGTGTAGCCTTAGACACAAGAATGCCAATTAGGGATATGCCATAGAAGGAAATGGGTTCAATGGACATTGGCTTGGGCTTGGGCTTGGGCGCGTGCAGGTCTTGTAAAACGTAGTGTATGTTTCTTGAATATCTTATATTTAACAATTAATGTATTTAAGATTTTATATTTTAGCCCTCTGAAAAAATAATCAAAAATCAAATTTAAATTTAATAAAGGAAAATAATATGGGAGGAAGATTACGACCAATATTTTAGAAATTAAGAATAAAACCCCCAAAATGAACTTCAATGTCGGACCAATATTTGTTTTTGGGATATAAAATCTAGTAATTTAGGAATTAAAAATACAATAATATATATATATATATATATATATATATATATATATATATATATATATATATATATATATATATATATATATATATATATATATATATATGGAAGAGAAAAAATAGAGAGATGAGGGAAAATTGTTACGTTGTTATCTCTTATTCCATGTAATACGAGATATATATACATGTACATTACCTAGGGTTCCATAATTAGAATTATATGTTACATTAATAGTAATAGTTTGGAGCGAATTAAATCTTTGTCTGCATAATAATAGTTTGGAGCGAATTAAATCTTTATTTGCATGCCTTTGAGATCGCAGGAAATACTTTTCACTAAAAGAATCAAGTAGAGGTCAATACGGGCGAATGTGACTCCATGACTTACTTCGTACCATCATCCCCGATCCTCCTTTCATAGTTCTGAACCATATGGAGTTAGTAATCTCATGGATTATGAATGGGGTGTAACCTTCATGGGTCAATCGTTGTTGCCTTTCGTTGTCCTTTTATCGTTTTTGCCTTTATGATCCGTGAACGGTTTACAAGTTCCTTAAAAACTTGTTGATGGCTCCCTACTTTCCTTGTCCCTAATTGTTGTCCCAAATCGTATATGTCAATTCTCACTTCCTATGGGTGCCACGCATATTCACAACATGCTAACGTAGGGGCACTTCGAACAATGCCTACAAGTGGCCTTCGTGAAATATATATCTGCCAAATTCTTCATGAGTTTGGGGGCAACGATCTCACTAGGGTTACGCATAAGTTCATTCTCCACAATCCTATGAAAAAGACTAAGAGCATTATCGAAGACCGATCCTGGACCAATAATACCATAATTACGAAGAAGCGTAGCGTGAAGACCAGAAGAATGCAAACGTGACGCAAGGAAAGCATAGTACCGAACATCACCTACTGAATAAACACCCAATCCACCATAAGCAAAAGGCAAGGTGGAAAGACACCATTGCCAATCAGTAAAACCAAGCCCCGAAGCGGTAACAATGTGCTCCAAAGATGCCCGAAGGGCCACATCAAATGAAATCTGGGCCGCTTTAAAAAGACGAGGGGACAAGTGCGCATAGGAAAGTAGAGTTTCGAAACCCCTGTACACGCACAAAGTAGTAACAACTCACATTGGGGATCACTAAGCTTAGCAACATCATCCATCAGATCATCCCAATGGTCTTCGACAATCTCTGCGAAACTCACCACATAAATAAGGACCACCCAGCAACTTAACACCATGCACAGGTTGAGCAATATCTGGAGGAAAGACGCCGACAAGATGGCTACAAGGGTACTCCGAGGGCTATAAAACTTTCGGTTGACATGGAGGCCGAGATGAGGTCCCTCCGCAAAAATCAACTCCAAGACCTTTATTACCACTAAGGTGTCACCAATAATAGTGTCGTCATCTAAATACCAACCTTGCAAAAATAAGTCTAACGAATCCCTGACTTGGCACACTAACAGATGAAGAACCAAATCAGAAAGCAAAGAGCCTAGAGGATTAACCTACTGCACTCCCTGACATGACAATAAGGTATACTCCCACTAAAACAACCTAGCTGGAGTAGAGTAACAGAATTCAACCAATCACGAGAGAGCTGGACAATGAAGACGAACCTCATGCAGTAATCTGAACGATCAACCAAAGTAAAGGCATTCTTGAAATCCACCAACAACATAAAGAGGCCAACATCATCACCATGAGCCTCAACCAAACGAGTAACAGCATGAAGAATAGCCTCACCACCCACCAATACCCCAACACCAAACTGAATACCTACTAGATAACTTCCCAGAGGCAGACCAATTAAAGCAGCCCCAACCTTTGAAACCAAATGCCTCCAAACAGTGAGTACCCACAACAATAGGTCGAATACTACCACCAGGCTTAACAAGTGGCATAAGAGTAGCATTAGGAATGTATTCTCTCAGCTCAGCAGGACATTTCCCAGCGAGAAAAAGATTAAGCACCTGCGTAATAGAGTGCAGCAACTCATCCGTAGCAACTACAACACCACTCAAGCAATTCATAAGGTGTTGAGCACGCAAGTCATCTCTACCGCTTGACGTACCTCGCAGAAAACCCCTAATTTGATCCAAAATAAAAGCAGGAGTAGCAATAAGGTGCTGATCAACGGGAATATTTGGGAAGATAGGAGCCGGAAAGGAAGATGTAACACCCTGAAAATTTCCCCTTTTAAAATAACTTGTGTTACCATTTTAAAACAAAGTAGGAAATACCCAAGGTATTACCGCCACGGTGATAACGACTTAGTCAATTATCAAAGACACACAGTGGAAGACTATCTTTAAAACCGTTCAACCAAGCCAACTTCAAAGTCAAAACCAAACGAAAGTCAAACCAAAGTAAAACGAAGTCAAACAAAGTCAACCTACAATTTGGAACCATTGTAGGCCCTTATTAAGACCTAGCAATACCAAAACTTTTGCGTTAGTCTCGTGAGCATAATAAATAAATAATAATCAAAGCAATAAAACACATCATATTCCTATAAAAACTAAGTATGATTCGCTCTTCACTCATGCCCATCATGAATATGCTTCATCACCTGAAAAACTTCTTTCTACTTGTTCCCACTACTCACCATTAGAAATGGGTTGTCGTAATGCCAATGTAAATACAAGGCAAACATAAAACACACAATTGGCAAAGCTGAGTACATAAGCGTAATAATACACACTAACATGCTTTCATCCTATCAATCACATAACTTACCTTGTTGCACCTGTAAACAAGAATTCAAAACATTCAACACTTAACTAGACGCACTACTAGAAAACAGGCCATTTTCGACGAAAAAACTACGTCGAAAACACCCTAAAATCTGTCGGAATACACGTTTCTGACGAAATTACGTTGGAACTGATCGTTGGAAAAGGGTTTGTAGGAAAATTGACCTTTTTCTTTGAAACACTTTTTCGACAAAATTTTCGACGGAATTTCTGTCGAAAGGGATTTTTCCGGCACCGGAAAAGTCCGTCGTAAATTTCTGACGGATACACTTCCGTTGAAAATTTTCGACTGAATTTCTGTTGGAAAATTCTTTTACGAAATTAAAAAATATATATGTCTCGCCACCACCGACATCGGTGGCATGGCGTATCACCACCTCCAACCCTAAACCCACCTAAGCCAACAGACACAAAAATAAACCTAGCGCCACCCACCACACCACCACCACCCCACCAAACCCACAAATCAGCACCGCCCACTACCACCACCACCGCATCAAATCCAGATCCACCCAAAGACCGAACCCTTATCCAAAACTCTACCAAACCCAGATCCTCCCAAAGACCAAACCCTTATAAAAAACCCCACCAAACCAAGTTTGACCCAAACCTTAACCGAACCCTTATCCAAAACCCTGCCAAACCCAGATCCACCAAAACCCTAACTGAACCCTTATCCCAAACCCAAATCCAGCCACCTAAAACACCCAAACCCCAATCGAACTTGCACTCAAACCCACCCACCTAATACCATCAACAGGAAATACCAAACCAACCACCATAGCCCATAAATTAGATAAAAAATCAAAAAAAAAAAATAAAAAAATTTCAACTTACCTTCAATATCAAATTAGCTTCAAGTTTCACCTCAAACTTGGTTTGATAAGGCCAAATTCGACCATGAAAAGTCTAGATCTAGCATTTTCATGGTCGAATTCGACCTTAAACCCGTTACTTTTTTTAGAAAATATTTCAAGCATTATCCCTAGCTTGAACCCCACTGTGGTCATACACTAAAGTATGGTGGCGTCCAAAGGGAAAGAAGATAGAGCAAAAGAGTCGCCAACAAGTTTTAGGAACTTGTAAACCGTTCACAGGGTGAAGGTTACACCCCTTAACGATCCAGAGGATTGTCAACTGCAATAGGTCTGGAACCATGACTGGTAGTTCGGGGATGAAGGTACAAATCCAACCTAAAAGAGATTGAACCTTCCCTAACAATAGGCCTCTACTTTATTCTGATCGTATTCATGTGTGCTTTCTGACTAACATACAATCATTAGGTTTAACCCTAAACCTGTTTATTTATGTTGGTTGAATATAAATGCACAAATAAAACTATTATTGTCAATCACTTGAATTATAATCAAATTAACCCTATACAAGATTATTAATAATCTTATTACGCGTGATTACAAGTACAAATTCCCTTTAAACATGCACAAAAGGTGTGATCAAGCAATAACAATAAAAATAAGCATCAAGCAACATAATAATAATAGTGATAATAATAATAATTATAAAAATCATAATTATAAAAATAATCATGTTAAAACATAATAATAATAGCAAGATCCTAGGCATGATACTAACAAGATTAATAACAAACCCTAGCATATCATTAAACGTTAAAGATCAAATATATAGCCCTAACATGATACTAACAAAAATATTTCGAAGAGAATAGGAAGCATCATAATAATCATACTTGTTATTAGAAATTACCCTAAACATGATACTAGGAATCAAAATAATAATCTAAGCATGATTTCTATATCAAAATATCAATAAAGCAATTAAAGTACTTACTTGGATGCCTCATACCTCTTTCTAATAACAAAATACACGCGTTAGTAAGTTCAAGGAAAATTATAAGTCAAACAATTAAATTAAATAATTGAAATAAGGAATTAAAGAAAATTTAGACTAGATTTGGGACCAAACCCTCATAAATCAAACCTTTCACGTCTAGGGCAAAGGCAACTTCGAATTATGCTAGGTGTGTCTAGTGCTAATGTATGAGGAATTTTGTTTGTAAAAGGCTAGGCTAGAAAGAGGGAGAGAGAATCAAGAAATTCTTGATGAGAGTTCATGATTGAAAAATGGGAGATATGACCTCTATTTATAGGGAAAAAAGAGGGTCGAAGAATAAGAAAAGAATCCGAATTTGAATCGAAATAAAACTCGATGGACAACAGTTTTTAAGGATTTTATTTTTATCATATCTTATGATCCAGAAGTTTAAATAAGGTATATAATATGTCGTTGGAAATCTCTTGAAATCTACTTTCCAAGCCAATTAGAATCAGATTAAAATATTTTGTAGATAAAAAGATATGGCCGAAATAGTGGAAGGGTGTCAGTTTTGGATAGAGTTTCATATCTCATTCATATCTTTTTCGTTATAACTCGGATTTAATATTATAATATATCATTGGAAAGATAATTTCAAGATATATCCAACCATGTAAAATTTGGATAATTATTATGAGGCAGGAAAATAAAATCTGACTGTCTTTGAACATCTTTAAATTCGAATAGAATTAGGATTTAAGAAAAGGAAAGTTTTAAAAAAGGAAAGTTTTTATTTAACTCAAATTCTTTAATCTTATCTTTTTAAAAAGGATAATTAAGATATTTTAGAAACTTATAGAAGCTTCCAATTAATCCTAATTAGTTTAGGAATAGGATTAGACCTTTGGACCCTCCACATGATCATTGGGCCGTAGGTAAGATCCGGTTCGAGCCTAGTTTAGTATTTTTGCCATAATTTCCTCATTATTCATCGGAATTGGGCTTATAATATATCGTTGGAAAGGTCTTTTCAAACTCCATCCAACTACACCATTATTGGACCCATATATTGGACAAAACTAAACTATAATGCACGTTTTTCAAAAATAGGGTAAGAAAAGAAATCTTTTCAAAAACAGAAAGAAGAGATATTTTAATAAAAACATCCTCATCACTAGACTTTTCACACTTTCGCTTTTTTCAATAATCAAATGACGTGAAAGGTTTTCATCACTGGGTTTGATTTTGGGGAGACACATTTGGGTGTCTACAGAAGCCCCCACTTTGACTGAGTTTGGAGAAACGCAAGTTTCGAAAACAAAAGTCAAAGTAGCGATAGGGACGGAGACTGATTCAAAACGTTTTGCGATTCTAAATCATTCTTGTAACGCCGATGCCTGCAAACTAGCTTAATTTACACAGATAAAAGAGTTAAGAAACGTGTATCTTGAACCGTCGAGCACACATCTCTGAAGGTAACCGATTTGTGTTGCATTTTTGCCATCGAAGATAACTTCTCTTGAAATCACCTCCAATTGTTTGTGACAACCCTCCAGAAGCTAGGGAACACCATTGATTAATACTGCTACATCTCAAGCCTTTTTCTTGAATCATAGTTACAACCTTCCCAATCATAGCAGAAGTCGTCGAAGACGGCCTCATCACAAACCGCTCTTCTTAAATCTTGGTGACAACCTCCACAATCTTAGCGGATGCCGTCGAAGACCGCCCATCTCGTGCTATATTCTCAAATCTTGGTGACAACCTCCACAATCTTAGCGAATGCCGTCGAAGACCGCCCATCTCTTGCTATATTCTCAAATCTTAGTGACAACCTCCACAATCTTAGCGAATGCTGTCAAAGACCGCCCATCTCGTGCTATCTTCTCAAATCTTGGTGACAACCTCCACAATCTTAGTGAATGCTGTCTAAAATAACCTCTCTTAAAGTCATCCTCAGTTGTTGCGATAATATTCCGAAGAAAACTACCAAAGAAGAACGCTTGTCGATCCTTAAAGCTCGCTTGAACTTTGCTTTAGCCGGTGCATCGGCGCTTCTGCTACTTATAAACCAGTATGTCGGTGTCTTGGATTTTGAACCTGTATGTCGGTGCTTTTAAACCAGTATGTCGGTGTCTTCTGAACTAGTATGTCGGTATTTTGAATTGTATGAACCATTATGTTGGTGCCTTTGCTGCTTATGAACCATTACGTCGGTGCCTTTGCTGAGCCAATGCTTAGGCGCTTTAAGCTAAGTGAGACGATCATTCATTAGGTCGATCACTTATTGCGATTGTAATCAAGCCGATTACTTAATCATGTCAAATTGCTTATAGGGGCTAACTGGCGTACCAAGGAACCTGAAATTGCTGAAAGAGGTTGAAATAACTGCTCTGACCGATTGAGCGTTCTGTCGCCGCTGCAATGCCTCTGGCGCTGCAATTTGGCTCTGTCGCCAGACGCTGGGATCTAGCACCGGGCGCTGAAATCTGTTGCCAGACGCTAGATGTTGTCGTCTGACGCTGGAGTCGGGTCTTTCCTATTCTGCTCTTGCTGCCGCTGGGATGTACCTGTATTTATCTTTGACTATAGGACTTTGCTAGTCTCTTTAATTATTTTAGGGTTGACCTAAGGTTTAATGTCGCTTGACTCATTGACTTGACACGACTCAAGGTATAAACTTGACTCGCTGTAATTGACTCGAGGTTAACTCGACTCGAAGTGAAATGACACGTGTGATTCATGACCCATGTGTGCATTGTATTGTGATCGTGCGACTCGAAAATCCAAAAAAGCAATAACTTTCCGTCATTTTTGCGGAGGGTACCGACTTTCTCCCAAAAAAGAAAGACGCGAAAAAGAAAGAAGCGAAGTTTTTGAAGGTGCATGTTGAATGAGCTTAGTCAAATGTTGTGCAAGGATTAATTCATCCTAGGCTATCTCAATTGTTGACTCCATGATGAAAGTATATGGGTAACTTAGGCATGGAGGCTAAGCACTTCGTACTTTGTGATGCAATGATGAGTGATGAGCGATTTTGACATGACAAGGCATGCTTCAGTGTTATGTTAAGATTTCATGATAAAGGGTTCCTAAGGGAAAGTATATTTTGTCATGTATCTGTGCGGTGTGTGAAAGTGATACTAAAGTTAGGCTGCAAGGGCTAAGTGTGTGGAAAAAGATATTATTTCAAGAAGAGTCAAATGATGGTGACTCTTTAGGCTAGGTAAGCTAATGATGTAAGGATCAAGCCCCAAAGTCTAGCTCTAAGTAGATAGGGATGAGCATAGGAGATTCCTTGATATAATCATGGTGTGAGAATGTGAATATGAATGCATTTTTATTACAGCCTCACCTCGATGTGAGGTTGCCTACATATCCGTTAGGAATTAGGCCGAATGTAGCTCTAGCCGAACCTTGCGCAAGTGTGTGTATACCTCAAAAAGGTCTTTTTAAGGGTTGTAACGTGGTTAGGCTAAATATTGAAGAAGAAGAAGGGGATAATGGCTCAAGACCCTAGATAAGCCCCCAAGGTGTGCAACCTTGCATTTGAATCCTTGTATTATTATGCTTGAGGTTTCTCACTTTTGAATTCTCTTTTATATTTTTGCTCTCATTTTTTTTTTGCTTTTGCATTTTTTTATTTTTATTAGTGTGGGCAATCCCGATCATAAGGTCTATCACTCACTTGGCATTCATGTTTCTCAAGCACGGTACCGAGTACTCGATAAGAGATGCAATCTGAGACGTGTTCATATCAAAGACATTTTCATATCAAAGTCATTGGAACACTTGCCCTTTGTACACTTTTATTGTTTTTGCTATTATATTTATTTTAATCTTTTGAATCACTCAAGATTTTGTTCTTTGAAAATTGCGTAAGTTACACACCATCCCATCCCAAGGTTAGGTAGATGTAGGTTGAAAACTGAAAGGTCTATCGTTAGACGAGGCTCAAACTGGTTTACCGAAAAAGGATTGCATATTTGAAGGGTGAAAGGTGATATGATGTGGCTACAAGGGGTGCCTCAAATCATTGGCATACCTTGTGCTTAGTTTGACATGGTTTTTTTTTTTTTTTTTTTTTTTCTTTTTTACAATGCAATGATCATGTGCAAGGAAATAAATGCTCATTTTATTAAAAGGAGAAGAAATAATGTTCCTACAAAATAAATCTAAGGAGATATTTCTGACGGATTTTCAAAAATCAAATTCGTCGGAATTTTCGTACTTTTCGATGGATTTTAATGTCCGTCAAAACCGTTCCGTCGAAAATGACATGTTTTCTAGTAGTGACAAATACCATGTCCATTTAATTGAATTACACATCAAACGAGTTTCCAACCAAATCATTGCCCCAAATAAATTGAGGTAAACTACACCAGGAGCTAACCGGGTAGGCAAATGTCACATACAGATGTCCTGCGCGTAATAATAATAATAAAAAGGAAAATACAATGTCCTTTCCTCCCAATAGAAGTTATGGTTAAATATAAAACCCCATAACTCTACCCATATGTTCATGCTCGAGGTATATACATTCCAGAGGTTTTAGTGCGTAATCACTTTCACTTTACGTTGTTTTACATATTAATCAACTTGGTGATGACTCTTAAACCATAACAAAACAAACATTAAAATTATACAGGCAATCAATCATACCAAATTAATTCTTGAATAATTATTGACCACATAACTTTTAATGTTGAATCCTTTTAAATCTTCCTTGGTGTCAAAGACACCTTAATTAAACGCAAATGCGCCGCAAATCCTTTCCCTCGGTGTTAGAAACACCTTAAGTGCACATAAGAACTGCAATATAATTCATTTCATGTGTACTAAGACACTTGATAGATCAATTCCCATGCTTAAAGCAACAATAAAAATTATATGAACCATCATGAAATTCCTTTCCAATATTCCAAACCAAATTAAACATTTAGCTTGATTAAACATGCTTCCAATCATGCCAATAATAAAAGTGTGGTTCATATTCAACATGTCGATATAATTATTTCCAATCACCAATCCATCACAAATATCCATGCTTCATAATTCAATTACCAACATCAACTAAATAACAAATTCCAATCAATTTCTATCATGATACTACATGGAATTAATTATTCAAAACCAAGCATGTTCCTACATCATCAAATAAATATCAAGTACGCGAACGTACCTCAAATAAGCCCTTAAAGTAGTTGAGTACAATACAAAAATTCCCAAACCAAGTCTCCTACATAAAGGGACAATAACACTGTATTAATTACCCTTATACACAATTTCCAACAACTTAAACTCACTTTAGAACACTTAAAATAATATAAAAATTATAGTAAAACCCCTTACTTAATCTCTTCTTTAATAGGTAATTAAACTCTTTTCAAAAAATTACAATACTACTACTTTACACAAAAATTTCAGCAATAATACTTTGTTTAAAACTCCTTAAAAACTCATCAAAATCAATGGGTATTCAAAATCCGCAAATTAATTGATACTAGAGCCCTAAAAATAAAGTCTTGAATAAGTTTAAAACCTTAACTTTATAAATTGTGAAATTAGAAAATTAAACCCAAACTAATAATCTTAAACTATACTTTTAAATCATTAAAACATGATTTGAGACTAGATAAACATGTTTCAATAAAATAAAAACCAAAATAACAATACCTACATAATTATACACTAGTGAAATAAAGGAGGGAAAAAGGAAAGAGAAAGACCGCTTATGAAGGGGATGGAGGTCGGTTGGCCACTAGTAGATGGCTGCTGGCCGGCGACGATAGGTATTCCGATGGCGGCAGGTAGTCCGGTTGGAGGGGTGATGATAACGTGGCATCATGGAGGAGTATTGGCTTGCTTGTTCACACATGAAAGAAAAGAAAAGGATTTGTACTCCTACGTGTGATCAAAGGAAAAGAAAGTAGAAGGGAAAAGGAAAAATAAGAAAATAAAACTTACCCCTTTGATTTTTGTGTGGAGAGTATTTATAGTGTAGAGTAGGTTAGGGTAGGTTTGAGCTTCATGAAACTATAAACTTGAATAATGAAATAGTTGGCTCAAATATAAAAATTGGATGATTAGGTTTATTCTGAAAATGGGCTACATGGGATAGAATATTTATTGACCTAGAAGTTAAAACTTGTTTTATTTAAATTTCATAATTAAAATAATTTGACCCCAAAATTATATTTTACAATTAGTTAAATAACTTATAAAAAAAATACATAAAAATACGGGGTATTACAGAAAGGTGCTTTATTTTCAAATCTGCAAGAGTAACATCATTATGTAAGGGGCAAGACCAGGAGACGAAAGAAACCCTAACCGCAGCAGTGAATTGTCCGTCACAAATCTTTCTCTTACTGCTTAATATTACACTCGGACAAATCATGGTCCTCATCAGCATCCAACAAAGGTGGTGACACATCAGCCAATGTGTCCCGCACAAGATGCACAGAACCACTAACCTCACACCAAGAATGAATAGCAACGGTGATACTCTCTTCATGCCGCAGTCGCCTGACAAACAAATAAAACTCCCGACTACTCCTCGGAGAAAAATTTTGGCAACACAAGCAATTGAACTCAACAAGAGATGTCATCAAGCTTGCAAATCACCTTATCAAGCGCTCCTTTTAGAACCCTAGAAAAATCCAAGCGACACTTAGGAGGGATATTTACCGAACAAAACCGCTTCGAAAGTAAACTATCAAGGAGAAAAACATCGAAAGCAAAATGAGGCTCACAAGGCACACTAGGAAGTAGATCAGATACCATTGAAGAAGGACCCTACGGTTTAGGAAAACCGTAAAGAATAAACTGAACAACACCATCCCCCAAGTCAGGTGGGGACACAAAATCATCTAAACCAGGACCATGTCAACACTTCGTACGAAGAGTATGCATCTTGAATTCCCAACAAAGCCAAATGCTCATACGACATTGTCTCAGCCTCCAAGAAAACAACCAAATCAGAATTAAGAGAATGTCAGGTCATATCTCGTGCATCTTCACAATAATGATGGTCACGAAGATGAGTGATAGTGCATACCATTGATTAAGGTGAGTGAAAACATGAATAAATGTGTACCATATTTAACTTATGTTAATAGTAGAAATAAAAGACAATAGTTTAACATATTCAAATTATTACAACCGCATATCAAAATAGGAACATAACTAGATAAGAGTTTAATATCGTGGTTAATTAACCATCTAATTCCCATGTCGATCACGAAATTGCACACCATTTGTATCACTTGCAATTCGATAAGAGTTCCTGTTGGGGTTTGGTGAGTCCCACTCACCGCGGAAAAAACCCAAGCCAAGGATCACGCTCGCAATAAATAATATCACTAATGCATAAAATAAACACAGAAGGGCAAAATAGGAAGTAAACCTTTGTCGCGTGCTTCGCCCCACAAATTGGGCTCTTACTTGAAAGCTTAGCCCCGAAAACAGGAGAGCCTCCGACGAAGATCCACTCGCAAAAACAACTACCGACTTTTACGTCCGTTACCTCGAGGTTAGCGAGTTCCGACCAAAACCCGGGTATTATATGAGTTTAAGAGTTTTTGCAAATGCAATGCTCTATTGAACTCCTACTCAAGAACTCTTCCCAAAAACCTAAGGTGGGTATTTATAGGGAAGAGTGAGAGTGGGAATTTCTGTCCGATCAATGTGGGATCATGAAATTCCACAATTTATTTTAAAGTTAAAATAAAATAAATAAGAAAACTAATAATAAATCTACAAGTGTCATTAATACATGCAAAGGGAAGTGAGGACCACTTGGAGAGGGGGGGACCAAACTTGCTCCCCACTCCTTTCTCTCCTTGTACCTCATGTCCCTCACACTTAAAGCCTCCCTTCACATGCTTCCCCTTAGCCCACGGCCCAGCTACCCGCACCAAGGTGATGCGGGTTGCTGCTGCTCGCAGCTAGCAAGCCTCGCACGCTTGTGCGGGCTGCTGCTGCTGCTTGCGGCCGTGGCTGCCCTTAGCTACTAGCATTGGTGCGCTAGCATGCACCAGCCAGCCTAGGCTCGGCTTGGTGTGCATGCTAGCCACCATGCCACGCGTTATGCCCCTAGCACTTGGATGCTCGGGGCATTCCGATGCTAGGGGTATTTTGGGAAATGTTGTCGATTTATTATTATTTGCGCGTCTCGTCTTTTACTATTTTTGACTCGACTTCCGACGCTTGGTTTCGACGCTCTAAGCTCGAATTTTCAATGTTTAAATATTTAATACTCGGGCGACTCATTAATTTCTTCCGAATTAATTCGTCGAGTAGGTTTGCTAATTGCTTAGGTGTGACTCGAAGGGTTCAGTCAAGATTAAGCTGTAATATTAATTATACATTAATATTACTGATCGGAAGCGGCCTCCACCTAGGCATTCCGATCACTTGACCTTAATGAATATATTAGCTTTCTAATAATTCTGAACCCACTATCAGAATAATACACTTGTTCGAAGGACACCATTCCTTTCAATCTCTCACTTGTCCTTCCGGACAACCGTGCACTCAGTGTATAGCCCCTTTCCTACGTCTCTTCCTGAACTACAAGGTAAGATTATTCTTCATCCCTGTTACTGTAGGCATCGTTCGAAGTGCGCCTACGTTGAAGCATGTGGTAAATATGCTTGGCTCTCATAGGAAGTGGGAATTAACATAATACGATCAAGGACAAATAAAGTAGGGAGCCGCCAACAAGTTTTTAAGGAACTTGTAAACCGTTCACGGATCATTTAAGGCAACCACGATAAAAGGACAACGAAGGCAACAACGATTGACCCGTGAAGGTTACACCCCATTCATAATCCATGAGATTACTAACTCCATATGGTTCAGAACCACGAAAGGAGGATCGGGGATGATGGTACGAAGTGAGTCATGGAGTCACATTCGCCCGTATTGGCCTCTACTCGATTCTTATAGTGAAAAGTGATTCCTACGATCTCAAAGGCATGCAAACAAAGATTCTATTTGCTCCAAACTATTATTAAGCTAAATTGGTTTAATATTAATGCAACAAATAATTCTAAAATATTAGTGATCACTTGAATTAATAACAAGATTAAAGAGGAACCTAAACTGGTTGTCCAAATTATCTTATTAGGCGTGATTTTCAATTACATATTCCCTTTAAACATGCAATATGGTGATCATAATAATAATAGAATAAAGATTAGTATTGAAATAAATTTAACAATAATAGCATTAGTCAAATCGAATAATAAATTAACCTAATCATGATACTAGCAATATAAAAATAAAATAAGAGTAATTAAATTAATTAATTACTCACATTCCACGTGTTCCTTTAAATCGCTACATCATGAATAAATTGTTAGTAACTTCAATAAAAAATATAAGTCAAATGAAAATTAAATTAAATTAAATAAAAAGTAGAGTTGATTTGGTCCAAACCCTCAGTTATGTGTACCTTTCACGCCTTGGTTTAAGGACGGAACCTCGGGTTAAGTATGTACTCCTCGGAGTGCTTAAGGGAAGAATGGTGTAATTAGGAATATAGGTTTAAAGCTTAGAATATGGGAGAGAGAGAATATAATGATTTTTTGGTGTAAAAGAGAGAAAGAGAGAAGGATTTAATGCCCCAACCTGCAGAAAGGAGGGGGGTATTTATAGGGAAAACGAGCAGAGGGAACACACGGAACCCTAAAAAGATAAAAAGCCTAAAAAATAACACCGCGACACGGCAGAGAACACAAGGACACGGTGCCAGGCACTTTCAGACGGGGGAAGGCACTGTCAGACGGGGGAAAATCCCGTGACGCGGTAGACAACTGGAGTGACGCGGGAAATATTTGACATATAGGAAGTGAAAACGCGTGAAGGGTTTACGCGGAAAAGACATGAGAAAATTCCGTGACACGGCACACGTACCATGACACGAAATTTTCCACCGTGGCACGATATAGTTCACCATGTCACGGTATGGGAAAACGCGGAAATTACATGGAAAAAGCACCGTGACATGGTGTTCAGTACCGTATCACGGCACCAGGTACCGCGTCACGGCAACAGGTACCGTGCCACGGTGGAATTTGACGCAAAAAACTTTGAAAATAGCACCGTGACATGATGTTCAGTACCGTGACACGGTGCCAGGCACCGTCAGATGGGGCAAACTCCTGTGACACGGTGCTTTTGCACAATGCGCGGTGATTCCAGGTTTTTTATTTGTTTTTAGAATCATCATAACTTTTGATACGTAATTTGGAATAAGGCATATAATATATCATTGGAAAGCTTATTAAGTATATTTTCCAACCCAATTAGAATCAGTGAAAAATGATTTTTATATTTTAAGATATGGTCGTTTTAGTGAAAGGGTGTTAGTTTTGGGATGAGTTTATTTTTTGGCACATATCTTCTTCGATATAGCTCGGAATTGGGCTTATGATATATTGTTGGAAAGCTTATTTCAAATAATATCCAAACAAATAATAATTGGATCAAAATTATAAGACCAAAAAATCAGTTTCTCTCGGTTTTGCGATGTGGACACGAAAAGTGGATAACAAGTTATGGTTTAGGGATATGACCTAGGATACGCGTGAAGGGTTTATGAAATGTATTGGATAGAACATGGATTTAAGCACTCCAAAGATTAAATACTGAACCCGACCAATAATGGCAGTTAAAAGTGTTCATCAATGGGTTTGGTTTTGGGAAGACATTTTAAGGTGTCCACAGAAGCCCCCACTTTGACTGAGTTTATAGAAACGTCAGTTTCAAAAATGATAGTCAAAGTAGTCGATAGGGACGGAGAATTATTCAAGACGTTTTGCGATCCCAAATCACTCTGTATACGCCAATACCTGTAGAAAAATATTAGTTCCACATATAAAAGAGTAAAGGAATAGAATGCTTATTTGACACCAGTGTATCGGTGATAAATGATTTTGGTAGCTTCCTATGCTTGAAGGAATCAACCGGATGATGTTTCGCTGAAACACTTTCCATGCCAAAGGAAAGTCGACTGATGAGCTTGGTAGCTTTCTATGCTTGAAGAAATCTACCGGATAGTACTTTCCATGCTTGAAGAAAGTCAACGTATGAATTTGGCGATTTTCTATGCTTGAAGAAACCCACCGATAATACTTTCCATGATTGAGGAAAGCCAACAAAGGAATTTGGCGGATTTCTATACTTGAAGAAACCCGCCGATAATACTTTCCATGCTTGAGGAAAGTCGACAAATGATGAGATTGCAAGTCTCTGTGTATCGAGAACCTTGCGTCGTGAAATGATGGTGGTTCGATTGTCCCCGAACGTGGGCTGTAGTTGGTTTGCTTGTCCCCGAACGTGGGCTGTAGTTGGTCCGCTTGTCCCCGGACGTGGGATGTAAATGGTCTGCTTGTCCCCGGACGTGGGTTGTAGATGGTTTGCTTGTCCCCGAACGTGGGCTGTAAATGGTTCGCTGGTCCCCGAACGTGGGCTGTAGATGGTCCGCTTGTCCCCAGACGTGGGCTGTAAATGGTCCGTTTGTCCCCGGATGGGGCTATAGATGGTCCGCTTGTCCCCGGATGTGGGCTGTAATTGAGACCTGTAAAATAAAATTTTCCAAGGGACTCGTATAGACTATGATAGACTTGACCAACTGACTTGACCAAGTTTGACTTGACACGACATGACATGACATGAGTATGACTTGTGATTGTGTGTGTATAATTTGAGTGTGTGTGCACAGACACAAGCAATCGAAAATGCAAAAGCAAAAAAATTTCGTCATTTTTGTCGTGAGATGAGTGGAGGGTACCGACTCTCTCCCGAGAAAGACGTGAAAAAAAAGTTTTATTTTCGAACTTCCCTCGATGAGAAAATTTTAAAAACGTTTTTTAATTTCCCCAAAAGAAAAGTTTTGAACTTTTTCGTTGAGCAAGACGAAATGAATCGCATAGATTAAATTGCTTGTCTTGAAAATAATTTATGCATGATGCATGTTCTTAGGCCAGGAGGCTAAGGACAATTAATTACATCATGTGACACGATAGATGAATTAACTTAGGTAATAGATCTAAGCATCATATATGGCGTAAAGAAACGATCTTGAACGTCACTTAGGTCTTGAAGCTAAGCACGTATATTGATGAAGTGATTATTGCATAATGAACGTTTCTTAGGTCAATGAGCTAAGAACGATATGCTTTGTATGATTACAAATCATTGATATATAAATGTTGCTCAGCACATTATGCGATGCATGAAACAATGAACATTGCTCAGGTCAGGAAGCTAAGCAAGTATATAATGTTTCTTTTAATGAATAATGTTGTCTTGAAAGATGATGAAGCATGCACAGTGGGGAAACAAGATTTCATGATAAAAGATTCCTAAGGGAAAGCTGATATGGCTATGTATGTGTGAAAGACGTGTGTGAAAGTGATACTAGGTGAGGCTGCAATGGCTATGGTGAGGGAAATAGATGTGAGAAGAGTCGAGATGGTGACTCTTTAGGATAGGTATGCTAAATGATGTGGGTTCAAGCCCCCAAGTCTAGCTCTAGATGGATAGGGTCATAGGATTAGCCTTTAGATATTCTTTGACTCGATCATGCATGGATATGGATATGAATGTGGCCGCACCTCGATGTGAGGTTGCCTACGTATCCGTTAGGAGTCAGGCCAAACGTAGCTCTAACCGAACTTTGCACAAGTGTATGTACACCTCAAAGAGGTCTTTCAAGGGTTGTAATATGGTTAAGTTGATGGTTTAAAGAAGAAAGGGGTACAAGGCTCAAGACCCGAGAGAATCCCCAAGATGTGTAATTATGGATTTGAAAATTTTTAATTTCGCAAGTTTATTTTCATTTTTTTTTACTTTCTTTATTTTTTTTAATTCTTTTGAATCAATGTAGGCAATCTCAAATCATGTGGTCCATCACTCACTTAGCATTCATGTTTCTCAAGCACGGTACCAAGCATAAGATGAGAGACGCAATTTGAGACGTGTTCATATCAAAGACATTGGAACACTTGCCTTTAGACATTGTTTTATTGTTGCTTTGCTGCTTTTTTTGTTTTTACTTGCTTTATGAATGTTGTACAATTACACATCTTCCAATCCCAGGGTTAACTGAACGTGGGTTGAAGAAATGAAGGACAAACGTTAGACGAGGCTCAAAGTGGTTGATGAAGAAATGGAATGTGATTGAACGGGTAACAGGGAATGACAGGGTTGCAAAGGTGCCTCAAATCATTGGTGTACCTTGGGTTTGGTTTGGTAATTGATTTTTTTTTTTTTATAGAATGAGTGAATGAAAAATGTTATGATCAAGATGTAAAGGAAATTGCTCATTTATTAATGGAATAAAGGTGAACGAAACACATGAAACATATAAAAATTTGAAAACGAAAACCTATGCTAGACATGAATGGGGGAATGGAGATGGATGATAAAACAAAAAAAAATCATGAAATCATACACAAAGGATCTGTTGTACGCCTTGTGTTCATTACTTCATGCCGCCTGAAGGGACATGAAGTTTGTTTGCATCCACCAAGTCTTGAATGACGTCCTTTAAATTCCATCATTGCTATGTAGTGTGGCCCCTTCCTTGATGGTACTTGCAATGGGAATTGGGATTCCATTTGGCGCTCCTTTCTTCAGGTTTTGGCTCTGGAAATGGCCCAATAGGTGTGATCAAGCCTTAACCATAAAGGCGATCAAAGGCCGCATCATAAGTTATTCCTGAACAAGTGTAAGTTCTTTTCTTCTTGGGCAATGGAGCATCAAGAGCTAACACTTCATTGAGATCAACTTGGCTTATATTGTTTGTAGTATTTTCGTGCTTAGAAGACGAAGAAGAAGGATGGTCGTTCTTCTTGTTTTTCCAAGTGTTATTATTGTTACTACCGGAAGTCTTTATTAGATCATCCTCGATATTGATGCCAATGTCATATACAGCTTCAAAAGTGTTCAAAGGAAGAAATTTGAGATGTTGCTTGTACTCATGAGTCAAATTTTGGATGAAGAGGAGAATCATCTCTTTTTCTTTGGGAGGATCTACCAAGAGTGTAGTTGTTTCCCTCCACCTGTTCAGATAAGCAGGTAAGCCTTCATTCTCTTTCTGTTTGAGAATGGAGAGTTCACGTCCAGAAGTTTTACTTTGAATGTTACATTTGTTACGGTTCATGAAACTGTCGGTGACATCTTGCCAAGTCGCAGTACGCTTGGTAGTTAGGGAATAAAAACATTGTTGGAAAGCATGTTCTAAGGAGAAAGGGAACACCGTAGGGAAGAGTGTTACGTCCAATCCCTTAAGAGCCATGGTTGCAGAGAACGCCTTCAAATGAAATATTGGATTGTCAGTAGGCTTGAACTTTGGAATATCAGCAGTGGAGAACTTTTCAGGGAGTCTGTCCTTCACATCCAAAGGAGTGGGAGGAAGTTAAACATAGGTGAAATCCTCAGAAATCTTGCTCATTTGCTCTTTGATCTTGTTCATTGCAGCCGCAGTAACAATGTTTTGCTCTACTGTGTTGACTATGGTAGTGAGTGCTTGTAACATGTTAGACATTGTCTCAATGGACTTGTTAATGTTATCAATATCTTCCTTAGTGGCCATTGGGACAAACTGAAAGTAGTTTGAAGGTGATGAGTGACGTGGAGATGGAAAAGTTCTCTTTAAACACCTCTTAGGTCTAAGAGGTTGATGTAGTAATGACTCGAATCGTACTAATCTACCCCTGCTCCTTGACCAAGTGATGTGAAATAAAACAACCGCACTTACTTGTTTGACACATTGCTCAAGATAGGAAAAAAAGGTTATTTGAAAACAGGTGAGAATAACTCTGATCCACTCATCTTTAATTATGACAGAAATGGGGGTGCATGAACCTAGTATACGATCATAAACGACATGGTGTATGACTCGAGTAAAAAAAATTATTAAAGTGTGTGGACTATACTTAACTCGTGAGTGATTAAGTGATGTTATAAGACTCGTGGTACGATCGTATGGCTAGACATGTGAACAGTAACCAAAATGACTGGCGCGAGGACCAAATTAACACAGAAGACTAAAAAAAAAGCTGACTAGACTTATTTCCTAGGCACCGTGACACGGCAAACTGTACCATGTAACGGTACAAGCCGTGACGCGGTGATCTTGTTTTTTTTTTTTGGAAATCCACCGTGCCACGGTGAAAATTGTCGTGATACGGTAAACATTCCCGCGGCGCAGTGGATGCTGATGTGGTACAACAATTTTTTTTGTTGGAATTCTGCCGTGATATGGTGAAATTTCCCGTGGCACGATGGATGCTGACGTGGCACGACACTTTTTTTTGTTTTCTTTTTGCTGGAATTCCACTGTGCCACGGCTGCCGTGACACGGTGAACTCTCCTGTGGCACGGTGGATGTCGTGGCAAGGTAGTTTATTTTTTTTTTATTTTGCGCTAATTACTAAGTGAGTACGGTCCATTGGCAATCATTATTTATAAAATAATCCACTATAGACAAAGAAAGATCGTTAAGGTCAGGATCAAAACGACCAAACATAAAACACATAGGCACAATGATGCAAAGAATAGTTCGCAACCTAAGGTCAAGTTCTATGTTCGACTATGGTCAGGTTTATTTGGTGTCAATAGGGTACCATGGTTAAGAGTTTGGACACGTTAGCAAGGCAGCCTCCCTTGAGGGTGTATGCCAACGGGCGGCTTCGCGAGTTCGTGATGAAATCGAACTCGACTCCATGGTTTTGGTGGATTTAAAAAAACTCGGATGAACCCTTATTGCCATGAGCATTTTTGGGTTGATAGAGCTTAAACCCCCGGGGCTAAGACGTATGTAGAACACACACGTTTTTTCATAAAAATCGAAGGAAGCTGACTGTGAGAAGAGAAAAGAAGCCACCGGATTGATTTAAGAACTGCCGTGACACGACAAAGAGCACCGTAGCACGATGCTACACACCGTTTGACGGTGTACTGCACCGTGACACGGCAGAATCGGTCGTGGCGCGACAGTTAGAAAATCTGACTGGTGCCCTGTTTTCATTGAAAAACATTTTCCGAGACAAGCCTTTACATTGAAAAACATTTTCCGAGCCAAGCCTTTACAGACTCTAATAATGGAATGTTGTTTCCAATGAGCAAAAATGTCATTAACATATAAGACTAGGAAGGCGATGTAACTCCCACTAACCTTCTTGTAAACACAAGACTCAATTGGATTTTTGATAAAACCAAACTTACTAATGGCTTCATCAAATTGCAGTTTCCAACTTCTGCTTGCTTGCTTTAATCCATAAATGGACTTCTTAAGCTTGCATACCTTTCTAGCATTGTTTTGGTCGACAAAACCTTCAGGCTGTGTCATGTACACAGTTTCTTCCAAAATTCCATCGAGGAAGGCGGTTTTCACGTCCATCTGCCATATTTCGTAATTGTAATGTGCAACCATCGCTAGAAGAATCCGAACGGACTTAAGCATTACAACTGGAGAAAAGGTTTCATCATAATCAACTCCGTGAATTTTCCTGTAACCTTTTGCTACCAGTCTAGCTTTGTAAATGAATACATTTTCATCTTTGTCGGTTTTCAACTTGAAAATCCATTTACATTCGATAGGTGTGTAACCTACGGGTAAATCAACCAAGTCCTATACTTGATTTTCAAACATGGAGTCCATTTTGGATTTCATGGCCTCTTGCAATTTTGTAGAGTCGGGGCTCGTCATAGCTTGCTTGTAGGTTGCCGGCTCATCTCCATCCACTACTAGGATGTCCTGATCTTCTGTTAATACAACACCAAGATATCTGTCAGGTTGAGATCTTGGCCGAGTCGACATACGTAGGGTAATGGAATAACCATTTGCATTGTCGGTTTAACTTTGCATATTTTGACTTTGACGAATATCAATAGATGCTTAGTGAGCACTTTGATTGTCAATTTGTCCTCCCAATGTCAAGGACAAATTGACAATTTGTCCTTGACATTGCCTTAGCCCCGGGATGAACACGTATTTTAGGCATGCTTTAGCTTGTCCTAACACTTGTTATCCCAAGGTAAGCATTATCTTGCTAATGGCTCCAAGCCATTCTTAGATAATCGTCGTATCCAATGCATCTTAATGATGTATCTCTTTTGCCATGGTATGTGAGGACTCCTCATTCATATCGATGAGTTCAACCAAAACCATCTTGCACACCCGGTGTGCTTCACCAACCTCAAAGTAGTAATGGTGCCTCGCTTTGGCGTAGCCCACCATTACACCCATTTAGTTTGCAAGTGTTGTTTTTGAAAGGCAAGCTTTAACTCAATATTATTAGGGACCTAGGATTTCTATGTTGGTTGATTTAAGTGAACTTAACTAATCATCATAACATTTTGAAAACCTACACATGTATGTAACATATCATTCATATATAAGCACAAGCATAAATATATAAAGCATAATTATAAGATGCATATTGGCAACTAGCATGACCCTTTGAATTCTTCAAGTCTTCAAAAGGTCTTCTCTTGCATCTTCATGGCTTTGTCTTCCAAGAACCTCCGTCTTTAAGACATAACCAAATTATGCAACTACTAGCATCGACGACTAGGATTAATCTAAATATTAAGGTACAAAAATACTCAACGGTACGTAGACCGTATTTGGATTTACAAAAATACATCACAGCACGCAGTCCGTATTTTCTATCCTAATCGGGTCCCACTAGTTGCCATTCCATAAAACTTGTGAGAGAATATACATTCCATTCATCCATTCACTTTATGTGAATGACCCATGCATTTTAAAACAAACAAGTAATAATGCATTAAACACGCGCGCACACACTAGCAACTAATATAGGTGGTTAATCTGATTAACACGCCTAATTAAAACTAGTCAAAGTTGTTTGACCGATTATGTAATTGATGAAATTAATAATTGAAGCTCCCACTAAATTCCGCATCCATCTTAATTAATCCCATTAACTAAGCCGGTAGAACCCAAAATTTGTCAAAATAAATTTTGCCAATGCCGCTCAAAACCGAGGCCTAGCCTCTAAAATTTTAATTAAAATAAACAAGATTAATTAATATAAATAAAACGGCAAACAAGCAAGCACAAAGTCAACCGCACTCAAGTGGCGCATGCCATATGAAAACCAAAGTCATCTAGTAACTCGGACAATGCGGCTTGGTGCATGTGCCTCGACCACCCTCTGTAGCACTAGCTAGGCTTACACCTAGTAGTGTTGCTACGGGTTGCCTGGTGCGAGGAACACGCACTAAGGTTGCTTGCCTCATCGCAGCAATCCCCAAGCCACGCACCATGATGCTCGAGCTTGCACCAGCCGTGGCCAGCCAAGCTAGGCAGCATACACAACGCGCACAACATCATGCTACTACTGCACCGTGCTGCTGCTTGGTGCTTGCTGGCGCGCCATGCTGCTGGCAGCAAGCAGCAGCCACGTACATGGCTTGCACGCAAGTACGGACAACATCCTTGGCAGCCACATGCGGGCTGCTATGCAGCCCGACTAGCCAAGTGATGTTCTTGCCTCGTTTTGCGTGCCATAGCCTCGAGATTTCAATCCCAATTTCCCGTGACATATTATTAATTCTAAATTAATTTTAGAACTAATTTAATGAGCAAAAATTGAAAATTTAAACAAGTCTAACTTAAATAAAATTTATCAAGGTGCATTCAACAAAAATAATTCCCAAGAATCATTCTTTAATTAAATTGATTTAACTTGGTGCAACAAAATAAATAAGGCAATTTCTCATTATTAATTTAATCGATTTAAATTAATCTTGAGATTTTGACAAAGTAAGAAGGAGTTGGAAAAATATGAACTTTAATGTTCAAATGGAAAAATCCAACTACTAACACTTGTGAATCCTTGAAAAATTATATCTTCCGTTATGAAGATAAACAAATTTAATTTCCATCACAAAGTTTGAAACTTTTTGTTTCCAATCAACCAAAAATGATTAAAACAACAAATTTCAACATAAAATTCATGGAATTTAGTAGCTTTTAAAGTTTTAATTACTTAACATAATTAAAGGTTGAATCTTTAGCACTTTAGAAGCCTCAAAAACAAAAATTTCACACTTAATGCAATTAATTTGCAATTATGTGAAAAAATAAAACCAAGCTTTCAAACACAAATTACCACCAAGTAATCATGTCAAAAGAGGTTTAAAATTACATATAAAGTATGTATTGCACCAATTACATAACCACCATAAATATGAAATTAATTTTCAAGGTTAGAAAGACTTAAATTTTTTCGTAAAAACGAAAAACCCCTCGAAAAATGCATTTCTGGTCATTTTTTTGGCTAAAAACTGAGTCCTAAAAGGGTAAAACCATTTCCAGAAACGCCTTTTTCACCCAAAATTCACTATTTTTGGGTCGAAATCTGGGTTTGGGAGCTGAAGTCAACTCTAATTCGAGGTTAAAATGGATAATATGAGCTACTAATCTAATTAGCATCTTATAACCAGAAAAATTAAGCCACAAAAATACCTTGAAAAATATGATAATTAAAATAAACGAGTGGGGCTCCGATACCGCTGTTAGGGTTTGGTGAGTCCTACTCACCGAAGAAAAAACCCGAGCCAAGGATCACGCTCGCAATAAATAATATCACTAATGCATAAAATAAACACAGAAGGGTAAAATAGGAAACATACCTTTGTAGCGTGCTTCGCCCCACAAATTGGGCTCTTACTTGAAAGCTTAGCCCCGAAAACATTAGAGCCTCCGACGGAGATCAACCCGCAAAAACAACTACCGAGTTTTAGGTCCGTTACCTTGAGGTTAGCGAGGTTCGACCAAAACCCGAGTATTATATGAGTTTAAGAGTATTTGCAAATGCAATGCTCTATTAAACTCCTACTCAAGCACTCTTCCCAAAAACATAAGGTGGGTATTTATAGAGAAGAGTGAGAGTGGGAATTTCTATCCGATTAATGTGGGATCATGAAATTCCACAATTTATTTTAAAGTTAAAATAAAATAAATAAGCAAACTAATAATAAATCTACAAGTGTCATTAATACATGCAAAGGGAAGTGAGGACCACTTGGAGAGGGGCGGATCAAACTTGCTCCCCACTCCTTTATCTCCTTGTGCCACATGTCCCTCATACTTAAAGCCTCCCTTCACATGCTTCCCCTTAGCCCACGACCCAGCTACCCGCACCAAGGTGATGCGGGTTGCTGCTGCTCGCAGCTAGCAAGCCTCGCACGCTTGTGCGGGCTACTGCTGCTTGCGGCCAGCAAGCCACGCACACCTTGTGCGGGCTGCTGTTGTTGCTGCTTGCGGCCGTGGCTGCCCTTAGCTGCTAGCATTGGTGCGCTCGCATGCACCAGCCAACCTAGGCTCGGCTTGGTGCGCATGCTAGCCACCATGCCACGCGTTATACCCCTAGCACTAGGATGTTCGGGGCATTCCGATGCTAGGGGTATTTTGGGAAATATTGTCAATTTATTATTATTTGCGCGTCTCGTCTTTTACTATTTTTTACTCGACTTCTGACGCTCTAAGCTCGAATTTCCGACGTCTAAATATTTAATACTCGGGCGACTCATTAATTTCTTCCGAATTAATTCGTCGAGTCAGTTTGTTAATTGCTTGGGTGTGACCCGAAGGGTTCAGTCAAGATTAAGCTGTAATATTAATTATACATTAATATTACTGATCGAAAGCGGCCTCCACCTAGGCATTCTGATCACTTGACCTTACTGAATATATTAGCTTTCTAATAATTCTGAACCCACTATCAGAATAATACACTTGTTCGAAGGACCTCATTCCTTTCAGTTCCATCCAAAGCTCCAATTGCAACCTGGCAAATAATGACATTAATAATTAATTTTATAATAAACATCTACTCTTTTCACATTGAAATGTAAACCAATGAATGTAACTAATGAATTTATACCTTAAGAAAAGACCAGTATCTTGTACTAGTAGCTACCCTCTAGATGCACCTCCTATAAGTTACGATGTGGTCTAATGATATCGAAGGAAAAATTAACCAACGCTTCCAACACTTCGTTATAATACTTGTATAAATAATATAATAATGCTTAATTTTGTCAAAAGCATCACGATATGAGAGTCCTTTTGCTAAAATATAGAGACATATACCTACTTGTTCCGTTACTGTCACATATTTATCGTCATGTAGTAGTTCTCTTTCAATCATCAAGTTCATTAGCTAAACAAACATGTTTCGATCACGTCTTAATTGAATTTGAATGCATCTTGACTGTAGATTTTGGATGTATTTGGTATATTATTAATTAATCCTAAGGGTGACAGTTTTTCAATTTTTTTGCAGCTTTTTTATATCATTAATTATTATTATAAAGTAAAATTATGTATATAGTGTTATTATTAAAAAAATAATTATTAATTATTATTAAATCAAATAAGTATTATTATTCCCTATAAAAAAAAGATTTAGTGTTATTAATATGCTCAGTAAATATTAGAAATTGTTATTAATTTTCTGTAAAAAAAATTATTATTAATTGTTAATATTTTTATATTTTTTGAAATAATAATAATAATAATAATTATTATTATTATTAATATTAATTCGTAATATTTTGAATTATTAAATATTATTATTGATAATTATTATTATGAATAATAAATATAAAATATTATTAATATTAATAATTAATAATTATTATAATTACTTTTTAAAAGAAATAAATTAATATTATCAAGGAGTCCGGAACCATGACTGGAAGTTCGAGGATGAAGGTACAAATCCAATCTAAAAACCTGCCCTAATAATAGGCCTCTACTTTATTTTTCTCGTATTCATGTGCGCTTTCTGACTAACATGCAATCAATAGGATTAACCCTAAACTATTATTGGCGATCACTTGAATTATAATCAAATTAATTCTAAACAAGATTATTACTTACCTTATTAAGCGTGATTACAAGTATCAATTCCCTTTAAACATGCATTAAAGGCGTGATCAAGCAATAACAATAAATGTAATCAAGCAACATAAATAATAATAATAATAATAATAATAATAATAATAATAATAATAATAATAATAATAATAATAATAATAATAATAATAATAATAATAATAATAATAATAATAATAATAATAATAATCATAATTGAAATAATTATGTTAAATCATAATAATAGCAAGATCCTAGCATGTTACTAACAAGATTAATAACAAACCCTATTATGTCACTAAACATCAAAGATCAATTATATAGCCCTAACATGATACTAACATGAATATTAGGAAAGACAATAAAAGGCATCATAGAAATCATGATTGACATTATAATATTTTCCCTAAACATGATACTAGGAACTTATTGTTGTCACCCTAAACATCAAATTAAGAAAAGCAACCTAACATGATACTAGGAATCAAAATAGGAACCTAGACATGATTTCTATATCATAATAATTAAACAATTAAAGCATTTACTTGGATGCCTCGTATCTCTTTCTAATAACAAAATATACACGTTAGTAACTTCAAGGAAAATAATAAAATTAAGGAATTAAATTAAATAATAATAGAGAATCTAAAGAAAGTTTAGACTAGATTTGGGACCAAACCCTCAGAAATCAAACCTTTCCCGTCTAGGGCGAAGGCAACTTCGAACTTGGCTAGGTGTGTCTAGATCTTGGGAATGCGGAATTTTGTATGTAAAAAGCTAGTTTAGAAAGAGAGAGAGAGAGTATATCAAGAATTTCTTGATGAGATTTGGTGATTGAAAACGGAGGTTGTAGGAGACTATTTATAAAGAAAATCAACCAGATATGATAAAAAAAAAAAAGAATCAGAGTTTCGAAAAGAATAACACGACGCTGTCGCAAAACACGACACTGTCGCCAGACGACAGAGTTGTAGTTGCGGTGCTGCAAACAGTTTTTCCACGCGTTTTCTTATTTTGATAAAATTTAAGCGTACGAGGGGTAAAGCTGTAATTTCCTTAAAAACACTTCTTTTATTCTAAATAAAACTCTTAAAACTCATTTATCAATGCTAATAAAATTAGGATTTAAAAGAACCTTCTAGAAAATTGGGCCGCGTATAAAAATCAAACCGGGCCCAGTTTAGTAATTTGGCCATAACTTCCTCATTATTTATCGGAATTGGGCTTATAATATATCGTTGGAAAGCTCTATTCGAACCCGACCCAACTACACCATTATTGGACTCTTTCCATGGACCAAACTAAACTAGATTTTCTATTTTCATAAAATAGGTTTTCAAACACAAAGAGAAAGAAAAGAATTAAAAACTAACCGCATAACTAGACTTTCCACACTTTCACTTCATTCGATTATGATTCGACGTGAAAGGTACTCATCACTGGGTTTGGTTTTGGGGAGACACAAAAGGGTGTCTACAGAAGCCCCCACTTTGACTAAGTTTGGAGAAACGCAAGTTTCAAAAACAAAATTAAAAGTATCGATAGGGATGGAGAATGATTCAGAACGTTCTGCGATCCTAAATCATTCTTGTAACGCCGATACTTGCAAACTAGAATTAGTTAAAACAGATAAGAGAATTAAGAAATGCGTATTTTGCACCGTCGAGCACACGTCTATGAAGGTAACCAATTTATGTTTTTGTAGTTGTGACAACCTTCCACAAGCTAGGGAATGCCATCGAAGATAACTTCTCTTGAAATCACCTCCAGTTGTTTGTGACAACCCTCCACAAGCTAAGTAACGTCATCGATCAATGCTGCTACATCTTGAGCCTTTTCCTTGAATCAAGGTGACAACCTTCCCAATCATAGCAAAAGTCGTCGAAGACCGCCTCATCACTAATCGCTATTCTCAAATCTTGGTGACAACCTCCACAATCTTAGCGGATGTCGTCGAAGACCGCCCATCTCGTGCTATCTTCTCAAATCTTAGGTGACAACCTCCACAATCTTAGCGAATGCTGTCAAAGACCACCTATCTCGTGCTATCTTCTCAAATCTTAGGTGACAACCTCCACAATCTTAGAGAATGATGTCGAAGACCGCCCATCTTGTGTTGTCTTCTCAAATCTTTGTGACAACCTCCACAATCTTAGTGAATGTTGTCAAACATAACTTTACTTAAAGTCATCCTTAGTTGTTGCGATAATATTTCCCAAGAAAGTTACCGAAGACCACGCTTGTAGATCATTAAAGCTCGCTAGAACTTTGCTTTAGCCAGTGCGTCGGCGCTTTTACTGCTTGTGAACCAGTATGTCGGTGCTTTGCTGTTTATGAACCATTGTATTGGTGCCTTTGCAATGAGCCAATGTTTAGGCGCTTCAAGCTAAGTGGGACGATCTTTTGTCAGGTCGATCACTTATTTGTTATTGTAATCAAACCAACTACTTAATCATGTCATTGCTTATAGGGGCTAACTGGCGTACCAAGGAACCCGAAATTACTGCACTTGGTCCGCATAATCTAATATGGGGCCCACGCATTGTGTCTCCGCACCGAAGCCTACTGGAAGACTCTGGCGCTGCACTTTGCTTCCGTCTCCAGGCGACAGATTTTGTCGCCAGGCGACAGCCTTGTCATCTGGCGCTGGAGTCGGGTCTTCCCTATTTTGCTCTTGGTGTTGTTGTTTGTTGCTCGGTTTCACTCCAAACTTTGAACTTGGTCGTATCTTTTCAACCAAATCTGCTCAAATCATTTGTAAATTAAATTCTTCATCTCTAACTTACTGATCCATGTAATTTTGCTCAAACTCCTCTTATCTTGAAAGAATCTCATGTGGTCATATTCGCGATTTTTTCGAAAAAATCCGGGAATGTCCTCACTTGCTGGGATGCACCTGCATTTACATTTTTGACTATAGGACTTTTCTCATCTTTTTCTTTAGGGTTGACCTAAGGCTTAGTGTTGCTTGACTCATTGACTTGACATGACTCAAGGTAAACTCGACTTAATGATGACTCACTTCGTGTGACTCATGTGTGCATAGTAATGACTCAATGTGATAACACGACATGGCTCAATAAGTAAATGACTCGTGTGTGCATTTGTAATGTTATCGTGCGACTCGCAAATGAAAAAAAAAATCCGTCATTTTTTTCATTTTTGTAGAGGGTGCCGACTTTATCCCGAAAAGGAAAGACGCGAAAAAAGAAAGAAGCGAAGTTTTTTGAGGGTGCATGTTGAATGAGCTTAATAAAATGTTGTTTGATACTATCTATCAAGGTGCAAGGAGTACTTCATCCTAGGCTATCTTTGATGAAAATATTTAGGTAACTTAGGCACGGAGGCTAAGCACTCATACTTCGTTATGCAATGATGATTGATGTTGATATGACAAGTCATGCTTCATCTTTGTGTTAAGATTTCATGACAAAAAGTACGTAAGGAAAGGACTATTTGGTCATGTATCTGTGATGTGTGTGAAAGTGATACTAAAGTTAGGCCGCAAGGGCTATGTGTGGGGGAAAATATTATTTCAAGAAGAGTCAAATGGTGGTGACTCTTTAGGCTAGGTAAGTTAATAATGTAGGGATCAAGCCCCCAAGTCTAGCTCTAAGTGGAATGGAATGAGCATAGGAGATCCCTTGATATGATCATGATGTGTGAATGTGAATGCATTTTTATTACGGCCGCACCTCGATGTGAGGTTGCCTACGTATCCGTTTCGAATCAGGCCGAACGTAGCTCTAGCCAAACCTTGCACAAGTGTGTATACCTCAACAAGGTCTTTTTAAGGGTTGTAACGTAGTTAGGCTAAAGGTTTGAAGAAGAAGGGGAAAAAGGCTCAAGACCCTAGATAAAACCCCAAGGTGTGCAACCTTGATTTTGAAATCTTTATATTGTTATGCTTGAGTTTCCTCTCTTTTGATCTCTTTCTTTTTTCTTTTTTTTCTTTTTTGCTATCTTTTTTTTCTTTTGAATTTTTTTTAAATTTTTATAAGTGTGGGCGATCCCGACCATGCGGTCTATCACTCACTTGGCATTCATGTTTCTCAGGCACGGTACCAATCACTCGATAAGAGACGTCATCTGAGACGTGTTCATATCAAAGACATTGGAACACTTGCCTTTTGTTTCACTTTTATTTATATTTTTTTGCTTTTTGTTATTTTTCATTTTTTGAAATCACTCAAGTTTTTGAAATTGCATAAATTACACACCATCCCATCCCAAGGTTAGGTAGATGTGGGTTTAGAAATGAAAGGTCTATCGTTAGACGAGGCTCAAAGTAGTTTATAAAAAAGGATTGTATATTTGAAAGGTGAAAGGAGATATGATGTGGCTACAAGGGGTGCTTCAAATCATTGGTATACCTTGTGCTTAGTTCGACATTTTTTTTATGCGATGCAATGCGATGAAATGATCATTAGCAAGAAAAATAAATGCTCATTTTATTTAAAGAAAACGAAAGAATGATATTATAAAATAAATCTAAGGAGAATAAAAAGGTGCCTATGCTAGACTTATTGAGGAAAGGAAATAATAAAAAAGAAAAAAGAGGTCATGAAATCTTGTCGTTGAAGCTCGCCTCTTGCCTTGTGTCGTTTGCTTTATCATCACTCGCTCTTCTTGTTAGCTGGAGGCATGGGAAGCTTGTTACTATAGATCAAATGTTGGATCGCCTCTTTTAGCTTCTAACATCTCTCAATAGTATGACCCCTACCTTGATGGTACTTGCAATGTGCATCTGGATTCCAACTAGGTGTAGACACCCATTTGTGTCTCCCCAAAACCAAACCCGGTGATGAGTACCTTTCACGTCAAATCATAATCGAATGTAACGAAGTGCGGAAAGGTCTACTGTAGCGGAAAGTTTTATTTCTTTTCTTTTCTCCCTGTTTTTGAAAACTTATTTTAAGAAAACAGCCAATCCAGTTTGGTTGGTCCATGATATGGGTCCAATAGTGGTGTAGTTGGATGGGGCTTGCAAAGACCTTTCCAACGATATATTATAAGCCCAATTCCGATTAATATTGAGGAAGTTATGGCCAATTTACTAAACTGGGCCCGGTTTGAGCTTTATGTACGGCCCAATGATCTAGGGGAGGGCCTAATATGATTTATCATTCCTAATGCAATTAGGAATGGTTTTAGTCTTCTAGAATCTTATAGAAGGTTCCTTTCATTCCTAATTCAATTAGCATTGATAAGTTGACTTTGTTGACTTTTTAGAGTTTTAATCAAGATCAAATAGCATTTTCGAAGGAATTATATTATTTTATCTTCCAGTACGGGAAATTTATCAGATTTTTGAAAACGCGTTGAAATCCAGTTTGGCGTCCAACCCCAGGCCTTGGCGCCTGGAATCAGGCTTGGCGAAAGCGCTAGCCATTGCCGCCTGGCGCTAGCCACCGGTGCCTGGCGCCAGCTAGCCAGGGTTGGCGCCAATCCTGTTTTGCGATCGTCAGACTCTGTTTTGTTAAATTATCTTTTTTGGCTGATTTTCTCTATAAATATCGTATCAAAAACTCCGTTTTGATTCACCAATTCTCACGAATTCTCTTCATTCGCAAGCTTTCATTCATCTACAATCATTCATCATCTCTCGTTCATCAATTCTCAACAAACATTAGTTCTTTAGCATTCTTTTCATTCTTTTCTTTCTTGCCTTTTCATACAAAATTCCGCATTCACAAGATCTAGAAACACCTAGCCAGATTCGAAGTTGCCTTCGCCCTAGACGTGAAAGGTTTAATTTCTGAGGGTTTGGTCCCAAATCTCTCTTTCAATTATTTAATTTAATTGTTTTGATTATTATTTTCCTTGATGTTACTAACGTGTGTATTTTGTTATTAGAAAGAGGTACGAGGCATCAAAGTAAGTACTTTAATTGATTTATTGATATTATGATGTAGATATCATGTTTACATTGTTATTATGATATTCCTAGTATCATGTCTAGGGTATTTTTAATATTGAATATGATTGTTATGATGCTTCCTATGTTCTTCCTAATATTAATTCATGTTAGTATCATGTTAGGGTTAAAGATTTGATTTTTATTGCTTAGTGACATGCTAGGGTTTGTTATTAATCTTGTTAGTATCATGCCTAGGATCTTACTATTTTTATTATGCTTTAATATTAATATGAACATGATTATGATTATAATTGTTAAAATTTGTGATGATTATGAATATTATTATTATTATTTTTATGATGATTATGATTTTTATTATCATGATATTATTATTATGTTTCTTGGTACATTATTTTATATTTATTGCTTGATCACGCCTTTTTATGCATGTTAAAGGGAATTTTGTATTTGCAATCACGCTTAATAAGATAATTAATAATCTTGTTTAGGGTTAATTGTGATTATAATTTCAAGTGATCGCCAATAATAGATTTGTTTGTGCATTAAATTCAACCAACATAGATTAAACAGGTTTAGGGTTAATTCTATTGATTGCATGTTAGTCAGAAAGCGCACATGAATACGATCAGAATAAAGTAGAGGCCTATTATTAGGGCAGATTCAATCTCTTTTAGGTTGGATTTGTACCTTCATCCCCGAACCCTTATTTGGTTCATGACCTTATGGAGTTGACGATCTCTTGGATCGTTAAGGGATGTAACCTTCACCTCGTGAATGGTTTACAAGTTCCTAAAAAAATTGTTGGCGACTCTTTTGCTCTATCTTCTTTTGGACGCCCTCGTACTTTAGTGTATGATCATAGTGGGGTTCAAGCTAGTGGGATTAAAGGCTTGAAATTATTCCCTACAGTTTTTGGCGACTCCATTGGGGAGGATTTCTATTTTAATTCCTGAATTTGTTTCGGCAATGATTTAGAATGAGTGGATGAGACTCGAAAAGTTCTAAGTATTTCATGTGCGTAATTTTGATTAACATTATTGTCATATGCATAAAAAAGATCTCATTTGAAAGACCATCCGTAATGAGTTAAAAACATAGGATTTTACACGTAGGAAATTTGAGAAATATCTTTCACAACTAAGACTGAAATAACACCGCGCGAAACTGGAAGATTTTATCGAGCACAGAAAGCTGTTGAGGCATGTGGGAAGTAGCGTCAGGGGCCAGAGCTTGGCGCCACACTTTTAGCCGTAGCGCCAGACGCCAGCATTGGCGCCAGGCGCTACAGTTAAAAGTTGGCGCCAGTCTCTGATTTCTGGCGCCAATTTCCCCCAATACCAAGCCAGAAATATGCGTTCTAATTTCGACCGGTTTTTCGTATTGTTTGCTCGATCCTACTTCCTGATTGAATTTTTTCCTCACTTTTCTGAAACCCATATGTGTTCTACATATGGACATAACCCTCTGGGAATTCATGCTCCATTTACCCGATTGAACGCTCCGTGCAACAAAGGGTACATCCGAGATGTTGAATTCACCAAACCATGGAAGCGAGTTTTTTCTAGAACTCGCGGTGTCCCATCCACTCGCGCCAACCCTTCACGGTTAGGCTTCCGCGCGGTGCATCCGGACAATTAACCATGGACCCTCTTTGACTAAACCATATCCCGAACTTTAGAGAACTAGAGTCATGGTTAGGTTGCGAACTCATTGTATCATATTGTGCCTACTTGACTAATTGTACATTATTTGGTGTGCATATATATTCTATGTTTCTCTTAACTGCTTGTTGATTTGTGTTGAGACTAAAATTAATGACTTAAAGAACTTTGCCTATTTAATTAATTAATTAATTAATTTGAGTCAATAAAGTCTTTTTTTTTTTAATCGGAATTGACCTAGTACGACTTTAGGCATACCCCAGTTGACTAATAATACCGAAAACAGTCCTAGACCGAAGCTCCAATATTGGCACCAAAGTCTGAGCTGTAGCGCCACATTATAGTGTGTAGCGCCAGACATTAACTAAATTGTCTGGCGCCAACCACCACATTGTGACGCCAGTCCTGTCGCTTGGCTGACAGTTCGGATTATTTGTCAAGTCGTCACCTAGGGTCTAATTAATCAGTCCTCTGTTTAATTCGGTTAATTTTCGCTGTCAATAACACCTTGTCGAGTCATTAATCGAGTCTAAGTCACATAGTCTAGCCACATGGTCACGACACGAGTCTTAACATATCACCTACACTCACTAGTCTTAGCACACACGTTGAGTACATCACCATGGCCATGTCTTAGGTCCATGCATGAGTCGATCTTTCCGTCATTTGAGTTGGGGGAGTACATTCTATTCCTAATTCTTCATATCCCTTTACCTAAATCTTCTTCACATTCTTCCATCTTTCTTCACTTCCTCCATCCATTGCATGTTGAATAAAGTTTGAGTCAAATAATTAACAATAAGTATCCCCAAATTCCTTTTCCACAGTACTTGGTCGAGGAGAGAAGGGCGATTAATCAAGGACAACCTCTTTATTCAAGTCTCACTTTTTGATAAACCGATTCGTCAAAAGAGGAAGGCTAAAAAGATAATGGCAACTCAAGAAGAAGTCAATGAGCTTAGGAACCAATTGGTTACCATGACTGAAACACTGAAGCTCCTCACACTTAAGGTCGATGATCCCGTGAAGCAACAACAGATGAACCTCATGCAAGAGAGTCTAAGCAAGCTATCTAGTGACTATAAATTTCAGGGCATGAGTTCGCAAGGGGTCTCGCTGGATAAAGAACTTCTCCCGCATAAGTTCAACGCCACTGACATCCCTAAATTCAAGGCAACAGATAACCCTTACTTCTATCTAAGAGATTTTGAAACTATAATGAGCATTAAGGGTATCGATAAGAAGGTTTTCCCCTCTCTGTTCCCACTATCTCTTGAAACCGTTTGCCAACAATGGTTCTTCTCCCTTGACAAGGAGAAAACCTCTACCTGGGAATCGATAGTAAACGCTTTCATTGATAGGTACAAGTGCAATATCAAAGTTGAAACCGATCATTGACAACTTGAGATGCTAAGACAAAAAGAGAATGAAGGCTTTACTTCTTTCTTTAATAAATGGAGGGAAACTTCCACCAAGATGATTGAGGTCCCCACCGAAAAGAAATATGTGAGGATGTTTATCAAGAATCTCCAAGAAAAGTATTCAAAGAACTTAAAATATCAACACAACTTGAATACTTTCAAGGCCGTTTATGACATCGGAATTGAAATCGAAGACGACCTCGCAAAGCAAAAAGCTACTAACAATAGTGACCACGGTGGATGGAAAGGAAAGAAGAACGACAATCCTTCTTCTTCCGAAAACGCCCACTCTAGTAATAATGTTAGTACCTTTGACCATAATGATGTCTTAGCCATAGACAATCAAGGATCTAGAAAGAAACCCAGGCGAGAGTTCACACCCATTGGAATGACCTACGATGCTGCTTTCGATCGTCTCTACGATCGAGGATTAATCAAACCTATTGGCCCTACCGAGGATCCGACACCACAAAATCGATCTTCGAGATGGAATCCAAACTCCTATTGTAAGTACCATCGAGGAAACGGTCATACCACTGATGAATGCTACAGGTTTCAAAATCTCATTCAAGACCTCATAGAAGCAAACAAGGTCCCATTGCCTCTAGCTAGCGAGAAGACTGGGTGATGATGAAGCGAATGACACAAGACAAGAGACGAGCTTCAACGACAAGATTTTATGACCTCTTTTTCTATTTCTTTTTCATTTTACCCCTTCCCCAATAAGTCTAGCATAGGCACCTTTTATTTTCTAGATTTTTCCTTTTTCCCTTTTTAATAAAATGAGCATTTATTTCCTTGCATATGATCATTTCATTGCATTGCATTAAAAAAAAAAAAAAAAAAAAAAAAAAAAAAAAAAAAAAACCCATGTCGAATTAAGCACAAGGTATACTAATGATTTGAGGCACCCCTTGTAGCCACATCATATCTTCTTTCGCCTTTCTAATTTACATATCCTTTCTTCATAAACCACTTTGAGCCTCGTCTAACGATAGACCTTTCTTTTTTTCAACTTACATTTACCTAACCTTGGGATGGGATGGTGTGTAACTTTTGCAATTCTAAAGAAAGCTTGAGCAAATTCAAAAGATTAAAAAAGCAAAAAATAAATAAAAGTTTACAAAAGGGTAAGTGTTCCAATGTCTTTGATATGAAAATATCTTCGATAAGAACACGTCTCAGATTGCGTCTCTTATCGAGTGCTCGGTACCGTACCTGAGAAACATGAATGCCAAGTGAGTGATAGACCGCATGATCGAGATTGCCCACGCTTATAAAAATAAAATAGATGCTAAAGCAAAAGATAAAAAAAAAAAAAAAAAAAAAGAGCAGTAGAAACTCAAGCATAAAATTATAAAGATTCAAAAGCGAGGTTGCACACCTTGGGGGTTTATCTAGGGTCTTGAGCCTTTATCCCCTTCTTCTTTAAACCTTTAGCCTAACCACGTTACAACCCTTAAAAAGACCTTTTTGAGGTATACACACTTGTGCAAGGTTCGGCTAGAGCTACGTTCGGCCTGATTCCTAACGGATACGTAGGCAACCTCACATCGAGGTGCGGCCGTAATAAAAATGCATTCATATTGACATTCACACACTTGCACCATGATCATATCAAGGGATTCCCTGTGCTCATCCCTTAGAGCTAGACTTAGGGGCTTGATCCCTACATCATTAGCTTACCTAGCCTAAGAGTCACCACCATTTGACTCTTTTCAATAATATATTTTCTCCACACACTTAGCTCTTGCGGCCTAAATTTAGTGTCACTATCACACACATCACACATACATGACCAAATATATTTCCCTTAGGAACCCTTTGTCATGAAATCTTAACGTTGAAGCATGCTTCGTCAAAATCACTCATAATTGTCATTGCATCACGAAGTATGAAGTGCTTGGCCTCCGTGCCTAAGTTACCCAAATACTTTCATCATGGAGTCAACAGTTGAGATAGCCTAGGATGAATTAATCCTTGAACCTTGAGAGATAGTATCAAACAACATTTGACTAAGCTCATTCAACATACATCTTCAAACTTTTGATTTTCTTTTTCACGTCTTTCTTTTTCGGGAGAAAGTCGGTACACTCAACAAAATTGACGGAAAATGCACACACGAGTCATGTACACATTACAATGCACACACGAGTCATGTACACATTGAGTCATGTCGTGCCATATCACTTTGATTTGAGTCTAATACATGTGTCAAACACTTTGAGTCGAGTCAACCTCGAGTCAATCACAGCGAGTCAAGTTTATGCCTTGAGTCGTGTCAAGTCGATGAGCCAAGCAATGCTAAACCTTAGGTCAACCCTAAGATGATTAAAGAGATTGGCAAAGTTCTATAGTCGAAATTGATACAGGTGCAGCAGAATAGGGAAGACCCTACTCTAATTCTTGACTCCAGAAATATCTCAGCAACGACAAAGCTCGGAGCCTCTCAGAAAGGTGATTTCGACCTCATGCAACAATTTCGGGTTCCTTGGTACGCCAGTTAGCCCCTATAAGCAATTTGACATGATTAGTAGTCGGTTCGATTACAGTCATAGTAAGTGATTGACCTGACAAAAATTTGTCTCACTTAGCTTAAGTGCCTAATACACTGGCTCATTACAATCGGTTCAAAAGCATGCACTTAAACGACAATATTTCCAAATATGGATTGTCGCGCATTCTTATTAAACGAAAAAGTTTTCCAAAAATTGGATTGTCATCCCCAACTGACAATATTTCCAAAAATGGATTGTCGTGCATCTTCTTCAACGACAATTTTTCCAAGATTGGATTGTCATCTCTGGCAAAGTTTCCAAGCGTGGATTGTCGTGCTCCTTCTTTGTTTGGCGATTTTTTCCAAGTTCGGATTGTCATCGCTGGCAAGTTTTTCGAAATTGGATTGTCATACACCCAGTTCCCTATAGCAAAATTTCCCAAAGGATTGTTGTAGGTTTCTATTCATCATAAATATCGGCAAAAGTTCCTCAACGTGGATTGTCATTCATTTCAGTAAGTGGCAAATTTTCCCGAAGTGGATTGTCGGTCGACTCTTTTTTGCAAATGTTCCAAGACGCGGATTGTCAATAGTGGCAATATTTTCCCAAAAGGATTGTCGCATAGCGTTGGCAAATTTCCAAGGTGGATTGCTTTCAAGATTTATATTCCAAGATGTGGATTTTCGATCGTAGCAAAGTTCTTATGAAAGATTGTTACGAAGCATTGGAAACTTTTCCAAAAATTGGATTTTGGCAAATTTTCCGAGGTACGGATTGTCGCTTCATCGTGACAACATTTCCAAGGATGGATTGTTACGTGGCATTGACAACTTTCCCTAAATTGGATTGTCATACATCATACAAGAGTTGTGTTGGCAACTATTCCCAAAAAAAAGAGGATTGTCATCACAGCAAAAACACCGACATACTGGTTCACAAGCAGCAAAGTACCGACGTACTGGCATAGCAAACATTAAGAAGCAGTGATCTTTTCAAAGACTATCACAGCGGAAATTAGAGTCATATAAAAAAGAAGCTCTTTGTTCAGAGACGAGTGAACATCGAAACAGCAAGGTGGCGTTCCCTAGATTATGGAGAGTTGTCATAAACAACTGAGGATTGTTTCAAGAGAAGCAATCTTCGATAGTATTCCCTTGGACGTGGAATGTTATCAATGCGGATGAGGATTGTTTCGAGAGAAATAATCTTCGATAGTATTCCCTTGGATGTGGAATATTATCATAGCGGAGGAAGGTTGTTTCAGGCGAAGCAATTTTCCAAATTGGAAGCAGTTACGGGCGTAGCGATTTTAAAGCAGGATGGCATTCACTATCTTGTAGAAGGTCATCAAAACAACAGTAAAGCAGCAACAATCGGTTACTTTTATAGACGTGTGCTCGACGGTGCAAGATACGCGTTTCTTAACTCTTTTATCTGTTTAGCTAACGCTAGTTTTGCAGGTATCGGCGTTACAAGATTGATTTAGGATCGCAGAACGTTCTGAATCATTCTCCGTCCCTATCGATACTTTGACTTTTGTTTTCGGAACTTGCGTTTCTCCAAACTCAGTCAAAGTTGGGGCTTCTGTAGACAACCATTTGTGTCTCCCCAAAACCAAACCCGGTGATGAGTACCTTTCACGTCGAATCATAATCGAATGAAACGAAGTGCGGAAAGGTCTAGTGTAGCGGAAAGTTTTATTTCTTTTCTTTTCTCCCTGTTTTTGAAAACTTATTTTAAGAAAACAGCAAATCCAGTTTGGTTGGTCCATTATATGGGTCCAATAGTGGTGTAGTTGGATGGGGCTTGCAAATACCTTTCCAACGATATATTATAAGCCCAATTCCGATGAATATTGAGGAAGTTATGGCTAATTTACTAAACTGGGCCCGGTTTGAGCTTTATGTACGGCCCAATGATCTAGGGGAGGGCCTAATATGATTTATCATTCCTAATGCAATTAGGAATGGTTTTAGTCTTCTAGAATCTTATAGAAGGTTCCTTTCATTCCTAATTCAATTAGCATTGATAAGTTGACTTTGTTGACTTTTCAGAATTTTAATCAAGATCAAATAGCATTTTCGAAGGAATTATATTATTTTATCTTCCAGTACGGGAAATTTATCACATTTTCGAAAACGCGTTGAAATCCAGTTTGGCGTCCAACCCCAGGCCTTGGCGCCTGGAACCAGGCTTGGCGCCAGGCGCTAGCCAGGGTTGGCGCCAATCATGTTTTGCGATCGTCAGACTCTGTTTTGTTAAATTATCTTTTTTGGCTGATTTTCTCTATAAATATCGTATCAAAAACTCCATTTTGATTCACCAATTCTCACGAATTCTCTTCATTCGCAAGCTTTCATTCATCTACAATCATTCATCATCTCTCGTTCATCAATTCTCAACAAACATTAGTTCTTTAGCATTCTTTTCGTTCTTTTCTTTCTTGCCTTTTCATACAAAATTCCGCATTCACAAGATCTAGAAACATCTAGCCATATTCAAAGTTGCCTTCGCCCTAGACGTGAAAGGTTTAATTTCTGAGGGTTTGTTCCAAATCTCTCTTTCAATTATTTAATTTAATTGTTTTGATTATTATTTTTCTTGAAGTTACTAACGTGTGTATTTTTTTATTAGAAAGAGGTACGAGGCATCAAAGTAAGTACTTTAATTGATTTATTGATATTATGATGTAGATATCATGTTTACATTGTTATTATGATATTCCTAGTATCATGTCTAGGGTATTTTTAATATTGAATATGATTGTTATGATGCTTCCTATGTTCTTTCTAATATTAATTCATGTTAGTATCATGTTAGGGTTAAAGATTTGATTTTTATTGCTTAGTGACATGCTAGGGTTTGTTATTAATCTTGTTAGTATCATGCCTAGGATCTTACTATTTTTATTATGCTTTAATATTAACATGAACATGATTATGATTATAATTGTTATAATTTATGATGATTATGAATATTATTATTATTATTTTTATGATGATTATGATTTTTATTATCATGATATTGTTATTATGTTGCTTGGTACATTATTTTATATTTATTGCTTGATCACGCCTTTTTATGCATGTTAAAGGGAATTTTGTACTTGCAATCACGCTTAATAAGATAATTAATAATCTTATTTAGGGTTAATTGTGATTATAATTTCAAGTGATCGCCAATAATAGATTTGTTTGTGCATTAAATTCAACCAACATAGATTAAACAGGTTTAGGGTTAATTCTATTGATTGCATGTTAGTCAGAAAGCGCACATGAATACGATCAGAATAAAGTAGAGGCCTATTATTAGGGCAGATTCAATCTCTTTTAGGTTGGATTTGTACCTTCATCCCCGAACCCTTATTTGGTTCATGACCTTATGGAGTTGACGATCTCTTGGATCGTTAAGGGGTGTAACCTTCACCTCGTGAATGGTTTACAAGTTCCTAAAAAACTTGTTGGCGACTCTTTTGCTCTATCTTCTTCCCTTTTGGACGCCACCGTACTTTAGTGTATAATCATAGTGGGGTTCAAGCTAGTGGGATTAAAGGCTTGAAATTATTCCCTACACTAGGCAATCTCTTTTTAGGTGCGGGATCTTGAATAGGTCCAATGGGAGTAATGAATCCCTTAGTATGGAGTCGATCGAAGGCAGCATCGTAGCTCATCCCAATGGGGGTGAAGTATTTCCTTAGTTGCTTCTTAGATCCTTGGTTATCCATGGCTAAAACTTCTCTAAGATCAAAGGTACTAACAGTAGTACTAGAGTGGGCGTTTTTGGAAGAAGAAGGATTGTCGTTCTTCTTCCTTTCCATCCACTGTGGTTACTATTGTTAGTAGCTTTTTTCTTTAATAGGTCATCTTCGATCTCGATGCCTATGTCATAGACAGCCTTGAAGTTGTGTTGATACTTTAAGTGCTTTGAATACTTTTCTTGTAAATTTTTGATGAACATCCTCACGGATTCTTTTTTAATAGGGACTTCGATCATGTTAGCGGAAGTTTCCCTCCATTTTTTGAAGAAGGAGGTGAACCCTTTGTTTTCTTTTTGTTTTAGCATCTCAAGCTGCCTATGATCGGTTTTAATCTGAATATTACACTTATATCTATCAATGAAAGCATTTTTTATTCCATCCCAGGTAGAGGTCTTCTCTTTATCAAGGGAGAAGAACCAATGTTGACAAATGGTTTCAAGAGATAGTGAGAATAAAGAGTGAAAAATATTCTTATCAATCCCTTTAATGTTCGTTACAGTTTCAAAGGACCTTAAATGAAAGTAAGGATTGTCAGTTGGTTTAAACTTAGGGATGTCATTGGCATTGAACTTCTGCGGAAGAAGCTCCTTGTCCATTGAGACCCCTTGTGAGCTAATGCCCTTGAACCTGTAATCATTGGATATCTTACTCAAGCTCTCTTTCATGAGCTCCATTTGTTGTTGCTTCACAGGGTCATTGATTTGAAGACTTAAAGCCTTCAACACTTCAGTTACGTCAGTCAATTGATTCCTAAGTTCGTTGACTTCTTCCTGAGTTGCCATTATCTTTTTAGTTTTCCTCTTTTGACGGATCGGTTTATCAAAAAGTAAGACTTGAACAAAGGTGTTGTCCTTGATTAATCGCCCTTCTCTCCTTGACTAGGTACTGTGGAAAGGGAAATTAAGGGGTATTCACTGTTAATTATTTGACTCAAACTCTATTCAACATGCATGGGTGGAAGGAGGTTGGAAGAATGAATATTGTGATAATGGGGGATGGAAAAAATGATGTAGATGGAGAGATATGAAAAAATTAGAAATAGAATGTACCCCTAACTCAAATGACGGAAAGAACCAACTCATGCATGAACCTAAGACATGGTCATGGTGACATATACACAAAGTGTGTGCTAAGACTAGTGAGTGTAGGTGACATGCTTTGACTCTTGTGTAAGACCATGGGACTTGGTGCCTAGACTCAATTAAGGACTAAACAAAGGTACTGTTATTAACAAAATAATAGAACTGATTAGCAAACTGTTGAATTAGACTCGTCGTGATGACTCGAGAAAAATGATGAACTGTCGCCAAAGCAACAGGTTTGTTGCAGCACACTGTTGTGCATCGCCAGACGACAGGGTTGTTGCTTGGTGTTGCACAGCAGCGTATGGCGCTGCAGCCCAAATTTTTACGCCATTACTGGAGCATTAATCTGGGACTACTTTCAGTATTTTTACTCTACGGGATAAGCCTAAAGTCATACTAAGTCAATTTTGATGAAATTATTAGACTTTAATTACTCAAATTAATTAATTAATTAATTAATTAGGAAAAGTCCTTTTAGTCATTAATTAGTTTATTTAAGGCTTAAACGCAAGTCAAACAAACGGTTAGGAAAAAAATATAGAGTATGCACAACAAATATTGCACAATTAGTCAAATAGGCACAATATGATGCAATGAGTTTGCAACCTAACCATGGCTCTAGTTCTCTAAATTTCGGGATATGGGATAGTCAAAGAGGGTCCATGATTATGAGTCCGGTTGCACCACGCGGAAGCCTTACCTTTGGAAGGGTTGGCGCGAGTGGATGGGACCCCGCGAGTTAAAAACTCGCTTCCATGGTTTGGTGAATTCAACATTCTCGGATGTACCATTTGTTGCACAGAGCGTTCAATCAGGTAGATGGAGCATGAATTCCCAGAGGGTTATGTCAATATGTAGAACACATATGGGTTTCAGAAAAGTGAGAAAAACTCAATCAGGAAGTAGAATCGAGCCAACACTGTTAGAAATAGTCAAAATTAGAACTCATATTTCTAGCTCGATATTAGAAGAACACAGCGCCAGCCAACAGAGACCGTCGCCGCAATATAGCTCTATCACCTGGCGACAGAAGTGTCGCTCGGCGACAGAGCCATATTATCGGCGACAGGCTCTGTTTGCTAGACGCCAGTTCTTACATGCCTCAACAGCTTTCTGTGTTCGATAAAATTTTCTAGTTTTTTCGCAGCATTATTTCAATCCTAGTTGTGAAAGATATTCCTCAAATTTCCTACCTGTAAAAATCCTATGTTTTTAACACATTACGGATGGTCTTTCCAATGAGATCTTTTTTATGCATATGACAATAATGTTAATCAAAATTATGCACATGAAATACTTAGAACTTTTCGAGTCTCATCCACTCATTCTAAATAATTGCCAAAATAAATTTCAGGAATTGAAATAGAAATCCTTTCCAGCGGAGTCGCCAAAACATGTAGGGAATATTTAAAGCATTACCCCAAACTTGAACCCCGCTGCAATCATACACTTAAGCATGGTGGCGTCCAAAGGGAAGGAAGCTAGAGCAAAAGAGTCGCCAACAAGTTTTAGGAACTTGTAAACCGTTCACAAGGTGAAGGTTACACCCCTTAACGATCCAGGAGATCGTTAACTCCAATAGGTCTGGAACCATGATTGGAAGTTCGGGGATGAAGTTAAAAATCCAATCTAAAAGAGAAAGAATCTGCCCTAATAATAGGCCTCTACTTTATTCTTCTCGTATTCATGTTCGCTTTCTGAATAACATGCAATCAATAGAATTAACCCTAAACCTATTTATCTATGTTGGTTGAATATTAATGCACAAACAAAACTATTATTGGCGATCACTTGAAATATAATCAAATTAACCATAAAAAAGATATTAATTATCTTATTAAGCGTGATTACAAGTACCAATTCCCTTTAACCATGCATAAAAGGCATGATCAAGCAATAACAATAAATATAATCAAGCAACATAAATAATAATAATAATAATAATAATAATAATAATAATAATAATAATAATAATAATAATAATAATAATAATAATAATAATAATAATAATAATTGAAATAATCATGGTAAAGCATAATAATAGCGAGATCCTAGGCATGATACTAACAAGATTAATAACAAACCCTAGCATGTCACTAAACATCAAAGATCAAATATATAGCCCTAACATGATACTAACATGAATATTAGGAAAGACAATAAAAGGCATCATAGAAATCATAATTGACATTATATTCTTTACCCTAAACATGATACTAGGAACTTATTGTTGTCACCCTAAACATCAAATTAAAAAAACATCCTAACATGATACTAGGAATCAAAATAGGAACCTAGACATGATTTCTATATCATAATAATTAAACAATTAAAGCACTTACTTGGATGCCTCTTATCTCTTTCTAATAACAAAATACACACGTTAGTAACTTCAAGGAAAATAATAAAATTAAAGAATTAAATTAAATAATTGAAATAGAGAATCTAAAGAAAGTTTAGACTAGATTTGGGACCAAACCCTTAGAAATCAAACCTTTCACGTCTAGGGCGAAGGCAGCTTCGAACTTGGCTAGGTGTGTCTAGGTCTTGGGAATGAGGAATTTTTTATGTAAAAAGCAAGAGAGAGAAAGAGAGAGTATATCAAGAATTTCTTGATGAGAGTTGGTGATTGAAAACGAAGTTTTTAGGAGGCTATTTATAAAGAAAGTCAGCCGGATATGATAAAAAAAAGAATCAGCGTTTCGAAAAGAATAAAACACGACGCTGTTGCAAAACAAGTCCTTGTCGCCAGGTGACAGACGTGTCGCCGCGACGCCTGGCTTGTCGCCAGGCGACAGACTGTAGTTGCGGCGCTGCAATCAGTTTTTCCACGCGTTTTCTTATTTTGATAAAATTTAAGCGTACGAGGGGTAAAATTGTAATTTCTTTAAAAACACTTCTTTTATTCTAAATAAAACTCTTAAAACTCATTTATCAAAGCTAATAAAATTAGGATTCAAAATAACCTTCTAGAAGATTCTAAAAGACTTTAATCAATCCTAATTGCATTGGGAACGATAAATCGTAATAGGCCCTCCCCTAGATCATTGGGCCGCATATAAAAATCAAACCGAGCCCAGTTTAGTAATTTGGACATAACTTCCTCATTATTCATCGGAATTAGGCTTATAATATATCATTGGAAAGCTCTTTTCAAACCCAACCCAACTACACCATTATTGGATCCTATCCATGGAACAAACTAAAATGGATTGGCTATTTTCATAATATAGGTTTTCAAAAACAGAGAGAAAGAAAAGAATTAAAAACTAACTGCATCACTAGACTTTCCACACTTTCACTTCATTCGATTATGATTCGACGTGAAAGGTACTCATCACTGGGTTTGGTTTTTGGGAGACACAAATGGGTGTCTACAAGAAAAAAGTATAGCAGATCAAAGTTAAGTAGAGTAAAGCAGAGTAGATTTGATCATATTAGAGTAGAGCTCATTAGAACAGCTTTAAAGAACAGGGTCGTAGTATGTAGTGGTGAAATCCAATTTTTTAGGTTTTTTTGTGGTGTTATAGTAAAAATTTTAAATTTTATGGTTTTATAATAAAAGTTTCAAATTTTGTGATGTTATAATAAAATTTTGGGTTTTTTTATGGTGTTATTTTCTAAAATTTCCTTAAAAAAAATAAAATTGTTTATGCTAAATTTCATACCTAGGCTTTGTTGTGGGACACGGGCTTTGGATCAACTAAATTAAAATAAGGAACGTTGAATGCGGAAAATAAATGATGGGAAAATAAAGAAAGAGAGGGGGGACACGATATGGTGACGCGGAAAACCCCATAGAAGGTGGGTAAAAATCGCGGGTGGCAATGAGTCCACCAATCCACTACAGTATGGGCATGAAACTAATAATTACAAGTACAATGTGTATTTAATGTAAAGTTAAAAAAGCATAGTATAAAAAAATACATGTGCTTATAAGATAGGACATTGTAAGTTAACATTTGGGCATAATTATAAAGCGTAACGTGGTCTATAGGAACATATACTTGTAGGTGTATTTGAGGAGGAAGATGTGATTAATATATAGTAGTTGATTAAGAGCTATACTATTGGAAAGTCTTGGTGGAAAGGAATTTTGAATAACTTATGGTTTGAGAGGAGTCATATGTATTTCTTGGGGATAAATCGTAGGAGTAGTAGGATTAAAATAAACTATCTTGGCTATAATCTTTGTAGTGGAATGTCTACATAGATAAAGGAAGAGTAGTGTAGTTTCGGAGAGGTTATGAACGTGAGATAGGAGTGGATTTTATGAGAGTAAGGATTATTTATTTATAAGGAATTTGGTATCTGGTTGGAGGATAGTGAGGATGACCTCCTTGAAAGTAGAAAGTGGTTATTCACCCTTTAACTTGGTTTTCTGTTGAATATAGACATTATGGATTGTTCATATGGTCAACGTCTTCAATAAACTTTTTCTTAGAATGAGACATTATCTCCTTGATTTTAGGGACCATAACTATCTTGACATGGTCTTGTACTCTTGTATACCTTGGTCTTGACTGTCAACGCCAATCAACGGTCGAACAAAAAGGTCCCATAACAATAGCCCCCTGTAGGCGTCATTCGAAGTGCTCCTTTATTAAGCATGTGGTGAATATGCTTGGAACTCTTAGGAAGTGGGAATCAACATATACGATTAGGGACAAGGAAAGTAGAGAGACGCCAACAAGTTTTTAAGGAACTTGTAAACCGTTCACGGATCATAAAAGGCAAACACGATTAAGGGACAACGAAATGAAACAATGATTGACCTGTGAAGGTTACACCCCATTCATAATCCATGAGATTAATATATCCATATGGTCCGGAACCACAAAAGAAGGATCGAGGATGATGGTACGAAGTGAGTAATGGAGTCACATTCACCCGTATTGGCCTCTACTCGATTCTTATAGTGAAAAGTGATTCTTGCGATCTCAGTGGCATGCAAACAAAGATTCAATTTGCTACAAACAATTATTTAGCTAAATTTGTTGAATATTAATGCAACACATTATTCTAAAATATTGTGATCACTTCAATTAACAAAAAGATTAAAAAGGATCCTAAAGCTGTTGTCCAAATTATCTTATTAGGCGTGATTTTGAATTACATATTCCCTTTAAACATGCAATATGTTGATCAGTAAAATATACAATAGAATAAACATTAACATTGGAAGCAATTTAACAATAAATTAATAGTCAAATCAAAATCATAATAAACCTAATCAAGATACTAGCGACAAGAATAAAAATAAGAGTAATTAAGTAATTAATTACTCACTTTCCACGCTTCCTTGAATTGCTACATCATGAATAAGCAGTTAGTAACTTTAATAAATATAAATCAAATTGAAACAATTAAAACAAATAAAAAGTAGAGTTGATTTGGTCCAAACCCTCAGTTAATTATACCTTTTACGCCTTGGTTTAAGTATAGAACTTTGGGTATTATATGAACTCCTTGGAATGCTTAGAGGAAGTATTATGGAAGAATAGGGAGGCTAGTGTTTAGGCTAAAGAGGGAGAAGAAAATGATTTTGTGATCAAGCTAGTTGATGATTGAAATAGGGGAGATATGACCTCTATTTATAAGGAAAAAGAAGGGTCGAAGAATTAAGAAAAGATAAGAATTTGAATCGAAATAAACTCTTGCGAAGTTGCGATAGACAGCATATTTTGCAATTTTTGTTTTTATCATATCTTTTGATCCATAAATTAAAATAAAATAAATAATATGTCGTTTTAAAGCTATTGAATTCTACTTTCTAACCCAATTAAAATCAGATAAAAATACTATGTAGAATAAAAGGTATGGCCAAAATAGTGAGACAATGTCCGTTTTGGATAGAGTTTGGTATTTTAATCATATCTTTTTCGTTATAGATCTGAATTTATATTATAATATATCATTAGAAAGATAATTTCAAGGGATATCCAATTATCTTAGATTTGGATTTAAAAAAAATTCACAAAAATCATATCTGACTATCTTTTAACGTCTTTCAATTCGAATAGAATTAAGACTTTCAAAAAGAAAAGTTTTATTCAATTTCAAACTCTTTAATCTTATCTTTTCAAAACGGACAATTAAGATCTTTTAGAAACTTATGAAACTTCCAATTAATTATAATTGGTTTAGGAATGTGATTAAAGCTTTTGGACTCTCCACATGATCATTGGGTCGTAGGTAAGATGAGCTTAGGTTCGGTTTGGACTCGGTTTGATATTTTGGTCCTAACTTATTGGTTATAACTCGGATTTGGGCTTATAACATATTGTTGGAAAGATGATCTTTTCAAGATCCATCCAGCTATTCAATCATTGGTCTCAGATTATGGATCAAAATAAACTGGACTAAATGTTTTTTTATAAAAAAGACACGAAATGAATGATTTTAAAGGACACGAAATGAATTATTTTGGGTTTAAAGGCCCAAAAAGAGGAAAATAAATTATGGTTTGTGGAAATGGGCTAGTAATATGGTTGGTATATGAAATGGAAATATCAATTTAAGCATTCCAAGATTAAATACTCAACTGACCAATAATGGCGGTGAAAGGTTGTTCATCATCAGGTTTGGTTTTGGGGAGACATTTTTAGGTGTCTACAGAAGCCCTCACTTTGAATGAGTTTGTAGAAACGTCAGTTTCAAAAACAATAGTCAAAGTAGTTGATAGGGACGAAGAATGATTTAAGACGTTCTGCGATCCTAAATCACTCTGTATACGCTGATAACTGCAGAAGAATGTTAGTTCCACAGATAAAAGAGTAAAGGGATAGAATGCGTATCTGACACCAGTGTATCGGTGAAAAATATGTTCGATGATATCTGACACCAGTGTATTGGTGACAAATGAGTTTGGTAGCTTTCTATGCTTGAAGAAATTTATCGGATGATGTTTGTCGAGATACTTTCCATACCTGAGGAAAGTTGACAGATGAAATTTGGCAGTTTTCTATGCTTGAAGAAATCCACCGGATGATGTTTGTTGAGATACTTTCATGCCTGAGGAAAGTCGACAAATGTATTTGGCAGTTTTTAATGGTTGAAGAAATCCACCAGATGATACTTTTCATGCTTGAGGAAAGTCGACATATGTTTGGCGGTTTTCTATGCTTGAAGAAATCCACCGGATAATACTTTCCATGCTTGAAGAAAGTCAATAGATGATATACTTTCCATGCTTGAAAGTCAATAGATGACTTCTTTGCCTTGAGAGGTGGCAACGACCGATAATATTCCATGCTTGAGGAAAAAACTTATCTGATGATGAGATTGCAAGTCTCTGTGTATCGAGAACCTTGCGTTGTTAATCGTCTTCACTTGGGAGATGATCAGTTAAAAATGATGATGGTTCGCTTGTCCCTGAACGTGGGCTATTGTTGGTTCAATTGTCCCCCGAACGTGGGTTGTAGATGGTCCGCTTGTCCCCAGATGTGGGCTGTAGTTGGTTCACTTGTCCCCAAACGTGGACTGTAGATGGTTTGCTTGTCCCCAAACGTGGGCTGAAGTTGGTTCGCTTTCCCCAAACGTGGGTTGTAAATGGTTCGCTTATCCCCAAACGTGGGCTGTAAATGGTTTGTTTGTCCCCGAACGAAGGCTGAAGATGGTCCGCTTGTCCCCAAAAGTGGGATGTAGATGGTCCGCTTGTCTCCCGAACGTAGGATGTAGATGGTCCGCTTTTCCCCGGACGTGGGCTGTAGATGGTCCGCTTGTCCCCGGACGTGGGCTGTAGATAGTCCGCTTGTCGCCGGACATGGGCTGTAGATGGTCCGCTTGTCCCCGGACGTGGGCTGTAGATGGCCCGCTTGTCCTCGAACGTGGGTTGTAATTGAGACCTGCAAAATAAAATTTGCCAAGGGACTCGTATAGACTACGATTAATTTGACTAGCTGATTTGACCAAGCTTGACTTGACATGACATGACATGTGCATAACTTGTGGTTGTGTGTGTATATGGTGTGTCTATGTAAACACAAGCAATTGAAAATGCAAAAGCAAAAATTTTCCGTCATTTTTGTCATGAGACGAGTGGAAGGTACCGACTTTCTCCCGAAAAAGAAAGACGTGAAAAAGGAAGTTTTGTTTTCGAACTTCCCTCGATAAAAAATTTTGAAAATGTTTTTAACCTTCCCCAAAAGAAAAAGATGAAAAAGGGAAGTTTTGAACTTCCTCCTTGAGCAAGACGAAATGAATAGTATGGATTGAATTGCTTGTCTTGAAAATAATGTATGCATGATGCATGTTCTTAGGCCAGTAGGTTAAGGACAATTACATCATGTGACACGATAGATGAATGAACTTAGATCATGGAGCTAAGCATCATATATGGTGTAAAGAAACGATCTTGAACGTCACTTAGGTCTTGAAGCTAAGCACGTATATAGATGAAGTGATTATTGCATAATGAATGTTGCGTAGGTCAAGGAACTAAGCACGATGTGCTTTGTATGATTAAAAATCATTGATATATATAAATGTTTCTCAGCACATTATGCGATGCATGAAACAATGAATATTGCTCAGGTCAGGAAGCTAAGCAAGTATACAATGTTTCTTCTAATGAATGTTGTCTTGAAAGATGATGAAGCATGCGCGGTAGGGAAATAAGATTTCATGATAAAGGGTTCCTAAGGGAAAGATGATATGGCTATGTATGTGTGCAAGATTTGTGTGAAAGTGATACTAAGGTGAGGCTTGAAAGGCTATGGTGAGGGAAATAGATATGAGAAGAGTTGAGATGGTGACTCTTTAGGCTAGGTAGGCTAAATGATGTGAGTTCAAGCCCCCAAGTCTAGCTCTAGATGGATAGGGTCATAGGGATAAGCATTGGATATTCTTTGACTCGGTCATGCATATGAATGTGGCTGCACCTCAATGTGAGGTTGCCTATGAATCCATCAGGAATCAGGCCGAACGTAGCTCTAACCAAACTTTACACAAGTGTATGTACACCTCAAAGAGGTATTTCAAGGGTTGTAATATGGTTAAGCTGATGGTTTAAAGAAGAAAAGGGTACAAGGCTCAGGACCCGAGAGAATCCCCAAGATGTGTAATTATGAATTTGAAAATTTTGAATTTTGCAAGTTTATTTTCAACATTTTTTTTTACATTGATTTTTTTTTTTTCATTCTTTTGAATCAATGTGAGCAATCTCAGAGCATGCGGTTCATCACTTACTTAGCATTCATGTTTCTCAGTCACGGTACCAAGCACTCGATGATAGACACAATTTGAGACGTGTTCATATCAAAGACATTGGAACACTTGCCTTTAGACATTGTTTTTTAATTTTTTTTTTATTTACTTATTCTTTTTTTAAAATTTGAAATTGCTTTCTGATTGTTACACAAATTGCACACCTTCCCTTCCCAGGATTAAGTGAACATGGGTTGAATAAATAAGGTCAGGCTCAAAGTGGTTGATAAAGAGATGGATATGTGATTAAATGGTTAATGGAGAATAAATGGGTTGCAAAGGTATCTCAGATCATTGGTATACCTTGTGTTCTATTCGACAATTGATTTTTTATATTTTATTTTTTATTTGTTTTGCTAATCACATGATCGAATGTAAGAAAGAGATGCTCATTTATAAAGAATGTAAGAAATATGACACATAGACACATGGATAAGAAGAACCTATGCTAGACTTTTTAGAGGGGATGGTTTGATAAAAACATGAAATCTTGGTGAGAAGCTTGCATCGTGCTTTGTGTTTGTGGCTTTTTATAAGAATAAGATTTAGGTCATTTTTCTATATTTTCATTCTTTATTTTCATATAATTTTCTTAATTTTCCTTGTTTTTCCATTTTAATAACTCATTTTGGCTTTTAATTAGTTTTTCATGATTTTAGTCCTTAATTCATAGTTTTAGTTTTATTTCTTTTATTTATTTTATTTTTACTTTATTTATTTCCATTTTATTTATTTTATTTTATTTGCCTCCTGTTTCTCCCCTCATGTTCGGTTGTTCGTGTAGGTGGTTGCTCGAGACAAGACACAATTCAAATTGTCATATTTGGAGTTCCAATGTTCAAGATTGGTGTTTCAAGGTCTTAGATTCAAAATCAACTAAGTGTTGCAACGATACTAAGCTAACAAGTCTCATCCCATCAAGCATCCACCGCACCATAGCAGCATAGCAGCCCAGATAGCCGCAGACGCGGGTCTAAACGCCGTGGGCGCGAGCTCAGTTGCACCAAAACAGCCAAATCAAGAAGTAAGCCACCGCGGTCTGGCCACGGGCGCGGCCCCTAACCCGCGGGCATGAGATCCAGCACCGCGGGCGCAGATGTCGTGCCCTGTTCCGGCCAGCAGCTCCCCTGTTCCCTTGTTCACGCAACAACCGCAAATCAGTCACAAGCTCCTCGCAAACCGCAACACAAATTAGCCTCCAACATCCCGCAACAACCACCACTTTCGCACCACCTTCCAGCCGCAACCAGCCACCCTAATCCCGCCACCAAATCCCGCCAATAATCCTAGCAGCAACTGACCTTAATATTGTACTCTTATGGAAGAATTAGAGATGTGCACAGCTGGATTCCAATTGAAGCCTTTGATTTTGATGAAGTGTGTTGATAGAACCATGATGATGGTGATTTGGGGTGCTGTGCGAAGCATGGGATAATTTCCAAATATTAATGAACTTCTTGTTTTCGATTCTTTTAATTTCATTCTTTTATTTTTCCTTTTTATTTTCTATTTCTTTTTCCTTTTCTTTTTTTTTCCTTTTCTTTTCTTTTCTTATTTATTTTATTTTCATTCCTTTTCTTATTTATTTTTCTTTAATTTTCTTTTCTCTTTTATTTTCTTTTATCCTTGTAAATATAAATACCCATTTTTTGGTTAGAAAGAAGTACAATTAGAGATCCAAAATTAGACCACATATTTCTTAGCTTAGTTGAGAGCTTCTCTTTCTAGATCTAGGGTTAGTTTTAGGAGTAGATTTTAGAGAGAGAAAATGATGAATTTCAATGGTTATTTGAGAGGTTGGAGATTCAAGATGACAATTGTATTGAATATCTCCATTATCAATCAATGAGATTTCTCACTCTCTCTCCTCTTTATTGCTTTGTTTAATTTCATGTTTGTTTGATTTGATTTTGATGTTTGATGCTTGATTAGTGTAGTTGTTCTTGATACACTGTTGATTCTTGATTTCATTAGTTGTTAGTTGATAGATGATGATTCTTGAATAGTTGTTTGGCTAGGAATTGAGTGAAACTTGTATGATTGATTGATTGTGATTAATTTGGGAATTGTGTTGATTTATTGTTGAGATTAAAGTGATTAATGAAGGTTTGCGTGTGTGTAATTCGATTAGGCCTTGAGAATTATGCTAGATTGCATTGTAATTGCTAATGACATGACCAATTGATTTAGGAATTGCAATTATTGATTGGTTTGGATTGTGATTCTCTTAGTTTGTTATTCATAGTGAACCCTAGCTTAACAATTAGGAGATAGCTCTTTGATTCCAATTGATTGCTCTTATCATTAGTCTTCACAACCTCTAATTAGCATGATCTTCCCAAGTTGTTGCTATTGACATGATTACTTGTTGATCCCCGTTCCTAGTATTTTATTTGTTTGGTTGCTTGTTTTATTAGTTGTTCGTGTTACATCTTACCTTCAATTTCGACCTAGCTTAGGCACATAATTGAGAGCGCTTGAACATTACCTTTCCTTTGGGTTAGACCCTTGACTTGCCTCTATACTAGTATTTAGGTTGGTTAAGTGTTTATAAATTTAGTTTGACCAAGGGAGGATTAGTTTCAACGACCTAGTTCACCCCTCGTCAGTTTGTTGTTGTTGATGCTTTGACTGGAAGGAAAGAAGGAAGGAGTGACGCTCCCCTCATTCTTCCAACTATTGCCTAGTGATTTTACTCTCAAGTACTGTGTAAGGATGAACTCACTTAATGCATTCACTCAATACTCTGATTGGAAAGGAAGAGTGTATGAAACAATTTTGAAAACTGATGGGAAATACTCCACTCATTCCTATTACGATGGAAAACGATGCATGCATGGTCCTAGTATACAACCACAAACAATATAGTGCACTACTCGAAGACAAAGTGTGTGCAATGAATCAACATGTGTGATTAGGTGAGTTTATTAAGACTCGTGGTATGATCGTATTGTTAGACATGTAAACGGTATAAAAACGACTGACACAAGGACCAAAAATAGCACGAAAGAATAAAAAGACAAACTAACTTGATTAATTTTTTCCAATTTTAATGTTTATGCTATTTACTAGGTGAAAACGGTCCATTGGAAATCATTAGTCATAAATAAGATCAACTTTAATCAAAGACAAAGAACACATTAAGGTTAGCACAAAAATCGATCATAAGAAACTAGGAAGAGGACAAGAATTCTAGAAGAGTTAGGACTCATGGGTATAAAAATAATAATAATAAAATAAAAATCTTTAATCCTATGTTATAGGAGTTGACACGGATTAAAGGACCTGGCTAAGACTATCTTGACACGAAAGAAATAAAAAAAAATTTTAAAAAAATTATAAAAAAAGAAAGAAAGAAAGTTGACACCAAAAAGACATCTAAACTGGACAGACTGTAGTATATTGGTTATACCTTTTGATCTGTGACACTGACTTGAACGAAACCAACTCCAAATGAAAGATAAAACTCGGGGCTACAAATCCATAGGTTTCACGACACGTAACTCTTTCTAGAACTCTGGCTATGACCAAAACAAGTTGACTCTTGTGCAGTATACGGGAATAAAAATCCGAGTGACCCAAAATTTAAAAAAAAAAAATCTATGACTCGACTCGAATTAAAAAAAAAAGGTTTTGATAAGAGAAAAATATAAATTAATAAATAAATAAAAAGTCAAAAAAAATGCACATATAAGCACATTGTCATGCATGATGCAATGAAGTTCGCAACCTAAAGTCAAGTTCTGTTTTTAACTATGGTCAAGCTTATTTGGGTGTGAAAGGGTACCATGCTTAAGAGTTTGGATGCGTTAGCAAGGCAGCCTCCCTTGAGGTTGTATGCTAATGGGCGGCTCTGCGACTTTGCAATGAAACCAAACTCAACTCCATGGTTTGGGTGGATTTAAAAACTCGAATGAACCCTTATTGCCATGAGCGTTTTCAAGTTGATAGAGCATAAATCCCCCGGGCTAGCCACATACGTAGAAGACGTACTATCGTGAAAAAATAGGTAAGCTAAAATTCATATGCATATGTGAAAATTCCAATTAAACCGCAGGAAAAGAATTCAAGAATCTTTCAAGTCTCATCCACTCATCTCAATTAGATACCGATCACTCAAATCGATAAATAACCAAGAATCCTTCCCAGTGGAGTCGCCAAATTGTAGGCGTCATTCAAAGTGCGCCTACGTTAAGCATGTGGTGAATATGCTTGGAACTCTTAGGAAGTGGGAATCGACATATACCATTAGGGACAAGGAAAGTAGGGAGCCGCCAACAAGTTTTTAAGAAAATTGTAAACCGTTCACGGATCATAAAAGGCAAACACGATTAAGATACAACGAAAGGCAACAACGATTGACCCGTGAAGGTTACACCCCATTCTTAATCCGTGAGACTACTAACTCCATACGGTTTGGAACCAAGAAAGGAGGATTGGGGATGATGGTACAAAGTGAGTCATGGAGTCACATTCGCCCGTATTGGCCTCTACTCGATTCTTATAGTGAAAAGTGATTCCTGCGATCTCAGTGGCATGCAAAGATTTAATTTGCTCCAAACTATTATTAAGCTAAATAGGTTGAATATTACTGCAACACATTATTCTAAAATATTGTGATCACTTCAATTAACAACAAGATTAAAAAGGATCCTAAACCGGTCGTCAAAATTATCTTATTAGGCGTGATTTTCAATTACATATTCCCTTTAAACATGCAATATGGTGATCAGTAAAAAATATAATAAAGTAAACATTAATATTGGAAGAAATTTAACAATAAATTGTTAGTCAAATCAAAATCATAATAAACCTAATCATGATACTAGCAATAAGAATAAAAATAAGAGTAATTAAGTAATTAATTACTCACTTTTCACGCTTCCTTGAATTGCTACATCATGAATAAATTGTTAGTAACTTCAATAAATATAAATAACATTGAAAAAATTAAATTAAATAAAAAGCAGAATTGATTTGGTCCAAACCCTCAGTTAATTATACCTTTCATGCCATGGTTTTAGTATAGAACTTTGGGTATTTTATGAACTCCTTGGAATGCTTAGGTGAAGTATTATGGAAGAATAGGGAGGCTAGTGTTTAGGCTAAAGAGGGAGAAGAGAATGATTTTGTGATCAAGCTTGTTGATGATTGAAAGAGGGGAGGTATGAACTTTATTTATAAGGAAAAACAAGGGTCGAAGAATTAAGAAAATATAAGAATTCGAATCGAAATAAACTCTTGCGATAGACAGCAGATTTTGCGATTTTTGTTTTTATCAAATCTTTTGATCCAGAAATCAGAATAAGAAAAATAATATGTCGTTAGAAAGCTGTTGAAGTCTACGTTCTAACCCAGTTAAAATCAGATTAAAATATTATGTAGAATAAAAAAAATGGCCGAAATAATGGGACGGTGTTAGTTTTGGATAGAGTTTGGTATTTCAATCATATCTTTTTCGTTATAGCTTGGAATTAATATTATAATATATCATTAGAAAAATAATTTCAAGGGATATCCAACCATCTTAGATTTGGAATAAAAACAATGAGGCCCAAAAATCATATTTGACTATCTTTGAACGTCTTTCAATTCGAATAGAATTAAGACTTTCAAAAAGAAAAGTTTTATTCAATTTCAAACTCTTTAATCTTATCTTTTCAAAAAGGATAATTAAGATCTTTTAGAAACTTATGAAGATTCCAATTGATTCTAATTGGTTTAGGAATAGGATTAAAGATTTTGGACCCTCCACATGATCATTGGGTCGTAGGTAAGATGGGCTTAGGTTCGGTTTGGACTTAGTTTAATATTTTGGTCATAACTTATTCGTCATAACGCAGATTTGGGATTATAATATATCATTGGAAAGCTCTTTTCAAGACCCATCCAACTATTCAATCATTGGTCCCAGATTATGGACCAAAATAAATTGGACTTAACGTTTTTAAAAAAAAAGACACGGATTGAATTATTTTGGGTTTAAAGGCACGAAAAGAGGAAACTAAGTTATGGTTTGGGAAATGGGCTAGAAATTGGGTTGGTATATGAAATGAAAATATGGATTTAAGCACTGCAAGATTAAATACTCAACCCGATCAATGATGACGGTGAAAGGTTGTTCATCATCGGGTTTGGTTTTGGGGAGACGTTTTTAGGTGTCTACACCCCCATTTTCTTAGTTGGAGCATGGCGAAAACTAGAAAAATTATACTTATTCTAATTTTGACTTCGTCTTCATTTTGATGTTTTTGTTATTATTCTTGTGTCCTAACTCTTGATTCCTTCGTCATTGTTTTTTCCTAATGATGCATTTTGTTCTAATGTAACCTTAAGTTGCTGCCATGTTTATTGATGATATTGTTGGACGTTGTTCGTTGAGTCGAAAGCTAATGTCAACTCTGGAAGCAAGTGTCATCAATGACAAATGGGAGCTGGTCATCGATGGACGAAAGCTGGTGTCGTCGACAGACGAAAGCTGATGTCATCGACAAACGGAAGCTGATGTTGTCGGCGGACGAAAGCTGATATCGTCGACGGACAAAAGCTAATATCGTCGACGGACAAAATCTGATGTCGTTGACTTCGGAAGGACTTTGTCGATGTTAAGCGTTAGTCGGAGATTGTCAACAAATAATAAACTGGCGACAAGGCCAAAACAGGTGATTCAGGTGCTAAGACCATTGAAGAAAGCGACGATGTCTGTGTATACTGGCGATAATGCCATATCTCAAATTTTATAACATAGATTGAGTACTTGGACAATTAAATGATAGAAATACTTTAAATATGGATAATGATTATAGAAAGACAATAAATATACTTACTTTTGAACCTGCATCAACATATCGTTAGAGGATAATATAATAATCCATTTATATGAAATACATTAGATTAAACCAAACCTGTTGATGATCGTAATGTTGCTTTGAGGTCGTTTAATTCTAGGGTATAGCAATTGAATCGTCGTCATTATGGAAATAACCACGAATATTAAATAAACAATGACACGCTATCTCTTTGATATGACATATGGTGTCGAACTTGGCCCATTTAGGCGAAAAAAACTCTTTTCAACATGATGTCTAGCGACGAGGCCGCATATGTAATTTGAATGCAATCGATAAAGGATTTCTTAAAGTGTTAACTCATTTTATGGCGTTAAAGCCAATCGGAGAACTTTGTTGCGATGTCCGACTCTAAGTTCATTGAATTTATTTAGTGTTCACACATGGTGTCACAACCAAGTGGTGCTTTGTCATAATAAATTTAGGCATCAAGGCCATTAACATTTCAAACGTTGTCTTTGTACGGAGATAACATTTGATTTCTTTGTCTTGCACTTTAAAGCAAAAAAATATTTATCGTATGTGATAACTTTTGTAACATTGTTGAGAATAAAGACTTGTGAGAAACTATAATTATTGCATGACTTTGTATCGGAGGGTAAAATCTAATGTAGTTCTAGAGCTGCCGACATTGGGTATTATGTGTCTATGTTACCGATGTATGACAAAACCAAATTAAATTAGAGAACGAAAAATAAATGTTTCATATATAAAATATTGAAGACATAGAAATGAATAAAAGAATTTTTTTCTAAATCGGTTTTTATCGACACTAACGATACTCTACATGCTTATGACACTTTGTAGACTTAAGACACTATATGTACTTTAGGACTTGCGCGCTTTGCGGTGTTTCATTTGTCAATATGATCTATCGTTACGACCAATCCTTTCGGTGTACTTTTGAAGAATTTCTTTGAAAAAAGTTATATTATCGTTGTATGGCCATCATTGTGCTCCAATACCCCTTGCGCCCTAGCGGCTGACGCTGAACACAGAGGATTAAACTGGTAGTTCAGGTACCGGGTGTTTGACGTCTAACACTAGGGTCTATTTTCCCCGGGATTTGTTTTCTTCGATGTTCTTTTGAGCGACGGTTTTACTCATCCCTTTTGGGGATGTCAGTGTAACTGACGCCTTTGTGAGTAACCATTGTTTGGAGCTCTAGTCGTGAACCTTTTTCCTTTGACATTGTCGTTTGTTGCATTCTGCAAAATATAAGATAAAGCAATGGATATTCTTTTGACGACTTAGTTAGTGACTTATCGTAGGCATTTGAAATATTTTGTTAAAATAAACGATATTTCTAAGAATAGCTTATATCATAGATATGTAGGCAATATAAAGCAATAATGATAAAGAACATACAAGATGACCAAATCAAATGTATTTAAGTGGGTTAGAGTTTACTTTTGTGTCGTCATGGTCCTTGATATGTCTATTTTATATAGTGTTTTACCCCCGTCCCTTGGTCATAATTAGTAGTGTTTTTGGCCCTTTAGGGCCACTTTTATTACTAATGTGTGTTTTCTAGTGTTTTCGTAGTTTTGGTTGAGTTTTGCAGGGAATTGCACCTTTGGAGCATTTTCCCGGGATTTTTATGAAGCGACTACGAGCATTTGAAGAACACGACCACTTATGGAGCCCAAGGCCGGTTAGAGCCATCGAGTCGGTGATTAAGGGCTCGGTTATTTGGATCGCGAGGCAATTGGACCACGTATTCGAGACCCGAGAGGAAATATGGATTGGGCCGAGAAATATAGCCCAATCGAAGTCCAAAGCCTTGAAGATAAAGACCGGGCCCGATCAGGCAAGCAATCGCCCGATCGGGCGGATGTGTGGGAGTGCCATCAAGGGAAGGCGCGCCCGATCGGATGAGCTGCTAGCTCGATCGGGCGCGGCAACTTAGAAGGAGCACTGGCAAAAAGGCGCGCCTGATCGGGCCGCCTCTAGCCCGATCGGGTGCGTGTTTCTGGAGAGGTGTTTTTGGACGAGCAATTAGTTTCTAATTAGGAGTTGTTCTTAGTTTTGTTTAAATACGTTTTTGTACGGATTTTTAGGGAGTTATCTTCTACCTCTTCTTCTTCTCTTAATCCTTTCTCTTGGTTTTCTCTCTCTACTTAGACTTCTCTCTCTAAACTCTATCTCTAAACCTTTGTTATTAACTCTTTAATTAATTCCAGATTTATTTTTTGGTAACGATTCCTCTTCCCTTAATCTTAGTTATTTATTCTATTCCTTTCATCATGATTTATTATATTATTTTGTTTAGTTTAGTTTTTAATATGTGTGAGTAGTTCAATTTCTAGGGTTTGTGGGGATCCATAAATAAAATGAAGGGGTAAATTATTGTTGTTGATTATCAATGCTAGATTAATTTCCTTTTGATTGATTTAATGCTCTGTGAATAGATTAGGCCTATCTTTTATGCATGAGTTTGACAATATTGATTCAAGAATCGAGAGATGAGAATTAACGTTTAGGTCTAGTTTCAATAGGCAAGTTAATTTATAAATGGTTAAGTCAAGAATCGAGAGATGAGATTTAATACCGATAAATTAATTGTGTGATTGTAATAAGTAGCGTGAGCCCTTTACAATCTGGTTAATTGATGCATTGATGATTGACTATTATTGATTGTTGGTATTGCATGATGATTTCTTATTGGATTGTTTTAATGTTTTACAATTGCGGCTTGTAAAAGTATGGCAATATTAAATTGATGAATCGAGCAGATGTTAATTTGATATTAAAGGCTATTTTCAATAAGAACTTAGATCTAGTAAATTGCGAGAGCCTGTTAGATCTATGTTGATTAATAAATTGCGAGAGCCTGTTAATCATGTTATTTATGCAATGTCAATGATTGATTACCCTATTTTACCCCGGAGTATTATTTATTGGTGAACCTATGCCCTAGATCCTTTTATATATTATTTTCTCCCTATTCCTACTCTTTTTAGTTTAGTTTCTTATTCATTCATAAATATTGGTTACTTAAATAATTTAGATTATAATATTTAATTAGGAGTAAAAAGACTTGTTTCCCTGTGGAGATCGACCCTACTTCCCTATCTACTTTAGTTAGTGATTTAGGTAATTATTTTTTATTAGGGGATACGACTTTACCCTGTCAAAATTTGGCGCCGTTGCCGGGGAAACGGTTTTATTTTTATTTCTAATTATTATTAGAGTCTAGATTATTTTTAATTAATTTTTTTTATTATTATTATTTTTTTTTAATTTTTAATTTTTTTTTTTTTATGAGTTGAAAATATCCATGCTTATGTCACTACAAGAATTATATAATTTTTATGCAGCACCTAACTACTGTAGTTGTCAACGTCTTTGTCATGAAAATCCTGAATGCCCTTATAGTGAGTTTTTTGTGCGTGCTCCGGATGATTTTAGAGTCTTTCCATATACATATGATCATATTCGGAAACGATAGTTGCTAATGAAAGTTATTGGAAAGCTCTTGATGAAAAAGTCTATGGACACTATAATAATATGAATGTTATTGAGGATGAAGAACCATCGGTTATAGAATTTGTGGTTGAAAAATCATTGGTTGACGAATCGGTGATTGAAAAATCATTAGTTGTAGAAACGGTGGTTGAGAATTCCTTTTTTGATGATGAGGTTATTTGTGAGGGTAAAATTTTAAAGTCATTATTGGATGATAAAGACAATGACTACCTCCATGTTCGTTCTATTAATTCTAAATTTTTAGCGGAGGAAGTAGAAGGTTGTGGTGTATTTTCATCTCCCTCTTTTGATTTTTCTTTCTACCTTGAGTTCTCTTTATGTACTCCTAACTTTTTCTTTGTAAGGATAAATGTGCTTGCTATTAAGCCCTATATAGTGCTTAATGAAATGTTTGCAGGAGCATTTGATAAGTTACTCAAGGCATTGAATTCTTCCGATTGAGAGAAGGAGTATGGTCGAGCGGGACCTTGATAAACTAGCGCTTTGCGGGAGGCAACCCGTATTTTGTTGATTTTTATTTAGTTTTTTTTATTTATTTATTTGTTTGTGTGTTTTCTTTTTGTTTTGTTTTAGAGAGGTAGAGGAGAGTATATCTTATATTTGTGGGAGTGTGATTTTGTGCACAGATACTAGAAAAGTTGAGAAAAGATCGAAGGGCTAAAGGAATCCCGGGGCAATTAGCAGCAGCAAGCTGCCCCGTCAAATCAGTAGCACGGGCCCGATCGGGCAGAGCTCGCCCGATCGGGCGCGCGTACGCGTCAGCAAACTACGTCAACTTCGACAGGCCATAACTTTTGCGTTTCTTATCCGATTTTTGCGAGTGACCTGTCGTTGGAAAGCTCTTCCAGTCTAGTTTCCAATGCAATTAGAATCACTGTATTATCATTTATAAATAAAAAGTTATGATCAGAATAGTGCACCTGACTCAAATTTGAACTTTTTCCCACTAACACTTTGTTTCTTTCTTGCCCAATTTTGTTCCAAAGAGATGCATTGCAATCCTCGAGGCTTTGGTGACATTGATGTGGTGATGATGAAGAGTAGTCACCTTGACTACTAGCTTCCCTTTAAGACAATGAGGACATTGTCTGATTTAGCTTGGGGGGAGGTTCTCGTGTTCGTATGGTACATCTTTCACTCTCTCTCTTCTCTTTTTATTTTTATTTTTCTTAGTATAGATTTTATTACTTTCTTAGGTTAGTTTTGTTCCAATGAATTGTAAATCATGCTTCCTTGTGCCCCTTACTTGAGAAAAATTGTTTTGATTCCTGGTATTTGATGATAAGCATTGTGGATTAGTTGATCATGATTTGATGTTTGATTGTCTTGAAACCTTAACATGCGTCAATTTTGCCCAACTACTTGTGAATATAGTGCTTGACTAGTTGATTTGGTAAGGAATGTGTGATAGTTCCATAATTCCTGGTATGTCAATAAATTTGAGTATTGATTTGCAACTATGAGTAGTGTTTCATGACTTATTATTATGCACATGAGGAGGACGAAGGCGTTCATTCTTGTAGGTAGCCTTCAGAGTATTAGATACATTTGTTCCCTTCTTGTTACCCATGTTGTTGCTTGTGCCCTTTTATTGTTTATTTAGCCACATTACAAGCCTATTTTGCCTCATTGGTTACTAGTCCCAAGCTTGGCTTGGGGGAGCTATTAGTGAGTGAGGTGAGGGAGGTTGTAGTGTGCTTATTATTTGCACAACTTGGGTGGGATTTGAGAAGTTGTTTTGTTTTTTATCATATTTATTTTTGATGAGTTTGAAAGTTAAATTTTCTTGGAAAAAATAAAGCATGATGTTATGAAAAAGGAGAGAAGTTCAACAAAAAAAAAAAAGTGAACTTCAATCAAAAGAAAAAAAAAATGTTTGATGTTCAAATGTTCTAAGTGAAGGTTAGTCAAAAGAAAAGAAAAAAAAGGGTTGAGTTTCAATGTAAATATTTCAAGTTATGAGTTCAAAGTTTGTTATTCACTCTTGTTCTACATTATCATATTTTTATGAGTGAATTTGTGAGTGTTGGGATTGTTTTATTGTTTGGAGTATATTTGGTTGATGTTGGAGTTGGTTATGTTGGAGGTGTGTATGATCGTTATTTTTGATCATGGGTTTTATTAGGATTTGGCTCCCTTAATGCATAGCTTTTCTCTCACATGATCCCAAATTTATCGTACCCTTTACCCTAACCTTACATTACAAGCTTAAAAGACCTTCCGACCTTGTGCATGGAAGTTGTGTAAATGTGAAAGTGTTGTTTTTCAATGCAAGTTATGACTTGGCATATTTCGAGTCGACTAGTAGGAATGAGAGTTCATTGTTTTATACACACGAGAGTGTGAGTTGGGAGGGCATTGTTCACATTAAAGGGGTTGGGTGGAGAGCGATCGAGTACATTTTTTACTCGCCGCATAAATGAGAGTCGAGTGTGTGAGCACTAGTCTTGAATTCTATATGCTCTTGTGGTTTGCTCTACTTGACAATTGTTGGGGAGGAAGGGTGATTAGATGGATAAGATTGATTGATATTGAAGCATGTTTGTTTAATTTTACCTTGAATCGTTGGCTTTTGATTTGTTGATTGGGGTGAAGTATGTTTTATATGTTCATTGATGAACTCTTTGCTTAGGGACAAGCAAAGGTTTGGCTTGGGGGAGTTTGATATGTCTATTTTATATAGTGTTTTACCCTCGTCCCTTGGTCATAATAAGTAGTGTTTTTGGCCCTTTAGGGCCACTTTTATTACTAATGTGTGTTTTCTAGTGTTTTCGTAGTTTTGGTTGAGTTTTGCAGGGAATTGCACCTTTGGAGCATTTTCCCGGGATTTTTATGAAGCGACTACGAGCATTGGAAGAACACACTTATGGAGCCCAAGGCCGGTTAGAGCCATCGAGTCGGTGATTAAGGGCTCGGTTATTTGGATCGCGAGGCAATTGGACCATGTATTCGAGACCCGAGAGGAAATATGGATTGGGCCGAGAAATCTAGCCCAATCGAAGTCCAAAGCCTTGAAGATAAAGACCGGGCCCGATCGGGCAAGCAATCGCCCGATCGGGCGGATGTGTGGGAGTGCCATCAAGGGAAGGCGCACCCGATCGGGTGAGCTGCTAGCTCGATCGGGCGCGGCAACTTAGAAGGAGCACTGGCAAAAAGGCGCGCCCGATCGGGCGGCCTCTAGCCCGATCGGGCGCGTGTTTCTGGAGAGGTGTTTTTGGACGAGAAATTAGTTTCTAATTAGGAGTTGTTCTTAGTTTTGTTTAAATACGTTTTTGTACGGATTTTTAGGGAGCTATCTTCTACCTCTTCTTCTTCTCTTAATACTTTCTCTTAGTTTTCTCTCTCTACTTAGACTTCTCTCTCTAAACTCTATCTCTAAACCTTTGTTATTAACTCTTTAATTAATTCCAGATTTATTTTTTGGTAACGATTCCTCTTCCCTTAATCTTAGTTATTTATTCTATTCCTTTCATCATGATTTATTATATTATTTTGTTTAGTTTAGTTTTTAATATGTGTGAGTAGTTCAATTTCTAGGGTTTGTGGGGATCCATAAATAAAATGAAGGGGTAAATTATTGTTGTTGATTATCAATGCTAGATTAATTTCCTTTTGATTGATTTAATGCTCTGTGACTAGATTAGGCCTATCTTTTATGCATGAGTTTGACAATATTGATTCAAGAATCGAGAGATGAGAATTAACGTTTAGGTCTAGTTTCAATAGGCAAGTTAATTTATAAATGGTTAAGTCAAGAATCGAGAGATGAGATTTAATACCGATAAATTAATTGTGTGATTGTAATAAGTAGCGTGAGCCCTTTACAATCTGGTTAATTGATGCATTGATGATTGACTATTATTGATTGTTGGTATTGCATGATGATTTATTGGATTGTTTTAATGTTTTACAATTGCGGCTTGTAAAAGTATGGCAATATTAAATTGATGAATCGAGCAGATGTTAATTTGATATTAAAGGCTATTTTCAATAAGAACTTAGATCTAGTAAATTGCGAGAGCCTGTTAGATCTATGTTGATTAATAAATTGCGAGAGCCTGTTAATCATGTTATTTATGCAATGTCAATGATTGATTACTCTATTTTACCCCGGAGTATTATTTATTGGTGAACCTATGCCCTAGATCCTTTTATATATTATTTTCTCCCTATTCCTACTCTTTTTAGTTTAGTTTCTTATTCATTCATAAATATTGGTTACTTAAATAATTTAGATTATAATATTTAATTAGGAGTAAAAAGACTTGTTTCCCTGTGGAGATCGACCCTACTTCCCTATCTACTTTAGTTAGTGATTTAGGTAATTATTTTTGATTAGGGGATACGACTTTACCCTGTCAGTCCTTGATCATGGTCATTTGATGTTTCGATCCCTTGTCAATGTCGTTACAACTTGCTGGTGTGACCATTGGTTGTCATCGCCATGAAATAGAGGTTTCGTCTTCACACATATCGTCATGATTGATTTTTTGTTTACATCATCATCTTCATGGCGTCGAGGTATATGATGTTTTCATACATAATATTGAAATCATTATGCTTAATCTCGGCGTCGAGTAACTTGTTTGTCATCACTCTAAACACTAATGTCGGATTTTTGCATTAAGTCATTAGTAAATTGAAAATGTGAAGTATAAACGATGCGTAAAAAGATTTAGATATTACATATGACATTGATTCATAAATAAAGATGTAACCACATGTTTCATCACAAGAATTACTAATAATCAATTAAGAATAAGAAATAGGCCAAATAACGAAAACATAAATTAACTATGTGTATTACTACGTCAACAAAGATGATAGACATAACAAGTAAAACTTTAAGGTGGTAGAATTATGTTAGTGACAATGCTAATTAGAAAATCAAAGTAATAATACGTTAACGAAGTTGATCAATGGAAATAAAAATAAATACTTTAACCTATGCAACAAATTAAAGAGCATGCTCATGACCACTAGGTGAAAAAAGGCCTTTGGCAGCGGTTCAAACCCGGTCTAGGGCACCGGTTTGAACCGCTGCCTATGTGAGGGGTGCCAAAAACCAACTTTTTGGCACCGGTTCAAAACCGGTGCCATAGGGTAAAATAGGCACCGGTTAACCGGTGCTATATGCCCACTTAGGCACTGGTTAACCGGTGCCTAAAACTGCTCTCCCGCCAATTTTTTTTTGGTGGTAGATATTTTAGGCACCGGTTGCTGCCTAACCGATGCCTATTCACCAAATTTTTTTTTTTGTTTTTTTTTTTCCAATTTTCGTGCAATAATATTTTAAAAAAAAAAACCTGTTTCCAGCAATAATAATAACCTGTAATTCCAGCAATTATATTAATTATTACAATAAGATACAAAAATAATATTAAAAATAAGAATTCAATTATATATATAGATATAAATATTCCCAAACGCAATAAAAAAAAAAAAAGTTGCTTACATATACAAATAATAGTAAGTACATATATAATGAATAATAAGTTATATAGTTCAAAAGTTAACATAAATAATTTACAATTACAATGCCATTTACATGTGGAAGGTGATAAAAGATGCCAACATGTCACGAACTTCATTAAGCTTCTTGATTGTCAACGGACCATCCTTTTGGACCTTGCAAAACTTGAAATACAAAAACATTATTTTAAAAATAATTAATTAGGCAAAGCAATATGTATTTTATCAAATATTACCTATATGACTTCTATGTAGCCCATTTTCTACATTACTTATCAAATGAACTATTTCTTTCTCATAACATGTCAATGTTCGGTAGTTGTATGTGTGTAAGCCCTAAAATTGTATAGGAGTGCATTTTATTAAGGTTTATGACGCTTTTTACTCAAAATGACCCGAATATGGCCTATATGACTTTACTTTGCCCATTTCCTACATTTCTTATTAAATGAACTTTATTTATTTCATAACATGTCAATATTATCTAGTTATAGGTGTATAAGGAAAGAAATCACATCAAAAGAGCATATTAACACAAAATGGCCCTAATATGGCCCATATGACTTCTATTCAGCCCATTTTCTACCGTTCTTGTGAAATAGCCTTTTTGTTTCTCATAACATGTCATTGTTGGGTAATATTAGGTGTCTAAGGCTAGAAATCACATCAATATAGCATTTCAATAAGTTTAACAACGCATTTTACTCAACATGGCCCAAATAGGGCCTATATGACTTCTATGTAGCCCATTTTCTACATTACTTATCAAATGAACTATTTCTTTCTCATAACATGTTAATGTTGGGTAGTATACCTCAATAGTAGAAACTAAAAGCGATAAGGCTGTATACCTCAATAGTATCGGTGACTACCACGGTTTGTCACAAGTTTGATGGAAGTCGACATGCATTTTAAATAATAGAAAGTTACCTTGATTAGATATCATTTAAATCGAGCCCCCAATGTTGGATCACTCAGAAGATTAAGTCAAGTCTAGCCTCCGGTGTCATATTCTGGATTGGTAAATTATCTACGAGAGCGTTCTCATATACTAACTTGTTGTTTAATTAATCATGAAATCATAACAAATAACATACTTACCATATGTATTCCAAATAGAATTAAATATTCATAATCACATTAAGAATGAATAATAATCAAAGCATCAACAATTAATCAAAGTATAACGATCAAAGTGTAAGACATTGAAGTATTAAAAAAACAAAAAGTATTGACATAATCATAATAACCAAAGCATTTAATATTAGAGATTAAGAATTAAGAGTTAAATGATGAAAAATAATCGAAGCATTAGATTAATATTCAAAGTATACTATCTTTCCCCCCTGTGACAACTTAATGAAAAATGCAACAATATGAAATGAAGTTAGCCACAAAATATAATGTTACCGTCAACTTGTTGTTGTTGATGATGATGAAAACATTCCGATGTCATAACATTATAAATCTCCACCTGTAACCTTACATTATTTGTATCACCATTAAAGCTACATTTGTCTTCAGGTCGTCATTAATAGATGACACTAGGTTTCTGATTGGTGTCGTCGTCGACACTGACTGCCGTTGTCGAAACTGGATTTCGTCATCGACATTGACTGTCGTCGTCAAAACTGGTTGTTATCATCGACACTGACAATATAGCCTAAAAATAAGGTTAGTTAAACGAAAAAAATAATATTGTGTAAGACTACAAACCCTGGATTTTTGGGATATCGCGAGGCTTATGACTTAAAGTAGTGTTTTCCATGGCGTCCTTCCCTTTAAGTGTGATGTTTACTTTTATGGTGATGATATAGTCTGTCATAGCTTAAAGAAGACACAAAATACTAAGTTAAATTAAACCACAAGGAGGAACATTACCAAAACTCTTATGGTCGTCAAGAATAATCGCCCTTGTCACAACATTTTGAGTTGGGTTGGCACTGGTCGCCATTTGAACGTCGATTGCTATCTCGTTATCGAAGATCACCATCTCGACGCTCATAGTTATCAAATGGCGTCGTTACTATTCGAGTTTATAGGTACTAATTGCGGAATAAACATGAATCGTATTCATACAGTACCTAATCCTAAGATCTAATGCATAACACATAAAGAACATATAATTGTACCTTTGAAGCGTGATTCCACGTGCAATTGAGCAAGAACGATGGGAGATAAAGAACCTCAAGTGTGATTCCTCTACTTGGTCCATGGGCACAGATTAAGACCTCCACTAATGCTAGTTAGTTGCAATTGAACCCTTCAATTAATCTTCTAAGGAGAAGAGCGAGCAACGAACCACCATGAACCACCACACGCGACCAAGGGTGGCCGGCTGTATGGACGAGAGGAGGAGTGAGATAGCCGTGAGATAGAGAGAGGAATTAAGGTTTTTGGGATTGGTTGCCTTGATGTCAAAATACATTGTGTGTGAATTATGACTGCTTGCAAGCAACCCTAGGCATGGATCTTATTTATAAATCTCATCTCTAAATAAGAGACTATGTCAAAAGCCCAAAACCTAATTCCAATCTAACTATGCTAGCCCAATCCATTTCATGATTAATTAATTGCTCATGAGGCCCATTAATGGGCCTCTAACTTGCTTAACCCAATACCGTTGTGTGTGACCTCATAGGATCCATTCTAGCAGGCTTTGGACTATTTAACTAGCCCAAAGATCATTGATCATAGTCTAGCAACAGATAATGACAACCCAAAAGAACGAACTTATTATCTCCATAATAGTGATCCTTGATATATCTAGTAATTGCACTTATCGAAGACAAAACTCCTTCAATCTCCCACTTGTCTGAGACAAGTGCACAATATTCAAATTCCTTAAGTCAATGTGTGTCTATTTGATAATATGATTGCATCTCATGTCGTGATCATATTAATCTACAAATATTTTCTTGAGAAACTGAGTTAGAATTACAAAACAAATGATTACTATGTAATCATTTGAGCACGACCATGCATTTTCTGAATTCTTCCTCTTCAAGGGGCTATGACACATTCCTAATTAAATAGGTAGACTCAATCCAATCTTGTGGCAACCAAAGCTCCCACTCAACTTTTAAAGTAACCGGGAAACATTATTTATAACCTCCAGTTACGGGAAGATGTTTGAATGTACCACAGTCAAATCAGCCATTGAATGGAAACAGTGTTCCACTCATGTCAAAGGAATCCACTAATATATCCGGAATATCTATACTTAAAATTCAAAGTAGGTCTATATTTCGATCATGCATCATTCATGCATATCCATGTTATTGACCGAGATTCACTACGCTCCTATAGCCCATGAAACTGCGCTATCCAATCAATCTTACATGCTATTCCATTTATTGAAATCATTTATGTCCACTTTAATGATTTTGAACTAGGAACTTAAATAATATAGGGATTTTGTTCACCTGTGGGGTTTCATTCACCAGGTCATCAGCCTGATGAGCCTATCAATTTATAATTATTTTGGACATTTTATTTAATATCAAAAACCAAACTTTGTTTCAATTGATAAACATAATTCTGTAAGTTGATGTATTACTTATGTAATATGCTTCTCAAAACACATACAACTTAAATTACATAACTTGCTTCAATCCAAGAATCATTAGTATGACTCTCATACCTTGATCATGAAAGGGGTTTAGTTAGTAGAGTTCATGAGACATTCTCATAAACACGAATTTTGCAACTTCTAAATTTTATAATAATATTCATCTCCATACACTAAGAATTCTCCTTCGTCCTTTCGCAAGGAACTTAGGAATTTCTAATTTGTATTCCAAAGTTACGTTGGATTTTGATTTGAAATCTATCATCACTTGTCTTTAAAACACGTGAATCAAATAGACGAGTATAGTCCATGATATGCATGATGCATTCTACCCAAACTGCATAAGGAGCATCACTCAAAACATTAATTTCATCAACCTTTCTCAAAGCATTGAATCTTTAATGAATGTGTCATGTTACATGGGATTGAAACTCCTTTCAATATAATGTTGAACCTTATAAGAATCTTATCAATATAAGTTTCTTAACCAAGCTCAAACATACTTCAAAACCTATCTCTATAGATCTTGAATCCTAACTGTACTCATCTTCCTCTTCCAGGTTTTCATACAAAATGCATTAACCATCACTTGACTGTTTAAGAAATGAATTATCACTCTTTATACTAGATCAAGAAGACTATATAGCGCCCACTAAACATCTTGTACACACACGACCTTTTCTTCATTTTACGAGAACATCAAACGATTTGATTAACTCACAAAATTAAGAACACTAACTCCATGATTCTATGCATCCCTAGGATTATTGGATCTTAAAACTTTTGATTGTATCATATACAAATATTCTTTCATGAAAAATTTCAAGAAAGCGTTTTGAAATCCATCTACCAAATCTTACAAGGTAGAAATCACTAAAAAAATCTTTAATAGATCTTTACAACATGACTAATGTAAAGTTTTCATCGTAGTCATAGTCATACTATGAATTAGTTCAATCCTATAACAAGTCTTTACTTTAGTTAGAAAACATTTTTCTTTCTTGTCTATTTTTCTTATAATGGGTCTCACCCAATTAGGAAAATTATTCAAGTGTCATACACTTGCTTACAGACTTAAAATCTATTTTAGATTTCCTGGTTTTTAAACCACTTGGAGTTATAACTTGTCAAATCATTTTTATTACTTGCATAATCATCATGTTCCAAAATGAATATTTAGAAATCTTAATCAATACGAAATCATATTTCTTCAGCTAAGTTTTACATATGCTAGTCATCGTTGTGGGTTTGATACAATAATTGAAACTCATACAACAACTTTGTTTAGTTTTCAATGAGAAACGACAATAGAGGATTTGCACTTGGAATGTACTACCTTCGACACATGGTTATTATTCCCATGAGACCACGTGTTGTCATTTGTAACATGATGTGAATCATGCTCATATTGTTGCTTTTATTCAAATACTTCTCGAATTTCTTCAAGATTTTCGAATTAGCTTTTCTTGAACTCTTTCAAGGCTCTCTAACTTTTCGAGATTCTTATACTCCCACTTGCCTTTGGAAGAGGTATATTCAGCATTGGGTGAACCAACCATGGTTTGAACCATCTTTGTTTGTTGCTTTTCTCAAACTCTTTCAAGATTTATACTACTCCCACTTACCTTTTGGAACGATATCCATAAGGGCACCTGCTTGAGCAACAAACATTTGGTGCTAAGTATGATTTGTGTAGTAGTACCCCGTGCTCTGTATAGAAATTGATCTTGCATTAAACGATTTAATACAACTTCTATTCCTTGCTTTGTAGAAAGACTTCATCAGAACTTTTCTTATCCATATCATATATGAAACCTTTACTACATTTTGATTTGACCTATGTGTCTTTGTTTAGCTTGTACCTTATATTAAAATTATATCCCTTGAACAATGGTTTGAAGATAGGTAATTTTCATCCATTATAAAAATATATCTTATATAGATTGATAGCTCCCTTCATAAACAATTCATAAGGTTTTCTTTCAGAGTTTATTGTAAAACGATTTCACAACTCTTGGATGTTTATCAAGGTCTTGGCTTAAATTCTCATGATTACGATCATATTGCAATACTTTGAATATATTGCCAAGTAAATGTCTTGACTCAAATTTTCACAATTACAATCATATTGTAATGTAATCATTATCTTGTCAAGTTGATACTGAACGTCATACCGAACCTTTTGAACTTTTGAATATTTTCATACTTATGCTTCAACTAAGAACAAGTAGTGACCGTATCAAAAATGAAGTTTCATTGTCCGTCTCTAGTGTTTGAACCTTTGGTTTTCTCACATCGATATGTATTCGACCTCGAGTTTGCATCATCATTTCTCTAAATGGCGACTGACAGGGTAAAGTCGTATCCCCTAATAAAAAATAATTCCTAAGTCCTCTAACTAAAGTAGATAGGGAAGTAGGGTCGATCTCCACAGGGAAACAAGTCTTTTTACTCCTAATTAATTATTATAATCTAAATTATCTAAGTAACCAATATTAATATTCGAACAAGAAACTAAACTACTAAGATTGAGAATAGAGAGAAAACAATATATGAAAGGATCTAGGGTATAGGTTCACCAATAAATAATACTCCAGGGTAAAACATAGTAATCAATCATTAACACTGCATAAATAACACGATTAACAGGCACTTGCAATTTATTAATCACCATAGATCTAACAGGCTTTCGCAATTTACTAGATCTAAGTTCTTATCGAAAATAGCCTTTAATATCAAATTAACATCTGCTCGATTCATCAATTTAATATTGCTACACTTTTACAAACCGCAATTGTAAAACGTTAAAACAATTCAATAAGAAATTATCATGCAATACCAATAATCAATAATAGTCAATCATCAATGCATCAATTAACCAGATTATAAAGGGCTTTCGCTACGTATTATAATCATACAATTAATTTACCGGTATTAAATATCATCTCTCGAATCTCGACTTAACCATTTATAAATTAATCTGCCTATTGAAACTAGACCTAAACATTAATTCTCATCTGTCGAATCTCGAATCAATGTTGTCAAACTCATGCATAAAAGATAGGACTAATCTAGTCATAGAGCATTAAATCAAACAATAGGAAATTAATCTAGCATTGATAATTAACAACAATAAATTACCCATTCATATCATTTATTAGATCCCCATAAACCCTAGAAATTAAACTACTCACACATATTAAAAACTAAACTAATCAAAGCAATAAAATAAATCATGATGAAAGGAATAAAATAAACAACTAAGATTAAGGGAAGAGAAATCGTTACCAAAATAAATATGGAATTAAGAGTAGATTAAGAACAAAGGTTATTAGAGAATTTAAGAGAGAGACAAATACTAAGTAGAGAGAGAAAGTCTCAGAAAGAAGGTTCCCTAAGAATTCCGTACAAAATCGTATTTAAACGTTTTCTAAAACAAGAATTAAAACTAAACTTAATCAGGTATTCTAAAAACGCGTGCCCGATCGGGCGAAGGGCCGCCCGATCGGGCGCGCCTTTTTCTTCGCGTTCTTCCCAAGCAGCATCGCCCGATCATGCTAGAAGCTCGCACGATCGGGCGCGCCTCAGCACGCTCAGCCTACTAGTCTTGCCGCGCCCGATCGTGCTAGAGGTAGCCCGATCGGGCGGTTGCTTCTCCTTGACCTTGGACTTCGATTGGGCTTGATTTCTCGGCCCAATCCGGATTTCCTCCTCGGGTCTTGAGTACTTGGTCCAAATGCCTCGGGATCCCAATTAGCGAGCCCTTAATCACCAGCTCTCATCGATCCTGGGCTCCAAAAGTGGTCGTGTCCTTCTAGCTTCCGCAGTTGATCCATAAAGCCCGAGAAAATGCTCCAAGAGTGCAATTTCCTGTAAAATACAACTAAAACTACGAAAACACTAGAACACACAAATTAGTAATAAAAGTGGCTCTAAAGAGCCAAAAACACTACTAATAACGACCAAGGGACGGGGGTAAAACGCTATATAAAATGGACATATCAATTTCCCCCAAGCCAAACCTTTGCTAGTCCCTAAGCAAAGATCTCATCAATGAATCAATAAATATGCTTCACCCCAATCCATAAAAATCAAGCACAAACGATCCAAGGTAAATCAAATAAACATGATTCAAAGTCAACCAATCGAATCCATCCAAATACCTTTCTTCCCTAACAATTGTCAAACAGAGCAAACCACAAGAGCATATAGAATTCAAGACTAGTGCTCACGCACTCAACTCTCATTTTTGTGGTGAGTAAAAGATGTACTTGATCGCTCTCCATCCAACCCCTTTATGTGAACAATGCCCTCCCAACTCACACTCTCGTATGTATAAAACAATGAACGCTCAATCCTACTAGTCGACTCGAAATATGCCAAATCATAACTTGCATTGATAAACAACACTTTCACATTCATACAATTCTATGCACAAAGGTCGGAAGGTCTTTAAAACTTGTAACGTAAGGCTAGGGTAAAGGGTAGGATAAATTTGGGAATAAGTGAGAGAAAAGCTATGCTTAAAGGAGCCATATCCTAATAAAACCCATGATAAAAAATAACTAATGATCAACATCTCCTACATAACCAACTCTAACATCAACCAAATATACTCCAATCATAATGAATAAACCCAACTCTTACAATTTCACTCATAAGATATAATAATGAAGAAATAGAGTGAATAAACAAACTTTATTTTCCAAACTTGAATTTTTTTTCATTGAAGCTCTATTATTTTCCTTTGATCAACCTCCAAATAGAACATTTGAACATTTTTTTTCTTTCGAAGTTCACTTATTTTTTTTCACATTTTTTTTTCTTGAACTTCTTTTTTTTTTCATAATATCATGCTTTATTTTTCAAGAAAATATAACTCTCAAACTCATCAAAAATAAACATGAATAACAACAAAACAACTTCTCAAATCCCACCTAAATTGTGCTAATAATAAGCACACCACAAACTCCCTCACCTCACTCACTAATAGCTCCCCCAATCCAAGCTTGGGACTAGTAACCAATAGGGCAAAATAGGCTTGTAATGCGGCTAATAAACAACAAAAGGTCAAGGCAACAACATGGGTAGCAAGAAGGGAACAAATGTATCTACAATATCTAAAGGCTACCTAAAAGAACAAATGCCTTCGTCCTCCACAATGTGCATAATAATGAATCATATAAACATTACTTATAGTTGCAAACCAATACTCAAATTCATTGACATACCAGGAACTATGGAACTATCACACATTCCTTACCAAATCAACTAGTCAAGCACTATATTCACAAGTAGTTGGACAAAATTGACGCATGTTAAAGTTTCAGGGCAATCAAACATCAAATCATGATCAACTAATCCACATTGCCTATCATCAAATACCAAGAATCAAAAAAATTTTCTCAAGTAAGGGGCACAGGGAAGCATAATTTATAATTCATTGGAACGTATTTTTGGATTTTTTTTATTTTTCAATTTTTTTGTATTTTTATATATAAAGAAAGCAATAAAACTAACCTAGAAAGCAAGAAATCTAACTTAAGAAAACACACCAAAAATAAAAGAAAAGAGAAAAAGAAAAATACCAAATAAAAATCTCCCCCAAACCAGAATCAGACAATATCCTCATTGGCTCGGAAACTAGCCCAGCATAGCTAGTCCTCATCATCATCCATCCTCTCATATCCTCCTCCATGACTCGAACCGATACCACCCTGGCTTGGTCCAGCACCACCATAACCCGAACCACCTGCAAAGTAGTTAGGGTCCACATTCCCACCCATACCCCCAAAAGGAACATCACCCCCATATCCGTGGACTGAAGAGTAGTCCACATAAGTACCATACGCACCGGGGTGAGAATACCCTCCTTGGGGGTATTGGAACCAATCGAGAGTAAGTGAATCGGGAGGAATAGCCCCCCGACGGGCATAATCGTCATACATGGGGTATAGGCCCCTCCCGCGGTTCCTCTCTATGTAACCAACCCGCCCATCTAAGGTGCTTAACCTAGAATCTAGGTTTTGCATCATACCCTCAACTCTCCCTTGCCCCGTCTCGATGCGGTCTAATTGGCTCCTAAAAGCCGAAAAGTCATAAGGGGCATTGGGGTCGACGTTGTAGTCGACCGAGGAAGTGGGTATGCCATAGGTGAAGGGTGGAGGTGGTTGGTAGCGTGGTAAATGGTGAGTGGGGGAATGGTCTAGGGGGGATTGGTGGGGTTGTGGTGAAGGGTGAGGTAGTTGAACCTCACCTTGACCATTAATCTCGAAAGTATAAGAAGGCTTCCCCTTCTCAAATTTGGTCAAGGCGGGGTTGGGTAAGGTAAAGGCTTGATCCCTCCTACCCGATTGTCGGTGGACTATCCACCAAGTATCACTCCCCACGGGTTGCACCCAGTTCAAACTCCCTAAATAGGCTAGGTCCATGAGGTTTGATCCTACAACTTTCCTATTCCCATCCGGGTTCCAACCTAGGTGTTTTCTAGCAATGTGGGTCACTAACCCCCCAAAACAAATAGGTGCCCTAGACCTACTAGCCTCGGCTGCATTGGCCGCCCTTTGGAAGTGAATGGCTATCCTATGGGGTATGTTCAATTTTTCAGCGGTAGGAATTACATAGGATGCCAAAAGTTCCAATTCATCTCTCCTAACATTTGCCGGTTCATGCCTCCCAAAAATAGTGAGGCCGGCAAATCTTTGCCAAAATTTTGGGATGGGATGTTGAATCCATGTCCCTTTGGCATGCTGGAGGTTAACTAAATCCTCCCCAGTTAGCCTCTTATAGACCACGACGGTGTGGTCTTGAGAGGGTTCAATCGGTTTATCCGATTTTAAATCAAACAACTTTCCGAATTCTTTAAGAGTTAGTCTCACATCGTTGTTTAATAATCGGAATTGTACATGAGTAATTAGTGCATTCATTTTAATAATATTAAAACTTGAAATAAATTCCAATGTTAAGTAGTCATACGTATCATGGCACATTTGAAAGAAACCACTCATGCCTATGCCTTTGAACAATTTTTCCAAATATTTATCTAAGCCTAACCTAACTAGTGTGGGATGATGAATAAAACGGGTGGAGATTACCTGGCGATCGATGAGGTTTAGCATCCTAGCCCGTTGCTCCTCCGAGGTAATGACAACCTCCTCCTATCCCGGAATTTGAAGATCCGGGTTGACCGTTGGTTGTGGTGCCCTCGAACTCTTACCCCTTTGTGTCCTTGAACGTTTTGAGGCCATTATATGAGCAAAAATTTGATGCTTGGAGCTTTCTCTCTCTAGGGGTTTGAAGGAAGTATGAGAGAAAGTGGGAGAAGATAGGTGGGAAATGTATAAGAAGATGTGAGGATTAATAATATGTAAGGATTTTGAGGTTTTGATGGATGAATTCGAGGAGATCTTGCAAAAGAAGTGAGTTTGAAGGTGTAAAAATGGAGGTTTAGAGAGAGAAAGTAATGGAGAAGAAGATGAAATAAGAAGAAAGTGAGGAAAGAAAGAAGAGGAAAAGGTTAAAGGGAAGGTCAAAATAGGCGCGCCCGATCGGGCGAGCCTCGCCCGATCGGGCGGATAATGCTGAAGTCCCAGAACTCAGTTACGCGCCCGATCGCGCGAGCTCCGCCCGATCGGGCGCAAACACGAACGATTTTTCGCCCTCATACTCGCCCGATCGGGCGAGCTTCGCCCGATATATCTTTTCCTTCACTCGATTTGCGCCCGATCAGGCAACCTCGCCCGATCGGGCGAAATTTGCTCGAGTTTCTGACGGCACTTATGCTCCCGATCGGGCAACTTCGCCCAATCGGGCGAATTTTGCTCGATTCCCAGCTCTCCTTTCGCGCCCGATCGGGCAGCCACGCCCGATCGGGCGAATTTAAGACTGGAAGTTGACATGCTTGCACGCCCGATCGGGCGAGCTCCGCCCGATCGGGCCCGTGCCCGGTCAGAATTCCTTAGCTTTTTCTTCGTCTTCAAATTTCTTCTAAGTCTTTTGACCTCTTAAACCTATACCTGTACAAAAACACTTATAAACGGTAAAATTTCACTCTCCTCGCCTCTCTAAAGTGAAAATAAAAATAAAATAAAAAGAAAACTAGTCTAGAAAGTAAGAAATACGGGTTGCCTCCCGCAAAGCGCTGGTTTATCTAGGTCCCGCACGACCTTCTTACCAAGTACAATATCTAGGACCCTTGGCCTAACGCTTGATCAGGTGGTTTTTTACCCGGTCTAGCGGTGTTTAGGCTGCGATGCGGCTTCCTGACATACCCTGTGGGACGCCAAATCACCTTATCTGATGGATCCTCCTTGACTTGGACTGGGGGATCTTCAATGCTACGCACTAAAAGTCCTTTTTCGGTCGAAAGTTGCTTCAAATTGTCATTGCGTTCAACACTTGCAACTCGATCTGGCGGAACACTTACCGTAGACTCGATTCGCACAACTTGCTCGATCGGTTCCATTTGTTCATCCTCGAAACCAAGACCAACATTGTAGAGTGCTCTTTCTATTGCATCAACTTCGTTCTGCCATTTGTCTATCTCATCTGAAAAGGATGCAACACACGATACCGCCTCCAAGGGATCTTTTTCAAGAGCTTGGGGCTTGTTAGAATAATTTACAACCACATTAACACTGAAACATTTCTCCTCAGTTATGGAGATTTTAGGGGCATTATTCAGATTAAAAACAACTTTATCATCCCCTACTGATAATGTTAACTTACCACTTCTTACATCTATGATTGCTCCTGCAGTGTTAAGGAATGGTCTACCCAAAATGATTGGGGTTTGCATATCCTCGGCCATATCAAGAACAACAAAATCTACAGGTATATAAAATTTACCTACTCTAACGGGGACATCCTCTAAAACACCTAAGGGGTATTTGAAAGAACGGTCGGCCATTTGTAGAGTTATATTGGTAGCTTTTAATTTACCCATATTCAACTTAGAACACACAGATAATGGCATGACGCTAACACTAGCACCCAAATCACATAATGCATTATCAATCAAGAGATTGCCAATATGACAAGGGATAGAGAAACTACCCGGATCTTTTAATTTAGGTGGAGACTTATTTTGAAGTACGGCACTACACTCTGCAGTGAAAGCTACTGTCTCTACCTCACTAATAGACCTTTTCCTCGTCAATATTTCTTTCATAAATTTTGCATACAAGGGGATTTGTGTGATCAATTCAGTAAAGGGAACTGTTACCTTCAAATCTTTTACCACCTCCAGGAACTTACCAAACTGCTTATCCAAGTTTGTCTTCAATTGACGATTGGGGAATGGAAGTTTGATAATTGGCTTTGGAGCATTATTACTCTTGTCTGGAGTAGCCACCTTCTCTGGAGTTGTACCCTACAATGTAGAATTAGATATGTTAGTATTATCCTTTAGCCCTGCAGGGCTATCAACTACATTGTTTGGTTTAATGGAATCAAGATTAGCATTATTTAATAAAACAGGTTCATCAACTCTGGGCTTAGAGGGCCCTTCATAGTTTGAACCACTCCTTAGAGTAGTTGCAAATGCTTGATCCGTAGGCCTAGTTGGCTGTGCCGGCAGGGCTCCCTGTTGGCGGGCTTGTAGAGTAGCGAAGAGTTGCGCAATTTGATTATCTACAATTTTATTATGCGCTAGAATTTGATCAATTGTCGCATCTCTGCTCTCCATGTGCTTTTGCATATTAGCCAACATTGCTCTAATTTCCACCAGAGAAGGGTTAGAAGATGAGGAGGGTTGTTGTGGTTGGTTCTTCTGGCTAGCATTGGGATGATAATATTTCTTCTGCTGTTGTTGCGGCGCCTGTGGTTCTTGTGGTGGTGGATTTTGAACATTAGTGCTCCGGTAGGAAAGGTATGGATGATTCCGATACCCAGGATTGTAAGTGTTGGAGTATGGGTTATTCTGCCTATAAGCTTGGAAGGCATTAACTTGCTCCACGAAACTCCTGCAATCCTGCTCCCAATGACCTACAATACCACAATTTTCACAGAAAGCCTCATTAGAATTATTATTAATCGCAGAAACATTAGCTACATTAGTAGTACTCAGATTATCTAATTTTTGGCAAATAGAGGTTAGTTGGGCCTGCAAAAAGGATACAGAGTCGACACTATGCTTCCCCTTGTTAGCAAATCCTCTAGGGTTCCCATATTGGGAATTGTGTATCGCCATGTCTTCAATAACCTGACCTGCATCATCAACATCAAGATTCATAAATCTCCCACTAGCTGCAGAGTCTAAAATTATTCGAGAAGAATTTCCAAGGCCATTATAAAAGGCTTGGATTAACTGCCATTGCGCTAAATTATGGTGGGGACAATCTCTTTGTAAATCCTTGAACCTCTCCCAAGCCTCATATAAAGATTCATCGGCTTCTTGGGCGAAGTTCTGGATTGCACTCCGTAGTACGGCTGTTCTCTCTGCAGGGTAATACTTGTTATAGAAATTCAAAACAAGAGTTTCCCAGTCAGTTATACCAAGTGTAGTTCTATTTAAGCCATTAAACCATAATTTAGCTTTTCCAGTTAAAGAGAAGGGAAAGAGAATCTCCCTGATTTGGTCTTGAGTGACCCCGGCTTGTCTGATGGTGTTGCAATATTGACAATAGTCGGCAATGTGGAGATTCGGGTCTTCACCCTTGGCTCCACTGAATTGCTTCCTCTCTATCATCGTTATAAATTGAGGTTTAATTTCAAATTGAACCCCATCAAGAGCCGGAGTAGGGGTGAGATGTGGAAAATCCGTAAGCTTTGGTTGTGAATAATCACTAAGCTTCTTTGGAGCCGTCATCTCTGATTCTGCGTCTGATGATGCCTCTAAATCGCTAGAACAAGTTGGAGGATTGCGGTGATTATTGTTATTATCACCAGAATCCGCCAGGATTTGCTTATAGAGATTTTTCTGTCTATGGAAGGAACGTTCGATCTCAGGATCGAATGGGATGTAACCTGATCTGGAACACCTGGGCATAAACAAAAACTAAAAGCAAATATGAGATTTGTCTCAGAGAACTAACGCTCTTTGAGACAAAAGAGAAATAATCTAGACTACAAAAAAAATCAAAAAAAAAAATAAAACCGTTTCCCCGGTAACGGCGCCAAATTTTGACAGGGTAAAGTCGTATCCCCTAATCAACAATAATTCCTAAGTCCTCTAACTAAAGTAGATAGGGAAGTAGGGTTGATCTCCACAGGGAAAAAAGTCTTTTTACTCCTAATTAATTATTATAATCTAAATTATCTAAGTAACCAATATTAATATTCGAACAAGAAACTAAACTACTAAGATTGAGAATAGAGAGAAAACAATATATGAAAGGATATAGGGTATAGGTTCACCAATAAATAATACTCCAGGGTAAAACATAGTAATCAATCATTAACACTGCATAAATAACACGATTAACAGGCTCTCGCAATTTATTAATCACCATAGATCTAACAGGCTTTCGCAATTTACTAGATCTAAGTTCTTATCGAAAATAGCCTTTAATATCAAATTAACATCTGCTCGATTCATCAATTTAATATTGCTACACTTTTACAAGCCGCAATTGTAAAACGTTAAAACAATTCAATAAGAAATTATCATGCAAAACTAATAATCAATAATAGTCAATCATCAATGCATCAATTGACCAGATTATAAAAGGCTTTCGCTACGTATTATAATCATACAATTAATTTACCGGTATTAAATATCATCTCACGAATCTCGACTTAACCATTTATAAATTAATCTGCCTATTGAAACTAGACCTAAACATTAATTCTCATCTGTCGAATCTCGAATCAATGTTGTCAAACTCATGCATAAAAGATAGGCCTAATCTAGTCACAGATCATTAAATCAAACAATAGGAAATTAATCTAGCATTGATAATTAACAACAATAAATTACCCCTTCATATCATTTATTAGATCCCCATAAACCCTTGAAATTAAACTACTCACACATATTAAAAACTAAACTAATCAAAGCAATAAAATAAATCATGATGAAAGGAATAAAATAAACAACTAAGATTAAGGGAAGAGAAATCGTTACCAAAATCAATATGGAATTAAGAGTAGATTAAGAACAAAGGTTATTAGAGAATTTAAGAGAGAGAAAAATACTAAGTAGAGAGAGAAAGTCTCAGAAAGAAGGTTCCCTAAGAATTCCGTACAAAATCGTATTTAAACGTTTTCTAAAACAAGAATTAAAACTAAACTTAATCAGGTCTTCTAAAAATGCGCGACCGATCGGGCGAAGGGCCGCCCGATCGGGCGCGCCTTTTTCTTCGCGTTCTTCCCAAGCAGCAGCTTCTGAGCCTGAAAAGGCGAAGAAGCGTCAGCAGCTTCTGGGTGGGGTTAGATCCGAAGCAAGCATCGATTGCCCACAACCACCGTCGTCAATTTGAACCAAATACATCAATAACAACAACAAACTTGAATCAATTATTGATTCAAAAATCAGAAATTTGATGATAGGGTTTCTGGGTTCTTTAGCTTTGCGTTTAATTATTGATTTTTTTGGTTTAATTTATGTAATATTGTTCGAAAAATTACTCCATTTTAACTCACAATCCACTCTTCAAATCCTATTATTTTAGGGCTTGGGTTTTTCTAAATGAACCCAATTGCTTTGGTTGTCGATAATTTAAAATCATTTGCAAAATCCGGCCAAGATCTTATCACCGGCATCACTCGCCGCTGGCAGAATTAGTGCCGTCAAAATCCAGTACGTTTATTTGTTTCTCACTTCTATTTTAATTTCCGTATATTATCATTTTGTTTGGCCTTGTTAATTCTCAAATTTGATGCTGCAATGTTACAAAATGCTGAATTTGATCTTGTTTTCGGCTTATTATATGCTAATTTACAATTTATTTATTTATTTATTTTGTAATTATTGATTTGATAGTGTCAAATTTGATCTTAATTGCTTAACTTGCTTTAGTTTATGCCAATTTTACTCAGAAATTATCATTTTAGCCAGTACAATTTGATCCTTATTTGAAGTTTTATGGAATATATGTTATTTTTTTTGGTTTTTCTTTTGAAATTTGATTAACTGATCTTAATAAGTATAAAGTTCACTATGATGTACATATGTTCTTTACAGAGTATGTGTTCCCTTGGAGGCTAACTCCCTTTTTATTTGTATTGCCATTTGGATTTTTTGAACAATTGAACCCCATATATGCACTTGAGTGCTGTTCCACATTGGGAAAAAGAGCAAAGTACCTTTTTCCACTTCTAGGAAGTCACTTTATCTGTTTCCAATTGGCTTTAAGGCGAAGCCTCACTTAGTCTTATCCTAGATTGTTGCGAATTGTGATTACATATTTCATCTTGTAGCTATCAGATAATACTCGATCGATTTCTTTATGTGACACTAGTTATGTTTTAGTTGCATTTGTATGTGTTGCCATTCACTGGCCCCTGAGGAGATCATGGATTGGACACTAAAATGAGTGTTTTGCCAGACAGATGATTTTGATGCTGATGTGCATTTTCTTCTCCAGTCTTTTGAAAATTTCTTTGCTTGTCTACCTTTTTTTAGGTACAAAGACGTCTTGCAAAAAATTGTGAGGCTGCTCGCAAAATTCGTATGCGGAAAAAGGTTGGAAGAGAAGTGTTCCACGTTTAATGAGTTGTGGTACTTGTTTTCTGCTGATCTAATTGTTCTTAGAACTTTGTTATTTATAGGTCTATACTCAGCAATTAGAGTTGAGCCATTCAAAATTGATGCAAATGGAGCAAGAGCTTGAACGAGTGAGATAACAAGTATGATGATAATTGACATAATTCTCATTGCCCTTCTTATCTACTATAGATGTGTTTCCTAAAGACTGCATCTTTAATCAAAATGCTTAACACATCCTTGAATGGTTGATTCTAGGGTACGCTTGTGAGCAATGGTATTGATCCGCTTCCTTTCTCTACCACTGTAAATTAAGGTTTGCCTTCCAATATGTCTGCTTCTAGCATTTTTCTACTTAAAATTTCTGTCTTTTGATAAATTGCTAATTCAACTAGTTGTTTGTGTAATATATAGCTGCAAATTATGTCATTATTTTAAGAATGCATGTATTGCTCATTCAATCATTTTACTGTATATGAAGTTTACTTCTCTGCATATTGCTGATTACAATATAATTGTTTATATATCCCCGTCTTAATCCATATCACTCTGTGTTTCAGGATCTGCTATTACTGGTCCCATTGGAAAGGAGTGTGCCGATTTGTGGCTAAGGATTGCTAGTGCAGCCAATGCCATTGTCTAAGAAATGTCGTTTAGAGTTTCCAATTTTGTTTTGCTATAAATTCTGAATGTTTATAGTTGGATAAATGAACAATGCCGGTTTGGTAAGAATGTGTTAAGTCAATTTGTGAGTTTACAAGATATTAGTTGATTGTATATTAATTTATACTATATTTGTATAAAATATAAATATCTCTCATTATTAGTTGATAAAATAGTGTGCAAAGTAATCCAGCATTTGCTGGATTTTTTTTTTTAATCAGATCACACACTATTTGTAACGGGCAGATTTTAGGCCCGTTACAAATAAGTAAGTTTTAGTAACGAGCAAAACAATGGGGTTATTCGTAACAGACATTTGGATGCCCGTTACAAATAATGGGTTATTCGTAACGGACATTAGGATGCCCGTTAGAAATAACGGGGTTATTCGTAACGAGCATTTTGAATGTACGTTACAAATAAACCCCGTTATTTGTAACGGGCACTTGTTTGCCCGTTACGAATAACAACTTATTTGTAACGGGAAAGTGCCCATTACAAATAACATTTGCTATCCGTAACGGCCGCATACATAACGGTCGTTGCCCGTTACAGATGGGCTGTTTTTTCCCATTACGGATAGGATTTTTTCCACTAGTGATTTATTCAATATTAATTGATCCCTATTGTATTAAATGATTTCAAGACCCTTGTAATAGTTGACCGGACTGAGGCCCTACCATCAAGCATTACATTTTCAAGGTGAGTAAACTCTTTACTGATTACAACTCTTTGTAACTCTTGGTTGAATAATTAATCATCACATGTTTAATTATTACCCTTAGCTTCAAGGTTCTAAACCCTTTAGGTAACCTTGTTGAGTATTACCAATTAAATGTGTAAAACGTGATCGACCCCACAATACCTAAAATAAAAAGTGACGCTCTGCTGAGGTCGACCCATCACCCACGATTAAAGGATTGTTGGATATCTAATTGGAAAAGCAACCTCAATATTACTGGAACCTTGATTCATTTATTTTGTGATTATTTAGTGAACTCTGGCGCATCATCACAAAACATCAATAAAATCTAACATGCATAAAATACTGAATGCATAAATAAACAAGACATAGTATGGCCTCTAATCCTAAGAAAACAAATAAAGTAAATGCTCCCACTTGAATCATCATGGATCTCATCCACCTTGCTCCTTTGGGCCTTCACTTCATGGGCTTGGATTAACTGCAATCTGTAATTCTATTCTATTCTATCTACTACTTAGATAAAATAAAATAAAATTACAAAAATACTTTATCGGTACGTAGACCGCATTAAGATTACAAAAATACATTACAATGCGCAGATCATATTTAGTAATCTACTGGGCCATACCAGTCATTATATAGCAATAAACAACATCATATATTATTAATTTGCAACATAATAAATCACTCATCATGCTTTCCCAAACTACAACATCGAATGTTCACAATTAAGGAAACATGACACCTAAATATCTCATATTTTTTTAATTAATGCAATTAGATAATATCATATATTATTCATGACCATCAATAAAATATTATATATTCTAAATTAGTCATGAGATAGAATCAAATCTTATTTTAATCTTAAAAGATAAATCATATTTATCCTTAAAGATTATCCTAACAAATTAGGAAATTTTATCCTAAATACTAGCCAATCACAAAATTTTAAATCAATTGCATCCTAAAATAAGTATGGGATAATCACATTATTTAAATTAATTATTATCCTTTTGGAATATGCTCAGAATATCCTAACAAATCTTATCCAAAATTAACCACTTTAATTATGGATAATTATTAAAATAACAACTTTAAATATGGATAATATCAAACATAAATTTTGAAAGATTTGATTTTATCCCATAATAAACAATATTTATCCAAAATAAAACTAATTTTATCCCAAAATATTTTGTAATTATCTTGAAATATTTTCAAAAATAGTTTTTTTTTTTTTTTAAATATGTGCCAACCACTGTGGTGTGGCTAGCCGAAGCTAGCCATGGTGGCCGTACACCGTTAGGTGTACGCTACTATAGGCAACGACAACGCACAGCAGCAACAGTGGCTCGCAATTGTTGCACGGTGCTGCTGCTCCTGCACCTTTCTGATCCTCCTGCTGCCTCACCTCGCCACTCCCTCCAGACCACCTACAGCGGCAACCATCGTGGCCGCGCCATCCAGCCGTGGTTGCTGCTGCAATAACCCTTTTTTTGTTTCAATTTTAATTAACAACTTTTGTTAAATAAAATTAGTGTGGTACATGATAAATTAAAACATAACTTTTCTGCTAATTCATCCTATTAAAATTAAATTCACAATCTAATTTTAAAACTAGGGTTCTTCATGAAAAATAATCCCTAATTTAATTTAACTCTTATATTAAATCATTGATCATGAAAAATTGATAATTTATACATGAAATCAATGGTATTAAAATCAAGAAGAATATTTAAAACGAACTTGAATAAAAAAAAAAAAAAAGCACAAAAATCAGATTTTAGGGCTTATTAAAGGTTCAAAATTTTTCAAAAAATTAGGGTTAGGGTTTGAAAAAAATTCAAATTCAATAGGGAAAAATTCAATCCTCTTTATGGCTATTTTGAGTTCCAAGAGTTAAATCACATTTAATATAATAATTGACCCATAATTAAATTATTCTCCCTCCTAATTGAATTAAAATTGTGGATTATCAAAGAATTATTGTCAATATGCGTAAATGTAATAGGCTAACTGATACCACTGTTGGAGTTTATAGGTACTAATTGCGGAATAAACATGAATCATATTCATACAGTACCTAATCCCAAGATCTAATGCATAACACATAAAGAACATATAATTGTACCTTTGAAGCGTGATTCCACGTGCGATCGAGCAAGAACAATGGGAGATAAAGAACCTCAAGTGTTATTCCTCTACTTGGTCCACGGGCACTGATTAAGACCTCCACTAATGCTAGTTAGTTGCAATTGAACCCTTCAATTGACCTTCTATGGAGAAGAGCAAGCAATGAACCACCACACGCGCCACCAAGGGTGGCCAGCCCTACGGACAAGGGGAGGAGAGAGATAGCCGTAATATAGAGAGAGGAATTAGGGTTTTTGGGATTGGTTGCCTTGATGTCAAAATACACTGTGTGTGAATTATGACCGCTTGCAAGCAACCCTAGTGTAGGCGTCGTTTGAAGTACGCCTACGTTAAAGCATGTGTGAATATGTTTTACACTCATAGGAAGTGGGAATAGACATATACGATTAGAGACAAGAGGAAAGTAGGGAGCCGCCAAGAAGTTTTTAAGGAACTTGTAAACCGTTCACGGATCATAAAAGGCAACCACGATTAAGAGACAACGAAAGGCAACAACGATTGACCCATGAAGGTTACACCCCATTCATAATCCATGAGATTACTAACTCCATATGTTTCGAAACCACGAAAGGAGTATCGAGGATGATGGTACGAAGTGAGTCATGGAGTCACATTCGCCCATATTGGCCTCTACTCGATTCTTATAGTGAAACACATTCCTGCGATCTCAAAGGCATGCAAACAAAGATTCAATTTGCTCCAATATATTATTAAGCTAAATGGGTTGAATATTAATGTAACATATAATTCTAAAATATTGGCAATCACTTATAATAATAACAAGATTAAAAAGGAACCTAAACCGGTTATCCAAATTTATCTTATAAGGCATGATTTTCAATTACATATTCCCTTTAAACATGCAATATGGTGATCGTAAAAAATATAAATAGAATAAACATTAATATTGGAAGAAATTTAACAATAATATCGTTAGTCAAATCAAATATAAATAAACCTAATCATGATACTAGCAATATTAAAAATAAAATAAGTAATTAAATTAATTAATTACTCACATTCTACGTGTTCCTTTAAATTGCTACATCATTAATAAATTGTTAGTAACTTCAATAAAAAATATAAATCAAATGAAAATTAACTAAAGGTAGAGTTGATTTGGTCCAAACCCTCAGTTAATTATACCTTTCACGCCTTGGTTTAAGGATGGAACCTCGGGTTTAGTATAGACTCCTTGGAGTGCTTAAGGAAAGAATGGTGTAATTAGAAATATAGGTTTAAGGCTTAGAATATGAGAGAGAGAGAGAGAGAGAGAGAGAGAGCGAGAGAAGAGAATGATTTTTGGTGTAAAAGAGAGAAAGAGAGAAGGATTTGATGCCCCGAACTGCAAAAATGAGGGTCTTATTTATAGGGAAAATGAGCAGAGGGAACACACGGAACCCTAAAAAGATAAAAATCCTAAAAGTTAACACCGCGACATGGCAGAGAACACTATGACACAGTGCCAAGCACCGTTAGACGGGGAAAAATCCCGTGACGCGGGGAAAATTGGAGCAACTCGGGACACATTTGACCTACGGGAAGTGAAAACGCGTGAAGGGTTTCCGCGGAAAAGACACGAGAAAATTCCATGATACGGCACACGTACCATGACACGGCTGTGTCCACCGTGGCACGGTACAGTACACTGTGTCACGGTATGGGAAAACGCGGAAATTACACGGAAAAAGCACCGTGACACGGTGAGAAATACCGTGTCACAACAGCAGGTACCGTGCCACAGTGGATTTTCACTCAAAAAAGCTTTGAAAATAGCACCGTGACACGATGTAAACTACCGTGTCACGGCACCAGGCACCGTGCCACGTCATCAGGCGCCGTGACACGGTGCTTTTATATTATGTGCGGTAATTTCAGTTTTTTTACCCATTTTTAAAATCATCATAACTTTTTATTTGTAACTTGGAATAAGTCATATAATATATCATTGAAAATCTTATAAAGTATACCTTCCAACCCAATTAAAATTAGGTCAAAATCATTTGTAGATTTTAAGATATGGTCGTTTTACTAGAAGGGTGTCGGTTTTGGGCCGAGTTTAGTGTTTAGCTCATATCTTCTTCGTTTTAAATCGGAATTGGGCTTATGATATATGGTTGAAAATCTTATTTCATTGCCTATCCAACCAAATAATAATTGGATCAAAATTATTAGGCAAAAAAATCAGTTTCTCTCGGTTTTGCGATGTGGACACGAAAAGAGGAAAAAAAGTTATGATTTAGGGAAATGAGCTAGGAAATGAATTGGTTTATGAAATGTATTGAATAGAACATGGATTTAAGCACTCCAAAGATTAAATACTCAACCCGACTAATAAGGGCGGTGAAAAATTGTTCATCATAGGGTTTTGTTTTGGGGAGACATTTTTAGACACCCATTTGTGTCTCCCCAAAACCAAAACCAGTGATGAGTACCTTTCACGTCGAATCATAATCGAATGAAGTGAAAGTGTGGAAAGTCTAGTGTTGCGGATAGTTTTAATTTCTTTTCTCTTCTCTTTGTTTTTGAAAACTTATTTTAAGAAAACAGCCAATCCAGTTTGGTTGGTCCATGATATGGGTCCAATAGTAGTGTAGTTGGATGGGGCTTGCAAAGGCCTTTTCAACGATATATTATAAGCCCAATTCCGATGAATATTGAGGAAGTTATGGCCAATTTACCAAACTGGGCCTAGTTTGAGCTTTATATACAACCCAATGATCTAGGGGAGGGCCTAATATGATTTATCATTCCTAATACAATTAGGAATGGTTTTAGTCTACTAGATTCTTCTAGAAGGTTCTTTTCATTCCTAATTCTATTAGCATTGATAAATTGACTTTTGACTTTTCAGAGTTTTAATCAAAATCAAATAGCATTTTCGAGGAAATTATATGATTTTATCCTCCAGTACGGCAAATTTATCTGATTTTCGAAAACGCGTTAACATCAGGCTTGGCGCCTAACCCCCGGCCTTGGCGCCTGGAACCAAGCCTAGCGCCTGGCGCTAGCCATTGGCGCCTGACGCTAGTGTTGGTGCCTGGCGCCAGTTAGCCAAGGGTGGCGCCAGCTCTGTTTTCTGTGTGTCAGACTCTGTTTTGTTTATTTTATCTTTTTGGCTGATTTTCTCTATAAATATCGTATTAAAAACTCCGTTTTCATGGACCTAGAATCAGTTTTCATTCGCAATCATTAATTCATCATCTACATCCATCATTCACCAATTCTCATGATCTATAATTAGTTTTAATTAGCATTCATTCTCTTTTTCTCTTTTTCTAAACTTTGCTTTAATTGTTTTGATTATTTAATTTAATTGTTTTGATTTAATTATTTTCCTTGAAGTTACTAACGCGTGTATTTTGTTATTAGAAAGAGGTACGAGGCATCAAAGTAAGTACTTTAATTGATTTATTGATATTATGATGTAGAAATCGTGTTTACATTGTTATTATGATATTCCTAGTATCATGTCTAGGGTAATTTTAATATTAAATATGATTGTTATGATGCTTCCTATGTTCTTCCTAATATTTGTGATTGCTAGTATCATGTTAGGGCAAAAGATTTGATTTTTATTGCTTAGTGACATGCTAGGGTTTGTTATTAATCTTGTTAGTATCATGCCTAGGATCTTGCTATTTTTATTATGCTTTAATATTAACATGAACATGATTATGATCATAATTGTTATGATTTATGATGATTATGAATATTATTATTATTATTATTATTATTTTGATGATGATTATTTTATTTATGATGATATTATTGTTATTATGATTATTATTGTTATGATTATTATTTATGATGGTTAATTTATTATGTTGCTTGATATTTATTCTTTATTGCTTGATCACACCTTTTATGCATGTTTAAAGGGAATTGTACTTGTAATCACGCTTAGTAAGATAATTAATAATCTTGTTAGGGTTAATTTGATCATAATTCAAGTGATCGCCAGTAATAGTTTTATTTGTGCATTAATATTCAACCAACATAGATAAACAGGTTTAGGGTTAATCCTATTAATTGCATGTTAATTAAATAGCGCACATGAATACGATCAGAATAAAGTAGAGGCCTATTATTAGGGCAGGTTCAATCTCTTTTAGGTTGGATTTGTACCTTCATCCCCGAACCCTATTTGGTTCAAGACCTTATGGAGCGGACGATCTCTTGGATCGTCAAAGGGTGTAACCTTCATCCTGTGAACGGTTTACAAGTTCCTAAAAAACTTGTTGGCGATTCTTTTGCTCTATCTTCTTTCCCTTTGGACGCCACCGTACTTTAGTGTATGATCACCGTGGGGTTCAAGCTGGGGGATTAACGGTTGAAAATATTTCCCACAGTTTTTTGGCGACTCCACTTGGGAGGATTTCTATTTTAATTCCTGAATTTGTTTCAGCAATGATTTAGAATGAGTGGATGAGACTCGAAAAGTTCTAAGTATTTCATGTGCGTAATTTTGATTAACATTATTGTCATATGCATAAAAAAAAGATCTCATTGGAAAGACCATCCGTAATGAGTTAAAAACATAGGATTTTACACGTAGGAAATTTGAGGAATGTCTTTCACAACTAGGACTAAAATAACACCGCGCGAAACTGGAAAATTTTATCGAGCACAGAAAGCTGCTGAGGCATGTGGGAAGTAGCGTCAGGGGTCAGAGCATTGGCGCCAGTATTTTAACCGTAGCGCCAGACGCCAGCCTTGGCGCTACAGTTAAAAGCTGGCGCCAGTCTCTGATTGCTGGTGCCAATTTCCCCCAATACCGAGCCAGAAATATGCGTTCTAATTTCGACCGGTTTTTTGTATTGTTTGCTCGATCCTACTTCCTGATTGAATTTTTTCTCACTTTTCTGAAACCCATATGTGTTCTACATATGGACATAACCCTCTAGGAATTCATGCTCCATCTACCTGATTGAACGCTCTGTGCAACAAAGGGTACATCCGAGATGTTGAATTCACCAAACCATGGAAGCGAGTTTTTTCTAAAACTCGCGGTGTCCCATCCACTCGCGCTAACCCTTCACGATTAGTCTTCCGCGCGGTGCATCCGGACAATTAACCATAGACCCTCTTTGACTAAACCATATCCCGAACTTTAGAGAACTAGAGCCATGGTTAGGTTGCAAACGCATTGCATCATATTATGCCTACTTGACTAATTGTGCATTATTTGTTGTGCATATATATTCTATGTTTTTCTTAACCGTTTGTTGACTTGTGTTGAGACTAAAAAAATTAATGACTTAAAGAACTTTGCCTAATTAATTAATTAATTAATTAGAGTCATTAAAGTCTAGTATTTTAATCAGAATTGACCTAGTACGACTTTAGGCATGCCCCAGTTGACTAATAACACCGAAAACAGTCCCAGACCAAAGCTCCAATACTGGCACCAAGGTCTGAGCTGTAGATCCAAAGTGTGACGCCAGTCCAGTCGGTTGGCCGACAGTTCGGATTATTGGTCGAGTCATCACCTAGTGTCTAATTAACCAGTTTGCTAATTAATTCGGTTAATTTTCGCTGTCAATAACACCTTGTCGAGTCATTAATCGAGTCTTAGTCACATAGTCTAGCCACATGGTCATGACACGAGTCTCAACATGTCATCACACTCACTAGTCTTAGCATACACTTTGAGTATATGTCACCTTGACCATGTCTTAGGTCCATGCATGAGTCGGTCTTTCCGTCATTTGAGTTGGGGGTACATTCTACTCCTAATTCTCCATATCTCTCCATCTAAATCTTCTTCACATTCTATTCCAATCTTTCTTCACTTCCTCCATCCATTGCATGTTGAATAAAGTTTGAGTCAAATAATTAACAATAAGTATCCCCAAATTCCTTTTCCACAGTACTTGGTCAAGGAGAGAAAGGCGATTAATCAAGGACAACCTCTTTATTCAGATCTCGCTTTTTGATAAACCGATTCGTCAAAAGAGGAATGCTAAGAAGATAATGGCAACTCAAGAAGAAGTCAATGATCTTAAGAACCAACTGGCTACCAAGACTGAGACACTGAAGCTTCTCTCACTCAAGATCGATGACCCCGTGAAGCAACAACAGATGGACCTCATGCAAGAGAGCCTAAGCAAGTTGTCTAGCGATTACAAGTTTCAAGAGCTTACATCACAAGGGGTCTCGGTGGACAAAGATCTTCTTCCGCAGAAGTTCAATGCCAACGACATCCCAAAATTCAAGGCAACGGATAATCCTTACTTTCATCTAAGAGCTTTTGAAACCATAATGAGTATTAAGGGTATCGATAAAAAGGTTTTTCCCTCTCTGTTCTCACTATCTCTTGAAACCGTTTGCCAACAATGGTACTTCTCCCTTGACAAGGAGAAAACCTCTACCTGGGAATCGATAGTAAACGCTTTCGTTGATAGATACAAGTGCAATATCCAATTTGAAACAGACCATAGACAACTTGAGATGCTAAGACAAAAAGAGAATGAAGGTTTTACTTCTTTCTTTAATAAATGGAGGGAAACTTCCGCCAAGATGATTGAGGTCCCCACCGAAAAGGAGTCTGTGAGGATGTTTGTCAAGAATCTCCAAGAAAAGTATTCAAAGCACTTAAAATATCAACACAACTTGAATACTTTCAAGGTCGTTTATGACATCGAAATTGAAATCGAAGACGACCTCGCAAAGCAAAAAGCTACTAACAATAGTAACCACGGTGGCTGGAAAGGAAAGAAGAGCGACAATCCTTCTTCTTCCGAAAACGCCCACTCTAGTAATAATGTTAGTACCTTTGACCATAATGATTTCTTAGCCATGGACAATCAAGGATCTAAAAGGAAACCCAGGCGAGAGTTTACACCCATTGGAATGACCTACGATGCTGCTTTCGACCGTCTTTACAATCGAGGATTAATCAAACCTATTGGCCCTACCGAGGATCCGACACCAGAAAATCGATCTTCGAGATGGAATCCAAACTGCTATTGCAAGTACCATAGAGGACGCGGTCATACTACTGATGAATGCTACAGGTTTCAAAACCTCATTCAAGATCTCATAGAGGCAAATAAGATCCCATTGCCTCTAGCTAACAAGAAGAGCGAGTGATGATAAAAGAAACAACACAAGACAAGAGGCGAGCTTCAATGACAAGATTTCATGACCTCTTTTTCTATTTTCTTTTTCATTTTTTCCTTTCCCCAATAAGTCTAGCATAGGCACCTTTTCTTTTCCCTTAGATTAATTTTGTAGATTCTTTCTTTTTCTTTAATAAAATGAGCATTTATTTCCTTGCATATGATCATTTCATTTCATTATATTGTATTAAAAAAAAACAAAACAATGTCGAATTAAGCGCAAGGTATACCAATGATTTGAGGCACCCCTTGTCGCCACATCATATCTCATTTCACCCTTCAATTATACATCCTTTCTCCATAAACCACTTTGAGCCTCGTCTAACGATAGACCTTTATTCTTCAACCCATATCTACCTAACCTTGGGATGGGATGGTGTGTGACTTATGCAATTTCAAAAGCTTGAGTAATTAAAAAGATAGCAAAAATAGAAAAAAATAAATAAAAGTGTACAAAAGGGCAAGTGTTCCAATGTCTTTGATATGAAAATATCTTTGATATGAACACGTCTCAGATTGCGTCTCTTATCGAGTGCTCGGTACCGTGCCTGAGAAACATGAATGCCAAGTGAGTGATAGACCGCATGATCAGTGATTGACCACACTTTAAATGCTAAAGCAAAAGAAAGAGCTAAAAAAAGAGCGAGAAACTCAAGCATGAAAATACAAAGATTCAGAAGCAAGGTTGCACACCTTGGGGGCTTATCTAGGGTCTTGAGCCTTTATCCCCTTCTTCTTCAAACCTTTAGCCTAACCATGTTACAACCCTTAAAAAGACCTTTTTGAGGTATACATACTTGTGCGAGGATCGGCTAGAGCTACGTTCGGCCTGATTCCTAACGGATACGTAGGCAACCTCACATCGAGGTTCGGCCGTAATAAACATGCATTCATATTCATGATCTCACACTTACACCATGATCATATCAAGGGATCTCCAATGCTCATCCCTATTCATTTAGAGCTAGACTTGGGGGCTTGATCCCTACATCATTAGCTTACCTAGCCTAAGAGTCACCACCATTGGACTCTTTTCAATAATATTTTCTCCACACACTTAGCCTTTGTGGCCTAGCTTTAGTGTCACTTTCACACACCGCACAGATACATGATCAAATATACTTCCCTTAGGAACCCTTTATCATGGAATCTTAACACAACGATGAAGCATGCCTTGTCACATCGCCCATCACTTATCAATCATCGTTGCATCACGAAATATGAAGTACTTAGCCTCCGTGCCTAAGTTACCTAAATGCTTTCATCATTGAGTCAACAGTTTAGATAGCCTAGGATGGATTAATCCTTGCACCTTGAGAGATAGTATCAAACAACATTTGACTAAGCTCATTCAACATGCATTCGAAAACTTTGATTCTTTTTCACGTCTTTCTTTTTCGGGAGAAAGTCGGTACCCTCCACAAAAATGACGGAAAATTTTTATTTTTTTGCATTTTTCGAGTCGCACAATCATAATACAATGCACACACGAGTCATGTACACATTGAGTCATGTCGTGTCATATCACTTTGATTTGAGTCTAACACATGTGTCAAACAGTTTGAGTCGAGTCAACCTCGAGTCAGTCAATCACAGAGAGTCAAGTTTATACCTTGAGTCGTGTCAGGTCGATGAGTCAAGCAACATTAAACCTTAGGTCAACCCTAAGATGGCTAAAGAGATTGGCAAAGTTCTATAGTCAAAATAAATACAGGTGCAGCAGAACAGGGAAGACCCTACTCCAGCGCCTGGCGCCAGAGATATCTCAGCAGCGAAAGAGCTCGAAGCCTCTCAGAAAGGTGATTTCGACCTCATACAGCAATTTTGAGTTCCTTGGTACGCCAGTTAGCCCCTATAAGCAATTTGACATGATTGAGTAGTCGATTTGATTACAGTCTAAGTGATCGACCTGACGAAAGATCGTCTCACTTAGCTTAAGAGCCTAAGTATTGGCTCATTACAAGCACCAAAGCATCGGTTCAAAAGCAAGCACTTAAACGACAATATTTCGAAATATGGATTGTCGCGCACTCTTATTAAACGAAAATTTTTTCCAAAAATTAGATTGTCATCCCTAACTGACAATATTTCCAAAAATGGATTGTCGTGCATCTTCTTCAACGATAATTGTTCCAAGATTGGATTGTCATCTCTGGCAAAGTTTCCAAGCATGGATTATCGTGCTCCTTCTTTGTTTGGCAAGTTTTTCCAAATTCGGATTGTCATACATTCATAGATCGCTGGCAAGTTTTCCGAGATTGGATTGTCATGCACCCATTTCCTTATGGAAAAATTTCCCAAAGGATTGTTGTAGGTCTCTATTCATCATAAATTTCGGCAAAGTTCCTCAACGTGGATTGTCATTCATGTCAATAGTGGCAATATTTTCCCAAAAGGATTGTCACATAGCGTTGGCAAATTTCCAAGGTGGATTGCTTTCAAGAGTTATATTCCAAGATGTGGATTGTCAATCATAGCAAAGTTCTTATGAAATATTGTTACGAAGCATTGGCAACTTTTCCAAAGATTAGATTTTGACAAATTTTTCGAGATACGGATTGTCACTTCGTCGTGGCCACATTTCCAAGGATGGATTGTTACGTGGCATTGACAACTTTCCCTAAATCGGATTGTCATACATCATACAAGATTTGTGTTGGAAACTATTCCCAAATAAAAGAGGATTGTCGACATACTGGTTCAAAGCAACGGAAGCGCCGACGTACAGGCATAGCGGGAGCAAAGTTCAGGCGAACTTTTAAAGATCGACAGGCGTGGATCTTCGGTAATTTCCTTTTGAAAATTATCGCATCAAATGAGGATGACTTCAAGAGAAGATATCTTCGACAGCATTCCCTAGATTGTGGAGAGTTGTCACAAACAACTAAGGATTGTTTCAAGAGAAATAATCTTTGATAGTATTCCCTTGAATGTGGAATATTATCAATGCGGATAAGGATTGTTTCAAGAGAAATAATCTTCGATAGTATTCCCTTGGACGCGGAATATTATCAAAGCGGAGGAGGATCGTTTCAGGCGAAGCAATCTTCCAAATTGGAAACAGTTACGGGCGTAGCGGTTTTCAAGCGGGATGGCATTCTCTAGCTTGCAGGAGGTCATCAAAACAATCGGTTACTTTTAGAGACGGGTGCTCGACGGTGCAAGATACGCGTTTCTTAACTCTTTTATCTGTTTAACCAACGCTAGTTTTGCAGATATCGGCGTTACAAGAGTGATTTAGGATCGCAGAACGTGCTGAATCATTCTCCGTCCCTATCGCTACTTTGACTTTTGTTTTTGAAACTTGCGTTTCTCAAAACTCAGTCAAAGTGGGGGCTTCTGTAGACACCCATTTGTGTCTCCCCAAAACCAAAACCAGTGATGAGTACCTTTCACGTCGAATCATAATCGAATGAAGCGAAAGTGTGAAAAGTCTAGTGTTGCGGATAGTTTTAATTTCTTTTCTCTTCTCTCTGTTTTTGAAAACTTATTTTAAGAAAACAGCCAATCCAGTTTGGTTGGTCCATGATATGGGTCCAATAGTAGTGTAGTTGGATGGGGCTTGCAAAGGCCTTTTCAACGATATATTATAAGCCCAATTCCGATGAATATTAAGGAAGTTATGGCCAATTTACCAAACTGGGCCCGGTTTGAGCTTTATATACGGCCCAATGATCTAGGGGAGGGGCTAATATGATTTATCATTCCTAATGCAATTAGGAATGGTTTTAGTCTTCTAGATTCTTCTAGAAGGTTCTTTTCATTCCTAATTCAATTAGCATTGATAAATTGACTTTTGACTTTTCAGAGTTTTAATCAAAATCAAATAGCATTTTCGAGGAAATTATATGATTTTATCCTCCAGTACGGCAAATTTATCTTATTTTTGAAAACGCGTTAACATTAGGCTTGGCGCCTAACCCCCGGCCTTGGCGCCTGGAACCAGGCCTGGCGCTTGGCGCTAGTGTTGGTGCCTAGCGCCAGTTAGCCAAGGGTGGCGCCAGCTCTGTTTTCTGTGTGTCAGACTCTGTTTTGTTTATTTTATCTTTTTGGCTGATTTTATCTATTAATATCGTATTAAAAACTCCGTTTTTATGGACCTAGAATCAGTTTTCATTCGCAATCATTAATTCATCATCTACATCCATCATTCACCAATTCTCATGATCTATAATTAGTTTTAATTAGCATTCATTCTCTTTTTCTCTTTTTCTAAACTTTGCTTTTCATATACAAAATTCCGCATTCACAAGATCTAGAAACACCTAGCCATATTTGAAGTTGCCTTCGCCTTAGACGTGAAAGGTTTAATTTCTGAGGGTTTGGTCCCAAATCTCTATTTCAATTATTTAATTTAATTGTTTTGATTTTATTATTTTCCTTGAAGTTACTAACGCGTGTATTTTGTTATTAGAAAGAGGTACGAGGCATCAAAGTAAGTACTTTAATTGATTTATTGATATTATGATGTAGAAATCGTGTTTACATTGTTATTATGATATTCCTAGTATCATGTCTACGGTAATTTTAATATTAAATATGATTGTTATGATGCTTCCTATGTTCTTCCTAATATTTGTGATTGCTAGTATCATGTTAGGGCTAAAGATTTGATTTTTATTGCTTAGTGACATTCTAGGGTTTGTTATTAATCTTGTTAGTATCATGCCTAGGATCTTGCTATTTTTATTATGCTTTAATATTAACATGAACATGATTATGATCATAATTGTTATGATTTATGATGATTATGAATATTATTATTATTATTATTTTGATGATGATTATTTTATTTATGATGATATTATTGTTATTATGATTATTATTGTTATGATTATTATTTATGATGATTAATTTATTATTTTGCTTGATATTTATTCTTTATTGCTTGATCACACCTTTTATGCATGTTTAAAGGAAATTGTACTTGTAATCACGCTTAGTACGATAATTAATAATCTTGTTAGGGTTAATGTGATTATAATTCAAGTGATCGCCAATAATAGTTTTATTTGTGCATTAATATTCAAACAACATAGATAAACAGGTTTAGGGTTAATCCTATTGATTGCATGTTAATTAAAAAGCGCACATGAATACGATCAGAATAAAGTAGAGGCCTATTATTAGGGCAGGTTCAATCTCTTTTAGGTTGGATTTGTACCTTCATCCCCGAACCCTTATTTGGTTCTAGACCTTATGGAGTTGACGATCTCTTGGATCGTTAAGGGGTGTAACCTTCACCTTGTGAATGGTTTACAAGTTCCTAAAAAACTTGTTGGCGACTCTTTTGCTCTATCTTCTTCCTTTTGGACGCCACCGTACTTTAGTGTATGATTACAGTGGGGTTCGAGCTAGTGGGATTTTAAAGCTTGAAATTATTCCCTACACTAGGCATAGATCTTATTTATAGATCTCATCTCTAAATAAGAGCCTATGTCAAAATCCCAAAACCTAATTTCAACCTAACTATGCTAGCCCAATCCATATCATGATTAGTTAATTGCTCATGAGGCCCATTAATGGGCCTCTAACTTGCTTAACCCAATATCCTTGTGTGTGACCTCGCTCATAGGATCCATTCTAGCGGGCTTTAGACTATTTAACAAACCCAAAGGTCATTGATCATAGTCTAGCAACAGATAATGACGACCAAAAAGAACAATCTTATTATCTCCATAATAAAGATCCTTGATATATTTAGTAATTGCACTTATCAAAAACAGAACTCCTTCAGTTACTCCATCGTGTCATCACCACCCCGTCACGATGTCATCGTCCCGTTGTTGACGTCACCATCTCGTCACCGGGACCACGAACAATTTTTATAAGGTCAAAGTCACTTAACGGGATTGGATACATTTTGATGATGGGAATGTGTTTGGAAGGACTTTTGTAGGGTTAAGATTTTAATCAAGCTGCATCCCCACAGACGGCGCCAAATTTTTTATGCTAAATTTTGTACCCAGGCTTTGATGTGGGATACGGGCTACGGATCAACTAAATTAAAATAAGGAATGTTGAATGTAGAAAGTAAATGACGGAAAAAAAAAGAGGGGAGACACGATATAGTGACGCGGAAAACCCCAATGAAGGTGGATAAAAATCGCAGGTGGCAATGAGTCCACCAATCCATTATAGTATGGGCATAAAGCCAATAATTACACGTACAATGTGTATTTAATGTAAAGATAAAAGAGCATAGTATAAAAGAATACATGTGTTATAAGATAGGACATTGTAAGTTAACATTTAGGCATAAGTATACGGCGTAACGTGGTTTATAGGAACATATACTTGTAGGTGTATTTGCAGAGGAAGATGTGATTAATATATAGTAGTTGATTAAGAGCTATACTAATGGAAAGTCTAGGTAGAAAGGGACATTGAATAACTTATGGTTCGAGAGGAGTCATATGTATTTCTTGGAGATAACTCATAGGAGTAGTAGGATTAAAATAAAGTAGCTTGGCTATAATCTTTGTATTGGAATGTCTACATACATAAAGGAGTAGTGTAGTTTCGGAGAGGTTATGTATGTGAGATTGGAGTGGATTTTATGAGAGTAAGGCTTCTTTATTTATAAGGAATTTGGTAGGTGGTTGGAGGATATTGAGGATGACCTCCTTGGAAGTAGGAAGTGGTTATTCACCCTTTACTTGGTCTTCTGTTGAATATTGACATTATGGATTGTTCATATGGTCAACGTCTTCAATAGACTTTTTCTTAGCATGAGAGATTATCTCCTTGATTTTAGGGACCATTAGTAACTATCTTAACATGGTCTTGTACTCTTGTATATCTTGGTCTTGACTGTCAATGCCAGTCAACGGGCGAACAAAAAGTTCCCATAACAATAGCCCCCATAACAAAAACGTCAAAATTGACAAAACCATATAGTAACTGCCTATTTTTGCATGTTTATGCAAATCGAGGTATTTTCTAGTGGCAAAACGAGACATTTATGATACTTTTTTTTATTGATTCTGACTACATTACAAATCGGATCCAAGGGGACAAAATGACCCCCAAAAACTCTAGAAAATGTGTTTTTGGCAAGAAAATTGAGGAATTTTTTAAATTTTATTATTAATTGTTTTTTGACGGCATGTGGTATAAAACATATTTTTGTGGTAAAAAAATAATTTCGTTTTGTTGGTAAAAGTCAAAATTTCCTAAATAATTTTTATAAATTAATAAAATTAAATAAATTAAAAATTAAAAAATTGGTATTATTAATCCAAATTTGAGTCATTTTTTTTTTTTTAGTGTTCCACCCGATTCACCCCTTTGGGCTAATCCGGATTCGGGGATCAGTTTTAGCTGGTTATGTTCCATTCCTCTCCCAATTGTTGTTGCGGGGGATCGAACACAGGTCCTCCCTACCAAGTGTAGTCCCAATCACCTCTACACTAACATCCAATTGGTAGTCATTTACTTTTATGAATCCCAACTATTGATTATAGGAATTCCTTGATTATATGATCCAAACTTTTGGGGGCGTTTTCTTTTAACAGGTTAAATGGTCAGCAATCTGATTAAAAAGTTACTCCCTCCGTCTCCAAAACATCGACCCTTTTGGCCTAATTTTAGTTCCAAAATGATTGAACCTTTTTTTATTAAAATACCCACCAATTTACAACAATATTTGTGCAAAATTAGATTCCCCGTATAAAATTTTGTTTTTTCATTTATTTTTAATACTTTATCTCTCTACTTTTTACCAACCCCATTTAAATTTATCTTTCCAATATGTATTTATTTCTTTTTACTACCTCCGGTTCAATTTAGTTACAACAAAGTACAACTTTACGGGTACCAAGACAAAACTTTCAAGGGGATTTAAGCATGTGTGGAGTATGTAATTAAGTGACTAAAAAAGGAGGAAAATGTTGTGGTCCCTTTTTTTAATAAAGTTAAGCAAGTGGGAAAATTTGGTGTGGTGTACTTTTCCCACCCAAAATTTCTGATTTTTATCAAGTGGGGACCAATTTTACTTGGGTGGGATTTTTCCTTCCCAAATTTTCACCCAAATTATGGATGGATTTCTTTTTGTAGGTTCCCATGCACTTTCCCTCCAAATTTTCATGCCAAATTCAAAAAATTTGGTAAATACCCCCAAATTTTTAAATTTCATTGCTTTCTAATAAAAACCCGCTTATAAATACAGGAGTTCCCAAATCACATCAACATTTTGGTTTTCTATTTGATGGGTGATTAAGGAGGGGGGTGGGATAGATAATTCAATGTTTTACAAAAGATGATAACCCTACAAATTACATAAGCCTATTGTTAGTTTTAAATAGCCTAAATCCAATTAACTAAGTCAATCAAAAGCAACATCAATCTTGACTTCATCTAGGCTCCGTTGAAGACCATCCAAAAAGTTCCATCCACCACTTTATCACCTTCTGCTAGCCATGTCAGAGTTCCATCCGTTGAAGACCATCCAAAAAGTTTTTTAGTGAACATCAACTGTACAATGAGGAACAAATAATGGCAGCATTTTAGTAGTGCACAAATGAAGTAGATTTCCAATACCAAGACCCAATTTATCATGAACCAGAGACAGATGAAAACACCAGCAACTCGGAAGAAGAAGCTGGTTACGATGCAGATGATGATGCAGAGCAAAATGATGCATTTCTTATGTATGGAAGAAACAGAAGGGAAATGACAGTGGAAGAAAAACGACAACTTGTTGAAAATATCATGGTAACACATGGAGGAGGGGGGGCTCATTACAAAGAGGTTTTGTATTCAAATTGGCAAGAAAGCATCATGTGCATAGATCAACAACAAGAAGATGTTTTCAGGTAATTAAGAAACACATAGATCAAGGAATTGCTATAGATATTAGGACAAAAAAAGTTAGGTAGAAAACAAAAAGAGTACACTGATGAGTTTCTAACTTTATCCCCCTTGTACAATAGGCAAACTGAAAGAATGTATGGTGCATCCCTCCATATTTCTAAGGCTGCTTTGCATAGGTTAAGGAAAAGGGGTAGACTAAGAACACACACAAGCACAAACAGGTCAACACTAATTGAAAACCACAAAATAGCAAGACTCGAGTGGGTTCTTAGTCACATCAACCCAATTCATGCTTTAGGGGACCCTACATTTGTAGATATGCAACAGCAAATACACATTGATGAAAAATGGTTTTACATAAACCCAAAAACAAGGACCTTCTATCTTCTTTCTATAGAAGTTGATCCATATAAAGCACAATAGTCCAGGATGTTTAAGGTAAAAGCCATGTTTATGGGCATGATTGGAAAACCATTGTATGATGAAAATAAGAATCTATTGCATGCTGGGAAGTATGGGTTATTTCCCTTTGTTAAGTATAAGGTAGCAAAGAAAAAGAATAAAAATAGAGAGAAGGGAACTATAGAGGCTAAGGTTGTCCAAAATATAAACAAGAAAGCAATTAAGGACATGCTACTGAACCATGTTTTGCCAACAATATATGAGCAATGGCCCCCATAGCTGCCTAAGGATATAACTATCCAGTAGGACAATGCTAGGCCACATCATGTACCACAAGATCCAGAATTCCAAGCAGTAATACAAGCATATGGATTCAACATAAAGTTTGTATTTCAACCAGCTCAATCACCAGACATGAATGTTCTAGACTTAGGACTCTTCAATGTTATTCAATCAATTCAGTATCAATCATTTCCTAATAACTTAGATGAACTAATCAAGGAAGTGGAAACAGTATTTCAAGAGTTTGATCTAGATTTAAACAAGTATAAATGGATTACTCTTCAATCAAGCATGGTGGAAGTACTTACAAGGAGAGGGGGAAATAATTACACATCACCACATATGAAAAAAAGGAGTCTAGACAGACTAGGCATACTTCCAGAAAGTAGAGGTTGACAGGGGACTCATTGCAGATGTGGGTAAGTAGTTGAACTCTATCACAATCCTACTAATGCAGAAGATGAAGCACAAATGGAAGTTGATGCAGATTGAAGATAATAAGCTAGGAAGACATTTTTTGGTAAAGGCATTGACTGCTACACATAACCAATACACTTTAAACATCTTTTTGGTTTTTGTGTTTGCATTAGTTAGGTGTATTTTGGTAAATATTCAAAGCACATATTCTTAGGCAGTCATGTATGCAACATAGGAAGTGTGTTGTAAAAATGGGACCTTTTGATATTAATGAAAACACAAAATGTTTGGTACTAATTATCCATCAGACAGGGTTTTATTTATCATTCAAGACATCAATGAGTAATGGTACCTCAATAGAAACCTCAAACAGAGGTATCCAGAGCATCCATGTAACTCAAATAGCTATCTAATGAGTCCCTTAATCATTTGGATGTCACACAATGTGGTGCAAGATGGGAGAGGGGACTCAATGCATCACTGAATAAAGGAATCTTCTTATCATAATAGAACAACCAGTACCACAACCATCAACAAAGAATCAAAAAACAACCTTCAAGTATACATGTTGTGTTTTCAATAATACACCAATCCATCATAGAGGACTATAGGATAAGATACAACTAGGCATCTCAACAACACAAGCATCATCATATATCAAGGGATTCTAAGTACAGGGTGACATACACCAAGTCGTCATACAGGACTACAGGGTAAGATACAAAGGCATCTCAACAATACAAGCATCATCATATATCAAGGGACAAGGCATCTCAACCACACAAACATTATCATCTATCAAGGGACTATAAGTACAAGGTAACATAACAACCAGCATACAAGTCTACAGCATAAACTAACTGTAGACACTCATTTTTGTCACCCCAAAACCAAACCCAGTGATGAGTACCTTTCACGTCGAATCGTAATCGAATGAAGTGAAAGTGTGGAAAGTTTATGTTACGGATAGGTTTAATTTCTTTTGTCTTCTCTCTGTTTTTGAAAACCTATTTTGAGAAAACAGCCAATCCAGTTTGGTTGGTCCATGATATGGGTCCAACATTAGTGTAGTTGGATAGGGCTTGAAAAGAGCTTTCCAACGATATATTATAAGCCCAATTCTGATGAATATTGAGGAGGTTATGGCCAAATTACTGAATTGAGCCTAGTTTGAGCCTTATATGCGGCCCAATGATCTAGAGGAGGGCCTAATATAGATTTATCATTCCTAATGCAATTAGGAATGATTTCAGTCTTCTAGATTCTTCTAGAAGATTCTTTTCATTCCTAATTCAATTAGCATTGATAAATTGACTTTTGTTGACCTTTTAGAGTTTTAATCAGAATAAAAGAATGTTTTTGAGGAAAATACGATTTTATCCTCCTGTACGGCAATTTCTATCTGATTTTAGAAAACGCGTCAATATTTTAGTCAGCGTCTGGCGCTAACCTCGTTTTACGCGTCAGAACTCTGTTTTGATTTTTTATCTTTTTGGCTGATTTTCTCTATAAATAGTTTCCTAAAAACTGCGTTTTCATTCACCAATTCTAACCAACTCTCATCAAGATTTTCTTGATTACTCTCTCTCTCTCTCTCTTTTCTAGAATAGCCTTTTCTCAAATACAAAATTCCGCATTCGCAAGACTTAGATACACCTAGCCATATTCGAAGTCGCCTTCGCCCTAGACGTGAAAGGTTTTAATTTCTAAGGATTTGGTCCCAAATCTCTCTTTCAATTATTTAATTTAATTCTTTGTTTATTATTTTCCTTGAAGTTACTAATGTGTGTATTTTGTTATTAGAAAGAGGTACGTGGCATCCAAGTAAGTACTTTAATGGTTTAATTGATATTATGATATAGAGATCATGCTTAGATTGTTATTTTGATTCCTAGTATCATGTCTAGGGTAACTTTAATATCAAGTATGATTAAAAGTATGATGCCTTTTATGTTCTTCCTAATATTTATGATTGTTAGTATCATGTTAGGGCTACATATTTAATCTTTATTGTTTAGTGAGATGCTAGGGTTTGTTATTAATCTTGTTAGTATCATACCTAGGATCTTGCTATTATTATTATGCTTTAACATGTTTATGATGAATATTATGATTATTTTAATTATTATTATTATTATGATTATTATTATGTTGCTTGATATTTATTGTTATTGCTTGATCACGCCTTTTATGCATGTTTAAAGAGAATTAGTACTTTGAATCACGCTTAATAAGATAATTAATAATCTTGTTTAGGGTTAATATGATTATAATTCAAGTGATCGCCAATAATAGATTTATTTGTGCATTAATATTTGTAGACACCCATTTGTGTCTCCCCAAAACCAAACCCGGTGATGAGTGCCTTTCACGTCGAATCATAATCGAATGAAACGAAAGTGTGGAAAGGTCTAGTGTTGCGGAAAGTTTTATTTCTTTTTCACTAGGTGAAAAAAGTGCTTTGGCAGCGGTTCAAACCCGGTCTGAGGCACCGGTTTGAACCGTTGCCTATGTGGGGGGTGCCAAATACCCCCTTTTTAGCACCGGTTCAAAACCGGTGCCATATATCCAATTAGGCACCGGTTAACCGGTGCCAAAAATGAAGCAAAATATTTATTTCATTGGTTTTGGCACCGGTTAACCGGTGCCAAAACTGCCCAAAATATTTTATTTTTATTTATTTTTTTATTTTTTTTTTGCCTTTAAATCAACTAAAATAAATTAGAACATCAAAATATAAATTAGAACAAGTGCAAAAGACAATGAAATATATCAATATATTAAACTGTTATTGTACAATACAAAAAAAAAAAAAAAATACAATGAATTATAATCATACAATAAAATTCAACGTTAAATTGATATTGAAAAATACAAATAAAAATTACAACATCAAAAACAATATTCCAAAATCAAAGTCTTGAATCCTTGTGCATCAATTAACACCTGCATCAATTAAAACCCATAAATCAATAAAACTCGCAAAAAAAAAATGCAAAAAAAAAAACCCAGAAAACTCATGCATCATGTACGAACTCAAAAATCAAAATAATTTAATAAATAAATAACCAAAGAAAAACCCAAAAAAATCGAAACACAATTAACCACAAAATTTTTGAATGTGTTTTAGATCCCAAAATTTTCGAAGATCAATTAACCCCAAAATTTCGAAAAGCAATTAAACCCCAAAATTTCGAAGATCAATTAACCCCAAAAATTTCGAAATCAATTATTCCCAAAATTTTTGAAATCAATTAAACTCAGAACCCAGAAAAATCAATTAAATGCAAAATTTTCGAAATCAATTAAACTCATAACCCAGAAAATCAATTTCGAAAATCAATTAAACGCAAAAAAAATTCAAAATCAATTTCGAAATCAATTAAACTCAGAACCCAGAAAAATCAATTAAAATTATTCCCAAAATTTTCGAAATCAATTAAACTCAGAACCCAAAAAAATCAATTAAAATTATTCCCAAAATTTTCAAAATCAATTAAACTCATAACCCAGAAAAATCAATTAGAATTATTCCCAAAATTTTCGAAATCAGTTAAACTCAGAACCCAGAAAAATCAATTTCGAAAATCAATTAAACGCAAAAAAAATTCAAAATCATCCCAGAAAATTCAAAAATCAATTAAACCCATCAATTTCGAACAATATTACAACAATCAAACCAAAAAAAATCAAGGCATTTACCAAAAATAATCAAACCCAGAAACCCTTACCTCGAATATTAAACCCAGAAACATGCAGGTGGCGGCGGTGGTTAGTAAACCCTTACCTCGAATAATAAACCCAGAAACATGTAGGTGGCGGCGGTGGATAGTAGCGGTGGTGGGCAAAAGACAGAAGGGAGAAGAAAGGTCGGAGAAGAGGGGGGAAAGAAGAGGAGATCGAGATCGGACAGAGAAGGAGGACAATAGAGAAGAGATCTGAGGTTTCGTTGTGGTCGGAGAGATCGAGAAGGAAGGATGATAGAGAAGAGAGGAGAGAGAAGGAGGAGAGAGAAGAGAGAGGCAGCTAATAATAAGAGAAATGAAGCTGAGTTCTCATTTAGGGTTTAGGCACTGGTTCAAGTGCACTGGTTCAATTGGCACCGGTTCAAACCGGTGCCTTTTTTATTTTTGGCACCGGTTTAGGCCAAACCGGTGCCTTTTCTTATGTTCTAAAATCCCGCCCATTTCTAGACCAGTTTTGGCCACCGGTTTGGCCTGAACCGGTGCCATATGGGGGCTGCCTATTGCTATTTTTCTACTAGTGTTTTCTTCTCCCTTTTTTCGAAAACTTTATTTTAAGAAAACAGCCAATCCAGTTTGGTTGGTCCATGATATGGGTCCAATAGTGGTGTAGTTGGATGGGGCTTGCAAAGACCTTTCCAACGATATATTATAAGCCCAATTCCGATGAATATTGAGGAAGTTATGGCCAATTTACTAAACTGGGCCCGGTTTGAGCTTTATGTACGCCTAATGATCTAGGGGAGGGCCTAATATAATTTATCATTCCTAATTCAATTAGGAATGGTTTTAGTATTTTAGAACATTCTAGAAGGTTCTTTTCATTCCTAATTCAATTAGGACTCTTCAGAGTTTTAATCAAGATCAAATAGCATTTTCGATTGGAATTATATTATTTTATCTTCCAATACAGGAAATTTATCAGATTTTCGAAAACGCCTGGAACCAGGATTGGCGCCAGGCGCTAGCCATTGGCGCCTAGCGCTAGCCATTGGTCTTGGCGCCAACTAGCCAGGGCTGGCGCCAAAGTGTTTTTGCGATCTCCAGACTCTGTTTTGTTAAATTATCTTTTTTGGATGATCTTCTCTATAAATATCGTATCAAAAACTCCGTTTTCATTCACCAAGAATCATCAATTCTCTTCTTCATTCATCAACTCTTTTCATTCACAAATTATTCATCAATTAGCATTCATCTACAATCAAATCATTCATCAACATCATACATTCTTTGGTATTCTTTTTTAAACCTTGATTTTTAACACAAAATTCCGCATTCACAAGATCTTGAAACACCTAGCCATATTCGAAGTTGCCTTCGTCCTAGACGTGAAGGGTTTAATTTTTGAGGGTTTGGTCCCAAATCTCTCTTTCAATTATTTAATTTAATTGTTTTGATTATTATTTTCCTTGAAGTTACTAACGTGTGTATTTTGTTATTAGAAAGAGGTACGAGGCATCCAAGTAAGTACTTTATTGGTTTAATTGATTTATGATGTAGATATCATGTTTATATTGTTATTATGATTCCTAGTATCATGTCTAGGGTAACTTTAATATTAAATATGATTGCTATGATGCATTTTATTCTCTTCCTAATATTTATTCATGTTAGTATCATGTTAGGGCTAAAGATTTGATTTTTATTGCTTAGTGACATGCTAGGGTTTATTATTAATCTTGTTAGTATCATGCCTAGGATCTTGCTATGCTTTAACATGATTATTATGATTGATATTATTGTTATTATGATATTGATTATTTATTATGTTGCTTGATATGCATATTATTTATATTTATTGCTTGATCACACCTTTTATGCATGTTTAAAGGGAATTGGTACTTGCAATCACGCTTAATAAGATAATTAATAATCTTGTTAGGGTTAATGTGATTATAATTCAAGTGATCGCCAATAATAGTTTATTTTTGCATTAATATTCAACCAACATAGATTAAACTGGTTTAGGGTTAATCCTATTGATTGTATGTTAATCAGAAAGCGCACATGAATACGAGCAGAATAAAGTAGAGGCCTATTATTAGGGCAGGTTCAATCTCTTTTAGGTTGGATTTGTACCTTCATCCCCGAACCCTTATTTGGTTCATGACCTTATGGAGTTGACGATCTCTTGGATCGTTAAGGGGTGTAACCTTCACCTCGTGAATGGTTTACAAGTTCCTTAAAAACTTGTTGGCGACTCTTTTGCTCTATCTTCTTCCCTTTTGGACGCCACCGTACTTTAGTGTATGATCACAGTGGGGTTCAAGCTAGTGGGATTTTAAAGCCTTGAAATTATTCCCTACAGTTTTTGGCGACTCCACTGGGGAGAATTTCTATTTTAATTCCTGAATTTGTTTCGGCAATGATTTAGAATGAGTGGATGAGACTCGAAAAGTTCTAAGTATTTCATGTGCGTAATTTTGATTAACATTATTGTCATATGCATAAAAAGGTTCTCATTGGAAAGACCATCCTTAATGAGTCAAAAATATAGGATTTTACACGTAGGAAATTTGAGAAATGTCTTTCACAACTAGGACTGAAATAACACCGCGCGAAACTGGATGATTTTATTGAGCACAGAAAGCTGCTGAGGCATGTGGGAAGTAGTGTCAGGAGCCAGAGCTTGGCGCCAAACTTTTAGCCGTAGCGCCAGACGCCAGTATTGGCGCCAGGTGCTACAGTTAAAAGTTGGCGCCAGTCTCTGTTTGCTGGCGCCAATTTCCCCCAATACCGAGCCAGAAATATGCGTTCTAATTTCGACCGGTTTTTCGTATTGTTTGCTCGATCCTACTTCCTGATTGAATTTTTTCTCATTTTTCTGAAACCCATATGTGTTCTACATATGGACATAACCCTCTGGGAATTCATGCTCTATCTACCCGATTGAACGCTCCTGGCAACAAAGGGTACATCTGAGAGGTTGAATTCACCAAACCATGGAAGTGAGTTTTTTCTAAAAACTCGCGGTGTCCTATCCACACGCGTTAACCCTTCACGGTTAGGCTTCTACGCGGTGCATCTGGACAATTAACCTTGGACCCTATCTGACTAAACCATATCCCGAACTTTAGAGAACTTGAGCCATGGTTAGGTTGCGAACTCATTGCATCATATTGTGCCTACTTGACTAATTGTGCATTATTTGTTGTGCGTTCCTCTTAACCGTTTGTTGATTTGTGTTGAGATTAAAATTAATGACTTAAAGAACTTTGCCTAATTAATTAATTAATTAATTAATTTGAGTCAATAAAGTTTCTTTTTAATCGGAATTGACCTAGTACGACTTTAGGCATACCTCAGTTGACTAATAATACCGAAAACAGTCCCAGACCGAGGCTCCAATATTGGTGCCAAAATTTGAGCTGTAGCGCCACTGTATGGTGTGTAGCGCCAGACATTTTCTAAATTGTCTGGCGCCAATCACCATATTGTGACGCCAGTTCTGTCGCTTGGCCGACAGTTCGGATTATTTTTCGAGTCATCACCTAGAGTCTAATTAACCAGTTTACTAATTAATTCGGTTAATTTCCGCTGTCAATAACACCTTGTCAAGTCATTAATCGATTCATGGTCACATAGTCTAGCCACATGGTCATGATACGAGTCTTAACGCACCATTTACACTCACTAGTCTTAGCACACACTTTGAGTACACATCACCATGACCATGTCTTAGGTTCATGCATGAGTCGGTCTTTCCGTCATTTATGTTGAGGGTACATTCTATTCCTAATTCTTCATATCCCCCCATCTAAATCTTCTTCACATTCTTCCATATTTCTTCACCTCCTCCATCCATTGCATGTTGAATAAAGTGTGAGTCAAATAATTAACAATAAGTATCCCCAAATTCCTTTCCCACAGTACTTGGTCGAGGAGAGAAGGGCGATTAATCAAGGACAACCTCTTTATTCAAGTCTCGCTTTTTGATAAACCGATTCGTCAAAAGAGGAAGGCTAAGAAGATAATGGCAACTCAAGAAGAAGTCAATGATCTTAAGAACCAATTGGCTACTGTGACTAAGGCACTGAAACTTCTTGCACTTAAGGTCGATAATCCCGTGAAGCAACAACAGATGGACCTCATGCAAGAGAGTCTAAGCAAGCTATCTAGTGACTATAAATTTCAGGGCATGAGTTCACAAGGGGTCTCGCTGGAGAAAGAACTTCTTCCGCATAAGTTCAACGCCACCGACATCCCTAAATTCAAGGCAACAGATAACCCTTACTTCCATCTAAGAGCTTTTGAAACTATAATGAGCATTAAGGGTATCGATAAGAAGATTTTTCCCTCTCTGTTCCCACTATCTCTCGAAATCGTTTGTCAACAATGGTTCTTTTCTCTCGAGAAAGAAAAAACCTCTTCTTGGGAATCGATGACAAACGCTTTCATAGATAGATATAAGTGCAACATCCAAGACGAGACAGACCACAGACAACTTGAGATGTTAAAACAAAAGGAAAACGAAGGGTTCACGTCTTTCTTCAATAAATGGAGGGAAACTTCTGTTAATATGGTCAAGGATCCTACCGAAAAAGAATCTGTGAGGATGTTTATCAAAAATCTCCAAGGGAAGTATTCAAAGCACTTAAAATACCAACACGACTTGAATACTTTCAAAGCTGTTTATAATATAGGCATTGACATTGAAGATGACCTTCTGAAAGATAATAGTGCGAGAGGAAAGAAGAGCGACCATCCTTCTTCTTCCTTTAGTGAGGTACATGCTACAAACAGCTCTAAACCACGAATCCAAAGATCAAAAAGGGTGTTCACTCCACTTGGTATAAGTTATGAAACAGCTTTTGAGAAGCTACATCACAAAGGACTAGTCATGCCCATAGGGCCCATCAAAGATCCGGTTCCAGAAGCTAGGCCACCTAAGTGGGACCCTAATAAGCACTGCAAATATCATCAAGGGAAGGGTCACGACACTGAAGAATGTTGGAAACTCAAAGAAGCTATTCAAGATCTAATCGATAACAATGAAACTTCCGAGATTCTAGCCATCGAAGATGACCAAGCATCCTTTGATCCATCACTTCTTATCACACCTGTAGGAGAACCTATGATCGAGACAGCTTATATGACCTCTCTCGATGAAGTGGCCATAATTGAGGAGAATGAAAGTCTTTTCTTAGATAATACCAAGGAAGACTCGTCAAGTCTAAAAGAGGACATTCGGAAACTACAAGATGTCATTGCCATGCTCTTGAATGTGGTAGAAGGATTAGCGAATCGGGTGATGGCCATTGAACAAAATTCTCGCCAAGGGTTTAATGAAGAACTCAATGCTCCTAAGCCACAGGAAAAACGGACCATTGTAGAATACACACCAATAGGAATGACTTACAATGAAGCTTTTGACTGTCTTCACGATCAAGGTCTCATTCACTCCATTGGTCCCAGTCAAGACCCTCCATCTGAAAAACGTTCTCCTAATTGGGACCCAAATTCCTATTGTCGATATCATAAAGGACGCGGTCACACTACTGAAAAGTGTCTCGCCCTCAAGGATCGTGTTCAAGACTTCATTGATTCAAATCTCCTTCATGTTCCTCCGCGCGACAAGAAGGCCAAGATTAGTAACAATGGTAACAGTGGCTGTAAAGGGAAGAAGAACGACTATCCTTCTTCTTCCGAAAACACCTACTCTAGTAATAGTGTTGGTACTTTCGACCTTAGTGAGATCCTAGCCATGGGTAGTCGAAAGCAACCGAAAAGGGAATTTACCCCTATCGAAATTAGCTACGATGATGCTTTCAATCGACTCCATGCCAAGGGAATCATTACTCCCATTGGACCTACTAAAGATCCCCTACTTAAGAAAAGATCGCCTAGTTGGAATCCAGACGAACACTGCAAATACCACCAAGGTAGGGGTCATACTACTGAGAGCTGTTGGAAGCTAAAGGATGCCATCCAGTATTTGATTGATAACAACAAGCTTCCCATACCTCCAGTTAACTAGAAGAGCGAGTAATGATAAGGGGAGCAACACAAGACAAGAGGCGAGCTGCAACGACAAGATTTCATGGCCTCTTTTTTCTATTTCTTTTTCATTTTTTCCTTTCCCCAATAAGTCTAGCATAGGCACCTTTCTTTTCCCTTAGATTAATTTTTGTAGATTCTTTATTTATTTTCTTCTAATAAAATGAGCATTTATTTTCTTGCATATGATCATTTCATTATATTGCAAAAAAAAAAAAAAAAAAAAAAAAAAAAAAAAAACATGTCAAATTAAGCACAAGGTATACCAATTATTTGAGGCACCCCTTGTAGCCACATCATATCTCCTTTCGCCCTTCAATTATACAAATCCTTTCTTCATAAACCACTTTGAGCCTCGTCCAACGATAGACCTTTCTTTTTTCAACCTACATCTACCTAACCTTGGGTTGGGATGGTGTGCAACTTATGCAATTCTAAAAAGAGCTTGAGTGATTAAAAAAAAAATTAAACTAACAAGCAATAGGAAAATGAAAAAAAGTGTACAAAAGGGTAAGTGTTCCAATGTCTTTGATATGAAAATATCTTTGATAAGAACACGTCTCAGATTGCGTCTCTTATTGAGTGCTCGGTACCGTGCCTGAGAAACATGAATGCCAAGTGAGTGATAGACCGCATGATCGGGATTGCCCACACTTATAAAAATAAAATAAATGCTAAAGCAAAAGAAAGAGCTAAAAAAAAGAGTAGAAAACCTCAAGCATGAAAATACAAATATTCAAAAGCAAGGTTGCACACCTTGGGGGCTTATCTAGGGTCTTGAGCCTTTATCCCCTTCTTCTTTAAACCTTTAGCCTAACCACGTTACAACCCTTAAAAAGACCTTTTTGAGGTATACACACTTGTGCGAGGTTTGGCTAGAGCTACGTTCGGCCTGATTCCTAACGGATACGTAGGCAACCTCACATCGAGGTGCGGCCGTAATAAACATGCATTCATATTCACATTCACACACTTACACCATGATCATATCAAGGGATCTCCAATGCTCATCTCTATTCACTTAGAGCTAGAATTGGGGGCTTGATCCCTACATCATTAGCTTACCTAGCCTAAGAGTCACCACCATTTGACTCTTTTCAATAATATATTTTTTCACACACTTAGCTCTTGCGGCCTAACTTTAGTGTCACTTTCACACACTGCACACATACATGACCAAATATACTCCCCTTAGGAACCCTTTGTCATGAAACCTTGACATTGAAGCATGCCTTGTCATATCAAAATCGCTCATCAATCGTAATCATCATTGCATCACGAAGTATGAAGTGCTTAGCCTCCGTGCCTAAGTTACCCAAATGCTTTCATCATTGAGTCAACAGTTGAGATAGCCTAGGATGAATTAATCCTTGAACCTTGAGAGATAGTATCAAACAACATTTGACTAATCTCATTCAACATGCATCTTCAAACTTTTGATTTTCTTTTTCACGTCTTTCTTTTTCGGGAGAAAGTCGGTACCCCCCAAAAAAATGACGGAAATTTTTGCTTTTTTGCATTTTTTCGAGTCGCACGATCACATTACAATGCACACACGAGTCATGTACACATTGAGTCATGTCGTGACCATATCACTTTGATTTGAGTCTATGATGTGTCTATTTTATATAGTGTTTTACCCCCGTCCCGTGGTCATTATTAGTAGTGTTTTTGGCTCTTTCGGGCCACTTTTATTACTAATATGTGTTTTCTAGTGTTTTCGTAGTTTTGGTTAAGTTTTGCAGGGAATTGCACCTTTGGAGCATTTTCCCGGGATTTTTATGAAGCGACTACGAGCATTGGAGGAACACGACCACTTTTGGAGCCCAAGGCCGGCTAGAGTCATCGAGCCGGTGATTAAGGGCTCGGTTATTTGGATCACGAGGCAATTGGACCATGTATTCAAGACCCGAGAGGAAATATGGATTGGGCCGAGAAATCTAGCCCAATCGAAGTCCAAGCCTCGAAGAAGAAGACCGGACCCGATCGGGCAAGCATACGCCCGATCGGGCGGATGCGTGCAAGGGCAGGATGCGCAGCAAGCCGAGGCGCGCCCGATCGTGCGAGGCTTAGCACGATCGGGCGGTGCAGTGAGAAGAGCATGCGAGGAAAAAAAAGGCGCGCCCGATCGGGCGGCCTCTAGCCCGATCGGGCGCGTGTATTTTTAGGGGACGATTAGCGTCGTTTTAATTTGTTTTAGTTTAGGATTTTTGTACGGAGTATAAATACTCCTCCGTAATACGTTTTTAGGTCGTCTCTTCTTTTGGAGGAGATCTTCTTCTCTCTTCTTCTTCTCTAAAACTTCTTTCGCTTAGACTTTCTCTCTCTACTTAGTATTTTTCTCTCTCTAGAATTCTCTCTAAACTCTTGTTCTTAATTTCCTCATTAATTCCAGATTCGTTTTGGTACAATTTCTTCCCTCTTTAATTTCAGTTATTTTAATTATTTTCTTGTTTATGTTTTTAATTGTTTATTTGATTGAATTAGTTATGATGATTAGTGAGTAGTTTAATTCTAGGGTTTAAGGGGATCCATAATTAATATGAAGGGATAGCTTGTTATTGTTGATTGTTGATATTGCATGATAATTTCCTATTGAATTGTTTTAACTCTTTGCAATTAGAATATGAATCGAGCAGATGTAATTTGGTTGTGAATGTTTAGCAATATTGAATTAATGAATCGAGCAGATGTTGATTTAATATTAAAGGCTATTTTTAATAGGAACTTAGGTCTAATAAATTGCGAGAGCCTGTTAGATCTATGTTGGTTAATAAATTGCGAGAGCCTGTTAATCATATTGTCTATGCTTTGTTAATTATTAATTACTTCATTCTATCCCGGAATAATAATTATTGGTGAACCTGTAATCCTAGGTTTCCTTATTATTGATTCTTTTCTCCCTAAACTCATTCTTCGTAATATAGAATTCACATTCAAAATATTAGTTACTTGGATAATTTAGATTATATTAATTAATTAGAATTAAAAAGACCTGTTTCCCTGTGGAGTTCGACCCTACTTCCCTATCTACCTTAGTTAGTGATTTAGGTAATTACTTTTGATTTGGGGATACGACTTTACCCTGTCAAAATTTGGCGCCGTTGCCGGGGAAACGGTTTTATTTTTATTTCTAATTATTATTAGAGTCTAGATTATTTTTTATTTATTTTTTTTATTATTATTATTTTTTTTAATTTTTAATTTTATTTTTTTTTATGAGTTGAAAATATCCATGCTTATGTCACTACAAGAATTATATAATTTTTATGCAGCACCTAACTACTGTAGTTGTCAACGTCTTTGTCATGAAAATCCTAAATGCCCTTATAGTGAGTTTTTTGTGCGTGCTCCGGATGATTTTAGAGTCTTTCCATATACATATGATCATATTCGGAAACGATTAGTTGCTAATGAAAGTTATTGGAAGGATCTTGATGAAAAAGTCTACGGACACTATAATAATATGAATGTTATTGAGGATGAAGAACCGTCGGTTATAGAATTTGTGGTTGAAAAATCATTGGTTGACGAATCGGTGATTGAAAAATCATTAGTTGTAGAAACGGTGGTTGATAATTCCTTTGTTGATGATGAGGTTATTTGTGAGGGTAAAATTTTAAAGTCATTATTGGAAGATCAAGACAATGACTACCTCCATGTTCGTTCTATTAATTCTAAATTTTTAGCGGAGGAAGTAGAAGGTTGTGGTGTATTTTCATCTCCCTCTTTTGATTTTTCTTTCTACCTTGAGTTCTCTTTATGTGCTCCTAACTTTCTCTTTGTAGGGATAAATGTGCTTGCTATTAAGCCATATATAGTGCTTAATGAAATGTTTGCAGGAGCGTTTGATAAGTTACTCAAGGCATTGAATTCTTCCGATTGAGAGAAGGAGTATGGTCGAGCGGGACCTTGATAAACTAGCGCTTTGCGGGAGGCAACCCGTATTTTGTTGTTTTTTTTATTTAGTTTTTTATTTATTTATTTGTTTGTGTGTTTTCTTTTTGTTTTGTTTTAGAGAGGTAGAGGAGAGTATATCTTATATTAGTGGGAGTGTGTTTTTGTACAGGTATAGGTTTAAGAGGTCAAAAGACTTAGAAGAAATTGAAGACGAAGAAAAACAAAGGAAACGACTGGGCTCGCGCCCGATCGGGCGAAGCTCGCCCGATCGGGCGCACAAGGAGGGTTAAATTTCATGCCTCCACTCGCCCGATCGGGCGAATTTGCGCGACCGGGCGCGAGAAGAGAGCTGGAATCGAGCCTTAATTAGCCCGATCGGGCGGAGTCGCCCAATCGGGCGCGCAAGTGCAGTCAAAAACTCGAGCAAATTTCGCCCGATCGGGCGAGGTTGCCCGATCGGGCGCAAATCGAGTTAAGGAAAAGATATATCGGGCAGAGCTCGCCCGATCGGGCGCGCGTACGCGTCAGCAACTTTGTCAACTTGGACAGGCCATAACTTTTGCGTTTCTTATCCGATTTTTGCGTGTGACCTGTCGTTGGAAAGCTCTTCAAGTCTAATTTTCAATGCAATTGGAATAACTGCATTATCATTTGTATATCAAAAGTTATGATCAGAATAGTGCACCTGACTCAAATTTGAACTTTTTCCCACTAACACTTTGTTTCTTTCTTGCCCAATTTTGTTCCAAAGAGATGTATTGCAATCCTCGAGACTTTGGTGACATTGATGTGGTTATGATGAAGAGTAGTCACCTTGACTACTAGCTTCCCTTTAAGACAATGAGGACATTGTCTGATTTAGCTTGGGGGGAGGTTCTCGTGTTCGTATGGTACATCTTTCACTCTCTCTCTTCTCTTTTTATTTTTATTTTTCTTAGTATAGATTTTATTACTTTCTTAGGTTAGTTTTGTTCCAATGAATTGTAAATCATGCTTCCCTGTGCCCCTTACTTGAGAAATTGTTCTGATTCTTGGTATTTGATGATGAATATTGTGGATTTGTTGGTCATGATTTGAAGTCTAATTGTTTGGATTCCTTAACTTGCGTCAATTTTGTCCAAACTACTTGTGAATATAGTGCTTGACTAGTTGATTTGGTAAGGAATGTGTGATAGTTCCATAATTCCTGGTATGTCAATGAATTTTAGTATTGGTTTGCAACTATAAGTAATGTTTATATGATTCATTATTATGCACATTGAGGAGGACGAAGGCATTTGTTCTTTTAGGTAGCCTCCAGATGATTGTAGATACATTTGTTCCCTTCTTGCTACCCATGTTGTTGCCTTGACTTTTTGTTGTTTATTAGCCATATTACAAGCCTATTTTGCCCCATTGGTTACTAGTCCCAAGCTTGGCTTGGGGGAGCTATTAGTGAGTGAGGTGAGGGAGTTTGTAGTGTGCTTACTATTTGCACAAATTTGGGTGGGATTTGAGAAGTTGTTTTGTTGTTATTCATGTTTATTTTTGATGAGTTTCAGAGTTATATTTTCTTGAAAAAATAAAGCATGATGTTATGAAAAAATAGAAATTCAAAGAAATAAAAAATGTGAAAACAATAAGTGAACTTCGAAAGAAAAAAAATGTTCAAATGTTCTAGTTGGAGGTTGATCAAAGAAAAATAATTTTGAGCCTCAATGAAATATTCAAGTTTGAAAAATAAAGTTTGTTTATTCACTCTACTTCTTCATTATTATATCTTATGAGTGAAATTGAAGAGTTGGGATTATTTATTATGATTGGAGTTTATTTGGTTGATGTTAGAGTTGGTTATGTAGGAGATGTATGATCATTATTTATTTTGATCATGGGTTTTATTAGGATATGGCTCCTTTAAGCATAGCTTTTCTCTCACTTATTCCCAAATTTATCCTACCTTTTACCCTAGCCTTACATTACAAGCTTTAAAGACCTTCTGACCTTTGTGCATAGAATGAATGTGAAAGTGTTGTTTATCAATGCAAGTTATGATTTGGCATATTTCGAGTCGACTAGTAGGATTGAGCGTTCATTGTTTTATACACACGAGAGTGTGAGTTGGGAGGGCATTGTTCACATTAAAGGGGTGGTTGGAGAGCGATCGAGTACATATTTTACTCGCCACATAAATGAGAGTCGAGTGTGTGAGCACTAGTCTTGAATTCTATATGCTTTTGTGGTTTGCTCTATTTGACAATTGTTAGGGAAGAAAGGTAATTGGATGGATTTGATTGGTTGACTTTGAAGCATGTTTATTTGATTTACCCTGGATCGTTTGTGCTTGATTTTTACTTTTTGGGGTGAATCATATTTATTGAGTCATTGATGAGATCTTTGCTTAGGGACAAGCAAAGGTTTGGCTTGGGGGAGTTTGATGTGTCTATTTTATATAGTGTTTTACCCCCGTCCCGTGGTCATTATTAGTAGTGTTTTTGGCTCTTTCGGGCCACTTTTATTACTAATATGTGTTTTCTAGTGTTTTCGTAGTTTTGGTTAAGTTTTGCAGGGAATTGCACCTTTGGAGCATTTTCCCGGGATTTTTATGAAGCGACTACGAGCATTGGAGGAACACGACCACTTTTGGAGCCCAAGGCCGGCTAGAGTCATCGAGCCGGTGATTAAGGGCTCGGTTATTTGGATCACGAGGCAATTGGACCATGTATTCAAGACCCGAGAGGAAATATGGATTGGGCCGAGAAATCTAGCCCAATCGAAGTCCAAGCCTCGAAGAAGAAGACCGGACCCGATCGGGCAAGCATACGCCCGATCGGGCGGATGCGTGCAAGGGCAGGATGCGCAGCAAGCCGAGGCGCGCCCGATCGTGCGAGGCTTAGCACGATCGGGCGGTGCAGTGAGAAGAGCATGCGAGGAAAAAAAAGGCGCGCCCGATCGGGCGGCCTCTAGCCCGATCGGGCGCGTGTATTTTTAGGGGACGATTAGCGTCGTTTTAATTTGTTTTAGTTTAGGATTTTTGTACGGAGTATAAATACTCCTCCGTAATACGTTTTTAGGTCGTCTCTTCTTTTGGAGGAGATCTTCTTCTCTCTTCTTCTTCTCTAAAACTTCTTTCGCTTAGACTTTCTCTCTCTACTTAGTATTTTTCTCTCTCTAGAATTCTCTCTAAACTCTTGTTCTTAATTTCCTCATTAATTCCAGATTCGTTTTGGTACAATTTCTTCCCTCTTTAATTTCAGTTATTTTAATTATTTTCTTGTTTATGTTTTTAATTGTTTATTTGATTGAATTAGTTATGATGATTAGTGAGTAGTTTAATTCTAGGGTTTAAGGGGATCCATAATTAATATGAAGGGATAGCTTGTTATTGTTGATTGTTGATATTGCATGATAATTTCCTATTGAATTGTTTTAACTCTTTGCAATTAGAATATGAATCGAGCAGATGTAATTTGGTTGTGAATGTTTAGCAATATTGAATTGATGAATCGAGCAGATGTTGATTTAATATTAAAGGCTATTTTTAATAGGAACTTAGGTCTAATAAATTGCGAGAGCCTGTTAGATCTATGTTGGTTAATAAATTGCGAGAGCCTGTTAATCATATTGTCTATGCTTTGTTAATTATTAATTACTTCATTCTATCCCGGAATAATAATTATTGGTGAACCTGTAATCCTAGGTTTCCTTATTATTGATTCTTTTCTCCCTAAACTCATTCTTCGTAATATAGAATTCACATTCAAAATATTAGTTACTTGGATAATTTAGATTATATTAATTAATTAGAATTAAAAAGACCTGTTTCCCTGTGGAGTTCGACCCTACTTCCCTATCTACCTTAGTTAGTGATTTAGGTAATTACTTTTGATTTGGGGATACGACTTTACCCTGTCAAAATTTGGCGCCGTTGCCGGGGAAACGGTTTTATTTTTATTTCTAATTATTATTAGAGTCTAGATTATTTTTTATTTATTTTTTTTATTATTATTTTTTTTTTTAATTTTTAATTTTATTTTTTTTATGAGTTGAAAATATCCATGCTTATGTCACTACAAGAATTATATAATTTTTATGCAGCACCTAACTACTGTAGTTGTCAACGTCTTTGTCATGAAAATCCTAAATGCCCTTATAGTGAGTTTTTTGTGCGTGCTCCGGATGATTTTAGAGTCTTTCCATATACATATGATCATATTCGGAAACGATTAGTTGCTAATGAAAGTTATTGGAAGGATCTTGATGAAAAAGTCTATGGACACTATAATAATATGAATGTTATTGAGGATGAAGAACCGTCGGTTATAAAATTTGTGGTTGAAAAATCATTGGTTGACGAATCGGTGATTGAAAAATCATTAGTTGTAGAAACGGTGGTTGATAATTCCTTTGTTGATGATGAGGTTATTTGTGAGGGTAAAATTTTAAAGTCATTATTGGAAGATCAAGACAATGACTACCTCCATGTTCGTTCTATTAATTCTAAATTTTTAGCGGAGGAAGTAGAAGGTTGTGGTGTATTTTCATCTCCCTCTTTTGATTTTTCTTTCTACCTTGAGTTCTCTTTATGTGCTCCTAACTTTCTCTTTGTAGGGATAAATGTGCTTGCTATTAAGCCATATATAGTGCTTAATGAAATGTTTGCAGGAGCGTTTGATAAGTTACTCAAGGCATTGAATTCTTCCGATTGAGAGAAGGCGTATGGTCGAGCGGGACCTTGATAAACTAGCGCTTTGCGGGAGGCAACCCGTATTTTGTTGTTGTTTTTATTTAGTTTTTTATTTATTTATTTGTTTGTGTGTTTTCTTTTTGTTTTGTTTTAGAGAGATAGAGGAGAGTATATCTTATATTAGTGGGAGTGTGTTTTTGTACAGGTATAGGTTTAAGAGGTCAAAAGACTTAGAAGAAATTGAAGACGAAGAAAAACAAAGGAAACGACTGGGCTCGCGCCCGATCGGGCGCGCCCGATCGGGCGAAGCTCGCCCGATCGGGCGCACAAGGAGGGTTAAATTTCATGCCTCCACTCGCCCGATCGGGCGAATTTGCGCGACCGGGCGCGAGAAGAGAGCTGGAATCGAGCCTTAATTAGCCCGATCGGGCGGAGTCGCCCAATCGGGCGCGCAAGTGCAGTCAGAAACTCGAGCAAATTTCGCCCGATCGGGCAAGGTTGCCCGATCGGGCGCAAATCGAGTTAAGGAAAAGATATATCGGGCAGAGCTCGCCCGATCGGGCGCGCGTACGCGTCAGCAACTTTGTCAACTTCGACAGGCCATAACTTTTGCGTTTCTTATTCGATTTTTGCGTGTGACCTGTCGTTGGAAAGCTCTTCAAGTCTAATTTTCAATGCAATTGGAATAACTGCATTATCATTTGTATATCAAAAGTTATGATCAGAATAGTGCACCTGACTCAAATTTGAACTTTTTCCCACTAACACTTTGTTTCTTTCTTGCCCAATTTTGTTCCAAAGAGATGTATTGCAATCCTCGAGACTTTGGTGACATTGATGTGGTTATGATGAAGAGTAGTCACCTTGACTACTAGCTTCCCTTTAAGACAATGAGGACATTGTCTGATTTAGCTTGGGGGGAGGTTCTCGTGTTCGTATGGTACATCTTTCACTCTCTCTCTTCTCTTTTTATTTTTATTTTTCTTAGTATAGATTTTATTACTTTCTTAGGTTATTTTTGTTCCAATGAATTGTAAATCATGCTTCCCTGTGGCCCTTACTTGAGAAATTGTTCTGATTCTTGGTATTTGATGATGAATATTGTGGATTTGTTGGTCATGATTTGAAGTCTAATTGTTTGGATTCCTTAACTTGCGTCAATTTTGTCCAAACTACTTGTGAATATAGTGCTTGACTAGTTGATTTTGTAAGGAATGTGTGATAGTTCCATAATTCCTGGTATGTCAATGAATTTTAGTATTGGTTTGCAACTATAAGTAATGTTTATATGATTCATTATTATGCACATTGAGGAGGACGAAGGCATTTGTTCTTTTAGGTAGCCTCCAGATGATTGTAGATACATTTGTTCCCTTCTTGCTACCCATGTTGTTGCCTTGACTTTTTGTTGTTTATTAGCCATATTACAAGCCTATTTTGCCCCATTGGTTACTAGTCCCAAGCTTGGCTTGGGGGAGCTATTAGTGAGTGAGGTGAGGGAGTTTGTAGTGTGCTTACTATTTGCACAAATTTGGGTGGGATTTGAGAAGTTGTTTTGTTGTTATTCATGTTTATTTTTGATGAGTTTCAGAGTTATATTTTCTTGAAAAAATAAAGCATGATGTTATGAAAAAATAGAAATTCAAAGAAATAAAAAATGTGAAAACAATAAGTGAACTTCGAAAGAAAAAAAATGTTCAAATGTTCTAGTTGGAGGTTGATCAAAGAAAAATAATTTTGAGCCTCAATGAAATATTCAAGTTTGAAAAATAAATTTTGTTTATTCACTCTACTTCTTCATTATTATATCTTATGAGTGAAATTGAAGAGTTGGGATTATTTATTATGATTGGAGTTTATTTGGTTGATGTTAGAGTTGGTTATGTAGGAGATGTATGATCATTATTTATTTTGATCATGGGTTTTATTAGGATATGGCTCCTTTAAGCATAGCTTTTCTCTCACTTATTCCCAAATTTATCCTACCTTTTACCCTAGCCTTACATTACAAGCTTTAAAGACCTTCTGACCTTTGTGCATAGAATTATATGAATGTGAAAGTGTTGTTTATCAATGCAAGTTATGATTTGGCATATTTCGAGTCGACTAGTAGGATTGAGCATTCATTGTTTTATACACACGAGAGTGTAAGTTGGGAGGGCATTGTTCACATTAAAGGGGTGGTTGGAGAGCGATCGAGTACATATTTTACTCGCCACATAAATGAGAGTCGAGTGTGTGAGCACTAGTCTTGAATTCTATATGCTTTGTGGTTTGCTCTATTTGACAATTGTTAGGGAAGAAAGGTAATTGGATGGATTTGATTGGTTGACTTTGAAGCATGTTTATTTGATTTACCCTGGATCGTTTGTGCTTGATTTTTACTTTTTGGGGTGAATCATATTTATTGAGTCATTGATGAGATCTTTGCTTAGGGACAAGCAAAGGTTTGGCTTGGGGGAGTTTGATGTGTCTATTTTATATAGTGTTTTACCCCCGTCCCGTGGTCATTATTAGTAGTGTTTTTGGCTCTTTCGGGCCACTTTTATTACTAATATGTGTTTTCTAGTGTTTTCGTAGTTTTGGTTAAGTTTTGCAGGGAATTGCACCTTTGGAGCATTTTCCCGGGATTTTTATGAAGCGACTACGAGCATTGGAGGAACACGACCACTTTTGGAGCCCAAGGCCGGCTAGAGTCATCGAGCCGGTGATTAAGGGCTCGGTTATTTGGATCACGAGGCAATTGGACCATGTATTCAAGACCCGAGAGGAAATATGGATTGGGCCGAGAAATCTAGCCCAATCGAAGTCCAAGCCTCGAAGAAGAAGACCGGACCCGATCGGGCAAGCATACGCCCGATCGGGCGGATGCGTGCAAGGGCAGGATGCGCAGCAAGCCGAGGCGCGCCCGATCGTGCGAGGCTTAGCACGATCGGGCGGTGCAGTGAGAAGAGCATGCGAGGAAAAAAAAAGGCGCGCCCGATCGGGCGGCCTCTAGCCCGATCGGGCGCGTGTATTTTTAGGGGACGATTAGCGTCGTTTTAATTTGTTTTAGTTTAGGATTTTTGTACGGAGTATAAATACTCCTCCGTAATACGTTTTTAGGTCGTCTCTTCTTTTGGAGGAGATCTTCTTCTCTCTTCTTCTTCTCTAAAACTTCTTTCGCTTAGACTTTCTCTCTCTACTTAGTATTTTTCTCTCTCTAGAATTCTCTCTAAACTCTTGTTCTTAATTTCCTCATTAATTCCAGATTCGTTTTGGTACAATTTCTTCCCTCTTTAATTTCAGTTATTTTAATTATTTTCTTGTTTATGTTTTTAATTGTTTATTTGATTGAATTAGTTATGATGATTAGTGAGTAGTTTAATTCTAGGGTTTAAGGGGATCCATAATTAATATGAAGGGATAGCTTGTTATTGTTGATTGTTGATATTGCATGATAATTTCCTATTGAATTGTTTTAACTCTTTGCAATTAGAATATGAATCGAGCAGATGTAATTTGGTTGTGAATGTTTAGCAATATTGAATTGATGAATCGAGCAGATGTTGATTTAATATTAAAGGCTATTTTTAATAGGAACTTAGGTCTAATAAATTGCGAGAGCCTGTTAGATCTATGTTGGTTAATAAATTGCGAGAGCCTGTTAATCATATTGTCTATGCTTTGTTAATTATTAATTACTTCATTCTATCCCGGAATAATAATTATTGGTGAACCTGTAATCCTAGGTTTCCTTATTATTGATTCTTTTCTCCCTAAACTCATTCTTCGTAATATAGAATTCACATTCAAAATATTAGTTACTTGGATAATTTAGATTATATTAATTAATTAGAATTAAAAAGACCTGTTTCCCTGTGGAGTTCGACCCTACTTCCCTATCTACCTTAGTTAGTGATTTAGGTAATTACTTTTGATTTGGGGATACGACTTTACCCTGTCAGTCTAACACATGTGTCATTACACTTCGAGTCGAGTCAACCTCGAGTCAGTCAAACATATCGAGTCAATTTTATACCTTGAGTCGTGTCAAGTCGATGAGTCAAGCAACATTAAACCTTAGGTCAACCCTAAGATAATTAAGCCTTAGGTCACCCCTAAGATGGCTAAAGAAATTGGCGAAGTTCTATAGTAAAAAATAAATACAGGTGCAGCAGAACAGGGAAGACCCTATCACAGCGTTCGGCGACAGAATCAATTCTTGGCGCCAGAAATATCTCGACAACGACAGAGCTCGAAGCCTCTCAGAAAGGTGATTTCGACTTCATACAGCAATTTCGGGTTCCTTGGAACGCCAGTTAGCCCCTATAAGCAATTTGACATGATTAAGTAGTCAGTTTGATTACAATTGCAATAAGTGATCGACCTGATGAAAGATCGTCTCACTTAGCTTAAAGCGCCTAATCACGGAGACACCGACATACTGGTTTTAGCGAAAGAAAAGTTCAGGCGAGCTTTAGAGATCGACAAACGTTGGTCTTCGGAAATTTTTCTTCAAAACATTATCGCAACAAACATTCAAGCACCGAAGCTCTATTGTTCAGAGACGCGTGGACATTTCTTTCAAGCTCTTTTGTTCAGAGACGCGTGGACATTTCCTTTCAAAGCTCTTTTGTTCAGAGACGCGTGGACATTTCTTTCAAGCTCTTTTTCTCAAAGACGCGTGGGCATATCACTCAAAAGCTCTATTGTTCAGATACGCGTGAACATTTCCATCAAAGCTCTATTGTTTAGAGACGCGTGAACATTTCCATCAGAAGCTCTTTTACTCCAGAGACGCGTGGACATTTCCTTTCAAAGCTCTTTTGTTCAGAGACGCGTGGACATTTCTTTCAAGCTCTTTTGTTCAGAGACGCGTGGACATTTCTTTCAAAGCTCTTTGTTCAGAGACGCGTGAACATATCAAAAAGAAGCTCTTTGTTCAGAGACGAGTGAACATCGAAACAGCGGGATGGCATTCTCTAGCTTGCACGGGGTCATCAAAACAGTACGGCAACAAATCGGTTACTTTCAGAGACGTGTGCTCGACGGTGCAAGATACGCGTTTCTTAACTCTTTTATCTGTTTGAATAACGCTAGTTTGCAGGTATCGGCGTTACAAGAGTGATTTAGGATCGCAGAACGTTCTGAATCATTCTCCGTCCCTATCGTTACTTTGGCTTTCGTTTTCGAAACTTGCGTTTCTCCAAACTCAGTCAAAGTGGGGGCTTCTGTAGACACCCATTTGTGTCTCCCCAAAACCAAACTCGGTGATGAGTGCCTTTCACGTCGAATCATAATCGAATGAAACGAAAGTGTGGAAAGGTCTAGTGTTGCGGAAAGTTTTATTTCTTTTCTCTTCTCCCTTTTTTTGAAAACTTTATTTTAAGAAAACAGACAATCCAGTTTGGTTGGTCCATGATATGGGTCCAATAGTGGTGTAGTTGGATGGGGCTTGCAAAGACCTTTCCAACGATATATTATAAGCCCAATTCCGATGAATATTGAGGAAGTTATGGCCAATTTACTAAACTGGGCCCGGTTTGAGCTTTATGTACGGCCTAATGATCTAGGGGAGGGCCTAATATAATTTATCATTCCTAATGCAATTAGGAATGGTTTTAGTCTTCTAGAACATTCTAGAAGGTTCTTTTCATTCCTAATTCAATTAGGACTCTTCAGAGTTTTAATCAAGATCAAATAGCATTTTCGATTGGAATTAAATTATTTTATCTTCCAATACAGGAAATTTATCAGATTTTCGAAAACACCTGGAACCAGGATTGGCGCCAGGCGCTAGCCATTGGTCCAGGCGCCAACTAGCCAGGGCTGGCGCCAAAGTGTTTTTGCGATCTCCAGACTCTGTTTTGTTAAATTATCTTTTTTGGATGATTTTCTCTATAAATATCGTATCAAAACCTCCGTTTTCATTCACCAAGAATCATCAATTCTCTTCTTCATTCATCAACTCTTTTCATTCACAAATTATTCATCAATTAGCATTCATCTACAATCAAATCATTCATCAACATCATTCATTCTTTGGTATTCTTTTTTAAACCTTGCTTTTTAACACAAAATTCCGCATTCACAAGATCTTGAAACACCTAGCCATATTCGAAGTTGCCTTCGTCCTAGACGTGAAGGGTTTAATTTCTGAGGGTTTGGTCCCAAATCTCTCTTTCAATTATTTAATTTAATTGTTTTGATTATTATTTTCCTTGAAGTTACTAACGTGTGTATTTTGTTATTAGAAAGAGGTACGAGGCATCCAAGTAAGTACTTTATTGGTTTAATTGATTTATGATGTAGATATCATGTTTATATTGTTATTATGATTCCAAGTATCATGTCTAGGGTAACTTTAATATTAAATATGATTGCTATGATGCCTTTTATTCTCTTCCTAATATTTATTCATGTTAGTATCATGTTAGGGCTAAAGATTTGATTTTTATTGCTTAGTGACATGCTAGGGTTTGTTATTAATCTTGTTAGTATCATGCCTAGGATCTTGCTATGCTTTAACATGATTATTATGATTGATATTATTGTTATTATGATATTGATTATTTATTATGTTGCTTGATATGCATATTATTTATATTTATTGCTTGATCACACCTTTTATGCATGTTTAAAGGGAATTGGTACTTGCAATCACGCTTAATAAGATAATTAATAATCTTGTTAGGGTTAATGTGATTATAATTCAAGTGATCGCCAATAATAGTTTATTTGTGCATTAATATTCAACCAACATAGATTAAACAGGTTTAGGGTTAATCTTATTGATTGTATGTTAATCAGAAAGCGCACATGAATACGAGCAGAATAAAGTAGAGGCCTATTATTAGGGCAGGTTCAATCTCTTTTAGGTTGGATTTGTACCTTCATCCCCGAACCCTTATTTGGTTCATGACCTTATGGAGTTGACGATCTCTTGGATCGTTAAGGGGTGTAACCTTCACCTCGTGAATGGTTTACAAGTTCCTTAAAAACTTGTTGGCGACTCTTTTGCTCTATCTTCTTCCCTTTTGGACGCCACCGTACTTTAGTGTATGATCACAGTGGGGTTCAAGCTAGTGGGATTTTAAAGCCTTGAAATTATTCCCTACAATATTCAACCAACATAGATTAAACAGTTTTAGGGTTATTCCTATTGATTGCATGTTAGTCAGAAAGCGCACATGAATACGATCAGAATAAAGTAGAGGCCTATTATTTGGGCAGGTTCAATCTCTTTTAGGTTGGATTTGTACCTTCATCCCCGAACTACCAGTCATGGTTCAAAACCTATTGGAGTTGACGATCTCATGAATCATTAAGGGGTGTAACCTTCACCTCATGAATGGTTTACAAGTTCCTAAAAAAACTTGTTGGCGACTCTTTTGCTCTATCTTCTTTCCCTTTGGACGCCACCGTACTTTAGTGTATGATCACAGTGGGGTTCAAGCTAGGGATAAAGCTTGAAATATTCCCTACAGTTTTTGGCGACTCCACTGGGGAGGATTTCTATTTCAATTCCTAAAATTTATTTTGGCAATTATTTAGAATGAGTGGATGAGACTCAAAAAGTTCTAAGTATTTCATGTGCGTAATTTTGATTAACATTACTGTCATATGCATAAAACAGATCTCATTGGAAAGACCATCCATAATGAGTTAAAACATAGGATTTTTTACACGTAGGAAATTTGAGGAATATCTTTCACAACTAGGACCGAAATAACACTGCGCAAAACTGGAAAATTTTATCGAGCACGGAAAGCTGCTGAGGCATGTAGGAATTAGCGTCAGCGAACAGAAGTTAGCACCAAATATTTGACTGTAGCGCCAGACGACAGCTCTGTCGCCAGACGCTAAAGCAAAAAGTTGGCGCCAACCTCTGTTTGCTGGCGTCAAATTCTTCCAATACCGAACCAGAAATATGCGTTTTAATTTCGACCAGTTTTTAGCATTGTTCGCTCGATCCTACTTCCTGATTGAGTTTTTCTCACTATCTGAAACCCATATGTGTTCTACATATGGACATAACCCTCTGGGAATTCATGCTCCATCTACCTAATTGAACGCTCTGAGCAACAAAGGGTACATCCGAGAATGTTGAATTCACCAAACCATGGAAGCGAGTTTTTTCTAAAACTCGCGGTGTCCCATCCACTCGCGTCAACCCTTCACGGTTAGGCTTCCGTGCAGTGCATCCGGACAATTAACCATGGACCCTCTATTGACTAACCCATATCCCGAACTTTAGAGAACTAGAGCCATTGTTAGGTTGCAAACTCATTGCATCATATTGTGCCTACTTGACTAATTATGCATTATTTGTTATGCATATGGCATATGTTTTTCCTAACCGTTTGTTTGACTTGTGCTAAGATTAAATAAATTAACGACTAAAATAACTTTGCCTAATTAATTAATTAATTAATTAATTAATTCGAGTAAATAAAGTCTAACATTTTAACCAGAATTGACCTAGTACGACTTTAGGCATACCCCTGTTGGTTAATAATACCGAAAACAGTTTCTGATAGAAGCTCCAGCAATGGCGCCGAAGTTTGAACTGTAGCGCCACTCTGTGGAGTGTGGCGCCTGGCGACAGTTCTGTCGTCTGGCACTACACTGCAAAGAGAGGCGCCAGTCCTGTCGTTTTGACGGCAGTTTAGATCATTGATCAAGTCATCACTTTGTGTCTAATTAACCAGTTTGCTAAATAATTCGGTTAAATTTTACTGTTAATAATACCTTGTTAAGTCATTAATTAAGTCTAGGCACCAAGTCCCATGGTCTTACAAAAAAGTCCAAGTATGTCACTTACACTCAATGCACACACCAATACACATACTTTGACCATGTCTAAGAAAGTCTTGTATGCGCATTTTTTCCGTCATTTTTTTTAGGGGGGTAAGTCGGATATTAATCCTCCAATTTAAATACTATACTTGGTTCCTAAAAATATATACCTTATTTTTGCCAAAATATGCACCTACTTTTTTTTTTGTCCTCTTTAAAACCGTAAAGTCAAGGTCGATTTGAGTCAAGTAATTAAAACACAAATGGTTTAAACTACAGCGCATGGTCAAGAAAGGAAGGGCGGTTAATCAAAGACAATATTTTCGTACAAGTTCAAATTTTTGACAAACCCATTCCTCGTAAGAGGAAAGCTAGGACAGTAATGGCAACGCAAGAAGAAGTCAATGAGCTCAGGAACCAACTGGTTACCGTGACTGAGGCACTAAAGATCCTAACCTTTAAGATCGATGATCCCGTGAAACAACAACAGATGGACCTCATGCAAGAGAGTCTAAGCAAGCTATCTAGCGACTATAAGTTTCAAATGATTAGTTCACAAGGGGTCTCGGTGGACAAAGATCTTCTTCCGCAGAAGTTCAATGCCAACGACATCCCGAAATTCAAGGCAACTGATAACCCTTATTTTCATTTAAGAGTCTTCCAAACAATAATGAGTATTAAGGGTATCGACAAGTAGGTGTTCCCCTCTCTGTTGTCACTATCTCTCGAGACCGTTTGCCAGCAATGGTTCTTTTCTCTCGAGAAAGAAAAAACCTCCACCTGGGAGTCCATAGCAAACGCTTTCGTTGATAGATACAAATGCAACATTCAAGTTGAGACTGACCATAGGGAACTTGAAATACTCAAGCAGAAGGAGAATGAAGGCTTCACCTCCTTCTTTAACAAATGGAGAGAAACCTCAGCTAAGATGATTGAGGTGCCAAGTGAAAAAAAGTCTGTAAGGTTATTCATCAAAAACCTTCAAGAAAAATACTCCAAGCATCTCAAATATCAGAATAATCTCCATACCTTCAAGGCCGTCTACGACATTGGAATCAATATTGAAGACGACCTGGCTAAGTTGAAAGCTGCCAACAATAACTCCAACAGTGGCTGGAAAGGAAAGAAGAACGACAATCCTTCTTCTTCCAAAACCACCCACTCAAACAATGTTAGCACTTTTAACCTAAGTGAAGTCCTTGGTATGAATAATCAAGGACAAAAGAAATCATTTAGGAGGAACTTTACTCCTATTGGCATGAGTTATGACACTGCATTTGACTGATTAAATGCAAAAGGTCTTATAACTCCTATTGGACCATTTGGGGACCCACCAGTCGAAAAGAGGTCGGCTAACTGGAACCCCAATGCACATTGCAAGTATCACCAAGGTAGGGGCCATTTCACCGAGAACTATTGGAAGCTTAAAGAAGCTATCCAAGACTTAATCGACAACAACAAGCTGCCATTGCCCCCTGCCAGTAAGAAGCCAAGTATCGATAATGCGCCTCTCGCCCATTCCTTGGCTATCTCTGATGAGGAAAACGAGGTTGACCCCTCGTCTCTCATCAAACTTGTTAAAGAAATCGATGCCATCGAAGAAGAGGAGGAGATCTTTTTCGACGCCATGGATAACCTTCCGGAATTAGCAAGTAAAGAGGACATACAATCGCTTACACTGTCTATGATTGAAGGATCGCACTTGCTACGTGAAAATCTCAAGGCTATAAAGGAACTTCAGAAGAAATATGACGAGGTTCCACTCCCGAAAAATGAACCTAAGAGACAGTTCACACCCATGGGAACGACTTACGAGGCGAAACGTTTTACTTTACAAGTCACCGAAAAACCCAAGAAGAGTAATAGACTCTACACTCCAATTGGGATCCCATATATACAAATGTTCGAAATTCTCTCCGAGAGTAGCGAGATCAAACCTCTCAAACCGAGACCATTTGAATCGTTGAAAAGGACAGATAGATATTACTGTCATTATCATCAATCAGGGGGTCACACTATCAAAAACTGTTTTAAATTCAAGTATTTAATTCAAAAAATGATTGATGAAAAGAAGCTAGTCCAAGTTCCACAAGAAGAGGATGCAAGTATTAATGGAGTTTGGGACAGTGACGAAAAAGACGTCTACTTAAAAGACATGGTAGGACCTCCACCTTCGGTATCATATGCCATGGATGACTTTTGGGTTGAAGAAGATTCATCAATAGACGTTCTCACAAGATCCGGGAGAATGCAACCTCTTATTTCAACACAACCCATGCCAACCACACAGCAAGTTCCAATACCTATCATTGAAGATAATGATATCGTCAAACAGTTTAAGAACACAAAAGTTGAAATGAACGTATGAAAACTTCTGGCGACATCTCGAGAACATAGGTTGGCTGTAATGAATGCCTTGGACAAAATAGGGATAGATTCTGACTCCAATCCTGAGGGGTTAGCTAACTTCCTCACGAGTGATCTACCTAGTCCCATCAATTTGATCACCTTTTCCGACAAGGATTTACCCCCAAAAGGTGACAAACACTATAAGGCATTAAACCTCATAGTAGTTTGCAAGAGAATGAACGTCCCTATGACTCTTGTAGAAAATGGATCAGCCATTAACGTCTGTCCACTTAGAACTGCGAGGATGCAAGGCATAAGGGATGAAGACTTAACCCCGTCAACACAAGGAATAAGAGCCTACAACAACACTCGTCGTCAAGCTCTTGGTAAAATTACCATGAATGTAACGGCGGGAGCAATAGAACATGCTACTACTTTCCAAGTAGTAGACATTAAAGCTTCATTTAATCTACTGTTGGGACGCCCTTGGCTTCATGACCTAAAGGTCGTCCCCTCATCTCTCCACCAACAAGTAAAAGCCATAGTTGGGGGAATTCCTATCACCATCGATGCTTCACCTATGAGAATCAAGTCTATAGAAAATCCAATAATTAACGTGGAGCACGATGAGGATGATGAAGATTTATAGGGCTTTAACGAAGAGGTCTCCTTAATCCAGGAGGATGAAAGGACCCCTCTCTGCCACGACCCCCATTCTAACATGATCGTGAATGCTATTCTGAAGAAACAAGGACATTTTCCTGGGATGACCCTAGGAAAGAAGAAAGGAATAGCAAAACCGCTGGAGTCACCTGGCCTCCCTAAATTAGATACTTTCGGACTTGGTTTCGAACCGACTCAGAAAGATTTTAAGCGAGCCTAGGAAAAAGCGAAGGCACGTAGGGACGCTCGCATTCAAAAGAAAGCAATCCCAATGGATCAGTACCCTCTTACCCTCAATGGTCAATTCATAAAAGGAGAGGACTATCCATGCTACGAATTTCCCGAACCATTTGTCGTAAACGGCATAAGGCAACCGGGATTTGAAATTTTCTTGGATTGCTATTTCACAGATGAAATCCCAACTCCTGTCCATAAGGAGAAAGCACCCCCATGCTTTGACTTTAACGTCATGGGATTATTATTTGGGCAAGAAAAGAATGAGCCAACATACAAAGTGGATGACTCCTCGCTCATCCAAACAGTCCTACAAAGTGAAAACTTCGATCCCTCGAAGCTAATCACTCCAGCGGAAGGATCACTATAAGGGTGGCGCAAAACCGTCAAAGTGACTACTCCAAGTGGAAGAAAGATCTCTATCACAACAGGGCAAGGACCAATGTTCGAAGAGTCATCTGAGTCAGAGTCAGAGTCAGAGTCTCTCCCTATAGAGTCATCTAGGTCTTTAGTAGTAGCACCTTCCCCTTCTTTCTCTTCTCCTAGAATAGTTAGTGATCAAGTCCGTGAGGACATATCACTCTTTGATGTAATGATCTCAGAGTATAATAATATAATTTCTTCTCCTTACTTCTTGTGTTCATCTTTAACCCAAGATGACGAGCATTGCTTAACTAACAATGAAAAAGACAAAGAACTTATTAAAGCAATGGAAACACTTGAAAAGAAAACTAACAATGACGAGCATTGCTTAACTGAGACGGTTGATATCTCAAATAATTAAACTAATAAAAGAGAAGTTAAAATCAGACTAACACTTAATGAACAAGAAAGAACCGATTTAATTAACTTACTTAAAGAATCCATCGATGTATTTGCTTGGTCATACGAAGATATGCCAGCCATTAATAGAGAAATAGTTCAACACACTATACCACTAATTCCGGGAATGAAACCTGTAAACAAAATTTACGTCGAATGAAACCCGACATAGCTCTTAAAATAAAAGAAGAAGTTCAAAAACAAAATAATTGCAGGTTTCATCAAGGTATCAAAATACCCCGAATGGGTCGCCAACGTCGTCCCAGTTCCAAAAAAAATGGAAGGGAAAGAATGTGTGTCGACTATCGAGATCTAAATAAGGCAAGTCCAAAGGAAGACTTCCCTTTACCACACATCAATATTCTGGTGGATAACACAGCAAATCATGCACTTCTCTCATTCATGGACGGATACGCAGGTTATAATCAGATTCTCATGGCAGAAGAAGACATGGAGAAAACAACCTTCACAACACCATGGGGCACTTACTGCTACACGGTAATGCCATTCGGGTTGAAAAACGCGGGTGCCACTTACCAACGTGCAGCGACTGCCTTACTCCATGACATGATGCATAAAGAAGTCGAAGTATATGTGGACGACATGATTGTAAAATCAAAAGACCGCCCAGGCCATAAAGTAGCCTTAAGAAATTTTTTCGAAAGGCTAAGAAAATATAATATGAGGTTGAACCCATCTAAGTGTGCTTTTGGAGTCACCTCAGGCAAGCTTTTGGGTTATGTCATAAGCTCTAGAGGAATAGAGATAGACCCAACCAAGATCAAAGCAATCATGTCAATGCCACCGCCCAAAACCGAGAAGCAGATTCGAGGATTCATTGGCCGGTTGCAATACATAAGTAGGTTCATATCAAAATTGACAACGATATGCGAACCAATCTTTAAAAATCTTAAGAAAAATGTACCGGTAATATGGGATGACGAGTGTCAAAAAACCTTTGAAAAGATCAAAGCCTATCTCGCAAATCCTCCCGTATTGGGACCAGCACTTTCGGGAATACCTCTTAGGTTGTATTTAACAGTTACCAAAGAGACAATGGGAGCTATGCTAGCACAACAAGTAGAAGGCAAAGAAAATGCGATCTACTATCTAAGCAAGAAAATGCTCGAATATGAAGCACGTTATACACCACTTGAGAAATTGTGCCTCGCCTTGGTGTGGGCCATAACCAAGTTAAGACATTACATGCTAGTGCATACAGTCTTTGTAGTCTCCCGGTTAGATCCACTCAAGTATCTATTCGAGAAATCTACACTCAATGGACGCATATCGAGATGGATAGTCAATTTAGCCCAGTTTGATGTAAGGTTTATGCCGCAAAAAGCTATCAAAGGATCTGTGGTGTCAGACTTTCTAGCGGACTTTCCAATAGAAGACTTGACGCCAATACAAGACAATGAGTTTCCAGATGAAGACTTAATGGTCACTGAAGATGATACTTGGACCTTATACTTTGACGGAGCCTCAAAGCAAAAGGGATGTGGCGTTGGAGTATTACTAGTATCACCTAAAGAAGAGCATGTTCCAATCTCCATAAAGCTTGATTTTGACGTTACCAACAACGCTGCCGAATACGAAGCATGCATGGTAGGCCTTGAAACAGCTTTGGCATTGGGAGTAAAAAAGTTACGGATGTTCGGAGACTCTTCATTAATCATCAATCAAATATCCAAAAGGTGGAAAGTAAGGAGCTAAAGTCTAGCCCCTTACCAAACCTATCTGGAAACTCTTACTAATCAGTTAGAAAAGGTAGAATACACATATCTACCTAGAGAAGAAAATCAATTTGCTGATGCCTTGGCAAGACTAGCCTCGATGGTTAGGAATCCCACGGAAATCGAGCAAATGCCTCTAACTATAGAAAAAGGCACAAACCAGCATATATTCAGGCTGTAGAAGATGATGAAGTAATCCAAGACGAAGAAGAAGAAGAAGAAGAAGAAGAAGAAGAAGAAGAAGAAGAAGAAGAAGAACCGTGGTATACGGATATACTCAATTATGTCACCAAAGGAGAATATCCTCCCCATGCTGACAAAAGAGCAAAACGAGCATTAAGACTCTTGGCTTCCCAATACGTACTCATAGACAACGAGCTACATAAAAGGGTACCTAAGGGTCGAGCTCTCTTATATATGTGTAGGAAAAAAGGATGCCCAAAGAGCAATGAGGATAGTCCACGAAGGAATTTGCGGAACTAACATAAATGGCAAAATGTTAGTCCAAAAGATAATGCGAGAAGGATATTATTGGACTACAATGAATAGGGATTGCCATCAATACGTTAAAAGATGCCCTAAATGCCAAATTTATGCCAATTTACAACACGTTCCTCCATCCTTGCTCTATACCTACACATCGACATGGTCGTTCTCTACATGGGGAATTGACATCATCGGCAAAATCACTCCCACAGGAACAGGAGGCCACGAATATATCCTAGTGGCAATTGATTACTTCACAAAGTGGGTCGAAGCACAATCATACGCTAAACTCACTGCAAAACATGTAACACTCTTCATCGAGAGAAATATTATTTGTCGATGCGGAGTCCCACATGAAATGATAAGTGACTATGGAACTCACTTTCAAGCCGAATGTGAAGAATTGCTACAAAAATATGGCATTCAACATCATCATTCTTCCCCTTATAGGCCTCAAGCAAACGGAGTAGTCGAGGCAGCTAATAAAAATCTAAAGACTATCATCGAGAAAATGACGGAAAATTACAAGGATTGGCCTGACAAACTTCACTTCGCATTGTGGGGTTATCGTACGTCAATTCACACATCAACAGGAAATACGCCATTTTCCTTGGTTTATGGAATGGACGCCGTACACCCTGTCACGAAAAGGATTCTAGCGCCAGCCGATGAACGTTAGTGCCAGACGACGGCATCTGTTGCCTGACGCCAGACTGCCGCACCCGGCGCCAGTCGCAAAATTGTGGCGCCAATTTACAGTTAAATGTCTGGGAATATTTCGATGTTTTTCGGGAAATTTTCGACTTCCGTACTCGAAAAAATTTCTGGAAAAATTAATTCTTCGGTTTTCATTGCTTTAATAAAATAAATTTAAAGTAAATAATTTAATTAAAAAGCTGGAATATCATTAATAAAATAAATTACATTATTGATGGAATTTAAGGCTAAAATAAATTAACTTTAAATTTAAAAATTAAGTCTAATAATTGAAAATTAAGCAATGCTCTTAATCTTCTTTCTCTTTCTTAGCCCTTTTCCAATTCTTGTCTGCTTCTTCTTCCCCATCCATAACCTTAGCTAGTAGGCATCCTCTAGAGGACCTACATTCAATCTTACAGTAAATAGTTTCCCCCTCAGCTAGGACTCCATGCTTCTTTTCTACCCAAGCTTTCTTTTCTGTGGTGTCAGCTTTCCTTTTTCCTTTATCTCTCGCAGTACTCTTCTTCTTAGGCATTGTAGGTGTTTTGAACTCAATTATTTCACCTAAGCGTTCCTTAACAGGAATCACCTTGTCACCTAGACGGCTCTTCACATCAGTTTTACTCTGATTTTTCTTCATGTCCTTTGAGGGTTTCTTCAAAAGCCACTTTTTCACATCATTGGGCAAAGAAGGAGGAACCTTTTGGGTAATTACTTCCCATAAAGGTCTGGAACTCCAATAAGCATCAAATTTGTCTACATCCTAGGAGACAGGGAACTCGTAGGGACGACGAAGATTACCGAAAGGAATGGTCTGAAGTAAGTTGTATTGTCTTTTTACCCTGCAGGGATAATAAAAAGTCATACGGGACAAGCTTGGAAGGCGGCAGAAAGGTTGCTTGTTGACACCAATCATCTTTTCTATTTTCCACCAAGGGATGACCCACTTGATAATAAAATTACAAGACTCGAAGACCTTCTTCCATTCATGGCGCCCCATCTTAGAGAAGCGTTTCTTCCTCCTCACGAAGCAATTTGGAGTATACTTCTTAATGTTGTCCGGAGGGCTAATTAATTCCAGTCTTTCCATTAGCCACATCTGTAAAAATTGCAATGCAAATAAATTATTATTACTATACAAAAATATATTTTTGATTTCTGTAATTAATAATATTATTTTTCTACCTGTAATAAAATTGAAGAGCCCCGAAAAGGTGCTTTTGGATTTTTCTTTAATTCATTAAGACTAAGCATAGTCTCTCCAACTAGTAAAGGCATTGGATTTCTCCCATACTCAATTTGTTCTAAAACAGTGGATATAATTGATTGACCCTCATTATTTTTACCACTAGTAAGAAAAAATTGATTGCAAAACAGGAAAGCCCTTCTTCTATAAACATGGAAACATTCAGAATACGGTCTATCAAAATAATGGCAAGAAAATTCTTTCAAATTTACTATGTTACCATCTACTATTTTTGATAGATCTTTGTCTTTTAAATTGAAGAACCGTTCAAAATCCTTATAATAATATTCATTTATTCTAGGGATTACTACAAGATCTAGTGCATGGAAGCCTAAAATAGCACCAAATTCTTCCGGCAAAGGGCTAATTTCATCCTATTCTAAAGCAAGGAGTATCTACATCCCAATATTCTAGAGCGGTATGAATAAAATTTGAATCAAGATCTACCCCTTTGACACCATAAATACCCCCCAAGTGAAACACATCTAACTCTTTTCTCTCTTTGGCATTAAGAGACCGACACCATTCATGGGTGTAGTTGGTAAAACTTTTGGAGACTAGAGACATGATGTTATTTTTCTAAAAGTCAAGAAATATTTTATCTGCTGAAATTATGAAGAAAATCGGCTGGGCAGGGGGCTATTTATGCACAGAATCGGAGCAGTTTTAATCCAGGAAGGATTTGGAGTCAACGCTCATTAGCGCCAGACGCCAATATTGGCGCCTGGCGCCAAACGCTAAGTGTAGCGCCTAGCGCTACACCAAAACGCGTGGCGCCAGCTGGCGCTAATATGTCTCATCGTACGCGCTTTCTAAAAAACCGCGTTTTTGACTTGATTCGAGTCTGCTAATGACTTTACAGTTTCCTTATCTTTTTCTAAAAATTCATTTATTCCTCCCTCTTAATTAATATAGCTATTATATTAATTATATTTTTTTCTGATTTTATTTAGACTAACTTCCAAGTTTTTATAAATCCAATATTTTATTTGACTTTTCCTTTTTCATTTTTTTCTTTTTGGGGGAGAAAGTCAGATACCCTCCATCAATAATAAAAATGACGGAATTTTTGCGCAAAATTATTTTTCACATTTCCTTGCACACACAAACATGCACATAACAATAATAAAAAATGAAAAAATGATAAATAAATAATAAACTCATAATAGTATGTATATACAAACATGTCTAAGTAATGAGTCTAATAAAAGGCAAAGTTCTATACAAAGTCAAAATAAAATAATAAAACGCACAGGAACAAACTACGGCGCCGGGGGACGTACACCCATCATCTCATAAAACTGCGCCGTACGAGGAGTAACCTCTCCACCAGCTCCAGTGGCAGCTCCAGTTTCCTCGAGGGGAGGAAATCTCAACACGAGATCCGTCCACCTAAGATCAACCTGAGGTTGAGGCTGCGGAGGCTGCTGCGATGAAGAGCCGACCTTGTACATCCCACCACCTCTAAGAGCCGAGGTAGCCTCTCCCTGGCCTACCGGCGCAGCATGTGCACCCTCAGATGAAGAACCTGAGCCCTCTACCACCTCGGTACGAGAAGCATCAGAACGACCACCCCGACCTCCCGAACAAGTGCGGCGACGTCTCGAGCTAGACCTCGCCGGATCCCTCCGCACCTCAGGTCTCGTACGGGTACGAGAAGGAATGGGTTGACCCTGCAAAAGAAACTAAGATCAGAAACATGCAAAATAGAAGCGGTAATACAAAAACATAAGAAGGGAAGACTACCTCCTGAACGGCATCGTCTCGATGGCAGGTAGCCACGTTCCTCATCCGAACGAGCTGGCTACGGAAGGCATCTATGCATCGTGCCATCGCCGAAACCACCTCGCGTGAGAACTGTCAAAGAAATAAGTTAGTAAACATGCATAACATATACGGACAAAAAGTTGTAAATAAACAAGCTTACCTGAGTCTGGTGACGAGGAATCGACCGCTCCACAAAGCGCTCGCCCTCAGGAGCCGGAGGAATCAACTCCTCAATCGGCCCATATGTCCCCTGATAATGGATAGACATACGGGGTGGCACAAACTCAGCAGGATCATCCTGACAAGGCAAAACAAAATCAGTAAAGCATCACTCGGGGGCTACTTAACGGAAGGTAAAAGTTGAAAATCATACCGCCACATCCTCAGCAGGTACAGGAACTGGAGCTAACAACGGCAGTAGCTCCTCCCCATAGCATCGCCCAGGGATCGTGTAAGATTGCCAAGGGGTACCGACTCCCTCTGACATGCTCACCAACCTCGCGGTGTTAAACATGTGACGTGGTGGAGGAGCAGGAACGACAAAGGTATCCGAGGAATGTTGAATGGAAACCCTCTCTCCAAGATACGCGGCCGCTCCTTAGGTCCCCAAGAAATAGCGACGCTCAGCAGAATACTGCGCGGCTAACCCAGGAACTGCCAAGTCGACCCACGGTCGGTACAGCACCTCAGGCTCCTGCAAAGAGTGTCTATCAGGCAAGAATCTAGCTAAGGCATCACAAAATGTCAAATAAGAAATGAATCATACCGAGATGATCCAATCTCGGACATAGGCAGTGGACATCCCCACACGGCGGCTGCCCTAGGAAGCACTAACTGGAAGCTTGCGCGGTGACGGTCTCGCCGGCACGGCTGAGGGGAAGTACTCGTAGAACCAGATCTACAAGAGGCAAAAGTTATCAGCGAGTGCTCACTAAAATGTAGAGCTAAACTTTATAGGGAATAAAGGATACCTCTACGACCCTCCAAAAGCCGGATAAAGCAATGTTTCCCGCGAAGGACCGGTGCCGACATGAGTCCCGCAACGCTCGGATGAAATCAGCATAGGCCAAGCTGGCCCAGTCATAAGTCCCAATCCGGTGTAGATCACGGACGGCAGGAAGGTAGTAAAGCAGCGCCCTACTACCCTTGTTAGGGGAGAATGTCCCTGACAGTAAGATAAGTGCAAAGATGCACACCCGCTGCTCTCGGGTAGTTGCACCATCGTCAAAAGCCGCTGCTAGAGTCGAGCGGCGAATCCCCCTAGCACTAAACTGAGTCGACTCTACCTTAGCTCGATCCCGAATAACAATCGGACCCAACAGCTCCTCGACCTCAGGATAAAAGACGTCAATCCCAATATTGAACGGCAGTGCCACGGAGCTGAACTCCAATCCCGTAATGAGACTGAAGTCGGTAGGAGTGACCATTATCTCACCCCAGGGGAAGTGGAAAGTGTTGGTGGTGTCCCAAAAGAACTCCACCAGAGCACGGACTACATGGTGACCCCCGCTAGAAGCAATCATGGCCTCAGAGGTCTCGAACAGTGTCGTAAGCCCGCAAGACTCCCATAGAATTCTCGTCTGATCGTCTCTGGCGATGTACATCTTGTACAGATCGCCCAAACCGTCACAACCAGAACCATGACAGTGTGTCCTCCCAACTGTGTTGCCCCGTCTCACCCTCTCAGAGATAGGGTGGACGGGAGAAAAGTACAAGATCCGCTCATCCCACTCAGGGAGTCGGCTGAGCGAAGTGGACGGTTCAGCATCGTCCTCTATAGGCTCATGTTCCCGTCGAACGTCTCGGGACCGTGAACCAGAGCCTCGCTGTCTAGCCATGCTACATTGTGCAAAATCTTTACTAATTAAGGTTCTATAATATCTAAGGTTCGCCTAGCCGCATGATACTATGTTCGCAAAAAGAGAGTACGTAGTACTAAAACAGAGCACAAATTCAAATTGAGCATACACGGCATTTTTCAAGCAATCAAACAATTTCTTGCAATACTATAGTAATTATTGTGACAAATTGGACAAGAGTTGCTAGCAAAAACATCAAGAACAAGCCACATTGTTTTCCCGACCTTAAGAGGTTCAACAATGGTGATTTGTTCATTTCTTCACCAAATTGAGTTAAACAAGTCTCAAATTACTCCCAAGGCAATATATAAACATAATCAAGCAATTTCATGGCATAAAATTTGATAAAAAAAAAAAGAGAATTAAGCAATTCTAGATTCGAATTTTCAAGAAATTCGTGAACAAATACATGAAAAATTCATTAAAACCGGCGTGAGTTTGGAGGAAACTTACATAGATCGGGAAAATGGATGGAATAAGCTTTGATTTGCAACAAATTTGAGCGAATTTGGTTGAGAAACGAGCAAGAACGAATCAAATGAAGTTCTGAGAATTCTCGAGCAAGAAACACGAACAACAGCAGTAGAAATGAAGAAGAGAAGGGTATTTAAGGAAAACCCAACTCTAGCGTCAAGCGTCAGACCTTGGCGTCAGTCGATAAGCTTTGCGCTAGCTCCAGCGACTAGCGCTAAAGCTAGATAAGTGGCGTTGATGTTATTTCAGCGGCGCCAGAACATCCAGCTACTCAGTACGGTTGTTCCAACCTTATGCAGTATATTTTTGGGTTCCTTGGTGCGCCAGTTATCCCCTCTAAGCAATTTGACACGATTTTAGTGATAGGCTTGATTACATAAAGTGATCGACCTGATGAAAGATCGTCTCACTTAGCTTAAAGCGCCTAAGCATTGGCTCATCGCAAAAGGCACCGACATACTAGTTCATAATTCAACAAAAGGCACCGACACACAGGTTCACAAGCAGCAAAGCGCCGACGTACAGGCACAGCGGAAGCAAAGTTCAAGCGAGCTTTTAAAGATCGACAAGCGTGGGTCTTTGGTAATTTTCCTTGGAATATTATCGCAATGAATGAGGATAGCTTCAAGCAAGGATATCTTCGGCAGCATTCCCTAGCTTGCGGAGAGTTGTCACAAACAATTGAAGGTGATTTCAAGCTGTAGGGAATAATTCAAGCGGTAATCCCTAACTTGAACCCCACTGTGATCATACACTAAAGTACGGTGGCGTCCAAAAGGGAAGAAGATAGAGCAAAAGAGTCACCAACAAGTTTTTTAGGAACTTGTAAACCGTTCACGAAGTGAAGGTTACACCCCTTAACGATCCAAGAGATCGTCAACTCCATAAGGTCTAGAACCAAATAAGGGTTCGGGGATGAAGGTGCAAACCCAACCTAAAAGAGATTGAACCTGCCCTAATAATAGGCCTCTACTTTATTCTGATCGTATTCATGTGCGCTTTCTGACTAACATGCAATCAATAGGATTACCCTAAACCTGTTTATCTATGTTGGTTGAATTTAATGCACAAATAAACTATTATTGGGGATCATTTGAAATTATAATCAAATTAACCCTAACAAGATTATTAAATATCTTATTAAGCGTGATTACAAGTACCAAATTCCCTTTAAACATGCAATTAAAAGGTGATCAAGCAATAAATATAAATAATCAAGCAACATAATAAATAATAAAAAAATAATAATTATATTCATCACAAATATAATTAAGAATAATCATCATGATAACACCCATATTAATCATAATAATAATTATTATAGCGATTACAAAATTATAATCATAATAAAATAATCATCATCAAAATAATAATAATCATAAATTATAACAATTATAATCATAATCATGTTCATGTTAATATTAAAGCATAATAAAAATAGCAAGATCCTAGGCATGATACTAACAAGATTAATAACAAACCCTAGCATGTCACTAAGCAATAAAAATCAAATCTTTAACCCTAACATGATACTAACAATCATAAATATTAGGAAGAACATAGGAAGCATCGCAGGAATCATAATAAGCATATTTGATATTATAACCTTTTCCCTAAACATGATACTAGGAATATCATAATAACAATTTAAACATGATTTCTACATCATAATATCAATTAAAACCATTAAAGCACTTATTTTGATGCTTCGTACCTCTTTCTAATAACAAAATACACACGTTAGTAACTTCAAGGAAAATAATAATCAAAACAATTAAATTAAATAATTGAAAGAGAGATTTGGGACCAAACCCTCAGAAATTAAACCTTTCACGACTAGAGCGAAGGAAACTTCGAATATGGCTAGGTGTTTCTAAGTCTAATGAATGCGGAATTTTGTATTTGAGAAAAGGCTAGTTTAGAAAAAGAGAGAGATAGAGAATAATCAAGAAAATCTTGATGAGAGTTGGTGAATAATTAAGGGAGAATTAAAGAATTAATGATTGCGAATGAAAACTGAATGTAGGTGAGAATTCGTGAATGAAAACGGAGTTTTTAATACGTTATTTATAGAGAAATCAGCCAAAAAGATAAAATATCAAAACAGAACCCTTGGCGCACGTAAAACAGAGTTGGCGCACGCAAAACAGAGTTGGCGCCAGCACCAGCTAATTGGCGCCAGGTGCCAATGGCTAGCACCAGGCGCCAATGGCTGGCGCTAGGCGCCAAGGCTGTTTCCAGACGCCAATGCCTGGAGTCAGGCGCCAGGCCTGTTTTTGACGTGTTTTTGTTTTTATCATATCTTTTGATACAAAAGTCCAAAAAAGGCTTATAATATGTCGTTGGAAATCTCTTAAAGTCTACTTTCCAACCCAATTAGAATCAGATTAAAATATTTTGTAGATAAAAAGATATGGCCAAAATAGTGGAAGGGTGTCAGTTTTGGATAAAGTTTCATGTCTCATTTATATCTTTTTCGTTATAACTCGGATTTAATATTATAATATATCATTGGAAAGATAATTTCAAGATCTATCCAACCATATAAAATTTGGATAAATATTATGAGGCACGAAAATAAAATCTGAATATATTCCACTTCGTACAAAACAAGGATTCTTAAAAGGAGTAGTTTTATTCAATTTCAAACTCTTTAAAACATAATTATCAATCCTAACTCCATTAGGATTTAAAAGAACCTCCTAGAGTATTCTAAAAGACTATAATCAATCCTAATAGATTTAGGAATGATAATTAATAATAGGCCCTCCTCTAGATCATTGGGCCGCATATAAAAACCAAATCAGGCCCAGTTTAGTAAATTGGCCATAACTTCCTCAATATTCGTCGGAATTGGGCTTATAATATATCGTTGGAAAGGTATTTTCAAACCCCATCCAACTACACCATTATTGGGTCCATATCATGGACCAACCAAATTGGATTGGCTGTTTTCTTAAAATAAGTTTTCAAAAATAGAGAGAAGAGAAAAGAAATTAAAGCTATCCGCAACACTAGACTTTCCACACTTTTGCTTCATTCGATTATGGTTTGACGCGAAAGGTACTCATCACCGGGTTTGGTTTTGGGGAGACACAAATGGGTTTCTACACAAGCGAAGTTAATTTCGATCGTGTTCCCTAAGATGAGAAGATGGTCACAAAGCGGAAGAGGATCGTTTCAAGCGAAGCAATCTTCGATAGTGTTCCCTGGCTTGTGGAAGATTATCATGGCGGAATTGGAGGCAATTACAAGTGTAGTAGTCTTCAAGCAGGATGGCATTCTCTAGCTTGCAGGAGATCGTAAAAAAAACAAGAAAAACAGCAAATACAGCAGCAAATCGGTTACTTTCAGAGATGTGTGCTCGACGGTGCAAGATACGCGTTTCTTAACTCTTTTATCTGTTTAAACTAACGCTAGTTTGCAGGTATCGGCGTTACAAGAATGATTTAGGATCGCATAACGTTCTAAATCATTCTCCGTCCCTATCGATACTTTGACTTTTGTTTTCGAAACTTGCGTTTCTCCAAACTCAGTCAAAGTGGGGGCTTCTGTAGACACCCATTTGTGTCTCCCCAAAACCAAACCCAGTGATGAGTACCTTTCATGTAGAATCATAATCGAATGAAGTGAAAGTGTGGAAAGTTTAGTGTTGCGGATAGTTTTAATTTCTTTTCTCTTCTCTCTGTTTTTGAAAATCTATTTTAAGAAAACAGTCAATCCAGTTTGTTTGGTCCATGATATGGGTCCAATAGTAGTGTAGTTGGATAGGGCTTGAAAATAGCTTTCCAACGATATATTATAAGCCCAATTCCGATGAATATTGAGGAAGTTATGGCCAAATTACTGAATTGGGCCCGATTTGAGCCTTATATGCGGCCCAATGATCTAGAGGAGGGCCTAATATAGATTTATCATTCCTAATGCAATTAGGAATGATTTTAGTTTTCTAGATTCTTCTAGAAGGTTCTTTTCATTCCTAATTCAATTAGCATTGATAAATTGACTTTTGTTGACCTTTTAGAGTTTTAATCAGAATAAAAGAATGTTTTTGAGGAAAATACAATTTTATCCTCCTGTACGGAAATTTCTATCTTATTTTAGAAAACGCGTCAATATTTTAGTCAGCGCCAAACGCCAGCATTAGCGCCTGACGCTAAGCTTGGTGTCTGGCGCTAGCGTTAGCGCCTTGCGCTAATGTCAGCATCTGGCGCTAACCTCGCTTTACGCGTCAGAACTCTGTTTTGATTTTTTATCTTTTTGGCTGATTTTCTCTATAAATAGTTTCCTAAAAAATGCGTTTTCATTCACCAATTCTAACCAACTCTCATCAAGATTTTCTTGATTACTCTCTCTCTCTCTCTCTCTTTTCTAGACTAGCCTTTTCTCAAATACAAAATTCCGCATTCGTAAGACTTAGATACACCTAGCCATATTCGAAGTTGTCTTCGCCCTAGACGTGAAAGATTTTAATTTCTGAGGGTTTGGTCCCAAATCTCTCTTTCAATTATTTAATTTAATTCTTTGTTTATTATTTTCCTTGAAGTTACTAACGTGTGTATTTTGTTATTAGAAAGAGGTACGAGGCATCCAAGTAAGTACTTTAATGGTTTAATTGATATTATGATATAGAGATCATGCTTAAATTGTTATTTTGATTCCTAGTATCATGTCTAGGGTAACTTTAATATCAAGTATGATTAAAAGTATGATGCCTTTTATGTTCTTCCTAATATTTATGATTGTTAGTATCATGTTAGGGCTACATATTTGATCTTTATTGCTTAGTGACATGCTAGGGTTTGTTATTAATCTTGTTAGTATCATACCTAGGATCTTGCTATTATTATTATGCTTTAACATATTTATGATGAATATTATGATTATTATTATTATTATTATTATTATTATTATTATTATTATTATTATTATTATTATTATTATTATTATTATTATGTTGCTTGATATTTATTGTTATTGCTTGATCACGCCTTTTATGCATGTTTAAAGGGAATTAGTACTTGTAATCACGCTTAATAAGATAATTAATAATCTTGTTTAGGGTTAATATGATTATAATTCAAGTGATCGCCAATAATAGATTTATTTGTGCATTAATATTCAACCAACATAGATTAAACAGGTTTAGGGTTAATCCTATTGATTGCATGTTAGTCAGAAAGCGCACATGAATACGATTAGAATAAAGTAGAGGCCTATTATTAGGGCAGGTTCAATCTCTTTTAGGTTGGATTTGTACCTTCATCTCCGAACTACCAGTCATGGTTCAAGACCTATTGGAGTTGACGATCTCATGGATCGTTAAGGGGTGTAACCTTCACCTCGTGAACGGTTTACAAGTTCCTAAAAAAACTTGTTGGCGACTCTTTTGCTCTATCTTCTTTCCCTTTGGACTCCACCGTACTTTAGTGTATGATCACAGTGGGGTTCAAGCTAGGGATAACGCTTGAAATATTCCCTACAGTTTTTGGCGACTCCACTGGGGAGGATTTCTATTTCAATTCCTAAAATTTATTTTGGCAATTATTTAGAATGAGTGGATGAGACTCGAAAAGTTCTAAGTATTTCATGTGCGTAATTTTGATTAACATTATTGTTATATGCATAAAAAAGATCTCATTAGAAAGACCATCTGTAATGAGTTAAAACATAGGATTTTTTACACGTAGGAAATTTGAGGAATATCTTTCACAACTAGGACCGAAATAACACTGCGCGAAACTGGAAAATTTTATCGAGCATAGAAAGCTGCTGAGGCATGTAGGAATTAGCGTCAGTGAACAGAAGTTAGCGCCAAAATTTTGACTGTAGCGCCAGACGACAGCTCTGTCGCCAGGCGCTAAAGCCAAAAGTTGGTGCCAACCTCTGTTTGCTGGCGCCAAATTCTTCCAATATAATACCGAGCCAGAAATATGCGTTTTAATTTCGACCAGTTTTTAGCATTGTTCGCTCGATTAAAGGGGTTGGGAGATTCAATGAAGGTGGTTGGGAGATGGGTTAGTTTAAAGGGGTTGGGGTAACTTTGGTTGGAATAGTTAGGATAGTTAATTAAAACTAATTAATCAAGCAAATAAAATTAGGAGTACTAATATGATTGGTTAAAAAAAAGTAAGGGCATAAATGTCAATTTACAAGCTAAAAGTTACTAAATAAGGAAAGAAATAAATTTGTTGCGAGTAAATTGAACCACCCCAAAATGGAATTTGTTGCGACTAAGTTGAACCGGATGTAGTATTTAAGTTTCTTAATAACTGCGAAATCAACCCAAAAGGGTCGAAGTTTTAGGACGAGGGAGTACTTTTTTATTATTTTTTTCCCAAATGACACGTGTTTTAGTTTAATTAGTCAAAAACATTAAGGGAAAAAAACAAAAGAAATAGAAATTATCACCAGCCCGGCCCCCACCTCCCTACCGGAAATATCTAGACAAAAAATCCGGCGAAGGCGGAGGTGAACTTTCTGGCGGAATTGACGTCAACCTTGCTATTGCTAACATCCTCATCACAATAATAAGGAAATTTTGTGTAGAACTACCCTAAAGATAGGGTCATTTGTGAACAACTATCTATTTTTTTTTAATTTGTTTAGAACTACCCACAAGTTTGAAAATATTTGGGTAGCACTACCCATTAACATTTTTCGTCCAATTAAGACGTTATCGGAGCTCGGTTTTTTCACTTTTGTCACCCAATTAACTCTCCCAGTTTGTATAAAGGTTTTAATTTACCTTAATTAACCTAATTAAGGTTTTAATCATAATTTATTTTAGGATTCATGAGTGTAGTATTATTTGGGGATTATAATTTCTTAGGTTTAGGGGTTTAATTAAATTGGGGTTTTTGCTTATTTTAGCATTAATTGACCATTGTATTGAAAAAAGTAAAAAAATTGGGCCAAAATAACGTTTTAATGGGACGAAAAACGTTAGTGGGTAATGCTACCCAAACTTTTCTAAACTTGCGGATAGTTCTAAACAAATAAAAAATGGGTAGTTGTTTACAAATGACTCTATCTGATAGTTCTACACAAAATTTCCCAATAATAATTCTCATTATATCCCACGAAAAGCTTGTTCTGGTTAGACTCATTGGGATTTGGAGATTTTTTCAATTGTTGAATTAATTTGGATTTTTGTTTGATATTGATTTGATTTGATGTAATTGCAGTTTCAGTTGAACGAAAGAAGCTCATGTTTGTTGGAGTTCAGCTGGTGGTTTAGGAGGAAGCAGAGAACAAATAAGTCGACAACGGTCATCGCGGTGGAGGCTAAATCACTAATTTACTAGTGGTGGTGGAACTACAAACTTCGTCAAATGAGAAAACTAATTACTTCGTCATATGAAAATAACACATGAATGATATGATATGAACCCAATATTTAACTGAATTTAGTCAAACCGACCCAAAATTCAGCCAAACTTAAAAAAGATCTGAATCGGAATTGACCCAATACCTGAATTAACCTTATTATAATCAAACTGAACTTAACCGAATTGACATGAACCCAACCTAAAGTCATCCAACCAGAAATTAATCCGGTCAAACCCGATTTAAACCCAAATCGACCTAAAGTTTTCCCGACTTTAACCCAAAGCAGGTTAGAAGGATAATCTTGAGTCAAACATACCCAACGTGAACAAACCCAACCCGTTGTGAAGCAATCCAAACTCCATACGTTAGTATTCTCTGACTTAACTCATGTGAGTAAGTGAAAGTAGGCCAAACCTGGCAACTAACAGATTTATATGTTTACGTACAAATTTAGTTTTCCCCCATTTTATCTGACCCAACTCCTGCATTTATCCATGTAAATTGCACGTGACCTGACCCCTTTCTCATTTCCATCTACACAATCCAACTGCAAAATATTAATCACCGATACCAAATACCTTACCTCCCCAACAAACCTATAATTGGACCTCAATCACTCTACTCATCACTCTTACATTTGCAAAAAACCAACAAAATGAAACAACTATCTTCTTCAAACTTGTTCAAGCTCCTCCTATGTTCTTCTCTTGTTTTCCTCGCCTTTCTCGTCACACATTCACATGGTCTCTCCCTCCCTCCTTGCTCATTCGAGTAAACGTGTCGTGTTCGTGTCTGCTTTTATGGTCAAAATACGTTATATACATTATATATATGATGTGAAATAATACAATTGGTCAATTTTCAATTTGTTATTTTAAATTCTGTTAGGTCAAGTTTGAGTTTCTCTCTGTAACTTTGAGTCGAGTTAAAACTAATTTAACTATCTTGATTTTATGTAACAGGTAAAGACGACACGATAAGTAGGTGCGAGAAAAACGTACCAAGTATCAAACAGACACAAGTAGGGAAAGGAAAGTATCAAGTCGATGTGAAGAACAACTGTGGAACGTGTCCGGTGATCGATGTTCATATCAAATGTGGCAATTTTTCACAAAATCAAGTTGATCCAAAGCTTTTTAAGGTGTTGAAGTTTGATGATTGTGTTGTTAATTATGGCATGCCATTGCTTCCACTTCAGATTATCTCTTTTTATTACTCTCATCCTACTAAATATCCCTTGCACCCCAACACTTGGTACTTTCAGTGTGAGTGATTGATCCGAAGACCGCGAATTTTATGATTATGTTGCTTTAATGTTTTTTAGATGATGAAATATTGAAATATGAGTGTATTATTGTAATTTGATTTATCAAATTGTAAGTTTATGCTGTTTCTGACATATTGAAGAATTGTATTATTAGTTACTAAGTAATTCAAAGCTCTAACCTATTATGTGACTCGGACTCGAATACCCATGTCCAACATGGGTATGTGTTCGACTGGATTATTTTGTGAAAACTAAAATGAATTGTCCAAGTATCATACCCATATTCGAGTTTCGAGAGTCTGACAAAGATACACAAGATAAAATGAAGAGTTCGAGTAACATAGACTCTATCGGCTTGTAATTTTGTCAACCGAGAAAACCTGTTGTCTAAATTAATTTGCTTTTGTTTACGTTGTTTTTATTATAATAATGCATTATTCGTAGGATGTTTTTACTGTGTCATTCTTCAAAAAATGACACCATAACATGATGGTGTGTCATGTTATGATTGGTCTATTTTTTATTTATTTTTAAAACCTAAATATACAATACTTGTATGTATAATTGTAAATACATGTATTTTTTAAAGAATACATAATTATAGCTTTTTAAAATCTTTTTTTTTTCTTATTAAAATCATTTTCGAAAATTAAATAATAATTAAAATTTAAGAAATAAAAAATTCATCATTGTTCATTATCGGTTTTCATTCATGATAGTATTTTTTTTTTTTTGAAGAATCATTCATGATACTCCCTCCGTTTTTAAATACTTGTTCCACTTTTCTTTTTCGGCCGTTTTTAAGTACTTGCTCCATTTCCTTTTTTGGAAAGCTTTTACAATATTTAATTCAATTCTCACACTTAGTGGACCCAACATAATACTCTCTCTCCTCCTATTCTTCCACTACTTTTGCTTTTTACAATTTTTTATTTTCTCAACTACCCCACTACCTCTATATTTTATTACTTTCTCCAATTTCTCCTAAAACTCAGCGCATGGAGAAATAGAGCAAGTATTTAAAAACGGATGGAGTAATAATTAACCACACTCATAATCTTGTATAATCTATTCGCAACGCATACCAAAATTCCGACCAAAATTCCGTCAAAAATCCCGTCATATTCGTTTACAAATTTTGTTTTAGGTTTTGATTGATAATTTTGATTAATGTAAAAATCACATTATTTGATGCTTTTGAGAATGAAAAAAACATTAGGAACTTGTTGTATTATGATGATATAAAATGCAGATCTTTCATTTTTTTTAAACGATGAATGGATAATGAGGGTTTGCTCTTTGATCCGAAATCTTGTTTTGCGATTTTTGTAATCTGTTTATGGTTAGGTAATCACCTGTATTTAGTTAGGTCATTACCTTAAAAAAGTTAGTTTTAATTTTGTAGTTGGAATCTACTTGTACGCTAATCTTATAATAAATATATATATATATATATATATATATATATATATATATATATATATATATATATATATATATATATATATTATGAAATTTTATCATATAATTTTAGCAAAAAATGTTTTTAGGATCATTATCTTATTAAATTTTGGAAAAAATATTTTTAAAATTTTTATCACGTAAAAAATATTTATGGGATAATTATCTTATTATATTTTAGGAAAAAAATATTTTTGAAATCTTGGGCATATAAATTAGTGGTTATAATATTGGGATATTCCTAATTAGCTTTTATTCACCTTTTTTTTCGTATTAGCTATATACAGAGTATTGTTCTTTATCAAATCCTATGTAATGACCAAAGATAGTTTAAGTCATTACCTAACCTTCAAACAAATTCTAGAAAACTTAATTACATTTATAAGATTAAACAGAGGTTGCGGTAGGTAAAAAAAATTCGACCCACTTCATCTTCTACAAATTTGATACTCTTTGTTCTTTGACAAAATTGCACAATTTGAGTCCACATAAATCATATTTTCAAACTATTTAAAGCGGAATTTGTCATTTGCAAATACTTATAAATGAGATTGTTATTGAGATTTTTTTACGAACAAAAACTTAAAATCAAAAGTTGCAAAAGGTAAATGCAAACACACAATTTATTTTCAAATTTTTATCACGATTTTAGCTGGGATTTGCGAATTTATCAACAACTAACATTGAATTTGGGAATAGGGGCTAATCTATGACATGATTGATGAACGGTGACGATCGAACACTGATGAACCATGATGATGAACGCATACCAACAAAGATCGAACAATGATGAACCATATGATCGAATGATGATGAACGATGATGATAGAACAATGATGAATGATGAAGGATGATGATCGAACAATAATGATGAACAATTTTATCACGATGATTTCTAATTATAATTATAAATTTGAAAATTAATTTATATTATAAAAATACATTTTTATAATTTATAATTATGCATTAAAAACATACATGTATTAAAAATAATACAAAAAATAATTCAATTTTAATACACTGTGGACATTAAAAATAATTCAAAATAAAAATAAAAATACAAAATATAAGCCGATTATATTTTACAAAAGAAGCAAAAATAGCATCGAGATTATTCAGTTGACTTCAAAATTTGGAAATATTTCAAGATTTTATAGTTGATCTTCTATAGATGAAAACAAAATAAAAATATTGGATGTCAGAAAATAAAGTATTTTTTTGCTGCCTTGTGAACTTTATGGTTCTGTCTTATTTTATATGATAATCCCTCCATTATTAAATACTAGTTTTATTTCTTTATGTGCGGAGTTTTTAAAAAAATTACAAAAAGCAATAAAATATAGAGATAATAGGGTTAGTGGAAGGTAAATAGGAGGAGAGAGAATTTAAAAGTAATAAAATTGGGCTCCATTAGTTGAGAAAAATAAATTAAATATTACTCCGTATAAAAGTTTCCAAATAAAGCAGGTATTTAAAGAGGACCGCAAACGGAAAGTGGAGCAAATATTTAACAACGACGTCAAACGAAAAGTTGAACAAGTATTTAAAAACGGATGGAGTAACAGAATATCAAAAAAAATTAAATAAAAACTAAATGTTTTTTTTTAAAAAAAAAGAAAGAAAAACACTAATGGTACTGCTGCTCGTCACATGGGGAGCAGACACAAACTATAATTCCAGCACCTTTCCAATGATGAACTTTGACCAAAAAAAAAAGGGGGGGTATTATAAACTATTTTTCTTATGGTTTTATCATAAAAATTTAATGGTGTTTTCAATTTATTTTAATTTTTTTTTATTAACAACTTTTATTTTTTTCCTGTCTCATAAAACTAGAATGTAGCCATGTACTCGTACTAATACACTATTTTCTTTTTAGGAATGAATGGATGGAGTCATGAAGAATAGTAGTCCCTCTTTCTCCCTCCATGTGATGGAGATTCGATTCCGCACAGAGTCACAGCCCCCCGTTCCCGTGATAGAATGGGACTCTCCTTGTAATTTACTCTTAAAAAAAGAAAAAAAAAAAAAAAAAAAAGTCAAAATATGATTTTTTTTTTTTTTTTTTTTTTTTTTTTGGGAAGAATAACAATCTTCATAAAATGCATAGATTTTGAAAGGTTGTAAAAAGTGGTTAAAATGATTATTTACCTTCAATTCCCACTTTGTTGAGCTATAATTTTAATCATAACTCTTTTCCATGCAGAAGTTATGGCAAATTCCAACTTACATTAATTTATTTATTTTCCTTGTTATGTAAATGGTAAATCTACAATACATTAAGGGGTTGTTTAGTTGCCAAAGAAAAACATGGGAATTTGAAAATCCTAGGAATTAAATTTTTTTGAAGTTGTTTGGTTAACAAATTCATGGAAAGTAGAAGTTCCCATGAATTTCCATTTCCCACAAAATGGGGGAAGTTAATTACCTAGGGGGGCCTAGGTAAGTGGAACTTCCCAGGAAATTTCCACTGCCCTTAGTTTACCAAATAATTTTTAGAATTTCCTAGAAAGTTCAATTTCATGAAAAATCAATCCCTTTCCAAAAAAAATAAGTAAATAAATAAAATAAAATATTCCAAAATATGGCTTCATTAGTATAGAGATGTAATAGTGTAAATAATTCAGTATAATTAAATTAATTTATTTCAATTTTACTTGTTAGTTTAACATAAAAACAAACCTCCATACTAGGGGTGCTTATCGAGCGAGTCAATCACGAGCTGAAGGGTGCTTGACTCAACTCGAAAACTTTTTACATGTACTCAACTCGTGCTCGCTAAAGTTTCAAGCAAATAAAACCTGCTCAACTCGTGCTCGTTAAAGTTTCGAGTCGAGTCGAGTAGCTCACGATCTGCTCGTTAAATTTTTTGTCCTTCTATTATTATATGTCTTTATTTATTTTTTGTTCAATTTATATTGTTTTCCTTATTATATACAGATATTATTAAAGATTTACTCTTTCTTTTCTTATGATATAAATTAAGACTTAATAAGTGTCAAATTTGCTTAAACATACTAACTTTGTTTGTAAATTTTATATTAATAATATATTATCGAGTTGCTCACGAGCTTATCGAGTCGAGTTTAAGCTTGCTCAACTCGTGTTCGTTAACGTCTCGAGTCGAGTCGAATTCGAGCCGAGTCGAATTCGAGTCGAGTTTTGACCGAGTTGAGTACGAGTTGCTCAACTCAATTAGCACCCCTACTCCATACTTTGGAAGTAATTAAATAAATTCTAGCCAAGCTAGAATAATTAGTTGACAAAAGAACAATTTGCTCGTCTTTCAAGCAAGAAGAACAAGAAAATAGGAAGTTAATAAAAGTACGCATACAACTAAGAGGTGAAAATTATGATTTGCATAATGGACGAAGGCTACAATATGCACTCTTTTGGTGCAAATATGATTTGCATTCTTTTTGTGCAAAAATGGTTTGCATCAGTACTAGGAATATTTACATAGGAATTTTTATACCGAGTTCCTATATCTGTAATCTGTATTAACTTTCTGAAACTGCTCATGTTGTGTCATATTATATGCAGTTTATCAACATCAGCAGCTCAGACTAATGACGATGCAAATAGAAGAGCTAAGCTTATACACAGCACAATTAAGGGTGTTTGTATATCTACAATGGGAGCAGAGGATATAAAATGGGGACCTACAAGATGAACTGTTCCCGTTTGCTCATCCTTGACCTGAATGTTTGTAGAGCCTGCGACATCAAGTATAAACCCATTAGACTCCAATAACCACCTTAATGCAAGGTTTCTGATAACCAGTTTGACAAGTTTACAACTGTAATTTTAAGGTAGTAAACTAAAAGTCTTCACTGTGTACTTTTAGGAACTAGGTAGGAAATGTTCAAGCAAATCAAAAATATATCTTTCATCCAAAGGGCTAAACTATTTCTAAAGTAAATCTTATTTGATGGTTTCCAGGCGAAGATTGAGATCTACTTCTGCAATATGACTATTTACACAAGACCGCAAAGAACTTGAAACATTGGCTGATCAAGAAGATGAAAAATCTAAGACACATGGAGTTCTCATAGCTGAGATAAAACCTCAGCATACTGATTAACTCAGAAGTGCATATACGCCCTTAACAATAGTGCAGTTTTATGTATCTATAATCTATATATGAATTATTTAAGTGAAATAAATAGTTTCTATTTTCTAATAGACCCATAATTCAATAGCCACCTGCAGGAATAAAAATGGAATGAAGTTTTATGTATCTATAATCTATATATCCCGTTTGCTCATCCTTTGTTGTAGAGAATTTATAAACCTTAATTTTTTTAAGAAACATATCCCTCCAAAAATGGAATGAATTGAAATTAGGCCAAACAATAATGACGGAACTTTTTTTTTTTTTGCCCTTATTATTTCTAATGTTCCTTTACACTATGTTTAGATAAAGAGGAATGGAGGGAAAGGAAAAGAAGAGAAAAGAAAGCATGCACCATACTTTTTTTGGATACCTCATGCAAGGAGGGAAGGGGAGGGAATTGGGAGGATCCATTTTCCTTACCCTTTTAACAAACCAAATTGTTGGAGAGAATTGGAAAGAAAATGGAAGGTCACCTTGTCCCTACCCTAGGGGTGGCAATTCGGGTAAGTGGGTCGGTTTCAGGTCAGATTTCGGGTTATGCTTAGAAACAATCAAAAATAGTGTAAAACTTAATATTATTACGAAATATGAAATTTTGGTCAAATCGGGTCGAATTCGGGTTATTCGGGTTCGGATCAGTTCGGGTTTCTCACAGTAACTTCGGGTCGGGTTCGTTCAAGTTATCGGGTCGGTTAGGGATTGCCAACCCTACCCTACCCTCACCTCCCTTCCCCTTCCCTCTTTTTTCTTTCCCTCCCTTTCCCTTCACTATTGTTATCCAAACACAGAGTTACAGCCATTTCTCACATTCCAGTCCATCACTATTTTGTCCGCTCATTTTTCGTCTTTTTGCAAATGCTCTGCCACTTTAACTCTCCTCTGCTCTACAACTGAAAATACCAAACTATTTTCCTCAATTTAAAATAAGGATTCTAATTTCATCTTTGATGAAAAAAAATCACGATGCCAACATCAAGAACGACTAAGGTAGGTGGAATCTTAAATGAAATAATCACAATCACCCATACATTGGAAAGTGCTCAGAGGTGATAAAGGTCGGTGCCTTCACATCTGTAACCATCACCGATGGCAAGAAATTGGAGGGGTGGAAGGAGATTTGAAGGCATTGAAGACATTAAAAGTGCTAAAGCTGTTTGTCAGCTATGTCGAGCTCTATTTCAATGACTACCACAGACGGTGTGCATGAATTGGCAGGGGAAAAATGGAAGGGAGGAAAAAAAAAAATTCAAGCAATTGATGAATTTAGAGTGCTAAATAAAATTGATCAGTTCATTCAAGCTCTATCACAAATTTACAATGGCTACTTTTCCCATTGACTGTGTGTGAATTAGCAGGAGCAAAATGGAAAGAAAAATAAACTCATGCGATGTTCCCTCCCCTTAAATTGCCTCATGCTCTTTGTATCCAAAGTCCAAACAAACTGTTAATGATACAGTTCAACCTAAGAATGGGCAGAAGACACAATGTACCATCTCCAAATTGAAAAAACAAGGAAAAGAAAAGCTTTTAAAGCAAGCAAGAGCAGCACACATCAATTTACTCTAGTCGTGACATTCAAATCAATTATGAAGATAATTCTGAAATGCTACGCTCATGCATTTGGACACTGACAATAAACTCTGTGAGTAATATCAAGAATTGGTAAGGATGATATGTCATCATACTCACAGTTATAGTCTGTCCATCCAATCACCATGTTCTCCAGATCATATACAACCAGCTTGTTTGAAAGCATTAGATCTGCAAGTGTGGAAAAAGGGGGAAAAGAAATCATGTATCAACAGTGAGAAAAGGAAAAAGTCAAAATAATTCTAAAATAAAAATGTACAAACTAAAAAATTATTATAAAATCTATGCTACTGTATCTTATTCCTTTTCATAGCCTTCGACTACTGTGTCACCACACACACACATATCTAAAACTGAAGCCACTAGCACCAAATCCTCTGAGCATGAGTGTACAATTGAAAAGGAAAGCTGTTTCTAATTTTTTTTTTAAAACAAAAAAAATTATATTAGAAAGATTTCAAACTAGCAGGCTAAAGAAAAAATATAATAATTACAACATTTTCAGAAATCTGTGGCTAGATAAAGCCAAAAAGACTACCGTAATTTATAAGAAAATGTTTCCAGATAGGCAGAAGGTAGTATATACTTCAAATTAAAGAATGGATATACATCGTCCAATCAAAAAACTAGATTTGACACTACTCTTTTCTTTTCTTTTATTTCTTTTTTTTTTTTTTTTTTTTTTTTTTTTTTTTTTTTTTTTTTTTTGGAGACAGCAAGTTGACATTATTCTGAGAAGTTCAAAGAAATCACAAGAATAGTCGTGGTTTTTTTACCATGCAGAAGAGGAAAAAGTACTTTGTAATAAGCCCAAAATTATAAAAGTTAGGACAAATGGATGGAGTATAGAGGAATTTATCAAATCAGTAAGTATAAATGAGTTGCTCTCACTAGAAAAGTGCATATATGTAAAACTTCAAATGTATACCAAAAAAAAAAAAATTGAGCTGTTACTGAAATATAGCAATTCTTTCCTATGAAGCCAACTACAAGAGCATGACCCAGAGTCCATCTTAAGTTCTTAACTGAATATAATCAATAAATGAAAGTAGAAAACCTCTTAAGCTGCACAGATAGTATTTCCAGACCAACACAAGTATTTATCTGTACCTCCTAAAAGAGTGAGATTCTTCTTGTCCCTTGACAACCTTCCGCTATTTTGCCAACCAATACACCAAAAATCATCCTACAAAATTTTGTGGAAAATAAAAACAGTTAATGATGAAGATATAACTTCACACAAAACAGATAACTATCAGTCAAAACAACACTATGACTTTTGCACTATTCATGAGCAAATTTTGACCTTATTTTTTATGCTAATACTTCTTCTGTTTCATATAATTTGCACAATTTGATGTTTACGTATGCCATGAACAACTTTGATCATTGATATCTAAAAAAACAAAAATTTAAATTACGTAGACTTTTATTTAAAACTAAAAAAAAAAATGTGGTGAAAGTTAGAACATACTCCGTTATATAAATAGCAACAATTATTCACGTAAAAAAAAAAAAAATTAAAATAAAAGACAATTATATGGAACAGAGAAGGTATATAAGTAACAAATGTGATTATGTAAAATGCATTATGATTAATATCAAATTTTAAAAATGTAATTATTAATCATTATTTAAAAAATATATATTAATGGTAAAAAATATGATTGCAAGCATGAAAGTCAAAGGAAAGAAACTATTTGAAACACATCAAGCAATAAACTTTATGACAACATGACATTTCAAATAGATTTTTGTCAACAAGCTTTAACATCAATTTCTCACTAGTTCCCTCACAAGACTATATCTTACACAATGCAGATGTTATATAGCATTGTAAGGAAGATAATGATTGATATTGGGGAATACCAAATATAAGACCACAAAAGAGGAGGGGGGTAGTTAAAAGCATACGGAGTACTTCAAGAACTTAGTTACTACCTCTATTTTTCTCTATCTACTTACTTTCCATTAAAGTTTGTCTTATTATTTGTTGTTCTACTCACTTGATATTATTTCATATTTTGCATGCTCCATTTTCCATCTTACCCCAATAAATTTACAACTTTCCATAGTCTCTCCATTACTAGTTTTTTTACACCCACCCATCTTTTTACACTCTCTTACTTTATTATCTTACACTAAATCATCTTTTCATTAAATTTTTCTTAAACTACATATCTACAGTAGTGAGGCGGACAAAAAAAATTTAGGTAGTATAATATCATAATATTATCCCAAGAGGAACTTCATCTCTCCCCCCCCCCACCCCCCCGGGGAAAAAAAGGAAGTAACTTTATGCATATAGATTAGTTGTTCAGCCTCCAATTACAGCCCTAAACTTTGATTAATTCTCCAATCTCACATGTCCAGCGCTGAAATAAATTCAACTGAAAGTCACATAAGGCATGACAACAAGGCCACAATTTATTAAAAAAGAGGGGAAAAAAAAAGAGCAAAAAAGTAGGGAAATAAGATCCAACTGAGGGACTACTTATCAAGACCACACAGACCGACTATTGTTAATATAAGGATGAGAGAGAAGCTTCAGACTTGGAATTTGGATAAACAATAGCTTTGCATCAGTGATTTCCCCTTTTTTTTTTTTTTTTTTTTTTTTTTTTAATAATCACATTTTATTAATTTACATAGTTTAGCTGTCCATTTAAACTATCGGTTGCACAATGCCTCAGGAAAATGAATAATAACAACCAAACTGGAAACAATGGAAACTAGACTACCACATTTAATTTATTTTTTTTTATTATCACAAAAGTGGACCCGAACAACCTTTAAAGCTTGGAGTACAATATGCCATCAAATGGACTGCAATTCTTCTTTTTTCCCTCATATATGATTTTTCATATCTCCTCTTCACTACATTTCTGGGAAGACGGTGAAACTATACATAAGATTGTTTCTGCCACGGCTGATCCCACTTTGCTGAACTATTTTTGTTAATTTAATTTACCCATATTTCGAAAAAATATTTCCTTTCAGAAACTTGACTTCTACATCTCAAATTATTGTATCCCTTAACATATCCTGCTGGCTATAGATTTAAGTTTTCACACTCCAGTGGAGAACAAAGCCAAAAAAGTTTAGTCAGAAGTGCTCTACAGTTTTCAAAAAATCATTAGTCCATTTAGCAATGACCATCATCGAGGTGCAATTCCATATGCGTGTGCATAACTCCAGTTGAAACATAAAAATATGAAGTGTGGTCTAATTTATCTTACTATAACGAACTGGAGAGGAGATTTATAACTTTTATGAGATCTCAAGAGTCAAGACAGCCAAAAGCCAGCAAAGTTGCTGTACAAAAGGCAAAAGGCATGGTACAGTGACAAACAAGAACACTAATATTGTCAATGGTGTAAAAACAAAATAATTTCTACAATCAACTTGGAATAATAAATAAAAAGGCTTAGGAGGTCTTTGGGAACAGGCAACAGAAATCTAGAAATCAAGTCATCATCAAGAGAAAATTACACTACCAGAAAAAAACATGGCTAGTTACCAGCTATGTTACCCAGACTTTTGAGACTCAAGTACTCATGTTAGACATGTCTACATGTTGACAAGTCAAACTCAGACATCTTAATTTTGCATATTTAGTCCAAATTATTGGAGTGCTAAGTAATGGACAGAGTCCTTAAGGAAAAATAGAGTCTGAATAACATACTTTACTAAAGGCATAAATTTTAATTTCCAAAGCAGCATACATAGCACAAAAATCAAGATCAATAAATAATTTAGTTGGAATAAGTAGCTACAGAATTCAGAAATGAGCATAGTGTAGCACAAAAGCAAACATTTTGCAACAAATCAAATGAGGAAAAAAAATTCACACTTCAAGAGTAGCATTGAATTGATTATCAATAAACGATGGCTTAAGAAAATACTTACAACCGGAAAAAAATACTGATTGGGGTAAACTGTCATCGAGAGCTCACCGCCAAAATAAAATGTAACAGGTGGAAATCCATCATCAACACTGGAGAAACCAAGAAAAAAAGTGCATTAGAGAGCCGTCAAAGGTATTTAAATTGCATATCAATATTCTTCCTCCGATTACCCCTCCCCCTTAACCACCAAAAAGTCAAAAGTGACAGTATTACCATTGCAGTTGATTCCTTGCAAAATCATATGATGTTGGCATAAGAAATGAAAGTGTATCTCAAGTTGAACAAGTTTCTAAAAACACAGTAAGGATGACTTAGACCTCAAACATATTCTCTGACAAATCATTCTGTTCAGTAGACCCAGGACACAAAGAAAGGTAATACTCTGTTCCATAAAGGAGGTAAAATTACATTTTGAGTTCTCCCAAAATGCGATTGAAATTGGCTTAACTTCTTGCATCACACAATTAATATAGCAGGTAAAGCAATTATTCCCTTGTATGAGATAGAGGAAGTATATTATATGTTATTCAGAACTCTTGGTCCACCGTCCACCAAACCACTCACTCTCCAGAGGCAGGGATTATAAAAAGCTAAATATTCACAATTAATCAAGATATTCAACATAGTAAGAATAGCTCTATCAGAAGATATGACAAGCTTCATTATAATATCATCTTTCTCGACTAATAATTTGAACAAGCTATAGGATTAAATTTTATCCCTTCACATCTTATGCTCATCACTGTTAACTCATGTTTTTCACTAGTTAGCAAACACTCTATATATACCTTCCTCGTGGCTAACCCAAAAAGTTTTGTAAACCCTCATGGCTCATACACTCTAAAAGCATCTTTCACAAAGAAAGCAAAACAATCTTGACTACAAAAGTAATCTACAGACTACCTTCAGCTGCAGCACAACACTCAAACAGCCTGAAGGGGAACTGCCTCTCACAAACAGCGACCCATTTCATTACTACCATAAGTGACATCAGTAAGTGTGTAAAAGAGAGTGCCTAAGGCGCATTGTACTTGGCGATTGGGGCAGAACACTTGTCTTACTCTAGGCAAGGCGCGTTGTACACCAGAAGCGCAAGAGGCACACTGAGGCGTATTACGATAGAGAGCTTCTTTTGCTCTAATATAGGAGCACCTAAGGTGCGTGAGGTACCCCAAATACAGAGGCATATCTGAAGTGCACATCAATCATAAATTTTAAATGTTTATATAGTGTTCCGTACTTAAATGAGGCGCACTTGGTGTAACAATACGTCTATTGTTTTAGTGCGCTATGAGCTTTTTTATACATTGGTATCAGCACCCATGCAAAAAAAAAAAAAAAAAAAAAAAAGAAAAAAAGAAGAGAGCATTAAAATGATCTGATCAGAAAAATTATACCTTTCAGAATACTTGAAGCATGTATAAAGGTCTTGGACAGTAACTAATTTCACGTTAGGTTGTCGCGAGAGTATCTGTAGCATTCTCAAATATATGAACATTCAACACCAATGCATAACATGAATTCACAGGAGCAAGCCAATAAATACCTGAATAACAAGTGGCTCGTAAATAATCTCAGGAAGATAAGCAAGGGTAGTACCAATATCAATTATGGCTCCTTTCTTGCCTCCTAACTCATATAAATTCGATGGAAGATTCAAAGTATAATTTCCAACTTTTACCCCAGTCATGTTCACATTGTAGTGTGGCCTGAAAATATTTGTAAGAAACTAATATTAGCTCTGAATCTGCATAAAAGATTAGAGACATAATACAGTGACCATAACGAAACAAAATGGATAGTCAAGACATATTCCTCACCTATGTTACTCGGACTCTTTCATTTACCTCACGTGTCCGTGTCGACACGACTCGTGTCGGACACCGACACCGACACTTGGACACTTCATTTTTAACTAAAAACAAAACTTTTTTCAAGAAAATGGGCAAGTCCGATGCTTGGACACCCGTGTCTAATTTGACACTTTATCCGAGTCCAAGTAACATAGTTCCTCACCACACACCCCCAAAATACACACACACGAAAAATACACAACACACCGGCATTAACAATTACATATGAGCATGAAATTTTTTTACACCGGAATCTGCCAATTAGAACTAAAGACCCACATTCCCGCCCTATGGTCAATGCACCGCACTTGATAATTACTTCATTTTTATCAGTAATTATGTTTTGCTCAAATAGAGGATATCGAGTATTCATCTAATCTTATTAAAGAGTAGATAGCAAGAACCAACAAAGTAATGCAATGCCAACAAAATGCAAATGCTTTAGCAAGCACTTTATAGTAGTAATTAAGAAAAACATCTTATAATGCAGCATCTAAAGATCCAGCAGGCAGGTAGTAATTAAGAAAAACATCTTATAATGCAGCATCTAAAGATCCAGCAGGCAGGGGATGCTACTGAGAAATCTTTTTATTGGGATGCGTAATAACATAAATAAATAAATAATCAGTCTGAACCAGGAACAAAGGAGGGAATGAGAAATACGGAGTACATTATGCTCACAACCTAAGTTGAAGCATGACCCACAGCTGCTTCTTTTTTTTTCTTTTGCAGCATACTATCAAAAGCCACCACAGCCATATTCAAAGTACATCCATACAACCTTTCATCCTTTTTTTTTTTATTTGTCACATAAACTTCTGAAAGAATGGCCAATCAGTTGAATATGCCACTTGCTGAGCTCCTATAGCTTGTGACAATTCATTACTTATGTTAACTATTTTGATGGAATAGGACAACGACACTATCCATTACATTGAAGATGCCACTTGTTGACACTTTTAAGGTCTCTCTCTCTTTCCTAAATGAAACCTTACAACCCCTAATTGCTGCTCCTCAAACTTTACACTGGAATTGCTAAAGCAACAAATAGATTATGGTCTGATCACAGATAGCAGTCTGGCTACAAATAAAATAAATTAAAAAGGGCCTGCCATGAAAAATCTTGGTCATTCCAGAATCTTAACAAAACTGCATGGCTTGCTTATGGCACTTTAGCGATTTCACCTCCAAGCTTAGATATCTAGGCAAAGAATGCTGTAAGAAAAAACTGTGTGGCTAATGAGTCATAATATTTATCAACACAAACTACCAACGGCTGAGGCGCTGAACAGCAGAAGAGCTAAATCAAAGTTCCAACAACAATAAAAAAGAGATTGATGACTTCCTTTATTCCAATATTTCAAAACATAATATTGGAAACCAAAGGATCATATCAATAATAGAACTCTCTCAGATCAACTGTTCTGAATAAGTGACAGTGTATAATTTACAAGTATGCTTCTATACTTAGCCAAACATTAGTTGGTTGAGACTTCTTGAAAACATAACAAATACGTAGTTCATTTAGTTTGGCTTTAAGTTCAAGGTTGAGAAAGCATATGATAGGATCTGTTGATGCACCTTAGGTAATGTATAAAAAACAAAATTAATCTAGGGTGCTATAGCCAGTAGGTAAGTGAGTTGATGATAGCAGCTTAAAGCCACCTTTTCAAACCTCATTTAAAGTAAATGAGAATCTTTAAGCCTTGGTTTGGGCCTTGTGACGCTAGAAAAGAGATATTCAGAAGTGTTGATACTTGATAGAGACGTGGACAGTCTTACAGCTTTTCTTGAGCCAGGAGCTTTTCTAGTATGATGATTAGGCATGGTTCAGAGTCCTTGATAGTTTTAATAAACTTTGGAACAGCCAATATGAGGTCGAGCCTTTAGCTTCATTCGTAAAGCCTTTTTCTCTCGATAGGCCTATAACAATATCAGCAACTGCTAGTTGTCTACCAATAATGCTTTCCCTGCAGACTATTCTTTTGTAACTTCTACACCTCTTGACGCTCCTATATGCTACTTTCTCTCCATTGTTATCAAAAATTTCCTAGTATTAAAATTGACCAGACTGCCTAAATCATTCACGCCAATCTATCATTATTTGTACACCTCTGATAGGGAGGTTTGGAGCACATGAGAGGCATTCACAGGCCACATTATCTTTTACCAGCTTTTAACAGATTATATACTTTCCTGTTACAGTTTCATTGTAATAGTTATCACTAAACCCCAGTTAAATGATGATTATAACCATAATATGAATTTTTTAAGAAACTCTTATGATTTCCAAAACCTACACAATAGTAGTTCAAACACTCCTGGGGTCTAATCAATAAAATTAATTCCTAGTGATACCCACCAACCAATATCTCCCCTTGCAGTCATGGAGAACAAAAACCATTTGAACATGACGGCAGAACCAACACACTGAAAAAGTAAATGTTTAATCTTTCCAGCCCTTGGTAAAAATTCTAACTCTTTGTCTTCATACTTGAAAGATTGATCCAACACCCCCCCCCTTTTTTTTTTTTTTGCGCACATACCTTAGTAGCAGGTGAGCATGAAGGATCTAAATATACTAATATTATGATATCCTAAACAAACCATAGCTTTCACTATAAACTACAAACCTAGCAGTTTGTTTATTAGCAAGTATCTTCTGTCAAAAACTTTAGCATTCTCACACCATGTTCAATTTTAATAACCTAACCAATATCTAAAGTGTGTTCAGGCAACAATACAACATAACCTTATAGACAATTGAAACTTGCAAGTGGCATTGGTCTACAAAATCACTCACATACGTAATGATGCATATTTTTTAACCTGCTTGTACCATACACACTTTCATACAAAAATAAGAAAATAGAGAGTGCAACCACTACAGAGAGCCGGAAATCTATGAAATGTCAAATTAACAGATTTAAAGCCAAGAAAGCTTGAAATGATGTGAAAATCCTAGGTTCAACATCTTTACGTCATCTAAATTTAGGTAGAAGAACTACATACTCATTTTGCATCAATGGAGTTGTGTTAACCCTCGGCTTCACAACAGTTCCAATAGCAAAGATGCCCCCACCATTTACACCATCTAGACAATGGGCAAACATCTTTTTCACTTGTCCTGATGAAGCTAGTTGTCCAATTACAGATGAATTTGACTTGCCAAATCCAAGAATACCATCAAGGGCTTCATCAGCATTAGGTGAACCTCGGTCCACATATTGTCCAGCGCTACACCTGTTGAGAGACGAATCATATACACTGTGAACCACCTTATTAACAAGATGCATGCAGGCTTTCTTGGTTATAAGATGCAAGCTCTCATCTGATCATAAAAGAGAAAAGAGTCACAGAACAATAGGTAAACAGATAAAACTGACCATATACATGTCATATCCATGATTGATCACTAAAGAAAATTGAAAAATCCAAAAATGAAGAGATTCTCCGGATTATGAAGCATGTTGAATTGCTCTCATAATACCACTAATGAGACAATAATTTACTGTCTATAATGTTATATTAAAATAAGGGTAATGCTAATATAAGCATTAATTACACTTCCGAAAATAGTGTGTAAATTTAGGAATCCATGACAAAAACACGTGTAAATCAGTGTAGATCTACGCAAGTTTCTAGAAAAAATAAGCATTAATTACACTGATCTACGCATGTTTTTGTCATGAATTCCTAAATTTGTACAATTTTAGAAAGTGTATTTATTGCTTATATACAACTCTTAGGGATGCATATAGCATTTACCTTAAAAAATATCCTTTAAAACATATGCAAGTACTACTAGAGGTAATGACTAATAATGAAGAAAATTTGGCAATACTGTGTTTCACGTCTCCTAAATTGCAGTTTGGTTTCCATATACAATGAACTAAATGAATTTCCTCATGCCTTTCACTTACAAGATACAATTTTTTTAAAATAACATAAAAAAAAACTATCCTAGAACTATACACCATATTTCGATGGGATTAGACTATTATTTTGGGATGGACAAACCAAAAGTAAGAAAGGCATGTCATGAAAACCTACATTCAGTAATCCAAGCTAGTTTTTCTGAACCCTCAAACAAATATCACAATTCAAAGGAACTAAGCGTCCAAGTACCTAAGCTAAGAGATCTAAACAAAATATCCTAGAGCTATACACCATATTTCCCCATGTAACATTCCTTGATGAGATTAGACTATTAATCTAAGATGGACAAACCAACACTAAGAAAGCTCTTGCTTTCTTAAATTGATGAAATGGTAATCATGGTTTTCCAACCCATGTAGTACCTAAACAGTCCTTCCAGTTAACAATTCAAACATAACATCACTACATAATTCTTTTAGTATCGTTATTTATTCATGCTACAATTGGGTATGGCACAAAGATTAAGGAAAAGGGAAAAGAGATATGGGGTGGTCAAAACAACCCATGAGATTATACAAAAGGAGAAAAAGCATGGAAATTGAGGGAAATTTGTTCTACAGGTTTAAATTGTTTCCCAAAGGGGAATTGTTGCAATTGATGTGAAATCTCCATAAAAGACAACTGTCACGCTTAAATAAAAATAATAAAATAAAAACAAAACTGTATCAAATTTGAAACATAGGATAAAGAATTCTTTATTTCAATTGTCAAACTATAAGCATAGTAAAAACCAGATATAACTACTGCATGTTTGCATTTCCAGAAAATAGATTTACATCTCACCCGAAACTGATACTTCCATTTGCAGTAGTAGTTTGGAGATCCCCTGACACTTGGTCATAGTGCACAATATCTTCCATAAAGTATCCAGTGCTAGAACTCCCATCCCCATAAAACTCAGCAAATGAACATGATTCATTGGCTCTGCATACTTGAAAAGGACCACCATTTACATCTAAACAGAATGGTTCATCACAAGAGACATTTTGAGCAGTTGAAGAGTCCTTTGGATCATAGAGTGTGAGTTCTATCTGCCAGAAAAAATCAGCATTATAAAGTAACAATAAGTTAGTTTTGCTTAGACGATGATCCTAATTGCATAACAAGTTTCTTGACTGAGGTTGTTTCCATAACCTACTTAATTGAGCAAAATCTGATACAATTATAATGTTAATAGCAATCAAATTATCATCACCATACCTGGTCTGAAAAATTTTCATCTAACAATTTATAACCAAACTGATCTATCGTCTTATTAGGTTAATTTGTAAATCTATCATTCTACCATCAGCAGCTCTTGCTCAAATGGTATGCCTACCAGGCCACTTTATAGGTTCAAAACAGATAATTTTACTTTTGGAGCAACCACTCAAGGATATGATTAAAATAGTTCGATAATATTACCAGACTCGCACTTGTTCTTTCTTTCTTTTTACCTTTTCGTTTCTAACAGCACATTAAAGCATCTTTAGTATAATGCATTTTTTGGCAAGAAACTGAATCAGAAAAATATTAATCATAGAAAGTAGTTTGGTTTGAATGGTGCCTTAACATTTTCCCTTACTTGAGGGTAATTCACACCACACACTGATTACCCTCCCCTGCCCAATGGTAACACATCATTTTACCCTGCTCATGTCCCTTTTTCCTCTGTCATTTGTTTCCATTTCATTAACCGTAATACCAAACGATCCATAAAAGCAATGGTTATTGTTACCCATTCCCTCGTACATTCGGTTCCATTACATTATGTTACTTCCAACTGTATTTAATGCACTCTAAGCCCCTCTAAAGCCCAAACATTTTATACTCAGGGAAGTTACAGGTTAGAAGTCTTTAATTATTATTGGCAGCCATTATACCATTTCTGCAAATAATGAAATTTTTCTTTCTCTTGAAAGGATCGGGATAAGCAATGTATTCATCCTTGAAGGGAATTTAAATCAAGGGCATGGCAAGTTACATAACACAAACTAAACACATCCCAAAGGCCAAAACAAAACACACAGTCTAGTCCAGAAGATAAAAGGTTTAACAGATGTTATTTCCCAAATGTCAATGGCAAGTTGACAGCTTTCATCAAATGCATAGCAAATTAGCAGTATCTATGAACTCTTTATAACAACTGAAACAAGGTGGAGTGTTGTTAACAATTAGATTATATATAAATTAAAATCTACAAACTCACTTCCATGGACAAAAGGACCCATTCAGTCCTAATGCATGAGAAAACAAAACTCCTGTAATGTGTAGAAAAAAAAAAGGGAAAAACAAAATGAAAAAACGCTATGCAAAAATAGTATGACTACGACATGAGCAAATGAGTCTTACACCATGATAGCCTCTTTTAGGACACTCAGTACATTCAATGCAATTCACCCATGTAATATCGCTCCCTGTATCCACTTGCATATAAAAGCTCTTTGGAGGTGTGCCAATACCCATCTTTGCATAATACAACCTGCAAATCAAGGAAAAGGAAACCAATAAACCAAATAAGATAGCACAAGACAAAATCAATCTAACAATCATGCAGCACGCTCTTGTTTATCCGATGGCAAGGGCGCTAGCCTAGTGAAGAAGGGGCTTGTGCGCATGTCACAACACAAATGAGGGTCTTATTCGACAAGGGACTCTTGCCTTAAGTGACAAGAACCAGGGTGGTCGGGCCTTCAGGGCTAACAGCTGAGCGGGTCAAGGCCAACACAAGCGCGACTGAATCGCCGAGTTTAGAGCTTCTTAGAATTTGGGGATGCAAAAGTTCACGATATGATACAATATATCAATAAATGTCTAACAAAACAAGCATTTATACAAAGGCAGCCTGGATAGAAAGTTTGGATCTCCTATTGATCACTTAAATTACATAACAGTTAGAACATACTCAATTAAATTAATACCCATCATACAAAATAGCTAAAATAACCACAATATTTACAACATTAAGACAACCCTAGAAAAATAATGCCTAATCAAGTGAAAAAAAACCCAATCAATATTAAAGCATACAACAATAATAATAAAAAATAAAAATAAAAAAAAAAACCAGCACAATTCGAAATCGAAAGGTCAAAAACAAGAACAACAAAAAGAAAAGGATTAGAAAGATACCCAGAAGAATCAGGGCGACCATTACCACCCAAAGGAAGGTCAACATTAGAAAGCATTTGAAGACGATTAGTGTCATGAAGTTTAAGAGAATTCAAAGACCGATTAGTTCCTGCATATCTGAACTTTAAACTGAAGATTGCACTTGAAGATACAGTTGAAGAGATTGTAATCAACACAATTGTTGCAATGATTAGAATTGCGCGCGATAAAGAGATGATGATGGGAGAACCTCGACCTCTGGAACCAGTACCTCCGGCGCGAAGATGGAAGGTGGTGGAGATGATCATGGTTGTCAGCAGGCGAGGAAGGTAGGAGAGAGATTGGTGCGACGACTCTCCTGGTGTTTGGAATCTTCTTATAAGTATTTTACTTTCCTTCTTTCTTCCCTTTAGAAAGGTTGTTTTTCTTTCTCATGCACTTCCTTTATACGGAGTATATAAATTGCAAGTATCGAGGCTCCGTTATACCTTATTTTTATTGAAATGAAATTATTTTTAGTAAAATAAAATTATTTTTACTTAATTTAAATTATTTTTACTTAACTTAAATTAATTTTACTGAGTTGAAATTGAAATGAAATTATTTTTACTGATGTTATATTATAATTTTTCTTTAAGAAAACTGAATTTTACTGAAGTGGAATTATTTTTACTAGCTGAAATTAATTTTACTGAATTGAACTTATTTTTGCTCAACTGAAATTATTTTTACTTAATATTATTTTTGTAAGGTGAAGTGAACAAGACCTAAATGCAGTATAAAATAACCTAATGATTTTAAAAATAACCTTTAAATATTCAAAAGACTATATTACCGTTTATTATAAACCCAAATTAATTTCATTCGCCCTCTATCACCGAGAAGTTTGCTCCTCTTCTCCTACTCTCCATTGTACATAGTACAGTATAACCAAGTTGTCAAACAAAAAATATACTACAACCAAGAACAACCTTAAAAGCTTCCCCTGGCTCATTTTCTCAAAGTTTCATCTTTTTGGTAATTTGATAAATAGAAGAGGCAAAACAAAACTTTTTTTTATGGTAGGGGAAAGGGGAGACGAATAAATAATACCCATTGGTGTGTGTGTGTGTTCTTTGTTGGATTTTAAGGTTGGAAATTTTAAACAATTAAATTAATTCAACTATATCATCCTACGATATAATAAAGATGAAAAACAAAGTTAAATGTCTAAAAACAATCGAGCATCAGATGTTCATGCCATTAAACTTTGAAAGTTATACGCTGTAAAGGCCTCGGAAAATAACCTCGTAGGTGGCAAAGGGCCCCGGAAATTAATTGGGGTAAGTAGTGAAGGGCCCTGGATTTTCACTCCAGTAGGTGGTGAAGAGGCCCGGAACTCGTAGCCGGTATTAAGATGAAAAGTCAAGGAAATATTTTACAAACAGGTTGAATCTAGGAATCGAAAATGTTTAGCAAATTAATATCAGTTTGTCAATCACTAGGTTGTAAAGTATGTAATAGTAAAATAGGCCAAATCCCAATTGGATAGATCCTATAAGGTCATACAAAGGGCCTAGATCGAGCACGAGAGGGCGAGGCCCATGATGGGCCTTATTCCCTAAGATGGTCGGCCATATGAAGTAGTATGGAGGGTTTTGGACTTTGTAACCTAGTCTAATTTAATAGGATAATATATAGACTAGGTGCCTAGGGTTTTGGTGATGCAATTCAATGATCAGTAAGATCAAACCCTATTTAGAAAACACGAAACCTAACCCCTCACATACTCTCTTTCACGGCTCTCTCCTCCCCTCGACTTCGGTTATGGTGGTTTGTGGTGGTGGTGTTTCGTGGTGGTCGGTTTAGTCCATTAAAGGTGGTGATCGTGGTTTTCCCTTTTACTTGACCAATCTACTATTGGTGGATGGCTCGTTCGAATCTCATGGGCTATGTAGAGGAGCAACGCTTGAGGCTCTATTCTCTCCCTGATTTACCAACTGATTAGTTTTGTGGAATTTACGGTTCAAATGTATGATTATGTGTCTTGTGTGTTATGCATGCGATCTTGGGATAGGTTCTTATGAATATGATTCATGTTTTTTTCCGTATATCGTACTTATAAACTCCTACATTGAATACGTATCTAACACTGATGTATCGATGACAAATATGTTTGGTAGTTTTCTACGTAGACTCGTACGCCTTGAGTAGCCTACTGAATGATGATCACTGAGTATTTACAGAATGATGATGGTTCGATTATTCCCGAACGTCGACCATAGAAGGCTCGATTATTCCCGAACGTGGGTCGTAGATGGTTCGCTTATCCTCAAACGTGTGACGTAGATGGTTCGCTTATCCCCGAATGTGAGTTGTAGATGGTTCACTTATCCCCAAACGTGGGCTGTAGATGGTTCTCTTATCCCTAAATGTGGGCTATGGATGGTTCGCTTATCCCCAAACGTGGGTTGTTGATGATTCGTTTATCCCCGAATGTGGGCTGTAGATGGTTCACTTATCCCCGAACATAGGTTGTAAAATGGTTTTCTTATCCCCAAACGTAGGTTGTTGATGGTTCGCTTATCCCCGAAAATGGGTTGTACCTAAGACCCGCAAAATGGGATTTTCTAAAGGACTCACACAAACTGTGATTGACTTGACCAACTGACTTGGCCTAGCTTGAATTGACATGACATGTATATGACTTGTGATTGTGTGTGTATGTGTATGATTTGAGAGTGTGTGCAGTCACAAGCAAATGAAAAGGCAAAAGCAAAAGCAAAAATTTAAAAATGGAGTCATTTTTTGTCATAATGAGTGGAGGGTACTGATTTTCTCCCAAAAAAGAAAGATGTGAAAAATGAAGTGAGAGTTTTCGAACTTTCCTCGATAAAGATTTTGAAAAAGTTTTTGAACTGCCCCAAAATAAGAAAGATGAAAAAAGGAAAGGAGTTTTGAACTTCCTCACTGAGAAAATTTTGAAAAAGTTTTTGAACTTCCTCAAAAGAAAAGACATGAAAAAGGGAAGAAATTTTGAACTTCCATCGATGAGCAAAGAGAAATGAATCGCATGGATTTTCTTCTTGTCAAATCGAATTGATCATCTTGAAAATATTGTATGCATGATGAATGTTTGAAGGTCAGGAGGCTAAGGACAATAACATCATGTGACACGATCAATGAATGCACTTAGGTCGTGAAGCTAAGCACGGTATTTTGTTGACAATGTATGTAAAATAATCTTGATGAACGTTGCTTAGGTCTGGAAGCTAAGCACGTATATAGATGATGTGATTGCCGAGTATTGCATAATGAATGGTGCTTAGGTTAAGGAGCTAAGCACAATTTTGTATGATTACATATCTTTGATAAATGTTGCTAAGCACATTATACGACACGTGAAACAATGAAAATTGCTCAGGTCATAAAGCTAAGCAAATATAATATGTTTCTTTTAATAAATGTTGCCTTGAAACAAGATTTCATGATATGGGGTTTCTAAGGGAAGGAGGATATGGCCATGAGTGTGTGAATATGATACTAAGGTTGGCTGCAAAGGTTATGGTGATGGAAAGAAATGTGAGAAAAGTTGAGATGGTGACTCTTTAGGCTGGGTAGGCTAAGTGATGTGGGTTCAAGCCCCCAAGTCTGGCTATAGATGAATAGGGATAAGCGTTGGATATTCTTTGACTCGATCATGCATATGAATGTGGCTGCACCTCGATGTGAGGTTGCCTACATATCAGTTAGGAATCAGAGCGAACGTAGCTCTAACCGAACTTAACACAAGTTTATGTACACCTTAAAGAGGTCTTTTAAGGGTTATAATGTGGTTAAGCTAATGGTTTAAAGAATAAAAGGGTAAGGGCTCAAGACCCGAGAAAAGCCCCCCAAAGATATGCAATTGTGTTTTGAAATTTGAATTTTTCAGTTTATTATCAACAATTTTTTTTTTTTTGCTTTGATTTTTTTTTCTTTGTTTTGATTCAATATGGGAAATCTCGGATCATGCGGTCCATCACTAACTTAACATTCATGTTTCTCAGGCACGGTACCAAGCACTCAATGAGAGACGAAATTCGATACATGTTCATATCAAAGACATTGGAACTTTTACCCTTAGACATTGTTTTATTTTTATCATTTTAGTTAACTTGTTTTTGAATGTTACATAAATTGCACACCTTCCCATCCCAAGGTTAAGTGAATGTGGGTTGAAGAAATGAAGGTCAAACGTTAGACGAGGCTCAAAGTGGATAATGAAGAAATGGAAATGTGATTGAATGAATGGTTCAAGGGGAATGAATGGGTTGCAAAGGTGCCTCAAATCATTGGTATACCTTGTGTTCAGTTCGGCAATTGATTTTTTTTTTAATTATTTTTGCGAATGATCGAGATGTAAAAGGAAAAGAATGCTCATTTTATTGATGACAAAGGTGAACAAAACATAAGAAACATATAGAAATTTAGGGTAGAAAACCTATGCTAGACATGAATGGGGAAAGGGAAATTAATGTATAAAAAATAAAATAATAAAAAAAAGAAATCATGAAATCTTGCACGAAGGGCTCACCATGCACCTTGTCTTCTTATTGCTTGTCACTTCTTACCACCTGGAGGGACGAGAATTTTGTTGGCAACTACTAAGTCTTTAATGACATCTTTTAAATTTTAGCATTGCTCAATTGTGTGGCCCCTTTCCTTGATGGAACTTGCAGTGGGCATTGGGATTCCACTTGGCGCTCTTTTCTTCCAATTTTGGCTCTGGAAATGGCCCAATATGTGTGATCAAGCCTTTACTGTAGAGGCAATCAAAAGCAATGCCATACGTCATTCCTAAAGGAGTATAAGTTCTCCTTTTCTTGGACAATAGAGCATCGAGAGCTAAAACTTCATTGAGATCCACTTACCTTACATTGTTGGTAGTATTTTCAGGCTTAGAAGACAAAGAATAAGGAAGGTTGTTCTTCTTGTTTTTCTAAGTGTTATTATTATTGTTACTACCAGCGATCTTTATTAGCTCATCCTCAATATTGATGCCAATATCATATACAACTTTGAAAGTGTTCAATGGAAAAATTTTGAGATGTTGCCAGTAATTGTGAGTCTGATTCTGTATGAAGAGACGAATCATCTCTTTTTCTTTGGGGGGATCTACCAAGAGTGCATCTGTTTCCCGCCACCTGTTCAGATAAGAAGTGAATCCTTCATTCTCTTTCTGTTTGAGAATGGAGGGTTCACGATCAGAAGTTCTAGCTTGAATGTTACACTTGTAACAATTCATAAAACTTTCAACGTATTTCCAAGTTACAGTGTGCTTGGCATCAAGAGAATAAAACCATTAATTTCAAGCATGCTCTAAGGAGAGAGGGAACATCATAGGGAAGAGTGCTACATCCAAACCCTTGAGAGCCATGGTTGCAGAAAAGGCCTTCAAATGAAATATTGGATTCTTAGTAAACCCATTGATGAATATATTTCACGTCATTGATTATCAAACAAGGTGAAATGTGAAAGAGTCTCGTGATTCCTCTGTTTTTAATAAAAAAAAATACTTCTTTCTGTTTTAAAAAATCTTTCTTTTCGTACCCTGTTTATGAAAAACGTTCAGTCCAGTTTAGTTTGGTCCATGATATGGGTACAATAATTGTGTAGTTGGATAGGATTTGAAAAGAGATTTCCAACGATATATTATAAGCTCAATTCCGATGAATAATGAGGAAATTATTGCCAAAATACTAAATTAGGCCCAAACCGAGGCTTACCTACAACCCAACAATCATGGGGAGTGCCCAAAGCCTTAATCTCATTCCTAAAGTCTAAAGAAACTAATTAATGACTAAAGGAATTTTCTTAATTAATTAATTTATTTGAACTTATATATATGTCTCAAACCGAGTCATAGTTCCTTTGAGTCAACCCGGATTTTTATTCCCGTGTACAGCACAAGCATTGACTTGTTTTGATCATATCTGGAATTCTATAAATAATTATGAGTCGTACAACCTATGGATCTGTGGCCCCGAGTTTTATCTTTAATTTGGCATTAGTCTCATTCCAATCAGAAATACTACTGATTGTCCAGTTATGACTGAAATACTACTGCATGTCTAGTTTACTATATATACATGAGGTCTTAACTTAGTCTTTGTTCGAGTCTAATCACATAATCTAGTCACATGGTCATGATACTATTGGGTTTCGATGAGTCCGACTCACCACGGAAGAAAACCCGAGCCAAGACCACACTCACAATAATTATAACCATAAATTATAATTAACTTAAACAACAAGATTAAGAAAGAGATTAATACCTTAGGCGCGTGCTTTTCTCACTAAAAGAGCTCTTAATTCGAAAGCTTTGAGCCCCGCTCACACGAGGACCTCCAGCGAAGTCCACTCGCAACCTGAGCACCGAAAATGGTCCAATGCTTAGGAGTTAGCTAAGCCCGACCTAAACCCGAGTAATTAATTGTGTTCAAAGGTTTTCACAATGCAGATGCCTTTTTCAACACTTACTCAAGTGTCTTTCCCAATACCCCAACTTGGGTATTTATAGGGAAAGGCAAGAGTGAGATTTGCTCTTTCATCAATGTGGGAGAATTGATTTTTCCATTTTATTTTGAATCAAAAATAAAATAAATAATCAAGCTGCTAATAAATCAACAAGTAGTATATTCATAAGGGAGGTTAGGTGAGGACCACTTGGAAAAGAGGGGACCAAACTTGCTCCCCACTACTCTCCTATAGCCGGCCAACAAAACACTCAAGCCCCAATCAATGCGCACCACGTGGCACCCCACACTTGGGCACCAAGGCACCCAAGTGTGGGCTGCTTGCTGCTGCCATGCCTTCGGCCTAGCAGGCCACGCACCTATGTGCGGGCTGCTTGGCCGAAGTTTGCTGCTAGCAAGCCACACCATGTGTGGGCTGCTAGCTGCAGCTTGCTAGCATGCCTCGCACATTTGTGCGGGCTGCTAGCCGTGGCCTGCTAGCACGCCTCGCACATTTGTGCGGGGTGTTAGCTAGCCTTACTAGCCAAGGTGCGCTAGCACGCACCAGCCAGCCTAGGCTCGACTTGGTGTGCTTGCTAGCCACCTTGCTAGGCCATATGCCCCTAGCACTCGATTTACTCGGGGCATTCCTATGCTAGGGGTATTTTGGTAATTTTGTTGATTTATTAGTAATTTTTTCGTCTCGTATTTTATTATTTTCTACTCGACTTTTCCAACATCTAAATATTAATTACTCGGGAGACTCATTAATTCCTTCCGAATTAATTCGTTGTGTCGGTTCATCAGTTGCGTGGGTGTGACCCGAAGGGTTCAATCAAGATTAAGCTGTAATATTAATGTATTGTAATATTAATTATACATTAATATTACTGATCGGAAGCGGCCTCCACCCAGGCATTCCGATCACTTGACCTCACTGAATAATTAGCTTTCTAATAATTCTGAACCCTCTACCGGAATAATATACTTGTTCGAAGGACACCATTCCTTTCAGATGCAAGTCTTAACATGTCACTTACACCCACAAGTCCTCACGCACGTTGTACATACCTTTTCACACCATGACCATGTGTTAGGTTCATTATGCATGAGTCATCCTTTCCGTCATTTAAGTTGGGGTCCACTCTATTCCTAATTTCTTCCATATCATTCCCCTTATTCTACGCATGTTGAATCGAGTTCGAGTCATGTGATTGACAATAATAAAAAAAGAGGAATCATGAGACAAAGCACGATGCAAGCTTCTCACAAAGATTTTATGCTTTCTTCTTCTTTTTTCAAACCATTCCCCAATATTGTATCATCTTCACCCTTCAAATTTATAATCCTCTCTTGATGAACCACTTTGAGCTTCGTCTAACGATTAACCTTTCTTTTTTCAACCTACATTTACCTAACCTTGAGATGGGATGGTGTGCAACTTATGTAATTTCCAAATGCAAAAGCTTGAGTAATGTTACAAAAATTTCAAAAGGTCAAGAAAACAAATAGCAATAAAGTGTGTTAAAGGGCAAGTGTTCCAATGTCTTTGATATGAACACGTCTCAGATTACGTCTCTTATCGAGTGCTTGGTATCGTGCCTGAGAAACATGAATGCCAAGTGAGTGATAGACCGCATGATCGAGATTGCCCACACTTATAAAAAAATTCAATATAGAAAAATGAAAAAGCAAAAAGAGAGCAAAAAATAGACAAAAGAGAGTTTAAAAGTGAGGAAACCTCAAGCATACAAATACAAATATTTTTAAAAGCAATGTTGCACACCTTGTGAGCTTATCTAGGATCTTGAGCCTTTATCCCCTTCTACTTCAACTCTTAGCCTAACCACCTTAAAACCCTTAAAAGACCTATTTGAGGTATACACACACTTAGGCGAGGTTCAGCTAGTGCTACGTTAGGCCTGATTCCTAACGGATACGTAGGCAACCTCACATTGGGGTGCGGCCGTAATAAAATGCATTTATTCACATTTATATTTGCATTCTTACATGATCATATCAAGGGATCTCCAATGCTCATCCCTATCCATTTAGAGCTAGACTTGGGGGCTTGATCCCTACATCATTAGCCAACCTAGCCCAAGAGTCACCATCGTTTGACTTTGACTCTTCTAAAAATATATATTTCCACACTGTTAGCCTTTATAGCGTAAATTTAGTGACACTTTCACACACAACACATACATGACCAAATAAACCTTACCTTAGGAACCTTTTGTCATGAAATCTTAACACAATGTTGAAGCATGCCTTATCATAACAAGATCACTCATTATCATAATCATCATTACATCACAAAGTATGAAGTACTTAGCCTCCTTGCTTGAGTTACCTAAATACTTTAATCTAGAATCATCAATCGAGATAACATAGGATGTTACAATCCTCGCACCCTAAGATATAACATCGAGGTATAAATTTAATTAAGCTCAATCAACATGCACCGCAAACACTCAACACTTCACTTCTTTGATTCTTTTTCGGGAGAAAGTTGGTACCCTCCACAAAAATGACGGAATTTTTTTATTTTTCTGCATTTTCGAGTTACACGAGCACATTGCAATACAAATGCACACACGAGTCATGTACGTCCAGTCATGTCGTGTCATCACATTGAGTTGAGTCAACACTCTACACACACGAGTCACACACATTGAGTCATCATCGAGTTGATTTTTCACCTTGAGTCGAGTTAAGTCAACGCCCTATACACACGTGTCAAAACACATTGAATCACACAATGACACAAGAACACCAAACCTTAGGTCAACCCTAAAAAAATGAACAAAGTCCTATTGTCCAAAATATAGATGCAGGTTCACTAAGTCCCTAATGGACGAGTAACCTTTACAAAGGATTTGAAGCAGAAGGACGCAAGCAACTTAGCAAAACAACTGGAATCAGCCTAATTGCAATCACATTTGATTGACGACAATCATATTGATTGATTGAACACATTTGGGTTTTGATCAAGCACATCATTTGAATATTGATTGCTCATAATCACGAATTTCCTGAGATGGCAGATCTTTACAGAAATTAATTTGGGCTCGATAAAATCTTGAAGGATAAGGTTTTACGACAGGATTCCAATGCATGAGAATCTATTGCTTCCAAGGAGCGAAGATAAAAGGATTTGAAAAAAATTGCTTCAAATAAGGAAAAAGAGTGATTCAAACCCGCAAAATGCAAAACTATTGCTAAGCGATGCTCACATCAATACGCGATACAACCATTGCGACGCGATGAAGATATAAATTGCGCGATACACTGCCGGCGATGAACTATATGGGCCATATTGGTTTATGTGGACCTTGTTCAGCATTTTTGGGTTCCTTGGTACGCTAGTTAGCCCCTATAAGAAAATTGACATGATTAGTAGTCGGCTCGATTACAATCGCAGTAAGTGATTGACCTGACGACGATTGTCTCACTTCACTTAAGCGCCTAAACATTAGATCATCGAAAGCACCAAGATATTAATTTAAAAGAAAGAACAAGCACCAAGATACTGGTTCACAAGCAAGCACAAGCGCCAAAGTATTGGCTCATTACACTAAATGCGTCGAGGTACTGGCACAACAAAACTATAGCAAAGCATCAACACAACAAGCATTCAAGCAAAGCGCCAGCAAACTGAGGATCATTACAAGCAGAATAATCTTTGACGATGTTCCCCTAGGATGTGGAAGATAGTCACGCAATTGAAGATGACTACAAGCAGAGTCACCTTCGACAGTGTTCCCTAGCTTGCAAAAGATTGTCACTACAAAACGGAAGATCGCTACAAGCAGAGAAATCTTCGATGGTGTTCTCTATCTTGTGGACGATTTTCATAGAAAAAATTGAAGACAACTACAAGAAGAGCAGTCTTCAGCGATATCCCAAACCTTGAGGAAGGTCGTCACAAAAAATGCAGCAACAAAATCGATTACCCCTGAGTTGTGTACTCGATAGTGCAAGATACGCGTTTCTTAACTATTTTATCTATTTAACTAACGCTAGTTTGTAGGTATCGGCATTACAAGAATGATTTAGGATCTCCGAATGTTCAGAATCATTCCCCGTCCCTATCGCTACTTTGACTTTTGTTATCGAAACTTACGTTTCTCCAAACTTAGTCAAAGTGGGGGCTTTTATGGACACCTGATTGTGTCTCCCCAAAAACAACACCCAGTGATGAATATATTTCACGTCATTGATTATCAAACAAGGTGAAATGTGAAAGAGTCTCGTGATTTCTCTATTTTTAATAAAAAAAATACTTCTTTCAATTTCCAAATTCTTTCTTTTCGTACCCTATTTATGAAAAATGTCCATTCTATTTTAGTTTTTTCCATGAAATGGATACAATAATTTTGTAGTTAGATAGGGCTTGAAATTGAAAAGAGCTTTCCAACGATATATTATAAGCCCAATTTCGATGAATAATGAGGAAATTATGGCCAAAATACTAAACTGGGCCCAAACCGAGCCTTACCTACGAGGCTACGACCCAATGATAATGTGGAGGGTCCAAAGCCTTGATCTCATTCCTAAACCAATTAGGATTAATTATAAGTATCTTTAATTTTCTAAAATATCTTAATTATCCGTTTTTTAAACTTAAAGATCAAATAGTTTGAAGTTGAATAAAACTTTCCTTTTTTAAGTCCTAATTTTATTCGAATTTATATATGTTCAAAGACAGTCAGATATTCTTTTTGTGCCTCATAATCTTTATTCAAATATTAGATGGTTGGATAGCTCTTGAAATTTTCTTTCCAATGATATTACAATATTAATTCCGAGCTATAACGAAAAAAGATATGAAAGAAATATGGAATTCTATCCAAAACTGATACCCTTCCACTATTTCGGCCATATATTATTATCTAATAAAGATTTTAATCTGATTCTAATTGGGTTGGAAAGTAGACTTCAAGAGCTTTGCAACGAGATATCATATGACCTATTCGACTTCCAGATCAAAAGATATGATAAAAACAAATCCGCAAAAAACTGTCTTATCGCGCCGCGATAGCTCTCTCGCGTAGCGACATTTCTTCGACAGAACCAGTTTTATTATGATTCTAATTCTAGCTCTTTTCTAATCATTTTTGGTCAATTTTTTCTATAAATAGGGTCGTTATTCCCCGTTTTCACATCATCAACAATCATTAACAAGCTTGATCACCAAAAACCATTATCTCCCTCTTCTCTCATTAATCTAAAGCTTATTCTTTGTTTTTCTCTTGATTTCTAAGCCTAGCCTTTTCAAAATACATAATACCTCATTCACGAGACTTAGACACCTAACCAAGCTCGAAGTTGCCTTCACCCTAGACGTGAAAAGGTTGATATTTTCTAAGAGTTTGGTCCCAAATCCCTATTTCAATTATTAAAATTAATTGTATGATTTAATATTTTATTGAAGTTAACTAACGTATGTATTCTTTTGATAGAAAGAGATACGTGGCAACAAAGTGAGTAATCTAATTACTCTATTTCTTTAGGAATCTTGGTTAGATTATTTTAATTCTTAGTATCATGTTGGGATATCTTTATGATTCCTAGTATCATGTTTAGGGTATTAACTAATATTTCTAATATCATGTTTCTAGAATCATGTTTAGTTTGCTTCCTATTTCTTATATCATGTTAGTATCATGTTAGGGCTAAAGCTCTAATCTTTCTAGTGACATGCTAGAATTTGTTATTAATCAGGTTAGTATCTGTAGACACCCATTTGTGTCTCCCCAAAACCAACCAGTGATGAGTACCTTTCACGTCGAATCATAATCGAATGAAGTGAAAGTGTGGAAAGTCTAGTGTTGCGGTTAGTTTTTATTTCTTTTCTTTCTCTCTATTTTGAAAAACCTATTTTAAGAAAACAGTCAATCCAGTTTGGTTTGGTCCATGGAAAGGGTCCAATAATAGTGTAGTTGGGTCGGGTTCAAAGAGAGCTTTCCAACGATATATTATAAGTCCAATTCCGATGAATAATGAGGAAGTTATGACCAAATAACTAAAGTGGGCCCGGTTTGACCTTTATATGTGGCCCAATGATCTAGAGGAGGGCCTATTATTGATTTATCATTCCTAATGCGATTAGGATTGATTATAGTCTTCTAGAATCTTCTAGAAGGTTCTTTTGAATCCCAATTTAATTAGCATTAATAAATTGACTTTTAAGAGTTTTAATTAGAATAAAAGAAGTATTTTTAAGGAAAATACAATTTTATCCTCTCATACGCCTAAATTTTATCAAAATAAGAAAACGCGTGGAAAATTGTTTGCAACGTCATACGACAAGTCTGTCGCCTGGCGACAGACCTAGCGTCTGGCGACAGACCTTTCGTCTGGTGACAGGCGCGTATTTGGCGCTGCAGTCGTGTTTTATTCTTTTCGAAACTCTGATTTGTTTTTTATCATATCCGGCTGATTTTCTCTATAAATAGCCCCCTAAAACCTCCGTTTTCAATCACCAACTCTCATCAAGAATCTCTTGATTACTCTCTCTTTTATTCTAAACTAGCTTTTCTCATACAAAATTCCGCATTCACAAGATCTAGACACACCTAGCCAAGTTTCGAAGTTGCCTTCGCCCTAGACGTGAAAAGTTTTAATTTCTGAGGGTTTGGTCCCAAATCTCTGTTTCAATTATTTAATTTAATTTTTTAATTTTATTATTTTCCTTGAACTTACTAACGTGTGTATTTTGTTATTAGAAAGAGGTATGAAGCATCCAAGTAAGTGTTTTAATTGTTTGCATTGTTATTATGAATATAAAAATCATGTCTAGGTTGTTATTATGATTCATGTTAGGGTGTTTTGATCTTCCCGGTATCATGTTTAGGGAAAAGGTTATAATATCAAATATGTTTATTATGATTCCTGCGATGCTTCCTATTTTCTTTCTTAATATTCATGTTAGTATCATGTTAGGGCTATATATTTGATTTTTATTGTTTAGTGACATGCTAGGATTTGTTATTAATCTTATTAGTATCATGTCTAGGATCTTGCTATTATTATGCTTTAATTAACATGATGATGATGATTATTAATTATGATTATGATTATGATTATGATTATTTTTATTATGATGATTATGGTTATTATTATGTTGCTTGATTATATTTATTGTTATTGCTTGATCACACCTTTTATGCATGTTTAAAGGGAATTGGTACTTGTAATCACGCTTAATAAGATAATTAATAATCTTATTTAGGGTTAATTTCATTATAATTCAAGTGATCGTCAATAATAGATTTATTTGTGCATTAATATTCAACCAACATAACAGGTTTAGGGTAAACCTATTTATTTCATGTTAGTTAGAAAGCGCACATGAATACGATCAGAATAAAGTAGAGGCCTATTATTAGGGCAGGTTCAATCTCTTTTAGGTTGGATTTGTACCTTCATCCCCGAACTTCCAGTCTTGGTTCCAGACCTACTGGAGTTAACGATCTCCTGGATCGTTAAGGGGTGTAACCTTCACCCTGTGGACGGTTTACAAGTTCCTAAAACTTGTTGGCGACTCTTTTGCTCTAGCTTCCTTCCCTTTGGAAGCCACCATGCTTAGGTGTATGATCACAGTGGGGTTCAAGTTTGGGGTAATGCTTGAAATATTTCCTACAGTTTTTGGCGATTCCACTGGGGAGGATTTCTATTTAATTACTAAAATTTATTTAAGGCAATGATTTAGAATGAGTGGATGAGACTCGAAAAGTTCTAAGTATTTCATGTGCGTAATTTTGATTAACATTATGGTCATATGCATAAAAAAGACCTCATTGGAAAGACCATTCGTAATGAGTTAAAAACATAGGATTTTTACACGTAGGAAATTTGCGGAATATCTTTCACAACTAGGATCGAAATAATGCTGCGCGAAACTGGAAAATTTTATCGAGCACAGAAAGCTGCTGAGGCATGTAGGAATTGGCGTCTAGAAAAAGAGTCTGTCGCCAACGATATGACTCTGTCGCTAGGCGACAGAGCCATATTGCGGCGACAACCTCTGTTCGCTGGCGCCAAGTTCTTCCAATACCGAGCCAGAAATATGCGTTCTAATTTTGACCAATTTTTAGCACTGTTTGCTCGATCCCACTTCCTAATTGAGTGTTTCTCACTTTTTTGAAACCCATATGTGTTCTACATATGGACATAACCCTCTGGGAATTCATGCTCCATCTACCTGATTGAACGCTCTGTGTAACAAAGGGTACATCCGAGAATGTTGAATTCACTAAACCATGGAAGCGAGTTTTTTTTTTAACTCGTGGTGTCCCATCCACTCGCGCCAACCCTTCAAAAGGTAAGGCTTCCGCGCGGTGCATCCAGACAAGTAACCATGGACCCTCTTTAACTAACCTATATCCCGAACTTTAGAGAACTAGAGCCATGGTTAGGTTGCAAACTCATTGCATCATATTGTGCCTATTTGACTAATTGTGCATTATTTGTTGTGCATACTCTATGTGTTTTTCCTAACCGTTTGTTTGACTTGTGTTTAAGACAAAAATAAACTGATTAATGACTAAAAGGACTTTACCTGATTAATTAATTTGAGTAATTAAAGTCTAATAATTTAATCAGAATTGACTTAGTACGACTTTAGGCATGTCCCGTAGAGTTAAAATACTGAAAATAGTCCCAGATTAACGCTCCAGTAATGGCGCTACGATTTGGGCTGCAGCGCCAAACTATGCTGTGCAACGCTTGGCGACAACTCTGTCGTCTGGCGCTGCACTGCAGAGTGCAGCGATAGTCCTGTTGCCTTGGCGACAGTTCAACATTTTACTCGAGTCAGCACGACGAGTCTAACTCCACAGTTTTGCTAATCAGTTCGATTATTTTGTTAATAACAGTACCTTTGTTAAGTCCTTAATTGAGTCCAGTCACATAGTCTAGCCACATGGTCTTACACAAGAGTCAAAGCATATCACTTACACTCACTAGTCGTAGCACACACTTTGTGTATATGTCACCATGACCATGTCTTAGGTTCATGCATGAGTCGGTTTTTTCCGTCATTTGAATTGGGGGTACACTATATTCCTAATTTTTTTCACATCCCTCCATCTACATCATCTTTCCATTTTCCACGTGCTTTCTCCATGTCACAACCTTTCTTCTTCCAGCCTCCTTTGTTGAATAGAGTTTGAGTCAATTAATTAACAGTGAATATCCCTAATTTCCCTTTCCACAGCACTTGGTCAAGGAGAGAAGGGCGATTAATCAAGGATAACACCTTTATTCAAATACAACTTTTTGATAAACCGGTTGGTCGAAAAAGAAAAGCTAAGAAGATAATGGCAAGTCAAGAAGAAGTCAATGAACTTAAGAAGCAAATGGCTGATGTGACTAAGGTGTTGAAGGCTTTAACCCTACAAATCAATGACCCTATAAAGCAACAACAAATGGAGCTCATGCAAGAGAGCTTGAGCAATATATCCAATGACTATAAATTTCGGGGCATTAGCTCATAAGGGGTCTCGGTGGACAAGGAGCTTCTTCCGCAGAAGTTCAATGCCACTGTGTAGGGAATAATTTCAAGCCTTTAAAATCCCACTAGCTCGAACCCCACTGTGATCATACACTAAAGTACGGTGGCGTCCAAAAGGGAAGAAGATAGAGCAAAAGAGTCGCCAACAAGTTTTTAAGGAACTTGTAAACCGTTCATAGGATGAAGGTTACACCCCTTAACGATCCAAGAGATCGTCAACTCCATAAGGTCATGAACCAAATAAGGGTCCGGGGATGAAGGTACAAATCCAACCTAAAAGAGATTGAACCTGCCCTAATAATAGACCTCTACTTTATTCTGATCGTATTCATGTGCGCTTTCTGATTAACATGCAATCAATAGGATTAACCCTAAACCTGTTTATCTATGTTGGTTGAATATTAATGCACAAACAAATCTATTATTGGCGATCACTTGAATTATAATCACATTAACTCTAAACAAGATTATTAATTATCTTATTAAGCGTGATTACAAGTACCAATTCCCTTTAAACATGCATGAAAGGTGTGATCAAGCAATAAAGAATAAATAATATCAAGCAATATAATCAATAATCAATATCATGAATAATAATTATAATAATAATAATATCATCAAAATAATAATTATCATCAAAATAATAATAAATTATAACAATTATAATCATAATCATGTTCATGTTAATATTAAAGCATAATAAAAATAACAAGATCCTAGGCATGATACTAACAAGATTAATAACAAACCCTAGCATGTCACTAAGCAATAAAAATCAAATCTTTAACCCTAACATGATACTAACAATCATAAATATTAGGAAGAACATAGGAAGCATCGTAACAATCATATTCAATATTAAAAATACCCTAGAGTTGATACTAGGAATATCATAATAACAATGTAAACATGATATCTACATCATAATATCAATAAATCAATTAAAGTACTTACTTTGATGCCTCGTACCTCTTTCTAATAACAAAATACACACGTTAGTAACTTCAAGGAAAATAATAATCAAAACAATTAAATTAAATAATTGAAAGAGAGATTTGGGACCAAACCCTCAGAAATTAAAACCTTTCACGTCTTGGGTGAAGGCAACTTCGAATATGGCTAGGTGTTTCTAGATCTTGTGAATGCGGAATTTTGTATTTGAGAAAAGGCTAGTTTAGAAAAAGAGAGAGAGAGAGAATAATCAAGAAAGTCTTGATGAGAGTTGGTGAATTGAAATAATAATTGATGAAATCTCGTTATCGAAAACAGAGTTTTAATACGCTATTTATAGAGAAAATCAGCCAAAAAGATAAAATTAACATAACAGAGTCTGGCGCACGCAAAACGAGGTTGGTGCCAGGCATTGGCCATTGGCGCCAGGCGCCAATGGCTAGCACCAGACGCCAATGGCTGGCGCAAGGCGCCAGGCCTGGTTCCAGGCGCCAAGCCTGTTTTTAACACGTTTTTGTTTTTATCATATCTTTTGATCCGAAAGTCCAAATAAGGCATATAATATGTCGTTGGAAAGCTCTTAAAGTCTACTTTCCAACCCAATTAGAATAAGATTAAAATATTTTGTAGATAAAAATATATGGCCAAAATAGTGGAAGGGTGTCAGTTTTGGATAAAGTTTCATGTCCCATTCATATCTTTTTCGTTATAACTCGGATTTAATATTATAATATATCATTGGAAAGAAAATTTAAAGATCTATCCAACCATATAAAATTTGGATAAATTTATGAGGCACGAAAATAAAATCTGAATATATTCCATTTCATACAAAACAAGGATTCTTAAAAGGAGTAGTTTTATTCAATTTCAAACTCTTTAAAACATAATTATCAATCCTAACTCCATTAGGATTTAAAAGAACCTTCTAGAGTATTCTATAAGACTATAATCAATCCTAATAGCTTTAGGAATGATAATTAATAATAGGCCCTGACAACAGGAAAATGTATGTCGTTATGTACCCTTCCCCCAAGTCAAACAAAATTTGTAAACACCTAACCAACCTTATATGAATATAGGGCAAGTTAAGGGTCGATCCCTAGGGAATGCAATGATGAAAACCAGATTCTAAGTCAAGCTACCTCGAAGATGGAGTTGATATTATGGTTGGCACTATGGTAAAATAAAGCAAGTCTAATCAAGTAAAACAAAGGTCTAAACACTAGGGATATGGGTTCCACATGCAAGTTCAATGATAATGCTAGTTTAAAGCTCAATCAATTAATTTAAGTATTGCAATGGACAAACAATAGTAGCAATCAAGAGAGTTCAAATGCTATCTCCTATAGGCCAATCTAGGTGTCACTATGAAAGGCAAATCAAGAAGAATCACAAGCAAACCCAATCAATTAGAGCAACTTTCAATTCAATTGTTCATTAAGAGTTGCAATGCAATCTAGATTAATCTTATAGGTTTATCACTCCTAGTCTAATCAATCACATGCAAAATTATGTCAACCAATTTAATTGCAACAAATCAATCAATCAAAGAGCATCAACTAGCAATTTCATTAATCAAACATGCTTCCCCCTTTCCCTAGCAACTAATCTACTCACTAATCATGGTGAAATTTAAGAACAAACAACTAGATATTGCTTTAATATTCATTTCTATATCAATATCTAAGGGAAATCAAAATAATCAACAATATCTAATTCCAATCCAAAGAAGAACCAGCAACAAGCAAAAATCAAATAGCAAGTAAGTAAAAGATGAAAGAAGGAAGAGATTCTCACTAATATTGATGATTGAAAATGAAGAAATCCAAACTTGATTGATCAAATGTTGAGTTACAAATCCAAAACCAAGAACTTCTCTCTAACTTCTCTCTAGATTCTCTCTCTAAAACTAAGCTAATGAAAATTATCAAAAAGTTGGTTTCAAAAAAAGGAAATACAATTCTATTTATAAGTAAAGAAGAAATCGGCAGCTCCCGCGCCCTCTCTCGATAGACCCGCGCCCGTGGAGAAATGGGTACGGAACCCTCCGCGGGCTATCTGGGCAGACCCCGCGCCCGCGGCAATAGAGACCCTCGCCCGCGGCAGTGAAACCCGCGCCCGCGGCTAATCCCCTGCTCCCAAAGCCTGATCAGGGGGCCGCGGTCTCTCTGAATGGAGCGGCCTCTCCATTTTACCCGCGCCCGCGGGGCAACCGCGGCAAGTTCCTGCCAAGTTTTGGCAATTTTGAGTAACATAGGCCCGCGCCTGCGGCAAGATGACCCGCGCCCGCGGCCTGCTGGATTTGCCTTGGAAACCTCTCCGAGGCCTCTCCAAGGCCTCTCTAAGCCCTCTCTAGCCAAATGCTTCTTCCTTGCTTGATCATTAAGGTCCCAAATTGAATCCTTTGCCAAAGTGATTCTCACAATACCTACACAAGTAAACAAAGAAAGGAAATAAAAGGGAAAAAGAGCCAAATAAAGGAAAACACGATAAAAACACGAGAATCATAAAGAAAAGAGGAAAAAGAGAAACTTAAGGAAAAGGACCAAAAATAAGAGAAGAAAGCATGAAAAGGGGAAATAAATAACCCCAAAAGACTACCCTATGAGTGCCATAAATGACACTCATCAAATTCCCCCAAGCTAGACTTTTGCTCGTCCCGAGCAAAACAAAGGCTAAAAAGGAATAAGGAGGGCTTATTCGAAGCAAAAAGAAAAAGAGGGGCGAGAATTTACACTAAGACTCACTGTCGTAGGAATCACGGTTGTTTTTAGCTACAACAAGCCATTTAAACCCCTAGATCGCTCTAGAGGACGAGTGATGCTCTCGTAAGGGTATCCTAAGAGTTTACCCATAACTCTCCACCAAACCCCCAAGAGGCAAACCAGAGAAGGAAAAGAAAGAGGAAAAAGGAAACAAAATCTTTACGAAATGGACTTTACAAAGAGACTATAATTCAAATGAATAACAACCTTTCTAAAGAGAATTATGGTATGCACGTTATGAGATACCTAAGGTTGATTGAAACATAAACATGCTAAGCATAGGAACTAGTTATCACATTCCACTTTCATCCCAAACGGTCTTACCGCGTTCCCCTACTAATCTCATGTCTCCCCTTAGTGAGCATCTCATAGATTCCGCGAAGGAACCGGAAAAGGATCAAATTTTTGGGCTACTCGACATCTTGATTTCGCATCCCCTTTCCTTAGCCTACAACCTATGATTCCCTCCACCGATGAAAGACTCAACTCCTAGGTCCAAAGGTCTTCCCCAAGGTTGTAACGTAAGGCAAGAAAGGTTAAGGTAGGCTTAAAATTTAAAATTTGGTGGTTATCCTAAATTGTGAAGCAAAGACCGGCCAAATCTCAACACCAAACTTAAGTAATCACCAAACAAAAACGTATTAACACCCCCAAGCTTATTCAAAGCAACAATCTACAAACATTAGAACAAAAAGCGCAAGCGCTTTCCCCCCAAGCTAAAAGAAACATTGTCCTCAATGCATAGAGAGGAGAAAGACACTTCAATTTTTTTATTTTTTTTTTTTGAATTTTCTCATTAATAAAATTGTTTGAATTTCCTTGAACTCCTTAAAAGCATTAGTCCTTGACCTTTTTATTTTTTTATTTTTTTTACTAAGGACGGGTTTTACATAAGCATTTGCCATTATTTACCAAATATAAACAACTCAATTATGTGTACCAATTCGAACCAAACCCCAACTTCATAGACCACAATCACCAAACATTGACCCTTGCTTCACAAAAACCAAAAAGAAGAAGAACGAAACAAAAGGCTCAAGATATCTAATTATGCGGCTTGAAAAGAGGGAAAAGGGTTCAAAGGGGTAACAAGTAGGCAAATGTATCCCAAACCAAAAAGGGACTATCCTAGAAAGAGAAAAATACCTCCCCGAAAAATTTGCCTTTGTCCTCCCTAGGTAGTTCGGTCACGGTCTTAGGAATCATACACTAAGATTCTAGATTAGGTTTGCGAAAATCAAGGATCCATGCCGCTCATGCAATAGTATGATGAAAGCTTGAACAAATATAAATCTCACATGGTTGTAGCAAAGACTCACTAAGGGTGTCAAATCAAAGATAGGGAGCAACTACCAACATGCCGCAAACGAGTAGAATCCGGTTTCATGATCCCCCTAGTTCTAGACAACTATCTTAGCATGCTTTATCCTAAAATCAACCAAACGTAATCTCAAACCGTGCATACCATTATTACCTAAGAAGACCATTATTCAAAAGCAAAAGTCCAGTGCATACAAGTCCAATTTTCAAAAAGAGAAAGAGTGAAAATAAAGCCTCAAAAAAATTATGCACACAAACAAGATTAAAAGAAAAGGAAAGAAAAGAAAAGAAAAGAATGGAAAACTTAGACAAGGACAAGAAAGGGAAAGAGGAAAAGAGCAAAGATGCAATCATAACACTTTTATCCCAATCGACATACAAGCGGTCTAATGGCCACATCGCCAAAGACCCCAAACACACTAGGTGTTAAAATCATACATCCTCGAACCGTTCAACTTCTCCTAAATCTAATCTTAATCTAAGCAACCAAGAAAATGAAGAAATGAAAATAAAAAGGTAAAATAAGAAAGGCCTCACCAAGCATCCGCTCTAAATTAAAGTACCCAAGGAGTAGGAATGTGCATCTCCAAAAGGTTCCGCAATCCAAAGCATAGGCTACGAGCAAGGTGAGTTAAAGAAAAAGGCTATATATACAAAATGAAATTATTAGTAACTTCCAAACAAAAGCAACCAATAAAACACTTAGATACAAATTATATACAAAGACCTAGAGAAACCATCATCATCAAAATTTCTATTTATTTGTTTTTTTTTTCTCAAGAAACTCCCAAAAACATCAAGAAATGAACCAAAACAACAAGCAACAGACCAACGAGACCATTAGCAAAAATCCACCAAAAGCCTTATCAAAGACTTCCCACCGAGCTCCAGGTGCTTCCCCAAACCAACATAAAACATCCTTTTTGACCCTCCCCCCTCACAAAAAGAAAGCATCGACCACGATGCCGATAATCATGCAAAATAGGGAAAGGGGGGAACAAAAAGGGGAACAAACATGCATAAAGGGACTATTGGCCACTAGGGCCGGCACCATCATCACCCGTATCCCAACCTCCGGTGTAACCGGGAGGAAAACCATAGTGACCCTGGAATAGGTCAAGTTGGGATCGGGTTAATTGGTCATAGGGCTCAGGCTGAACAAGGGGCTCGGGGTGATGGGGGTGAACATAGTAATATGCGGGATCACCCCAATAATCACTCCCCCCCGAGACCCTATAATCATAAGAAGGGAAATCGCGCCTTGGCACATCGAGGTCCTCCACCCCGGGCCAATATGGGTACGTAGGGAGGTTGTCACCACCCCATGAAGGTACCGGCCCTTGTTGGGGCGGCACATAAGGGTAGTTGACCGGAGGTGTGACCTCCCCCCTACGCACACTAGCGTCATACAATGCGCTAGTTCGATAAGACAAAGTTTGGTGGTCCGAGTACATACCTTGCATGCTCAATTGCATGCGCTCCATTTGGTATCTCATGGCCTCCATCTCTCGGAGATAAGCATCCCCTTGGAAACCTTCTTGTTGTTGTTGTTGTTGTTGTTGTTGTTGTTGTCGTCTTCTTTCTCTTCTTCTTCCTTGAGCATCATCATGAAAATGATCATGTTGTTGTTGTAGTGGCGGATGTTGCTGCTCTTCATCATATTCATCTCCTCCTCCTTCCTCCTCTTCCTCATCATTCTCATCATCCTCATCAATCTCATCACCCTCCTCCATCTCATCCTCAATCCTCCCATTGTCCCTAGGGACCATCCAAATGTTCCTAGCCTCACGAAGGATGGAGGTGGCGACCGGGTTAGGGAGAAGGCAATGGTGGGTATTTCTCACTAGCCAAGAGTAGGTGCCGGTTCTCCTAGTGCTAGTTATGAAACGTAAAGTGTTAACTTGCTTCAAACTAATCCACACGTCTTCACTCCTCCCAACCGGAGTGCAAGACTTCAAGAACCCCTCTTGCTTAAAATACGACACAAGACGTGTCACCATGCCCCCACAATGAATTTCCCCCGTTTTGACCCCGTGCATTATATCCTTGCAACAATTCATGAAGATATAGCCAAAATTAATCCTTGACCTTAACTCCGGCTTGGTAGCCATCCATAACACCATAATCTCCTCCCTAGACAACTTCCCCAAATCTTGCTTATTAAAAACCGAATACCCAAGAATTCTATGAAGGATCCTAAGGGCCGGATGGATAATCTCACTAGCAAGAGAATTTTTCGAATCAAACTCCCTCTTGTTGGATATGGTTCTCCACCAAGAAACCTCATTATACTCAGATTGGACAAGGGAGATAAGGGGCTCGAAGATATCACCATTGGGGTTGAAACCAAGGGCTAAATTGAACTCGGCTAGGTTCATGGTGTGTTTGACATTGAAGAGTTGGAAGGAAATAATAAAATCGGTTTCCCCCACCTTATTGAACTCAAATGTGGAGAAAAATTCAATGGAAGGCTCCAAATAGGTTCTAGGGGCCGATTTTAGAAACTCACCCAAGCTAAGGTTATCTAGGAGGATGTCAAGGTCATTTTCAATTCCTAACTTGGCCATATCCTCACGAAAGTAATGCCGAGAGGGTCTAAACTTCCGGTCTTTCATTTTGTTATATATGGGGGTTTGTTTAGACCGGTTCCAAAATTTGAGAGGAGGTAAAGGAGGAGGAGGAGCATCATCTTGAGTTAAGGAATGCGGTTGGGGTTGAGGGTTTGAGGATTGGCCTTGAGAAGATTGGCCGGGGGATTGGTTTGAGCGCTTTTTGCTACTTTTGACTCTTCTTATCAAATCCATTTTAACAAAAGTCACACAAGTCACAAGAACACAACAAACTCCCTCAAACAAATCAACTTCCTCCAAAAATTACTCACAAACCTCCTTACAAATCCAACCAAACCACCACAAACTACAAGGTACCTGTTCCAATCAACACAACAACAAAAATCCAACAACAAACAACAATATCAAAAATCATTCAACAATATAATCATGAATCAACAAGGAAAAGTAACAATCACCCAAATATACCAATTTTCCATAAATCAACCATAAAACACAAAAATCATGCTCAAATTCAAGGTAAACAAACCAATGTAAAGAAATCAATTGAAATTGACAAAAATATTACAAAGGTTAGAAGTATACCAAGATTGGAGACTCAAATGAAACTCAAAGCACTTCAAAGACTCGAATTTTCCCGAAGGAGCACGAGAAAGAATAGGAGGAGTGATGAAAATGGAGGATTATGGAAGAAATTGTGAAAAATTTGGGCAAAAGGTGAAGAAATTTTTGGGAAATTGATGTTTAGGGGTTAGGGTTTGAGAGGAGGTAGAGAGAGAAAGGGGAAAAATAAGGAGAAGAGGAGAAAATAAGAGAGGAGAGAGGGAGAAGAGGGGCGTGCCCTGGGTTAAAACCCAGTTCGCCACGCCCTCTCCCGAAAATGCCGCGCCCGCGGCAAATCTCCGGCGCCCGCGGCGTGACCGCGGGGCAACCACGGGGACTTCCTGGAATTTCAGAATTTTTGTACCTGATGGGGGGTCGCGGTCTCTCCTGATTTGCCGCGCCCTCTCCAAAACCTCCCGCGCCCGCGGAGAGACCGCGGGGCAACCGCGGGAAGTCCCTGGAAAGGGGGTTCCAAATTTGCTTGAATTTAGGCCGCACCCTCTCCAAACATGGAGCGCCCGCTCCAAAACCTTCCGCGCCCGCGAAGAGACCGCGGGGCAACCACGGGGACTTCCTGGAATGGGGCTTTAAATTTGGTCGAATTGAGGCCCGCGCCCTCTCTAACAGGGGGCGTCCTCTCCAGAACCTCCCGCGCCCGCGGAGAGACCGCGGGGCAACCGCGGGAAGTTCTTGGAAAGGGGGGTTCCAAATGTGCTTCAAGAGGAGAAATTGCCCTCGAGGTCTCTTCTTGCCCTCGGGGAGCCCTCTCCAGCACTCTTAACTTTTCTTCAAACCCCTTTTTGTTTTCCAACAAGCGATGATAATGCCCGACCTACAAGACAAACACAAAACTAACTCAAAAATAAAATCAAAAACCAATCAAGGAAAAATAAAAGAAAAGAAAGGAAAAAGAAATGAGATGAGAATCCGGGTTGCCTCCCGTAAGCGCTTTTGGTTAACGTCGTTAGCTCGACGTGCACCACCATCTCAAGGTGGCTTGAAAAGAATCATTTTGTGAACAAGTCCAACAAACACTCCCTCGTAGTACTTCTTGAGCCGATGACCATTAACTTTGAATGAAGATGAGGAGTTCAAAGGAGAAACCTCCACGGCACCATTATCAAAAACATCTTTCACCAAGAATGGTCCACTCCATCTTGACATGAGCTTTCCGGGAAACAACTTCATCCTTGAATTTTAGAGGAGGACTTTGTCACCTACACAGAACTCCTTTTTCTCAATCAACTTGTCATGAACCTCTTTGGAGCGAGCCTTGTAGGTGCTAGCACAATCGTAAGCATCAAGTCGAAGTTCCTCTAGCTCATGAAGATCCAACCACCTCTTCTCCCCCGCACTAGCTAAGTCAAAATTTATCTTCTTGATAGCCCATAAGGCACGATGTTTAAGCTCTACCGGGAGATGGCACGATTTGCCATAGACAAGGCGATATGGAGTGGTACCAATAGGCGTCTTAAAAGCCGTTCTATAAGCCCAAAGAGCATCATCTAACTTGTTCGACCAATCCTTTCTATTCCTTGCAACCGTCTTCTCAAGAATGAGCTTTATTTGACAATTGAAGACCTCGACTTGGCCACTCGATTGAGGATGATATGGAAGGCCGAACCGTTGATGCACTCCATGTTTCCTCAACATCTTTTGGAAAGCATTGTGAACAAAATGAGATCTGTTATCTCTTATCACAGCCTTAGGCACGCCAAACCTTGGGAAGATGATTTTGTTGAACAACTTCAACACTATTTTGTGGTCATTAGTAGGGGAGGCAATGGCCTCAACCCATTTAGAAACATAGTCCACAGCCACAAGTATAAATTGATTACCATATGAAGATGGGAACGGTCCCATGAAGTCAATCCCCCAAACATCGAACACCTCTAACTCAAGAATGGGCTGTTAAGGCATCTCATTCCTCTTGGAGATATTCCCAACCCTTTGACATCGGTCACATGACTTCACAAAGCCCCATGAGTCCTTGAAGAGATGCGGCCACCACAAACCACATTGAAGAACCTTGGTAGCGGTCTTGGAAACACCCATATGCCCACCACTAGGGTCCGAGTGGCACATCCTTAAAACACTAGGCACCTCTTCATTTGGGACACAACGCCTAAGTAAGCCATCAACCCCTCGTTTGTATAGGATGGGATCATCCCACAAGTAATGTCTTGCCTCCCTTTTGATTTTCTTCCTTTGGTTCTTTGAGAAAGAGGGTGGAAACTCCCCACATGCTAGAAAATTCACCAAGTCGGCATACCACGGGAGTTCCTTCACCTCTATGGCATATAAGAAGTCATCAAGCATTCTATCCTCAATTGGTGAACCATCATCATGAATGTGATCACCCTCAAGGCGAGAAAGATGGTCCGCCACAACATTCTCCGCACCCTTCTCATCCCTAATCTCAATCTCAAAAGTTTGCAATTCAAGCACCCATCGAATCAACCTAGGCTTGGACTCTTTCTTGGCAAAGAGATATTTGAGGGCCGCGTGATCCGTGAAGACTATGGTCTTGGAACCCCACAAGTAACAACGGAATTTCTCAAAAGAGTGCACAATTGCTAAAAATTCTTTTTTCGTTGTTGTGTAGTTCTTTTGAGCCCCATTGAGTGTCTTGGACATATAATAGATCACATGAAGCTTCTTTTCTACACGTTGCCCCAAAACACCTCCAATATCCCAATCACTTGCATCACACATCAATTCAAAAGGAAGATCCCACCTTGGGGCTTGAACAATAGGAGTGGAGATAAGGGCCTTCTTCAATTTATCAAATGCCTTTAAGCATTTGTCATCAAAAATGAACTCAACATCCTTTTGAAGAAGGTCATTTAGGGGTTTAGCAATAAGTGAAAAATCCTTGATGAATCTTCTATAGAAACCCGCATGACCAAGGAACGATCTCACACCCTTGATATTCACCGGAGGTGGAAGTTTCTCAATAACTTCTATTTTCGCCTTATCCACCTCAATGCCTCTATTTGAAATCTTGTGCCCAAGCACTATACCTTCTTCCACCATGAAGTGGCATTTCTCCCAATTCAAAACAAGATTGACCTTAACACATCTTTCCAAACACTTCTCAAGATTCACAAGGCACTCCTCAAATGAGACACCCCCCCACTGAAAAGTCATCTATGAAGACCTCCATTTCCTCCTCCAACATATCCCCAAAGATACTCATCATGCACCTTTGGAATGTAGCGGGTGCATTGCATAACCCAAAGGGCATTCTTCGATAGGCAAAGGTCCCATAAGGACATGTGAAGGTAGCTTTCTCTTGATCATTGGGGTGAATGGGGATTTGGAAGAATCCCTAATATCCATCGAGGAAACAATAGAACTTGTGCCTTGTTAGTCTTTCAAGCATTTGATCAATAAATGGAAGAGGGAAGTGATCCTTCTTGGTGGATGTGTTTAGACGTCTATAGTCTATACACATCCGCTAACCCGTGACCGTCCTAGTTGGAATGAGCTCACCCTTCTCATTTTCAAGCACATTTGCTCATCCACTTCTTCCATGCTTCCATTAAGCAATTCTTCATAGAATGCCACTTCCTTGCATGGTGTAACTACTTTGTCCTTGTTCAACAAAACATTCTCAAGAGCATCGTTAGAGGTGAGCAAGTGCTCATGCATGGAAGACACAACATGATCAAGTGAATCAATCATCATGCAATTTTCTATAGAAGAAGATGGATATTTCATGCTTTCATTCAAATCAAATTCAATGACCTCATCTCCTACTTTAAGGGAAATCTTTGCACTCCTCACATCAATCATAGCACCCGAGGTAGCAAGAAAGGGTCTACCTAAAATGATTGGAATGGTAGCATCTTCATCCATTTCAAGCACAATAAAATCCACCGGGAACACAAACTTCCCAACCCTCAATGGAACATCTTCTACCTTACCTTTTGGAAACTTGATTGACCTATCGGCTAATTGCAAGGTAATGTTAGAAGGTAAGAGTTCCCCTAGTTCAAGCCTTTGATAAACCAAATATGGCATTATGCTAACACTAGCTCCCAAGTCACATAAGGCATTATCAATTTGCATCTTGTTAATAGCACAAGGGATGGAGAAGTTTCCGGGGTCTTTCAATTTGGGTGGCATTTTGTTCATGATTATAGCACTACAACTTTCGGTCAAATTGATAGTTTCCACAACCTCACAAGTCCTTTTCCCACTCAAAATGTCCTTGAGGAATTTGGCATAATTTGGCATTTGGTTGATCACATCGGTAAAAGGTAGAGAAAGATGAAGTTGTTTTAGCATATCAATGAATCTCCCAAATTGCTCATCCAATTTGTGTCTCATGAATTTTTGTGGGTAAGGGAGCTTGGGTTTCACAATTTCTTTCTCTACTCTCACCTCTCTAGGTGTCTCAACCACAACCTCATCCAATGATGCCCTATCCCCCTCATTCTCAACCAAGGCTTCCTTAGGAATCTTCTTATCCTCACCCTTCCTAGGCAATCTCTCCTCAAGAACCTTACCACTCCTAGTAACAATAGCATTCACGTGTTTCTTGGGATCAAGACCTTGGGAAGGTAAAGAAGAAGGGCTTGGATGATCTTTCAAAGCATTAGCAAGTTGGCCATGTATGTGTTCAACAACTTGGTTTGATTCTCAATTATTTCTTCCAAATTGGTCCTAGGTGAAGAAGGTTGGGAATAGGAATTTTCTCCTTGAGTCCTTGGAACAAATCCGGGTGGGGGACCTCTTTGAGCATTATTTTGAAAATTGCCCTTCCCTTGATTGTTCCAAGTACCCCTATTTTGATTTTGTCCATAACCTTGATTATGGTTACCACCACCTTGATTATGGTTACCACTACCTTGGTTGTGATTTCCATAACCTTGGTTTTGATTTCCATAATTTTGGCTTTGATTTTGGCCACTATAACCTTGATTATTATAGCTACCACGAAAACCTTGGTTCCCTTGGTTTCTATAACCACCACCTTGATTATAGTTGTCAAAATTGCCTTGGTTTTGGTAATTCCTATTCCATTGACCTCTTTGATTATCAAACCTTTGAGCATTATTATTTGACACATAATTCACATGCTCACTCTCATTGTTATCAAAATCATCAACACATTCATTAGGACAATTACTAGAGTCATGATCATACGATCCACATGCATCACAAAACAAACAACCCATAGGCATATTATGTGAAGAGGGAGGGGGTTGAGAGTTAGAAGGAGTACCTCTCCCCTTAAATTGGGAGGGAAGATTCGAAGCTTGGGATGAAGTAGAAGTGCTCTCCAACTTGGCTTTGATTGCGGTCATCTCCTTTCCCAAGTTTGTCATTTGGGAGGAAAGGTTGTTGATCGCATTTAGATGGTCTACCGAGTACAATGAAGATTGCTTGCTTGAAGAGTCTCTCTCCCCATCTTGCCAATCTCTATAGTACGTCACCACGTCCTCAATGATGTCCACCACTTCTTCTTCGGTCTTGTTCATGATAGGACCCCCGGCCCCCCCATCAAGGCATGACTTGCCTTGGGGACTTAAACCGCCATAGAAGATTTGGACCACTTGGTATGTTGGGATTCCGTGGTGAGGGCACTCCCTTTGATACTCTTTGTATCTCTCCCATGATTCGTAAAGGCTTTCATTTGGCCTTTGCTTGAACCCTTGAATCAAGGCTCTTGCCTCCGCCGTCTTCTTTTGAGGGTAAAAACGGGACAAGAAGGCCTTTGTAACATCATCCCATGTTCTCAAGGAATTGGGCTTCACCTCTTTATCTAGCCACTCTAAGGATCTTCCTATGAGAGAGAAGGGGAACAACTTGAGGCGTATGAACTCTTGAGAAACTCCATTGACTTTGATGGTGTTGCAATATTTTTCAAATTCTTTAAGATGGTTCAACGGGCTCTCATTCTTAGCCCCACTATATTGCCTCCTCTCAATTAAGGTGATCATGGTCGGCCGAATCTCGAAATCAATTGCCGGTGTTGTAGGCGGAGCTATGCCGCTCTCAAACCTATAAGCACCGGGTATTCCTAGCTCCTTCAAGGCCACTCTCGGATTTTCTCTCATGCCTTGCTCTTCTTCAATCTCTTCTTCACTTGAAGAACTATACCCCAAGGAGAATCGATTAGCTATTCTTCTTCTTGAGAGAGTCCTCTCAATTTCCGGGTCAAAAGGCACAATGGATCGATCACGAGCTCTATGCATGCAAAACTTCAAAGAAAATATTAGTAGCACGGCTACAAGTGTAGCCTAAAGAAACAAAATCTTTTTGTATTTTTTTTTTCAATTAAAATGAAGTACACTCAACAACAAAAGCTAAGCACCAATAGCACTCCCTGGCAACGGCGCCATTTTGACAACAGGAAAATGTATGTCGTTATGTATCCTTCCCCCAAGTCAAAAAAAATTTGTAAACACCTAACCAACCTTATATGAATATAGGGCAAGTTAAGGGTCGATCCCTAGGGAATGCAATGATGAAAACCAGAGTCTAAGTCAAGCTACCTCGAAGATGGAGTTGATATTATGGTTGGCACTATGGTAAAATAAAGCAAGTCTAATCAAGTAAAACAAAGGTCTAAACACTAGGGATATGGGTTCCACATACAAGTTCAATGATAATGCTAGTTTAAAGCTCAATCAATTAATTCAAGTATTGCAATGGACAAACAATAGTAGCAATCAAGAGAGTTCAAATGCTATCTCCTATAGGTCAATCTAGGTGTCACTATGAAAGGCAAATCAAGAAGAATCACAAGCAAACCCAATCAATTAGAGCAACTTTCAATTCAATTGTTCATTAAGAGTTGCAATGCAATCTAGATTAATCTTATAGGTTGATCACTCCTAGTCTAATCAATCACATGCAAAACTATGTCAACCAATTTAATTGCAACAAATCAATCAATCAAAGAGCATCAACTAGCAATTTCATTAATCAAACATGCTTCCCCCTTTCCCTAGCAACTAATCTACTCACTAATCATGGTGAAATTTAAGAACAAACAACTAGATATTGCTTTAATCTTCATTTCTATATCAATATCTAAGGGAAATCAAAATAATCAACAATATCTAATTCCAATCCAAAGAAGAACAAGCAACAAGCAAAAATCAAATAGCAAGTAAGTAAAAGATGAAAGAAGGAAGAGATTCTCACTAATATTGATGATTGAAAATGTAGAAATCCAAACTTGATTGATCAAATGTTGAGTTACAAATCCAAAACAAAGAACTTCTCTCTAACTTCTCTCTAGATTCTCTCTCTAAAACTAAGCTAATGAAAATTATCAAAAAGTTGGTTTCAAAAAAAGGAAATACAATTCTATTTATAAGTAAAGAAGAAATCGGCAGCTCCCGCGCCCTCTCTCGATAGACCCGCGCCCGCGGAGAAATGGGTACGGAACCCTCCGCGGGCTATCTGGGCAGACCCCGCGCCCACGGCAACAGAGACCCTCACCCGCGGCAGTGAAACCCGCGCCCGCGGCTAATCCCCTGCTCCCAAAGCCTGATCAGGGGGTCGCGGTCTCTCTGAATGGAGTGGCCTCTCCATTTTACCCGCGCCCGCGGAGAGCCTGCGGGGCAACCGCGGCAAGTTCCTGCCAAGTTTTGGCAATTTTGAGTAACATAGGCCCGTGCCCGCGGCAAGATGACCCGCGCCCGCGGCCTGCTGGATTTGCCTTGGAAACCTCTCCGAGGCCTCTCCAAGGCCTCTCTAAGCCCTCTCTAGCCAAATGCTTCTTCCTTGCTTGCTCATTAAGGTCCCAAATTGAATCCTTTGCCAAAGTGATTCTCACAATACCTACACAAGTAAACAAAGAAAGGAAATAAAAGGGAAAAAGAGCCAAATAAAGGAAAACACGATAAAAACACGAGAATCATAAAGAAAAGAGGAAAAAGAGAAACTAAAGGAAAAAGGACCAAAAATAAGAGAAGAAAGCATGAAAAGGGGAAAGAAATAACCCTAAAAGACTACCCTATGAGTGCCATAAATGACACTCATCAGGCCCTCCTCTAGATCATTGGGCCGTACATAAAGCTCAAACCAGACCCAGTTTAGTAAATTGACCATAATTTCCTCAATATTCATCGGAATTGGGCTTATAATATATCGTTGGAAAGGTCTTTGCAAGCCCCATCCAACTACATTACTATTGGACCCATATCATGGACCAACCAAACTGGATTGGCTGTTTTCTTAAAATAGGTTTTCAAAAACAGAGAGAAGAGAAAAGAAAATAAAAACTTTCCGCAACACTAGACCTTTCCACACTTTCGTTTTATTCGATTATGATTCGACGTGAAAGGTACTCATCACTGGGTTTGGTTTTGGGGAGACACAAATGGGTGTCTACACACTGACATCCCTAAATTGAAGGCAACAGATAATCCTTATCTTCACTTAACAGCCTTTGAAACTATAATGAACATTAAGGGGATTGATAGGAAAGTCTTTCATTCCTTGTTTTCCTTATCTCTTGAAACCGTTTGCCAACAATGGTTCTTCTCCCTTGACAAAGAGAAAACCTCTACCAGGGAATCGATAGTATACACTTTCATTGATAGGTATAAATGCAATATTCAAGTCGAAACTGATTATAGACAAATTGAGATGCTAAGACAAAAAGAGAATGAAGGCTTTACTTCTTTCTTCAATAAGTGGAGGGAAACTTCCGCTAAAATGATTGAGGTGCCCTCCGAAAAAGAATCTGTGAGGATGTTCATAAAAAATTTACAAGAAAAGTATTCAAAGCACTTAAAATATCAACACAACTTGAATACTTTCAAAACCGTCTATGACATAGGCATCGAGATCGAAGATGACCTCGCAAAGCAAAAAGATACTAACAATAGTAACCACAGTGGCTGGAAAGGAAAGAAGAACGAAAATCCTTCTTCTTCAGAAAACGCCCACTCTAGTAACAATGTTAGTACCTTTGATCTCAATGAAGTTTTAGCCATGGATAACCAAGGATCTAAGAAGCAACTAAGGAAATACTTCACCCCCATTGGGATGAGTTACGATACTGCCTTCGATAGACTCCATGCTAAGGGACTCATTACTCCCATTGGACCTATTCAAGATCTCGCACCTGAAAAGAGATTGCCTAGTTGGAATCCATATGAACATTGCAAATATCATCAAGGTAGGGGTCATACTACTGAGAGTTGTTGGAAGCTAAAGGAAGCTATCCAGCATTTGATCAATAATGACAAGCTTCCCATGCCTCCAGCTAGCAAGAAGAGCAAGTGATGATAAAGCAAACGACACAAGACAGAGGCGAGCCTCAACGACGAGATTTCGTGACCTCCTCTTTTCTATTTCTTTTATTCTTCCTTTCCCCAATAAGTCTAGCATAGACACCTTTTTTTTTCTTAGATTGATTTTGTAGGATCATTATTTCTTCTCCTTTAATAAAAATGTGCTTTTATTTCTTGCATATGATCATTTCATTACATTGCTTTAAAAAAAATAAAAAATTCCATGTTGAACTAAGCACGAGGTATACCAATGATGTGAGGCACCCCTTGTAGCCACATCATATTACCTTTCACCCTTCAAATATACAATCCTTTTTTGATAAACCACTTTGAGCCTCGTCTAACGATAGACCTTTTACTTTTCAACCCATATCTACCTAACCTTGGGATGGGATGGTGTGCAACTTATGCAATTTTCAGTTACATAAAAAGCTTGAGTGAATTCAAAAGATTAAAATAACAAAAAAATAAGCAAAAAAAATAATAATAAAAGTTTACAAAAGGGTAAGTGTTCCAATGTCTTTAACATGAAAATGTCTTTGATATGAACACGTCTCAGATTGCGTTTCTTATCGAGTGCTCGGTACCGTGCCTGACAAACATGAATGCCAAGTGAGTGATAGACCGCATGATCGGGATTGCCCACACTTATAAAAATAAAATAAATAAAGCAAAAAAAAAAGAGCTAAAAAAAGAGTGAGAAACCTCAAGCATGAAATGTTGGGGTTTATTAAGTCCAACTTACTGCGGAAACAACCCCGACCCAAAGAACCACTCGCAATTAATAAAATCATAAAGCATAAATAAATTAATCACAAGTTTAAGACAAGATAATTACCTTTGGAGCGTGCTTCGCCCAAACGGAACGGGCTCTTACTTTGAAAGCAAGCCTCGAAAATACGACGACCTCCTACGATAGTCCACCCACAACCCGACCATCGAAAATGGTCCAATGCTTTGGAGTTATCAAGACCTGACCAAAAACCCGAGTGATTAATGAGTTCAAAGGTTTTCACAATGGTGATGGCTTTTCAACTCTCACTCAAGTGATTTTCCCAATACCCCAACTTGGGTATTTATAGGGAAAATAAGAAAGTGAAAAGCTCTCCCATTAATGTAGGAGATTTTGATTTTTCCATTTTATTTTAAAGCTAAAATAAAATTAATAATAAAACTAGTAATAAATCAACAAGTTGCAAGCTCATGCGAGTGTTTAGGTGAGGACCATTTAGAGGAGGGGGGACCAAACTTGCTCCCCACTCCCTCTCCAAAAACCGGCCAACACACCCTTTCAACCTCCTCTCAATTCGCGCCACATGGCACCCACACTTGGGCACCAAGACACCCAAGGTGGGCTGCCTTGCCGCGGCTGCCCAGTAAGCCCAGCACAAGCGTGCGGGCTGCTAGCGCTGCCAGTCAGCAAGCCTAGCAGCTTGTGCGGGCTGCTCGTGCTCTCAGCCAGCGAGCCACGCACCAAAGATGCGGGCTGCTGCTGGCCTTGCGCCTTGGCCCAGCATTGTTGCGGTTGGCGCTGCTAGCCTTACGATGCTAGCATTGGTGGGCTAGCACGCACCAGCCAGCCTATGCTCGACTTGGTGCGCATGCTAGCCACCATGCTAGGTCATATGCCCCTAGCACTCGGTTTGCTCGGGGCATCCCGATGCTAGGGGTATTTTGGTCTTTGTTGATTTATTATTATTTTCATGTCTCGTCTTTTACTATTTTTTGATTCGACTTTCGACGTTCGGTTTCGACGCTCTAAGCTCGAATTCCCGACATCTAAATATTAATTACTTGATTAACTTATTAATTAATTCATAATTAATTAGTCGCTTTGGTTCGTTAGTTGCTTGGGTGTGACCCGAAGGGTTCAGTCAAGATTAAGCTGTAATATTAATTATGTATTAATATTACTGATCGGAAGCGGCCTCCACCCAGGCATTCCGATCACTTGACCTTACTGAATATATTAGTTTTCTAATAATTCTAAACCCACTAACAGAATAGTACACTTGTTCGAAGGACACCATTCCTTTCAATCTCCCACTTGTCCTTCCGGACAAGTGCGCATTTAGTGTACAACCTTTTTCCTATGTGACTTAATGTCTCTTCATGAACTATAAGGTAAGATTTTTTTTGTCATCCTTATTACGTCCAGAAGTGTTTCTCGATTCCGAGTCCGTCTGTCAATAAACAGATGATTTCTAAAATCCATCCGAGCACGGCCATGCATTTTTACAGTCTCGCTCTTCGAGAGGCCTTGTATACAACAAAGACATCTTCCCTATTTTAGTAGGGGGACATTCCCAGTCTTGTAATGTAGTTCTTTCTACTGAGAGGACCTAGCCGCCCGAGTGTTGCCGTTATAATCCCCTATTACGACAGACGTTTGACAACATCAAAGCGTACTATTACTCAAACAAGAGAACTCACAATACTCATGGTCGAGGAAATAGGTTCCGATAGCCATAATGAGAAGTATACTTATGACGTTTTAATTTCTTAAAGTATTCTCATAGGTCGATTCAGTATGGTTCTAAACCAATACCTGTGCAAATGATTTATGACAATCATGTCCTCGTAGCATAAGAAACGGTGCTATAAATCAGACTATACACTAATCTCAATTGGTCATTAATCGTCCATCGTTTAAATGACCTCGATTAGGGATAATTTTCGATTATAATATTCAACGTTCACTTAATAGGTGTTTCCTTACCAAGACTGGTCTTGATACCCTATTTTGAATATTCCAAGAACCGAATGGACTCATTATTTAATCCTAAACCAAAATTAAATAGCAAACGAAGTGATAAAATATTGCATGAAATTTATATTACTCCAAAACTTGAATGATTTTTCTTAGTGTCTTACATTAAATGTTCAAAATTTAACTAAAACACTAAATAATGAAATAAAAGCCAGTCTCCTACATGCCCGATTCCCATTTCCTCAACGTGCTTGTTGTGCTTCACTTGAGGCAAAGGTTTAGTAAGTGGATCTGCTACATTGTCATCCGTTCCAACCTTGCAAATTCTGATTTCACCTTCTGATTTCCATTCTCGAATCATGTGAAACCGCCGTTTGACATGTTTGACTTTCTGATGTTCCCTTGGCTCTCTAGCCTGAGTAATAGCTCCATTGTTGTCACAATAGAGGGTTATTGGACCCTTTATGGAAGGTACAACATCAAGTTCACTAATGAACTTACGAATCCAAACAACCACCTTAGCCGCTTCAGCACCTGCTAAGTACTTGGCTTCATTTGTAGAATCTGTAGTTGTACTCTGCTTGGCACTCTTCCAACTGAACGCTCCTCCATTTAGACATAACACATATCCAGATTGCGATTTGAAATCTTCTCTGTCTGTCTGGAAGCTTGCGTCGGTATAACCTTTAATAACTAATTCCTCTAAACCACCATACATCAGGAATATATCCTTGTTCCTTTTCAGGTACTTTAGGATATTCTTGGTCGCAGTCCAATGGGCCTCTCCTGGATTTGATTGGTAACGGCTCGTAGCACTCAATGCATACGATACATCTGGTCTAGAACATATCATGGCATACATGATCGATCCAATAAGCGAAGCATATGGAATCAGATTCATTCTTTCCCGCTCATCAGGTGTTTGTGGACACTGCTTCTTGCTTAGGGTTATGCCATGTGACATTGGCAGGTGACCTCTCTTGGCCTCCTCCATTCCAAATCGAGCAAGTACCTTATCAATATAGGTACTTTAACTCAATCCAATCATCCTTTTTGATCTATCCCTATAGATCTTCATGCCTAGTATGTACTGAGCCTCTCCTAAGTCTTTCATTGAGAAGCATTTTCCAAGCCAGGCCTTTACAAACTCTAACAACGGAATGTTGTTTCCAATGAGCAATATGTCATCGACATATAAGACTAAGAAGAAGAAGTCACTCCCACTGACCTTCTTGTAAACACAAGATTCATCTGGATTCTTGATAAAACCAAACTTCCCAATGGCTTCATCGAATCGCAAATTCCAACTTCTGCTAGCTTGCTTTAGTCCATAAATGGACTTCTTGAGCTTACAAACCTTCCCAGCATTGTTTTGGTCGACAAAACCTTCAGACTGTGTTATATACACAGTTTCTTCCAAAATACCATTAAGGAAGGCGGTTTTGATGTCCATCTGCCATATTTCATAACTGTAATATGCAGCAATCACCAGGAGGATCCAAACGGATTTAAGCATTGCGACTTGTGAAAAGGTTTCATCGTAATCAATACCATGAACTTGTCTGTAACCTTTTGCCACCAATCTAGCTTTGTAAATTAATACATTTCCATCTTTGTCGGTTTCATCTTGAAAATCCACTTACAACCGATAGGTGTATAACCTTCGGGTAAGTCAACCAAGTCCTAGACTTGATTTTCAAACATGGAATCCATTTTAGATCTCATGGCCTCATGCCATTTAACAGAGTCGGTGCTTTCCATCGCTTGCTTGTAGGTTGCCGGTTCATCTCCATCCATAATCAAGATTTCCTCTGAGATCTCGGTTAATACTAAACCAAGATATCTATCAGGTTGAGATCTCGGCCTCTGAGACCTACGTAGGGTAAGGGATTGATCATTTTCATTGTCGATTTGACTTTGCACATTTTGATCATTTTGACCTGCGTCAACATATGCTGTTTGAGCACTTTAACTGTCATTCTGATTTTATTGCTCATCCTCACGAACTTCGTCGAGTTCGATTTTCCTCCGTCCCACTTGTCATTTTGGAAAGGTGTTCCTTCTCCAAAAAGACACCATCGCGAGCAACAAACACTTTGTTCTCCTATTTGTTGTAGAAGTAATACCCTTTGGTTTCTTTTGGGTAGCCCACAAAGTAAACCTTGTCAGATTTGGGATGAAGTTTGTCAGAAATCAATTTCTTGACATATGATTCACATCCCCATATCTTTAGAAAAGACAACCTATGAGGTTTCTTTGTCCATAATTCATATGGAGTCTTTTCTACAGCTTTTGATGGTGCACGGTTCAGTGTTAGTGCCGTAGTTAGAAGTGTGTGTCCCTAGAAAGAGATAGAAAGATCACTAAGACCCATTGTTGATCGTACCATGTCTAACAAGGTCTGATTTCTCCTTTCGTATACTCCATTCCATTGAGGAGTTCCTGGAGGTGTCAATTGTGAAAGTATACCCTTTTCTTTTAGATGGTCATCGAATTCTTGGCTCAAGTATTCACCACCTCGATCCGATGGAAGGGGTTTGATTTTCTTGCCAAGCTGATTTTCAACTTCACTCTTAAATTCTTTGAACTTTTCAAACGATTCAGATTTATGTAACATTAGGTAGATATAACCATATCTACTATAGTCATCCGTGAAGGTGATAAAATATCGGTGTCCATTTCTTGTGGTGGAGCTCATTGGTCCACATACATCAGTGTGTATTAGACCTAATAAGTCTCCTGCCCTTTCTCCTAACTTGGAGAATGGCTGCTTAATCATCTTGCCTAATAAACTTCCCTCGCAATTCTCAAACGATTCTAAATCGAAAGAGTCAAGAACACCTTCCTAAAGAAGTCTCTTGAAGCGTTTGATGTTAATATGGCCAAGACGACAATGCCACAAGTAAGTTTGGTTTGACTCCATGGTCTTAGCCTTTTTGTTAGTATTATTCACATTATAAACTTGTTTGTCTAGATCAAGCACATAAAGACCATTTTCAGAATGTGCAATACCATATAAAACATTATCGAGATAAAACGATTATTCATTGTCTTTTGCTCGAAATTCAAAACCCTTTGAGTCCAACGCCGAAATTGAAATGATGTTTTTGGTAATGTTAGGAACATAATAATTATTATCTAGTTCCAAAAATAGCCCGGTGGGCAAAGACAAACTGAGAGTTCCTACGGATACGGCACTAATTCTGGCTCCATTGCCAACCCGGAGTTCAACCTCTCCCTTCTCTAGCCTTCTAGCGTTCCTTAGTCCCTGAGAATCGTAACAAAGGTGTGAGCCACATCCGGTATCAAATACCCATGATGCTAAGCTAGTGAAGTTAAAGTTTATAACGAATATACCTTGAACTTGAGGCAATCTCTCTTCCAATGTCCCTTCTTCTTACAGTAGAAACATTTGGAATCAGATTTAAAAGATGCTACCTTCTTTTCTTTGTTATCCTTGGTAGCTTTAGGCTTAGGCGGAAAGGTTTTCTTCTTGCCCTTCCCCTTAAAGCCTTTCTTCTTCTTGCCTGAGAATTTGAACGACTTGCCCTTTTTAATCATGAGCATATCATGCTTCCCCTCATCCTTGAGCGTTTTCTCTGCTTGCTTCAATACACCATGAAGCTCGGTGAGGGTTTTCTCCATGCTGTGCATGTTATAGTTCATCTTGAACTAATCATAGCCTTTGTGCAGCGAGTGGAGAATGATGTCAATTGCCATCTCGGTTGAATACCCCGCATCAAGCCTTCCCATGTTCTCAAACAATCCTATCATTTTGAGTACATGTGGGCTGACTGGCTCTCCTTTCTTGAGCTTGCTCTCAAGGATCTGCCTGTGGGTTTCAAACCTTTCAGTTCGGGCCTGCTCTTGAAACATATTCTGTAGTTCAGAAATGATCTCAAAAGTTGTCTCTTTCTCAAAGAAAGTCTTTTGAAGCTCTAGAGACATTATGGCCAACATGATGCATTTGACATGTTGATTGGCACTTTGCCATCGATTTAGGGCAGCTTGAGTCACCTCCTCATTGGGAGCCTCAGGCATTTCCTCATCAAGGACATATTTCTTTTGCTCTTGCATGAGAACAATTCACAAATTTCTTTGCCAATCAAGAAAATTTGGCCCACTCAACTTCTCCTTGTCGAGAATTGAGCGTAACGAGAATTGGCTGTTTGAGTTATTTGAAGACATGATTCTACAATTGAAAGAATTTGAAATGAAAAACCATTCATGATATTTAAATAAGATTAAATTCATGCATTTTTAATCAAACTTATTTAAAACGTCTTTTCACACATTTAAAGTTTTCCCCATTTTGGGTGAGAATAAGTCGATTCCAAGATCCGAAGAAACAAAGAGTGGTTAAGCATGCTTTGGCTTGTCTTAACACTCAATCTCCTAAGGTAAGCAACGCTTTGCTAATGGCTCCAAGCCACTCTTGGTTGAATAAATCGTCGCATCTAATGCTCTCTCAACAATTTATTCACTTTGCCACGACATGTTAGGACTCCATCACTCATATCGTTGAGTACAACCAAAACCAACTTGCATACCCGGTATGCCTTACGCTCCTAGGAGAGGTAGTGATGCCTCTCTTTGGCGTATCCCACCACTACCCTCGTTCAGTTGGTAAGTGTTGTTTTGGAATGACAAGTTTTACTCAATATTTAGGGATCTAGGGTTTCTATGTTGGTTGATTTAAGTGAACTTAATTAATCATCACAACATTCGAAATCCTAAACATGCATCTAACATATAATTCATATACATAAACATATATATTTATCGAAAAACATAAATATAGATGCATTTGGCAACTAGCATGACCCCTTGAGATCTTCAAATCTTCAAAAGGTATTCATTTGCAACTTCATGGCTACGTCTTCCAAGAACCTCCATCTTCAAGACTTGACCATAATTAAATGCAACTACTAGTATCTACGATTAGGACTAATCTAAATATTAAGGTACAAAAATACTCAATGGTTCGCAGACCGTATTTAGATTTACAAAAATACATCACGGATCGCAGTCCGTATTTTCTATCCTAATCGGGCCCCACTAGTTGCCATTTCATAAAACCTGTGAGAGAATATACATTCCATTCATCCATTCACTATTTGTGAATGGCCCATGCATTTTACAATGATAAACAAGTAACAATGCATAAACACGCATGAACTAGTAACTAATCTAGGTGGTTAATCCAATTAACACGCCTAATTAAAACTAGTCAAAGTTGTTTTAACCGGTTATGTAAATAAGCGCAATTAACATTTGAAGCTCCCAATAAATTCCGCATCCAACATAATTAATCCAATTAATTAAGCCGGTAAAACCCAAAATTTGTCAAAATTAAATTTTGCCAATGCCGCTCAAAACTGAGGCCTAGCCTCCAAAATTTATTAAAATAATTAAAACAAATTAGATTAATAAAATAATTAAAACGACAATTTAAGATAAAATTACGTAGTCCAAAATGTCTAAGTGGCTAGCACTAAGACATGGAGTGCTCACATTTCGCACAACCGTTTGATGCTCAATGAACATGGGAGTGGGCCCGATGTCGCTAAGCATTACACCGCCCACATCAGCGAACTTTCACACATCAATAATGTGGCCCTTGATGGCCATGTTGTACGAACTCATTGCACTACATTGTTTCGCAAGCAACGTCAATGTATATCCCTAATTACACGACGCATGCACCAAGTCCCAAGCCATGCACTAATGTGCTCGTGCTTGCACCAGCTGCGGCCAGCCAAGCTAGGCAGCACGCACAGCACCATGCTGCTGCTGCGCCGTGCTGCTGCTTGGTGCTTGCTGGCGCGCCATGCTGCTGGCAGCAATCAGCAGCCACGCATAGGCTTGCGCGCAAGCACAGGGCACCATCCTTGGCAGCCACATGCAGGCTCAAGTGATGTCTTTACCTCGTTTTGCGTGCCATAGCCTCGGGATTTTGATCCCAATTTTGCGTGACATAATTATTAATTCTAAATCAATTTTAGAACTAATTCATTTGAGCAAAAATAAAAAAATTTAAACAAGTCTAACTTAAATAAAATTTTCAAAGTGCATGTAACCAAAATAATTCCCAAGAACCATTCTTTAATTAAATTGGTTTAACTTGGTACAGCAAAAATAAGAGGGCAATTACTCACTATTAATTTAATTAATTTAAATTAACCTTGAGTTTTTGACAAAATAAGAGGGAGTTGGAAAAATGAACATAAGTTCAATAAAGATTCCAACTTTAATACTTGTGAATCCTTGAAAAATTATATCTTGCAATGTGAAGATAAACAATTTTCTATCACAAAGTTTCAAACTTTATAATTCCAATCAACTAAAAAATGATTAAATCGACAAAGTTTAACAAAAATTCATGGAATTTAGTAATATAAAGTTTCAATCACTTAACATAATTAAAGATTGAATCTTTAATACTTGGAAGCCTCGAAGAACAACAATTTCACACTTAATGCAATTAGTTTGCAATTATGTGAATAATAAAACCAAGCTTTCAAGCACAAATTACTACCAAGTAATCATGCCTAAAGAGGTTTAAAATTGCATATAAAATATGTATTGAACCAATTACATAACCACCATAAATATGCAATTAATTTTCAATGTTAGAAAGACTTAAAATTTATCGTAAAAACGAAAAAACCCTCGAAAATTGCATTTCTGGTCGTTTTTTTTGGCTAAAAACCGTTCCCTAGAAGGATAAAACCATTTCCAGAACACATTTTCCACCCAAAATTCACTATTTTTGGGTCAAAATCTGGGTTTGGGGCTGAAGATAGCTTAAATATGAGGTTAAAATAAATAAAACGAGTTACTAATCTAATTAGCACTTCAAGACCAGAAAATTAAGCCATAAGAAACACCTTGAAAAAATACTATGATTTTAAAATAAACGAACCTGGCTCTGATATCGCTGTTGGGGTTTGGTAAGTCCAACTTGACGCGGAAACAATTCCGACCCAAAGAACCACTCGCAATTAATAAAACCATAAAGCATAAATAAATTAATCACAAGATTAAGACAAGATAATTACCTTTGGAGCGTGCTTCGCCCAAACGGAACGGGCTCTTACTTCAAAAGCAAGCCTCGAAAATACGACGGCCTCCTACGATAGTCCACCCACAACTCGACCACCGAAAATGGTCTAATGCTTTGGAGTTAGCAAGGCCCGACCAAAAACACGAGTGATTAATGAGTTCAAAGGTTTTCACAATGGTGATGCCTTTTTCAACTCTCACTCAAGTGATTATCCCAATACCCCAACTTGGGTATTTATAGGGAAAATAAGAGAGTGAAAAGCTCTCCTATCAATGTGGGAGAATTTGATTTTTCCATTTTATTTTAAAGCTAAAATAAAATTAATAATCAAACTAGTAATAAATCAACAAGTGGCAAGCTCATGTGAGAGGTTAGGTGAGGACCGTTTTGAGGAGGGGGGACCAAACTTGCTTCCCACTCCCTCTCCAAAAACCGGCCAACACACCCTTTCAACCTCCTCTCAATTCGCGCCACATGGCACCCACACTTGGGCACCAAGGCACCCAAGGTGGGCTGCCTTGCCGCGGCTGCCCAGCAAGCCCAGCACAAGCGTGCGGGCTCCTAGCACTGCCAGCCAGCAAGCCCAGCAGCTTGTGCAGGCAGCTCGTGCTCTCAGCCAGCGAGCCACGCACCAAAGATGCGGGCTGCTGCTGGCCTTGTGCCTTGGCCCAGCATTGCTGCGGTTGGCGCGGCTAGCCTTGCGATGCTAGCATTGGCGCGCTAGCATGCACCAGCCAGCCTATGCTTGACTTGGTGCGCATGCTAGCCACCATGCTAGGTTATATGCCCCTAGCACTCGGTTTGCTCGGGGCATCCCGATGCTAGGGGTATTTTGGTCTTTGTTGATTTATTATTATTTTCATGTCTCGTCTTTTACTATTTTTCGACTTGACTTTCGACGTTCGATTTTGACGCTCTAAGCTCGAATTCCCGACGTCTAAATATTAATTACTCGGTTGACTTATTGATTAATTCATAATTAATTAGTCGATTCGGTACGTTAGTTGCTTGGGTGTGACCCGAAGGGTTCAGTTAAAGATTAAGCTGTCATATTAATTATGCATTAATAATACTAATCGGAAGCAGCCCCACCCAGGCATTTCGATCACTTGACCTTACTAAATATATTAACTTTCTAATAATTTTGAACCCACTAACGGAATAATACACTTGTTCGAAGGACACCATTCCTTTCATGAAAATACAAATATTCAAAAGCAAGGTTGAACACCTTGGGGACTTATCTAGGGTCTTGAGCCTTTATCCCTTTTTTCTTCAAACCTTTAGCCTAACCACGTTACAACCCTTCAAAAAACCTTTTTGAGGTATACACACTTGTGCGAGGTTCGGCTAGAGCTACGTTCGGCCTGATTCCTAACGGATACGTAGGCAACCTCACATTGAGGTGCGGCCGTAATAAAAATGCATTCACATTCACATATCATGATCATATCAAGGGATCTCCTATTCTCATCCCTATCTACTTAGAGCTAGACTTGGGGGCTTGATCTTTACATTATTAACTTACCCAGCCTAAGAGTCACCACCATTTGACTCTTTTCAATATATTTTTCTACACACTTAGCCCTTGCGGCCTAACCTTAGTGTCACTTTCACACACTACACAGATACATGACCAAATATACTTCCCTTAGGAACCCTTTGTCATGAAATCTTAACACAACGTTGAAGCATGTCTTGTCATATCAACATCAATCATCATTGCATCACAAAGTATGAAGTACTTAGCCTCCGCGCCTAAGTTACCTAAATACTTTCATTATTGAGTCAACTAGGATAGTCTAAGATGCTACAATCCTTATACTGTGAGAGACAACGGACTAAGCTCATTCAACATGCATCTTCAAAAACTTCGATTCTTTTTTGCGTCTTTCTTTTTCGGGAGAAAGTCAGTACCCTCCACAAAAATGGCGAAATTTTTTTGCATTTTTGCATTTTCGAGTCGCACGATCACATTACAATGCATACACGAGTCATGTACACATTGAGTCATGTCAACACTATGCACACACGAGTCACACAAAGTGAGTCATCATTAAGTCAGGTTTATACCTTGAGTCGTGTCAAGTTAGTGAGTCAAGCAACACTAAGCCTTAGGTTAACCCTAAGATAATTAAAGAGATGAGCAAAGTCCTATAGTCAAAGATATAAATGCAGGAGCATCCCAGCAAGCAAGAACGTTCTCGGATTTTTTTTTAAAAGCCGCGAATATGACGCATGAGACTCTTCCAAAATGAGAAGAGTTTTACATGGATTAGTAAATTGGAGAAGATTTGAGAGGATTCGGTTGAAAGGAAATGACCAAGTTCAAAGTTCGAAGCGAAGCCGAGCAACGAACAGTATCAGCAAGGGCAAAATAGGGAAGGCCCGACTCCAGCGCCAGACGACAAGGCTGTCACCATGCGACAACATCTGTCGCCTGGCGACAGAAGAAAAGTGCTGCGCCAGAATCTTCCAGCAGGTGCTGGTGCGGCGACACAATGCTTGGCCCCCATATTAGATTATACGAACCTTGTGCAGCAATTTTGGGTTCCTTGGTACGCCAGTTAGCCCCTATAAGCAACCCAACATGATTAAGTAATTGGCTTGATTACAATCACATAAAGTGATTGACCTTATAAAAGATCGTCTCACTTAGCTTAAAGCACCTAAACATTGGCTTATAGCAAAGGCACGACATAATGGTTCACTAACAGTAAAAGCACCGACATAATGGTTCGCAAAGAATTCCTAGGATGGAAGATTTTCACAAATCAATTTGGAGCCTTTAAGAATCGCATATATAGTTCTTGAAAAAGATTTTCCAAATATGGAAGGGTTGATTTGAAGATTTAAGATGACGAAGCTTTCAACAGGGGGGCTTTAAGATTAAAAAAGAGTCTCTCGCTTGGATTTGAGAAGGACGGTTGAGATGAAGCGACCTTCGATAGCTTTCACTATGATTGAGGAGGTTATTATTTGATTTGAGAAAAGAACGATTCAAGATGAAGCGGTCTTTGATAACTTTCGCTAAGATTGTGGAGGTTGTCACCAAGATTTGAGAAGATAGCACGAGATGGGCAGTCTTCGACAACATTCGCTAAGATTGTGAAGGTTGTCGCCAAGATTTGAGAAGATAGCACGAGATGGGCGGTCTTCGACGGTAATCGCTAAGATTGTGGAAGTTGTCACCAAGATATGAGAAGATAGCACGAGCTGGGCGGTCTTCGACGGCATTCGCTAAGATTGTGGAGGTTGTCACCGAGATTTGAGAAGAACGGTTCGTGATGAGGCGGTCTTCGGCGACTTTTGCTATGATTGGGAAGGTTGTCACTATGATTCAAGAAAAAAGCTCTTTTACTCAGAGACGCGTGGGCATATCATATCAACGCTCTTTGTTTAGAGACGCGTGAACATATCCAAAAAAAGCTCTATTGTTCAGTGACGAGTGAACATCAAAACAGCAAGATGGCATTCCCTAGCTTGTGGAAGGTTGTCACAATGCAACAGCAACAAATCGGTTACCTTCAGAGACGTGTGCTCGACAGTTCAAGATACGCGTTTCTTAACTCTTTTATCTGTTTAACTAACGCTAGTTTGCAGGTATCAGCGTTACAAGAATGGTTTAGGATTGCAGACCGTTTTGAATCATTCTCCGTCCCTATCGATACTTTGACTTTTGTTTTCAAAACTTGCGTTTCTCCATACTCATTCAAAGTGGGGGCTTCTGTAGACACCCATTTGTGTCTCCCCAAAACCAAACCCACTGATGAGTACCTTTCATGTTGAATCATAATCGAATGAAGTGAAAGTGTGGAAAGTCTAGTGTTGCGGTTAGTTTTTATTTCTTTTCTTTCTCTCTGTTTTTGAAAACCAATTTTAAGAAAACAGCCCATCTATTTTGATTTAGTCCATGGAAAGGGTCCAATAATAGTGTAGTTGGGTCGGGTTCGAAGAGAGCTTTCCAACGATATATTATAAGTCCAATTCCAATGAATAATGAGGAAGTTATGGCCAAATTACTAAACTGGGCCCGGTTTGATCTTTATATGCGGCCCAATGATCTAGAGGAGGGCCTATTATTGATTAATCATTCCTAATGCGATTAGGATTGATTATAGTCTTCTAGAATCTTCAAGGAGGTTATTTTGAATTCTAATTTAATTAGCATTGATAAATTGACTTTAATTGACTTTTAAGAGTTTTAATTAGAATAAAAGAAGTGTTTTTAAGGAAAATACAGTTTTACCCTCTCGTACGCCTAAATTTTATCAAAACAAGAAAACGCGTGGAAAATTGTTTGCAGCGCCATACGACAAGTCTATCGCCTGGCGATAGACCTGGCGTTTGGCGACACGCGCTGCGTCTGGCGACAGGCGCGTGTTTGGCGCTGCAGTCGTGTTTTATTCTCTTCGAAACTCTGATTTGTTTTTTATCATATCCGGCTGATTTTCTCTATAAATAGCCTCCCAAAACCTCCATTTTCAATCACCAACTCTAATCAAGAATCTCTTGATTACTCTCTCTCTTATTCTAAACTAGCTTTTCTCATACAAAATTCCGCATTCACAAGATCTAGACACACCTAGCCAAGTTCGAAGTTGTCTTCGCCCTAGACGTGAAAAGTTTTAATTTATGAGGGTTTGGTCCCAAATCTTTATTTGAAGTATTTAATTTAATTCTTTAATTTTATTATTTTCCTTGAAGTTACTAACGTGTGTATTTTGTTATTAGAAAGAGGTACGAAGCATCCAAGTAAGTGTTTTAATTGTTTGCATTGTTATTATGAATATAGAAATCATGTCTAGGTTGTTAGTATGATTCCTAGCGTCATGTTAGGGTGTTTTGATCTTCCTGGTATCATGTTTAGGGAAAAGGTTATAATATCAAATATGTTTATTATGATTCCTGCGATGCTTCCTATTGTCTTTCTTAATATTCATGTTAGTATAATGTTAGGGCTATATATTTTATTTTTATTGTTTAGTGACATGCTAGGATTTGTTATTAATCTTGTTAGTATCATGCCTAGGATCTTGCTATTATTATGCTTTAATTAACATGATGATGATGATTATTGATTATAATTATGATTATGATTATGATTATGATTATGATTATTTTTATTATGATGATTATGGTTATTATTATGTTGCTTGATTATATTTATTGTTATTGCTTGATCACACCCTTTATGCATGTTTAAAGGGAATTGGTACTTGTAATCACGCTTAACAAGATAATTAATAATCTGATTTAGGGTTAATGATTATAATTCAAGTGATCACCAATAATAGGTTTATTTGTGCATTAATATTCAACCAACATAACATTTTTAGGGTAAACCTATTGATTGCATGTTAGTCAGAAAGCGCACATGAATATGATCAGAATAAAGTAGAGGCCTATTATTAGGGCATGTTCAATCTCTTTTAGGTTGGATTTGTGCCTTCATCCCCGAACTTCAAGTCTTGGTTCCAGACCTATTGGAGTTAACAATCTCCTGGATCGTTAAGGGGTGTATCCTTCACCCTGTGGACGGTTTACAAGTTTCTAAAACTTGTTGGCGACTCTTTTGCTCTAGCTTCATTCCCTTTGGACGCCACCATGCTTAGGTGTATGATCACAGTGGGGTTGAAGTTTGGGTAATGCTTGAAATATTCCCTACAGTATCATTCCTAGGATCTTGCTAATATTGTTATGCTTTATTGATATTATGATGATGACGATTGTTGTGTCAATTAATATTATTCATGTCGATTGATATATATGATGTTATTGCTTGATCACGCCTTTTATGCAGGTTTAAAGGGAATTTGTACTTGAAATCACGCTTAATAAGATAATTAATAATTTGATTTAGGCTAATATGATTTTAATTCAAGTGATCGCCAATAATAGATTTATTTTTGCATTTATAAATCAACCAATATAGATTAAATAGGTTTTAGGATTAACCTTATGATTGCATGTTAGTTAGAAAGTGCACATGAATATGAGAAGAACAAAGTAGAGGCCTATTTAGGGCGGGTTCAATCTCTTTTAGGTTGGATTCGTATCTTCATCCCTGAATATCTAGTCATGGTGCCAGACCACTATGGAGTTAGCGATCTTTAGGATCGTGAAGGGTGTAACCTTCACCTTGTGAACGGTTTACAAGTTCCTAAAACTTATTGGCGACGCTTTTGCTCTAACTTCCTTCCCTTTAGACGCCACCATACTTAAGTGCATGATCACAGTGGGGCTCAAGTTTGGGATGCTTGAAATATTCCCTACATTAGGCTTAAACTTTAGAATGTCATAAGTGGAAAACTTCTCAGGTAGTTTGTCCTTGACATCCAAAGAGGTGGCAGGTTTCTCTACATAGGTGAAGTCTGTAGAAATCTTACTCACTTGTTCCTTAATTTTGTTCATCGCGGCCACAGTGACATTATTTTGCTCCATGGTGTGACCTTGGTAGTAAGAGTTTGCATCATGGCAGTGAGTGCCTCGATGGATTTGTTAATGTTTTCAGTATCCTCTTTAGTGGCCATTGGAACGAACTAAAAGTAGTTTGAAGGTGATAAGTGATGTGAAGATGGTTAAGTTTTCTTTGAACGCCTCTTAGGTCTAAGAGGTTGTTATGGTTGTGACTCAAACCACACCAATCTACCCCTACTCCTTGACCAAGTACTATGAATTAAAACAAATTCACTTAATGGTTTGACACACCGATAGAAATTGGGAAGGAAAAGGTAAAGATATATGTTTGAAAACAAGTAAGAAAAACTCCACTCATTTTTTATGATTAAAAAAGGAGGTTCATGAACCTATCATAAGCAACATGGTGCACGACTAGAGTCTAAAAATTAAGAAAGTGTGTGGACTATACTTAACTCGTGAGTGATTAGGTGATGTTGTAAGACTCGTGGTATGATCGCATAGCTAGACATGTAAATAGTATCAAAACAACTGAGGCATGGACCAAAATAGCATGGAAGACCAAAATAGGGATAGACTTGACTTAAACCTAGGCACCGTGGCACGGTGCTACTTGTCATGACACGGCACACGGTGCGGTACAAGCTGCCGTGACACGGCACTGTTTGCCGTGACGCGGATTTTCTGCCGTGGCACAGTAATCAGTTACAGGTGTTTTGTGCGTTTAATCCAGTTTTTTTGTCATTTTTAGAATTTGTGTTAATTACTAAGTGAATATGGTACATTGGCATTAGTTAGTCATAAAATAAACCACCATAGACAAAGAATGATCTTTAAGGTTAGGATCAAAACGATAAAAAACACACATAGGGCACGTAGGCACAATGATGCAAAGTAGAGTTCGCAACAAAAGGTCAAGTTCTATGTTCCACTATGGTCAAGTTTAATTGGTGTCAAAAAGGGTACCATGGTTAAGAGTTTGGACGCATCAGCAAGCCAGCCTCCCTTAAGGGTGTATGCCAACAGGCGGTTGTGCAAGTTCGTGATTAAATCGAACTCGACTCCATGGTTTGGGTGGATTTAATAGCTCGGATGAACCCTTATTGCTATGAGCGTTTTTGGGTTAATAGAGCTTAAATCCCTCAGGGCTAAGATGTATGTAGAACACCCACGTTTTTTCAGAAAAAAAATTGATGGAAGCTAATAACGAGAAAAAGACATAGCCACTAGAAGAATTTTACGACTGCTGCGACATGGGAGAATATACCATGTCATAGTACTGAATGCTGCATGACATATTATGTACCGTGACACGACATACTTGTCGTGGCGCGGTGATTTGGAAATTAAACCAATGTCTCTGTTTTTTCGTTCGCCATCAGTTTAATCAATTTTTTTCTACGGGCGAACCTAAAATATGACGTTAAAACGTCAATGCATACGCAAAAATTCCAATTTAATCACAGGAATACAATTCAAGAATATTTCAAGTCTCATCCACTCATCTTAATTAAATATTTATCACTCAAATCGATAAATAACCAAGAATCCTCCCTAGTGGAGTCGCCAAATTGTAGGCGTTGTTCAAAGCGCGCCTACGTAAGCATGTTGTGAATATGCTTGGCACTCATAGGAAGTGGGAATTGACATATACGATTGGGGACACGATTAGGGACAAAGCAAAGTAGGAAGTCGCCAACAAGTTTTTAAGGAACTTGTAAACCGTTCACGGATAATTTAAGGCAACCACAAATAAGGGATAACGAAAGGCAACAACGATTGCCCGTAAAGGTTATACCCCATTCATAATCCATGATATTACTAACTCCATATGGTTCGGAACCACAAAAGGAGGATTGAGGATGATGGTACGAAGTGAGTCATGGAGTCACATTCGCCCGTAATAGCCTCTACTCGATTCTTATAGTGAAGAGTGATTTCTGCGATCTCAAAGGCATGCAAACAAATATTCAATTTGTTCCAAACTATAATTATGCTAAATTGGTTGAATATTAATGCAACATATAATTCTATAATATTTGTGATCACTTGATTAAACAACAAGGTTAAAAGGAACCTAAACTGGTTCTCCAAATTATCTTATTAATTATTGTATTCAATTACATATTCCCTTTAAACATGCAATATGGTGATTATAAAAATATAATAGAATCAACATTAATATTGGAAGCAATTCAACAATAAATCCAAAAAATAATATCTATCAAACATAAAAATCATTAGAAAAATAATAGGAACAAAAGGAACATGATTCCTTACTTTGATTTTGTTTGCTTGCAACTATAAAATAATAAACGCGTTAGTAACTTCAAGGAAAATTAATAAACAACAATTGAAATTAAATCCTTACCTTATAAAAAGTAGGAAAAATACTCTTATGAATAGTGTCAAGACTATTATAACCTTAAAAAAGTTCATTGACATATTTACCACCAATTAAAATTAATTTTGATGCATTTAAGTATTTAACCTTTTGTATTTTTGTCCTTTATCTCTTTTGTTTATCTTCCTTCTTATCATTCCATCGAAAAGGCCAAAAATCCCCATTTCTCAATTTTCTCTTTTATCACAAACTTCTTTTCTAGTTGCTGGAAAATACTGCTAACATGTCAGTTTCCATTCCCCCCGGTCACCACCCACCGTCGCGATGATTCTATAAGGATGATGACCCTTCTGGTTGTTTTTTTTATAATAAAGGAAATGTAAAGTTTGTGCAATCTATTTGTTTATGTTATACGAAAAAGTGAATAAGCATACTATTCGGAGACGCCCGTATCCGGTTAGAGTAGGGGACAACTTAAGATTGGTGGAGTTAACGGATGAATGCAATAATGGTACCTTCGTAGTGGTGGAATGTAAAGTGTAATTGCTTGGATACCGTTAAAATGATTTTTTTTTTAAAAAAAAAAAAAACACATAAGAGTAATACTTCTGAAGTAATCTCTTTTAGTTGTGTTTATAGGGGAGTCAAGCAAAGCAACTCATTTGATGAGTCTTCCACGGAATGTAGTAGTTATGTCTTTTATATGAGGTACTATAGTCTTATGATTTTGATAAGAGGTTGTTTGAAGATGTATTTTGCTTTAGTTACTGTGTCATTGTCTCGATTTTTATCCTAGGAAAAGCTTATAGTTTATGATTATAGGAAAGAATTAAGATGTTCTCATACATCATCAGTTAAATACTCGTAGCTCATAAATGCTATCTCCTCCATTATATGGTCCAAAGACCATATACTAATTCATATAGCCTGTGTGCCAGGGTGTTCAATGAGGGTTTTGTCCTCTCCATAACACTCCTATTGTAGTTATAGATGATGTCATATCTTTGATTGCCTTTTTATATAGTAATACGTACATTGGCGAGTTATAATATATATATTATCATTTTCAAAATAAATAATATAACATAAAACATGTTTCCACAATTAAATAAATTAAGATATAATCTCTTATTGATCGACCTAAGACAAGTATAATTTAATAGCAGCTCAAAGTACGTAAACTTTGAGGTTCGAATTTATAACTCCCCTACGATGGCTAGTTGTATCGCGCGCGTAGGATTCCCTAGTTAAGGAAAAATTGTCAACTACCCGCCTAATAGGTCATTTTGTCAACAACTACCTGCTTAAAATTTTTATTAAAAAAGAACTACCCATTAAATTCAAAAAGTTTGACTAGCACTACCCATTTTGGTTGTTTGGCAACAAAATCCGGCGAGTGGGGTTCACTTTTGTTTTTTCTTCAAAAATTTAAACACGAAATGATGAATCACTCAACTAAGAAGCCAAAACAAGGGAATTTAACATCAATTTAGAAGCATTACATATTTCTTAATTAAAATCACAATTACTTTCGCCCTCTTTAATTGGGGAAATATTGAAAATTTTGCGTTTCTAGGGTGAATCGTTGTAAAGGAGATTAGGTTGGTTGTTAATATGAGGTTTAAGCATAAGTATTGGAAGAAAAAAAAAATCGGCCACACTTGCCAGATTTTGTTGCCGATGAACCAAAATGGGTAGTGTTACTCAAACTTTTTAAATTTAGTGGGTAGTTTTTTTTATATAAAAAATTTAAATGGGTAGTTGTTGACAAAATGACTTATTAAGTAGGTAGTTCTTGACAATTTTTCATTAAATTAAATTAAACTAGAGTTGATTTGGGGCCAAACCCTCAAACAATTCTACCTTTCACACCTCGGTTTAAGTGTAGAACTACGAGTAAAGTACGGACTCCTTGGAGTGCTTAAGGGAAATATTGTGGAAAAATAAGGTAGGCTAGTATTTAGGCTAGGGCATAGAAGAGAGAATGATTTGATGCCCCCGAAACTGAGGAAATCAGTAGGGTATTTATAGAAGAAATGAGCAGGGAGATGCACAAAACCCTAAAAAAGATAAGACACCGCGGAAAAACCCTAGTTGAACGCCACGTCACAATGCTAGACACTGTGGCGCGGTATAGCACACCGTCACGCAGTTTGTATACCTTGACGCGGTGTGTAATTCTGCCTTAATTCGTCCAGATTCCTTTTAAACCTAATTCTTAATCACTAAGTACGTGATCTTTAGGTGTTGTTTCATAGTTTCGGGCTTTTTTAGGCTTATTATTTATTAATCGGGCTAAACTAATAAATAAAACGAAATGAATTAAAAGGGGTTTGGGCTAAAATATGAATTGGACTATGTTTTGACTAAACATTAGGATTGATATGTTGACTATTTTGTGAGCCGTGTTTAACTGAACATGGGCTTTAAGCACTCCCGAGATTATACTCGACCCACCCAATAATGGCGGTGAAAGATTGTTCATCATCAAGTTTGGTTTTGGGTATACATTTTTAGGTGTCTACAGTATGCAAATAAAAAAATGTTACAATATTTGTGAAACTTCTTAAAAAGGTAATTAATTGTTGCACTATTTGTGAAATAAACGATGTATAAAATATGAGAAACGGACACATTATTTAGGGGCTTTCCCCAATTTATCAACATGAGAAACCATTTTCTCAACATGAAAAACGGTAATTAATAGCAAATTTATGAATATTTGTTTTTTGTGGCTTAATTATTCTCTTCCTCCTCCTTCAACCTTCCTTTTATTCTTCAACCTTTTCCATCTTCAATGGCGGATGAATTGCAGCACCATAACAAACACCAAGTCCAACACCATCAATATCATTCCCAAAACCACCGACACTACAACAAACGCCAACCCTGCTGCCGAATTTATAATGAAAACCCTAAGAAAAATATATAAATTTAGGGCATGGTTAACCCTAAATGGTAAGGGTTTGTTATTGTTTGTGAGCTTTCCGTCCATTTTTAAAGAATTCTTCGATCTCCAATCTTCCATTGTTGAATCAACTACATTGTTAGAGGAGAGAGAGCAGTGAGCATGAGGTTTTTTGTTTTGCTGTAATGACACATATACCCTAGCTTGTTTGTAGCAAAAACACAAAAATATCCCTTTAAGATAAATGGTATTTTTTTTTTTATTATTTTTTAAGGAAGACATGATATTTTTATTTTTAAGGAAAACATTATTTAAGGACGAAGGATATAAATCTTATGTATAATTGTTTTTCAACTTTCATTTACAGCACTTCAAATTCTCATCCTTGCAATTCTTTAACCATCCTTTTTAGTCATAACTACCCTTTCTAATTAATAAAACGTGCATTGGGGTCTTGATCCCAAAATATAAGGAGCCTAAGCGGATGATAGACTTTCTACTGATTAGTTGCTGTAATGTTCTATATAAAATTATATCAAAAACATTGGCTAATAAACTTAAAACTTTGTTGAATGATATTATATCGGTTAATCAGAGTGCTTTTGTCACGAGGCGACTTATAACAGAAAATGCTTTGGTTGCGTTTGAAATTTTCCACTCTATGTAGAAAAAGGGGGAAGGAAGTGATGGTTCCATTGACCGTAAACTTGATATGATGAAAGCATATGATAGGGTGGAATGAGTTTTTCTTGAGAAGGTAATGTTAAGGCTCGTTTTTTTATGGACTGGGTAAATAAAATCATGGATTGTTTGGCTAGTGTCTCCTTTTCTTTTAAGGTGAATGGGGGTGATTACGGGTGATGTTCATACCTCGAGGGGACTCCGTCAGGGTGATCCTATTTCTCCGTACTTGTTCATGCTGTGTACGGATGCTTTTTCTTCTCTTCTCTTCTGTCAAGAGCGGCGAAAGATTAAAGAGGTCCGTGTTTGTCATGGAGCTGGAGCTTCTAGAGTTTCTCATCTATTTTTTGCGATGGCAGCTTACTGCTTGCAAAAGCTACTCTCCAAAAATCATCTGTTGTCACTGATATTATTAGTACTTATTATGAAAGGGCATCTGGCTAGAAAGTTAATATTGATAAGTGTAGACACCTAATTGTGTTTCCCCAAAAACCAAACCTAGTGATGAATATCTTTCACGTCAATGATTATCGAATGAAGTGAAAGTGTGATATGTCTTATGATGCGGTCGTTTTAATAAAATACTTCTTTCTGTTTTCCAAAACATTTATTTTCTTACTCTACTTATGAAAATGTCCAGTCTAGTTTAGTTTGATCCATGGTAAGGGTCCAATAATGGTGTAGTTGGATGGGGATTGAAAAGACCTTTTTAACGATATATTATAAGCCCAATTCCGATGAATAATGAGGAAGTTACGGCCAAATAACTAAACTAGACCCAAACCGGGTTTTACCTACAGCTCAATGATCATGTGGAGGTGTAGGGAATATTTCAAGCATTACCCCAAACTTGAAACCCACTTTGACCATACACTTAAGCATGATGGCGTCCAAAGGGAAGGAAGCTAGAGCAAAAGAGTCGCCAACAAGTTTTAGGAACTTGTAAACCGTTTACAGGGTGAAGGTTACACCCCTTAACGATCTCTGGATCGTTAACTCCAATAGGTCTGGAACAAAGACTAGAAGTTCGAGGATGAAGGTACAAATCCAATCTAAAAGAGAAAGAACCTGCCCTAACAATAGGCCTCTACTTTATTCTTCTCGTATTCATATGCGCTTTCTGACTAACATGCAATTATTAGGATTAACCCTAAACCTGTTTAATCTATGTTGGTTGAATATTAATGCACAAATAAAACTATTATTCGCGATCATTTGAATTATAATCATATTAACCTTAAACAAGATTATTATGGCTTGTTTGGCATCATTTTTGGTTTTTAGTTTTCTGTTTTTTTGAAAACCAAAAACCAAAAAAGGAAACAAGAAAAAGGTGTTTCCACTTTTCAGTTGTCAATTTTTAAAATAATCATGTTTTTAATAAGTTTAAATAATTTTTGATTCATTTTGGGACATATATCACATACTTTTAAAAAACAAAAAACCAAAAAATAGAAAACCGCAGCAATGCCAAACGAACCCTTAATTATAGGTTTTTTTATTTTTTTATTTTTTATAATTTTTGATTCTTATAAAGTTTTATTTTTAATTTTTATTTTTAAATTTTTTTTTTGACCAATCATGTCCTAACACGTGTTAGGTGATTTGTTATAACAAGTTTTATGACTGATTGAGACTATTAGAAGTAAATTCATATTAAAGTTTGGATTATTAAAAATAATAAAAAGTCAAACAAAGTTGGGGGAGAGTGAAAAACAGCCGTATAATTTTGCCAACAAAAGGAAAAAGAAAAGCCGCTTCAGCGTCATTGAGCTTCTTGCAGAGGAAGAAAGGAATTACTGAAGCATAAGCGACTAAATTTCCAAGCTCCAAACCCTAACATTTTCTCCCAATTTCAACTGATTCAGGTACAAACTCATCAATTTCATTCCAGTTTCCTTCATTCAATATCTTGTCGCATTAATTTACTGCAATTTCATCCTTCGCAACAGTTAAAATCGGCGATAAAATGACTCAAGATGTGGAAATGAAGGATACTCAACCCCACTCAAATTCTCTCTCTTCAGTCGATCCGCCTACTTTGAAGCGTATTTCCTAATTCCATCACTCCGATTTTGATTTATGTTTCGTTGAATTTTGCCCAAATTTTAGGGTTTTGATTGTTCTGAACATGATTTGTTGCAGATTTGAAGGAGATTGCGTCGTTATTGGAGACGGGTTCTTATACCAAAGAGGCTCGTCGGATTTCTCGTGCAATCCGCCTTACCTTTGGTGTTCGTCATAAGCTCACGGCCCGTGTGTTGCATTTCTTCCTTGATTACGCTCTTTCTCCCGGTTCCGAGGCTCATGGAAGGATCTCCGCATTTCTTCCCAAGGTAACGTTTATTTGATTATAATGCAGAATTGAAACAAGGAAGACAGATTTCCTGTTATATTTGTATTGTGAATTGGGAAGTAATCATTTATTGTGAACTTTTTTGTTTTTGATTGGAATTTGGAGTAAAGCTTACAAATGAATAATTACAAGATAAATGAGAAATGGGTAAATCCTGGTTTGGACTGAAAATCTCACTTGTGTGCGTCTGCACAAAAGGCAGCTCCGGTGCGTACCTTAGCTTGTATTTTGTATTGCGCTTGCCTTTTCTAGTTCGATGCTATTTTCTCTGTATCGATTCACCAAGTGCCTAGGTGTGCCCAAGCCGTGATTTTCAAAAACAAGTATAAGATCGGGTTAGTGCCGTTAGGTGTGAGATCTTCCTTACTAAAATCAATAGTATTGGGGCAATGTAGTTAGCAATCTTCCTTATAGAGCATGAAAAGCAGCTTGTCATGAAATATTACTCTAGGAACATGGAGTTAAGGAAGAATTATTAAGAACTCGTAAAATTGTTTATGATGGTGAGTAATAGTGTGAATCTGTGATGGAAGCACTGAAGTGGCTTTGTCCTTCATGTTGTCAAATTTGGTCTGGAACTAAAAAAATAAAAATCTTTGTAGTTGCAAGATCAGTTCATCTTTTGCTGTGGACCTGCAAATGAGAATTTTGTTGCTTTAGAATAAGTAATTATTGTGTTCGAATGAGATATGTGGTAATCATGTGCAAGCTCTTAGTCGCCTTTTGATCCAAACTACATGTTACATGAGGGTTATATAATCATTTAAGGCTCATATATCTATAGACAATTGATGAGGTCTTTTAAAGCATCAAGAATAGTGACATAATCTTTAACTAAAATAACTGTTATGAAAACTTGTTAAGAGGGTGTAATCTTGCTGATAGGGTGAATATATTATAGGCAATAAGAAAAATCTTAACTCAAGAAAATTTCTTGTTGTACATGACAAGAATATACCTTCCATGCAATAAATCTCTTGCTTGTCAAATTCTCCTCTTTCTGAGTTGTTGGCCCTGATGTCTGCGTATAGTCTTTGGATTTCTAGGTTCTGGTCTTTGAATGATGTAACTCACCCTGTTAAGTGATGGAATCATGGAATTGGGGTGGTGGGAATCTAATATATATTATTTATTTTTATAAAGCAATCCTCTCTTCCTCTTGATAGTGTCTTCCTGCCAAGTACATGTATACCTGCAAGGTTGGCTAGTACTTGGGTGCTGACAAAGGCTCTCTCCATATTGTTCCTTGCTGAAAATTTAAGCCTTTAATTCTCTCTTCTTCCTCTTCATTAATTGAAGTTCTGTTGTATGAATTTAGGCTGTCTATCCAACTTGTGTGAGTGGCTGGTTTGAAAATCGTAGAAGTGAATTGGAATGCTGTTCATAGATAAGAGAGATATCCCATGTCTGAAGGCTGAGGCTCAGAGTGGGTCCAGTATCCTAAGTTGTATCTCGAGTATCTTTTGGTCTGCATGATTATGGCTTAAATTGCTGCAGTGGAGTTAGCAAAGTCGTGTTTGATAGGCTGCAATTATCCCAATCCTTGTCAATTAGAGAGAGGGTGGGGGGTAGTAAGCCTTTTAAAGGAGAAGTCTTATCCTGCTCTGTTGAAAGCTATAGAAGTACGTGTTATCCATCTTTCTTCATTGAGTACTTTCTTTCAAAGCTCATTTATTGTGAGGGATCGGATACTAAAGGCAGCAGTAGACATATATGATGCATTGCATCTTATTTACTCTACCTCTACATTTGTTTTCAGATCGAACTTGTGTGTGGAGTTTATGATATGGATTTGTAAAAAACTTAATTGGAACAATCTTACTAGTTACTAGGAAATTGTTGCTTCAGGTTCTCTTATAACTTGCATGCAAATTTTAGTTCTGATGCTGCTTACAGCTATGGTTTTCCAACTCAGAAATCCTAACTTGTTATCATAACATTGGTTTTAGGGAGGTGAACAGGAGATGGAAGTTGATACTGCAACATCTGCTGTGCAACCTTCAGGGAAAAGCACTTTACCAGAGCTGGAAATCTTCTGTTACTTGATTGTCTTGTTGTTTCTAATTGATCAGAAAATGCACAATGAGGTGTGCTCTGTTCCAAAAACTATTTTTGTACTCTTCATTGTCATATTTGTTTCAAGCTAACTCTGAAAATGTTCAGGCTAAATCTTGTGCTTCTGCAAGCATTGCTCGTTTAAAATCATTGAAAAGAAGGGTTGCTGATGTGCTGGCATCCAAATTGTATTCTTTCTATTCATTGAGCTATGAGCTCACTGGTGATCTTGCTGAAATCCGTGGGTAGGCTCAGAATTGCTATTTGCCTTAATATCTTGTATTGATATAAGATTAACCCTAATGTACACAGGCAATCAAGAAATATGTTTCATAAAGTTATTGATTTTGTTGTGCTTCTGCTTTAGCGCTTTAATCTAATACTTTTCTGCTCCAGTGAACTCCTCACCTTGCATCGGCTGGCTACATTGCACCATGATGAGCTTGGTCAGGTTTGTATGCGGTCAATGAGGATTATATATATTCATAATATGATTTATATGCTGAGAGTTTGAATTACATGTGATTTATCTATGCTGCAGGAAACACTTCTGAACCTTCTGCTTCGCAATTACCTCCATTACAACTTGTATGATCAGGCTGAAAAGCTGAGGTCCAAGGCACCTAGTTTTGGGGCTCATTCCAATCAGCAGGTATTCTCTATTACCTGCAACGCTAGTAATGTCTTTCTATGATTTCTTATGCACTAGTGTAGTAAAGCAGTATTTTCACTAAGAAATCTGTGATCCTTTGTCGTTTCACATTTTGTACCTGCTCTTCTAATAATATGAGAAGTTGATTTGATAATTTTATCTCAAATCTGTAAAAGTGATGTTGGCTGTTGCAAAAGTTAAAAAATTTAATCCTATATTAATGTTGTCATTTTCTATCTAATCACTCTTAATGTTTCAGACTTCCGGAAATTGAAGGCAAAATTGATTATTTAGTGTAAGGAGGGTAGTTTCATGAAGTTGCTTTTTTACTCTCTCTGTAAAAAAAGTTGCATGTAGTTTTGTTACTTTCTAGCATTACTTTTGTTCGGAAAGTTCTTTACATTGTTGAGAGTATCATGCGCCTGGCCTCTTTTGTTTAACACCTGTCAAGTTTTTCTTTGAGCACCGCATCTTTATTGGGGTTGTACTGTAATATGTTTTACCCATTTTTATTTGGCTCTCTGGTTTTGCTTGTATGAATGGAATTTTATTACAATGTTATACCTTATTATGCGGTATAATTACTTATCCTGGGTCATTTTGTGGTTCAATTATGGGGGTATTTCTGGTCAAGTATGCACCATTATCTTCTTCTGTTGTCTTCTTTTTCACCGACTACTGCATTTTTCTCTTACAAGTGCTTATTGTCTTGTGATGATTCCAGTCTAATTCATCAAATTAATTTTTTTGTTGCAGCATTGTCGACATCTCTTCTACGTTGGAAAGATCCAGACAATTCAGTTGGAGTATACTGATGCAAAAGAGAGCCTTCTTCAGGCCGCTAGGAAAGCACCTATTGCAGCCCGTGGTTTCAGGATTCAGTGCAACAAATGGGCTGTGATAGTGCGATTACTGCTAGGGGAAATACCTGAGAGAACAATGTTTATGCAGAAAGGGATGGAGAAGGCCTTGCGTCCGTACTTTGAGCTTACAAATGTATGTTTAATGAATATGATTTTATTTGCAGCATTTATTCTCATTGCCTTAAACCTGCAAAGATCATTTTTAAGCAACTTTATATTTTCTCAATTCTAATTTAATGCTGATAATCTAGTGTTGGTGATGGGTTTGTAGGCTGTTCGTATTGGTGACTTGGAGCTGTTCAGAGGAGTTACTGAAAAGTTCTCTTCTACTTTTGACAAGGATCGAACTCACAATTTGATTGTCCGTCTGCGCCACAACGTCATTAGGACTGGGTTGAGAAACATTAGCATCTCCTATTCTTGCATCTCCCTTGCAGATGTTGCTAAAAAGCTGAGATTAGATTCTCCCAACCCTGTTGCTGATGCTGAGAGTATTGTGGCCAAGGCTATTCGTGATGGTGCAATAGATGCCACATTAGATCATGCAAACGGTTGGATGTTATCAAAGGAGACTGGTGATATCTACTCAACAACTGAGCCACAGTCTGCCTTTGATTCTAGAATTGCTTTCTGTCTGAACATGCACAACGAAGCAGTACGGGCTCTACGGTACCCACCTAACTCGCACAAAGAAAAGGAAAGTGCCGAGAAGAGAAGGGAAAGGCAGCAGCAAGAGCAAGAACTTGCTAAGCACATTGCCGAGGAAGAGGATGATGATTTCTGATGATGCTCACAATCTGTGGTGGCCTTTAGCTTTTCCATATTCTTGTTTGTCCCTTGGGGAAAGCCCTTTTAGCTCACCCTTTACTTTGCTGAGATGATCATGATTGAAGTTTAGATATTATGATTTTCTTGCACTTTTAAAATTTTCAAATCTGCTTTTAGTTGCTGCTACAGCATACTCATGTTTCTAACACTTTCCAGTTTAGTTTCTCCATTCATCAGGAATTCTGGATCTGTTATCGGTAAGAATATTGTGCCTGATCATGTTTAACTGGTATAGTACAGATTTCTTTGCTATCATTAGGAAGGCTATGGGTCTGTTCTGTTCACCTTATTTTTACTTATTAAGTTCAGATAAGTTTAATTTTGGTTTAATAAGTTTTGATAAGGAAGTACAAATTACAACTAAAATAAGTTTTAATAAGTTAAGATAAGTTTAGGTAAGTTAAAATAAGTTTAGATCAGTGAAAATCAAATGAAGAGAACACCCTTTTTTAGTGGGAAGTGAAAGGAGGAAACTAAAATAGAAGTGTCAACAACTCAACACCCAAAAATAGTAGTGGGCTAGCAACACAACCATGAGTGATAAAATGAGGCCCAACCTTCAAAATTGGGGTTGTTGATAACCCACAAGGCTTGATCGCATTTTCTTCTTATTTAGTAGATACATACTTCGTATCTTTGTTATAATTCGTATAAGTTAAGTCTGGAGAAGTTTGACATACATCTTAATCATCTAATACTTGTGGATCACTCTTGAAGATTCTCAACATGTTTTTCATTTCGTAATATTGTGAAATTGGCCTGGCTACAAACACCCTTGGCAATTCGCTCTGTAAATGATGGATCTACTCCATTGCAACATTGGATTTATGGATGTATCCTGCTATTTCATATCAAGGATGGTTCTCGAAGTGCAAGAATGCACTATGTTCTAGCGACTAGGAACAAGAGGACTATTGATGGCTCTTCCGGTAAAGTGCAAGAAATTGCTCAAAACTATGTTGAAGCACGTACTCAAATGAAGGTTTACAATCACCAAAATAGTGGTAATTCGGAGAATGGAGAAGATATCCCGTATCCTCCAGGCTACCTCTATATAAGCATAGGGAGAAATGATTTCATGACACACGACACGGTGATTTATATTGATGGCTCCTGGGATAAGAAGACAATTCGGCTGTACAAGAGGCAGGTCGCCATGCACTACAATGGGCTAAGGATAGAGGTCTCAACAATATCCTTATCAATTGTCATGACAGATTGCGAGAATTTGGTTAACAAGTTGTTGGGTGCATCTGCCACTGGCATGGCTTTACTTTGGACGCTCCAGCGCTCCAGGATATCAAGAATTTGGGCGAGTCCCAGTCCTTTGATCACTGCAACTATTTTTAAAGTCGACCATAGTTGTGTCCAACGGCCACATGAAATAGCTAATTCTTGTAGGCATTTTTCGTTTTTAGTCTTATTTGTGTTTAGCAGTTGTTTTAAAAAAATTGTGTATCTTTGCCATTTTTTTTTTTTTTTTTTTTTTAACAAAGTTTCACTCAAAAGAAAACAATAAACTAGAAAAAGTAACGAAGAAGCTGACGTTTCCTCGCTGAAACCGCAAGTCGATGGGCAGGCAAAACGACATCCCGGGAAACCTTCTTTATCAAACAGACTGTGAAAGCTGAGAGGATATCATGAAGTTGATGCTGGATCCAAACAGTCGAAATGTCACTAGTAGCACCTGCCCTGAGAGAAGAAAGAGAGGCTAGACAGTCGGTATGAATTTGCAAGTGAGTATAGCCTCGTTGTTGAGCCATCCGTAAAGCAAGTAAACAAGTAAGAAGCTCGGCCTAGGAGGCTGAAAGAGCAAAGCACGATTGAGCTCCGCCTCCTAAACAAAGGGCATTATCTAGAGAGTAAAAGCACCAACCAGTGCCTGCTCTGCAGTCAGAAGATTCCCGGGCTCCGTCAACGATAAGAGTCGCTGTAGGCTGATCACTGCCACAACTCCGAAGGGAGATAGCCAAATTTGGAGTACTAAAGCCAGGAGGGGGGGCTGAAACCTGCTGGGAAAATCCCTAGCTGAAGAGCTACGTTGATGCCAATGTTGAGCTGTTTGAAAGATAGCTGCAGAACACGTAGAACCCTGAATCGAATGTTATTTCTTAGAACCCATATGGCCTAATTGAAAGAGAAGATGGAATCCAGACCCGACCAATCCTTAACTTGAAGCATCGAAGAGAGCAAGGAGGTGAACCAATGAGAAAAGGAAGGGAGATCAGCGGAAGGAACTCTAATTCCCAGAGGACCACAGACCCAGAGACGACGAGTAAAAGAGCAATGTAGGAATAGATGATCAGCGGACTCAAGACTGAGATGAAAAAGACAGCAATTAGGGTTTATAGGGATACCTTTACCCCTTAATTTTAAAGCAATAGGGAGCGAATCTTGGAGCAGCTTCCAAGCAAAAAGTTTCCACTTGAGAAGAATAGGCAAAGTCCACAACTTCTTCCACCCTAAAGGGAAGACAGGCGAACCATCCTGAGAAAAGTTGGGAGATTGAGTGATCAGGTTCGGATAGGCGGACTTAGTTGAAAAAACACCATCCCTAGAAAATTTCCAGGCGGACTTAGTTGAAAAAACACCATCCCTAGAAAATTTCCAGTACATAAAATCATCCATAAGTTACATCGGACGCTCAAGACTTAGGATTTTAATAGCAGTGGAAGAAGGGAATAGACTATGAATCAAAGAAGGATCCCATGCATGTGACCAAGGATCAATAAGAGAAGACACCAGAGTCAAAAAAACCGATCCAGCCAGCGAATCCTTGAATTGCACAGTTATCCCGGGCAGCCAAGAATCCTAAAGAATACGAACCTGAGAAAAATTTCCTATCTTCCAACTGAGACCCGTCTGTAAATTCCTAAAACCCTCCATCAAACTTTTACAACCCCAAGAGGGTTTGATAATCCACCTCTGATCATGAACATTCAAAAGTGAAGGATACTTGACATGCATTACCTTTGAAACAAGTAACTGTTGATTATGCATAATGCGCTAAGACTGTTTGGCTAATAAGGCCGAGTTGAAAAGTTCCAGATGTCAGAGACCCAATCCGCCTATTCCTTTTGGCAAGTAGAGAAAGGAAGAAGGGACCAAAACAAGACCTTTAGAGTGAGACTTTGATTTCCACTAAAAGCGAAGTAAAAGATTATTAATCTTTTCCGTAATCGTGGAGGGAAGCTTGAAAACTGAGAACATGATTAAGAGAAGCTACCAGAATAGAATTGATAATCACCAGTTTAGCAGGTGCAGACAAATGGGGAGAGGCAAAACCACTTAGACGACTAGCCACTTTGTTAATGAGAGGTTGAAAAGTCTTGCATTTACTTCGAGCCATATCCACTGGTAGACCTAGGTATGGACCCAAATTAAAGAAGGTTAAGATTTCAGCTATAGAGCAGAAGTTAGAAAGTCTCCGTAATCTTCCGGGATGTTATGACTTAACCGGACAAAAGATTTCTGTAAATTGATCATCTGGCCCGAGATGTCACAAAAATTTTGAACCACTTGAATAACTTCATCACAGGCTTGAGGAGAAAGCTGAAAGAAAAGAAGGGAGTCATCAGCAAAAAATAAATGCGAAATCGAAGGAGCATGCCTCGATATCCTGATGCCTCTAAAAAGATTATCCATTTCTGCCTTTTGAATCATAGCCGAAGATATCTCCATACAGAGAACAAATAAGTAAGATGACAGTGGATCTCCCTGTCGAAGGCCACGAGATAGTCTAAAAACCTTAGTTGGGTTACCGTTGACCAAAATCTGATAGGAGACTGTCGAAACGCACTTCTGAATGATAGGAATCCAGTAAGGCAAAAAACCAAAAAAACGCAAGATGTTTGGGGTAATTTTACCCCGCCACGTGGTCCAATAAGAGAGTGGCACGTGTCAGCCTAGGGTTAGTCCAAAATGGACCAACCCCTGCTTGACACGTGGCATTCCAAAGAAATGGGAAAAAGGCGGCCTTCATGGCCCAAATCCCGAGAAAGCCGTACTGCGGCGCAGCCCACCAATGATTAGGGCTCGATGACCTAATCAGGGGCACAAGTCCCAAGGACCCTATAAATAGGGAGATTCCCTCCATTCAGGGGACACGTTTGACCATTTATTACACAATTACTCTTCAATAGAGACATCTTGAGCTTGGAATCCGAGAAGATACCCAACTAAATTTCTGCACCTTTTTACTCCTATTCAAGTTACTAACTTGATTGTCAGAGGCGGAGCTCCAACCAACCGGAGTCTCCGTTGTTTTGCAGGTACAGCTCACGCCGGACCAGACTTTGTGACGTAACTCTCCCGAGGGACAAAAACACCCAAAACATTTGCGCCATCTGTGGGGAGAGTACCTCAAAGATGGTTCAAGAGTCTGTACCACCCCCTGATCCAATCAACCTAAAACCTATTACCCGACCGGGTAATACAAGCACCCAACCAGTTCATCAATCGGGTAGTTCAGGCATTCCTCAATCGGTACATAAGCGGGAGGTCTTTACTGACCAAGGTGATGATGATGATGACGATGATGATGTGGAGACCTATGTGGCCAAAGATGGCTCATTCATTTCCAAATACACCCGTTCCAGGGATCAGCTGGAACGTGATACAGACCAGGTGGGTCAGTAGGACCACTGGGAGGCCAGAAAGGGAAACCCAAAAGGCCAGAGGATCACCCCCAGTCACCCGGGATGAGCTCATGAATTTCATGAACTCCTTCAAGGGTGAAATTAAGGAGATGATCAACAAAAACAAGGCTGGCCCCAGCAAGGGTCAGCCGGCTAAAAAGACTCCTCCATCTCGGAGGAAGAAGCCAGTCAAGGACAAGCAGCCTACTCCTCACCCCAAGGAGAAGGCAGCCGTAAGACTTGACTGGACCAGGATCCTTTTACCAAAGGGTCCTCAGAGGCACACCCGACACGATCAACTGGTAGCCATAAAGAAATCTGTTTCCGACGTTCGACAAATCATTGAGCGAAGGAGACACCAACAGCTGTCTGAGTCAGCCTCCACCTCGAGCTTTGCAGACAACTTCAAACAAACTTCTGTAAAGAACTCACTGTCCTTACATGAGAGTCGGACAGGCGGAAAGTCCGTCCACACCGACCCTCAGATGATGATAGGGTTTGTCCCATTTTCACCTCAGGCGCAATATGGGCAATATGGCCTTCCATTCATGCAGCCACCTCCCTTCGGAGGTCAGGCGACATTCAACAACGTCCAACCTTTGGACTGGCAGCTCCGACTGCTCAAACTTGATGAACAACCTTTTGCGTTCACCAGGAATATAACCGAGGCGGCACAGCCGGCCAAGGTTAAGAATGTGTTGGTAGGTACTTTTGATGGTACCTCCAACCTAGAAGACCACCTAATGACATACACCAACCTCATGTGTCTACAAGGTTGGGACGATGCCACTCAGTGTCGATGTTTCCCGGCTACATTGAAGAGCATTGCCAAACAATGGTTTGGCAACCTGCCAGCCGGTTCTATTGATTGCTTCAAGAAGCTAGCCTTCTTGTCTTCCACAAACTTCTCAATGAACATCCCTGCTAAGAAAACGAGCCTTGATTTGAGCACCGTTAAGCAGGGTGCGAGAGAAGGGCTATGCTCATATGTCAGGCGGTTTAACCTGGTCAGAATCCAGATCCAGGGGATGTTTGACGAGGTAGCATTCACAGACTTCTTCAAGGTTCTGAGAGACGGGTCGAACTTTAAGTTTGACCTCATCAGAAAAGGGGCATTTACGCTGTAGACGACCTTGAGGGAGGCGGAAAGCTATATTCAAGCAACCGACCTCTGCACGCCTGATATGTCCAATTTATATAGCGTTTTACCCCCGTCCCGCGGTCATAATTAGTAGTGTTTTTGGCTCCTTAGAGCCACTTTTATTACTAATTTGTGTTTTCTAGTGTTTTCGTAGTTTTAGTTGTATTTTACAGGAAATTGCACTTTAGGAGCATTTTCCCGGGTTTTTATGGATCAACTACGGAAGCTAGAAAGACACGTCCACTCTTGAAGCCCAGGATTGGCGAGAGCCGATGATTAAGGGCTCGGTATGAGATACCGGGGCTATTGGATCGATTAATCAAGACCCGATGAGGAAACTTAGATTAGGCCGAGGAATTGGGCCGAATCGAAATCCAAGCCTCGAAGAAGAAGACCGGGCCCGATCGGGCAAGCATACCCCGATCGGGCGGCTGCGCGCATAAGGATCCTCAAGTAAGAGGCGCGCCCGATCGGGTGATAGTAAGCTCGATCGGGCGCGGCACACCAGTAGCGGGCAAGGCAAAAAGGCGGGCCCGATCGGGCGGCCCTTCGCTCGATCGGGCGCGTGTTTTTCTCAGAGCTGATTAGATTAGTTTTAATTTTTGTTTTGAGGAATGTTTAAGTACGAATTATGTACGTAATTTTGGATTACCTTCTTCTTTAGATTTTCTCTCTCTACTTCGGATTTTTCTCTCTCTTAAATTCTCTCTCAACTTTTGTTCCTAATTACTTTCATTAATCCAGATTTATTTTGGTAACAATTTCTTCTCTTTTAATTTCAGCTATTTTATTTATTTCTTTGATTATGTTTTGCATTATTTATTTGATTAGTTTAGTTATGATGATGCTTGAGTAGTTTTATTTCTAGGGTTTATGGGGATCTAATAAATGATATGAAGGGGTAATTTTATGATTTTTAATTGTCAATGCTTGGTTAATTTCCTATTGATTGATTTAATGCTATGCAATTAGGTTTGTCCAGATTTAATTGTATTAGTTTAGCAATATTAATTCGAGATTCAACAAATGAGAATTGATGTTTAGGCTTCGTTTCAATAGGCGGATTAATTTATAAATGGTTAAATCGAGATTCGACAGATGAGATTTAATACCGGTAAATTAACTCTGTGATTATAATACGTAGCGAAAGCCCTTTATAATCTGATTAATCAATGCTTGATGATTGCTTATTATGATTTGCCCTGGAATATTGTTTATTAAATTAGTGAACCTATGCCCTAGGTCTTTTAATATTTGATTTTCCCCTATTTTATTTCTTTTGACCTTATTCTTCGTAGTATAGAATTTATTCTAAAAAATATTGGTTACTTAGATAATTTAGATTATAATAAATAATTAGGAGTACAAAGACTTGTTTCCCTGTAGAGTTCGACCCTACTTTCCTATCTACTTTAGTTAGAGGACTTAGGTAATTATTTTTGATTAAGGGATACGACTTTACCCTGACAAAATTTGGCGCCGTTGCCGGGGAAACGGTTTTATTTTTATTTTCTGATTATTTTTTGTAGTCTAGATTATCCCCTTTTGTCTCAGAGAACGTTAGTTCTTTGAGGAAATTCTCATATTTGTCTTTTAGTTCCTTGTTTATGCCCAGGTGTTCCAGATCAGGTTACATCCCATTCGATCATGAGATCGAGCGCTCTTTTCATAGGCAAAGGAAAATCTATAGACAAATTCTGGTGGGTTCCGAGGAGGACAACAGTCGAAGAGATCCTCCCTCTGATTCTAGTGACACAGATATCCCTTCAGATTCCGAATCAGAGATGACGGCCCAGAAGAAACTCAGTGACTACTTGCAGCCGAAGCTCATAGATTTCCCGCACCTTACTCCCACTCCGGCACTAGTTGGAGTTCAGTTCGAAATCAAGCCCCAATTTATCACTATGATAGAGAGGAAGCAATTCAGTGGAGCTAAGGGTGAAGATCCTAATCTTCACATTGCAGATTTCTGCCAATATTGTAACAGCATTAGACAAGCCGGGGTCACGCAAGACCAAATCAGGGAGATTCTTTTTCCTTTTTCATTATGTGGCAAAGCTAAATTATGGTTTACTGGTTTGAATATAATTGCACTTGGTATTACTGACTGGGAAACTCTTGCTTTGAATTTTTATAATAAATACTATCCTGCAGAGAGAACAACGGTACTAAGGAGTGCTATTCAGAACTTCGCTCAAGAGGCCGACGAAACGCTATATGAGGCTTGGGAGAGGTTCAAGGATCTACAGAGAGAGTGCCCCCACCACAATCTAGCACAATGGCAATTGATCCAAGCATTCTATAATGGACTTGGAAATTCTTCTAGATCAGTGCTAGATTCTGCAACCAGTGGGAGGTTCATGAATTTAAATGTGGACGATGCAGGACAGGTTATCGAAGATATGGAAATACACAATTCCCAATGTGGGAATCCGAGAGGGTTTGCAAATAAAGGAAAACATAATGTCGATTCAGTATCCTTTTTGCAAGCTCAATTAACGTCTATTTGTCAAAAATTAGATAATCTTACTGTTGCTCCTAACTCTGTAGCTAATGTTTCTACTGTTACTAACAATGAAGCTTTTTGTGAAAATTGTGGAATTGTAGGGCATTGGGAGCAAGACTGTAGGAGCTCTATGGAACAAGTTAATGCCTTTCAAACCTATAGGCAGAATAACCCATATTCCAATTCCTACAATGCCGGTTATAGTAACCATCCATATCTTTCATACCGGAGCACCAATGTACAAAACCCTCCACCTCCACAACAACCACAACAGCAAACCCCACCACAACAAAAATATTATCATCCTAATTCCGGCCAGAAAAGCCAAGCATCACCCTCATCATCTTCCGACCCTGCCATGAAAGAAATTAGAGCAATGCTTGCTAATATGCAAAAGCATATGGAGAGTAGGGATGCGCAAATTGATTCCATCCTAGCCCATAATAAAATCATGGACAATCAAATTGCACAACTTTCATCTACCCTACAATCTCGTCAGCAGGGAGCTCTACCATCACAACCTATCCATCTTACAGATCATGCCAATGCAATCACTCTAAGGAGTGGTTCACATTATGATGGACCTCCTATGCCAAAGGAAGATAGACCAGTTCCTGATCTAGATTCCTCTATACCAAACACTAATCCTGCTAGCCTTGCAGGGCTACAAATAGATACTAACTCTACTAATTTTTCTGTGCAGGGTAAATCGCAGGATAAGGGAGGAGATGTGCAGAGCCCGGTTATCAAACTTCCATTCCCTAATAGACAACTGAAGAGTAAGTTTGATAAACAATTCGGTAATTTTTTAGAGGTTGTGAAAAACCTGCAGGTAACAGTTCCTTTCACTGACTTAATCACTCAAGTTCCTGCTTATGCTAAATTTATGAAAGACATTCTGACTAGAAAAAGGGCCTTTAATGAAGAAGAAACTGTAGCTTTCACAGAGGAGTGTAGCGCTTTATTGCAAAACAAATCCCCTCCTAAATTAAAGGATCCCGGTAGTTTTTCTATCCCTTGTCATATAGGGAATGTTTTTATTGATAAAGCTTTATGTGATTTGGGTGCTAGTGTCAGTGTCATGCCATCGTCTGTCTGTGCTAAACTTAATATGGGAGAATTAAAAGTTACTAATATAACTTTGCAAATGGCAGATCGTTCGGTAAAATACCCCTTAGGTATTTTAGAGGACGTCCCTGTCAGAGTTGGTAAATTTTTTATTCCTGTTGATTTTGTTGTGTTAGACATGGCAGAGGATACGCAAATACCCATTATATTCGGTAGGCCTTTTCTCCATACTGTAGGAGCAATTATTGATGTTAAAAATGGTAAACTAACCCTTTCTGTAGGTGACGACAATGTTACATTTAATTTAAGGAAGGTTTTGAAAGGGCCTATGCTAGAGGAGAATTGTTGCTATATTGATGTAATTGATATAATGGATGATATTTGTGATAATAGCTTGCCACAGGTTCTTGCGAGGGATCCCCTAGAGGAAGTCCTCTGCGGGAATTTATCTAGAGACAATGCAAGCGTTTGGGGTAATGAGGTACAAGATATTGAAAAGGCTCTTTTCTTAAAAGAGTTAAGCCCCAAGGAAACAATGAATGTAGTAAATTTAGTTCAGGAATCAAAACCTGCAGAGGTCAAGAAACCTGAGCTAAAACCTCTCCCCTCTCATTTAAAATATATTTTTCTTGATGAACAGGAACTATACCCCGTGATCATCAGTACTGCACTCACTGACTTACAAACTTCCCAACTTCTAGGGGTTCTCAAAACCCATAATAAAGCTATTGGGTACAGTATTGATGATCTCAAGGGTATTAGCCTTGACTTTTGTATGCACAGGATACATCTAGAGGACAACTATAAGCCCTGCATTCAACCCCAATGAAGATTAAATCCCAACATGCAGGAAGTAGTCAAGAAGGAGGTTATGAAATTACTTGATGCAGGTATTATCTATCCTATTTCTGACTCCAAATGGGTAAGTCCTGTGCAGGTAGTGCCAAAAAAGGGTGGGATGACTGTGATAACAAATGAAAAAATGAATTAATTCCCACTAGAACTGTCATAGGGTGGCGTATGTGCATTGATTATCGTAGATTAAATATCGCCACTAAAAAGGACCACTTCCCTCTTCCCTTTATAGATCAAATGCTTGAGAGGTTAGCTAATCATAAATTCTTTTGCTATTTGGATGGGTATTCGGGATTTTTCCAAATTCCGATTCACCCTGAAGATCAGGAAAAGACTACTTTTACATGCCCTTATGGCATTTTTGCATATCGTAGAATGCCCTTTGGTTTATGTAATGCACCCGCTACCTTTCAACGTTGTATGATGAACATTTTTTCTGATTTCATAGAGTCTATTATGGAAGTCTTTATGGATGATTTTAGCGTGTATGGTTCCTCATTTGATTCATGCTTAATTAATCTCGCTAAAATTTTGAAAAGATGTGAAGAGTGCAATTTAGTTCTAAATTGGGAAAAATGTCACTTTATGGTGACAGAGGGAGTAGTTGTAAGTCATATTGTATCTGATAAGGGCATACAAGTAGACAAAGCTAAGATATCAGTGATTGAGCAATTACCTCCCCCATTTAATGTTAAGGGAGTTAGAAGTTTCTTGGGTCATGCGGGGTTTTATCGCCGTTTTATCAAAGATTTTTCTAAAATTGCTAAACCACTGACTCAGCTTTTGCTCAAGGATGCTCCTTTTATTTTTACTGACGAGTGTCTTGAGGCTTTCAACAGGATTAAGCAGGCTTTGATATCGACACCCATCATATGTGCTCCCGATTGGAATCTTCCTTTCGAGATCATGTGTGATGCAAGTGACTTTGCGCTAGGAGCCGTGCTTGGACAAAGAAAAGACAAGTTTTTGCATGCTATTTATTATGCAAACAAAACTTTGGATGAAGCCCAAGTCAACTATGCCACTACGGAAAAGGAGTTTCTTGCTGTTATTTATGCTTTAGAAAAATTTAGATCATATCTTGTTGGTTCTAAAGTCATTGTTTTTACTGACCATGCAGCATTAAAGTACTTGATAGCTAAGGCGGAATCAAAGCCAAGGCTACTCCGATGGGTTCTCTTGCTCCAAGACTTCAACATAGAAATAAAAGATAAAAAGGGAGCAGAGAACGTAGTGGCAGACCACTTGTCACGTATCAGGTATGATGAGGGTAAGGATTCTCTACCTATAGATGATTCTTTCCCTGATGACAACCTTTATGAAGTTGTAGAGAAACACCCATGGTATGCGGATTTTGCTAATTTTTTAGTGGGTGGTACTCTACCTCCTGACCTGTCCTACCAACAAAAAAAGAAATTCCTTTATGATGTTAAACATTATTTTTGGGATGATCCTTTTTTGTTTCGTGAGTGTGCAGATGGATTGTTTCGCAGGTGTGTTCCCGAATGGGAAGTCCACGGTGTGCTTACTAGTTGCCACACCTCACCATATTGAGGACATCATGGCCCCACTAAAACGGTGGCCAAGATTAATGAGTCGGGATTCTATTGGCCTATAATATTTAAGGATGCTAACATTTTTGTGCAGGCTTGTGACTCTTGCCAGAGGACTGGCAATATCTCGCGGAGGCATGAGATGCCCCAAACAGGAATTTTAGAAGTTGAAATTTTTGACGTTTGGGGTGTTGACTACATGGGACCGTTCCCTTCTTCAAAAGGGAACCGTTATATTCTTGTTACCGTCGACTATGTATCCAAGTGGGTTGAGCCCATCGCCACTCCTACCAATGATGCCAAGGTAGTCCACAGACTTTTCAAGAAGACCATCTTTCCAAGGTTTGGCGTACCTAGAGCAATAATAAGTGACGGAGGATCTCACTTTCATGAACGGAAGTTAGACACCCTCCTCAAAAAGTATGGTGTCTACCATAGGACAGGTTTATCCTACCACCCCCAAACTAGTGGCCAAGTTGAGGTTTCCAACCGTGAGATCAAGGCCATTCTAGAGAAGGTGGTGGCAAAGTCAAGAAAAGATTGGAGCGACAAGTTGGACGACACCCTTTGGGCGTACAGAACTGCATTCAAGACCCCTATAGGTACTACTCCGTATAGACTCGTGTACGGCAAAGCATGTCATCTCCTGGTCGAATTGGAATATAAGGCATATTGGACTATTAAGGAGCTCAATCTAGATGCCAAACTAGCGGGAGAAAAGAGGTTACCTCAACTTAGTCAACTCGATGAGTTTAGGTTGACGGCCTATGATAGTGCTCGAGTCTACAAAGAGAAGACGAAGAAGTGGCACGACAAGATGATCCTTCCGAGAGAATTCAGGGAGGGTGATAAAGTGTTACTATTCAACTCTCGACTTAAACTTTCCCAGGAAAGTTAAGGTCAAGGTGGCTGGGTCCTTTTATTGTAACAAGGGCCAATAAATTTGGTTCTGTGGAGGTTTTCGACGAACATGGTAACGAGTTTAAGGTTAATGGCCAAAGACTCAAGCTATATCATGAGGGGGCTACAATTAGTGCAGTTGAATTACTTCACCTAAGCGGTTCCGATTCACTATGAGTTTCACTGTGGTAAGAGGGTCGTGCGGGACCTAGATAAACTAGCGCTTTGCGGGAGGCAACCCGTATTTCTTGCTTTCTAGACTAATTCTTTATTTTATTTTTATTTTTATTTTTTTTCTTCGAGAGTTGAGGATAGTGAATTTTACCTTTTTCTGAGTGTTTTGTACAAGTTTTAGATCACAAAGTACGGAGGTTTCAAGAGAAAAAGAAAAAAAATTAGGCGAAGAAAGAGAAGCTCCAGGCCTGGGTACGGGCCCGATCGGGCGAGCTTTGCCCGATCGGGCGCGCACATAAGGCCAGAATTGCAGAAAACTTCGCCCGATCAGGTGCGCAAGTCAGGGAAGAAATCGAGGGAAATTTCGCCCGATCGGGCGAAGCGGAATTTTGGAAAAATCGAGTGCCACAAAAAGAAATATCGGGCGAAGCTCGCCCGATCGGGCGAGCAAAGGGCGATTTCCAGGTTCGAGTTCGCGCTCGATCGGGCGGAGGTCGCCCGATCGGGCGCGCACTTTACAAATCCTCCTCAACCACTTGCGCCCGATCGGGCGCGCTTTTTTAATCCGGGGTTTTAAACCCCTTTCTCTCTTTCTATTTTCTTTTTCTTCCTTACTTCTTCTTTCTCCTTCACACTTTCTCTCTCTAAAACCTCCATTTTCAAGCCTTCAAATACACCTTCAATCCAAGATCTCCTCAAATTCACCCATCAAAACCTCAAATTTATTACATATTCTTAATCCTCACACCTTCCTCTACATTTTCCACCTATTTTCTCCCACTTTCTCTCATACTTCCTTCAAACCCTTAGAGAGAGAAAGCTCCAAATACCCAATTTTCCACATACAATGGCTTCAAAGCGTTCAAGGACACAAAGGGGTGAAATTTCGAGGGCACAACAACCAGCGGTCAACCCGAACCTTCAAATACCGGGATGGGAGGAGGTTGTCATCACCTCGGAGGAGCAACGGGCTAGGATGCTAAACCTCATTGATCGACAGGTAATCTCAACCCGTTTTGTTCATCATCCCACACTAGCTAGATTAGGTCTAGATAAATATGTAGAAAAATTGTTCTAATGTATAGGCATGAGTGGTTTCTTTCAAATGTGCCATGATACGTATGACTATTTAACATTAGAATTTATTTCAAGTTTTAATGTTATTAAAATGAATGCATTAATCACTCATGTACAATTCCGATTATTAAACAACGATGTGAGACTAACTCTTAAAGAATTTGGAAATTTGTTTGATTTGAAATCGGATAAACCAATTGAACCCTCTCAAGACCACACTGCCGTGGTCTACAAGAGGCTAACTGGGGAGGATTTGGTTAACCTCCAACATGCCAAAGGGACGTGGATTCAACATCCCGACCCAAAATTTTGGCAAAGTTTTGCCGACCTCACTATTTTTGGGAGGCATGAACCGGCAAATGTGAGGAGGGATGAATTGGAATTATTGGCATCCTATGTAATTCCTAACGCTGAAAAATTGAACATACCCCATAGGATAGCCAATCAATTCCAAAGGGCGGCCAATGCGGCCGAAGAAAGTAGGTCTAGGGCACTTATTTATTTTGGGGGGTTAGTGACCCATATCGCCAAAAAACACCTAGGTTGGAACCCGGATGGGCATAGGAAAGTTGTAGGCTCAAACCTCATGGACCTAGCCTATTTAGGGAGTCTAAATTGGGTGCAACCCGTGGGGGGTGACACTTGGTGGATAGTCCACCGACAATCGGGTAGGAGGGACCAAGCATTCACCTTACCCAACCCCGCCTTGACCAAATTTGAGAAGGGGAAGCCTTCTTATACTTTTGAGATTAACCGTCAAGGTGAAGTTCAACCACCTCACCCTTCACCACAACCTCACCAATCTCCTCAAGACCATTCCCCCCATCACCATTCACCACACTACCCACCACCTCCACCCTTCACCTTTGGCGTACCCACTTCCTCGGCCGACTATAACGTCGACCCCAATGCCCCTTATGAATTTTTGGCTTTTAGGAGCCAATTGGACCGTATCGAGATGGGGAAAGGGAGAGTTGAGGGTATGATGCAAAACCTAGATTCTAGGTTAAGCACCTTGGATGGTCGGGTAGGACACATAGAGAGGAACCTCGGGAGGGGTCTATACCCCATGTACGATGATTATGCACGCCGAGGGGCTATTCCCCCCAAGGAATTAGTTCCTAATTGGTTCCAATACCCCCAAGGAGGGTATTCTCACCCCAGTGCATATGGTACTTATGTGGACTACTCTTCAGTCCATGGATATGGGGGTGACGCTCCTTTTGGGGGTATGGGGGGAAATGTGAACCCTAACTACTTTGCAGATGATTTGGGTTATGGTGGTGCTGGACCGAGCCAGGGTGGTGCCGGCTCGAGCTATGGAGGAGGATATGAGAGGATGGATGACGATGAGGAGTAGCTTCTCCTAGCTACCCTCCCAAGTCAATGAGGGCATTGCTTGATTTAACTTGTGGGGAGATTTCTTGTATATATTGTAACTTTCTTTCTCTCTTCTTTATTTATTGCTTTCCTAGTGTAGTTTTTATTGCTTTCCCTTATGAAAAAATACAAAAAAAATTTGAAAAATAAAAAAATCCGAAAATACGTTCCAATGAATTATAATTCATGCTTCCGTGTGTCCTGTACTTAGAAAATATTGTTTTGATTCTTGGTATATGATAATGAGCTTTGTGAATTTGTTGATCATGATTTGAAGTTTTATGGTTTGGATTCCTAAACATGCGTCAATTTTGCCAACTATTTGTGAATATAGTGCTTGACTAGTTGATTTGGTTAGGAATGTGTGATAGTTCCATAGTTCCTGGTATGTCAATGAATTTGAGTATTGGTTTGCAACTATTAGTAATGTTTATATAGCTCAATATTATGCACATTGAGGAGGACGAAGGCATTTGTTCTCTTAGGAAGCCTTCAGACGTTATTAGATACATTTGTTCCCATCTTGTTACCCATGTTGTTGCTTGTGCCCTTTCATTGTTTATTTAGCCACATTACAAGCCTATATGAGCCCCATTGGTTACTAGTCCCAAGCTTGGCTTGGGGGAGCTATTAGTTGGTGAGGTGAGGGAGTTGTGGTGTGCACATTATTTGCACAATGTGGGAATAAAAGAAGAGTGATTGTTCTTTGATTTTATGATTGGAAAATATTGATATGTTGTGTTACAAAGTTGAAATTTCCAATATGAGTTAAAAAGAAAAAAAAGAGCAAAAGGGAAACTTTTTTAATGTTCAAATGTTCTATTTGAAGGTTGTTCAAGAAGAAGAAAAAAAAAGAAAAAAAATTCAAGTTTGAAAAGAAAGAAAAGAAAAAAAAAGAGTTCAAAGTTTGTATTTCACTCAAGTTCTACATTATCATATTTTTATGAGTGAAATTTGTAAGTGTTGGGATTGTTTATATTGTTTGGAGTTGTATTTTGTGGATTCTTGTTGGAGTTAGTTAAGTTGATGGAGATGTATGATCATCATTTATTTTGATCATGGGTTTGTTAGGATTTGGCTCCCTTAATGCATAGTTTTTCTCTCACATATTCCCAAATTTATCCTACCCTTTACCCTAGCCTTACATTACAAGCTTTAAAGACCTTCCGACCTTTGTGTATAGAGTTGTGTGAATGTGAAAGTGTTGTTTATCAATGCAAGTTATGATTTGACATATTTCGAGTCGACTAGTAGGTTGAGCGTTCATTGTTTTAAACACACGAGAGTGTGAGATGGGTGGGCATTGTTCACAAATAAAAGGGGTTGGTTGGAGAGCGATCGAGTACATATTTTACTTGCCACATAAATGAGAGTTGAGTGCGTGAGCACTAGTTTTGATTTCTATATGCTCATGTGGTTTGCTTTACTTGACAATTGTTGGGGATGAATGATAATTAGATGTATGAGATTGATTGACATTGAAGCATGTTCATTAGATTTATCTTGAATCGTTTGTGCTTGATTTTGTTTATTGGGATGAGGCATGTTTTATATGTTCATTGATGAGCTCTTTGCTTAGGGCAAACAAAGGTTTGGCTTGGGGGAGTTTGATATGTCCAATTTATATAGCGTTTTACCCCCGTCCCGCGGTCATAATTAGTAGTGTTTTTGGCTCCTTAGAGCCACTTTTATTACTAATTTGTGTTTTCTAGTGTTTTCGTAGTTTTAGTTGTATTTTACAGGAAATTGCACTTTTGAAGCATTTTCCCGGGTTTTTATGGATCAACTACGGAAGCTAGAAAGACACGGCCACTTTTGAAGCCCAAGATTGGTGAGAGCCGATGATTAAGGGCTCGGTATGAGATATCGGGGCTATTGGATCGATTAATCAAGACCCGATGAGGAAAATTAGATTGGGCCGAGGAATTGGGCTCAATCAAAATCCAAGCCTCGAAGAAGAAGACCGGGCCTGATCGGGCAAGCATACGCCCGATCAGGCGGCTGCGCGCATAAGGATCCTCAAGGAAGAGGCGCGCCCGATCGGGTGAGAGTAAGCTCGATTGGGCGCGGCACACTAGTATCGGGCAAGGCAAAAAGGCGGGCCCGATCAGGCGGCCCTTCGCCCGATCGGGCGCGTTTTTTTCTCAGAGCTGATTAGATTAGTTTTAATTTTTGTTTTGAGGAATGTTTAAGTACGAATTATGTACGTAATTTTGGATTACCTTCTTCTTTAGATTTTCTCTCTCTACTTAGGATTTTTCTCTCTCTTAAATTCTCTCTCAACTTTTGTTCCTAATTACTTTCATTAATCCAGATTTCTTTTGGTAACAATTTCTTCTCTTTTAATTTCAGCTATTTTATTTATTTCTTTGATTATGTTTTGCATTATTTATTTGATTAGTTTAGTTATGATGATGCTTGAGTAGTTTTATTTCTAGGGTTTATGGGGATCTAATAAATGATATGAAGGGGTAATTTTGTGATTGTTAATTATCAATGCTTGGTTAATTTCCTATTGATTGATTTAATGCTATGCAATTAGGTTTGGCCAGATTTAATTAGATGATTTTAGCAATATTAATTCGAGATTCGATAGATGAGAATTGATGTTTAGGCTTCGTTTCAATAGGCGGATTAATTTATAAATGGTTAAATCGAGATTCGACAGATGAGATTTAATACCTGTAGACACCCATTTGAGTCTCCCCAAAACCAAACCCAGTGATGAGTACCTTTCACGTCGAATCATAATCGAATGAAGTGAAAGTGTGGAAAGTTAAGTGTTGCGAATAGTTTTAATTCTTTTCTCTTCTCTCTGTTTTTGAAAACTTATTTTAAGAAAATAGTCAATCCAGTTTGGTTGGTCCATGATAAGGATCCAATAATGGTGTAGTTGGATGGGGTTTGAAAAGACCTTTCCAACGATATACTATAAGCCCAATTCCGATGAATATCGAGGAAGTTATGGCCAAAATACTAAACTGGGCCCGATTTGGTTTTTATATGCGGCCCAATGATCTAGAGGAGGGCCTATTATTAATTATCATTCCTAAAGCTATTAGGATTGATTATAGTCTTTTAGAATACTCTAGAAGGTTCTTTTAAATCCTAATGGAGTTAGGATTGATAATTATGTTTCAAAGAGTTTGAAATTGAATAAAACTACTCCTTGTAAGAATCCTTGTTTTGTACGAAGTGGAATATATTCAGATTTTATTTTCGTGCCTCATAATATTTATCCAAATTTTATATGGTTGGATAGATCTTGAAATTATCTTTCCAATGATATATTATAATATTAAATCCGAGTTATAACGAAAAAGATATGAATGAGACATGAAACTTTATCCAAAACTGACACCCTTCCACTATTTTGGCAATATCTTTTTATCTACAAAATATTTTAATCTTATTCTAATTGGGTTGGAAATTAGACTTTAAGAGATTTCTAACGACATATTATATGCCTTATTTGGACTTCCGGATCAAAATATATGATAAAAACAAAAACGCGTGAATTTCTGAAATCAGCGCCACACGCCAGCCATTGGCGCCTGGTGCCAATTAGCGGGTGCTGGCGCCAGCTCTGTTTTAGGTGCGCCAATCTCGTTTTGCGTGCGCCAAGTGCTCTGTTTTAATATTTTATCTTTTTGGCTGATTTCTTTATAAATAACGTATTAAAAACTCCGTTTTCATTCACCTACAATAAGTTTTCATTCGCAATCATTAATTCTCTAATTCTCTCTTAATCATTCACCAACTCTCATCAAGATTTTCTTGATTATTCTCTCTCTCTTTTTTTTTTTTCTAAACTAGCCTTTTCTCAAATACAAAATTCCGCATTCGCAAGACTTAGATACACCTAGCCATATTCGAAGTTGCCTTCGCCCTAGACGTGAAAGGTTTAATTTCTGAGGGTTTGGTCCCAACTCTCTCTTTCAATTATTTAATTTAAGGAAAAATTGAAAAGAATAATCCTACCTTTCGCCAATCTGCTCAAAATAATCCCACCTTTTCGAATTCCAGAAATAATCCCATCTTAACACCCCATCTGCTCAAAATGAACCTTTTTACTTACAACCGTTTAAACAGGTAAATTAAAAAAAATAAAAAAATCCCAAACACCCTAACCCAGCCCACCCCACCATTGGCACCGCCCCCATGACCACCCCCTTCATCGCCACCATCACCACCATCACAACTCCCAGCCGGTAGAACAGCCGGACCAATCCCCCTTCTCCGATTCCCTCCCCTTTTCCGTTCCCCTTCCACTTCCCCTTCTCCGATTCCCTCCCCTTCTCCCTTCCACTTCCACTTCCTCGATTCCTTCCCCTTCCACTTCCCCTTCCCCTTCCCTGATTCCCTCCTCTTGGTGTGTGAAGTAATTTGTCGTCGGCCCAGAAACTCCGATTCGAGTTCGACGCCAACAATCACGAAATAATCCCACAAATCAACGCCTTCAATATGAAAAAAATTAGCGCCGAAATTTGCTGCCTAAATCGGGGGTGGAGGTGGTTTTCGTGGGTTGGGTGGGGAGGAGGTTGTTTTGCTGTAGATCCACACGCCGGCCGACTTCTATTTCTTCCAGTTCAAGTGGGGATTTCGAGTCGGGGTTTCGGGTTGTGATGGTGGTAAGGGACGGCAACAGGGGTTGTGATGGAGGTGATGGTGGTGATAAAGGGGTGGCGGCAGGGGTTGTGATGGTGGTGATGATGGGGTGGTCGTGGGGTTGGGAGAATTTTTTTTATTTTTAATTGTTTTGTTTTTTTTTAATTATTTAAAATTAGGACAACCAATTAAAAGGTGACAAGTGTCAAGTCACCTTCTAAAACAGGTTACTAATTTCATAATCCGGTAAAAGGTTCATTTTGGGAAGATGGGGTGTTAAGGTGGGATTATTTCTAGAATTCGAAAAGGTGGGATTATTTTGAGCAGATGGACGAAAGGTGGGATTATTCTAGTCAATTTTTCCTTAATTTAATTGCTTGTTTATTATTTTCCTTGAAGTTACTAACGTGTGTATTTTGTTATTAGAAAGAGGTACGAGACATCAAAGTAAGTGCTTTAATGGTTTTAATTGATATTATGATGTAGAAATCATGTTTACATTGTTATTATGATATTCCTAGTAACATGTCTAGGGTAATTTTAATATTAAATATGATTGTTACGATGCTTCCTATGTTCTTCCTAATATTTATGATTGTTAGTATCATGTTAGGGTTAAAGATTTGATTTTTAATGCTTAGTGACATGCTAGGGTTTGTTATTAATATTGTTAGTATCATGCCTAGGATCTTGCTATTTTTATTATGCTTTAATATTAACATGAACATAATTATGATTATAATTGTTATAATTTATGATTATTATTATTTTGATGATGATTATTTTATTATGATTATAATTTTGTTATCGCTATAATAATTATTATTATGATTAATATGGGTGTTATCATGATGATTATTCTTAATTATATCTGTGATGATTATTTTACTTATGATGATTATTATTATTATAATTTTATTGTTATGATATTTATTATTATCATGTTGCTTGATATTTATTATTTATCGCTTTATCACACCTTTTATGTATGTTTAAAGGGAATTTTTGTACTTGTAATCACGCTTAATGAGATAATTAATAATCTTGTTTAGGGTTAATTTGATTATAATTAAACTGATCGCCAATAATAGATTTATTTGTGCATTAATATTCAACCAACATAGATTAAACAGGTTTAGGGTTAAACCTATTGATTGCATGTTAATCAAAAAGCGCACATGAATACGATCAGAATAAAGTAGAGGCCTATTATTAGGGCAGGTTCAATCTCTTTTAGGTTGGATTTGTACCTTCATCCCCGAACCCTTATTTGGTTCTAGACCTTATGGAGTTGACGATCTCTTGGATCATTAAGGGGTGTAACCTTCATCCTGTGAACGGTTTACAAGTTCCTAAAAAAACTTGTTGGCGACTCTTTTGCTCTATCTTCTTCCTTTTTGGACGCCACCGTACTTTAGTGTATTATCACAGTGGGGCTCAAGATAGGGGTTTAACGCTTGAAATTATTCCCTACAATACCTATAAATTAACTCTGTGATTATAATACGTAGCGAAAGCCCTTTATAATCTGATTAATCAATGCTTGATGATTGCTTATTATGATTTGCCCTGGAATATTGTTTATTAGTGAACCTATGCTCTAGGTCTTTTAATATTTGATTTTCCCCTACTTTATTTCTTTCGACCTTATTCTTCGTAGTATAGAATTTATTCCCAAAAATATTGGTTACTTAGATAATTTAGATTATAATAATTAATTAGGAGTAGAAAGACTTGTTTCCCTGTGGAGTTCGACCCTACTTCCCTATCTACTTTAGTTAGAGGACTTAGGTAATTATTTTTTATTAGGGTATACGACTTTACCCTGTCAACGCCTGGTAGCCAGTCGGACGCTTAGAAGTCTAACAAACTAAAAGAAAGCCATTCTGCTCAGCCGGCAAAAAAGAAAGAAGAGAGCAAGAAGAGAAAAGAAGTATGGGCGATTAGTGATTCTGACCAGCCATCCCAGAAGAAAAAGAGAGAGTTTAAACCGTAAGTCCCTAGGTACGAGTTTAACAAGGACTGCAACTCCATCTTCATGGAGATAAAGGACCGGCTGACTATTGAGAAGCCGAATCCTATGAAGAGTTCTGTCCAGTAACGAAACAAGAACAAATTCTGCCAATACCGTGAGGAAGTTGGCCATGACACCAACGAGTGCTTCAGTCTTCAACAGGCGTTGGACCGTCTGGCTGACAAAGGGATGTTAAAGTCCTACATTTCTAAGTCCAAAGGGACTAATAAGAAGAACAAGGGGCAGTCGTCCAAGACACCTCAGCCTACTAGTATTTCGGACACCGACAAGGAGCCGGTCTACACCATAACAGGCGGGTTCTCATGTGGTGGCCCTACCATCCGGGTCACCAAGAGCCATCTTTGAAATATGGACAAGGATGATGATGAGCAGGCGTTAGCTAGCTTCTCCTTCCCAGACGTTCTGATCATTGAGAAGGACAGGGGCAGCTTCCGCCGTCCGCATGACGACCCGGTCTTCATTGAATGTAAGGTCGCCAACCAGCTGGTTGGGCGAATCCTTATTGACATCGGGAGTTCGTTGGACATCATCAGTATTTGGTGCCTGCAAAAAATGAAATACAAAATCAGCAGCATGCATCCGGTTACCCACCCCTTGGTTGGTTTTGGGGGTGGGATGGTTTACCCAGTCGGTAGGATCGACTTACCTATCCGGCTTGGAGAAAAAGGAAAAGGACAACACCTGGTCGTCAAATTCTTGGACGTTGAGGAGCTGATCGCCTATAACATCATCTTAGGTCGTCCAACCCTCAATGAAACCAAGGCTATAATCATCCCTTCTCTTATGCTCATTAAGTATGAGAGGGATGATGGCTCTGTTGGTTCCCTGAACGGGGACCAGAAGACGGCCCGGGAGTGCTACCTCTCAGACGTCAACGATACTGTGGCCCAGACGGCCAGGGGCAGAAGCCAATAGACCTTGATAATGTCAAGGATGCCAACCCAGCCCCATTAGCAGCCGGTATGAAAAGAAAAGCCGCTCAGCTGGTGGAGGTGAAGAAAGAGAAAAAATAGCAATCACTGACCGGAGAGCGGTCAGACGAGCTCCGTCCCCAGCCAGCCGGAGAGCACATTGATCTCGCTCCGGATGAAATCCGTCCAAAGAGAATTGTTAAGGTGGGGACGACTGCTTATGCTAAGATGGGTGCAGACTTGCACCTTATACTGAAAGAGTTCAAAGACATTTTTGCCTTTGAAGTGGAAGAGATGCCAGGCGTCAGCCCAAATCTTGCCGTCCACAAGCTCGCCGTTGATCCAAAAAATAATCCTATTCGGCAAAAGAAAAGAAATCACGGCGAGGAAAGAAGTCAGGCGGCAGCTGCCGAAGTCAGAAAGCTGCTAGACGTTGGGTTCATTCGGCCATGTAATTTCCCCGACTGGGTGGCCAATGTTGTGCTTGTAAAGAAGTCGAATGGTACCTGGCGTATATGTGTGTTGATCACACAGACCTCAACAAGGCGTGTCCTAAGGATAGTTATCCTCTTCCAAAGATCGACAATCTGCTCGATTCTACAGCCGGCCACGCCTTGATGAGCTTCATGGATGCCTATTCCGGCTTCCATCATATACCTCTGTGGAAAAAAAGATCAAGAGAAGACGGCCTTCGTCACTGATCAGGGGTTATTCTGTTATACGGTGATGCCGTTTGGCTTGAAGAATGTGCCTGCAACTTTCCAACGGATGATTAATACGGTCTCCATTAATCAAATTGGAAGGAATGTGGAGGCGTACATTGATGACATGATAGTCAAATCCAAGCTACAAACGGATCATCTTGCTGATCTTCAAGAAACGTTCACCACCCTCAGGCGGCATAAGGTCATGTTAAATCCTAAGAAATGCATCTTTGATGTTGAGTCTGGGAAGTTTCTTGGATTCTTGATTGATCAAAGGGGGATAGAGGCTAACCTCGAAAAGATGCAGGCGGTAATTGACATGAAGTCACTCCGTACTGTCAAGGAAGTTTAAAGATTAATTGGTTGTCTGGCGGCATTGGGGAGATTCCTCAGCCGGTCAGGTGACAAATGCCTTTACTTCTTCCAAGCAATCAGGAAGAAGACTAGATTTGAATGGTGGATGATGCTAAGGTGGCCTTTCAAAAACTGAAAGAGCACTTGCACTCCTTGCCGAGGCTCGCTAGTGCTCTGCCTAGAAAGACGCTGTACATGTACTTAGCCGTCTCAGATTATGCTCTCAGTGCCGTTCTCCTTGCTGAACGAGACGACGTCCAGCTCCTGGTCTATTTCATTAGCCATGTACTAAAAAATGCTGAATTCCGGTACCCAATGGTTGAAAAATTTGGTCTTGCTCTTTATATGGCATTCAAGAAGTTGAAGCCTTATTATTTGGCACATCCGGTGGTGATCTACACCGACCAGCCACTCAAGTGGCCTATGTCCACCTTGGAGTCATCCGGAAGAATGGTAAAATGGGCTATTGAAATGCAAAGTCTTGAAATCACTTACAAACCGAGAAAGGCAATGAAAGGTCAGGCGTTTGTCGACTTCATTGTATAAATGACCCGTCCGGTGGCTCCGGATAATCTTGACCAGATTTGGAAAGTGTATGTAGATGGGAGCTCTACAAAAGAAGGTTGTGGTGCAGGCGTAATCTATGAATCTCCGGAAGGAGACAAATATGAGTATGCACTACGGTTCAAGTTTCAGGCCTCAAATAATGAGGCGGAGTACGAATCCCTGCTAGCCGGAATCCGCATGTGTAAGGCAGTAGGGGCAACAAAAATTGACGCGTACTCTGATTCTCAATTGGTCGTTAGCTAGTACGAAGGTCCATATGAAGCTACCCATCCGATAATGATCAAATATCTTCAGGCGGTCAAGGAAGAGGCTGGGACACTTGAAAGGTTCACTTTGAGCCAAGTGCCCAGGTCCGACAACGACCAGGCGGATGCCTTGTCCAAATTGGCATCCTTCGCCTGTTGTGATACGCCTCGGTTAGTCTTTTGGGAAGTTGTTGAAAAAAGAAGCATATATGAAGAGCCCATTGGAATTCTGGACCGAAGCTCTACCTAGATGGATGACATCCGGGCTTTCTTAACAGACGTCACGTTCCCTGATTCGCCACAGGAGGCAGCCGTCATGAAGAAGCGAGCGGCGAGTTTCGAGATGAGAAACGGAGAACTCTTCAAGGCGGAGTTTCTGAAGCCTCTTTGAAGTGTGTTACCCCAAAAAGGGGAAGGAAGTTCTCAAAGATTTTCATGCGGGATACTGCGCCTCCCATATAGGCGACATATCCCTAGCCGTCAGAGCCAGGCGACATTATTTTTGGCCTACTCTTGAGGCAGACGCCAAAAAGCTAGTGAAGAAATGTGACAAATGTCAGAAATTTGGCAAACTTATTCACCGCCTGGCTACTGATCTGACGGCAATCCAGAGCCCAGTCCCGTTTGCTAAATGGGGCATGGACATTCTAAATCCTTACACGCCTGCACCAGGCGGAAAATGCTACATACTAGTGGCTGCGGAAAATGCTACATACTAGTGACAAGGGATGCCATCTCTTTCATTTGGAAGAACATCATCACCCAGTTTGGGGTGCCTATGTCTATGGTGTTTGATAATGGCCCTCAGTTTGAGACGCCTTAGCTCAAGACTTGGTTGGGAGATCAAGGGATCTCAAATTGTTTCGCATCAGTCGGCCGACCCCAAGCAAACGGCCAAGTTGAAGCCTTCAACAAACTCATCTCATACGACATTAAGAAGAAGATTGAAAGAGCCGGTGGTTTATGGGCAGAAGAATTAATTCATGTCTTATGGGCCATCCGGACAACAGCAAAAGGGGCAAGCGGTGAAACCCCATTTCTCATGGTTTACGGTGCCGAAGCCGTCTTGCCCATTGAACATTAAAAACCGACTCTCAGAGTCATGCTTTATGATGAAGAGGCAAATAGGGAGGCCATGGGTCTGACATTAGACTCACTCCCAGAACGCAGGGGCAATGTCGCCTTGCGTCATGAGATATACCGTCTGAGAATGAGAAGAGCCTACAACAAGAAAGTGCACAAGCGCCCTTTGAAAGTTGGTGACTTTGTGTTACGGAAAATGGAGGCAACCGGTAAGGCCAATGAGCTTGGAAAGCTGAATCCTAATTGGGAAGGCCCCTACCGGATCTATGAGGAAGTTAGAGACGGCACCTACTGCCTAGAAACTCCAGACGACAGACGCCTGCCAATAACTTGGAATGTAGACAATCTGAAAATGTATTACTTCTGAGTTGTAAATTTTTGTAAACAAGAAGTCTATTAATGCAAAATCGCCTTTTGTTTTCAATTATGTTATTTCCTTTTTTAATTTTAAAAACCGTTTGGGAAATGCTCAGATGGTCTAATTGTTGAACCGTCTAAGTTTGAAACTTAGTAGAAAATTCAATGTCCAAGTGACACGAGGCCACTGGCTAGTTAAATAAACTAGGCACAAAAACGCTTAGTGGCTATATAGCCGGTCTCAACCTAGACTAGAGGCCAATGGCCGAATGGTTGTCTATTTCATAAAATCGCCTGTCCCAACATGGACAATGGCGTCTGGCGACACCCCTTAGGGTGCGATCGTCGCAGAGAGCAGCCTACTTGTTTGCTCTACGTACTTATGCAGACGACAAAGATTGAACGACCAAATTGGTCAACTCATAGTCGTTTGACCAGAATAGTCTAAAGAACGACTAAGTTTTCGGAACACCGAATGTCTTAAGACACCAGTCAGTGACCGATTGAAGTTCTTACTTAGGCTTTTCATTCCAAATTTGCACACTCTGCTATTGGGGCACAAAGAGTTGTGCAATGGCTATACAACCGTCTTGAAAAAGACATGAGGCCAATGGCCGGATGGTTGTACATTTTCATAAATTCGCCTGCTCCAATGAGATATATGGCATTCGGAGACTCCCCTCTGGGTTCAATTAACGCAGAAAGAACTCTATCGTTTGCCTTGCGTACGCATGCAGGCGACAAAAATTGAACGACCTCATTGGTCAACTCATAGCCACCTGACCTGGGTAATCTAGAGAAAGACCAAGTCTTTGGGAACCGGATGTCTAAAAGACATCAGTCGGTGACCGACCGAAGTTCTAATCTAGGTTACCTTCTAAAATTATACAAGTTCTCCCAATGGGGTAAAAGGACATTAAAAGTGTAATTGGATTACAAACACCCCAGGCGGCCACCTGCCTCATGTCATATGAAGAGACAGGCTGCTATTCGCCTCTTGTAATCATCTCAAACGGTCTTTTTCGTCTGGTTAGAAGGCTGGAATGCCTGTAGTTTAGACAGCTGTGCACTTGGTTTGGGGCAATCACTACTGTGATTAATTGGCTTGCAAACATATCATGCTCTTTAAAGAATCAGATGTTCCCTAGCCAATCAATCGACTTAAAGTTGAAACAAACCACACAGCCGCCCAGGGGCAAGAACAACCGAATTATCAATTGCCGCATGCTTTTCATAAGTTAGGCAAATTGCAAAATTCAAACGCAAAATGATAAAATGATCAAAACCGACTCAGTCGGCACATTCATTAAAATCTACCCAACCAAATGGTTGTGGTAGAGCAATGTTAACCGGACCCCGTCCGAGAAATTGAAGCAAATTGTCAATTAACCGGGCTCCTCAGCCAGTAAAAACAAGAAATAATCGGTACGCAGGTCGGAAAGAAAGTTGATTTGGCATACAGCCGCTGAACTAGAAAAAATTAAAAATGGCATACTACCGTAGAAATCATGGTTGAGCCATAGACGGGTCCTCCTAGTCATTCTTCTCTTCATCCTCTTCTTCAGAGGGAATCTTATGCGCTTGACCATGGACGGGATGCTCAGGCTCTGGAAGCTCAGTATTGGCCCAAACTTCGAAGGACTACGACTCCGGCTCGCCCTTCTCTCTCAGGTATAAAACCTCCTCAGCATGCTTGTGAGCCAGTGCCCAGACGCCGTACTCCTTCTTTGGGTAGAAGGCGTTCCAGGCAATCCTCATTTGGGCATCATTATCAGCCTCACTTTCGGTAACCAGGCGCTCTTGTTCCGCCTGTAGGGTCGCCGCAAAGTTCAGCTGCGGCTGAGCAGCCGCTTCCTCTAGCTTTTTCACATGGACCTTGAGATCTATGTTCTCTTGGGAAACACCCTTAAGCTTGATTAAATCCGCCTGAGCCTTGCCTAGGTCCTCCTGAGTCTTTTTGAGCGATGTCTCTGCGTCGCTGGCCTTCTGCTAAGCTGCCCCCCAAGTCCGTCTTTAGCTGCTTAATCCTCGCCGCCTATGTCATTATCGTGGCTTTAGTCTTAAGTTCATTTATGGTACAGGAGTATAGAGCAACGTTGTCAGCGTCTCTAGCTGACTTATTGGCTCTCTTTACCTCATCCTGCTTGCGGGATTAAAGACGTTTGAGACCGTCTACCCGTAACAGAGCCTGCAAATACAAATCATGTCAGATATGCAGGCGCAATAAAACTTGGAATTTATCTTCTTTATATCTCACCTCAGCCAGAAGGGACAAAATGCGTTCAAGAGTGAACGTCTCTATCCCAGGGATAACGTGTTTGTCCCTCTTGCGGACGACATCAAGCATAGCCTTGGCATGCTTCTGGACATCTGGCCAGTGGAGAGATTGATCTACACCACAATCAACATTTGATGAGTGTGAAATATAAGCAGCACCAATCTGTTGTCGACCGTCTGAGGAAGAAGTCTGTTGCGAGTGGGATTTCACTCGCAAAGACCACCCTAACTCAGGCGGGGACTCAAATGGGTTTGCCTTACCTTCAAAGGCGGCGTGGTGAGAGCCATTCACAGGCGCTGTAAAACCTCCGCCTGCGGACAGAGGGTTGGCAAGGTCAAGACCAAGGCTTCCGCCTATAACCTTAGTCTTCCCCCCAATGCGCATTTAAGTCTTCCCGGCTTTGGCTCCAGGAGCCACTGTGGAGGCAGACTTCTTGGACTTGTTGGGGGTAGAGGCGGAGTCCTCCCTTGCCCGTTTAAGGCTATTCTCAAACGTTTTCGGGATCTCTCCTCTCTGCAAAAAGAACCTGTTAGATATACATCTGGTAAAACAACTTACAAAGTTAATTACAGGAAAAAGAGTCAGGCGCCTTACCTTAGCCCTAATCTCGGCTGCCTGTTTCTCCGCAATCTCTCTGCGGATGGTGGCTGAGGACCGTTTGGGTGTTTTCTCATCTGAGAGCATTGCTAAAGCTTCTTCTGCAAAAAGAACAAGGAAATCAGTACTTACACAACAGCTCTGACATAGAGATAGTACGTACGGTCATGATGCTTAAGCGCATACGTTTGGTAAACATGGTGCTGAGTCCACAGGCGGACAAATAGCAGTCGTCTCTGAACCAGGCGTTCTTAGGAATCCAGTTCTTTTTAACTTTTATTGATTCCCCGATTGAGAGGGTAGCAGTCTCAAGACCAAAAAAGTTGGTCTATATTATTTTGTCATAATCTTCATCCGGAATCCGGGGAAGACATCATTTCTGGCCTAACAGGTCGGGCTTCTTATTGTACCGGCGGAGCTCAAAATTCTCTCGCCGACTGGGGGCAGACAGAAAATAGAAGCGGTGCTTCTAGCCATCAAACTTGGACACCTTGTCCAGAGTCATCATATATTGAGGATGCGTGGTCAAAGTATACCACGCCCTCAAGCCGCCTGGGTTGCGGCTAAGATAGTGCATATGGGCAAAGGCCTCCCAGCCGGGATGCATCCCTTGAAATTCGCAGGCAGCAACGTACCCCAAAATATTGGCCCAAGAATTGGGGGTTAGTTGCCACACTCCAAGGCCGTAGCCTCTCAAAATTGCCTTCACCGCCTCGTGAAGAGGAAACCTTAGCCCGGCCAGGAACGCCGCCTCATAACAACCAAAGTACGCGTTGGAATTCCTATCATAATCCTTCCAGGAGACGGTGCCCTCCTCAGGCGGCACCCGGATGCTATATTCGCCTCCCAGCGGGCGCATGAGTTTAAACTTCTCCAAGTCTTTTTCCATATTCGCCCTATCTTTGGCAGAGACATGGATTTTGAAGGGATCGTCCTTCTCACTCCATTTTTTCCTCTCCTCCACCTCGCTATCCTCAAGCGGTGACATAGGTTCGTCACTGCTCTCGGAGCTGGAGGCAGAGCTCTCTCCGGACGACTCCTCATCCTGCGAGCAGGGCATAGAGACAGCTTCCTCACCGTCTCCCTGATCGCATTCGTTAAGGAATGAATCCCCAGGGGTTGAAGGGGCACGCGAAGGGGACCTCTCAGCAGCCGTCAGGTTTTCCCTACCTGACGTCTCCCCCTCAGGTGGCTAGCCGCCTGAGCCCTCACTTTTGTAATCAGGATCTGGGGCCTTCTGCATTATCCGAGCCATTGTGTCCTACACAGACACGTAGACAGTCGGATTCCAAGCATAAGGGTAGTCCCAACACCCCGAGGCGACACTCCCAGTCCTAGACTTAGCCGTACCCGGAGACCGGCTGGACTCTAACCTAGGCTGTGCCGTGTGTGTTGGTGATGCATCCATTTATTGCAAGAAATATTTACAAACGGGAAAAAATGAAAAGATTTGAGAGAGACAGAGATGGTACCTTGAGATTTGATATCTGAAGGTAAGACGGAACCGGCTGTGGCAGACGGGAACGAGCTTAATTACTTGCGCTTGACATAGATGGAAGGCAAACTCTCTCTCTAAGTTTATCTCTCTTGAAAATTTTTGTAAACGTACAAAATAATGAGGGGTAAACGGCTATATATAGGGGGTAAATCCGGGGGCATCTCCGTAATTCCCTCAAAAGGTGAACAATAAAAAAACTGGCGGTAAAATCACCCCCAATGGAAGAGTGACGCGTGTCACAGATGCCACGTGGGATGCCACATCACATCTGTGAGGGGAAAATATTTGGGGTAATTTTACCCCGCCACGTGGTCCAATAAGAGAGTGACACGTGTTAGCCTAGGGTTAGTCCAAAATGGACCAACCCCTACTTGACACGTGACATTCCAAAGAAATGGGAAAAAGGCGGCCTTCATGGCCCAAATCACGAGAAATCCGCAATGCGGCGCAGCCCACCAATGATTAGGGATCGATGACCTAATCAGGGGCACAAGTCCCGAGGACCCTATAAATAGGGAGATTCCCTCCATTCAGGGGACACGCTTGACCATTTATTACACAATTACTCTTCGATAGAGACATCTTAAGCTTGGAATCCGAGCAGATACCCAACTATATTTTCGCACCTTTTTACTCCTATTCAAGTTACTAACTTGATCATCGGAGGCGGAGCTCCAACCAACCGGAGTCTCCGTTGTTTTGCAAGTACAGGTCACGCCGGACCAGACTTTGTGACGTAACTCTCCCGAGGGACAAAACACCCAAAACACAAGACATGCCACGAAAAGTGCCAGTTGACCTTGTCATAGGCTTTGTTCATATCCAGCTTCAAAGCAGCCGACATATTACGACCCCGGGATCTATCCATATAAGGAAGTAATTCATGAGGAATGAGACTGTTATCAGACATGAGCCGACCCGGAACAAAAGTGTTCTGAAAGTCCGAAACAATGGAAGGTAAAACTTTCCAAAGGTAGAAAAAAATATATTTAGCTATGCATTTGTAAAGAACGTTACATAATCCAATCGGGCGAAATTGAGCCGGTTGTTCTGGATAATCCACCTTGGGAAGGAGAATAATAAAGGTACGATTCAATTCACGAAGCATATGACCATGAAAAAAGAAATATTATACTGCAGAAATGACCGATGGGCCAACGACAGACCAATGGGATTTAAAAAAACGCAGAAGTGAAGCCATCGGGACCTGAAGTTTTAGATTCATCAATAATGAACATGGCACGCCTGATTTCTTCCGACGAAAATAAAACCATAAGGTTAAGCTTATCACAATCTGAGAGCTGAGGGAGATTCAGATCGGTCTAATCAAGTATAGGAAGATTGTTCGCATCCTAAGAGGCAAAAAAAAGCTGCGAATAATAATCTAAAATTTTTTTGCGAATACCATCCTGATCATGAACCCAACTACCATATGAATCCAAAAGTCCCTGGATTTTATTTTTCCAAAGTCGAGTTTGAACATAGGAGAAGAGAAGTTGAGAATGACAATCCCCCAATGTATCCCATTTAACTTTAGCCCGCCGCTTCCAGTACATATAAGCAATCTGAGATTGAGCTATCTTTTCATCCCGCAAGGAAAGAAACAAGTAACGATGCAGTTTAGAATCTAGACTTTGAGCCAGGGGGGAAAGTGAACAATGTAATTCCTTCCAATTGATGCCCCCAAACCTCTTGTGATTAACACACCATGACAGCAATTTGCTACGCAAATTCTCCAATTTTCGAGAAATGGCATACATAGGAGAACTAGAATAGTTCAAAGCCCAAGTTAAAGAAATGATATCCGCCACTTCCTTTGATAAAAGACACCAATTATCAATCCTATAAGGATGGCAAGATAAGGTAGTAGGTTTCTCCTGTAAAATAATAGCAGCATGATCCGAAAGCAGAATAGGTTGATGAAGAAGAAAAGCTTTCGGATGATCTAACAACTACTGCTGAGTAGCAAAAGCTTTATCTAGTCGTTCAAAAGTGGGATCTCCATTATTATGACCATTAGTCCAAGCAAATGAGGGTCCTGTTAATGGAATATCTAGCAAGTCATTACCAATTTTCCTTTCTTGAAATTCCATTTTCCCTGCAATTTTTGCTGACTCACAAACCTTATCTCTGCTATATTTCACCTGATTGAAATCCCCTATTAACACCACCTTCAAATACTTCTGTAAAAGTTGGGAAATTTATACCAAATAGAAGGCCGACGCGATAAATGAGGCGATCCATACACAAACATTATATATTTCATTTCATTAGTTTGAGTACAAACTTCACGCAACACTACATTTGCAAAAACCAAAATAGGTACTACCCGAAGCGAGGCAAACCAAAAAACGACCCACCCGCCACTGAGACCCTGAGAGTCTACACCACAAAACCCATCAAACCTTAAGGGAGCTAATTTTTGTACAACGTGATTAACATTGACAAAGGTTTCCTGTATAAACATGATATCTAAAGAAAAGGAGCGGACTAGAGAAGACAGGTACAAAAATTTAGGGAAGTCCGCCATTCCAAGGCCCCTACAGTTCCAAGCTTCAACATTCATGACCCCGAGGGTGGCCCTTGAAGGTGAGCCACAGAACCCTGATATGAAAAAGTAGAGGTAGACGAATAAAAAGCTAACTGACCAAGAGGTCCTTTGCACTTTGTTAAGAGTTTAAAATAGGAAAGACACCTAGGTGAAGCTTCGGTCGGAGGAATGTCTAGATCCAAAAGTGAAGTTGTTCTCTTTCATGGGCAAGATTGTTTAACCCAATGCCATAATTTACTCGAACCTCTAGCCATTTTGAGACGTAGAAGAGAGGAATTCATGGTAGCTTTACCGTCGGAGAGTAGGGGTGGTGTCGAATTTTTCACCGGACTCGACGGTGGAGATTGTGGCGACCAATCCATGGGTGTGGCTTCATCGGTTTTTGTTGAAAAATTCACCAGAGATGAATGTACAGACGGTGGAGAGTTAGAGAAATTAAAGTCTGCAGAAGATGAATCTGGTTAATGTTCTGAATTGTCTTGTAACATCCTTGGGAATGACGAAGCCACCACCAGCGAAGGAGAAGCTATAAGTTGCTGAGAACCATGAGAGGAAACATGAAGTTGTGTATTCCGGTTGCTTGGTCCTACTCCATACGGATCAGTGTAAACTGGCCCAGACGATCCAAGAATAGGAGAGGAGAAAGTAGAGACCAGATTCATTGTGGGTTTGTCCAAATCTTGAAATAAAATCCCACTGTAATGAGGTTCAGTGTGTAACCCAGAAAGAGTAGGCCCTCGAATAGAAGATGGCCTCACGTAAGGATTCGGGCATTTAAAAATAGGCAAAGGAGGCCCAGTTTGAGGTGGGATAATATTGACACTCGATCCTTGATTGTGGATAGTAACCTAACCATGATAAATTTGATGGGGTAGTATAAGTATGGCACGTGTAGGGATGGCAATAGGGCGGGTCGGATGCGGATGATAGTACCTCCATACCCATACCCGCCTAAAAATATTATACCCATCCCCGCCCCACCACCCGTGGCGGGTACAATATCCACATCCATACCCGCCCCACCGGGTACAAGATATGATCCATCCCCGCCCCATCACCCACTTGGATATTCATACCCACCTCATACTCGCCCCAAAATCGTCCCAAACCCTTTGCCATGATGCTCTATTGTATCACATTAATGTTGATTATTTCAAATTAGGTTAAGAAAATTGGGACTTTCACTATTCAAGCTTATTGGGTCTTAGGGGGTATCAAGTTTCATAAATTCTTAACTCTTCTAAAAGAAATATAGTGCGGGTATAAGGTGGGTATGGGGCGGAGCGGATATGGGGCAAGTCTACTCTAAAATCCATACCCGCCACATCACCCATGGCGGGTACACATTTTATACCCATCCCTGCCCCATCACCCGCCAAACCTCCCTTCATCCTCGCCCCACTTGGGCGGGGATGGGGTGGGTCTCCCATTTAACCCGACCCACTGCCATCCCTAGGCACGTGACTTTGAGGGGATAGAATTATGAAGAGGTTCATGAATATCCCTTTGTATAGGTGTTGAATTTTGCTAATTACCCATATAAGTTTCAAGGAGATGAAGATTGTGTGCATGGCTCTCACGTGTTTTAGAAGGAGGAGGTGGCTCATCAATTTCTAGATCCTCCCTGATGCACCAATTGATACCCAAATCTCGCCGTCGAACCTCGTCCCTACTGTTTTGAAAGCCACTCTACGGTGGTCCGAGGAACAAACTCAGAAAGAAGCAGGAGGAGGTGGAGACGGAGTAAAATTAACTGATCCCATAGAGAGGCTGTCAATAGCATCGCCCAACTCATCCCAATCCGATGGATGAGAATATGCCCGGTATTCAAATGGGTCGTCCTCATCATTATCACCAAACCATAACTCCGCAGTCCAATTATCTGGATTAGGGTTTATTCCCCGAATGGAATTATAATATAAAGAAACATCCGTGGGACCAAATAAAACACGTGCGCCACTTTTGTGTATCTTACGAAAGCGGCGTTCTAACAAGTACTTACTATATATTCATATGATTTTGGACAAGTTTCACGATCGTGTCCGACAAAACCACACTTTTTATAAAAGAGAAAAATGCCTTCTTATTTAAAATGGACCTAAGTAACATGATTGGCATATGTTGGAAAGAAACAACCAGAAATCAATGGTAACGACAAATCTACTAAAATTTTAACTCTAGGTTTTGGTATAGGAAACTAACAATTATGTGCTTCTTTCATAAGTAAGTCACCTAAAGACACTTCAGGAACTGAGAAACGAATCAGAATTCCTTGTACTGGTACCCATATCGGAATTAAATTAAGATTCATATTCTCCAGGAAATCATGGCCGCGTGCGTTGTATTACCATAAGACTTCCCTTGAAGTGCACCCAGCCACGACGATCTAGATTGTTCGCGTTGTGTTCATTCTCACAGTAGAATATAAATTCAGAGCCATAAGGGTATATATTTACCTGACCATGCAGATGCCAGAACCTAAAAACTAATCGTTGAACAAAAGTAATTGAAAATTTACGAGCATCCCATAATTTACCTATAACACTAGTTTTCCAATTAATAACACTTTCTTGAAAGGTGGGTGGAGGGTATTCATAACTACCTAAAACATGAGGATAAAAAAAGGTTCTAGGATAGCTTCTGTCATATATGGTTAGGAAAAAAAGTAGAAAGTTAGAAACAAAGGATGAGTTAGAACGAAGGTAGAGAGATTCTCTCACTAGGTGTAGACACCTAAATATGTCTCCCCAAAATCAAACCCAGTGATGAATACCTTTCATGTCATTTGATTTACGAACGAAGTGAAAGTGTGGAAAGTCTAATGATTCTCTCACAGAACGTTTTGAATCATTCTCCGTCCCTATTGCTACTTTGACTTTCGTTTTCGAAACATAAGTTTCTCCAAACTCAGTCAAAGTGGGGGCTTCTGTAGACACCCACATGTGTCTACCTAAAACCAAACCCAGTGATGAATACCTTTTGCGTCGAATCATAATCGAATGAAGTGAAAGTGTGGAAAGTCTAATGTTGTGGTTAGTTTTTATTTAAAAATCTTTCTTTCGGTTTTCAAAAACCTACTCTATTTTATGAAAATAACCAATCCAGTTTAGTTTGGTCCATGAAAAGGGTCCAACAATAGTGTAGTTGGATGAGGCTTGAAAAAATCTTTCCAACGATATATTATAATCCCAATTCCGATGAATAATGAGGAAGTTATGGCCAAAATACTAAACTGGGCCTGGTTTGGTTCATACATACGGCCCAATGATCTAGAGGAGGGCCTATTATTAATTATCATTCCTAAATATATTAGGGTTGATTACAGTCTTCTAGAATACTCTAGAAGGTTCTATTAAATCCTAATGGAGTTAGGATTGATAATTATGTTTCAAAGAGTTTGAAATTGAATAAAACTACTCCTTTGGAGAATCCTTGTTTTGTACAAAATGAAATATATTAAGATATTATTTTCGTGCCTCATAATAATAATCCAAATTTTTTATGGTTGGATAGATATTGAAATTATCTTTCTAATGATATATTATAATATTAAATCCGAGCTATAACGAAATTGATATGAATGGAATATGAAACTCTATCCAAAACTGACACCCTTCCACTATCTCGGCCATATCTTTTTAACTACAAAATATTTTAATCTAATTCTAATTGTGTTGGAAATAAGACTTCAAGAGCTTTCCAACGACATATTATATGACTTATTTGGACTTCTGGATCAAAAGATATGATAAAAACAAAATCTGCAACAATTGTCTTGCATCGCCAAACATATTATATGAATTGTGTTTGTAAAAGGCTAGACTAGAAAGAGGGAGAGAGAGAATAAGCTTTAGCTTAGAGAGAGAAGATAATTAGAGCATTCTGGTTATTGAAAAACAGAGCTCCAAGGACTCTATTTATAAGAAAATAGGCCGGAATCGATAGAAACGAATCAGAGTTCGAAAAGGAATAAAACACGCTTCTGTCGCCAACAACAGAGCTTGTCGCTAGGCGACAAACCCTTCCACTATCTCGGCCATATCTTTTTATATACAAAATATTTTAATCTTATTCTAATTGGGTTGGAAATTAGACTTCAAGAACTTTCCAACGACATATTATATGACTTATTTGGACTTTTGGATCAAAAGATATGATAAAAACAAAATCCACAAAAACTGCCTTGCATCGCTAAACGACAGGTTTGTCGCTTGGCGACAAGCTCTGTTGTTGGCGATAGAAGCGTGTTTTATTCCTTTTCGAACTCTAATTCGTTTCTATCGATTCCGGCCTATTTTCTTATAAATAGGGTCCCTGGACCTCCGTTTTTCAATAACCAGAATTCTCTAATTCTCTTCTCTCTCTAAGCTAAAGCTTATTCTCTCTCTCCCTCTTTCTAGCCTAGTCTTTTACAAACACAATTCCTCATACATTAGCACTAGACACACCTAGCCAAGTTCGAAGTTGCCTTCGCCCTAGACGTTAAAGGTTTGGTATTTCTGAGGGTTTGGTCCCAAATCCCTATTTCAATTATTTAATTTAATTATTTGTTTATATTTTCCTTGAAGTTACTAAGCGTGTATTTTGTTATTAGAAAGAGGTACAAGGCATCCAAGTAAGTGCTTTAATTGATTCATTGTTATTATGATATAGAAATCATGCTTAGATTGTTATTTTGATTCCTAGTATCATCTTAGGATGTTTTAATCTTCCTAATATCATGTTTAGGGTTAATTAAATTTCTTATATCAATTATGATTTCTATGATGCCTCTTATTTTCTTTTCTAATAGCATGTTAGTATCATGTTATGGTTAAATCTTTGATCTTTATTGCTTAGTGACATGCTAGGGTTTGTTATTAATCTTGTTACTATCATGCCTAAGATCTTGCTATTATTATGCTTTAACATGATTATTTTTTATTATCATGATTATTTTTAATTGTTATGATTATTATTATTATTATGATGATGATGATTATTATTATTATGTTGCTTCATGTTTATTATTTGTTGTTATTGCTTGATCACACCTTTTATGCATGTTTAAAGGGAATTTGTACTTGTAATCACGCTTAATAAGATAATTAATAATCTTGTTTAGGGTTAATTTGATTATAATTCAAGTGATCGCCTATAATAGATTTATTTGTGCATTAATATTCAATCAACATAGATAAACAGGTTTAGGGTTAATCTATTGATTGCATGTTAGTCACAAAGCGCACATGAATACGAGTAGAATAAAGTAGAGGCCTTTTATTAGGGCAGGTTCAGTCTCTTTTAGGTTGGATTTGTACCCACATCCCCGAACTTCCAGTCATGGTTCCAGACCTATTGGAGTTAATGATCTCATGGATCGTTAAGGGGTGTAACCTTCACCCTGTGAACGGTTTACAAGTTCCTAAAACTTGTTGGCAACTCTTTTGCTCCAGCTTTGTTCCCTTTGGACGCCACCATGCTTAAGTGTATGATCACAGTGGGGTTCAAGTTTGGGGTAATGGCTTGAAATATTCCCTACACTAGGCTTTCTCTCACTAGAGAGTCTTTGGTTGTTGTATACTTGTATATTTAACATGAGTATAGTTCTTCAGTTGATGTCTGTGTATCCTTGCTTGTATATACTCACTTGTGTCAAGTGGTAAGTCAGCCAAAAACTCTTATATTATTTAACTAGTTCTTTACCCGAACAACGGTGGGATATTCACAGGAAAATAAATTATATTATTATTATTATTATTATAAGTTTGTATTTGTTTATATATAGTGTATATATTTAATATTTTATTTATTTAAAGTTATTGCTCTATTTTGTAGGCTACATATTCTCTTTTTTTTCATCAGTTATCTTATTATTGTTTAAGGAAAAAAAAGTTCTTGACGGAAATTTTTGTAATGTAGACGTGACATGTATACTTCTAGAATATTCATGATGATTACTTTAGTATATAGTATTAATTAGTTATCAAGGGCGAAGGGAAGGGGGGCTGGTGGAGGCTCGGCCTCCCCGGCCAGATTTGCTGCCCATTTATTATAGTTTATGGCCCCCCTTAAAATTAGTATATATAATATTTACGACATAATTATAACAATAAATATACCTTGTCATGTTGGTTGGGTAATGTTTTATTTTTCCAAGTGGGTTGGGTTCGAATCCCATCTCCTACATATATTTTTTTAATTAAAACTTCTTATTCAATGTGGGTTTCTAGCAAAATCAGTTTAATTTTTTTGAAAGGGGGTGATTAATTGTTTAATTGCTTAATAGGTTTATTTACTCAATAATTTTGGGTAATTTTTAATTTTTTGAATTACATTTAGGACCAAATTTTAGGGTTATATTCTACTAGATTTGAGAATTGTAGTTTTTGTATTGATATAGATTAAATCATGAAATAAAAACACTAGATTTTTATTTACAAAAAAAGTTAATAATCAACAAGAGGAGGGTTCCACTTCAAAGGCAAATTTTTTTTACAAAAAGTTAATATTCAACAAGAAGAGGGTCTTTTCTGCAATGAATATCGTCAAAATTCAACTAAGGAGTAAAAATGAAGATGATTTTCTTAGAGATGTTTTGGTTGTATACATAGAAAAAGGGATTGTCGTAGATTTTAGTGTTAAATCTTTGATTGATGATTTTGCTACTATAAAAAATCATCGAGTACGATTTAACAAATGTTTTTTTGGTGACAATAAAATATTAGTACACTTCAATTTTTTCCATCAATCTTTTGTCTAATAAGTTCGGCCCCTGGGACATGAAAATCCTAGCTTCGCCCCTGTTAGTTATGTAAGCCGTACGAAGCACAGTTTTAGTTATTATGATATATGGATCACAATGATTTTTAATACCACATTAATTATTTACATGCAAAATCATTTTATATTTATTAAGAATCCTGAAAGATAGTTTTTTTTTTCTAAAAATAAAATAAAATAATACACAGTAGTATTTGATTAATTTAATTCAAAGTTGTAATTTTTTTTTCATTTATATTTATAGATAAACCATTATTGTTTATAATTTGACTAATTTAAAATTTCATTAGTTATTTTGCTATATTTTAATTCTAAATTAAATTGTAATCCTTTTAATTAATTTGAAATTTGTATATTTCTTATAAATCTCATTTGTCGAATTTTTAGACAAATTTTCTAATATCATAACATAATTGATAAACTTTTATTAATTTAAACAAACACTGAAGTTATCTTTTATTTTTATATTTATATATTACATGGCACTTGAATTTAAAATCTCAAACCTTATTTGTTGATATTGCTTATATTGGTGATTGAATTTATTAATTCAAAAATAAATCACAAATCTCTTTTTCTATTGGTTGAAATAAGTCTCTTGCTTACGCGGCGACCAACTACTTCCGAAATATGGTTACTTTATTTATATATAATTTGAGATTTTGTATATTTCTTATGAATATCATTCGTCAAATATTTAGTTAAAATTCCTAATATCATTACTACCGCGAAATAAAGCCACTTTGAAAATTACTACCGCAAATCAAAACTTGTGACTACTACCATAAAAACTTTTAAAAATTTTATTTTATTACCAACCTCTACTTCAGTCCTTAATGACGCCACTAACTCACATTTAACCCTTGGTCAAGCAATTTAACAACAAAAAAAGAAACAAATAATCTAATCTACCCATGGTTAACCCCCTAACTAAATTAACCAAACCTCCCCCTTTCCTTTATTTCTCCTTCTTTAGAATCTTCACCATTTGTGAAATCTATGAAATTATAGTTTGTTAGTTGAGACGATTAATACAAGAGGGGGGGGGGTGAATTGTATTGAGTTCCTAATGACTACTTTTTGCGGATTAATAAACAATGCATATAGGAACTTGCTAGAACACACAGATTTTACGAGGAAACCTTCCAGGGCCAAAATGGAAGTAAAACCTCGACCCTGCCTTAAGGATTTCAAACACACAAACTTCACTGTAATAGGGCAAACACCAAGTTACAATCTATTAGACACGAACCTTTATTTTCACAAGATCCTCACTGGACTTGCTACTTGATAGGACCCTATTCTACCCAACCTAAGTACCACAGTTAGATTCACTCGTACCACCAAAGTACTACACGTACTGCCAAAGTACAAACTGCTTGCACCACCTAAGTACAGAACTCCCAGCCTCACCTAAAGGCTTACAAAACTGTATGTAAAGTAAACAATAAACTCACCCAAATAACCCAACCCAATACAAGTGTGCGACACCTAGTATGATAGGTAAGCAATGCACGAAATTCGAAACTAATATGACAAGTTAGAAGCTTGGTAAACTTACACAATTATAGCACAGTGATTTCTCCACGCATAAACTCACCAAAACCTAAAGCCATTTTGCTCTCTACTATTTATACAAGTATCACTCGTATAAAAAGTAGGTTTTCTAAAAGATAAATAAGTTAACTTAACTTATCTTTAAACACGGTTTTATGTAAATCAAGTGGAATAAAAGCTTTTTTGGAAAATACAATTAAAAAGATATTTGTTAAAAAGATTTATCTTTTTAACAAACTGATTTAAATAAAATAATCTTTTTAGAAAATCTTTTCTTAAAATCTATCTTTTATAATTTCCATATTATTTTATTTACCAAGCCAACTTGTCACGCTTCTAATAAATTCCGTGCAATAACCTACTTATCATATTAACAATAATCTAGAAGATAAAAACCTTAACTAAATATAATTGCTGCGCCGCGCTTTTGTTCAGGTAGGTTACTTGGGCTCCAAGCTTATTAAGTTCCACCAAAGAACTTAAGCTTGCTGTCTTCAAGTTCATGTTAGGGAACTCAGTTCTTGTTAGAGAACTCTTCTTCTGATTTGTTTAACTCCTTCAATAAAGATCTTTTCATGTCTTCTTAGTTCCAGCTACTTCTTCCATCACCACGATCAATTTCACCTAAACTAATCAAACACTTGAAAACCTTTATTAGTTGAGTTTGCTTTAGTTTAAGTTCCTCATCATCAAAACCTTTATGCTTCAACATAGTTGTTTCTTTAAATCGATCACTAATTATTCCAATCTATACTAAAATCGATCCAATGATCAATTTGTTTAATTTTCCTATCAAAAATTTGGTGTAACCGTTTTCGAATCTAGGGTTTAATGTATTTTTGGGAATTTTCAATTTAGGGTTTTTCATTTGCAATTTTGGTTGATTAGTTTAGGGCTATTGTATTTTTTCTTTGGATTAAACTACGATTTAAACATTATAAGTGGTGCAAGGTTTTTATTTATTTATTTATTTATTTTACTATAAATGTGAGTTTGTGACTGGGAAATGTTTAGAGAGGCAAGGTTAGTGAGTTAGAAATGCAAGTGTCCGTTGAGGGCTTCAATCATGAAGTCTGGACAAAAGAAAACCTAGGTAGGAGATTTATAGCTTGTCCAAATTTTGATGCGGAAAACAATAAGGGGATGCACATAATTTGTTTGGTATGATGAAGAAATGAGAATTTGGCAAAGGGATTAAATTTCGAGGCTACTAGAAGAGAAGAAATCTATTAGCTTGGAGAATGACATTCAAAGTCAGAGTAAAGAAGAGAGAGGGAGAGAGAGAGAGCGTATGAGAGGGAAAGAGGAAGCACAATTGGGTTTGGTTAGGAGGGTAATCATGTGTTAGTTTTTTTTTTTTTTTTTTTTTTTTTTTTTTTTTGTGGTTAAATGTGACTTAGTGACGCCATAATTGAGTTAAAGTAAAGCTTGGTAGTAAAATAAAATTTTGAAAAGTTTTTATGGTAGTAAGTCACAATTTTTTTTATTTTTTATTTTGTGGTAGTTTTTTTCAAAGTGGATTTAATACGTGGTAGTAATTGGAAAGTTTTCCTAATTTAGATTCAAAATCTCAAAACCTTATTCGTTGACTTTGCTTATGTGGCGATTAAATTTTAAAATTCAAAAAAAAAAGATTTACAAATCTCTTTTTCTATTGGCTGAAATAAATCTCTTGCTTATTGTGATAGAATGATGCCCAGATTGTTGACAAAATTTTAGGATGGTAAATAATACGATCATATAATCTCTTTTGATAATGCAGTATATTTAGACATACGATATCATATAACATATTTAAATAATAACTTTTTGTAGTTTTGTTTGTAAATGGATATCCGTGTTTTTATTAACATGAATTTTTTTTATTAAACTTAAATTGTTTTTATTGAGCTAAAAGTATTTTTACCAAACTAAAATTATTTATACTGATTAAAACTTATTTTATTAATTAAATATATTACAAGTTATTTTATTTAAAAGAACTTTTAAAAACAAATTTTATGATGGAAAGAGAGCTGAGCTATAGGATAGTTATTAAAAGTTATGATTAATCTGTATATACGAAATATTAGATGTATATCGATAATAAAATTGTATACAAAATTTTTATCTGACGACAATCTATTAAAAATTCGATTACTTAGCATCATATGTTTATGCTCCAAAAAGATCGGATGCTTCTTTTATGGTGCCCTTTTTCAACTTCCTAGTGGAATTTCTTACTAGTAAATAGTAACCAGTTAGCAATTCTGGTTCTTGCATCATTTGTAAGCTCGCTTTTCTCTCTAAAAATGCACATGATCACTAATTGCAACAAAGTGTAAATTGAAGAAGAAAACTTAAGACATTTTTTCACTTAGCAAACAATAACATTCAAATTTCAAATTTACCCCAAACTCCCCAACCCCCCTCCCCCATATTTTTTCTCCATTAGTTCTTTACTCTCTCTTTGCTTTTTTTGTTGGTAATCTACATGTGAAGATGAAAGAAAGAAGAAGTGTTTATTATGGTTCAATATATAAAGGCCATAGTTTGGCCGGAAGCTCCAAATTAAAAAAGGGGACGTGTACAAAAATTATTTGAATGTTCACCAAAAACAATCAAGAGGGAACATTATAAAGTTAATTATGATCTTTTATTTTTGGTAAAAAGTTGTGTACACTATATTGATTTACCCCCAAAATTTTGGTGGGATCAAATGTTGGCGGTAAAATAAAGTGAATTTTGTTGAAATTTTTAGTTTTAATTTTTTGTATTTTGGTGTAATGAAAAAGTTAGCGGTGGAATGAAATCCACTATGGGGTTTGCCGGCAAAAATAATAAAAGGGATTAGTTTTTGTTCGAATTCACATGTCTTTTTTATTTAGATGCAGGTGTATCCAACAACACCCCCTCCAAAAAAAATTGCTATGGCCCACTTTCACTAGCTATAATAAAAAAAATATCCACTAACAACTTACATACTTTAAAATAAAGAAGTCAATTACTTTGCATAAAACCTAGCGCCAGTCAAACCATTGCAACTAAACCAGGACGGAGGGAGTATCACTCTAGTGCTAATCATCCACTTTGGAGGGAGGGGTTTATGAAATTAAAATATGTGATCTTGTCACATTGACTTTTGATACCATGTCAAACAACAAACTCAACTACATATAATCCCACATGTTCAAAGTCATTTTTTTAGGCTTTTGAGCATCAACCTCCATCAAAACTATTGCGTGTTCCTTCAACCTTATCTCACCTTTTTTTTTTTCATCCGTAAAAGAAACCCTATCCCTTTTTAACACTTGTTGGAAGCTTCTCAACCACTAGATGTTCCAAATCAAAGGTGTTCTTGACAACGAGATTAATTATAGCCAATTACAGAGTATGAGCTATTCGACCTTAATTAATTAGCAAATGATTGGATCTCCATATGATAGATTATATAAATCAATCTTAGGTTCTAATCACTAGTTTAAATTTCAGACTGTAATACCCATATATTTTGTGATTATAAAGTATGTGCAAATAAAAGCTTTATAATTTGAATTGTATTTCTGATTTGATAAAATTATATTAAATATATATGTTTATTTGATTATCTATTTTCTTATCAATTTATAAATATCTTTGAAACCTCAAAATTCTTTTTATTATAATAATAAATAAATGTGCAACCGTGTGTTTGATTTTTATTGTTATTAATATTGATTTGTTCCTAGCGGTTGTGGGTGAAAGTCTATTCATTCATACTTCCACCAATTTATGCACATAACATCATCATTATATATTATGATCAAATATTGTTTTTAATCTTTGCCAAGAAATAATAATTGGCATGAGTCGAATACTTTGACACCACAAAATTGGCGTCCTTTAATATTTTGGTATCCCAAGGTAATCACACGAAACTTTGGACATATTTGATATTTCATATTATTATGTGTGATATGATTTATTATTTACACTTTGTATTATTATTATGTGTTAATTTTATAATTGTAATTCGTGTGATCAAGTTTGTATATGTATATGATTGATTATTGGTATTATCATTTGATTAGATATGAGTATCATATTACTTTTATTGTTTATGATTGATTATGTTTTGTTGTAGGGTTCTAATGTTGTTTATATAGGGAGTATTTTATCGAGGTTTTAGGGTTATAAATGCAGAGTATTATTTTGGGTTGAGAATTAATTATTTTTGGGTGCTAGTATTATTTCCCTAAGAGGTGAGATGTTTTTGAATCGAATTGTTACATTATTTGGGAACATGTGCCATTCTTGAGATATTATAAATTATTAGTGAATGATTATTTGATCGCGTATGAGATCAAAAGGTTGAGATTATTATTTTGTTCTTGGTTTGAGGCTCGGTGTTATATAACTAAGTCCTTGGCATGTTGGTAAGAGGATGATAATCATGAGTTAAGAATCAGGTACAATCTTTATTTATTTTTCTATGGTTCCCTACAGTGGGATTTGGCCCGTATATGGTCTGGTTCAACGTGTTTTATGGTTATTGGGAGTATTCAAGTTTAAACTTGTTGGTTTATTTATTCGAATTACTCATGTCCAAGGCTAGGTATAGAACAAAGAGCATGGCACACTTATTGGTTATGACTTAATTGAGTGAAGGATTATATTATTCACAAGGGAATAAACGCGTTGTCAATTGTCTATCCCTAGATCAAATACAATTGTACAACCTAAACAAACCTAATACGAGTATAAGGCAAGCATAGGGGTCGAACCACAGGGAACGAATAAACACCACCAAATGTTATCGACAATTAAGCTAGTCCGGAATAGGAGATAAATAAACTAAAGTCTAAATATGCTAAAACAAGAAATAAAACACTAAGAGAAATGGTTTAGGTATAACATTCACTTGAACATAAACAAAGGCATAGAAATTGAATTAATTATGAACTAAACATGCTCGAATATTGAAGTAAAGGATCCAATCTAGCCACCTTTCGGGGTTAATTGGTTTCTCCTAACATAGCCTCTATGTTTCCACACTAGAACCATATATTGGGAGGTGCAATCAAAGAACAATCGATAGTAATGAACCTTAACTAAGTCAACTTCCGTTCCTTGTTAGCAAAGATTCACCTTTAATCAACCAACAATGTGCACTTGCAAGAAGATCAAAGAATATCAAGCAAATAAAGACTTTAATCACAAATAAATCAATTCCAAACCCTAGAACATGTTCAAGATCCAACTACATCACAACCATCCCCTTAATGGGGGGAATTACTCACTAATCATGATAATAACAAGATTAATTAACAAATTATCAAGAATAAACATGATTAATAAGCAATAATAACAACTAAAACAATAATCAAAAGAAAGCAAATAAAATAGAGGAGAGAGAGTTAGAGATTCTCATTAATTGAATGTGAAAATCTACAAGCAAGATGATCAATCTTCCTTTTCAATATTCAAGCTCAACAATGGTAAAACCCTCACTTTCTCACTCTAAACTACTCTAATCCTAAGCTAAACCTAGAGAGAGAAGCTCTCCTAAAAACTAATTAGAGAATAGAACAATTGTTAATTGTTTATTGTTAATTCTAATTACCCCAAAATTGGGTATTTATACTACTAAGCTTGGAAAAATAGAAAAATAAAAGAAGGAAAAATAGAGTAAAAAAGGAAAAAATAAATAAGAAAAGAAAGTAAAAAGAAAAGAAAGGAAAAAAGAGTACAAAAAAAAATAAAAGAAAAATAAAATTAGAAAAAAGCCACCAATCCCCCCCCCCCCACAAAACTAATCACACCCTTTTCCATACTCTAATTCGATGTTGGCTGCTCTAAAATGGGGGAATGATCCCATGCTTCACATCCCATAAAACGAAAATAAGCAATCATCACTTTTCAATCAATGCCGCTTCGGCATCAAGCAAACACCATCTTTCGATCTTCATTAAAAACCATGTATGAAGCTCTTGGAGTGGTTCGGTCGAACCATGGGTTGGTGTGGCCGAACTACGGGTGTGTTCGATCAAACCATGGGTGTGTTCAACCACACCTCTTCAATTTAGAAAAACTTCCAATGTTTCTGACTCTTTTGGCACTTCAACCGAACTCCTCAACGGTTTGCCCAAACCCGATCAATTTGCGATTTGCTTGTGCAAATCGGTGATTTGTTGTGGCGTTATGCTGCTGCTGTAATTGATGTTGGGTGCTTGCGATTGGTGGATGATTTGTTGCTGTAAATTGGTGCGGTGTTGGCTGCAATGATGCGGTGATGATGGTGTGGGCTGGTGGTTTGTCGCAGCGGTGTGCAGCGCGGCTGCAAGGGAATTGAGTTAGGGCTGGTGTTAGGTGCGGTTGTGCTTTAGTGTTGCGGGGTTGCTGTGAGGAGCTGATGCGGGCTGTGATTGGAGGTTAGTGGTGGATGCTATGTTGACGGTGGTCAGGTGTTGATTGGAGATGCAGGGTTAGTTGCGGTTTGTGGGGATGTGAGAAGATGGAGCAGGAGCTGCTGTGTGGGCTGATTTGGTTTGGTTGTCTGTGGGAGCAGGGGCTGGTGGTGGTTAGGTGCGTGGTGTGGAGGAGGTAGCAGCAGTGTTACTGTTTTTGTGTGGTAAAGGGTAAGAAAGATTAGAGGGGGAGAGAGTGGTGTAAGATTCTGGTGGCAGCAGTCAGCCGCTAGCAAAGAAATGGTACACTTTGACTTTATCCTCGAGCTCCGAACTCACTTGACATGAAACCCGAACACCTACACACAAAACCGAGAAAAGAATTGGGACGAAGAATAAAATAAAATGAAAATAAATAAAGTAAACTAAAATAAAAGATGACACAAAAGTAAAACTAAAAATAATTAAAACTACGCAAGAAAATAAAATAAAATAAAAGAAGAAAATAAACTTAAAACTAATAAAATCATTAAAAGAACTAAAATATGCCAAAATAACAAAATTAACAAGAAACATTATTAAAGAGAAAACAAGAGAATAAAAGGGAAAAATACGAGAAAACAAGCATGAAAATAACCTAAACACTACCCATAGGAGTGACATAAATGTCACTCATCAAATTCCCCCAAGCTAAACCTTTGCTCGTCCTCGAGCAAAGCTAAATTAAACCCAAGGAAAGATGATGACATTATTCAAGCAATTAAAGAAACAAGAAGAATTAGAGAAGATGGTAATATACACTAACTCACTTTCGTAGGAATCACGGTCAATTTTAGCAACTAAAGACAAGCCATTTAAACCCCTAGATCGCCCTAGAGGACAAGTGATGCTCTCGTAAGGGTTTCCTAAGAGCTTAACTCACAACTCTTGACAAAAACCAAGGCAGGGCATAAAAGGAAAAGAAAAAGAAACATGAAAAGAAAAGGCAAAACACAAGCTCGTATATGGACAAGAGATAGGGACAAGTACTAATGAATGCAAACCTTTCTAAATAGACAAATGTATGCACGTTCCAAGATGTCAATGGTTGATTAAAACATAACACATGCTAAGCATAGAGAACTACTTAGGACTTAATCCACCCTAGCCCCAACCAATCGGGCCACGTTCTCTAAAGTAGCTTCAAATCAACCCTTAAGCTAGTTTCTCAAGATTCCACGAAGGAACCGGAAAAAGATAAGAAATGAAAAACTTTGAGAAGGTAATCCCGACGTCTCAACTATGCAAACTCTTTCAATAGGTTTGAAGTCTATCTCCCTCTAGCGTTCTTTTGACCTAACCCACTAGAGTCTAAGGGTCTTTTTATTAGTTGTAACGTAAGGCTAAGGGTTAAAGCAGGGTTTAAAATTTGATATTTGGTGATATTTCCTAAGTGAATCAAAAAGTGTGGCCAACACTCAAAAACAAATCTCAAGAAGTCACTAAATATCAAACAAAAATACCAATAATGCCTTTCCCCCAAGCTTATTCAACACCAATACACAATATATACAAAATGAAGGAACGATCCCCCCAAGCTTGAACAAAGCATTGTCCCCAATGCTTAAACTAGGGAAGAAAACGAAACTATCAAAAATATTTTTGTTGTTCTTGTTTCTTTCCAATTTTTGTTTTTTTTTTTTTCGAAAATTTTATTCGATGTCCTTGCCATTTTTTAACTAAGGACGGCTTTTTCTTCCAACATCATTTGATTTTCTTGAATTGCATCTTTCTTTTGAATCATTTCTTGCATGTCATTACAAGCTCAACCTTAACCAATCTCAAACTACTTCTTGTTTATGATCAACAACTCAAAACTCAAACCTCACATGCCAATGCTTCACTAACTAAAAAGGTTGGTAAACATATGCCATTAGGTTTGTAATGTGGTTTAAACAAGAATAGGAAACATAAGGCTTAAATTGGTTAGCAAGTAGGTTTATGCAAAATAGAAGATCAAATTTGTAACAAAACAAAAAGAAAATAAAGAAAAATGAGAAAGAGTGCCCTTTTCCTCCCCTAAAGTGCTTCGATCACGATCTTGGGAGCTATAAGTCAAAACAAGGATCAATACATGCATAGCTAAGGATCCAAATGTACCACACAATAATTAAAGTGATGAAGGCTAGAACAATGTTACCTCACACGGGATTATAACTAGCAAAAACTAACTAAGGGTGCCAAATCCACTATGGAGAGCAACACCCTCTTACCACATACCAGTGAACTAGGGCTTCATGGATTCCTAAAAGTTTTTAACCCGGCTACCTTAGCATGTAATATCCTAGAGTCAACCAATGACACTCTCAAATCGTGCATACATTAACCACTTAGAAAAAAAGGCATTCAAGAGTAAACAAATCCACAAGGTATAATGTCCAATCCAAGTTAAAACAAAGACACAACAACTAATTGCCTTGATTAAAACGAAAATCTTTTTGTATTTTCCAAAAGCCCAAAAAAATATGAAAATGCATATACTCAAGCGCAAGGCATATATGAATCAACATCCCACCAAACATGATAGAATACCCTCCCCAATTAAGATTAAATGAGGCACCAAACTCAAACATAGACCAAATAATCCATGGGAGGGGAAAAGGAAGAGATCAAACCACAAACCAACACATGTCCAACAAGGCATCAACCATTAGAGAAAGAGCAAGGAAAGATGTTACCGCATATTAGGTGGGTGTAAATACCCACAAATGACCTAAATGAACCTTTCAAAACTAAATTTCTCTAGAATCGAATCTCGCCTTCCATATGCTAGCAATTGTGGTGCCAATCTTCCTTGATTCTTGATCCAAACCAATGCACCAAAGTATATCAAGTCATGTACATGCCCTATTGCGTACATCCTTAGCGAACCATACAAAAAAGCTCCAAGAACTATGAACCGTTAATGCTTGAAATTCACCATTAAACTTGCTTTCAACTTCATATCTCATTTGTTCATTCATGCCATAATAACAAATCTCACAAGCTTCACGAGGATTACAACCATTATAGTTTAAAAAACCTACAAGTATATGGAAGTAGACATAAAAAGACTCATCATCATACTGAGAAAAAGAAAAACGTGCCATATTTCAACAACAAAAACAAAACAAAGAGAAAAAAACAAATAAAGAGAAAATTATATACAATGGATTAGTCTCAATAAGATAACACAATGGTAATGGAAGCAGTTCTCCGGCAATGGCACTAATTTGACAAGGGAATAAACACGTCGTCAATTGTCTATCCCTAGATCAAATGCAATTTTACAACCTAAACATACCTAATACGAGTATAAGGCAAGCATAAAGGTCGAACCACAGGGAACGAATAAACACCAACAAATGTTATCGACAATTAAGATAGTCCGGAATAGGAGATAAATAAACTTAAGTCTAAAGATGCTTAAACAAGAGTTAAAAAACACTAAGAGAAATGGTTAAGGTATATCATTCACTTAAACATAAATAAAGGCATAGAAATTGAATTAATTAAGAACTAAACATGCTCGAATATCAAAGTAAAGGATCCAATCTAGCCGCCTTTCGGGGTTAATTGGCTTCTCCTAACATAGCCTCTATGTTTCCACACTAGAACCATATATTGGGAGGTGCAATCAAAGAACAATCGATAGTAATGAACCCTAACTAAGTCAACTTCCGTTCCTTGTTAGCAAAGATTCATCTTTAATCAACCAACAATGTGCACTTGCAAGAAGATCAAAGAATATCAAGCAAATAAAGACTTTAATCACAAATAAATCAATTCCAAACCCTAGAACATGCTCACGATCCAACTACATCACAACCATCCCCTTAATGGGGGAATTACTCACTAATCATGATAATAACAAGATTAATTAACAAATTATCAAGAATAAACATGATTAATAAGCAATAATAACAACTAAAACAATAATCAAAAGAAAGCAAATAAAATAGAGGAGAGAGAGTTAGAGATTCTCATTAATTGAATGTGAAAATCTACAAGCAAGATGATCAATCTTCCTTTTCAATATTCAAGCTCAACAATGGTGAAACCCTCACTTTCTCTCTCTAAACTACTCTAATCCTAAGCTAAACCTAGAGAGAGAAGCTCTCCTAAAAACTAATTAGAGAATAGAATAAGTGTTAATTGTTTATTGTTAATTTTAATTACCCCAAAATTGGGTATATATACTAAGCTAGGAAAAATAGAAAAATAAAAGAAGGAAAAATAGAGTAAAAAGGGAAAAAATAAATAAGAAAAGAAAGAAAAAAGAAAAGAAAGGAAAAAAAGAGTACAAAAAAAAAAAAGAAAAATAAAATTAGAAAAAAGCCACCAACCCCCCCCCCCCCCCCCACAAAACTAATCAGACCCTTTTCCATACTCTAATTCGATGTTGGCTGCTCTAAGATGGGGGAATGATCCCGTGCTTCACATCCCATAAAACGAAAATCAGCAATTATCACTCTTTAATCAATGCCGCTCATTATCATCAAGAATCGGCATCAAGCAAACACCACCTTTCGATCTTCATTAAAAACCATGTGTGATGCTCGTGGAGTGGTTCGGTCGAACCATGGGTTGGTGTCGCCGAACTACGGGTGTGTTCGATCGAACCATGGGTGTGTTCAACCACACCTCTTCAATTTAGAAAACTTCCAATGTTTCTGACTCTTGTGGCACTTCGACCGAACTCCTCAACGGTTTGCCTGAACCCGATCAATTTGCGATTTTCTCTGATTATGGTCGTTGCTTGTGCAAATTGGTGATTTGTTGTGGCGTAATTGCTACTTCTGTAATTGATGTTGGGTGCTTGTCATTGGTGGATGATTTTTTGCTGTAATTTGGTGCGGTGTTGGTTGCAATGATGCTGTGATGATGGTGCGGGCTGGTGGTTTGTCGTTGCGGTGTGCAGCGCGGCTGCAGGGGAAGTGAGTTAGGGCTGGTGTTAGGTGCAGTTGTGCTTTGGTGTTGCGGGGTTGCTGTGAGGAGCTGATGCGGGCTGTGATTGGAGGTTGGTGGTGGATGCTCTGTTGACGGTGGTCAGGTGTTGATTGGAGATGCGGGGTTGGTTGCGGTTTGTGGGGTTGTGAGAAGATGGAGCAGGAGCTGCTGTGTGCGCCGATTTGGGTTGGTTGTCTGTGAGAGCAGGGGCTACTAGTGGTTTGGTGCGTGGTGTGGAGGAGGCAGCAGCAGTGTTGTTGTTTTGGTGTGGTGAAGGGTAAGAAAGATTAGAGGGAAAGAGAGTGGTGTAGGATAAGAGGTGGCAACAGTTAGCAGCTAGCAAAGACATGTGTATACTTTGACTCGTCCTCGAGCTCCAAACTCACTTGACATTTAACCCGAACACCTACACACAAAACTGAGAAATGAATTGGGACAAAGAATAAGATAAAATGAAAATAAATAAAGTAAACTAAAATAAAAGACGACACAAAACTAAAACTAAAAATAATTAAAACTACGCAAGCAAATAAAATAAAATAAAATAAAATAAGAGATAAACTTAAAACTAATAAAATTATGAAAAGAACTAAAACATGCCAAAATAACGAAATAAACAAGAAGCGTTATTAAAGAGAAAATAAGAGAATAAAAGAAAAAAATATGAGAAAACAAGCATGAAAATAACCTAAACACTACCCCTAGGAGTGACATAAATGTCACTCATCAATTATTATTTGAGGTTGGATTTAACAAAAGTTAGTTCTAGAGTACAATGTGTAATGTAGTTTTAGTCTACATTACTTAATTGAGCTAGTAATGTTGATTATCCTATTATACTCTGTATTCTGATATGCGGTGATTACTTAGATTTTTGCTGACGTGTGTTTGTTTGTTATGCTACTTGTATTTTCGGCCATGTTTTTTTCTTATGGTGGCCCTGTGACGATCTATTTTGGAATTTGTCCTTAATGGTGAGTAGTCAAGATTTTTTAAGAAGGTTAAGCAAATGATTGTATCTAAAGGAGCTCAAGTGTTTCGATTGGTATGCTATAATGAGTTTATAAAGTTATATAAATAGCTCACCTAGTTTATTGGGTTGTAATTATTGGGATTCTGTAAGCCTTAACACTGGACAGTTTGTCGAGTGTGGCAGTAATACCACTGATTTAGGTGTATGCTTCCGCAATTATATTCAAAGGTTGTTTATTTTTCCTTTAAATCTTGTTTATCATTTATAGTAAATCAAGGGTGTTACACAGACTGTGTTGGTAATCAAACATAACACAGGAGATAATTCTAATATATTATAAGATAGTCATAAATTTAAAACTCACCTCCTTTCAAATGCAATGTTTTAACATTATTAATGAGAAGACAAATATTGCATCTTCAAGTCCGAAGGACTCTTATGTGAGGGAGCGTGATAAATCACAGTTTAAAAATCAATCCTAAACTTCGATCATTAGCCTAATATTCTAGTAGAGTTGGTCTTCTTACACCATAATTGATTTAATTTACATTCTATCACTTTGAAGTGGTTCTTTACTTGTTTTTTTTTTCTTGAATAATTATTAGTAGGGTGTGCAAAAAAAAAAAAAAAAAAAAACCGTGACCGTTTACCATAACCGTTAATCGGCATAATCGACAAATTTAATAGGATAGTTAATCGAATTGTAAAAAATAAATATTTATGGTTAACCAAACCGTTAAATATAGCGGTTAACGGTTATGGTTGCGGTTACCATTTTGAGTAAACGGTTAACCGATGGTTAACCGTTTTTTTTAGGAAAACATACATATAATTATGTAAGTTTCTTCTAAAAGAATCTTTATCAGTTTGTATTCATCTAATTGGAACTTATTATTGTTTATATTTACTTATTTTTTAAGCTTGGAACTATTAAAAGATCGAGAAAAAATGTATTGTTTTATAATTTTATTAATGGTTAGCAGTTAACCGGTAACTGTACCGTTAAGAAACGGGTTAACCGTTCCTTGAAGGTTACGATTACGGTTCGTGTTTTTTAATAACCGCTCTAACGGTTAACCGTACTGTTAAGAATTAACGGTACTGTAGGGAATATTTCATGCATTACCCCAAACTTGAACCCCACCGTGATCATACATTAAAGTACGGTGGCGTCCAAAGGGAAGGAAGCTAGAGCAAAAGAGTCGCCAACAAGTTTTAGGAACTTGTTAACCGTTCACAGGGTGAAGGTTACACCCCTTAACGATCCAAGAGATTGTTAACTCCAATAGGTCTGGAACCATGACTGGAAGTTCGGGGATGAAGGTACAAATCCAATCTAAAAGAGACTGAACCTGCCCTAATAATAAGCCTTTACTTTATTCTTCTCGTACTCATGTGCGCTTTCTGACTAACATGCAATCAATAGGTTTACCCTAAACCTGCTTAATCTATGTTGGTTGAATATTAATCACAAACAAAACTATTATTGGCGATCACTTGAATTATAATCAAATTAACCCTAAACAAGATTATTAATTATCTTATTAAGCGTGATTACAAGTACAAATTTCCTTTAAACATGCATAAAAGGTGTGATCAAGCAATAACAATAAATATAAAATATCAAGCAACATAACAATAATAATCATAAATAATTATTATCATAAAATTATAATCATAATAATCATAAATCATGTTAAAGCATAATATCAATAGCAAGATCCTAGGCATGATACTAACAAGATTAATAACAAACCCTAGCATGTCACTAAACAATAAAGATCAAATATATAGCCCTAACATGATACTAACATGCATATTAAGAAAGAAAATAGGAAGCATCGTAGGAATCATAATGAGCATATTTGATATTATAACCTTTTCCCTAAACATGATACTAGGAATCATCGTTATCATTCAAATCATCAAGCATCCTAATATGATACTAGGAATCATAATAACAACCTAGACATGATTTCTATATCATAATAACAATGCAAATAATTAAAGCACTTACTTGGATGCCTCGTACCTCTTTCTAAGAACAAAATACACACGTTAGTAACTTCAAGGAAAATAATAAAATCAAAGAATTCAATTAAATAATTGAAATAGAGATTTGGGACCATACCCTCAGATTTTAAAACCTTTCATGTCTAGGGCGAAGGCAACTTCGAATTTGGATAGGTGTGTCTAGATCTTGTGAATGTGGAATTTTGTATAAGAAAAGGCTAGTTTAGAAAAGAGAGATAGAGAATAATCAAGAATTTCTTGATGAGAGTTGGATGAGAAGAATTGAGAATTAATCCTTTAAAACAGAGGTTTTAGGAGGCTATTTATAGAGAAAACCAGCCGGATATGATAAAAAACAAATTAGAGTTTCAAAAAGAATAAAACACGCACCTATCGCCAAACACGCACCTGTCGCCAAACGACAAGGCTGTCTCCAGACGCTGCGCGTGTCGCCAGACGCCAGGTCTGTCGCCAGGCGACAAACATGTCGTACAGTCCTGGCGAGGGTCGAGACTAGGTCGTTGAAAATAACCCCTACCCGAGGCCAAACAAAATTTGTAAACACTCAACACACCCCTACACAAGTATAATGGTAAGTTGAGGGTCGAACCCAAAGGAATGGTGGGCCATTATATATTGTCTATGGTCAAGCTATTCCGAAATGTAATGATTGGGTGTGAATGTTATGCTAGGACAAAGACGACTAATAAACGAGAAGAAATCAAATGTAATAAACACTAGGGCTAGGATCCACATGCAATCGTAACGGATTCAACTAATTGGGAGGTCAAAGTGACTAAGTCAAGCAATGTGAGGAAAGACCAATCATGCAACCAAAAGAGCATATCAAGCTATTCTCCTAGAGGTCTAACTAGCGTCAACTACGATAAACTCTAGCTAGGAAACATCACAAGACACCTCAATCGTTAAATGCAAGCCACAAATCAATGATACGTATCAATGAAAACTTACAATGCAATCTAGTGCAACAATCAAAGTTAGCTACTCTTTAATTAATCACACACATGCACATGATCATCAACCAATTTAATCACATAGTCAACTCCATCAATTTTCCCCAATTAGCTTTAATCCATTACTCATACATGCTTCACCATTACCCTAGCAAGCTCTCTACTCACTAGTCATTGAAATCAAGATCAAAACAAGGCTAATCAACAAATTCATCATGATCAAATCAAACAAGCTAAAATCAAACACAAATCAATCAAACTTCAACCAAACTTGAACATTCAACAAAACAATTGAAATCAAACTAAAGATCAAACTAAATATTGCATTAAAGAAAGGAAAATCCTTACAAACTTGATCAAAAATCAAATAAAATGGAGAAATCTTCAATCATCAACAATCCACCATAAAATTCTCTCTCTAAAAATCTAGAGTTTCTCTCTCTAATTTTTTTTTTATCTAAAACTGATTCTAATTCTATTCTAATTCTCCTCTCCTCTAAAAAAAATAGAAGGAAAAAATATATATAGGAAAGATACAAAAGAAGAGTTAGTTAGATTGTCCCAAAAGAAACCCTGGAAGGCGCGGTCGCATCAGAGGAGAGGCGCGGCCGCGGGAAAAAGGGTACGGAATAGGGGCCCTGGCAGGCGCGCCCACACCCTCACTAGGCACGCCCGCGCCACCCAGGTGAGCGGCCGCACCACCCTCGTGCGCGGCAGCACCACCCTCGTGCGCGCCCACATCTGGCAGCAGGGGAGCCCCCCTCTTCTTCGTCCAAGCTCATCCTCGTGGGCTCGTCTTTATGATGATGATGAACACCAAGGAAGGCAGTCTTGAAAGGGCCATTTTAGTGGGTTCATGGCAAAGATGACGCCCCCACCGAATACGTGCATCGATCTCTTGACTTGCTCTTTGCGTTCCTACAAACTTGAAGCTCCGAAAGGAAAACATGAGGCATCCAAATTGATGAGAAACATGAGAGGAAGGCTCGGGAATCCTTGGAAACACGATCATCACCTAAAAACAAACGAAAACAAACAAATAAAAAGGAAAAAGAACAAATAAACAAAGAAATGTACAAAACAAGGAAACTAACTATGGAAAGCACAAACTAACGAAATAAAGAGCAAAAATAAGGAAGAACTAAGGAGAAGGGCTATAAAATAGCATGAAAATCATCCTAAAAGAGGCCAAATGAGTGCCATAAATGACACTCATCAAATTCCCCCAAGCTAAACTTTTGCTCGTCCTCGAGCAAAACAAGGTAAGAAAGAATAAGGATGAAAGACTTATTCAAAAAGAAAAAGAAAGCCTCAAGATGAGAATATACACTAAGACTCACTGTCGTAGGAATCACGGTTGTTTTTAGCTACAACAAGCCATTTTAAACCTCTAGATCGCCCTAGAGGACGAGTAATGCTCTCGTAAGGGTATCCTAAGAGTTTACCCATAACTCTCCCCCAACATCCAAGAGGCAAAACCATAGAAAGAAAAGAAAAAGGGAAAAGGGAAAACAAAACCTTTGCGAAATGGACTTACAAAGAGACTACAATGCAAATGAATAAAAATTTTTCTCAAGTAGTCAAGGTATGCACGTTCCAAGATATCCAACGTTGATTGAAACATAAGGTATGCTAAGCATAGGAACTAGACATCACAATCCACGTTCATCCCAATCGATCTTACCGCGTTCTCCCCACTAGTCTCAAATCTCCCCTTGGCGAGCATCCCAATGATTCCTCGAAGGAACCGGAAAAAGAGATTTATTTAGGTTACTCGACAATCTTGACTATGCATCCCCTTTCCTTAGGCAATGACCCATGATTCCCTCCCCCGAATAGTGACTCAACTTCTAGGTCAAAAGGGCTTTCCCAAAGGTTGTAACGTAAGGCATAAAGGGTGAAGGTAGGCTAAAATTTAAAAATTTGGCGGTTTTCCTAAATAGTGAAGCAAAAGGGTGATAAATCCTCAACATCACGATCAAGAAATCACCAAACAAAAACGACAACACCCCCAAGCTTATTCAAAGCTATACTCACAAGAATATGTACAAAAAGCGTAAACGCTTCTTCCCCAAGCTTAAATGAAGCATTGTCCTCAATGCTTAGAAGGAGAAAAGAATACATCAAAATGTTTTTGAATTTTTCACTTTTCCAAATTTTATGGTTATTTTTTTTATTATTGTTTTTTTTGTAAAGCTTTGCTTTGTCCTTGCCTTTTTCTAAATTCGGACGGCTTTGTTTTTTTTTTTATTTTTTTATTTTATAGATTGCACTTATTTGTCCATGCCTTTTATAATGTAGGATGGCTTTTACTCATACTCATTTGCCATTATTCACAAAGAAGATGAAATAACAAGCTTGCATCAATTTAACCACATATCCCAACTATATCACCACAAGCTCCATCAAGAATGATTAATTGTTTCACAAAAACAAGAAAGGAAAATGAAGCAAAAGGCTAAAGATCTAAAGATGTGGCTTGAAAAGAAGGAAATAGGGTCAAATGGTTGCAAGAAGGAAAATGTAAACCCAAAAACAAATATTAAACAAACTATCCTAAAAATGAAAAATACCACAACGAAAAAGGTGCCTTTGTCCTCCCTAGATAGCTTGATATCGGGTTTAAGAATCATAAATCAAGCTTTATTGATTAGGTTTGCAATAGTCAAGGATCCACGCCGCTCATAGAAAATAGGTTGAAGGCTTGAAAAACGATGAACCTCACATGGATGTAGCAAAAACTCACTAGTGGTGTCAAATAGACTATAGGGAGCAACTACCAAGATGCCACAAACAAGTAGAATCCGGCTTCATGATCCTCCTAGTTCAAACCAACTACCCTAGCATACACCTATCCTAGAGTCAACCAAGCATAGTCTTAAGCCGTGCATACCTTTACTACCTGGGAAGAAATTCATGCAAAAGACAAAGTCTAATGTACAAAGTCCAATTCATAAGGAAAACAAAAATGAAAAAATAAGCCTCAAAAGCAAACCATATACCAAGACAAGAACAAAGTAAAAATAAGGGAAAAGAAAAATAAAAGGAAAAGAAAAGAAAAGGAGAGACATAGATAAAGAAAGAATAGGAAAAATTGAGAAAGGAACTAGAAAGCAAGTTAAACACATATATCCCAATCGACATACAAGTGATCGAATGACAACATCGTCAACAATCCCAAACACATTAAGTGTTAACAAGCAATCATCCTCGAACCGTTCAACTTCCCCTAAACTAAACCTAATCTATGCATCCAAAGAAAATAGAGATAAAAATTAGAAAGGTCTCACAGGGCTATCCATGCTTAGCATAATAAACAAAGGTGATAGAAAGAACCACCATCGTTGCGTTCCAAAATCGTAAGCATCATCAAAAAGCCATGTGAGAACAAGAAAAGTAAAAGAAGCTATAAACAAAGAAAAAGGTTAGTAACTTCAAAACAAAAGAAAAAGTAAAACTAAACAAAGATAACAAAAACACTAAACAACTGAGTAAAACTAGGCTAACAAAAACCAAAACGGAAAGTAAAGAAAAACTAAGTAAACAACTAAACAACTAACTAAAAGGTACTAAACTACAAGATTTGGATTCAAAGGGATTTGGATACAAGGGTTTTGGATATAAAGGATCAAGAAACAATCAACATCATCACAAGGAAATCATCACAACAACAATAGCAAAACAAAATCATGGGACTAGCAACAAGCAACAACAAGACTAGAGACCAGGATAAGGAAACCATCATGCAAGAGGCAAATAAAATTCAAGGTATGCAACAACAACAAATATAGGCAACTGAGATACAAAGAATTTCCCCCAAGCTAAACATGAATACATCTCAACATCCCATCAATACAAATCAAGCACATAAACATAAGGGATGGAGGTAAGAGGCACAAAAGAGAGGGAACTAAGACTCATCATTACCACCACCACTTGGCCCAGCCTCATTAGAATTATTGTTACCCATGTAGTCATCGAAGGTTGGGGGTGAGTAAGGAGCCATACCTCCGGTGAATCCCTCGGGCCAACCATAATGCCCCTTGAAGTTATCTTGTTGCCAAGGGCCAAGAGGTGTGAATTGCTCGGGCAAGGTGAGCTCAAATGGATGGTTAGGGTGCACATAGGGGTAATTAGGGTCACCCCTATAGTCACACCCTCCGGGAGCACGGTAATCGTAGTTACCACGCTCGTCCGGGTAAGAACGGGGCTCGGTACCGGGCTCTAAAGGCCCTTGCCAATAAGGATGCCCATGCAAAGGTATAGGACCTTGCTGGGGCGGAAAGTAAGGATAGTTAACTGGGGGAGTGATGTTCCCTCGGTTAACCTCCGCATCATAAAGTTGTTGTTGAATGAACATACCTTGTAGCATTCCGGAAATACCTCGTATTTGGGAGTAGAGGGCCTCAAAATCTTAGTCATTCATGCCCTCCAAGCAGATTTGTAACCCACTCATTTGGTTACTAAGGGCCTCCAAGTCGAAGCTAGCAAATTGAGGTTGTTGCGTTTGCCCTTGATGTTGTTGTTGTTGACGTTGTTGTTGTTGATGTTGTTCTTCCTCATCTTCTTCTTCTTCTTCTTCTTCCTCATCGGAGTCAAAGAATGGGCGAAGGAAGCTCTTGGGGACATGCCACACATTAGGGGTGTCCGTCCGGTGGAGTATGTCAAAGATGGGTTAGGAAGGTAGCACCAATGCTTGTTATCCCAAAGCCACTCATAATGCCCCTCCTCAAAATTCTTGGAGATAAATTGAATTTGCCCCAATTGTTTTATATCAAGGTACACGGAGTCGGCATGTCCAACCAGCTTACAATAAGGAAAATGATGATCAAGGTGGAGGTTGGTCAAGAGCCTAGTGACCATTCCCCCACAAGGAATCTCCCCGGTCTCCTGGTCTTGCAAGGCTACACAATAGGTGGCAAAGATGTACCCCAAGTTCAACCGGCCACAATATTCTCCTCTAGTGTCCAACCATAGAATTTTGAGCTCCAATTTGCTCATTTTCCCAACTCTTGCTTGGGGAAAAACGAGTACCCCAGAAGACGGTGAACAACCCGAAGACAAGGTTGGTAGACATTGCTAATCTTGGCCCACTTGGTGACAAACTCACCACCTCCGGAGATATCGTCCCACCAAGAATCCTGATCATACTCCCCAAAAATATAAGGCTCTAGATCCAAGATGTCACCATGAGGATTAAAATCTAGAGCGGCATTGAATTGCTCTAAGGAGAGGTCGAAAAAGTTGTTGAAAATTTGGAATTGAACCCTATATTGACCCTCTACGGGAACTATCTTAACCGAAGCAAAGAATTTAAGAGTGGGCTCAACATAGGTGCGGTAGCTACGGGAGATGAATGTGCCCATTCGTAGGTTGATCAACAACTCCCTTACATCCTCATCAATCCCCAATGCGGACATGTCGGATTGGAAGTAGTGTCTTTTGGGTTTAAGGGAGCGGTTTTCTTTTAAATTATGGTACCGGTTCTTGTGTTTTTTATCGTGGAATTTTCTTTTGGGTGGTGGAGTAGGGTTGCGTGTTTGGGAGGTGGATGTGATTGTGGTAGGTTCATCAGTGGAGGTGTTTGTTTTGCGTTTCTTAACAAGGTTTTTGAGGACTCTCGACATGATGAATTTCAAGTGCAAGGAACACACAAAACCAATCACAAAATTCCCACAACAATCCGCAAAATCACCAACCAAGAACTTCAATATCCACAAATCACAATTCCAATCCAAATTACCAAACAACACCAAACATCCAACAATTTCTTCCCACACAATCAACAATCACAAGAAGAACCACCAGTACCACAATAGCACCTTACTACCCACACTACCAAAATTCAAATTCCAAAATTCTCAACAAAATTGCTCACAAATGCTACAAAATCAACAAACAAAACAATTTGAGGTCAAACCAAACGACAAACAACTCAAATAATCAACCAAAAACCAATATTAATCATCAAAATCATCAAAGTTGGTACTACCACTATTCATGCTCATGAACAAATCAAAACTTGCAAATATATGACATAATTGAGCAATTAAAAGCTAGAGAAGATGATTATACCATATATGAAGCAAGATTGAACCACTTTTAACCACCAATTTCCACCAAATAGAAAAACCCCAAATTATACCCAAGTATGGATGAGAGAGATTGGAGGTTTAATTTGATGAAAGTAGTATGAATTTGATGATTTGAATGAAAATATAGAAGGTTTTAGTGAATTTGGAGTGAAAATTTGAGTGATTTGAGTTGATATTTTGATGAGTTGTTGAAGATGAGTGGTGCGGTCTCTAGGGTTTGAGGATGATAGGGGTCGAAGCTATGAAGGAGAAATAAGGGGAAATGAAAGAAGAAAGGAAGGAAGGAAGATAAAGGAGAGACTCGGGCTGATGCGCGCCGGCACCAGCCAGGTGCGCATGCGCGCCCGCATGTGAGCCCAGCCTAGCTCTCTCTTATTCTTTTTTTTTTAAGTTCTTGGTGCGTTCATTGGTGGGTACACGAATAATGATGATGATAAACACCAACATAGGCAGTAGCAAAGTCCCGTTTTAGTGGGTTTAAAACTAGAATTTCATGAACCCACCATAAGAACCCACCAAGTGAAAACTTCCTTCAACTTTAAAGCACAAAATCCCTAACTTACCTCACCAAGATTCTTACCCTTTTACTTCAAATTTTGATAAAATTAAGTATAGTCACATCAAAAACCACAAAGCACCTTCTCATTCTTCATGCTCACTTAATGAAATCCAATCCAAAAAATACACGCTACAAATCCAATTAAGTATAAAGGTGAAAGAAAGAAAATAAAAGAAGGAAAAATAAGAGAAATTCAAAAATCAAAAAGAAAAGTTATAAACCTACGGGTTGCCTCCCGGGAAGCGCTTTCTTATGGTCCTAAGCTCGACCCTTCCTCCAAGTCATGGAGGGTCAAAGAACACCACCTTCCTCAAGGTAGCGGAAATAGCAAATTCTTTTTTAACTTCTAGCAACCTCTTGTTGTTGCTTGATGAAACTTCCTTCAAAGACTTTTCAATTGCAAATTTTTCTTTCCGTAACTTTTTTCTCCCTCTCTTCTTCTTAGAATCACGAGCTTTTTTCTTAGGCTTGTTGCTTATTGTAGATGGTTCCTCACCATCTATACTCATGGGAACATCCCTTCCATCTTGAGGATAGAGCTTAAACCAATGAGGGATTTCAACTTCCTCCTCGTCCGTAAGCTTTGGAATCATCATTTTCTCTTCACTAACCTTCTTGCCATCAAAACTTGATAGAACATCATAACAATTCTCAAGAACATCGTTAGTTGAAGAATTAATCATGCACATATTATCAATAGAGCGAGGGGAATTAGCACACATAATTCCATGCACAAGAAACAAAGACTCATCATGCATTGGTTTCAACTCAAAGCTTTCGTCTTTCTTACCAATTCTCAAGGTAATACGACCTCCTTTCACATCTATTAAGGCTCCCGAAGTGGCTAAGAAAAGTCTTCCTAAAATGATAGGGATATGGTCATCTTCCGCAATCTCAAGCACAATGAAATCAACGGGAATAATGAACCCTCCTATCTTAAGAGGAACATCCTCAACTCTCTCCTTTGGAATCATAATAGTACGATCGGCCAATTGAAAGGTTATGTTAGATTGGAGTAGCTCACCTAGCTTGAGTTTCTTGAAAATGGAATAAGGCATGACGCTCACACTAGCTCCAAGATCACAAAAAGCATTATTAAACATTTTCCTTTTGATCTCACATGGAATAGAGAAGTTTCCCGGATCCTCCATCTTCTTGGGCAACTCATTATGAATCAAAGCACTACAACAACTCCCAACTTCAACCGAATCAACTTCATTGCACATTCTCTTCCCACTCAAAATCTCCTTAAGGAACTTCGAGTACCTAGGCATTTGGGTAATTGCATCGATGAAGGGGATAGGAAGGTGAACTTCCTTGAGCATAGCAATAAATTTTCCAAATTGCTCATCAATTTTGGGCCTCAAGAGTTTTTGTGGGTATGGGAGGTCGGGTCTCTGCACTTCCTCACGCTCTTTCTCATAAATCCTTTTTCCTCTTGCACATCCTCATAACTCACACTCTTAGACTCAACCTTCTCAAATTTCACTCTTGGGTCACTCCTCTCCTCATCCTCCTCAATGGACCTAGAAGCTCCTTCATTAAGAACTCTCCCATTCCTAGTGGTGATAGAATAAACAAGTTTCTTAGGTTCCACTCCTTGAGAAGGCAAAGAGGATGGACTAGCATAATCCTTTAGAGTGTTGGCTAATTGGGGTATTTGTGTCTCAAGCATTTTGTTATGAGTCATAATCTCATTAAATTTTTTGTCATTCACCGCCATATATGTGTTGATGATCTTGGTTTGGTTATCAATCATTTCTTCCAAATTTGTCTTAAATGATGATGGTTGGAAAAAAGAATTTTCACCATTGCCTTGAGGCTTTGGAGCAAAATCGGGTGGGGGTTCCCTTTAGTTGTTATTTTGAAAACTTCCTCGATTTTGGTTGTTGTTCCTATTGCCACGGCCTTGACTATTGCCACCATTATGGTAATGATTACCAAAGCCTTGAGATTGACTTTGTTTACCATACCCATGGCTTGGGTTTTGATTACTATAGCCTTGGTTGTTATAGTTACCTCGAAAACCTTGGTTTCCTTGGTTCCTGTAGCCTCCATTGTTGTAGTTATCGAAACCACCTTGGGGGTGAGAATTCCTATTACTAAAATTATTAGGTCCATCAAACCTTTGACCACCATTGGAACTAGACACAAAGTTCACATGTTCACATTCACTAATTTCAACATCATCACATCCATCAACAAAAGTTTGAGAACACATGGAAGAATCATGATCATAAGATCCACAAGAATCACAAAATAGACAACCACTTGGCATGTTATTAGAAGTAGAAGGAGAAGAGTTAGAAAATGTACCTCTCCCTTTAGATTGGGAGGGAAGACTCAATGAATTCGTCGAAACACTCTCAAGCTTTGCTTTGATCGACGTCACTTCCTTCCCTAGATTTGAAATTTGGGAGGACAAGTTGTTAATTGCGTTGAGATGATCCACCGAATAAACCGTCGAGCCACTATTGCTTGTGGACTCCCTCTCTCCTTCTTGCCAATCTCTATAGTATCTCACCACATCCTCAATTATGTCAAATACCTCTTCTTCTGTCCTATTCATTATAGGAACTCCGGCTCCTCCATCTAGGCATGACTTGCCTTGAGCACTCAAGCCTCCATAGAAAATTTGTATCACTTGATAGGAAGGAATTCCATGATGTGGACACTCTCTTTGGTAGTCCTTGTACCTCTCCCATGCTTCATAAAGATTCTCATTAGGCCTTTGTTTGAATCCTTGGATCAAGGCTCTAGCCTCCGCCGTCTTCTTTTGTTGATAAAAGCGAGACAAGAAAGCTTTGGTGACCTCATCCCATGTCCTAAGGGAATTTGGCTTAACCTCTTTATCCAACCACCCTAAGGCACGACCAATAAGAGAAAAGGGAAACAACTTTAGCCGAATGAACTTTTGAGAAATGTCGTTCACCTTGATAGTATTACAATACTTCTCAAATTCCTTTAGATGATTCAACGGGCTCTCACTCTTGGCTCCACTAAATTGCCTTCTTTCTATCAAAGTAATCATGGCCGATCTAATTTCAAAATCGTTCGCCGGTGTTGTAGGTGGAGCAATGCCACTCTCAAACCTATAAGCACCAGGAATTCCCAACTCTTTCAAAGCTACTCTTGGATTCTCTCCCATGGCTTGCTCTTCTTCTTCTTCCTCAAACTCTTCTTCACTTGAGGAACCTAGGCTCAAAGACCGGTTGGCTACCCTTCTTCGTGAAATAGTTCTTTCAATTTCCGGATCCAAAGGAACTAAGGTCCTAACACGAGTTCTACTATGCACGAAAAAGCTCAAAAGAAATTGTTAGTAACACGGCTACAAGTGTAGCCTAAAAGAAAGAAGAAAAATCTTTTTGTATTTTTGAATAAGATGTAATAGACTCAACAACAATACACAATCACAAAACCACTCCCTGGAAACGGCGCCATTTTGGCGAGGGTCGAGACTAGGTCGTTGTAACTAACCCCTACCCGAGGCCAAACAAAATTTGTAAACACTTAACACACCCCTACACAAGTATAATGATAAGTTGAGGGTCGAACCCAAAGGAACGGGGGGCGATTTTCTATTGTCTATGGTCAAGCTATTCCGAAATGTAATGATTGGGTGTGAATGTTATGCTAGAACAAAGACGACAAGTAAACGAGAAGAAATCAAATGTAATAAACACTAGGGCTAGGATCCACATGCAATCGTAACGGATTCAACTAATTGGGAGGTCAAAGTGACTAAGTCAAGCAATGTGAGGGAAGACCAATCATGCAACCAAAAGTGCATATCAAGCTATTTTCCTAGAGGTCTAACCCAGGTGCGCGGCCGCACCACCCTCGTGCGCGCCCGCACTTGGCAGTAGGGGAGCCCCCCCTCTTCTTCGTCCAAGCTCATCCTCGTTGGCTCGTCTTTATGATGATGATGAACACCAAGGAAGGAAGTCTTGAAAGGGCAATTTTAGTGGGTTCATGGCAAAGATGACGCCCCCACCGCATACGTGCACCGATCTCTTGACTTGCTCTTTGCGTTCCTACAAACTTGAAGCTCCGAAAGGCGAACATGAGGTATCCAAATTGATGAGAAATATGAGAGGAAGGCTCGGGAATCCTTGGAAACACGATCATAACCTAAAAACAAACGAAAACACACAAATAAAAGGGAAAAAGAACAAATAAACAAAGAAATGCACAAAACAAGGAAACTAACTATGGAAAGCACAAACTAACAAAATAAAGAACAAAACTAAGGAAAAACTAAGGAGAAGGGCTATAAAATAGCATGAAAATCATCCTAAAAGAGGCCAAATGAGTGCCATAAATGACACTCATCAGGTCCTGCAATCTATTTTCCACGCGTTTTCTTATTTTGATAAAATTTAAGCGTACGAGAGGGTAAAACTGTAATTTCCTTAAAACAGTTCTTTTATTGTAATTAAAACTCCTAAAAGTCAATTTATCAATGCTAATTAAACTAGGATTCAAAAGAACCTTCTATAACATTCTAGAAGACTATAATCAATCCTAATCGTATTAGGAATGATAAATCATGATAGGCCCTCCTCTAGATCATTAGGCCGCATATAAATATCAAACCGGGCCCAGTTTAGTATTTTGGCCATAACTTCCTCATTATTCATCAGAATTGGGCTTATAATATATCGTTGGAAAGCTCTTTTCGAACCCGACCCAACTACACCATTATTGGAATATTGCCATAGACCAAATCAAATTGGATTGGCTGTTTTCTTAAAAGAGGTTTTCAAAAATAGAGAGAAAGAAAAGAAATAAAAAACTAACCGCAACACTAGACTTTCCACACTTTCACTTCATTCGAATATAATTCGACATGAAAGGTACTCATCACTGGGTTTTGTTTTGGGGAGACACAAATGGGTGTCTACAGGTTCGGTACCTAATGTGAACAGTACAACCCTACATATTGCATGTCATATATATTGTTGAGAAATAGGTGTTGTATTTGATTTGTCTGGAACACTAGTCAATAAAAAAATAAAAGTAAGAAAATAATAAAGAATATAATGTAACACCCTAATAATTCTCTCTTTAAACCTGTGAGTACCCTGAACAAAATCCAAGAGAATTACTGGCGTGCTACCGCCTGATCCGTGCCATTTATGGCACCTTTAGGCTATGTTTTCTTTATATTTCTATGCTCCTTTGTAGTCGTTTATGTCGTGTTTTTAGAGAATAATGCTCGATTCGCGTGTTTTTGTGTTAGTTTAGAGAAATGCATGCTTTTAATGGCTTTCTTATCATTTTATTCATTTCTCGGCTATTTCTCTTGCTTCTCCGTTTCTTTGTCTTGTTTTGTAGGTACGTTGCGGGCTATATGCATGGGAATTGAAAATCGCACCCACTAGGATCAATATGCACTTTTCGGAATTGAATTTGAGTTTGAAACAAAGGAAAACGAAGGATTGCAAAGTATCAAATAGGACCTTTGTGCATTGTTTTAGTCATATATAAAGTTCTACAGATTGGATTAGGGTGATTCAAGTTGGGTTGGAAACTAGACTTGAAGAGCTTTCCAATGATAGGTCGCACGCCTTCATAAGATTCTTAGATCGGAAGTTACAGCCTTCTGAAGTTGGCCCTGGAAAACTGCCGCGGGCGCGGGCTACAGTACCCGCGGGCGCGGGGTTGCTACAGCTCCAAAACTGCCGTATTTGGGCAGTAAGCACCCGCGGTTGTCCCGAGGGCTCCCCGAGGGCGCGGGCCTTGGCCCCGCGGGTGCGGGCTTGGGCCGCGGGCGCGGCTATCGAGGTGTCCGTTCCCCTCCGCGGGCGCGGCCGATTTCTCCGCGGGCGCGGGTTTCTGGGTCTTTTACGATTTTAAGCTTCTTTTCTCCTTTTGTTTATATAGTTTTTGGTTTTCTTTATTCTTCATTCATGTAATTCTTTAGTTTTAGAATAGTTTTCTCTCTCTTAGGTTGAGAGCTTCTCTCTCTAGATTAGGCTAGATTAGGAGTAGTTTTAGAGAGAGAAAGTGAGGAATTTCAATGGTGATTGAGAGATTGAAGATGCAAGTGTGACAATTGTGTTGGAGATCTTCTTAATTATCAATGAGCATTTCTAAACTCTATCTCATTCAATTGCTTTGTTTAATTTGATGTTTGTTTGGTTTGATTTTGATATTTGATGTTTGATTAGAGTAATTGTTCTTGATATTTTGTTGATTCTTGTTCTCTATAGTTGATAGTTGATTTGATGATGTTGTTTGAGTAGTTGTTGGCTAGGAATTGGGTGAAACTTGTATGATTGATTAATTGTGATTAATTTTGGAATTGTGTTGATTAATTGTTGAGATTAAAGTGATTAGTGAAGGATTGCATGTGTGTAATTCAATTTGGCCTTGAGAATTATGCTAGATTGCATTGTAATTGATAATGACATGAACAATTGATTTTGGAATTGCAATTATCAATTGGTTTTGATTGTGATTCTCTTAGTTTGTTATTCATAGTGAACCCTAGCTTAACAATTAGGATATAGCTCTTTGATTCCTATTGATTGCTCTTATCATTTAGTCCTCACAACCTTTGATTGGCATGCTCTTCCCAAGTTGTTGCAATTGACATGATTACTTGTTGATCCCCGTTCCTAGTGTTTTATTTCCTTGGTTACTTGTTTTGTTAGTTGTTAGTATTCTCTCTTACCTTCGTCTTCGACCTAGATTAGGCGCATAATTGAAAGTGCTTGAACATTACCGTTCCTTTGGGTTCGACCCTTGACTTGCCTCTATACTCGTATTTAGGTTTGTTAAGTGTTTATAAATTTAGTTTGACCGAGGGAAGATTAGATAACGACCTAGTTTTCCCCTCGTCACCGCCACATGTTCAAACATTAAGGCTATATCAGAAATAAGCAGCGGGAAATTTAAATCAGTTATATAAATAAGTTTCAAAACCAATAACCAAAAACCAAACTAAATCTTACAACTTGGAACCATTAAGGCCCTTATTCAAAACTCAAACCAATAGAAGTAGTATGAATGTAAAATTGAGTTTAAATAACTTCAAAAGAAATTAACAATAAAAATAAGAAAAGCAACCAACACTCCACTCAAGATCCCACCATCTAGAAACAAATGTTGCATGTGTAAGAACCTGTGGTTAATCTGCTCCCCAATATTACAAATGTAAAAATTAGATTGTCATAAGATCATTGAAATGCGAAGGCCATGACCAAAGAAAGACACACAAAGCACGCAATCAGTAAAGCTGAGTACATACAAGCTGCAAAACATAAAAGAAATCCCTAACATGTTACTAATAATCAATCATCACGCATCATTAGTTTATAGACTTGACACATGACTCAACTATTTATATTACTAAGACTCCATTAATTAATAGGTAAATCATTATTTTTATTCATTGGATTAAGAAATAGACAAGGTTGTCCAACCCATGCTCCATTTGGAACATCAAAAAAGAAAACCCCATGCCTCGTTTCGGAAACATCAATAAACATCCAACGACCACGGGCGCGACTCCGTGACCGTAGTTAGTATGAGATCTCACCTAACTCCTAGTTTTGAAAAATATTTGAAATAAGAGACTCGTAGATCAGACGACCTCGAGAAAATTACACGGCTAATACCCCGTGTACCCCAACCCCTGATTGTCATTACTCTAGAAGTGCACCAATCCAGAGTTTTATTGCTCATCCATCTTGCACTTTACGTGATTTACAGGTTAAGACTTGGTGATGACTCATATGCAAATAATACAATCAATCCAATCAAGTAAAACAACTTTCCAATTTCAATTCTTGATTTATTAGTGACAAGCAACATTTATTATTTATTCCTTTAACTACCTCTGTGTATAAACACCTTGAGTGCATAAGGCACCCTAAATCCTTAACCTCGTCTTATAAGACTTGAATCCTTCCTTTACTCATCCTATTTCAATAATCATGAATGAGTAATAAATTAATCATTACACCAATCACATACCTTTGCCTCTAAGCACACCTTTCATAATTAGAGCACAAATAATACTTGCACTATAAAATAGTGCACGTCATACGAATTTTACAATGTATAACCAAACAATTTAACCCAGTCATCCCTATACATGATACTAAGTTCTCGATCCGTCCTTAAACGTGCACTTAAAAGCAAGGTTTCGTAACTCGTACATACCTTGAATAAACGAATTGGAATGCCACTTTACTATCTAGAAATCACCTTCAATAAAATCCTCTCCTAGACAAAACAATAACATCTCAATCCATACCCAATCAATCAAATTTACAGCAATACTAACTTACTTTAAAACCTTCAAAATCCAAATCAAACAACACTTTCAAACTTTCCCTTTAGTTAAAATTAAAGGCTTATATATAGTTCTTTAAATTTCCTTCATAAAAACCTTAAAATACATCTTTATATATGAAGTTACAACATGTTTAAGCTACTAACCAAATCTGAAAATTTAGTTTATACGCGTCCTTTGCAAATTAAACAACCCATATTTGGAATAATGGAATAATAGCTTAAAATATATGTAGAAACATCAAAGCCTATTATTATTTTTTTATACCAAAACAATAAATTTTAGATTACAAAAAAAACTTGAAAAATTAATTTAAACCTTAAACTTGATACATTAATAATCTATTAACATAAATTAATCATAATGGTCATATAGTGTATAGAAAACTCTAAGAAACATGATTTAGAATGCTTTAAATTCCCAAATCAATATTTTTAATAATTAGAAAATTAGTTTTAATCACTAAAAATATAATTTTAACATAACATAAACACTATATACTTAAGAAACTTGACTAACACGTTTTAAGTCCTAAAATCATGAAAAATCAAGGTTTTAGACTTAAAATTCTTTGTTAAAGAAATCTGAAAATTAGTTCTATACTTTAAAGATCATAAAAGTTATAAATTTTCAATCTTTTACGGTCCAAACTCATAATCAAACTATGATAACCAAAAATCATGAAATAGATAATATAAAGATTGAATCTTTGAAATTAAAACAAGAACTTATAAAAAAAAGAGAAAGAAAGAAGAGGAAAGAGATTAAGAGGGGGGTGCAAAATGGCGGTTTGGCTGGGCGGCAGTGGGCGGTGTGGTCGCCGGAGGCAGCAGGGCGGCAGCGGCGGTGGGCTGGTGGCGCGGCAACAACGTGCAGAATATTTTTTTTCTTTTTGTGTGAGAGTCGTGAATAGTAGAGAAGGAGGAAGGAGAAGTGAATGAATTTTATGTGAAAGGAGAAAAAAGTGTGGGGGTTTACGGAGGTTTTATTTGGGCCTTTGGTTTTCTAATTAGATCAGGAGTAAAACTTGTGGTTTTGGGCTATTAAGCTAAAAAAATTTTAAATTAGTCTAAAACATATTAGTTTACTTAAATCTTTTCACAAAAATAATTTATTCAATGAAATTGACATAAAAATATTTGTATGAATACTAAATAAATATATTATAATTAAGTTGAAAATATGGGGGATTACAGATAATCAAACAACACAAGTGTTTACGTATGTGGTTTGATATACTAGGTAAAGCGTTTAAGAGCTTCTATTTATTACATTGGGGAAAGATATATATACAAGGAATAATAATGCTTAAAGTCTTAATCCAAATTAAACGATTACCCAATAGTTTTTATTTTTATAACAAAAATGAAGCAATAAATTATTCATAAAGTAAATTCTTACAATAGCCGTCATGTGAAGAAATATAAACTGATAAAATATTCCATAAACCGCAAAGACGTGAAACCGCAAATCGAGACACGTGAAAATAGTATTTTGTGCAACCGTCAAGGTCAACGGAAACTGTGCGAGCAAGATGGTCTCCTCGTACGAATGCCTCTTTTTTGCGTTTATGTCTACGCTGAAAATTCTAAGGTGATCAAAGAAACTTTTATCACCTTAAGCTATCTTAGGTGGTAAATTTTACACCACAATTTAAAAAAATATGGACCCCTTATTTTTTTTTACCAAAATTCATTTTAATGATTTTAGAAAATATGGAAAATATTTTTAAAAATAGAAATTAAGAAAAAAAATAGCTGGAAAAATAATGAGCAGGAATTGCAGTCCCCCATCACCGACGTCGGCAACCATCAACCAGAGTCCTCCATCCATTGCCGGCGACATCATTCCTTCCCCAGCCAATCGACCGACCGCCCTCCCCCGTCGGCGTCAGTTCACCCACTCCTTTTTACCGCTTTTCGCCGTCTACCTTTCACCGGCGAACCTCAAATCATCTCTAAAGCTAAAATCTTCCCCACCCTCTCCTCCCCCCCACCGCAAAACGACATCCCTGGCATGGTGTAGGGAATATTTCAAGCGTTAACCCAAGCTTGAACCCCACTGTGATCATACACTAAAGTACGGTGGCGTCCAAAAGGGAAGAAGATAGAGCAAAAGAGTCGCCAACAAGTTTTAGGAACTTGTAAACCGTTCACAGGGTGAAGGTTACACCCCTTAACGATCCAAGAGATCGTAAACTCCATAAGGTCTAGAACCAAATAAGGGTTCGGGGATGAAGGTACAAATCTAACCTAAAAGAGATTGAACCTGCCCTAATAATAGGCCTCTACTTTATTCTAATCGTATTCATGTACGCTTTTTAATTAACATACAATCAATAGGTTTAACCCTAAACCTTTTCATCTATGTTGGTTGAATTTAATGCACAAACAAATTTATTATTGGCGATCACTTGAATTATAATCAAATTAACCCTAAAAAGATTATTAATTATCTTTTTAAGCGTGATTACAAGTACAAATTCCCTTTAACATGCATAAAAGGCGTGATCAATCAATAAAAATAAATATCAAGCAACATAATAAATAATCAATCATTAGAATAAACATGAATAATAATAATCATCATCAAAATAATAATAATAATAATAATAATAATAATAATAATAATAATAATAATAATAATAATAATAATCATCGTGAATTATAACAATTATAATAATTATCATGTTCATGTTAATATTAAGGCATAATAATAGCAAGATCCTAGGCATGATACTAACAAGATTAATAACAAACCCTAGCATGTCACTAAGCAATAAAAATCAAATCTTTAGCCCTAACATGATACTAACAATCATAAATATTAGGAAGAGAATAAAAGACATCATAGCAATCATATTTAATATTAAATTTACCCTAGACATGATGCTAGGAATATCATAATAACAATGTAAACATGATTTCTACATCATAATATCAATTGAAAACCATTAAAACACTTACTTTGATGCCTCGTACCTCTTTCTAATAACAAAATACACACGTTAGTAACTTCAAGGAAAATAATAATCAAAACAATTAAATTAAATAATTGAAAGAGAGATTTAGGACCAAACCCTCAGAAATTAAACCTTTCACGTCTAGGGCGAAGGCAACTTCGAATATGGCTAGGTGTTTCTAGATCTTGCGAATGCGGAATTTTGTATGTGAAAACAAAGTTTAGAGAAGAGAAAGAATTGATGAATGATTAAGAGAATGAGAGAATTAATTGAATGAAAAGTGATTGTAGGCGAATGCTAATTAAAACTGATTGTTGATGATAACTGGTGAATGAAAACAGAGTTTTTAATACGTTATTTATAGAGAAAATCAACCAAAAAGATAAATTAACAAAACAGAGCACTTGGCGCACGTAAAACAGGATTAGCGCACCTAAAACAGAGCTGGCGCTAGCACCAACTAATTGGCGTCAGGCGCCAATGGCTAGCACCAGGCGCCAATGGCTAGCGCCAGGCGCCAGGCCTGGTTCCAGGCGCCAATGCCTGGAGTCAGGCGCCAGGCCTGTTTTTTACGCGTTTTCAAAAATTAGATAAGTTTTGCCGTATAGGAGGATAAAATCGTATCTTTTCCTCAAAAATGCTCTTTGATTTTAATTAAAACTCTAAAAGTCAACAAAAGTCAATTTTCAATGCTAATTGAATTAGTAATGAAAAGAACCTTCTAGAAGAATCTAGAAGACTAAAACCATCCTAATTGCATTAAGAATGATAAATCATTTTAGGCCCTCCCCTAGATCATTGGGCCGTATATAAGGCTCAAACCGGGCCCAGTTTAGTAAATTGGCCATAACTTCCTCAAAATTCATCGGAATTGGGCTTATAATATATCGTTGGAAAGCTCTTGTCAAGCCCCATCCAACTACACTACTATTGGACCCATATCATGGACCAACCAAACTAGATTGGTTGTTTTCATAAAATAAGTTTTTAAAAAACAGAGAAAAGAGAAAAGAAATTTAAACTATCCGCAACACTAGCTTTTCTACACTTTCGCTTCATTCGATTATGATTCGACGTGAAAGGTACTCATCACTGGGTTTGGTTTTGGGGAGACACATTTGGGTGTCTACACATGGTAAGCATCAGATCTAGGTGAAGCTAGCTGTGACATCAGTATGAGTTGGTCGATTCGAGGTGGGGAGGAAGAGGGGAAGCGGCGGGGTTTGGGTGTAGCTAGGGAGGTGTTGGGGGTTGCGACGGCCGAGGAAGGTGGGTGTTGTAGACCGCCGGGATTTTTACCGGTATGTTGTCGGGGGGTCAGGGGGAGGGGGAGGTGGAGGTGGCTGTGCGGTGTGGGTGAAGGTGGTTTTTTTTAATTATTAATCTTTATTTAAGATATTAATTCAAAGATTATCCTAATTAAATTTTAATGTAAATTATGTAATTAATTGAAACATAAATATGTCTTGCCTTTTGAATTTATAGTACTAACATTAATTTGAAATTGTTATGTATAATATTTTTTTAGGAAAACTTGATTTAAGTTTATACATTTTCCTTATTCGTTGATTTTCGTAGAAATTTTATAAATTATTGAGCAAATCAATGTTTATGAATTGAGTACTATTCAACAAATCAATGTTTATTCGTTGATTAGTAGAATTTTTATAAACTATTAAGTATTATTGAGAAAATTTATATATTCGTTGATTAGTAGAAAAAGAAAAATAAATTATTAAGTATTATTGAGCAAATTAATGTTTATAAATGTATACTAATTGAATTGAGAAAATCGAGATCGATTTGGCCTAACTCGACTCGAGTTGTCTCATCTCAAACTCATAACCTTAATGAGAACGAGTTGAGCAAGCTATAACTCAACTCGCCTAGATATTTTTTTTTTGTTAATGAATGTTTTGGTGTTCCGACTCGAGTTGTGTACACTTGAGTTGAGCAAGCTATAAATCGGCTTAATAAACTCATGAGTAACTAGTGAGCCGTTAGATGGAGTGCGATTAAAGGTTGAGATTAGTATTCCGTTCTCCGTACATAGTTATTGATTGATTGATTAGTAGTAGTAGTAGTAGTAGTAGACCTAGTAGTACGTGTTGTGGTTGTTGTTGTTGTTGTTCTTCTTCTTCTTCTTCTTCTTCTTATTATTATTATTATTATTATTATTATTATTATTATTATTATTATTATTATTATTATTATTATTATTATTATTATTATTATTATTATTATTTTTATTATTATTTTATTATCATTATCATTATTAGTATTACTATTATTATTATTATTATTATTATTATTATTATTATTATTATTATTATTATTATTATTATTATTATTATTATTATTATTATTATTATTATTATTATTAAATTTTAATATCGAAATTGCATACACGTAGAGTCTTTGAGCAGGGAGCAAGCCACAAGAGACACTTGACTAAATCAACAGGAGTATGTTTCAATATAGTAAATTAATTATACAAAATTTAAATAAATAAAAAAAGAGTATCAATTTAAAGTAATGATAATTTATAAATTTTTGTAAAGCAACTAATATTATCACTAGAGGAGAAATAATGTAATAAGAAGATGAGACAGAAAAATGATGGATATTAACATCTAAAATTGGTTAACAAAGATTTTGGGATAACTATATATCAACTTAATTTAAATAATTATATACATTTTATTGTATAGATACCTCTATAGAGAGAAGCTATTACTTATTTTCACAACAAACACATTTTAAATTTAAAGTGAAATTAATTAAATGATGATGAAATATTTTTGTATAAGGTAGACAAGAATGATTAAGATTGAACAAATGAAACAATGTAATGGGATAAAGGAGGAAGAAAAACTATTCATATAGAGTAATTTTGTGTTCACAAAAGTCCCACATTGAAAGAAAATAGAAAGTATTGATATGGAGAGGTTATAAAAAAAGAAGCTTAGCCTCTCTTTCAATAGTAAAAAACTTCAATTAGCCTAAGGTGCACCACCTTAGATAGGTGTAACAGCGGTCCACGAGCTAAAAAAAGGTCCAAAGCAAAAAAAAAAAAAGGCCCTAAAACTAACTAAAAAACACGGTAACTACAATACACCCACCCACACTCAGTGTAACGTCACTTCCAAACTTAGAAATTGCTCTTCTTCTTCTTCTTATGATTTTCTCTCTCCTCTATTTCACTTTCTCTCCCCTCTATTTCATTTTCTATCACTAAAAAATTGCAAAAACATCAATGGACATTAGAAAAGAGATGCAAAATAAAAAAGATCCTCCCTAAAAAAAGGCAATTTATTTGTAAATTTCACTTAATTTTGTTTGAATTTATATGATTATCACTTAATTTTGTTTGAATATTGTTCGATACCCTATTGTTCGAAATTTTTTATTGGAATTGTAAAAAAAAAAATAGTGAAATCAAACGGATACCTTATGTTCACATTCCAAATGCATATTTTCATATTTTGAATTCTTATGTTCATATTTTGTATCCTTTTGTAAACTTTCTAAAATGCTTAAATTCACTTTCTTAATCCATATGTTCATATTTTTTATGTATATGTTCACCTTCTGAAATGCTTAATTATGTTCATACGCATTCAAAAATGAACCAATGCATACGTTCATATTTTGAATGCATATGTTTATATTTTTAATACTTATAATGCATATGTTTCATAATCATATTATTTTTTATTTATTCAATTTTCTATGTTTATAATTACATGCCTTATTTTCATAATAATATTTTATATGTTCTTAATGTAAATATTCATAGTAAATATTTGTTGTTCATAAATATTCTCATTAAGTTTGTTTATCATATGTTCTCTTTCTTAAAGGCATATGCTCATATTTTTTTACGCATATATTCATCTTTTAAATGGTTATATTCACTTTAAGGAAACCAATGCTTACGTTCATATTTTGAATTGTTATGTTTACTTTCTGAAATGCATATGTTCATATGTTTTATGTCTATGTTTACTTTCTAAAAAGCTAATGTTCACATTTAAGGAAACCTATGCATATGTTCATATTTTGCATGATTATGTTCATTGATTAAAAAAATGCAGAAAATCAGATGAAATTGATCGAAGCTAAAATAATTCAATTCATGTGAATTCAAAAAATTAGATAAACAACCAATTTCATATTGTAAGGAACAGATTCAATCATTAAGTAAAAAAAACGAGAAAAATAGAAGAAAAAAAAGAGGAAAAAGGAATTACAGGAGGAAAGAGAAAAAACAGAGTATTATTTGTGAATTTAAAGATTCATATAAACCTTAATCAATTGAAATTCACACAAAAATTCATACTTAATAACTACTTTCATGTTGTAAGAAATAAATTTAATAAAAAAAAAGTGTAAAAAAGGGATTAAAAAACAGAGAGGAGAGAGAAAATAAAAAATGGAAGGAGAAAAATAGAAGAGAAGAAAGGTAATGTTCATTATTTGAAAAGCTAATGTTCATATTGTGCTATTGTTACACCTATTTCTAGGTGCATGAGTGTGCACCTAAGAATATGCGAAGAAACTAAGAATAATCACGCTTTTATTTAAGTTTTGAATTATTCAAACAATGGGCCCAAGTTCATTTGGGCTTTAACTCCATGATGGTATATAGCTAAATTTTTTATTATGGCTATATATCAAGTTACGAAAAAAAATCCAGTTTTCTTGGTAATTACCAAGATTGTGGATGAACATTACCTAAACTTGGTTTTCTTGGTAATTACCAAGATTGTGGTTGGACATCACCCAAACCTAGTTTTTTGGGTCTAAACCCGATTCCAGTTTCTTATTATTACTATTATTATTAGTGTCATTGTTGTTGTTATTAATAATATTATTATTAAATTCACATTCTTCTCATATTATTATTATTATTATTATTGTTATTTTGCTCAAAGTAAATCAATGTTTATAAATATATACTCCGTACTAATTAACTTGAGCAAATTGAGATCCATTTGGTCAAAACTCAACTTGAGTTGTTTCGTTTTAAACTCATAACCTTGATGAGCACGAATTCCCTAAGATATAAGTAACTCACCTCGATAATTTTTACCAAAACTAATATTTTTACTAGGGGTTTTAATCGAGTTGTGTAATTCGAGAACAACTTGGTCAGTGCTCCGTCAAAACTCGACTCAAGTAGAGCATGTTATAACTCGGCTCAATAAGCTTGTGAGCACGTAGCTTGATGATTATTTTTATTAATTATGAAAAAATATCATAGTTAAAAAATAATACCTCTTTTCATGGATGAGTTTTCTGCCGTTAACGTTAATTTTGAGGTAAGAGAAGTTAGGGTTTGTTTTTGGTTATCGAATTCAAGAAAGAGAGTGGAACGAGAGTCTAAAATCAAGTAAGATAGTGGTGTCGCCGGTGGGGGTGTGGAGTGTAACAGTGGTGTCACCGGGATTGTGAATTAGAGTCGGAGGTTGGTGTTAGTTGTGGGAGGTCCAAATCGTCGGTGTTGGCCAATTTCCACTTGTGTTTGCGAGCTCCAAATCGTGATTTTTGAAGGTAAGTTGTTGATGTACCTGTGTTGGTGTTATTTGATTTGATGAGTAACCTCATATGTTAAAGTGTTTAGTTAATTTGATCAAATTGATATGGTTCTGTAATCTAGATTTGGTATAGTGTTCATTTTCTGCGATTTATCAATGTTATGAATGTGTTATTGTTATTTTTTATATTTGTATACTGCGATTTATCAATGTTATGAATGTGTTATTGTTATTTTTTATATTTGTATACTGCGATTTATCAATGTTATGAATGTGTTATTGTTATTTTTTATATTTGTTTAATGTAGTGAAAATTGAAATGTGTATGGTTAATACATATAGTTATTAAGTTCATTCATTACCTGAATTTGTAAATTTGTAAATTGTTGGCCATTGAAGACCTAAAGTGTTTTGTTGCCATTGAAGATGGAATATGCCTATCAGTGGTGATAGGGTTGTGTTCATTGATTCTTTGTGATAGATTGCTGAATACCCTTTGATAGGTTGTTGAATACCCTTTGGTAGGTTGTTGAATGCTGTGGTGATGAAGGATCGACACCCATTGGTCCCTAAAATGTTTCAGGTTTCTTAAATATTGTGTGAAAGCTTGGTAATTGTTTTTGATACATTAGGAATTGTTTCTCATATAAGCATGCATTATTATTAACAGGATGATAATTCGATAATTGGTTGAGTTGTAAAACGCAAAGGCAAAGTTCTTAAGGAATTAACTAAGCCTGGGAGGAGGGTAAGAAAGTTGTTTGATCCTTTTTTATGTTGTAATGAGTATGGTGATGCAACCTAAGGTTGATGTTTTTTAAATAGGCACCTAATATCAATTGTCGTGTTGAGAGTTTTGGACGGATATGTTAAACATTTGATGAGCAACGACAGCGGTGGGTTAGGGAAATGGGGTTCGGGAGCCTATTTAATCTTGTTGAGATGTATCTGCCTAGGCAGTTGGGATACTGGCTAATGACACGAATTGATCCGTTTGGTAAGGTACTAATTGCTCTTGATGGGTTGCGTATGAAGTTGTCTCCTAATCAAGTTCATTGGGTTCTGGGGATTCCCAACGGTGGGAAGGAAATACCAACTTGGAAAACATTAAATAAAGAAATGAAGGACAAGGTGATGCAAATTCAAAAACAGTATGGGAAGACATGGGTGACTAAATCAAACCATGGTGGTAGGTTGTACACATTAAATGGTATTCCAGTGACTTCAAAAGTATTGGAGCGGTTAGAAGGGCGGTGGGAGGTACACGAGGAGGAAGAGTTCAAGACGTTGTTTCTGTTAGTTGTTTTGAAGATGATATTAACTCTAACGCAGTCTCCTCGGTTGGCTTCTGATCTGGTTCCTGTGCTTTGTTGTGCTGTACAAGCTGTTGAGTATGATTGGTGTGAATTAGTGCTAGAAAAGCTGATGGCTAGTGTTATGTCATTTGCACGTCGGTTTTACCGTGAAGGCTATGCTGGTGGATGTGGCGGATGTGTAATTTTTATAGTGGTAACTCTCGTAATTTAACTTTTAAGTTTATTTTTTGGTTGATGATAACAGTATTGGTTGATACTAACGATAGTGAAATTGCATCTTGAATAGGTTTTCTACCTTGACAGGCTGCGTAGGGAGCCGGTTAGGTGGGGTGTGTTCCCTAGATTGAAGGTGTGGAACATGAAACAGATATGAGTTGCTAGCAAGCTAGATTGGCCAAATACGGTGGGAGACTTTGGACATATAGGGGTAGGTGATATTCAATTTGGGTGGTGCTTAATATAATTTGGGTGGTGCTTAATATTCAAAATGTTTGTATCTTAATTTGGGAATGTGCTTAATATTTAAAATGTTTGTAAAGTGTTAGTACTCTTGAGAATGTCTTCTGTTCATGCCGCACAGGTGTTGGATGTCGTATATGGTGAGACTCATCCAAAAGATGCCAGAGATAGCACTGGACCAGGAATCCAGGATGCTTCTTCTCTGTATGTGCCGTATGTTCCGAAACGTAGAGCACGACGTAGATACACAAAGAAGAAGAAAGTTGAAAAGGAATCCACACCTAATTTTTGCAACTTGGATGGAGATGAACCTAGTTTGGTGGACACCAGAGTAGTGAAGAAATGCTGCATCACTAGAAATAACAATGATATTAACTCTGACCACATTTCTGGAACACCAAAAGAGGGTCATACATCTAAGGCTCATACATCTGAGGATTCAGGGAAGTATCATGAAAACGGTGGAACACAACCTAGTCCCCTAATGGATGTGTTTGTTAGGTTTGATCTTGGTTCTCAACATTGTACGCAAACGGTTAAATTGTTGAACTTCTTTCTTTCCGACCCCTTGTTCTGCCCTTGTTCTCAACAGGTGGATTTCAACAAATTCTCTGTCCATGCTAACATCCTTGGTATGTATATATGTAATAATGCTTATCATTGTAATTTTTTTTCATCCTTTAATGATAACTTTGACTCTATATGTAAGCTTTCTAAATGGACAACTGGTTCTTGTAATTGGCACCAACGAGAGTTCCTTCCAGGACTTGTACAGGTGAAGCAGTTAGGTATCGTACTTCCCCTTTTACATTGAAGCTCCTTCCAGATGTCATTGTTTTTTTTTCGTTGACCTTTTCCAGCGAGAAGTCGTATCTTTCATTGGAGGGAGTGAATCAGTGTCAGAGACGCAGTCATCCATAATGCGTTTTATTGAGGAGAAAGGGTCCCTTGTCCTTGTGGTTGTATCCGAGGTATATTTTTGTATTCTTTACTTAAATTTTGTTTTAGAGTTCTGGAGGAGTTTTTAGTGTGGATTTAATTTTATTTTGGTTGTATTCTCAGCTGCATCGCGAACTAGTTGTTGGTGCTGATGCATTGGGTCAAAATCTTTCTCAACCCATACTGTTTAGGATTTGTGTTGTTTGTAAAGCAGTCCCGTCTTCTGAGTACTTGTTCACAGTGTTAGTTTCTGTGTCAGCAAGCTCCTTCCAGAAGTCAAAGACGGTGAGTTATAGATTGTAGAAGTAGTCTTCTGATTTTGTCAATTGTGAGTATTGAAATGTTGTTGTTCTTGCAGATTCATCTCTCGACACATATGGAGGATGAAATCCACAAAAGTTGTATGAAAGGCTTAACTTTTTGCCAATTAACGAGAAACCTCATTCTTCTATGTAACAATAACTTATAGGTGAATCCATATGGACAATAATGATTTAAACAAAATCTTAAAACATTATGTGACGAGTGTTAGAAATTGTAAATATTATGTTGTTGTATAATACAGATTAGGGCCTAACCCAACCAATTTGTGTTATATTAATTTTATGGTGTACATTAAGGGCCTTGTTTGTTTGCAAACCTTGTATCATTACTATCTGGCCCAATTTAGAATAAGGCCCAATTTAGCATGTGACAAATCCTTTGGCCTAGTTTAGCATAATTGCCGAGTTAAGCTAATGGGGCCAATTTAGCATAAGGGCCCAGTTTAGAATACGGGCCTTGTTTGATAAACTTTGTTCCTTTGGCCCAGTTTAGTTTCTCTATAGTAGTACATAATCATTTTTAATAATTTTTGTAAGGATTTGATAATTAAAGATTTGTTTCGACGAAAACATTTTTTAAAATTGAATTTTTTTTGTAAGGATAACAATTTAAAAGTTGAATTATTATTGTAACGATAATAACAATTTTTTTTTAACAGGTTATTTAAGTAGTTCATAATTTACCCTTACATAAATAAAAGAAGATAAGGACCACAAAATATCTGATCAATTCTCCTTACATCAATAGTATATATTACATGACTGAAAGTTAGATTAAGGAGAACAAAGTTGTGCAACCAAAAATTCTCAAAAGTCTAGTCAGGCTTAACATAGTCTTGAACATAAAATAAAACAAAAGTCCAACAACGATAATCTACGAATACACATGATTAATCAAAGGTTTAAAACCCTAAAATACTACGAATTCTACCCGCATTCATCAAAGATCATATATCAACTGAAGATAATGACTTGGAACAGGGGATCCATCATTTCTAACTCAATCACTGCTTTCTCACCTTCTTCAATCTTCTTCCCGTCAATCAGTTTCCGAATCCCTTTCTTGATCACACATTTGGTGATAATTTTGTTCTTCTTGTTGTTGTTGTACTTAATTCTCATTTTGGCATCCCAATGTCGATTATTTAAATACAACACAACAGGAGACTGTTTTTAAGACCATGAAAATGTTTTCTAGCGAAGTCCAAAGGAACGTTCGGCATATCAACAACTTTTGGTTAGACGCGAAGTGTTTGTTAAAGAAATACAACAACTTGTGGTGGCCTTAAATATAGTTCGTTTATACACTTGGGAAATTTAACGTCCACAAATAGCATGTTAAGGAAAATATCAAAAGATTGCAAACTTCAAAATATCAAAAGATTTGATTCCCACAATATTGAAGTCCAAAGGCTTATTGAAGCTGCATTGCTTGATGCAGTAGATTCAATATAGCCATACACCAAAACAAGACATGCTGGCAAATACTCTAAATTAATCAATAAATCATAAAACTTTCATGACAAGAAAATTTGACTCAGTTATCACACATAGCCCAACTCATGTAGCCCAACTCATAGCACACATAGCCCAATTTAAGGGTTTTAACCAAATTTGACTCAGTTTTCACACATAGCCCAACCTACATAGCCCAACTCATAGCACACATAGCCCAATTCAAGGGGTTTAACCAAATTTGGGTCGATTATCAAGTTAGGCTTCAAAATTCAGATCACATTCTTCTGGTTTAAGAATTTACACATATATAACACACATAGCCCACATATATAGCAAACATAGCCCAACTCATATCACACTTAGCCCAATTCATAAATCCATTAAAAAAAATTTAATAAACATAGCAAAAGCAGTAGCTCAACCAAAATTTGTGCTACAATTGTTATTATGATTTTGAGACAAAAATTCATATTCCATTAATTGTAATTGTAATTATAATTGTTTAAGTATTTAACATATACTTGGGAATAAAACTTTTATATAGCACAACTCCAAAAAATTAAAACACATAGATAGCACAACTCATAAGTCAACACTTTTTCTTTTAAGGGAAAAGGAAGAGTAATTATTTAAACGGATAATTAGACTTTACAAAAATTGGATCAAAAGGAACCATAATGCCATGACCCTTAAGACCATCATATCAAAGTTTTAATGATATAATTGTGATTAGATTGAAAAAAAATATATATTAGAATGAAAAAAAGATAGATTAGAATCGAAAACATACGATTGTGGGTTTGTCAATGTAGCCTTTGGTGAAGGTGAAATGGAAGAACGGATCTTTATAAAGAAGTTCGATGGGCACAAAATCGAAGGACTCGGCGTTACTAATAGACTGGTCGTGCTCTATCACAGTGTGTGGGTCAACATCTGTTATTTCTTCATCATCACGCCAATCCGAACCCGATACAACATTTCATTTTTCTCCTCTAGAAAAAATTGCACTCGGTCCCCAATTTGCAAGTTGTTTGAGCTAACAAACTCGCTCCACCCCTCAGACAGAACAGTTTGAACATTACCACTGCTCCTCATCCGTTCCGTCATCCTAACAGAGTATTTTCTATTCTCTGTACCTTGGTGAATGCGTTAAACGCCCGCTTCACCCTTCTCCTTAGTCCATACCTCCTTTACCTCCTTGGCCATACGCTTAGGAAGCGGTTGCAAACCAAAACAAAGCAATTAGAAGGAATTATTATTTTTTTGTAAAAAATTATGAAAACGGAAAAACCATAGCAACAATAACTTACAACTTTCTTAATAGACGATCACTGCCGATTATGAATTCATAGCGCCAAGCCGACATGCTTTACCTCCTTCACTTCACAACCAATAATGTGAACAATTATAAAGCGAATGTTGCCAAACTCAATGTAACAATTAAAAATATAAAAAATCCAATTTATTTATCAAGCATTTACTGCCAAACTCAATGTAAGAATTTTAAATATAAATAAACCAAATTATTTGTTGCTTAGTAAATAAGCCATTGTAGTTGATAAAACCATAGGTACATTACACTAAAAAAAGCAATAAACAGAGACAACAACAACCCATGTTTTATAGAGGCCTATAAAACCATAAATTCCCAAAAATGAACTTAAAGCTCTCCATAGTCTCTGTCCATAGAGGCAACACAACGTTACAACCACCATAAACTAACGCTTACACACTCTGTCCATAGCCTCTGTGCATGCATCTCAAAACCACTAACCATCCCAAATTAACCTAAAACATCTACATTTTTCACAGAATAAAACCATTTCTAACAATTACCATGAAAATACAAAACCACTAACGAGTTTTTGAAATCCATCCACATCAATTCAACATAAAACATAGCCTACTTGGAGAATTAAACCCTAAATTTATACAAATTACCACACTAGAAATGCTACTTATACCATAACGAGTAGAATCTTCATCATCAATGTCTAGAGAACCTTAAATTTATCATATATTACTTGTATGGGTCTAAGGTTAATAATGTAGAATCAATTTCCGTAATAAAGTGTTAATTAAAATCTTAAATTAAGTTGAGAAAGTAGAAAATAAACATGAACTATGTTCTACAAGCAACAATAAAGAACAAAATACTGAAATAATTTAATAAAATGAAGCAAAAATGGCGGAAAATTACCTTGACAGAGCTTGGCTTGGTAAGAAATAGAAGTTGGAGAGTCAATTGAGTTTGGAATGAGAAAAGGCAAAATTGATATTTATAAAGGGGATGAATTAGTAGGGTAAGTCTTAACACGCGGGCCCTTAAGATTTAGTATGTACTGTAATATGTAAATCTAAGGGTCCTTTTTTTTCAAATTTTTTTTTATTTAATGGAATCTAACTTAATAAGAAATCAGTTTCGTACTATAATTAGTTATTTCTATTTTTTTTTATTTTTTAAATTTTTTTGTTTATATACTAGTAATATTTTTTTAATAGTAATACTAATAATTTCATACCCAATTGTAGTACAATAATAATTTCATATTATTTCTTTAAAAAAAAATAAAAAATTTCATATAAATGTATATTAATGTTCCCTTTAAAAAATAAAAAAATGACTCAAAAAGTATATATTAATATGCCTCCATTACTTTTTTGTACTCTTTTGTACTCTTTTAGCATTACTACTTATTTTTGTAACCCCCTTTGTAACTCGTAATCTAAGTTACTTTAAACTCTATCACAGATAATGCTAATCTAACGTATTTTGACAACTGAAGTCCTATTGAAATCCTAGTTTGATAGTTTAACTCTAATCTAAGATACATTTACACTCAAACTTGATAGACTAGGAATGATTATCTATTAGACTTCAAGGAAAGGGTTTAGACTAGATATTGTACTTGTCTATAAAAGTTGTGATTTAAAAACATAAAAAGTGTCGATTTGACAACACAATGCAACCTTTTGCTAAAACCAACATAGAATCTTTTGCTAAAACCGACACAACTTATTACATAAAAAAAATAAAATACATTAAAATTCGTAATCATCACACCTCATTGGCAAATATTGAGCTTTCATTTTGGGTATTCAAGTCGGGTTTGGGTAAGGTCAAATCAGATGTTGGGTTTAAACAAGATCAGGTTATGTCGGGTCAATCTAGCTTTAGAGCAGGTTCAAAATCGGGTCGGGTCAATTTCATTTCAAGTTATAGTGAGTCATTCACCTTTTCGAATATAGGTTGGGTTCAATTCAAGTCAAATTCAGATCGGGTACAATTTCAAGTTCGGATTGTGTTGAGTCGGGTTTGAATGGATTAATAATATGGCACATTTGGGTTTTGGTTTAAGTTCAATTCTAATAAATATCAACGTGGTCAAATTGAATTATTTGGTCAAGCATCATCAAGATTTTATTAAACCTATATACGAGTATTATAGACCAAGAGGTATATAAGCTGAACGAAAGATTTTATTAAATCGGATTGAGGGTTTACAGAATAATAACCATATATAAGCTGAATAAAAGATATAAAAAAATTATTAAACCTTCCATGAATCGGGTACAAGTTTTAATTGGGTACTAGTTCGTGTTATCGAGTTTGATTAAATCGGTTGACGGTTACAATTGGGTATTAAAGTATTAGATCCAATCGGTTTTCGATTAACATCAGGTCAGGTTCAGGTCGTGTTACAAATCATATGTTTCAACCCATCGCTTTGTCAGTTTAAATCCAACACATATCGGGTCCTAATCGAGTGGGGTTGTAATCGGTTCGGGCTGTAATTGGTTCGAGTTGACCTTAGTCGGGTGGAGTATTAATTAGTTGTTTACCTTTATGTCCCTTTTTTGTATAATGATTTTAAGGATCAAATAATAATAACAAATAAATCTAGAGTTAGCTTTTGATTTAGATTTTCGATTTTTTAATACAATATAGTGTTCCATAAGCCATTACTCGTTAGGCGATGATAATATTGTAGCATAGGAGTTTCAATAACATCAAAATTCCAAACCTTTTCATTGTAGTAATCCGGGGCATAGCCCGAGCCCAAAACCTAGTTAAGTGATTAAATTAAGGGTCTGTTAAGCTTTGGTCTAAATCAATTGACTGAAGGACCTTTGATCAAACTACCGAGTTCTTTGATTGATCGAACAAAGTTTAACAAAAGTCCAAGTACGATAACCTTCCTTCAAATACACATGATTAATCAAGGTAAACAAAAGCATGGTACTCCGAATTCTACCCGGCCGGATTCATGAAAGATCAAAGATCAACTGAAGATTATGACCAGGGCGGGGGATCAATAAATGCCAACTTAATCACTGCTTTTTCACCTTCTTCAATCTTTTCATCGTCAATCAGTTTCCGAATCTTTTGCTTGATGTCGCATTTGATGATTTTTTTGTTGTCGTTGTTGTTGTTGTACTTAATCCTCAATTTGGAATCCCAATGTCGATTATTGTAATACACCACAACTGGAGACTGGTTTTTAAGACCATGAAAATGTTCTCTTGCGAAGTCCAAAGGAATGTTCTGCATATCAAATCTAATTATGCTCAGATGCGAAGTGTTTGTTTAAGAAATAACAACAACTTGTGGAGGCTTAGACACCATGAAAATGTAATCAGACATGCTGGCAAAAACACTAAATTAATCAAATAAAATCATAATACTTTCATGAGAAGATTGAACAAGTTTGAATGGATTTTTAACTTCTACATTTTATTCATACCAAAAGTAGTTGAATAGGCAATTATTAGAAATTGCTCCCAAAAGAAGTTGAATAGGCAATTATTAAAAATTGCTCACTGCCCCTGTATTTGGTTTCAACAAATATCAAGCATTTTTTTTATATCAAGCATATATCAAGCATTCACAATACCTGGATTCTCAACATAGTCAACTGACAAGCCCAAAACATGACCCATTAGGTGGTTACAAGTCTGGTTGGGCTTTTGGTCGCCAATGGGCCTACTTAATCATTACTGAAATTTGTAGTCTAAATATATCAATGAATTAATTTATTAATTGTATTACATTAACATAATTTAATATGGTTCATTGCACACATAGCACATATATCAATGAATTGATTAATTAGCACACACTAAACTTTCATGCACACATTGTTTTGGTTTATAGTTTTTACACAAAGCCCAATTAATTGCACACATAGCCCACATAGCCCAATTGCACACATAACCCAATTCATTGCACACATAGCCCACATAACCCAATTGCACACATAACCCAATTCATTGCACACATATCCCACATAGCCCAATTGCACACATAGCCCAATTCATTGCACACATATCCCTCATAGCCCAATTCATTGCCCATATAGCCCAATTTCACACATAGCCCAATTCATTGCACACATATCCCTCATAGCCCAATCGCATACATAGCCCAATTCATTGCACACATAGCCCACATAGCTCAATTGCACACATAGCGCAATTCATTGCACACATAGCCCAATTTATATACAAAAGCAGTAGGTCAAGCAAAATATGTGCTACAATTGATATTTTGAGGCTACAATACATAATCCGTTATTCTATTAGTAATTAAAATTGTTAAAAGTGTTTAACATCTACTTTGGAATAAAACAAATGTTAATATTGACAACTTCAATAATGGAATAAAACACACGCTGATAATAACAATTAGAATAAGATTATGTCATGGACTCAGTTAGAGGGACAGCCCAACCCATTAAGATCTATTCAAGGAGGCCCAAATTAGGAACACACAAGGGTCAGCAAGGAGGAGTCAGCGATGGGGACAACTAATGGAGTAAAACCCAACAAAGAAGAAGAGACAAGGATCATTAAGATTTTATTAGGGAAAGTAGCAGTAGTAATTTCCATGTCTTATTTTTTGGTTATGCTATATTTGTGTTTATTAGTCACATGTATTTCCTTAGTAATGGAATAGCTTAGTATAAGTAAGAAAGCAGAGGAGAGTGGGAGGCATCCAGAAATCAAGTAAGAACATTTTGAGAGTAGTAGCCTAAAGCTACCATGATATTGATGGCCTCAAGTCATTGACTATCCTTGTAACCGTTTGTTCAACTTATCAATTAACAATAAAACATTCCCTCTTTTGCTGTATTAGTTATTACAATTCATTGTGAAGAATTTAGTCTTTGACAGATTATCAAACAAGTGCTCATAATAACAATTAGAATAATGGAATATCAAGTGAACACATTAGAAAACAATTCTTGATATAATAAAAAGATAGATTAGAGTGAAAAAGATAGATTAGAAGTGAAAACATACAATTGTGGGTTTGTCAATGTAGCCTTTGGTGAAGGTGAAATGGAAGGACAGATCTTTATAAAGAAGGTCGATAGGCACATAATCGAAGGACTCGGCGTCACTAATTGACCCGTCGTGCTCTATCACAGTGTGTGGGTCAACAACTGTTATTTCTACACCACCACGCCAAATGCGAACCCGATACAACATTTCATCTATCTCCTCTAGAATAAATTGTACTCGGTCTCCAATCTGCAAGTCGTTTGAGCTAACAAACTTGCTCCACCCTTTAGACAGAATTGTTTGAAGTTCATCACTGCTCCTCAACCGTTCACTCATCGTGACAGAGTATTTTCTATTCTCTGTACCCCGGTGAATCACCCTTCTTCTTAGTCCATACTTCCTTCACCTCCTTGGCCATACGTTTAGGAAGCGGCTGCCAACCAAAACAGAGCAATTAGAAGGAATTATTGTATATTAAAAGGAATTATTGTATTTTTTTTTTAAGAATTATCAAAACAGAGCAACCATATCAACAACAACTTACAAGAATTCTTATTAGACGATCACTGTTGATTATGAATTCATAGCGCCAGGCTGACATGTTTCACCTCTTTCAATTCACAACCAATGTGAACAATTATCAAGCAATTAGTGCCAAATTCTATGTAAGAATTATAAAGATGAATAATCCAATTCAATGTAAGAATTTAAAATATAAAAATATTTGGGCTTTAACCATCAATTATATATAAAAATAATCCAATTTATTTGTTGCTTAGTTAAAGCTTGTAACCATAGCTACCTAAGGTTTTCAATACACTAAAAGAAGCAACAGAGACAACAACCCCTCCCAATTATTATATAAGCCTATAAAACCACAAAAAATACCCAATTATGAGAAAAATCTTCCACCAAATCTCACCCAACAAGCATATTTCACAATCAAGAGGCAACACAACAGTACAATCATCATCAATGCTTACACTCTCTGTACATAGCCTCTGTGCATGCATCTCAAAACCACTAACCAATCCAAATTAACCTAAAACATCTACATTTTTCAAAGAATAAAATCACTTCAAATAATTTCCATGAAAGTACAAAACCATATACTTACGAGTTTATTAAATCCATCAATTGAACATAAATTTGGAGAATTAAACCCTAAATATATACTACAACATAGATTACCACACTAGAAATGCTAATTATACCATAACAAGTACAATCTACATCATCACTGTCAACATAACCTTAAATTTATCATGTATTAGTTAAATTATTCTTAGATTCACTTTATAGAATAATTTCCCGCAATAAAGTGTTTTAAAAAAAATCCCAATTTAAGTTGAATAAATAGAATTATACATGAACTATTAACTACAACCAACAGTAAAGATGAAAATACTGAACTAATTTAATAAAATGAAGCAACAATGGCGGAAACTAATTTGACAGAGCTTGGATTGATGGTGAAGTTGGAGAGTCAAGAGTGTTTTGGAGTGAGAAAAGCCAAACTTGATATTATAAAGGGGATCAAATAGTAGGGTATGTCACACGTGCGACCTTTAAATTATTATTATTTTTTTTTAGAAAGAGGGCCCTTTAGAATTAGTATATACTGTAATAAGTAAAATCTAAGGGTCCTTAAGTTTTATGTAATTAGAAAACTGCTTCGTATTTTAATATGTATTTTAATTATTTTATATTTTATTTCTTAATTTTTTTTCTTAAAATGATACTACCAAAAACCATTGTCCTAAATGCTCCCTTAAAATAAAATTCGACTATTAATTATATATTAATGTACCTCCATTACACTTTTGTACTTCTTTGGCTTTATTAATTGTTTTTGTAACCCCTTTGTATCTCATGATTTAAGTTTAGTTAAACTCTATCACAATTAATTCTAATATAAGGTATGTTGACTTAATTCATATTGAATTCCGAGTTTGATAGTTTAATTCTAATCTAAGGTACCCCCGCTACACTTTTGTACTCTTGTAGCATTATTACTTGTACTTGTTTTTGTAACCCCCTTATTAAGGTGAATTTTGATATCAGTATATATTAACTCTTCACATTAAGGTGACGTACATTAAAGTTTCTTCATGAATTTTTAAAATAAAGATATTTTAGTCAAACTCGTTCATAAAGTGTTAATTAAAAAACCTTATTACTGTTTATTCAATTTCAAATGCTAATGTATTTATTTTAAGTGATTAAATTAAGGGTATATTCCATCTCATGTCTTTATGTTAAGTGATTAAACCAGTGTTGCAAAATCGTTTTCTTTGATTGATCGATCAAACTATTAAATCCAACCATTATTACAAAATCGACTACTTTGATCGATCGATCGATCATAATAAGGAAATTCATTCATTGTTTCAAAATCGATTGAAATGATTGATGGAAAAAAAAGAGGAAATTCATTCTTTGTTACAACCATTCTTACAAAATCGACTACTTTGATCGATCGATCTTAATAAGGAAATTCCATCATTGAGGAAATTCAATCATTGAGGAAATTCCTTCTTTGTTACAAACTCGACTAATATGATTGATAGAGAAAAAGAAAGAAATTCTACCAGTCTTGCAAAATCGAGTGCTTGATTGATCAATCAAAGTATATATAAGTATTATTATTTTGTTTAAAAATAACACATATTCATTAAAATACACATTAAATCATAAATTACAATGTATATAAATGATCAGTTTGTTTCATGTAGTAATCCGGGGCATAGCCCGGGCCCAAACACTAGTTAAGTGATTAAATTAAGGATTTGTTCACATACGTTTAATTTTCAATTCATGGGTGATTAAAGAAAATATGGACATTCATTCATTGTTACAAATTCGACTACTTATGCTATGAACAAAAGACTTTAGACTATAAACTTCTAAAAATAAAGTAGTGATGTAAAAAGTATTTTCTATAAACCTTAGACTTTAGACTACTTATGCTATGAACAAAAGACTTTAGACTTTATCACAAATTATACTTCTCAATGTAAAAAGTAGTGATGTACAAAAATTAATAAATCAGGACTTCAGAGTACAAATTGGTCAATTAAAAAAGTTAATATTGATTTGACAACACAATGCAAATAACATTTTGATAAAAATGTGAGATCAAGTTAATAAAATAAAGTAAGTGGCACTTGTCTTGGTAATTTTCAATCCACTTTGTAGGTAATTTTATTTTATTTGTATTATTCTAAATTTAATATAGTTTTTAAAATATAAAAAAAAAATAAAAAACATTTATACACAAACTAATAGACTAGGAATGATTATCTATTAGACTTCAAGGAAAGGGTTTAGACTAGATATTGTACTTGTCTGTAATAAAAGTTGTGATTTAAAAACATAAAAAGTGTCGATTTGACAACACAATGCAACCTTTTGCTAAAACCAACACACAACCTTTTGCTAAAACCAACACAACTTCATCAGATAAATCAGCCATTAAAAAAATTATTACATAAAAAAATAAAATACATTAAAATTCATATTCATCACACCTCATTAGCGAATATAGAGCTTTCATTTCGGTTATTCAAGTGGGGCTTGGTTCAGGTCAAATCAGATGTTGGGTTTAAACAAGATCAGGTTATGTCGGGTCAATCTAGCTTTAGACCATGTTCAAGATCGGGTCGGGTCAAATTCATTTCAAGTTATAGTGAGTCATTCACTTTTTCGAATATAGGTTGGGTTCAATTCAAGTCAAATTCAAATTGGGTACAATTTCAAGTTCGGATTGTGTTGAGACGGGTTTGAATGGGTTAATAACATGGTATATTTGGGTTTTGGTTTAAGTTCAATTCTAATAAATATCAATGTGGTCAAATTGAACTATTTGGTCAAGCATCATCAAGATTTTATTAAACATATATACGAGTAATAGAGACCAAGAGGTATATAAGCTCAACAAAAGATTTTATTAAATCGGATTGAGGGTTTATAGAATAATAACCATATATAAGCTGAATAAAAGATATAAAAAAATTATTAAACCTTCCATGAATCGGGTAAAAGTTTTAATTGGGTACTAGTTCGTGTTATCGAGTCTGATTAAATCGGTTGACGATTACAAAAGGGTATTAAAGTATTAATGTATTAGATCCAATCGGTTATCGATTAACATCAGGTCAGGTTCAGGTCGTGTTACAAATCACAAGTTTCAACCCATTGCTCGGGTATATTTTAGGGATTACTAGTTTCAACCAATTGTTAACTGGTCAGTTCGGGTCGATTTTAAATAATTTCGGGTCGAGTTAAATTCGGTTGGTTTAAAAACATGGTTTGTCCGTTTAAAGCGGGTTTTGGGTCGACACATATCGGATCCTAATCTGGTCGGGTTGTAATCGGTTTGAGTTGACCTTAGTCAGTTTGACAACTACTGTAGCCAGTTTTAAACGGGTTTCGTTAACATATATCGTCTATTATATCCTTAATATTTTTAAATTAGTTATTCTAGTAGATCATACGGAGTATTAATTAGTTGTTAACTTTATGTCCCTTTTTTGTATAATGATTTTAAGGATCAAATAATAACAACAAATAAATCTAGAGTTAGCTTTTGATTTAGATTTCTGATTTTTTTTTTAATACAATATAGTGTTCCATAAGCCATTACTCGTTAGGGGACGATAATATTGTACGTAGCATAAGAGTTTCAATAACATAAAAATTCCAAACCTTTTCAATGTACTAATTTGGGGCATAACCCGGCCCAAAACCTAGTTAAGTGATTAAATAAAGGGTCTGTTCGCATACGTTTAATTGGTAAATTCATGGGTGATTAAACCAAACTACCGAAAAAGCTTTGGTCGAAATCAGTTGACTGAAAGACCTTTGACCAAACTACCGAGTACTCTGATTGATCGAACAAAATATGGACATTCATTCATTGTTACAAATTCAGTTCAAGATTTTAATAGTGAATCAATAGAACAAACTTCAATTCACTATTGCAATGATTGAACAAACAATTGAAACCCAACTATTATTACAAAATCGACTATTTTGATAGATCGATCAAAATAAGGAAATTCATTCATGATTACAAAATCGATTACTTTGATTGAGGGATCAAAATAGTCGAGATAAATTATTTCTTGCAAAACCGAGTACTTTGATGAATCGAACAAAATACAGAAATTCATTAATTGTTACATAATCGACTACTAACCAGAGTCCTCCATCCACTGCCGGCGACATCATTCCTTCCCTAGCCAATCGACCGACCGCCCTCCCCCGTCGACGTCAGTTGACCCACTCCTTTTTACCGCTTTTCGCCGTCTACCTTTCACCGGCGAACCTCAAATCATCTCTAAAGCTAAAATTATTTCTTGCAAAACCGAGTACTTTGATGGATCGAACAAAATACGGAAATTCATTAATTGTTACAAAATCGACTACTAACCAAACTACCAATAATCCTTTGACCGAAAAACCTTTGACGGGAATCAATTAGGCCGAATCCATTCTTTCAATAGTCATTGTAAAAAAATGAATGCGTTTATTTTTTAATTCTGTAATTATTAAGAAAATGATTATGATTATAATTTATCGAATAGTTGTTACTATAATTTTTAAATTATACTTATGATTCATATTGTGATCGAATACCTTATACGAATTTGCAATTTGATGTGGTCATTTGAAATAATTAATATTTATTTTGCAAAATTATTGTAACAATATCGAATTGCATATGAATTGTGTCATTGAATTGAATATGGATTGGGTCCCAAAATTAAAATTTCAATTTCCCCTCGTAAGTGGCCACATGTCACCTTTTTCGATTGGGCTTTATATCTATAAAAGGTACTTTATAACTATAAAAGTTGCTCTTCCCCTTCATAAATTTTTTTTCACACTCGAAAGCCACTCACTAAATATGCCTCCTATATTAAGCTTCAACCCTTTAGGTAGCCCTGTTATACTGTACTACACCGCCCCACAAGGTGGTTTGAATGCCGAGTTTGACATGAATGAGATGTTTTACTACACCCAAATCAACCTCAAAACTAGCCCAGCTGAAATTAAGGACCTCTTGAAGGCAGTGTTTGACCCTTCAATCCGTTTCGACAATGAACCTTCAAACTTGAAAATGGCTCCTAAAGCTGGTGGTCCACTACGACCAGCACACCTCCCATCCATCAACGACCGGCTTGGAATGGACGAGAAGTTTAAACTCTTGCTCGACAGGTACTTCATCTCAGCACTAGAGAAGGAGGATTCAAAAAACCCTATTGTCGTCGTTCTTGATGCATTTAATAAACCCTGAGCCTGTTATTAATTTTGTAGCCCCTTCATTTATTATGCAGGATGATGATTTGCGCCTCCGGATGGCTTCATTCTATGATTCATTCTAGGTAGTCTATCTCCCCTTTGCACCACGCTTTCTACATCTCTATGTCATTGAGTCTCTCCCTCTTGAAGTGCCAAGTTATACTTGTGCAGTCACTCAACCAATACGGTGCAATCGAAGAGATAAGTATACGCTTCCAATGCCTTCTGCAACTAAGATTGTTTGCTGGAATGTGCGAGGGGTGGGTCGACCTTCCTTTGTTAGAAATTTCAACTTCATGTTACAAATGCATCATCCTGATGTTGTCATTCTGTTAGAAATTAGAAACATCGTTGGTAATCTTGTTGAAACGATTGCAGGGGTTGGTGCTAATTTTAGCTACGCACACTCTGTTCTTAACTCCTTTGAAGGAGGGGCAGCGCTGCTATGGCGGTCTGAAGTCCTTCAGAATCAGACCCGCTACCAGGGTCCGGGGTCGCTTTGCATTTTAGAAGCCTATGTTCAGGTGAAAGGTTTACCTATGTGAGTTAAATAAATTTTTTTTATTAATTTAGCTAATTATTAAATAAACTCTGTTTTAAATCCAAGCATTAACCATTAAACATATTTTTGATTGAATATACAAAATAATTTTACCATCATGTTTTGTCACAGGGCTATCCCCCAGCAACGAGGTGAATGAGCAAGAATGGTGTCCAATGGCGTGCAATGAGCTAGAGTACTTTTGGTTGATGTTGTTGTTTTTGGTTGTATTTTGTGGAATCCATTGGTGGTTGAATTAAGCTAAGCTCGGATCCATGTTATCATATTTTAAGAACTTGTTTTACTTGTTGTTTTAATTAATTAATTAGAAGTTGGTATGAAGAACTCCTTGTCCTATTTTGTAATTAAGGGGCGTATTTTGTTTTGCTATCATACTATTTTGCCCCTTTAATATATTAACAATGCTTTTGTGCAATTTAGTAATTTAGTATGTTTGTGTAATATTGTAGGTTTGACATTAATTATTAGTTAGTAATTAACTGTACTTGTGGTTAATTCTAATTACAGTATGCAATTATTAATTATTATTCGTATGGGTCAAAATTAGACATAGATAAATTAATAGTTGTAGTAGTTAAGTGATATAAATAATTAGCTAATAGAGTAGGTGATTAAATTAAATTGCTAAATTACAAGTTTAATTAAATATTTAGTTAGTTAAATTACAATCTGTATGATTTTAAAATTACAAGTTTAATTAAATATTTAGTTAGTTAAATTAGTAAGACTAAATTATAAAATATGTCCACTTTTTGTATAAAACAATTTTTACAAAATCAATAAACATGTAGTTCAGATAAAGTTACAATTGGCAAAAGGTTGAGCATTACACTTATATTGCAACTTAGTTTAGACTAGAAATGTTTTATTAGACTAGATGCCTATTGGATGTGACTTGTCATTGATGGAAATAGTATTTTTTTTACCCAAAGTTCAACAACACAATTGAGTGGTGCACAAGTACATCAAATCAAGTCTATTGGATGTTGTAGGGAATATTTCAAGCGTTATCCCTAGCTTGAACCCCACTGTGATCATACACTAAAGTACGGTGGCGTCCAAAGGGAAAGAAGATAGAGCAAAAGAGTCGCCAACAACTTTTAGGAACTTGTACACCGTTCACGAGGTGAAGGTTACACCCCTTAATGATCCGGGAGATCGTCAACTCCAATAGGTCTGGAACCATGACTGGTAGTTCGGGGATGAAGGTACAAATCCAACCTAAAAGAGATTAAACCTGCCCTATCAATAGGCCTCTACTTTATTCTGACCGTATTCATGTGCGCGTTCCGACTAACATGCAATCATTAGGATTAACCCTAAACCTGTTTATTTATGTTGGTTGAATATTAACGCACAAATAAAACTATTATTGGCGATCACTTGAATTATAACCATATTAGCCCTAACAAGATTATTAATAATCTTATTAAGCGTGATTACAAATATCAATTCCCTTTAAACATGCATAAAAGGTGTGATCAAGAAATAACAATAAATCAAGCAACATAATAATAACAATAAAATTAATAACAATTATAAATAGGAAAATTTTCCATGAATAATACCACCTTTCACCGGTCTTCTAATAATAGAACCACCTTTGGATTATCTCAGAATAACATGACGTTTGACATACATCTTCTATAAATAGAACAAAAAACCGGTAACCTGTTTTATAGGTTACATTGGACACGTGTCGCGTTGTAATTTGTTAATTTTTTTTAATAAAAAAACCTAAAGTTTAAATTAAAAAAAAAAAACCATCTTCCTATTCAGCATCCCCCCCACCTCCACTTCCCCTTCCCCCTCCCCCGATCTCCCCGTTCAAATCCTCCCCTGTCAGCCTACCATTCACCGAGAACAACCCCGGCCCCCTCCACAGCCTCACCCTCAAAACTGCCCTCCCTTCCACCCCCACACTCGAACAGCCACGTATCCCCACCCACACCCTCGAAATCGCCTCAAAGCCACCGCTCTGCCCTTAAAAACCACCTCAAAATCACCGACATGCCCTTGAAAACGCCTCAAAACCACCGCTCTGCCCTTGAAATCGCCTCCAAAACCATTTCCCTCACTTGCTGGAAAATTGAGAGAGATCAAAACCTTTTCCCCCACCTGCCGGAAAAGAGAGAGAGAGATCAAAACCCTATCCCCTACAAACTGAAAAATAGAAAGCTTGTGTGAAGGGGAGGGGGTGTCGAAATCTGGGTAGGGAAGGGAGGGGGTTCAGAATCGGGGACGGGGTAGGGAAGGGGGACCGAAATCGGGGACGGTGTAGGGAGACCGGAATCGAGGACAGGGAGGGGGGCCAAAAAACGCGGATGAGGACGAGACGGGGGAAGAGAGGGGGCCCCACGCTGGTGGTTTCCGATTAGGGGGCTTTTTTTAAAAAAAATTAAAATTGATTAAAAAAATAGACTAATCACATTGTGACACGTGTCACAAGTAACCTACTAAACAGGTTACCAACCAGCCACGTTCTATTTATAGAAGATGTGTGTCAAAGGTCATGTTATTTTGAGATAATCTAAAGGTGGTTCCATTATTGGAAGACCGGTGAAAGGTGGTATTATTCTTGGCAAATTTTCCTTATAAATATTAATAATTAAAATAATAATAATAATAATAATAATAATAATAATAATAATAATAATAATAATAATAATAATAATAAATATTAATCATTTTAAAGCATAACAATAGCAAGATCCTAGGCATGATACTAACAAGATTAATAACAAACCCTAGCATATCACTAAACATAAAAAAATCAAATATTTAGCCCTAACATGATACTAACATCATAAATATTAGGAAAGAATATAAAAGCCATCATACTTTTAATCATATTTGACATTAGGATTTTTTATTGGTTACCCTAAACATGATACTAGGAATATTAAAGCACCTTAACACGACGCTAGGAATCATAACAACATCCTGAGCATGATTTCTACATCATAATATCAATAAAAACCATTAAAGCACTTACTTGGATGCCTCGTACCTCTTTCTAATAACAAAATACACGCGTTAGTAACTTCAAGGAAAATATAAAACAAAATAATTAAATTAAATAATTGGAATAGAGATTAGGGACCAAACCCTCAGAAATTAAAACCTTTCACATCTAGGGCGAAAGCAACTTCGAACAATGCTAGGTGTTTCTTGGTCTTGTGAATGCAGAATTTTGTGTATAAAATTAGAGAGAAAAGAAAACAAGCTTTAGCTTCAAGAGAGAAGGGAATTAGAGAATTCTTGAGAATTGGTGATTGTTGATGATATTTGATGATGAAAAACGGAGATTTTAGGAGGCTATTTATAGAGAAAATCAGCCAAAAAGATAGAAAAACGAATTAGAGTTTCGACGAGGAAAAAATAAGTTAGCGCAGGCGCTAATGTCTGGAATTAGGCGCTAATTAACTTTTTCACGTGTTTTCTAAATTCAGATAAAATTTAGCCGTACAGAAGGGCAAAATCCTATTTTCCTTAAAAACACTCTTTTATTCTGATTAAAACTCTAAAAAGTCAACAATTTAAAGTCAACTTATCAATGCTAATTAAATTAGGAATGAAAATAACCTTATAGAAGAATCTAGAAGACTAAAACCAATCCTAATTGCATTAGGAATGACAAATCCATATTAGGCCCTCCTCTAGATAATTGGGCCGCATATAAGTATCAAACCGGGCCAAGTTTAGTAATTTGGCCATAACTTCCTCATTATTCATCGGAATTGGGCTTATAATATATCGTTAGAAAGCTCTTTTCAAACCCCATCCAACTACACCTTTATTGGACCCATACTATGGACCAACCAAACTGGATAGGCTGTTTTCTTAAAATAGGTTTTCAAAAACAGAGAGAAAAGAAAAGAAATTAAAACTATCCGCAACACTAGACTTTCCACACTTTCACTTCATTCGATTATGATTCGACGTCAAAGGTACACATCACCGGGTTTGGTTTTGGGGAGACACAAATGGGTGTCTACAGAAGCCCCCACTTTGACTGAGTTTGGAGAAACGAAAGTTTCGAAAACAAAAGTCAAAGTATCGATAGGGACGGAGAATGATTCCGAACGTTCTGCGATTCCAAATCATTATTGTAACGCCGATACCTGCAAACTAGCGTTAGTTAAACAGGTAAAAGCGTTAAGAAACGCATATCTTGCACCGTCGAGCAAACGTCTCTGAAGGTAACCGATTTGCTGCCGTACTATTGTATTTCTGTATTTTTTTTACGACCTCCTGCAAGCTAGAGAATGCCGCCTGAAGAATGCTACACTTGTAACTGCCTCCAATTCCGCCATGATAGACTTCTGCAAGCTAGAGAACCCCATCGAAGATTGCTTCGCTTGAAACGACCTTCTAGCACTTTGTGACCATCTTCCGCAAGCCAGGGAACACGATCGAAGACAATTTCGCTTGAAATCACCTCCAGTTATTTGTGACAACTTTCCGCAAGCTAGGAAACGCTGCCGAAGATATCCTCGCTTGAAGGTATCCTCATTTGTTGTGATAATATTCCGAGGAAAATTACCGAAGACCCACACTTTTCGATCTTGAAAAGCTCGCTTGAACTTTGATTCCGCTATGCCAGTACGTTGGCACTTCTGCTGCTTTTGAACCTGTATGTCAGTGCCTTTTGCTGTATGAACCAGTATGTCGGTGCCTTGTGATGAGCCAATGCTTAGGCGCTTTAAGCTATGTGAGACGATCATTCATCGGGTCGATCACTTAATGTAATTGTAATCAAGCCGATTACTAAATCATGTCAAATTGCTTAGAGGGGCTAACTGGCGTACCAAGGAACCCAAAAAAATATTGCAAGAGGTTAAAATAACCGCACTGAGTGGCTGAACAGTCTGTCGCCGCTGATATAATGCTAGCGCCGCATATATGGCTCTAGCGCCATACGATGGCACTAGCGCCAAGCGCTAAGCCTTATCGTCAGGCGCCAAGGCCTGTCGCTTGGCGTTAGAGTCGGGTTTTCCATAAAAACCCCTTTCTTCTTCATTTCCGCTGTTGCTGCTCATTTTTTGCTCGAGAATCGCTCGGAACTTCAATTTGCTCATTCTTGCTCGTTTCTTAACCGAATTCGCTCAAATTTGTTGCAAATCAAAGCTTATTCCATCCATTTTCCCGATCTATGTAAGTTTTATTCAAACTCACTCCAGTTTTAATGAATTTCGCATAAGTTTGTCCACGAATTTCTTGAAAATTCGAAACTTAAATTGCTTAATTCACTTTGTTTGTCAAGTTTTATGCCATGAAATTGCTTGATTATGTTTATATATTGCCTTGGGAGTAATTTGAGACTTGTTTGACTCAATTTGGTGAAGAAACAAACAAATCACCATTGTTGGACCTCTTAAGGTCGGGAAGACAATGTGGCTTGTTCTTGATGTTTTTGCTAGCAGTTCTTGTCCAATTTTTCACAATAATTACTATAGTATTGCAAGAAATTGTTTGAATGCTTGAAAAATGCTATATATGCTCAATTTGAATTTGTGCTCTATTTTGGTACTACGTACTCTGTTTTTTGCGAACATAGTATCATGCGGCTAGGCAAACCTTAGATACTATAGAACTTTAATTTATGATAATTTTGCACAATGTAGCATGGCTAGACAGCGAAGTTCGGGTTCACGGTCCCGAGACGTACGACGGGGAGCGGACTCTGTACTTCTCCCCCGTTCACCACATTTCCGAGAGGGAGCGATGTGGGATCATGGTAGGTAGGACGCGCTGCCATGGTTCAGGTTGCGATACCTTGGGCGACCTGTACAAGATGTATATCGGCAATGTCGGAGAGGTGAGACTTCTCTGGGAGTCTTGCGGATTGACTACACTTTTTGAGACCTCAGAGGCCATGATTGCCTCTAGCGGGGGTCATCACGTGGTTTGTGCTCTGGTGGAGTTCTTTTGGGACACCACCAAAACTTTTCAATATCCTTGGGGTGAGATGATGGTCACCCCAACCGACTTTAGTCTCATTACGGGACTAGAGTTTAGCTCTGTTGCGCTGCCATTCGACAACGAGATCAGCGTGTTTTCCCCTGAGGTCGAGGAGCTGTTGGGTCCGATTGCTGTTCGGGCTCGTGCTGAGGCATAGTCGACTTAGTTCAGCGCGAAAGGGATCGCCGTTCGATTCTAGTAGTGGCTTTTGATGACGGTGCGACCACTCGAGAGGAGCGGGTGCGCATCTTTGTGCTTATCTTGTTGTTAGGGACGTTCTCCCTTGACAAGGGTAGCAGAGTGCTGCTTTACTACCTACCTGTAGTCCGTGATCTACATTTGATCGGAACTTATGACTAGGCCATATTTGCCTATGCTGACTTCATTCGAGCGTTACGAGACTCGTGTCGACACCGGTCCTTCACGGGGAACGTCGCCCTATCCGGCTTTTGGAGGGTCGTAGAGGTATACTTTATCTCCCATAAAGTTTAACTCTAAGATTTGATTAGCTCTTGCTGATAATTTTTGCCTTTTATAGATTTGGTTCTACGAGTACTTTCCCTTGGTTGCGCCGGCGAAATTGTCGCCGCGCAGGTTTCCAGTGAGTGCCTCCTGGGGAAGCCGCCGCGCTTGGATGTCTACTGCTTATGTCCGAGATTGGATCATCTCGGTATGGTTCTTTATATATTTGAACACTTTGCATTACCTTCGATGGATTCTTATCTGATAGGTATTCTTTGTAGGGGCCTAACGTACTATACCGGCTGTGGGTCGACTTGGTTGTCCCTGGGTTAGCCGCGCAGTTTACTGCTGAGCATCGCTACTTCTTGGGGACATATGGAGTGATCGCATACCTTGGAGTGAGGGTTGCTATTCAGCATTCCTCGGACACTTTCGTGGTTCAGCATGTCAGAGAGAGCTGGTACCCCTTGGCGATCTTATACGATCCGTGGGCGGTGCTATGAGGAGGAGCTACTGCCGTTGTTAGCTCCAGTCCCTATACTGGCTAAGGAGGTGGCGGTATGATTTTCAACTTTTACCTTTCGTTAAGTAGCCCCCAAGAAATGTTTTACTGACTTTGATTTGCTTTTGTCAGGCTGGACCTACTGAGTTCGTGCCACCTCGTATGTCCATCCATTATCAGGGGACATACGAGCCGATCGAGGAGATGATTCCTCCAGCTCCTGAGGGTGAGCGCTTCGTGGAGCGGTCGATCCCTCATCACCAGACTCGGGTAAGCTTATTTATTTGCAACTTTTGTCCATATATGTTATGCATCATTACTGACTTTATTTCCTTGAAAGTTCTCGCGCGAGGTGGTCACGGCGATGGCACAGTGCATAGATGCCTTCCGGAGCCAGCTCGTTCGGATGAGGAATGTGGCCACATGTCGTCGGCGTCGCCGTTCAGGAGGTAGTTTCCATTCTTATTTTTTTGCATTATTGCTTTTATTTTGCTTGTTTCTGATTTAGTTTCTTCTTGTAGGGTCAACCCATTCCTTCTCGTACCCGTACGAGACTTGAGGTGCAAAGAGAGCCCGCGAGGTCTAGCTCGAGACGTCGCCGTACTGGTTCTGGCGGTCGGGGTGGTCGTTATGAGGCTGCCCGCACCATGGCGGTGGAGGGCTCAGGCTCTTCATGTGAGGGTGCACACGCTGCGCCGGTAGGCCAGGGAGAGGCTACCTCGGCTCTTAGAGGTGGTGGGATGTACGAGGTCGGCTCGTCACCGCAACAGCCTCCGCAGCCTCAGCCTCAGGTTGATCTTTGGTGGACAGCTCATGTGCTGAGTTTTCCACCTCCCGAGGAGACTGGAGCTGGAGCTAGTGGAGAGGTTACTCCTCGTACTACGCAGTTTTATGACATGATGGGTGTACGTCCTCCGGCGCCGTAGTTTATTCCTGTGCTTATTTTTATTATTTTGACTTTGTATAAAACTTTGCCTTTATTTAGACTCATTATTTAGGCATGTTTGTATATACATACTACCTATGAGTTTATTAATTGACATTTATTTATTATTTTTTCATTTTTATGTGCATGTTTGTGTGTTTAAAGAATTGTGGTAATTAATTTTGCGCAAAAATTCCGTCATTTTTATTATTGATGGAGGGTATCCGACTTTTTCTCCCAAAAAGAAAAAATGAAAGTAAAAATATTGGATTTATAAAAACTTAAAAGTTAAGTCTAAATAAAATCCAAAAAATAATATAATTAATATAATGGTTATATATATTAATTAAGAAGAAGGAAAAAATAATTTAGAAAAAAGAATAAAAAATCGTTAAGTCATTGGTCAGACTCGAATCAGGCAAAAAACGCGGTTTTGAATTGCTCATATGATAAGACACGTCAGCGCCATTTGGCGCCACGTGTTTTGGGTTAGTGCCAGGCGCTACTCTTAGCTTTTGGCGCCCGGCTCTGGTGTCAGGCGCCAATGTCTGGCGTCTGGCGCTGATGAGCGCTGACTCCGAATCTTTTCCATATTAAAACTGCGCCGATTTTGTGCATAAGTAGCCCCCTGCCTTGCCGATTTTTTCATAATTTCAGCAGATTAAACTATAATCTTAGCTCTTGAAAAAAATAATAATCATGTCTCTAGTCTCTAAAAGTTTTACCAATTTCACTCATGAATGGTGTCGGTCTCTAACTGCCAAGGAGAGAAAAGAGTTAGATGTTTTTCATATGGGGGGTATTTATGGTGTCAAAGGGGTAGATCTTGTTGTAGACTTTATTCATACTGCCCTACAATATTGGGATGTGGATACGCATTGTTTTAGATTAGGGTATGATGAAATTAGCCCTTTGCCGGAAGAATTCGGTGCTATCTTAGGCTTCCCTGCATTAGATCTTGTAGTAATCCCTAGAATAAACAAATATTATTATAAGGATTTTGAGCGCTTCTTCAATTTAAAAGACAAAGATCTAACAAATATAGTAGATGGTTGCATAGTTAATTTGAAAGAATTTGCTTGCCATTAATTTGATAGACCTTATTCTGAGTCTTTTCATGTATATAGAAGAGGGGCTTATCTTTTTTGCATGCTTAATCAATATTTTCACACTAGTGGTAGAACTAATGAGGGTCAAGCAATCATATCAAATATTTTGGAGCAGATTGAATCTGGGAGAAATCTAATGCCTTTAATTGTTTGAGAGACTATGCTTAGTGTTGACGAATTAAAGAAGAATCCAAAAGCACCTTTTTGGGGCTCTCCAATTTTATTACAGGTAGAAAAATAATATTTTTAATTACAGAAATAAAAAAACATATTTTTGTATACTAATATTAATTTATTTGCATCGAATTTTTTTACAGATGTGGCTAATGGAAAGACTAGAATTAATTAGTCTTCCAGATAATATTGAAAAGTACACTCCAAACTGCTTTGTGAGAAGGAAGAAACGCTTCTCTAAGATGGGGCGCCATGAATGGAAGAAAGTCTTCGGCTCTTGAAATTTTACTATCAAGTGGGTAATCCCTTGGTGGAAAATAGAAAAGATGATTGGTGTCAACAAGCAACCTTTCTGCCGTCTTCCAAGCTTGTCCCGAATGACTTTTTATTATCCCTGCAGGGTAAAAAGACAGTATTGCCTACTTCAAACAATTCCTTCCAGGGATCTTCGTCGTCCCTATGAATTTCCTGTCTCTCAAGAAGTAGACAAATTTGATGCTTATTGGAGCGCTAGACCTTTATGGGAAGTGATCACCCAAAAGGTTCCTCCTTCCTTGCCCAATGATGTGAAGAAGTGGCTTCTGAAGAAACCTTCAAAGGACATGAAGAAAAATTAGAGTAAAACCGATGTGAAGAGTCGTCTAGGTGACAAAGTGATTCATGTTAAGGAATGCTTGGGTGAAAGAGTTGAGTTCAAAACACCTACCATGCCTAAGAAGAAAAGCTCAACGAAGGATAAAGGAAAGAGAAAAGCTGACACTACAGAGAAAAAGGCATTGGTAGAGAAGAAATATGGGGTCCTAGCTATAGGGGAGACTATTTACTCTAAAATTGAATGTAGGTCCTCTAAAGGATGCCTACTAGTTAAAGTTATGGATGAGGAAGAAGATGCTGATAAAAATTGGAAGAGAGCAAAGAAAGAGAAAGAAGATTAAAGCATTGCCTAACTTTCAATTATTAGACTTAGTTTTAAATTCAAAGTTAGTTTATTTAAGCTTTATTTCAATTCCATCAATAATGTAATTGTTAGTTTATTTTATTAATGAAATTGCAGCTTTTAATTAAATTATTTCCTTTAAATTTAATTTATTAAAGCAATGAAAGCTGAAAATTTATTTTTTCCAGAAATTTTTTCGAGTACGGAAGTCGAAAATTTTCCGAAAAACACTGAAATATTCCCAAGTACTTTGCAGAAAATTGGCGTCGCGCTTTTACAACTGGCGCCAGCTATGGGAGTCTGGCGTCAGGTGACAGACATCGTCGTCTGACGCTAGGGTTCATCGGCTGGCGCCATAATTTATTCTGTGACGCCAATATTCCGTCGATTTTAAGTCAAATTTTTTATTAAGTCTGAGATGCGAGGTTTGAAAAAAATAAAGTGACCGCACCCGTAAAGGGTTGCCTACGTAACCTTTCTTATGGAATCAGGCCAAACGTAGCTCTGTTGAGTGTCCTACTCAAGTAATTATGGGTAGTACTTTTTAAGTTGGTCAAGTTTTGTCATGTTCAAGAACTCATTGCCATCCATATCATTCAGTTAATTTTGCTGCACCTCCTGACAAGATCGTTTTGACAATATAGGGTCCATACCAATTAGGCCTGAATTTTCCCCTTGGATCTAAAACATTTTTCCTTAAAACTTTTAACACCAAATCGCCTACTTTGATGATTCTTGTCTTGACCTTCTTATTGAAATGCCTAGCCATACGAGTTTAGTAGCATTGAGTATGATGTAGAGCTTCTAGTCGTTTTTCATCTAGTAGAATTAGCTCCTCATATCTCGCCCTAGTCCGTTAAACTTCATCGAGTTTGCTTTCTAATGCAATGCATAGAGATGGTATCTCTAGCTCTACAGGTTGTACGACATCCATTCCATAAACCAAGGAAAATGGCGTATTTCCTGTTGATGTGCACATTGACGTGCGATAACCCCACAATGCGAAGTGGAGTTTGTCAGGCCAATCTTTGTAATTTTCCATCATTTTCTCGATGATAGTCTTTAAATTTTTATTAGCTACTTCGACTGCTCCGTTTGCCTAAGGTCTATAAGGAGAAGAATGATGATGCTGAATGTCATATTTTTGTAGAAATTCTTCACACTCAGCTTGAAAGTGAGTTCCATTGTCACTTATCATTTCATGTGGGACTCCATATTGACAAATAATATTTCTTTCGATAAAGAGTGCTACATGTTTTGCAGTGAGTTTAGCATATGGTTGTGCTTCGACCCACTTTGTGAAGTAATCAATTGCCACTAAGATATATTCATGACCTCTTGTTCCTGGGGGAGTGATTTTGCCAATGATGTCAATTCCCCATGTAGAGAATGGCCATGGCGAAGTGTAGGTGTAGAGTAGAGATGGAGGAACATGTTGTAAATTAGCGTAGATTTGGCACTTAGGGCATCTTTTTATGTATTGGTGACAATCCCTATTCATGGTAGTCCAATAGTATCCTTATCGCATTATCTTTTGGACTAGCATTTTGCCATTTACGTGACTTCCACAAATTCCTTCGTGGACTATCCTCATTGCTCTTTGAGCATCCTTTTTTCCTACACATAAGAGAGCTCGGCCCTTAAATACCCTTTTGTGTAACTCGTTGTCTATGAGTACGTATTGGGAAGCCAAGAGTCTTAATGCTCGCTTTGCTCTTTTGTCAGCATGGGGAGGGTATTCTCCTTTGGTGACATAGTTGAGTATATCCATATACCACGGTTCTTCTTCTTCTTCTTCTTCTTCATCTTGGATCATTTCATAATCTTCTATAACTTGAATATAAGCATATTTATGCCTTTTTTCTCTAGTTAGAGGCATTTGCTCGATTTCCGTAGGAATCCTAACCATTGAAGCTAGTCTTGCCAAGGCATCAGCAAATTGATTTTCTTCTCTAGGTAGATATGTGTATTCCACCTTTTCTAACTGATTAGTGAGAGTTTCCAGATAAGTTTGGTAAGGGGCTAGACTTTCGCTCCTTACTTTCCATCTTTTAGAGATTTGATTGATAATCAATGAAGAGTCTCCGAATATTCATTATTTTGTCACTCCCAATGCCAAAGCTATTTCAAGGCCTACCACGCATGCTTCGTATTCTGCAGCGTTGTTGGTAACGTCGAAATCAGGCTTTATGGAGATTGGAACATGCTCTTCTTTAGGCGATACTAGTAATACTCCAACACCACATCCCTTTTGGTTTGAGGCTCCATCGAAGTATAAGTTCCAAGTATCGTATATTGGCGTGTATTGGCGTCTGGAAATTCATTATCGTGTATTGGCGTCGAATCTTCTATTGGAAACTCTGCTAGAAAATCCAAAACCACATATCCTTTGATAGTTTTTTGAGGTATGAACCTTACATCGAATTGAGCTAAGTTGACTATCCATCTTGATATGTGCCCATTGAGTGTAGATTTCTCGAATAAATACTTGATTGGATCTAATCGGGAAACTACAAAGACTATATGCACGAGCATGTAATGTCTTAACTTGGTTGTGGCCCACACCAATGCGTGACACAATTTCTCAAGCGGTGTATAGCGTAATTCATACTCGAGCATCTTTTTACTTTGATAATAGATTGCATTTTCTTTGCCTTCTACTTCTTGCGCTCGCATGGCTCCCATTGTCTCTTTGGTGACTGTTAAGTACAACCTAAGAGGAATTCCCGGAAGTGCTGGTGCTAATATGGGAGGATTTACGAGATAGGCTTTGGTCTATTCAAAGGCTTTTTGACACTCGTCATCCCATATTACTGGTACATTCTTTTTTAGCTTTTTGAAGATTTGTTCATATATTTTTGTCAATTTTGATATGAACCTGCTTATGTATTGCAACCGGCCAATAAATCCTCGAATTTTCTTCTCAGTTTTGGGCGGTGGCATTGACATGATTGCCTTGATCTTGGTTGGGTCTATCTCTATTCCTCTAGAACTTATGACATAACCTCATATTGTATTTTCTTAGCCTTTCGAAGAATTTTCTCAATGCTATTTGATGGCCTGGGCGATCTTTTGATTTCACAATCATATCATCCACATATACCTCAACTTCTTTATGCATCATGTTATGGAGCAAGGCAGTCGCTGCTCTTTGGTAAGTAGCACCCGCGTTTTTCAACCCGAATGGCATTAGCGTGTAGCAGTAAGTACCCCATGGTGTTATGAAGGTTGTTTTCTCCATGTCTTCTTCCGCCATGAGAATTTGATTATAGCCCGCGTATCCATCCATGAACGAGAGAAGTGCATGATTCGCTGCGTATCCATCCTTTGGACTTGCCTTATTTAGATCTCGATAGTCGACACACATTCTTACTCTTCCATCTTTCTTCGGAACTGGGACGACGTTGGCGACCCATTTAGGGTATTTGGATACCTTGATAAAACCTACAGTTATTTGTTTTTGAACTTCTTCTGCTACGCCGGGTTTCATTCGATGTAACTTTTGTTTAACAGGTTTCATTCCTGGGATTAGCGGTATGGTGTGTTGAGCTATTTCTCTATTAATGCCTGTCATATCTTCATATGACCAAGCGAATACATTGATGAATTCTTTAAGCAAGTTACTTAAATCGGTTCTTTCTTGTTTATTAAGTGTTAATCCGATTTTAACTTCTCTTTTATTGGTTGAATCAGTTGAGATATCAACCGTCTCTGTTTCCTCAATTATCGGTGTTTTCTTTTCAAGTGTTTCCATTGCTTTAATAAGTTCTTTTTCATTTTCATTGTTAGTTAAGCAATGCTCGTCATCTTGGGTTAAAGAAGAACACAAGGAGTAACGAGAAGAAGACATATTATTAAATTCAGAGATCATTACATCAAAGAGGGATATGTCCTCAGGGACTTGATCGCTAACTATTCTAGGGGAAAAGATTGAAGGAGGGGGTGCTACAACTAAAGACTTAGATGACTCTATAGGAAGAGACTCTGACTCAGACGACTCTTCAAACATCGGTCCTTGCCCCGTTGTGATAGAGATTTTCCTTCCGCTTGCAGTAGTCACCTTGACGGTCTTGCACCACCCTTGTAGTGATCCTTCTGTTGGAGTGATGAGCTTTGAGGGATCAAAGCTTTCGCTTTGTAGGACCGTTTGGATGAGCGAGGAGTTATCTTCTTTGTATGTTGGCTCATCTTTTTCTCGCCCAAATAGTAATCCCATGACATTAAAGTCAAAGCATGGGGGTGCTTTCTCCTTGTGGACAGGAGTTGGGATTTAATCTATGAAGTAGCAATCTAGGAAAATCTCAAATCCCGGTTGCCTTATGCCATTTACGACAAACGGTTCGAGAAATTCGTAGCATGGATAGTCCTCTCCTTCTTTTATGAATTGTCCATTAAGGGTAAGAGGATACTGATCCATTGGGATTGCTTTCTTTTGAATGCGAGCGTCCTTACGTGCTTTGGAATTTTCCTGGGCTCGCTTGAGATCTTCCTGAGTCGGTTCGAAACCAAGTCCGAAAGTGTCTAATTTAGGGAGGCCAGGTGATTCTAGCGGTTTTTCTATTCCATTCTTCTTTCCTAGAGTCATCCCAGGAAAATGTCCTTGTTTCTTTAGAATAGCGTTCACTATCATTGTTGGAGTGGGGGTCATGGCAGGGAGGGGTCCTTTCATCCTCCTCGATTAAGGAGACCTCTTCATTAAAGCCCCACAAATCTTCATCATTATCATCGTGCTCCACATTAATTATTGGATTTTCTATAGCTTTATTTATTTTTATTTTATCCATTGGGATTGTTATTTTATTTTACTTTATTTGCATGTATAGTTGTATTTAATTTTGTTAGTTTTAGTTTATTTTCGTATTTATTTATTTTTGGTTTGTGTTTTGTTTCTATTTATTTTCATTTTATTTGATTTTATATTTTTCCCGATTCTCCCTTGTGTATATTTTGTTTTGTAGGATCGTGTTCGGAGGTCCGAGGTTGAGTCAAATGTGCAATGCCTCTCGCTCCACGTAATTGCTGCTCATCTTGCTGCACCTTGCCCTTCATATCCTCCACCCCACCATATCTTATCCTACACCACACTTCTCCCCAGCTCCTGCAACCTACAACATCCAACAGCCCCTGCTTCGCCATTCACTAATTAACCATTGTTGCTCCCTCTCCTTCACTCACACAACCGCAACCTCCTATTTTCCTCCACCAACAGCAGCCGCAACAGCGCACACCAAGGACCTCCATCTCACCACCATTAGAAATCAGCAGCCACGATTTCTCCCTCACCTCCAGCTCCCACGCATCTGACCACCAACGCGCAACCCCACAACCACCAACGCTGCAACCCAATACACAACCACAGCAACCCTTCGAACCCAACAACCAGAACCCCCTGCTGCCACCAGTCCACCACAATTACTCACCCGATTCCGCAATTGCAACCACCAACACCCCAATTATCCCCTGCTCCCTCGCCACCACAATCAACCATAGCACCACCATTCTCACGCACATAAACCAGCAACAATTAAGAACCAATTCGCACAAGCAACGGCAAAAAATCAGAGCAATTAGCGAATTAATCAAGTTCGAGCAAACCAATAAGAGTTCGGTCGAAGTGCGAGTCAGAAACTTTGGAGGTTTTGTTATTCGAAGAGGAGAGGTCGAACACAGCCATGGTTCGACCGAACCAACCCTGTAGTTCGGTCGAACCAACCATCGGTTCGATCGAACCACTCCACGAGCTTCACACGTGGTTATTAATGAAGATCAACCGGTCCAATAATGACGATGATGATGCAATTGTTGTTTATAGCCATTGATTTGGAGCATTGATTATGATCGATGGTGGTGATTCAATGATGATTATTGATGAACGGTGGTGTTCGAATGCGAAGGAGGAAGAAAGAAGAGGGTCTGATTTGATTTTTTTTTATTTTCCTTTTGTTTTATTTTTACTTCTTTTCTTTTCCTTTTCTTATTTCTTTTCTCTTGTATTTCTTTTCCCTTTTATTTTCTTTTTATTTCCTTCTCTTTTTCTCTTTTTCTATTTTTCCTAGTTTTATTAAGTTAGTATAAATACCCAATTTTGGGGGTGATTAGAAACAACATTCAATAACTATCTATTTTACTCTCTAATTAGTTTTAGGTTAGGATTAGTCTTCATGGGTAGAGAGAGAAAGTGTGATTTTCTTCATTGATGAAATTGGATTTTGAAGAAGGAGCTTGTTCAATCCTTTGTAGACCTTCATCTTCAATTAATGAGCAATCTCTTACTCTTTCTCTTTACCTTTGTTTTTTATTTTGCTTATTTGCTTTGATTTTTCTTCTTTTCTTATTAATCATGTTGATGCTTATTGATTTGATGATTGATATTGTTTTCAATATGATTTGTGAGTAGTCACCTAGCCAAAGGTGTGGGGATGGTGTAGTTGCTAATTGTTCATGCTTATAATGTTGGGGTTATGTTAATGGTGATTAAAGTCTTTGCATGCTTGATATTCTTTGGTCTTCTTGCAAGTGCACGTTGTTAGTTGATCAATGATGAGTCTTTGCTAACAAGTAACGGAAGTTGACTTAGTTAAGGTTCATTACTATCGATTGTTATTTAATAGTACCTCCTAGTATATGGTTCTAATGTGGAAACATAGAGGCTATGTTAGGAGAAGCCAATTGACCCCGGAAGGCAGCTAGATTGGACCCTTTACTTCGATATTCATGCATGTTTAGTTTACCATTGATATGCAACTTTGTTATTGCATGATCAAGCGTCAACTTCACCTACCCATTTCCCTTGGTGCCTTAATGTTTTATTTCTTGTTTTAGCATATTTAGACTTAGTTTATTTATCTCCTATTTCGGACTAGCCGATAACATTTGGTGGTGTTTATTCGTTCTCTGTGGTTCGACCCCTATGCTTGCCTTATACTCGTATTAGGTTTGTTTAGGTTGCATAAATTGTATTTGATCTAGGGATAGACAATTGACGACGCGTTTATTCCCTTGTCAAATTGTGATCTAGGGATAGACAATTGACGGCGCGTTTATTCCCTTGTCAAATTGGCGCCCTTGCCGGGGAACGGCTTCCATTACCGTTATGTTGTCTTATTAAGACTAGTCCATTGTTTATAATTTATTTGTGTTGCTTTATTTGAAAAAATTGCTTATATTTCTATTCCTCAATTTGATAATGAACTGTTTTGGGTGTATTTCAATAGACTTGAGGATTTTCTAGATGGTGTTAAAGGTTTAACCAAGGGTGATTATTGTGAAATCGTTAATTTGGGATTAAATGAGAATTTTAGAGGAGTAGTTGATAATATGTTAAATGGTAAATTTCAAGACATGTCTTCGGATGAAGCTTGGGATTTCTATTCATGGTTAGCTAGGGATAATTATGATTGGGAGAGGGCCGATCATGAGACTTATGTTCGGGATTCTCATGCTTTTAATGTTGATGCTAATTGTCATGATTTGTCTAATATGAATTCCCATGATGTGCTTGATGCTCCCCATAGTGACCATGTAATGCATGATTTCAACTCCCCTCCCTATATAGCTCAATGTAATGAGGTACATTCTAATGATGATGAAGTGCATGTTCTTTCTCATATTGCATCCGATTTTTGCATGAATTCTAAAGGTGTGCCCCATAGTCCCCTAGATGATTCCAATGAGCAAGCTTTTGACTCGTCTATCCATGATGATTTGGACTCATTTGAGATTATGGCCTAAATAATTCTTGAGTTTCAAACGGTAGCCCATAACCTTATGAGTGAGTTCATTGATAAGGCTTCATTAGAAAGAGATGAGTTTGAGAGAAATTTGCCCCCATTCACTCTTGATTTTGAGATGGTAGGCCATGAGAAATTTAAGGGAGATGGTGTTCAAGGTTGTGAAGAGGAGGTTGAGATTGAATCATTTGGAGTTTTTGAGCTTGAGGAAGATGTAGAACATGAGGGTTCTTCATTTGAGGATTCCATTATTGATTTTCATTCCCTCATTAGTGATGTGAGATCTCGTGATGAGGGATTAGCTACCCCTTTTTCCCTTTCTCATACACCTTTTTCCCTTTCTCATACACCTTTTTTCCAAAGGTTTAACCATATCTCCTACTATCCTATGTTCCTCCCTTCTTTTCTCAAAGAACCTCTTAGGGATCCTCTTCCTATTCATGCTTCCGAAGCCCCTAACTCTTTCATTGTTGATGAGGAAAAGAGTTATAATGCCAACCGAAAAGATTTTTGTGAGGATTTTTCTTTTTCTTCTTATTTTCTTGATTTTTCTTTTGATTCTTTTACTTTTTCTTTTCTCCCTTCTCTCAAGCATAAAGTCTCCTTGTACTTTATGTTTGCTTTTCATATGAGCATCGCGTATGCTCTATTTCTTGATATGTTTTCCGGTGCATATGACAAGCTTTTGCGTTCTTTGTCGGGTTATTTACTAGATTGGTCATGCTTGGACGTTAAGCAAGCCTTTCTCGGAAAGTAACCCGTGTTTTATTGCTTTCTTTTTCTTTCTTTTGTGTTTCTCATTTTTGTTTACTCTCTTGTCTATGTGTATAGGTACTCGATGCATATACTCATGTGCAAGGATTTTGGATTTATCTCCTTGAGAAGAAGCACACCGACGATTGCTTGCATTTGGAAAAGCAATAAAGACGAGGAATTAAATGAAATTGTGGACAATGAGCTCAATTGCGGGTTTCAACACCCACCTCACATTTGGTTTACTCTTTCCTTCTTCCCTCATCTTGGATTTGCTTTCTTAATTGCATTTGGATTGAATGAATATGATTTGTTGTGTGAATGTGTTTTCTTTCTTCCCCTCCCACCCACCCTTTGTGCCTTTATTTTGAGCATTGAGGACAATGCTCCATTCTAGCTTGGGGGAGTAGCTATTCGCTAGCTTGGGGGGGTTATCTATATCTCTTGGTGGTTTCTTAATCCATAGTCTCATGATTGCTTGATTTATTTCTCTCATACTTGCCAAAGTCTATTATTGAGATTGGTTTTCTATGTTTGGATGGCCATGAGCGCCTTATTGAGTTGACTTTTTGTATTTGTGGCTTTGATTGATCATGCTTTCATCTTGCACAATTGTATATGCACTCTTGAGTATTGTTGGTTTTGTGTATATTTGTGTGTATAGTGTCTTTCCATGGCATTCAAGGCAAGTTTCAAAATGTTTTATTTTAAACTTGGACATAATTGGGCTTTAGCACCTAGAATACCCTCTTTGCTAGTTGTTAGAGGTTTTCATGCACTTGAATGTCGAGGTTGGTTGACACATATAGCATTGCCAAGGTAGTAGAACTTAAGGGCTTTGAGACCTTAGTTCACTTGGTTTGTGGTAAGATGGTTGTCGCTCTCTAGCTAGTTGAAGCTTTAAAGGTGATTTTTGCTACTCCACTACCGTCATTTTTGTGAGGATATGTCTATTTTGTTCCAGCCTTCTACATTTCTTGCATGTGTGGCGTTTGGATCCTTGGCATTGCTAGCTTATATCGAGAATTTGGCTTAATCTACCCAAGATCGAGATCGAACCAACCTAGGGGAAGATGAAGGCAATTAGGATTTTTGCTTTGTTTTATTATTTTCTATTCTTTTATTTTTCTTTTGCATTTGCTCATTTAGTAACCCAACTGGAGCCATTTTCCCTTCTTTGGCATAACCACAATACAAACCAATGGACCTTTGCTTTATTTTCACCTTTATTAGTTTTTGTGAAGCATTCTTGGGAATTGATTTGTATTTTTGGTCTATGAAAGTGAGAAAAAGAATGAAAAAGAAGTGAAAAACTCAAATTTTGGTACTTGTGATTATATTTGTTATGTTGAATGGTTTGAGTAAATGAGAAGAAAATAAAGGAAATGAAAAAAAAAGCCACTCAAAGTTAGAAGAGGCGAGAGCAAAGAATAAAAAGAAATGAAAAAAAAAAGAAGAAAATATTGAGAAAATACAAAAATATTTGTTGTTTGGTTGAAAAAGAATAAGCTTGGGGATGGAGTTGCTAGAATTTTTGATTTGAAAGTTGGTAGTTTATTGAGTTTGAATTGAGGAATGATAAACCTTGCTTCACTTCTAAGTTTACCACCAATTTCCAAATTTAGTTCCACACCTTTTACCCTAGCCTAAACGTTTCAACCCTTTTAAGACCTTTTGACCTTAGTCAGGTTTAGTTACTACCGATGGAGGGTAATCAAGCCAAGCCTATTGAGCGAGCTAACAATGCCAAGATGTCGGGTAGCCTAAATGTTTTTCATTGATTATTTCTTCCGATTCCTTCGAGGAATCTCGAGATATCACCTTAAAAGTGGATGAAAAATTAGTGAGGACGCGGAAGTTTGGTTGGAGATAAGGAGGAGTGTAAGTCCCTCTAAGTTCTTTACCCTTTGCATGCTTTATGTTTGTACCAACCTTAGCTATTCTTTTGCTTGACTACCTTTAATGTCTATAAAGTATTGTATTCTTGTGCAATTAGCCCATTGTTTGTGTTTGATTTGAAATATCAAAACTCGAGTTTTCTTGATTTCACCTTTGCCTTGAATGTTGTGTGTTTCCAAGAGTTGTGGTTTAAACCTCTTAGGAAACCCTCACGAGAGCTTACTCGTCCTCTTTGGCGACATAGGGATTTAAAGGGCTTGATGCATACGCTAAATGCATCCGTGATTCCTACGACAGTGAGTTAGTGTACATTCTTTCTCTTTGTTTCTATTTTTGTTTCTTTTGCTTTAAATAATTCCATCTTGTTCTCTTTTGCCTTAGCTTTGCTCGAGGATGAGCAAAGGTTTAGCTTGGGGGAATTTGATGAGTGACATTCATGTCACTCTTAGGGAGTAGTTTTAGAGTTATTTCCATGTTTATTTTCCCTTATTTTCCCTTTTATTATCTTGTTTTATTTTTAATAAAGTTTCTAGTTTATTTCTTAGTTTTAGTGTGTTTTAATTTTATTTCTTTATTTAATTGGTTTCTAGTTTATTTTCGTATTTTATTTGCTTTTGATTTATTTTATTTTGTTCCTTCTATGTGTTACTTTGATAGTTTTAATAACCTTTATGCTTATTTTGTTATTTTATTTTACTTTATTTGCTTGTATAGTTGTATTTAATTTTGTTAGTTTTAGTTTATTTTCGTAATTATTTATTTTTGGTTTGTGTTTTGTTTCTCTTTATTTTCATTTTATTTCATTTTATATTTTTCCCGATTCTCCCTTGTGTATATTTTGTTTTGTAGGATCGTGTTCGGAGGTCCGAGGTTCGAGTAAAATGTGCAATGCCTCTCGCTCCACGTAATTGCTGCTCATCTTGCTGCACCTTGCCCTTCATATCCTCCACCCCACCATATCCTATCCTACACCACACTTCTCCCCAGCTCCTGCAACCTGCAACATCCAACAGCCCCTGCTTCGCCATTCACTAATTAACCATTGCTGCTCCCTCTCCTTCACTCACACAACCGCAACCTCCTATTTTCCACCACCAACAGCAGCCGCAACAGCGCACACCAAGGACCTCCATCTCACCACCATTAGAAATCAACTAGGGAGATCACTCGTAAGGAAGTTAGCTAACCCCTAAGGAGTGGTGTCAGAATCTATCCTTATCTTATCCAAGGCATTCATTACTGCCAACCTATGTTCTCGAGATGATGCTAGGGGTGTAAATGAGCCGAGCCGAGCCGAGTACTACCTTGTTCATGTTCAAGCTCATTTAATTTAGCCGAGCCCGAGCACGAGTCCAAACTTTCAAGCGAGCTCAAAAATCTGTTCAAGCTCGGCTCATTTAGTAAACTATATGTTCGCGAACAGTTCGTGAACGGCTCGTTTATTAAACGAGTATTTTTCATAAATGAGCAATTTTTTTAAACGAGCTTAATAATAAACGAGCTTTGTACTTTTGACATTCGAAAATCTTAAAATTAGCATAAAAATGAAATCCTAATTTTAATCATAAAAATTAAATTAACAATTTTAACATCAATAATTAATAAAAAAAAGTTATTAATGATCAATTTATATGATCAAGCTATATTTCACTTAAAAACACTTTGCGTCTTTGAGATGACGCATCTTATTGACTTTTGCTTGTGACTTTCTACTTCCTTGTCTTCTTGTTCTCTTATGGTTTAATTTGGAGAAAAATACATGCACAGTAAGAGAAACAAAAAGGATAGATGTTAGTATACAACATCTTTTAGTTAGTTAGAAACTAATATATAATACTCAGTAGTATAAAACATCATTTAGTTAGAGGGAAAGAGAGTGGTGTAGGATAAGAGGTGACAACAATCAACAGCTAGCAAAGAAATGTGTATACTTTGACTCGTCCTCGAGCTCCAAACTCACTTGACATGAAACCCGAACACCTACACACAAAACTGAGAAAAGAATTTGGACAAAGAATAAAATAAAATGAAAATAAATAAAATAAAATGAAAATAAATAAAGTAAACTAAAATAAAAGACGACACAAAACTAAAACTAAAAATAATTAAAACTACGCAAGCAAATAAAATAAAATAAAATAAAATAAGAGATAAACTTAATACTAATAAAATCATGAAAAGAACTAAAACATGCCAAAATAACGAAATAAACCAGAAGCGTTATTAAAGAGAAAACAAGAGAATAAAAGAAAAAAATACGAGAAAACAAGAATGAAAATAACCTAAACACTACCCCTAGTGGTGACATAAAGGTCACTCATCAATTATTATTTGAGGTTTGATTTAACAAAGGTTAGTTCTAGAGTACAATGTGTAATGTAGTTTTAGTCTACATTACTTAATTGAGATTGTAATGTTGATTATCCTATTATACTCTGTATTCTGATATGCGGTGATTACTTAGCTTTTTGCTGACGTGTGTTTTTTTGTTATGCTACTTGTATTTTCGGCCACCTATTTTTCTTAAGGTGGCCCTGTGACGATCTATTTTGGAATTTGTCCTTAATGGTGAGTAGTCAAGATTTTTTAAGCAGGTTAAGCAAATGATCGTATCTAAAGGAGCTCAAGTGTTTCGATTGGTATGCTATAATGAGTTTATAAAGTTGTATAAATAGCTCACCTAGTTTATTGGGTTATAATTATTGGGATTTTGTAAGCCTTAACACTGGACAGGTTGTCGAGTGTGGCAGTAATACCACTGATTTAGGTGTATGCTTCCGCAATTATATTCAAAGTTTGTTTATTTTTCCTTTAAATCTTGTTTATCATTTATAGTAAATCAGGGGTGTTACACAGACTGTGTTGGTAATCAAACATAACATAGGAGATAATTCTAATATATTATAAGATAGTCATAAATTTAAAACTCACCTTCTTTCAAATGCAATGTTTTAACATTATTAATGAGAAGAAAAATATTGTATCTTCAAGCCCGAAGGACTCTTATGTGAGGGAGCGTGATAAATCACAGTTTAAAAATCAATCCTAAACTTCGATCATTAGCCTAATATTCTAGTAGAGTTGGTCTTCTTACACCATAATTGATTTAATTTATATTCTATCACTTTAAACCTCTTAGGAAACCCTCACGAGAGCTTACTCGTCCTCTTTGGCGACATAGGGATTTAAAGGGCTTGATGCATACGCTAAATGCATCCGTGATTCCTACGACAGTGAGTTAGTGTACATTCTTTCTCTTTGTTTCTATTTTTGTTTCTTTTGCTTTAAATAATTCCATCTTGTTCTCTTTTGCCTTAGCTTTGCTCGAGGATGAGCAAAGGTTTAGCTTGGGGGAATTTGATGAGTGACATTCATGTCACTCTTAGGGAGTAGTTTTAGAGTTATTTCCATGTTTATTTTCCCTTATTTTCCCTTTTATTATCTTGTTTTATTTTTAATAATGTTTCTAGTTTATTTCTTAGTTTTAGTGTGTTTTAATTTTATTTCTTTATTTAATTGGTTTCTAGTTTATTTTCGTATTTTATTTGCTTTTGATTTATTTTATTTTGTTCCTTCTATGTGTTACTTTGATAGTTTTAATAACCTTTATGCTTATTTTGTTATTTTATTTTACTTTATTTGCTTGTATAGTTGTATTTAATTTTGTTAGTTTTAGTTTATTTTCGTAATTATTTATTTTTGGTTTGTGTTTTGTTTCTCTTTATTTTCATTTTATTTCATTTTATATTTTTCCCGATTCTCCCTTGTGTATATTTTGTTTTGTAGGATCGTGTTCGGAGGTCCGAGGTTCGAGTAAAATGTGCAATGCCTCTCGCTCCACGTAATTGCTGCTCATCTTGCTGCACCTTGCCCTTCATATCCTCCACCCCACCATATCCTATCCTACACCACACTTCTCCCCAGCTCCTGCAACCTGCAACATCCAACAGCCCCTGCTTCGCCATTCACTAATTAACCATTGCTGCTCCCTCTCCTTCACTCACACAACCGCAACCTCCTATTTTCCACCACCAACAGCAGCCGCAACAGCGCACACCAAGGACCTCCATCTCACCACCATTAGAAATCAACTAGGGAGATCACTCGTAAGGAAGTTAGCTAACCCCTAAGGAGTGGTGTCAGAATCTATCCTTATCTTATCCAAGGCATTCATTACTGCCAACCTATGTTCTCGAGATGATGCTAGGGGTGTAAATGAGCCGAGCCGAGCCGAGTACTACCTTGTTCATGTTCAAGCTCATTTAATTTAGCCGAGCCCGAGCACGAGTCCAAACTTTCAAGCGAGCTCAAAAATCTGTTCAAGCTCGGCTCATTTAGTAAACTATATGTTCGCGAACAGTTCGTGAACGGCTCGTTTATTAAACGAGTATTTTTCATAAATGAGCAATTTTTTTAAACGAGCTTAATAATAAACGAGCTTTGTACTTTTGACATTCGAAAATCTTAAAATTAGCATAAAAATGAAATCCTAATTTTAATCATAAAAATTAAATTAACAATTTTAACATCAATAATTAATAAAAAAAAGTTATTAATGATCAATTTATATGATCAAGCTATATTTCACTTAAAAACACTTTGCGTCTTTGAGATGACGCATCTTATTGACTTTTGCTTGTGATTTTCTACTTCCTTGTCTTCTTGTTCTCTTATGGTTTAATTTGGAGAAAAATACATGCACAGTAAGAGAAACAAAAAGGATAGATGTTAGTATACAACATCTTTTAGTTAGTTAGAAACTAATATATAATACTCAGTAGTATAAAACATCATTTAGTTAGAGGGAAAGAGAGTGGTGTAGGATAAGAGGTGACAACAATCAACAGCTAGCAAAGAAATGTGTATACTTTGACTCGTCCTCGAGCTCCAAACTCACTTGACATGAAACCCGAACACCTACACACAAAACTGAGAAAAGAATTTGGACAAAGAATAAAATAAAATGAAAATAAATAAAATAAAATGAAAATAAATAAAGTAAACTAAAATAAAAGACGACACAAAACTAAAACTAAAAATAATTAAAACTACGCAAGCAAATAAAATAAAATAAAATAAAATAAGAGATAAACTTAATACTAATAAAATCATGAAAAGAACTAAAACATGCCAAAATAACGAAATAAACCAGAAGCGTTATTAAAGAGAAAACAAGAGAATAAAAGAAAAAAATACGAGAAAACAAGAATGAAAATAACCTAAACACTACCCCTAGTGGTGACATAAAGGTCACTCATCAATTATTATTTGAGGTTTGATTTAACAAAGGTTAGTTCTAGAGTACAATGTGTAATGTAGTTTTAGTCTACATTACTTAATTGAGATTGTAATGTTGATTATCCTATTATACTCTGTATTCTGATATGCGGTGATTACTTAGCTTTTTGCTGACGTGTGTTTTTTTGTTATGCTACTTGTATTTTCGGCCACCTATTTTTCTTAAGGTGGCCCTGTGACGATCTATTTTGGAATTTGTCCTTAATGGTGAGTAGTCAAGATTTTTTAAGCAGGTTAAGCAAATGATCGTATCTAAAGGAGCTCAAGTGTTTCGATTGGTATGCTATAATGAGTTTATAAAGTTGTATAAATAGCTCACCTAGTTTATTGGGTTATAATTATTGGGATTTTGTAAGCCTTAACACTGGACAGGTTGTCGAGTGTGGCAGTAATACCACTGATTTAAGTGTATGCTTCCGCAATTATATTCAAAGTTTGTTTATTTTTCCTTTAAATCTTGTTTATCATTTATAGTAAATCAGGGGTGTTACACAGACTGTGTTGGTAATCAAACATAACATAGGAGATAATTCTAATATATTATAAGATAGTCATAAATTTAAAACTCACCTTCTTTCAAATGCAATGTTTTAACATTATTAATGAGAAGAAAAATATTGTATCTTCAAGCCCGAAGGACTCTTATGTGAGGGAGCGTGATAAATCACAGTTTAAAAATCAATCCTAAACTTCGATCATTAGCCTAATATTCTAGTAGAGTTGGTCTTCTTACACCATAATTGATTTAATTTATATTCTATCACTTTGAATTGGTTCTTTACGTGTTTTTTTTTTTGAATAATTATTAGTCGGTTGTGCAAAAAAAAAAAAAAAAAAAACGTGACCGTTTATCATAACCGTTAACCGGCATAATCGACAAATTTAATAGGACAGTTAATCGAATTGTAAAAAATAAATGTTCATGGTTAACCAAACTGTTAAATATAGCGGTTAACGGCTATGGTTGCGTAAACGGTTAACCGATGGTTAACCGTTTTTTTTAGGAAAACATACATATAATTATGTAAGTTTCTTTTAAAAGAATCTTTATCAGTTTGTATTCAACTAATTGGAACTTATTATTGTTTATATTTACTTATGTTTTAAGCTTGGAACAATTAAAAGATCGAGAAATTAAAGTATTGATTTATAATTTTATTAATGGTTAGCAGTTAGCCAGTCACTGTACCGTTAAGAAACGGGTTAACCGTTCCTTGACGGTTACGATTACGGTTCGTGTTTTTTAGTAACCGCTCTAACGATTAACCGTACTGTTAAGACTTAATGGTACTGTAGGGAATATTTCATGCATTACCCCAAACTTGAACCCCACTGTGATCATACACTAAAGTACGGTGGCGTCCAAAGGGAAGGAAGCTAGAGCAAAAGAGTCGCCAACAAGTTTTAGGAACTTGTAAACCGTTCACAGGGTGAAGGTTACACCCCTTAACGTTCCAAGAGATTGTTAACTCCAATAGGTCTGGAACCATGACTGGAAGTTCGGGGATGAAGGTACAAATTCAATCTAAAAGAGACTGAACCTGCCCTAATAATAGGCCTCTACTTTATTCTTTTCGTACTCATGTGCGGTTTCTGACTAACATGCAATCAATAGGTTTACCCTAAACCTGCTTAATCTATGTTGGTTGAATATTAATCACAAACAAAACTATTATTGGCGATCACTTTAATTATAATCAAATTAACCCTAAAAAAGATTATTAATTATCTTATTAAGCGTGATTACAAGTACAAATTTCCTTTAAACATGCATAAAAGGTGTGATCAAACAATAACAATAAATATAAAATATTAAGAAACATAACAATAATAATCATAAATAATTATTATCATAAAATTATAATCATAATCATCATAAATCATGTTAAAGCATAATATCAATAGCACGATCCTAGGCATGATACTAACAAGATTAATAACAAACCCTAGCATGTCACTAAACAATAAAGATCAAATATTTAGCCCTAACATGATACTAACATGCATATTAAGAAAGAAAATAGGAAGCATCGTAGGAATCATAATAAGCATATTTGATATTATAACCTTTTCCCTAAACATGATACTAGGAATCATCGTTATCATTCAAAACATCAAGCATCCTAACATGATACTAGGAATCATAATAACAACCTAGACATGATTTCTATATCATAATAACAATGCAAATAATTAAAGCACTTACTTGGATGCCTCGTACCTCTTTCTAATAACAAAATACACACGTTAGTAACTTCAAGGAAAATAATAAAATCAAAGAATTCAATTAAATAATTGAAATAGAGATTTGGGACCAAACCCTCAGATTTTAAAACCTTTCATGTCTAGGGCGAAGGCAACTTCGAACTTGGCTAGGTGTGTCTAGATCTTGTGAATGTGGAATTTTGTATAAGAAAAGGCTAGTTTATAATAGAGAGATAGAGAATAATGAAGAATTTCTTGATGAGAGTTAGATGAGAAGAATTGAGAATTGATCCTTTAAAACGGAGGTTTTGGGAGGCTATTTATAGAGAAAACCAGTCGGATATGATAAAAAAACAAATTAGAGTTTCGAAAAGAATAAAACACAACGTTGTCGCCAAACACGCACCTGTCGCCAAACGACAAGGCTGTCACCAGACGCTGCGCGTGTCGCCAGACGCCAGGTCTGTCACCAGGCGACAAACATGTCGTATGGTCCCGGCGAGGGTCGATACTAGGTCGTTGAAAATAACCCCTACCCGAGGCCAAACAAAATTTGTAAACACTCAACACACCCCTACACAAGTATAATGGTAAGTTGAGGGTCGAACCCAAAGGAATGGTGGGCGATTATCTATTGTCTGTGGTCAAGCTATTCCGAAATGTAATGATTGGGTGTGAATGTTATGCTAGGACAAAGACGACTAATAAACGAGAAGAAATCAAATGTAATAAACACTAGGGCTAGGATCCACATGCAATCGTAACGGATTCAACTAATTGGGAGGTCAAATTGACTAAGTCAAGCGATGTGAGGGAAGACCAATCATGCAACCAAAAGAGCATATCAAGCTATTCTCCTAGAGGTCTAACTAGCGTCAACTACGATAAACTCTAGCTAGGAAACATCACAAGGCACCTCAATCGTTAAATGCAAGCCACAAATCAATGGTCCGTATCAATGCAAACTTTAATCACATAGTCAACTCCACATTGTCAACTCAACAAATCTAGTGCAACAATCAAAGTTAGCTACTCTTTAATTAATTACACACATGCATATGATCATCAACCAATTTAATCACATAGTCAACCCCAATTAGCTTTAATCCATTACTCATACACGCTTCACCATTACCCTAGCAAGCTATTTACTCACTAGCCATTGAAATCAAGATCATAACAAGGCTAATCAACAAATTCATCATGATCAAATCAAACAAGCTAAAATCAAACACAAATCAATCAATCTTCAATAAAACTTGAACATTATACAAAACAATTGAAATCAAACTAAAGCACAAACTAAAGATTGCATTAAAGAAAGGAAATCCTTACAAACTTGATCAAAAATCAAAGGAAATGGAGACATCTTTAATCATCAACAATCCACCATGAAATTCTCTCTCTATAAATCTAGAGTTTCTCTCTCTAATTTTTTTTTTATCTAAAACTGATTCTAATTCTATTCTAATTCTCCTCTTCTCTAAAAAAATAGAAGGAAAAAATATATATAGGAAAGATACAAAAGAAGAGTTAGTTAGATCGTCCCAAAAGAAACCATGGAAGGCGCGGTCGCATCAGAGGAGAGGCGCGGCCGCGGGAAAAAGGGTACGGAACAGGGGAAACAAGGAAACTAACTATGGAAATCACAAACTAACAAAATAAAGAACAAAACTAAGGAATAACTAAGGAGAAGGGCTATAAAATAGCATGAAAATCATCCTGAAAGAGGCCAAATGAGTGTCATAAATGACACTCATCAAATTCCCCCAAGCTAAACTTTTGCTCATCCTCGAGCAAAACAAAGTAAGAAAGAATAAGGATGAAAAACTTATTCAAAAAGAAAAAGAAAGACACAAGATGAGAATATACACTAAGACTCACTGTCGTAGGAATCACGGTTGTTTTTAGCTACAACAAGCCATTTTAAACCCCTAGATCGCCCTAGAGGACGAGTAATTCTCTCGTAAAGGTATCCTAAGAGTTTACCCATAACTCTCCCCCAACATCCAAGAGGCAAAACCATAGAAAGAAAAGAAAAAGGGAAAAGGGAAAACAAAACCTTTGCGAAATGGACTTACAAAGAGACTACAATGCAAATGAATAAAAAGTTTTCTCAAGTAGTCTAGGTATGCACGTTCCAAGATATCCAAGGTTGATTAAAACATAAGGTATGCTAAGCATAGGAACTAGACATCACAATCCACGTTCATCCCAATCGATCTTACCGCGTTCTCCCCACTAGCCTCAAATCTCCCCTTAGCTAGCATCCCAATGATTCCTCAAAGGAACCAGAAAAAAAGATTTATTTAGGCTATTCGACAATCTTGACTGTGCATCCCCTTTCCATAGGCTATGACCCATGATTCCCTCCCCCGAATAGTGACTCAACTTTTAGGTCGAAAGGGCTTTCCCAAAGGTTGTAACGTAAGGCTTAAAGGGTGAAGGTAGGCTAAAATTTAAAAATTTGGCGATTTTCCTAAATAGTGAAGCAAAGGGTGATCAATCCTCAACATCACGATCAAGAAATCACCAAACAAAAACGACAACACCCCCAAGCTTATTCAAAGCTAAACTCACAAGAATATGTACAAAAAGCGTAATCGCTTCTCCCCCAAGCTTAAATGAAGCATTGTCCTCAATGCTTAGAAGGAGAAAAGAATACATCAAAATGTTTTTGAATTTTTCACTTTTCAAAATTTTATAGTTATTTTTTATTTTTATTATTTTTCTTTGTAAAGATTTGCTTTGTCCTTGCCTTTTTCTAAATTCAGACGTTTTTTTTTTTTTTTTTTTTTTTTTTTTTTTTTTTTTTTTTTTTTTTTTTACAGATTGCACTTATTTGTCCATGCCTTTTATAATGTAGGACGACTTTTACACATACTCATTTATCATTATTCACAAAGAAGATGAAATGACAAGCTTGCATCAATTTAACCACATAACCCAACTATATCACCACAAGATCCATCAAGAATGATCAATTGTTTCACAAAAACAAGAAAAGAAAATGAAGCAAAAGGCCAAAGATATAAAGATGTGGCTTGAAAAGAAGGAAATAGGGTCAAATGGTTGCAAAAAGGCAAATGTAAACCCAAAAACAAATATTAAACAAACTATCCTAAAAATGAAAAAATCACCCCAAAAAAGGTGCCTTTGTCCTCCCTAGATAGCTCGGTATCGGGTTTAAGAATCAGAAATCAAGCTCTATGGATTGGGTTTGCAATAGTCAAGGATCCACGCCGCTCATACAAAATAGGTTGAAGGCTTGAAAAACGATGAACCTCACATGGATGTAGCAAAAACTCACTAGTGGTGTCAAATCGACTATAGGGAGCAACTACCAACATGACACAAACAAGTAGAATCCGGCTTCATGATCCTCCTAGTTCAAACCAACTACCCTAGCATACACCTATCCTAGAGTCAACCAAACATAGTCTCAAACCGTGCATACCTTTACTACCTAGGAAGAAATTCATGCAAAAGACAAAGTCTAATGTACAAAGTCCAATTCATAAGGAAAACAAAAATGAAAAAATAAGCCTCAAAATCAAACCATATACCAAGACAAGAACAAAGTAAAAATAAGGGAAAAGAAAAATAAAAGGAAAAGAAAAGAGAAGGAGAGACATAGATAAAGAAAGAATAGGAAAAATTGAGAAAGGAACTAGAAAGCAAGTTAAACACATATATCCCAATCGACATACAAATGATCGAATGACAACATCGTCAACGATCCCAAACACATTACGTGTTAACAAGCAATCATCCTCGAACCGTTCAACTTCTCCTAAACTAAACCTAATCTATGCATCCATAGAAAATAGAGAGAAAAATTAGAAAGGTCTCACCGGGCTATCCATGCTTAGCATAATAAACAAAGGTGATAGAAAAAACAACCATCGTTGTGTTCCAAAATCGTAAGCATCATCAAAAAGCCATGTGAGAACAAGAAAAGTAAAAGAAGCTATAAACAAAGAAAAAGGTTAGTAACTTCAAAACAAAAGAAAAACTAAAACTAAACAAATCTAAAAAAAACACTAAACAACTGAGTAAAACTAGGCTAACAAAAACCAAAGCAGAAAGTAAAGAAAAACTAAGTAAACAACTAAACAACTAACTAACTAAAAGGTACTAAACTACAAGATTTAGATTCAAAGGGATTTGGATACAAGGGTTTTGGATATAAGGGATCAAGAAACAATCAATATCATCACAAGGGAATCATCACAACAACAATAGCAAAACGAAATCATGGGACTAGCAACAAGCAACAACAAGACTAGAGACCAGGATAAGGAAACCATCATGCAAGAGGCAAATAAAATTCAAGGTATGCAACAAAAACAAATTTTGGCAACCGAGATACAAAGAAGTTCCCCCAAGCTAAACGTGAATACATCTCAACATCCCATCAATACAAATCAAGCACATAAACATAAGGGATGGAGGTAAAAGGCACAAAAGAGAGGGAACTAAGACTCATCATTACCACCACCACTTGGCCCAGCCTCATTAGAATTATTGTTACCCATGTAGTCATCGAAGGTTGGGGGTGACTAAGGAGCCATACCTCCGGTGAATCCCTCGGGCCAACCATAATGCCCCTTGAAGTTATCTTGTTGCCAAGGGCTAAGAGGTGTGAATTGCTCAGGCAAGGTGAGCTCAAATGGATGGTTAGGGTGCACATAGGGGTAATTAGGGTCACCCCTATAGTCACACCGTCTGGGAGCAAGGTAATCGTAGTTACCACGCTCGTCCGGGAAAGAACGGGGCTCGGTACAGGGCTCTAAAGGCCCTTGCCTATAAGGATGCCCATGCAAATGTATAGGACCTTGCTGGGGAGGAAAGTAAGGATAGTTAACCGGGGGAGTGATGCTCCCTCGGTTAACCTCCGCATCATAAAGTTGTTGTTGAATGAACATACCTTGTTGCATTTCGGAAATACCTCGTATTTAGGAGTAGAGGGCCTCAAAATCTTGGTCATACATGCCCTCCAAGCGGATTTGTAACCCACTCATTTGGTTACTAAGGGCCTCCAAGTTGGAGCTAGAAAATTGAGGTTGTTGCGTTTGCCCTTGATATTGTTGTTGTTGACGTTGTTGTTGTTGATGTTGTTCTTCCTCGTCTTCTTCTTCTTCTTCCTCATCGGAGTCAAAGAATGGGCGACGGAAGCTCTTGGGGACATGCCACACATTAGGGGTGTCCGTCCGGTGGAGAGATGTCAAAGATGGGTTGGGAAGGTAGCACCAATGCTTGTTATCCCGAAGCCACTCATGATGCCCCTCCTCAAAATTCTTGGAGATAAATTGAATTTGCCCCAATTGTTTCATATCAAGGTACACGGAGTTGGCATCTCCAACCGGCTTGCAATAAGGCAAATGATGATCAAGGTGGAGGTTGGTCAAGAGCCTAGTGACCATTCCCCCACAAGGAATCTCCCCGGTCTCCCTGTCTTGAAAGGCTACACAATAGGTGGCAAAGATGTACCCCAAGTTCAACCGGCCACGATATTATCCTCTAGTGTCAAACCATAGAATTTTGACTCCAATTTGCTTATTTTTTCCAACTCTTGCTTGGGGAAAACCGAGTACCCCAAAAGACGGTGTACAACTCGAAGACAAGGTTGGTAGACATTGCTAATATTGGCCTCCTTGGTGACAAACTCACCATCTCCGGAGATATCGTCCCACCAAGAATCCTGATCATACTCCTCAAAAATATAAGGCTCTAGATCCAAGATGTCACCATGAGGATCAAAATCTAGAGCGGCATTGAATTGCTCTAAGAAGAGGTCGAAGAAGTTGTTTAAAATTAGGAATTGAACCCTATATTGACCCTCTACGAGAACTATCTTAACCGAAGCAAAGAATTTGAGAGTGGGCTCAACATAGGTGCGGTAGCTACGGGAGATGAATGTGCCCATTCATAGGTTGATCAACAACTCCCTTACATCCTCATCAATTCTCAATGCGGACATGTCGGATTGGAAGTAGTGTCTTTTGGGTTTAAGGGAGCGGTTTTCTTTTAAATTATGGTACCGGTTCTTGTTTTTTTTATCGTGGAATTTTCTTTTGGGTGGTGGAGTAGGGTTGCGTGTTTGGGAGGTGGATGTGCTTGGGGTAGGTTCACCAGTGGAGGCGTTTGTTTTGCGTTTCTTAATAAGGTTTTTGAGGACTCTCGACATGATGAATTTCAAGTGCAAGGATCACACAAAACCAATCACAAAATTCCCGCAACAATCCGCAAAATCACCAACCAAGAACTTCAATATCCACAAATCACAATTCCAATCAAAATTACCAAACAACACCAAACATCGAACAATTTCTTCCCACACAATCAACAATCACAAGAAGAACCACCAATACCACAATAGCACCTTACTACCCACACTACCAAAATTCAAATTCCTAAATTCTCAACAAAATTGCTCACAAATGCAACAAAATCAACAAACAACACAATGTGAGGTAAAATCAAACGACAAACAACTCAAATAATCAACCAAAAACCAATATCAATCATCAAAATCATGAAAGTTGGTACTACCACTATTCATGCTCATGAACAAATCAAAACTTGCAAATATATGACATAATTGAGCAATTAAAAGCTAGAGAAGATGATTATACCATATATGAAGCAAGATTGAACCACTTTTAACCACCAATTTCCACCAAATAGAAAAACCCCAAATTATACCCAAGTATGGATGAGAGAGATTGGAGGTTTAATTTTATGAAAGTAGTATGAATTTGATGATTTGGATGAAAATGTAGAAGGTTTTAGTGAATTTGGAGTGAAAATTTGAGTGATTTGAGTTGAAATTTTGATGAGTTGTTGAAGTGAGTGGTGCGTTCTTGAGGGTTTGAGGATGATGAAGCTATGAAAGATAAATAAGGGGAAATGAAAGAAGGAAGGAAGATAAAGGAGAGGCTCAGGGTGATGCGCGCCCGCACCAGCCAAGTGCACGCCCGCACCTGAGCCCAGCCTAGCTCTCTCTTATTCTTTTTTTTTAAGTTCTTGGTGCGTTCATTGGTGGGCACATGAATAATGATGATGATAAAAACCAACATAGGCAGTAGAAAAATCCCTTTTTAGTGGGTTTAAAACTAGAATTTCATGAACCCACCATAAGAACCCACCAAGTGCAAACTTCCTTCAACTTTAGAGCATAAAAACCCTAACTTACCTCACCAAGATTCTTACCCTTTTACCTCAAATTTCGATAAAATCGAGTATAGTCATATCAAAAACCGCAAAACACCTTCTCATTCTTCATGCTCACTTAAAGAAATCCAATCCCAAAAATGCAACCTACAAATCCAATCAAGTAGAAAAGTGAAAGAAAAGAAAATAAAAGTAGGAAAAATAAGAGAAATTCAAAAATGAAAAAGAAAAGTTAGAAATCTCCGGGTTACCTCCCGGGAAGTGCTTGCTTATGGTCCTAAGCTCGACCCTTCCTCCAAGTCATGGAGGGTCAATGAACACCACCTTCTTCAAGGTAGCGGAAATAGCAAATTCTTTTTTAACTTCTAGCAACCTCTTGTTGTTGCTTGATGAAAGTTCCTTCAAAGACTTTTAAATTGCAAATTTTTCTTTCCGTAACTTTTTTCTCCCTCTCTTCTTCTTAGAATCACGAGCTTTTTTCTTTGGCTTGTTGCTAATTGTAGATGGTTCCTCACCATCTATACTCATGGGAACATCCCTTCCATCTTAAGGATAGAGCTCAAACCAATGAGGGATTTCAACTTCCTCCTCGTCCGTAAGCTTTGGAATCATCATTTTCTCTTCACAAACCTTCTTTCCATCAAAACTTGATAGAACATCATCACAATTCTCAAGACCATCGTTAGTCGAAGAATTAATCATGCACACATTATCAATAGAGCGAGGGGAATTAGCACGCATAATTCCTTGCACAAGAGACAAAAATTCATGCATTGGTTTCAACTCAAAGATTTCCTCTTTCTTACCAATTCTCAAGGTAATACGGCCTCCTTTCACATCTATTAAGGCTCCCGAAGTGGCTAAGAAAGGTCTTCCTAAAATGATAGGGATATGGTCATCTTCCGCAATATCAAGCACAATGAAATCAACGGGAATAATGAACCCTCCTATCTTAAGAGGAACATCCTCAACTTTCCCCTTTGGAATCATAATAGTACGATCGGCCAATTGAAGGGTTATGTTAGATGGGAGTAGCTCACCTAGCTCGAGTTTCTTGAAAATGGAATAAGGCATGACGCTCACATTAGCTCCAAGATCACAAAAAGCATTATTAAACATTTTCCTTTTAATCTCACATGGAATAGAGAAGTTTCCCGGATACTCCATCTTCTTGGGCAACTCAATATGAATCAAAGCACTACAACAACTCCCAACTTCAACCGAATCAACTTCATTGCACATTCTCTTCCAACTCAAAATCTCCTTAAGGAACTTGGAGTACCTAGGCATTTGGGTCACTACATCGGTGAAGAGGATAGAAAGGTGAACTTTCTTGAGCATAGCAATAAATTTTCCAAATTGCTCATCAATTTTGTGCCTCAAGAATTTTTGTGGGTATGGGAGGTCGGGTCTCCGCACTTCCTCACGCTCTTTCTCATTACTCCTTTTTTCCTCTTGCACATCCTCATAACTCACACTCTTAGACTCAACCTTCTCAAATTCCACTCTTGGGTCACTCCTCTCCTCATCCTCCTCAATGGACCTAGAAGCTCCCTCATTAAGAACTCTCCCACTCCTAGTGGTGATAGAATAAACAGGATACTTAGGTTCCACTCCTTGAGAAGGCAAAGAGGATGGACTAGCACAATCCTTTAGAGTGTTGGCTAATTGGGTGATTTGTGTCTCAAGCATTTTGTTATGAGTCATCATCTCATTAAATTTTTTGTCACTCACCGCCATATATGTGTTGATGATCTTGGTTTCGTTATCAATCATTTCTTCCAAATTTGTCTGAAATGATGATGGTTGGGAATAATAATTTTCACCATTGCCTTGAGGCTTTGGAGCAAAATCGGGTGGGGGTCCCCTGTGGTTGTTATTTTGAAAACATCCTTGATTTTGGTTGTTGTTCCAATTGCCACGGCCTTGACTATTGCCACCATTATGGTAATGATTTCCAAAGCCTTAAGATTGACTTTGGTTACCATACCCATGGCTCGGGTTTTGATTACTATAGCCTTGGTTGTTATAGTTACCTTGAAAACCTTGGTTTCCATGGTTCCTATAACCTCCATTGTTGTAGTTATCGAAATCACCTTGGGGGTGAGAATTCCTATTACTAAAATTCTTAGGTCCATCAAACCTTTGACCACCATTGGCACTAGACACAAAGTTCACATGTTCACATTCATTAATTTCAACATCATCACATCCATCAACAAAAGTTTGAGAACACATGGAAGAATCATGATCATAAGATCCCCAATAATCACAAAATAGACAACCACTTGGCATGTTATTGGAAGTAGAAGGAGAACAGTTAGAAAATGTACCTCTCCCTTTAGATTGGGAGGGAAGACTCAATGAATTCGTAGAAACACTCTCAAGCTTTGCTTTGAGTGACGTCACTTCCTTCCCTAGATTTGAAATTTGGGAGGACAAGTTGTTAATTGCGTTGAGATGATCCACCGAATAAACCGTCGATCCACTCTTGCTCGTGGACTCCCTTTCTCCTTCTTGCCAATCTCTACAGTATCTCACAACATCCTCAATTATGTCAACTACCTCTTCTTCCGTCCTATTGATTATAGGACCTCCGGTTCCTCCATCTAGGCATGACTTGCCTTGAGCATTCAAGCCTCCATAGAAAATTTGTATCACTTGATAGGTAGGAATTCCATGATGTGGACACTCTCTTTGGTAGTCCTTGTACCTCTCCCATGCTTCATAGAGATTCTCATTAGGCCTTTGTTTCAATCCTTGGATCAAGGCTCTAGCCTCCGCCGTCTTCTTTTGTGGATAAAAGCGAGACAAGAAAGCTTTGGTGACTTCATCCCACGTCCTAAGGGAATTTGGCTTAACCTCTTTATCCAACCACTCTAAGGCACGACCAATAAGAGAAAAGGGAAACAACTTTAGTTAAATGAACTCTTGAGAAATGTGGTTCACCTTGATAGTATTACAATACTTCTTAAATTCCTTTAGGTGATTCAACGGGCTCTTACTCTTGGCTGCACTAAATTGCCTCCTTTCTATCAAAGTAATCATGGGCGGTTTAATTTCAAAATCGTTCGCCGGTGTTGTACGTGGAGCAATGCCACTCTCAAACCTATAAGCACCGGGAATTCCCAACTCCTTCAAAGCTACTCTTGGATTCTCTCCCATGGCTTGCTGTTCTTCTTCCTCAAACTCTTCTTCACTTGAGGAACTTAGGCACAATGACCGGTTGGCTACCCTTCTTCCTGAAAGAGTTCTTTCAATTTCCGGATCCAAAGGAACTAAGGTCCTAACACGAGTTCTACTATGCATGTAAAAGCTAAAAAGAAATTTCTAGTAACACGGCTACAAGTGTAGCCTAAAAGAAAGAAGAAAAATCTTTTTGTATTTTTGAATAAGATGGAATAGACTCAACAACAATACACAATCACAACACCACTCCCTGGAAACGGCTCCATTTTGGCGAGGGTCGAGACTAGGTCGTTGAAACTAACCCCTACCCGAGGCCAAACAAGATTTGTAAACACTCAACACACCCCTTCACAAGTATAATGGTAAGTTGAGGGTCGGACCCAAAGGAATGGTGGGCAATTATCTATTGTCTATGGTCAAGCTATTCCGAAATGTAATGATTGGGTGTGAATGTTATGCTAGAACAAAGAAGACTAATAAACGAGAAGAAATCAAATGTAATAAACACTAGGGCTAGGATCCACATGCAATTGTAACGGATTCAACTAATTGGGAGGTCAAAGTGACTAAGTCAAGCAATGTGAGGGAAGACCAATCATGCAACCAAAAGTGCATATCAAGCTATTTTCCTGAAGGTCTAAATAGCGTCAACTACGTAAACTCTAACTAGGAAACATCACAAGACACCTCAATCGTTAAATGCAAGCCACAAATCAATGGTCCGTATCAATGCAAACTTACAATTCAATCTAGTGCAACAATCAAAGTTAGCTACTCTTTAATTAATCACACACATGCACATGATCATCAACCAATTTAATCACATAGTCAACTCCATCAATTTTCCCCAATTAGCTTTAATCCATTACTCATACATGCTTCACCATTACCCTAGAAAGCTATCTACTCACTAGCCATTAAAATCAAGATCAAAACAAGGCTAATCAACAAATTCATTATGATCAAATCAAACAAGCTATAATCAAACACAAATCAATCAAACTTCAATCAAACTTGAACATTGAACAAAACAATTGAAATCAAACTAAAGATCAAACTAAAGATTGCATTAAAGAAAGGAAATCCCTACAAACTTGATCAAAAATCAAAGAAAATGGTTGATGATCATGTGCATATCATGCAACCAAAGAAAAATCAAAGTGACTAAGTCAAGCAATGTGAGGGAAGACCAATCATGCAACCAAAAGTGCATATCAAGCTATTTTCCTGGAGGTCTAAATAGCGTCAACTACGTAAACTCTAACTAGGAAACATCACAAGACACCTCAATCGTTAAATGCAAGCCACAAATCAATGGTCCGTATCAATGCAAACTTACAATTCAATCTAGTGCAACAATCAAAGTTAGCTACTCTTTAATTAATCACACACATGCACATGATCATCAACCAATTTAATCACATAGTCAACTCCATCAATTTTCCCCAATTAGCTTTAATCCATTACTCATACATGCTTCACCATTACCCTAGAAAGCTATCTACTCACTAGCCATTAAAATCAAGATCAAAACAAGGCTAATCAACAAATTCATCATGATCAAATCAAACAAGCTATAATCAAACACAAATCAATCAAACTTCAATCAAACTTGAACATTGAACAAAACAATTGAAATCAAACTAAAGATCAAACTAAAGATTGCATTAAAGAAAGGAAATCCCTACAAACTTGATCAAAAATCAAAGAAAATGGAGAAATCTTCAATCATCAACAATCCACCATGAAATTCTCACTCTAAAAATCTAGAGTTTCTCTCTCTAATTTTTTTTTTATCTAAAACTGATTCTAATTCTCCTCTCCTCTAAAAAAAATAGAAGGAAAAACTATATATAGGAAAGATGCAAAAGAAGAGTTAGTTAGATCGACCAAAAAGAAACCCCATAAGGCGCGGTCGCATCAGAGGAGAGGCGCGACCGCGGGAAAAAGGGTACGGAACAGGGGCCCTGGCTGGCGCGCCCGCACCCACACTAGGCGCGCCCGCGCCACCCAGGTGTGCGGCCGCACCACTCTCGTGCGCGCCCGCACCTGGCAGCATGGGAGCCCCCCCTCTTCTTCGTCCAAGCTCATCCTCATGGGCTCGTCTTTATGATGATGATGAACACCAAGGAAGGCAGTCTTGAAAAGGCCATTTTGGTGGGTTCATGGCAAAGATGACGCCCCCACCGCATACGTGCACCGATCTCTTGATTTGCTCTTTGCGTTCCTACAAACTTGAAGCTCCAAAAGGCGAACATGAGGCATCCAAATTGATGAGAAATATGAGAGGAAGGCTCGGGAATCCTTGGAAACACGATCATAACCTAAAAACAAACGAAAATAAACAAATAAAAGGGAAAAAGAACAAATAAACAAAGAAATGAACCAAACAAGGAAACTAACTATGGAAAGCACAAACTAACGAAATAAAGAACAAAACTAAGGAAAAACTAAGGAGGTGGGCTATAAAATAGCATGAAAATCATCCTAAAAGAGGCCAAATGAGTGCCATAAATGACACTCATCAGGTCCTGTTATCTATTTCCACGCGTTTTCTTATTTTGATAAAATTTAAGCGTACAAGAGGGTAAAATTGTAATTTCCTTAAAACACTTCTTTTATTGTAATTAAAACTCCTAAAAGTCAATTTATCAATGCTAATTAAACTATGATTCAAAAGAACCTTCTATAAGATTCTAGAAGACTATAATCAATCCTAATCGTATTAGGAATGATAAATCATGATTGGGCTTATAATATATCGTTGGAAAGCTCTTTTCGAACCCGACCCAACTACACCATTATTGGACTATTTCCATGGACCAAATCAAATTGGATTGGTTGTTTTCTTAAAATAGGTTTTTGAAAACAGAGAGAAAGAAAAGAAATAAAAAACTAACCGCATTCCACACTTTTACTTCATTCGAATATAATTCGACATGAAAGGTACTCATCAATGGGTTTGGTTTTGGGGAGACACAAATGGGTGTCTACAGGTACGGTACCTAATGTGAACATTACAACGCTACATATTGCATGGCATATATATTGTTGAGAAATAGGTGTTGTATTTGATTTGTTTGGAACAATAGTCAATAAAAAAATAAAAGTAAGAAAATAATAAAGAATATAATGTAACACCCTAATAATTCTCTCTTTAAACCTGTGAGTACCCTGAACAAAATCCAAGAGAATTACCGGCGTGCTACCGCCACGTGTTCAAACGTTAAGGCTATATCAGAAATTAGCAGCGGAAAATTTAAATCAGTTATATAAATAAGTTTCAAAACCAATAACCATAAACCAAACTAAATCTTACAACTTGGAACCATTAAGGCCCTTATTCAAAACTCAAACCAATAGAAGTAGTATGAATGTAAAATTGAGTTTAAATAACTTCAAAAGAAAATAACAATAAAAATAAGAAAAGCAACCAACACTCCACTCAAGATCCCACCATCTAGAAACAAATGTTGCATGTGTAAGAACCTGTGGTTAATCTGCTCCCAAATATAACTAGTGTAAAAATTAGATTGTCACAAGATCATTGAAAGGCGAAGGCCATGACCAAAGAAAGACACACAAAGCACGCAATCAGTAAATCTGAGTACATACAAGCTGCAAAACATAAAAGAAATCCGTAACATGCTACTAATAATCACTCATCACGCATCATTAGTTTATAGACTCGACACATGACTCAACTATTTATATTACTAAGACTCCATTAATTAACAGGTAAATCATTATTTTTATTCATTGCATTAAGCAATAGACAAGGTTGTCCAACCCATGCTCCATTTGGAACATCAAAAAAGAAAACCTCATGCCTCCTTTCGGAAACATCAATAAACATCCAACGACCACGGGCGCGACTCCGTGACCGTAGTTAGTATGAGATCTCGCCTAACTCCTAGTTTTGAAAAATAATTGAAATAAAAGACTCGTAGATCAGACGGCCTCGAGAAAAGTGCACGGCTAATACCCCGTGTACCCCAACCCCTGATTGTCATTACTCTGGAAGTGCACCAATCCAGAGTTTTATTGCTCATCCATCTTGCACTTTACGTGATTTACAAGTTAAGACTTGGTGATGACTCATATGCAAACAATACAATCAATCCAATCAAGTAAAACAACTTTCCAATTTCAATTCTTGATTAATTAGTGACAAACAACATTTATTATTTATTTCTTTAACTACCTCTGTGTATAAACACCTTGAGTGCATTAGGCACCCTAAATCCTTAACCTCGTCTTATAAGACTTGAATCCTTCCTTTACTCATCCTATTTCAATAATCATGAATGAGTAATAAATTAATCATTACACCAATCACATACCTTTGCCTCTAAGCACACCTTGCATAATTAGAGCATAAATAATACTTGCACTATAAAATAGTGCACGTCATACGAATTTTACAATGTATAACCAAACAATTTAACCCAGTCATCCCTATACATGATACTAAGTTCTCGATCCGTCCTTAAACATGCACTTAAAAGCAAGGTTTCGTAACTCGTACGTACCTTGAATAAACGAATTGGAATGCCACTTTACTATCTAGAAATCACCTTCAATAAAATCCTCTCCTAAACAAAACAATAACATCTCAATCCATAACCAATCAATCAAATTTACAGCAATACTAACTTACTTTAAAACCTTCAAAATCCAAATCAAACAACACTTTAAAACTTTATTCTCCTTTAGTTAAAATTAAAGGCTTATATATAGTTCTTTAAATTTCCTTCATAAAAACCTTAAAATACATCTTTATATATGAAGTTACAACATGTTTAAGCTACTAACCAAATCTGAAAATTTAGTTTATACACGTCCTTTGCAAATTAAACAGCCCATATTTGGAATAATGGAATAATAGCTTAAAATATATGTAGAAACATCAAAGCCTATTATTTTTTTTTTTATACCAAAACAATAAATTTTAGATTACAAAAAAAACTTGAAAAATTAATTTAAACCTTAAACTTGATACATTAATAATTTATTAACATAAATTAATCATAACGGTCATATAGTGTATAGAAAACTCTAAGAAACATGATTTAGAATGCTTTAAATTCCCAAATCAATATTTTTAATAATTAGAAAATTACTTTTAATCACTAAAAATAATTTTAACATAACATAAACACTATATACTTAAGAAACTTGACTAACACGTTTCAAGCCCTAAAATCATGAAAAATCAAGGTTTTAGACTCAAAATTCTTTGTTAAAGAAAACTGGAAATTAGTTCTATACTTTAAAGATCATAAAAGTTATAAATTTTCAATCTTTTACAGTCCAAACTCATAATCAAACTATGATAACCAAAAATCATGAAATAAATAATATAAAGATTGAATCTTTGAAATTAAAAGAAGAACTTATAAAAAAAAAGAGAAAGAAAGAAGAGGAAAGAGATTAAGAGAGGGGGTTCAAAATGGCGGCTTGGCTGGGCGGCGGTGGGCGGTGTGGTCGCTGGAGGCAGCAAGACGGCACCGGCGGTGGGCTGGTGGCGCGGCAACAACGTGCAGAATATTTTTTTTTTCTTTTTGTGTGAGAGCCGTGAATAGTAGAGAAGGAGGAAGGAGAAGTGAATGAATTTTATGTGAAAGGAGAAAAAAGTGTGGGGGTTTATGGAGGTTTTATTTGGGCCTTGGGTTTTCTAATTAGATTAGGAGTAAAACTTGAGGTTTTGGGCTATTAAGTTAAAAAAATTTTAAATTAGTCTAAAACATATTAGTTTACTTAAATCTTTTCACAAAAATAATTTATTCAATGAAATTGACATAAAAATATTTGTATGAATAATAAATAAATATTTTATAATTAAGTTGAAAATATGGGGGATTACAGATAATCAAACAACACAAGTGTTTACGTATGTGGTTTGATATACTAGGTGAAGCGTTTAAGAGCTTCTATTTATTACATTGGGGAAAGATATATATACAAGGAATAATAATGCTTAAAGTCTTAATCATATCAAAATTAAACGATTACCCAATAGTTTTTATTTTTATAACAAAAATGAAGCAATAAATTATTCCTAAAGTAAATTCTTACAATAGCCGTCATGTGAAGAAATATAAACTGATAAAATATTCCATAAACCATGCCGCAAAGACGTGAAACCGCAAATCGAGACACGTGAAAATAGTATTTTGTGCAACCGTCAAGGTCAAAGGAAACTGTGCGAGCAAGATGGTCTCCTCGAACGAATGCCTTGTTTTTTGCGTTTATGTCTACGCTGAAAATTCTAAGGGGATCAAAGAAACTTTTATCACCTTAAGCTATCTTAGGTGGTAAATTTTACACCACAATTAAAAAAAATATGGACCCCTTATTTTTTTTTTTACCAAAATTCATTTTAATGATTTTAGAAAATATGGAAAATATTTTTAAAAATAGAAATTAAGAAAAAAAAAGTTGAAAAAATAATGAGCAGGAATTGCAGTCCCCCATCACCGACGTCGGCAACCACCGACCAGAGTCCTCCATCCATTGCCGGCGACATCATTCCTTCCCCAGCCAATCGACCGACCGCCCTCCCCCGTCGACGTCAGTTCACCCACTCCTTTTTACCGCTTTTCGCCGTCTACCTTTCACCGGCGAACCTCAAATCATCCCTAAAGCTAAAATTATTTCTTGCAAAACCGAGTACTTTGATGGATCGAACAAAATACGGAAATTCATTAATTGTTACCAAATCGACTACTAACCAAACTACCAATAATCCTTTGACCGGAAAACCTTTGACGGGAATCAATTAGGCCGAATCCATTTTTTCAATAGTCATTGTAAAAAAATGAATGCGTTTATTTTTTAATTCTGTAATTATTAAGAAAATGATTATGATTATAATTTATCGAATTGTTGTTACTATAATTTTTAGATTATACTAATGATTCATATTGTGATCGAATACCTTATACGAATTTGCAATTTGATGTGGTCATTTGAAATAATTAATATTTATTTTGCAAAATTATTGTAACAATATCGAATTGCATATGAATTGTGTCATTGAATTGAATATGGATTGGGTCCCAAAATTAAAATTTCAATTTCCCCCCGTAAGTGGCCACATGTCACCTTTTTCGATTGGGCTTTATATCTATAAAAGGTACTTTATAACTATAAAAGTTGCTCTTCCCCTTCATAAATTTTTTTTCACATTCGAAAGCCACTCACTAAATATGCCTCCTATATTAAGCTTCACCCCTTTAGGTAGCCCTGTTATACTGTACTACACCGCCCCACAAGGTGGTTTGAATGTCAAGTTTGACATGAATGAGATGGTTTACTACACCCAAACCAACCTTAAAATTAGCCCAACTGAAATTAAGGACCTCTTGAAGGCAGTGTTTGACCCCTCAATCCGTTTCGACAATGAACTTTCAAACTTTAAAATGGCTCCTAAAGCTGGTGGTCCACTACGACCAGCACACCTCCCATCCATCAACGACTGGCTGGGAATGGACGAGAAGTTTAAAATCTTGCTCGACTGGTACTCCATCTCAGCACTAGAGAAGGAGGATTCAAAAAACCCTATTTTCGTCGTTCTTGATGCATTTAATAGACCCTGAGCCTGTTATTAATTTTGCAGCCCCTCCATTTATTATGCAGGATGATGATTTGCGCCTCCGGATGGCTTCATTCTGTGATGCTTTCCAGGTAGTCTATCTCCCCTTTGCACCACGCTTTCTACGTCTCTATGTCATTGAGTCTCTCCCTCTTGAAGTGCCAAGTTATACTTGTGCAGTCATTCAACCAATACGGTGCAATCGAAGAGATAAGTATATGCTTCCAATGCCTTCTGCAACTAAGCTTGTTTGCTCGAAATTTCAACTTCATGTTACAAATGCATCATCCTGATGTTGTCATTCTGTTAGAAATTAGAAACAGCGTTGGTAATCTTGTTTAAACGATTGCAAGGGTTGGTGGTAATTTTAGCTACGCACACTCTGTTCTTAACTCCTTTGAAGGAGGGGCAGCGCTGATATGGCGGTCTGAAGTCCTTTAGACTCAGACCCACTACCAGGGTCCGGGGTCGCTTTGCATTTTAGAAGCCTATGTTTAGGAGAAAGGTTTACCTATGTGAGTTAAATAAATTTTTTTTTAATTAATTTAGCTAATTATTAAATAAACTCTGTTTTAAACCCAAACATTAACCATTAAACATATTTTTGATTGAATATACAAAATAATTTTACCATCATGTTTTGTCACAGGGCTATCCCCCAGCAGCGAGGTGAATGAGCAAGAATGGTGTCCAATGGCGTGCAATGAGCTAGAGTACTTTTGGTTGATTTTGTTGTTTTTGGTTGTATTTTGTGGAAGCCATTGGTGGTTGAATTAAGCTAAGCTCGGATCCATGTTATCATATTTTCAGAACTTGTTTTAGTTGTTGTTTTAATTAATTAATTAGAAGTTGGTATGAAGAACTCCTTGTCCTATTTTGTAATTAAGGGGCGTATTTTGTTTTACTATCATAATATTTTGCCCCTTTTATATATTAACAATGCTTTTGTGCAATTTAGTAATTTAGTATGTTTGTGTAATATTGTATGTTTGACATTAATTATTAGTTAGTAATTAACTGTACTTGTGGTTAATTCTAATTACATTATGCAATTATTAATTATTATTCGTAAGGGTCGAAATTAGACATAGATAAATTAATAGTTGTAGTAGTTAAGTGATATAAATAATTAGCTAATAGAGTAGGTGATTAAATTAAATTGCTAAATTACAAGTTTAATTAAATATTTAGTTAGTTAAATTACAATCTGTATGATTTTAAAATTACAAGTTTAATTAAATATTTAGTTAGTTAAATTAGTAAGACTAAATTATAAAATATGTCCACTTTTTGTATAAAACAATTTTTACAAAATCAATAAACATGTAGTTCAGATAAAGTTACAATTGGCAAAAGGTTGAGCATTACACTTATATTGCAACTTAGTTTAGACTATAAATGTTTTATTAGATTAGATGTCTATTGGATGTGATTTGTCATTGATGGAAATAGTACTTTTTTACCCAAAATTCAACAACACAATTGAGTGGTGCACAAGTACATCAAATCAAGTCTATTGAATGTTGTAGGGAATATTTCAAGCGTTATCCCTAGCTTGAACCCCACTGTGATCATACACTAAAGTATGGTGGCGTCCAAAGGGAAAGAAGATAGAGCAAAAGAGTTGCCAACAAGTTTTAGGAACATGTAAACCGTTCACGAGGTGAAGGTTACACCCCTTAACGATCCAGGATATCGTCAACTCCAATAGGTCTGGAACCATGACTGGTAGTTTGGGGATGAAGGTACAAATCCAACCTAAAAGAGATTGAACATGCCCTAACAATAGGCCTCTACTTTATTCTGACCGTATTCATGTGCGCGTTCTGACTAACATGCAATCATTAACCCTAAACCTGTTTATTTATGTTGGTTGAATATTAACGCACAAATAAAACTATTATTGGCGATCACTTGAATTATAACCATATTAGCCCTAACAAGATTATTAATTATCTTATTAAGCGTGATTACAAATACCAATTCCCTTTAAACATGCATAAAAGGTGTGATCAAGAAATAACAATAAACCAAGCAACATAATAATAACAATAAAATTAATAACAATTATAAACATTAATAATTAAAATAATAATAATAATAATAATAATAATAATAATAATAATAATAATAATAATAATCATAATAATAATAATAATAATAATAATAATAATAATATAATAATAATAATAATAATAATAATAATAATAATAATAATAATAATAATAATAATAATAATAAATATTAATCATGTTAAAGCATAACAATAGCAAGATCCTAGGCATGATACTATCAAGATTAATAACAAACCCTAGCATCTCACTAAACATATAAAAATCAAATATTTAGCCCTAACATGATACTAACATCATAAATATTAGGAAAGAATAAAAAAGGCATCATACTTTTAATCATACTTGACATTAGGATTTTTTAATGGTTACCCTAAACATGATACTAGGAAGATCAAAGCACCTTAACACGACGCTAGGAATCATAATAACATCCTGAGCATGATTTCTACATCATAATATCAATAAAAACCATTAAAGCACTTACTTGGATGCCTCGTACCTCTTTCTAATAACAAAATACACGCGTTAGTAACTTCAAGGAAAATATAAAACAAAACAATTAAATTAAATAATTGGAATAGAGATTAGGGACCAAACCCTCATAAATTAAAACCTTTCACGTCTAGGGCGAAAGCAACTTCAAACAATGCTAGGTGTTTCTTGGTCTTGTGAATGCGGAATTTTGTGTGTAAAATTAGAGAGAAAAGAAAACAAACTTTAGCCTCGAGAGAGAAGGGAATTAGTGAATTCTTGAGAATTGGTGATTGTTGATGATATTTGATGATGAAAAACGGAGATTTTAGGAGGCTATTTATAGAGAAAATTAGCCAAAAAGATAGAAAAACGAATCAGAGTTTCGACGAGGAAAAAATAAGTTAGCGCCAGGCGCTAATGTTTGGCATTAGGCGCTAATTAAATTTTTCACAAGTTTTCTAAATTCAGATAAAATTTAGCCGTACAGAACGGCAAAATCCTATTTTCCTTAAAAACACTCTTTTATTTTGATTAAAACTCTAAAAAGTCAACAAAAGTCAACTTATCAATGTTAATTAAATTAGGAATGAAAAGAACCTTCTGGAAGAATTCAGAAGACTAAAACCAATCCTAATTGCATTAGGAATGTCAAATCCATATTAGGCCCTCCTCTAGATAATTGGGCCGCATATAAGTATCAAACCGGGCCAAGTTTAGTAATTTGGCCATAACTTCCTCATTATTCATCGGAATTGTGCTTATAATATATTGTTGGAAAGCTCTTTTCAAACCCCATCCAAATACACCATTATTGGACCCATACTATGGACCAACCAAACTGGATTGGCTGTTTTCTTAAAATAGGTTTTCAAAAATAGAGAGTAAAGAAAAGAAATTAAAACTATCCGCAACACTAGACTTTCCACACTTTCACTTCATTGGATTTTGATTCGATGTGAAAGGTACTCATCACCGGGTCTTGTTTTGGGGAGACACAAATGGGTATCTACAGAAGCCCCCACTTTGACTAAGTTTGGAGAAACACAAGTTTCGAAAATAAAAGTCAAAGTATCGATAGGGACGGGGAATGATTCCGAACGTTCTGCGATCCCAAATCATTATTGTAACGCCGATACCTACAAACTAGCTTTAGTTAAACAGATAAAAGAGTTAAGAAACACATATCTTATACCGTCGAGTTCACGTCTCTGAAGGTAACCGATTTGCTGCCGTAGTATTGTATTTCTGTATTTTTTTGACGACCTCCTGCAAGCTAGAGAATGCCGCATGAAGACTGCTATGCTTGTAACTGCCTCTAATTCCGCCATGATAGACTTCTGCAAGCTAGAGAACCCCATCGAAGATTGCTTCGCTTTAAACGACCTTCTAGCACTTTGTGACCATCTTCCGCAAGCCAGGGAACACGATCAAAGACAATTTCGGTTGAAATCACCTCCAGTTATTTGTGACAACTTTCCGCAAGCTAGGGAACGCTGCCGAAGATATCCTCGCTTGAAGGTATCCTCATTTGTTGCGATAATATTCCGAGGAAAATTACCGAAGACCCACACTTTTCGATCTTGAAAAGCTCGCTTGAACTTTGATTCCGCTATGCTAGTACGTCGGCGCTTCTGCTGCTTTTGAACCTGTATGTCACTGCCTTTTGCTGTATGAACCATTATGTCGGCGCCTTGTGATGAACCAATGCTTAGGCGCTTTAAGCTAAGTGAGACGATCATTTATCAGGTCGATCACTTTATGTAATTGTAATCGAGCTGATTACTGAATCATGTCAAATTGCTTAGAGGGGCTAACTAGCGTACCAAGGAACCCAAAAAAATATTGCAAGAGGTTAAATAACCGCACTGAGTGGCTGAACAGTCTGTCGCCGCTGATATAATGCTAGCGCCGCATATATGGCTCTAGCGCCGCTGATAAGCCTTATCGTCTGGCGCCAAGGCCTGTCGCTTGGCGCTAGAGTCGGGTTTTCCATAAATACCCCTTTCTTCTTCATTTCCGCTGTTGCTGCTCATTTTTTGCTCAAGAATCGCTCGAAACTTCAATTTGCTCATTCTTGCTCGTTTCTCAACTGAATTCGCTCAAATTTGTAGCAAATCAAAACTTATTCCATCCATTTTCTCGATATATGTAAGTTTTCTTCAAACTCACTCCGATTTTAATGAATTTCGCATAAGTTTGTCCACAAATTTCTTGAAATTCGAAACTTAAATTGCTTAATTCACTTTGTTTGTCAAGTTTTATGCCATGAAATTGCTTGATTATGTTTATATATTTCCTTGGGAGTAATTTGAGACTTGTTTGACTCAATTTGGTGAAGAAACGAACCAATCACCATTGCTGGACCTCTTAAGGTCGGGAAGACAATGTGGCTTGTTCTTCATGTTTTTGCTAGCAATTCTTGTCCAATTTTTCACAATAATTACTATAGTATTGCAAGAAATTGTTTGAATGCTTGAAAAATGCTATATATGCTCAATTTGAATTTGTGCTCTGTTTTGGTATTACGTACTCTGTTTTTTGCGAACATAGTATCATGCGGCTAGGCGAACCTTAGATACTATAGAACTTTAATTTATGATAATTTTGCACGATGTAGCATGGCTAGACAACGAAGTTCGGGTTCACGGTCCCGAGACGTACGACGGGGAGCGGACTCTGTACTTCTCCCCCGTTCACCACATTTCTGAGAAGATGCGATGTGGGATCATGGTCGGTAGGACGCACTGCCATGGTTCAGGTTGCGATACCATGGGCAACCTATACAAGATGTATATCGGCAATGTCGGAGAGGTGAGACTTCTCTGGGAGTCTTGTGGATTGACTACACTTTTTGAGACCTCAGAGGCCATGATTGCCTCTAGCGGGGGTCATCATGTGGTTTGTGCTCTGGTGGAGTTCTTTTTGGACACCACCAACACTTTTCAATATCCTTAGAGTGAGATGATGGTCACCCCAACCGACTTTAGTCTCATTACGGGACTAGAGTTTAGCTCTGTTGCGTTGCCATTCGACAACGAGATCAGCGTGTTTTCCCCTGAGGTCGAGGAGCTGTTGGGTCTGATTGCTGTTCGGGCTCGTGCTAAGGTAGAGTCAACTTAGTTCAGCGCGAAGGGGATTCGCCGTTCGACTCTAGCAGCGGCTTTTGATGACGGTGCGACCACTCGAGAGGAGCGGGTGCGCATCTTTGTGCTTATCTTGTTGTTAGGGACGTTCTCCCTTGACAAGGGTAGTAGAGTGATGCTTTACTACCTACCTGTAGTCCGTGATCTACATTTGATCGAGACTTATGACTGGGCCAGCTTGGCCTATGCTGACTTCATTCGAGCGTTACGAGACTCGTGTCGACACCGGTCCTTCACGGGGAACGTCGCTCTATCCAGCTTTTGGAGGGTCGTAGAGGTATACTTTATCTCCCATAAAGTTTATCTCTAAGCTTTGATTAGCACTTGCTGATAATTTTTGCCTTTTATAGATCTGGTTCTACGAGTACTTTCCCTCGGTTGCGCCGGCGAGACTGTCGCCGCGCCGGTTTGCAGTGAGTGCCTCCCGGGAAAGCCGCCGCGCTGGGATGTCTACTGCTTATGTCTGAGATTGGATCATATCGGTATGGTTCTTTATATATTTGAACACTTTGCATTACCTTCGATGGATTCTTATCTGATAAGTATTCTTTGTAGAGGCCTAACGTGTTATACCGGTCGTGGGTCGGCTTGGCTGTCCCTGGGTTAGCCGCGCAGTATACTGTTGAGCGTTGCTACTTCTTGGGGACATATGGAGTGATCGCATAACTTGGAGAGAAGGTTGCTATTCAGCATTCCTCGAACACTTTCATGGTTCTTGCTCCACCACCGCGTCAAATGTTCAACGCCGCGAGGTTGTTGAGCATGTCAGAGAGAGCTGGTACCCCTTAGTGATCTTATACGATCCCTAGGCGGTGCTATGAGGAGGAGCTTCTGCCGTTGTTAGCTCTAGTCCCTATACTGGCTAAGGAGGGGGCGATATGATTTTCAACTTTTACCTTTCGTTAAGTAGCCCCCAAGTAATGTTTTACTGACTTTGATTTGCTTTTGTCAGGCTGGACCTACTGAGTTCGTGCCACCTCGTATGTCCATCCATTATCAGGGGACAAACGAGCCGATCGAGGAGATGATTCCTCCAGCTCTTGAGGGTGAGCGCTTCGTGGAGCGGTCGATCCCTCATCACCAGACTCGGGTAAGCTTATTTATTTGCAACTTTTGTCCATATATGTTATGCATCATTACTGACTTTATTTCCTTGACAGTTCTCGCGCAAGGTGGTCACGGCAATGGCACGGTGCATAGATGCCTTCCGGAGCCAGCTCGTTCGGATGAGGAATGTGGCCACATGTCGTCGCGACGACGTCGTTCAGGAGGTAGTTTCCCTTCTTATTTTTTTGCATTATTGCTTCTATATTGCTTGTTTCTGATTTAGTTTCTTCTTGCAGGGTAAACCCATTCCTTCTCGTACCCGTACGAGACTTGAGGTGCGAAGAGAGCCGGCGAGGTCTAGCTCGAGACGTCGTCGTACTGGTTCTGGCGGTCGGGGTGGTCGTTCTGAGGCTGCCCGCATCGAGGCGGTGGAGGGCTCAGGCTCTTCATGTAAGGGTGCACACGCTGCGCCGGTAGGCCAGGGAGAGGCTACCTCGGCTCTTAGAGGTGGTGGGATGTACGAGGTCGGCTCGTCATCGCAGCAGCCTCCGCAGCCTCAGCCTCAGGTTGATCTTTGGTGGACAGCTCCTGTACTGAGCTTTCCACCTCCCGAGGAGACTGGAGCTGGAGCTAGTTGATAGGTTACTCCTCGTACTACGCAGTTTTATGACATGATGGGTGTACGTCCTCCGACGCCGTAGTTTATTCTTATGCTTCTTTTTATTATTTTGACTTTGTATAGAACTTTGCATTTATTTAGACTCATTATTTAGGCATGTTTGTATATACATACAACCTATGAGTTTATTAATTGACATTTATTTATTATTTTTTCATTTTTATGTGCATGTTTGTGCGTTTAAAGAATCGTGGTAATTAATTTTGCGCAAAAATTCCGTCATTTTTATTATTGATGGAGGGTATCCGACTTTCTCCCCCAAAAAGAAAAAATGAAAAAATGAATGTAAAAATATTGGATTTATAAAAACTTAAAAGTTAAGTCTAAATAAAATCCAAAAAATAATATAATTAATATAATGGTTATATATACTAATTAAGAAGAAGGAAAAAATAATTTAGAAAAAATAATAAAAAATCGTAAAGTCATTGGTCAGACTCGAATAAGGCAAAAAACGCGGTTTTGAATTGCTCATATGATAAGACACGTCAGCGCCATCTGACGCCACGCGTTTTGGGTTAGCGCCAGGCGCTACTCTTAGCGTTTGGCGCCAGGCTCTGACGTCAGGCGCCAATGTCTGGCGTCTCGCACTGATGAGCGCTGACTCCGAATCCTTTCCGGATTAAAATTGCGCCGATTTTGTGCATAAATAGCCCCCTGCCTAGCCGATTTTTTCATAATTTCAGCAGATTAAACTATAATCTTATCTCTTTAAAAAAATAATAGTCATGTCTCTAGTCTCTAAAAGTTTTACCAACTTCACTCATGAATGGTGTCGGTCTCTAACTGCCAAGGAGAGAAAAGAGTTAGATGTTTTTCATATGGGGGGTATTTATGGTGTCAAAGGGGTAGATCTTTAAGTAGACTTTATTCATACTGCCCTAGAATATTGGGATGTGGATACGCATTGTTTTAGATTAGGGTATGATGAAATTAGCCCTTTGCCGGAAGAATTCGGTGCGATCTTAGGCTTTCCTGCATTAGATCTTGTAGTAATCCCTAGAATAAACGAATATTATTATAAGGATTTTGAGCGCTTCTTCAATTTAAAAGACAAAGATCTAACAAATATAGTTGATGGTTGCATAGTTAATTTGAAAGAATTTGCTCGCCATTATTTTGATAGACCTTATTCTGAGTCTTTTCATGTTTATAGAAGAGGGGCTTTTCTTTTTTGCATGCTTAATCAATATTTTCTCACTAGTGGTAGAACTAATAAGGGTCAAGCAATCATATCAACTGTTTTGGAGCAGATTGAATCTGGGAGAAATCTAATGCCTTTAATTGTTGGAGAGACTATGCTTAGTCTTGACGAATTAAAGAAGAATCCAAAAGCACCTTTTTGGGGCTCTCCAATTTTATTACAAGTAGAAAAATAATATTTTTAATTACAGAAATAAAAAAAACATATTTTTGTATAGTAATATTAATTTATTTGCATCGAATTATTTTACAGATGTGGCTAATGGAAAGACTAGAATTAATTAGTCCTCCAGACAATATTGAAAAGCACACTCCAAACTGCTTTGTGAGAAGGAAGAAACGCTTCTCTAAGATGGGGCGCCATGAACGGAAGAAAGTCTTCGGCTTTTGCAATTTTACTGTCAACTGGGTCATCCCTTGGTGGAAAATAGAAAAGATGATTGGTGTCAACAAGCAACCTTTCTGTCGTCTTCCAAGATTGTCCCGAATGACTTTTTATTATCCCTGCAGGGTAAAAAGACAGTACGGCCTACTTCAAACAATTCCTTCCGGGGATCTTCGTCGTCCCTATGAATTTCCTGTCTCTCAAGAACTAGACAAATTTGATTCTTATTGGAGCGCTAGACCTTTATGGGAAGTGATCACCCAAAAGGTTCCTCCTTCCTTGCCCAATGATGTGAAGAAGTGGCTTCTGAAGAAACCTTCAAAGGACATGAAGAAAAATCAGAGTAAAACCGATGTGAAGAGTCGTCTAGGTGACAAAGTGATTCCTGTTAAGGAACGCTTGGGTGAAAGAGTTGAGTTCAAAACACCTATCATGCCTAAGAAGAAAAGCTCAACGAAGGATAAAGGAAAGAGAAAAGCTGACACTACAGAGAAAAAGGCTTGGGTAGAGAAGAAATATGTCCTAGCTAAAGGGGAGACTATTTACTCTAAAATTGAATGTAGGTCCTCTAAAGGATGCCTACTAGCTAAAGTTATGGATGAGGAAGAAGATGCTGATAAAAATTAGAAGAGAGCAAAGAAAGAGAAAAAAGATTAAAGAATTGCCTAACTTTCAATTATTAGACTTAGTTTTAAATTCAAAGTTAGTTTATTTAAGCTTTATTTAAATTCCATCAATAATGTAATTGTTAGTTTATTTTATTAATGAAATTGCAGCTTTTAATTAAATTATTTCCTTTAAATTTAATTTATTAATGCAATGAAAGCTGAAAATTTATTTTTTCCAGAAATTTTTTCGAGTACGGAAGTCGAAAATTTTCCGAAAAACACTGAAATATTCCCAGGTACTTTGCAGAAAATTGGCGTCGCGCTTTTACAACTGGCGCCAGCTATGGGAGTCTGGCGTCAGGTGACAGACGTCGTCGTCTGGCGCTAGGGTTCATCGGCTAGCGCCATAATTTATTGTGTGACGCCAATATTCCTTCGATTTTCTGTCAAATTTTTTATTAAGTCTGAGATGCGAGGTTTGAAAAAAATAAAGTGACCGCACCAGTAAAGGGTTACCTACGTATCCTTCTTAAGGAATCAAGCCAAACATAGCTCTCTTGAGTGTCCTACTCAAGTAATTATTGGTAGTACTTTTTAAGTTGGTCAAGATTTGTCATGTTCAAGAACTCATTGCCATCCATATCAATCAGTTAATTTTGCTGCACCTCCTGACAGGATCGTTTTGACAATATAGGGTCCATACCAATTAGGCCTAAATTTTCCCCTTGGATCTAAAACATTTTTCCTTAATGCTTTTAACACCAAATCGCCTACTTTGATGATTCTTGTCTTGAACTTCTTATTAAAATGCCTAGCCATACGAGTTTGGTAGCATTGAGTATGATGTAGAGCTTCTAGTCGTTTTTCATGTAGTAGAATTAGCTCCTCATATCTTGCCCTAGTCCATTTAACTTCATCGAGTTTGCTTTCTAATGCAATGCATAGAGATGGTATCTCTATCTCTATAGGTTGTACAACATCCATTCCATACACCAAGGAAAATGGCGTATTTCCTATTGATGTGCGCATTGACGTGCGATAACCCCACAATGCGAAGTGGAGTTTGTCAGGCCAATCTTTTTAATTTTCCGTCATTTTCTCGATGATAGTCTTTAAATTTTTATAAGCAGCTTCGACTGCTCCGTTTGCCTAAGGTCTATAAGGAGAAGAATGATGATGCTGAATGTCATATTTTTGTAGCAATTCTTCACACTCAGCTTGAAAGTGAGTTCCATTGTCACTTATCATTTCATGTGGGACTCCATATCGACAAATAAAATTTCTTTTGATAAAGAGTGCTACATGTTTTGTAGTGATTTTAGCGTATGATTGTGCTTCGACCCACTTTGTGAAGTAATCAATTGCCACTAAGATTCCCCATGTAGAGAATGGCCATGGCGAAGTGTAGGTATAGAGTAGAGATGGAGGAACATGTTGTAAATTAGCGTAGATTTGGCACTTATGGCATCTTTTTATGTATTGGTGACAATCCCTATTCATGGTAGTCCAATAGTATCCTTCTCGCATTATCTTTTGGACTATCATTTTGCCATTTATGTGAGTTCCACAAATTCCTTCGTGGACTATCCTCATTGCTCTTTGAGCATCCTTTTTTCCTACACATAAGAGAGCTCGGCCCTTAAATACCCTTTTGTGTAACTCGTTGTCTATGAGTACGTATTGGGAAGCCAAGAGTCTTAATGCTCGCTTTGCTCTTTTGTCAACATGGGGAGGGTATTCTCCTTTGGTGACATAGTTGAGTATATCCGTATACCACGGCTCTTCTTCTTCTTCTTCTTCTTCTTCTTCTTCTTCATCTTGGATCATTTCATCATCTTCTATAGCTTGAATATAAGCCGATTTATGCCTTTTTCCAATAGTTAGAGGCATTTGCTCGATTTCTGTAGGAATCCTAACCATTCAAGCTAGTCTTGCCAAGGCATCAGCAAATTGATTTTCTTCTCTAGGTAGATATGTGTATTCCACCTTTTCTAACTGATTAGTGAGAGTTTCCAGATAAGTTTGGTAAGGGGCTAGACTTTCGCTCCTTACTTTCCATCTTTTAGAGATTTGATTGATAATCAATGAAGAGTCTCCGAATATTCGTAATTTTTTCACTCCCAATGCCAAAGCTATTTCAAGGCCTACCACGCATGCTTCATATTCAGCAGCGTTGTTGGTAACGTCGAAATAAAGCTTTATGGAGATTGGAACATTTTCTTCTTTAGGTGATACTAGTAATACTCCAACGCCACATCCCTTTTGGTTTGAGGCTCCATCGAAGTATAAGGTCCAAGTATCGTCTTCGGTGACCATCAAGTCTTCGTTTGGAAATTCATTATCGTGTATTGGCGTCGAATCTTCTATTGGAAAGTCTGCTAGAAAATCCAAAACCACATATCCTTTGATAGTTTTTTGAGGCATGAACCTTACATCGAATTGAGCTAAGTTGACTATCCATCTTGATATGTGCCCATTGAGTGTAGATTTCTCGAATAAATACTTGATTGGATCTAATCGGGAATCTACAAAGACTGTATGCACGAGCATGTAATGTCTTAACTTGGTTGTGGCCCAAACCAATGCGAAGCACAATTTCTCAAGCGGTGTATAGCGTACTTCATACTCGAGCATCTTTTTACTTAGATAATAGATTGAATTTTCTTTGCCTTCTACTTCTTGCGCTCGCATGGCTCCCATTGTCTCTTTGGTGACTGTTAAGTACAACCTAAGAGGAATTCCCGAAAGTGCTGGTGCTAATACGGGAGGATTTGCGAGATAGGCTTTGATCTTTTCAAAGGCTTTTTGACACTCGTTATCCCATATTACTGGTACATTCTTTTTTAGCGTTTTGAAGATTGGTTCACATATTGTTGTTAATTTTGATATGTACCTGCTTTTGTATTACAACCGGCCAATAAATCCTCGAATTTGCTTCTCAGTTTTGGGCGGTGGCATTGACATGATTGCCTTGATCTTGGTTGGGTCTATCTCTATTCCTCTAGAACTTATGACATAACCTAAAAGCTTGCTTGAGGTGACTCCAAAAGCACACTTAGATGGATTCAACCTCATATTGTATTTTCTTAGCCTTTTGAAGAATTTTCTCAAGGCTATTTGATGGCCTGGGCGATCTTTTGATTTCACAATCATATCATCCACATATACCTCAACTTCTTTATGCATCATGTCATGGAGCAAGGCAGTCGCTGCTCGTTAGTAAGTAGTACCCCATGGTGTTATGAAGGTTGTTTTCTCCATGTCTTCTTCCGCCATGAGGATTTGATTATAGCCCGCATATCCATCCATGAACGAGAGAAGTGCATGTTTTGCTGTGTTATCTACCAGAATATCGATGTGTGGTAAAGGAAAGTCGTCCTTTGGACTTGCCTTATTTAGATCTCGATCGTCGACACACATTCTTACCCTTCCATCTTTCTTCGGAACTGGGACAACGTTGGCGACCCATTCAGGGTATTTGGATACCTTGATAAAACCTGCAGTTATTTGTTTTTGAACTTCTTCTGCTACGTAGGGTTTCATTCGATGTAACTTTTGTTTTACAGGTTTCATTCCTGAGAGTAGCGATATGGTGTGTTGAGCTATTTCTCTATTAATGCCTGTCATATCTTCATATGACCAAGCGAATACATTGATGAATTCTTTAAGCAAGTTACTTAAATCGGTTCTTTCTTGTTCATTAAGTGTTAATCCAATTTTAACTTCTCTTTTATGGGTTGAATAAGTTGAGATATCAACCGTCTCAGTTTCCTCAATTATCGGTGTTTTCTTTTCAAGTGTTTCCATTGCTTTAATAAGTTCTTTGTCATTTTCATTGTTAGTTAAGCAATGCTCGTCATCTTGGGTTAAAGAAGAACACAAGGAGTAAGGAGAAGAAGACTTATTATTAAATTCAGAGATCATTACATCAAAGAGGGATATGTCCTTAGGGACTTGATCGCTAACTATCCTAGGGGAAGAGATTTAAGGAGGGGGTGCTACAACTAAAGACTTAGATGACTCTATAGGAAGAGACTCTGACTCAAACGACTCTTCAAACATCGGTCCTTGCCCCGTTGTGATAGAGATTTTCCTTCCGCTTGGAATAGTCACCTTGACGGACTTGCACCACCCTTGTAGTGATCCTTCCGCTGGAGTGATGAGTTTTGAGGGATCAAAGCTTTCGCTTTGTAGGACCGTTTGGATGAGCGAGGAGTTATCTTCTTTGTATGTTGGCTCATCCTTCTCTCGCCCAAATAGTAATCCCATGACATTAAAGTCAAAGCATGGGGGTGTTTTCTCCTTGTGGATAGGAGTTGGGATTTAATCTATGAAGTAGAAATCTAGGAAAATCTCAAATCCAGGTTGCCTTATGCCATTTACGACAAACGGTTCGACAAATTCGTAGCATGGATAGTCCTCTCCTTCTTTTATGAATTGTCCATTAAGGGTAAGAGGATACTGATCCGTTGGGATTGCTTTCTTTTGGATGCGAGCGTCCTTACGTGCTTTGGACTTTTCTTGGGCTCGCTTGAGATCTTCCCAAGTCGGTTCGAAACCAAGTCCGAAAGTGTCTAATTTAGGGAGGCCAGGTGATTCCAGCGGTTTTGCTATTCCTTTCTTCTTTCCTAGAGTCATCCCAGGAAAATGTCCTTGTTTCTTTAGAATTGCGTTCACTATCATTGTTGGAGTGGGGGTCGTGGCAGGGAGGGGTCCTTTCATCCTCCTCGATTAAGGAGACCTCTTCATTAAAGCCCCACAAATCTTCATCATCTTCATCGTGCTCCACATTAATTATTGGATTTTCTATAGCTTTGATCCTCATAGGTGAAGCATCGATCGTAATGGGAATTCCTCCAACTATGGCCTTTACCTGTTGTTGGAGAGATGAAGGGACGACCTTTACGTCATGAAGCCAAGGGCGTCCCAACAACAGATTAATGAAGCCTTAATATCTACTACTTGGAATGTAGTAGCGTGTTCTATTGCTCCCACCGTTATATTCATAGTAATCTTACCAAGAGCTTGACAACAAGTGTTGTCGTAAGCTCTTTTTCCTTGCGTTGACGGGGTAAGGTCTTCATCTCTTATGCCTAGCGCCCTCGCAGTTCTAAGTGGACAGACATTAATGGCCGATCCATTGTCTACAAGAGTCATAGGGACATTCATTCTCTTGCAAACCACTGTGAGGTTTAATGCCTTATAATGCTTGTCACCTTCTGGAGGTAAGTCATTGTCGGAAAAGGTGATCAAGTTGATAGGGCTAGGGTGATCACTCGTAAGGAAGTTAGCTAACCCCTCAAGAGTGGTGTCAGAATCTATCCTTATCTTATCCAAGGCATTCATTACTACCAACCTATGTTCTCGAGATGTTGCTAGGGGTGTAAATGAGCCGAGCCGAGCCGAGTACTACCTTGTTCATGTTAAAGCTCATTTAATTTAGGCGAGTCCGAGCACGAGTCCGAGCTTTCAAGCGAGCTAAAAAATCTGTTCAAGCTCGGCTCATTTAGTAAACTGTATGTTCGCGAATAGTTCGTGAAAGGCTCGTTTATTAAACGAGTATTTTTCATAAATGAGCAGTTTTTTTATTAAACGAGCTTTGTACTTTTGACATTCGAAAATCTCAAAATTAGCATAAAAATGAAATCCTAATTATAATCATAAAAATTAAATTAACAATTGTTACATCAATAATTAATAAAAAAAGTTATTAATGATCAATTTATATGATCAAGCTATATTTCACTTAAAAACACTTTGCGTCTTTGAGATGACGCATCTTATTCACTTTTGTTTGTGATTTTCTACTTCCTTGTCTTCTTGTTCTCTTATGGTTTAATTTGGAGAAAAATACATGCACAATAAGAGAAACAAAAAGGATATATGTTAGTATAAAACATCATTTAGTTAGTTAGAAACTAATATATAATACTCAGTAGTATATATACTACTCAAACTATTTATTACCTCTTGTGTAAAAATTAATCACTTTCATTGTAAATCGATAATCTTGAACTCTTCAATAACCTGCAAAATAATTAGCATTAATTCATTTCAAGTTTTTAACCTTTTAAATTTATTCACCTAAAAGAATCCTATACATACGTATAGTAATTTAGTATATAGATGTTTCCATACCTTTTGTTTCCTCTTGATTCCATAAAAGCTTCTTAGCCAATCCTCAGTGCACATTAGCATTTGGACAGTACATGTTCCTAAGGATACCCTATAAGAATCTATGACTCTACCACCAGCACTAAAGGTGGATTCTGAAGCAACTGAAGTTACGGGAATAGCAAGGATGTCACATGTCATCTTTGATAAAATACGAAACTTCAAGTTGTTAGCCTTCCACCATTGTAGTATATCAAAATCATCAGACTCTTCATCACAAATGACAACACCTTCTTCTAGATAGACATCAATCTCTGATTTTATGCTCTCAAATGTGTTGTAGCCATTCCTAATAAAGCTATCAAATATCTTCCTACCCTTTTGGAAAATCTTTTTTTTTCCAGTATTACTAGGGCCCACATTTACAGCAGCACTATAATTCTCATCACTCTCATGAGCAGTTTTTTGAGCATTATTCAAGGAATGAGCTTCAACATACTCCAAGTAGATCTCATACAAAGTGTCCCGCACATATTTTGTATGTGTTGACAGTTCATCCTCCGAGTAAAGTGTAGAAAAAGACCACTCAATTAATTTTAATTTATTTCTAGGATCTAATGCAGCTGCAACAGATATAAGCAAATTACAATTTCCCCAGTATTTATCAAATTTAACCTTCATCCTTTGAGCCATTGCCCTCATAAAATCATAATCGCTTTCAAATTGACTCTACAAAGCTTCCTTAATGTTGGTAAGTTCTGGCAAAAATAAGTTTGAAGTTGGATACTTACTTCCTGCATTTAAATGTGATGTTAATCTGTATGTTATAGCTTTGATATAATTATGTGTAATAAAAAAAAAGCAAATTTGAATTACCTGAAATTATTTCAGTAGCTTGGTTAAGTAGTGATAAGAAAGTGCAAACAACTTCAACTTTCTTCCACTCTTCATCTGATGGCAAGAGATTGTAACTTGGCTCTCTATTCTTGTACCTTGGAAACGCACCCCTAAACTCGAATGCAACAGATAACATATGGTAGGTTGCATTCCACCTAGTACAACAATAAAGAACTAACCTTCTACCAGGTAACTTTAGTTGTTTACATATTTCACTAAAGATGTTAAGTCGAGCTATGGATGCTATGACATGCTTCACACTTTCCCTCACCTTATATATTACATCCTTGATCTCTTCTAACCCGTCATGCACCAAAATGTTAAGTATATGAGCACAACAACGGACATGAAATAACTTTCCACCATAAGGTAAAATAGCTTGGCAAGATATGCTATCTTTCAATGTCCTTACAACTACATCATTGTAAGTTGCATTATCCACTGTTATGGAAGCCAATTTACTCTCAATTTCCCACTCAACTAAACATTTATATAAAGCATCATGAACAACAACTCCAGAGTGAGGTGGTGGAATATCCACAAAATTAATGACTCTCTTGTGTAATTGAAAGTCAATGACAAAATGACAAGTTATTGCCATATACTCTATCTTTTGTGAATCCGACCTCCATATGTCAGTAGTAATGCAAACCCGATTTGATTGTTTTAACAATCCCTTAGTTCTCTTCTTTTCAATGTCATAACTAGTCATACAATTATTTTTCGCAGTCACACGTGAAAATTTTTCATATTCTGGGGCAGAGGCTTTCATTAACATATTAAAGACCTCATATTCTGCAAACATGAATGGTAGCTCATGAACAATTGACCCATAAGCTCTCTAATATTAGCATGGTCATATTTCCAGTTTTCAAGACCCTTATTATTTTCATATTGAGGAGTAGAAATTTGGAAACCTAATTGTTGTTGCCCATTTATTTACGCATAGAACAAGACGTCAAATGCCTCCTATATTGAGTTGTTGGACCACCCTCTATGTACTTAAAAAGAGTACTACAATGTTTGCACTTTACCTTTATAATCCAGTTGAATATGTCACAAATTCAAGATGTCTCCATACCAATGAAGTCTTCTTTCTTTGTCTCTTTGCAAAAGGATTTAATTCCTCTATTTCATCCTCTCTTACTTGTTCATCAAGTACATCTTCAACCACACGCTCTGTTCCGGTAAACAAAGGATCATTCTCCATCCTATCGTGTTATGTTTAAGGAAATAAGACAAATCTATTAATTATAAGAACAAATTAAAGAATTTAAGACATATGGTTGACAAATTAAAGAATTATATACAAACATACCTTCACAAAATTGTTTTCAATAATCGGCAAGACGGCAACGGTAATGGCGTATAAAATTCTTTGTCTTTCAATTATTTCTAACAATATGCTTTGCAGTTTTGAGTTTAGAGTATTAAGAGAACTTTAAGGAAAAATGCAAAATACATGGTCGATGTATTTAGACTGAATCTTTTGGTCACTAGCTAAATTTGGAATAACCACTTAAATTAGGGATTTTTTTTATTGTTATAAAAGATTATTTATTTTAGGCTTTGTTTGTTTGGAAAGTTTCTTACATTATACGAGTAATAAAAGTCAAAGATATAATTTGAATATTTTTCTTGAATTATATACAGTAAATTGGTAATCATATATTAAGATATTATATTATTCAATAATAAACGAGCTTATTCATTAACATAAATAAACGAGTAGTTCGTGAACGTAAATAAACGAGTAGTTCATGAACATAAATAAACGAGTAGTTCCTGAACATAAATAAACGAGTAGTTCGTGAACATAAATAAACGAGTTGTTCATGAACTTACCTGAACGAGCATATATATGTTCATGTTCAAGCTCATTTATTACACGGGCTTCAAATTTTGTTCAATCTCGGCTCAAATATTAAATGAACGAATATGAACGAGCTCTAACCAAGCTCGAGCCCGAGTAGTTTACTGGTCGGCTCGATTCATTTACACCCCTAAATGTTGCTAGAAGCTTCCATACGTTCATTTCAACCTTGGTTTTCTTGAACTGTTTGACAATGTCATTTTCTTCTATGATAGGTATGGGAACTTGCTGCGTGGTTGGCATAGGTTGTGTTGAAATAGGAGGTTGCATTCTCCCGGATCTTGTGAGGACGTTTATTGATGAATCTTCTTCAACCCAGAAATCATCCATGGCATATGACACCGAAGGTGGAGGTCCTACCATGTCTTTTAAATAAACGTCTTCTTCATCAATGTCCCAAACTCCATAAATACTTATGTCTTCCTCTTGTGGAGTTTGGACTAATCTTTTATCATCAATCATCTTTTGAATTAAATGCTTAAATTTAAAACAGTTTTCAATATTGTGACCCCCTGATTGATGATATTGACAATAAAACCTATTTGTCCTTTTTAATCATTCAAATGGTCTCGGTTCGAGAGGTTTGACCTCGCCACTCTCGGAGAGCATTTTGAACATTTGAGCATATGGAATCCCAATTGGAGTATAGAGTCTATTACACTTTTTGGGTTTGTCAATTACTTGGAGAGAAAAGGGTTTCTTCATTTTCTCGCTAACTAGAGGCAATGGGATGTTGTTTGCCTCCACGAGATCTTTAATGAGGTTTCGAAACCTGTAACATTCATTCGTGGTATGACCGTTCCCTCGATGGTACTTGCAATAGAAATTGGGATCCCGTCGTGAAGATTGCTTTTCTGGTGTTGGATCCTCGGTAGGGCCAATAGATTTGATTAATCCTTGATCATAGAGACGATCAAAAGGAGCATCATAGGTCATTCCCATGGGTGTGAACTCTCTCCTGGGTTTATTTTTCGTGGGTAGAACCTCGTCACACTTTTTCTAAAGCTCCTTTAATTGTTTCTTCGCAACTTCGAGAGATTCATGTAGCAAGTTTGATCCCTCTAACATGGATAATCTAAGCAACCGTACATCCTCTTTACTTGCTAATTCTGGAAAGTCATTCATGGCATCGAAAAAGATTTCCTCCTCTTCTCCAATAGCATGGATTTCTTCGATAGGTTTGATGAGAGATGAGGGATCAACCTCATTTTCCTCATCAGAGATGGCTAAGGAGTGAGCGAGTGGTGCACTATGAATGCTCGGCTTCTTACTGGAAGGAGGCAATGGTAGCTTGTTGTTGTTGATTAAATCTTGAATAGCTTCCTTTAGCTTCCAACAATTCTCGATAAGATGGACCCTACCTTGATGATACTTGAAATGTGCATTGGGGTTCCAATTAGCCGTTCTTTTCTCAACCGGTGGGTCCCCAAATGGTCCAATAGGAGTTATAAGACCTTTTGCATTTAATCGGTCAAATGCGGTGTCATAACTCATACCAATAGGAGTAAAGTTCCTCCTAAATGGTTTCTTTTGTCCTTGATTATTCATAGGAAGTACTTCACTTAAGTTAAAGGTGCTAACATTGTTTGAGTGGTTGGTTTTGGAAGAAGAAGGATTGTCGTTCTTCTTACCTTTCCAGCCACTGTTGGAGTTACTGTTAGCAGCTTTCAGCTTAGCCAGGTCGTCTTCAATATTGATTCCAATGTCATAGACGGCCTTGAAGGTATGGAGATTATTCTGGTATTTGAGATGCTTGGAGTAATTCTCTTGAAGATTTTTGATGAATAATCTCACAGATTATTTTTCACTTGGCACCTCAATCATCTTAGCTGAGGTTTCTCTCCATTTGTTGAAGAAAGAGGTGAAACCTTCGTTCTCTTTCTGCTTCAGGATTTCAAGTTCCCTATAGTTAGTCTCAACTTGAATATTGCATTTGTATCTATCAACGAAAGAGTTTACTATAGATTCCTAAGTAGAGGTTCTTTCTTTCACAAGAGAAAAGAACCATTGTTGGAAAACGGTTTCGAGAGATAGTGAAAACAAGGTGGGAAACACCTTCTTGTCAATACCCTTAACACTCATTATTGTTTCGAAGGCTCTTAAATGAAAGTATGGGTTGTCAGTTGCTTTGAATTTCGGGATGTCGTTGGCATTGAACTTCTGAGGAAGAAGATCCTTGTCCACCAAGACACCTTATGAGCTAATTCCTTGAAACTTATAGTCACTAGACAGTTTGCTTTGACTCTCTTGCATGAGGTCCATCTGTTGTTGTTTCACAGGATCATCAATCTTGAGGGTTAGAACCTTTAACGCCTCAGTCACAATAATCAGTTGGTTCCTGAGCACATTAATTTCCTCTTGAGTTGCCATTATTGTTTTAGCTTTTCTTTTACGAGCAATCGGTTTGTCGAATAGTTGGACTTGAATAAAAAGGTTGTCTTTGATCAAACGCCCTTCCTTTCTTGACCACGCGCTGTAAATTAAACCACTTTTGTTTTATTACTTGACTCAAATTGACCTTGACTTTACGCTTTGAAAAAGAAAAAAAAAACAAAAATAGGTGCACATTTTTGGCAAAAATAAGGTATATATTTTTTGGGAGTTAAGTATAGGGTTCAAATAAGTTGATTTAATTGGAGGATTAATATCCGACTTACCCCCCTAAAAAAATGACGGAAAATACGTGCATACAAGACGCCCTTAGACATGGTCCAAGTGTACATTAGTTTGTGTTTTATGTGGTGAGTATAAGTGACATGCTTTGACTCTTGTGTAAGACCATGGGACTTAGTGCTTAGACTCGATTAATGACTTGACAAGGTAATATTACCAGTAAAAATTAACTGAATCGACTAGAAAACTGTGCAATTAGACATAAGGTGATGACTCGAGTAACAAACCGAACTGTCGCCAAAATGACAGGACTGGCGCCTCTCTTTGCAGTGTAGCACCAGACGACATGACTGTCGACAGGCGCTACGCTCCACAGAGTGGCGCTGCAGTTTAAATCTTGGCGCCATTGCTGGAACGTCGATTTGGAACTGCTTTCGGTATTATTACTCTACAGGGTATGCCTAAAGTCGTATTAAGTCAACTCTGATTAAATTATTAAACTTTAATTACTTAAATTAATTAATTAATTAATTAGGCAAAGTTCTTTTAGTCATAAGTCAATTTTTTTTTAATCTTAGCACAAGTCAAGCAAACGGTTAGGAAAAACACATAGAGTATGCACAATTAGTCAAGTAGGCACAACATGATGCAATGAGTTTGCAACCTAACCATGGCTCTAGTTCTCTAAAGTTCGGGATATGGGTTAGTCAATAGAGGGTCCATGGTTAATTGTCCAGATGCACCGCGCGGAAGCCTAACCGTGAAGGGTTGGCGCGAGTGGATGGGACACCGCGAGTTTAGAAAAACTCACTTCCATGGTTTGGTGAATTCAACATTCTCGGATGTACCCTTTGTTGCTCAGAGCGTTCAATCAGGTAGATGGAGCATGAATTCCCAGGGGGTTATGTCCATATGTAGAACACATAAGGGTTTCGGAGAAGTGAGAAAAACTTAATTAGGATGTAGGATCGAGCAAACAGTGCTAAAAATTGGTCGAAATTAGAACGCATATTTCTGGCTCAGTATTGGAAGAACTTGGCGCCAGCAAACAGAGTCCAGTGCCACCTTTTGACTTTAGCGCCTGGCGACAGAAGCTGTCACCTGGCGCTAACGTCAAATTGTTGGCACTAGTCTTTGTTCGCTGACGCTAGTTCCTACATGCCTGTAGGGAATATTTCAAGCGTTATCCCTAGCTTGAACCCCACTGTGATCATACACTAAAGTATGGTGGCGTCCAAAGGGAAAGAAGATAGAGCAAAAGAGTCGCTAACAAGTTTTAGGAACTTGTAAACCATTCATGAGGTGAAGGTTACACCCCTTAACGATCCAGGAGATCGTCAACTCCAATAGGTCTGGAACCATGACTGGTAGTTCGGGGATGAAGGTACAAATCCAACCTAAAAGAGATTGAACTTGCCCTAACAATAGGCCTCTACTTTATTCTGACCGTATTCATGTGCACTTTTTGACTAACATGCAATAAGTAGGATTAACCCTAAACTTGTTTATCTATGTTGGTTGAATATTAATGCACAAATAAAACTATTATTGGCGATCACTTGAATTATAACCATATTAGCCCTAACAAGATTATTAATTATCTTATTAAGCGTGATTACAAATACCAATTCCGTTTAAACATGCATAAAAGGTGTGATCAAGCAATAACAATAAATCAAGCAACATAATAATAACAATAAAATTAATAACAATTATAAATATTAATAATTAAAATAATAATAATAATCATAATAATAACAATTATAAATATTAATAATTAAAATAATAATAATAATCATAATAAAATAATAATAAATATTAATCATGTTAAAGCATAACAATAGCAAGATCCTAGGCATGATACTAACAAGATTAATAACAAACCCTAGCATGTCACTAAACATATAAAAATCAAATATTTATCCCTAACATGATAAATCTTAGGAAAGAATATAAAAGGTATCATACTTTTAAGCATACTTGACATTAGGATTTTTTAGTGGTTACCCTAAACATGATACTAGGAAGATCAAAGCACCTTAACACGTCGCTAGGAATCATAATAACATCCTAAGCATGATTTCTACATCATAATATCAATAAAAACCATTAAAGCACTTACTTGGATGCCTCGTACCTCTTTCTAATAACAAAATACACGCGTTAGTAACTTCAAGGAAAATATAAAACAAAACAATTAAATTAAATAATTACAATAGAGATTAGGGACCAAACCCTCATAAATTAAAACCTTTCACGTCTAGGGCGAAATCAACTTCGAACAATGCTAGGTGTTTCTTGGTCTTATGAATGCGGAATTTTGTGTATAAAATTAGAGAGAAAAGAAAACAAGCTTTAGCTTCGAGAGAGAAGGGAATTAGAGAATTCTTGAGAATTGGTGATTGTTGATGATATTTGAAGATGAAAAACGGAGATTTTAGGAGTCTATTTATATAGAAAATCAACCAAAAAGATAGAAAAACGAATTAGAGTTTCCACGAAGAAAAAATAAGTTAGCGTCAGGCGCTGAACAATAGTGCCAGGCGCTAACACTAGAGCCAGGCGCTAATGTCTAGCGTTAGGCGCTAATTAACTTTTTCACGCGTTTTCTAAATTCAGATAAAATTTAGCCGTATAGAAGGGCAAAATCGTATTTTCCTTAAAAACACTCTTTTATTCTGATTAAAACTTTAAAAAGTCACCAAAAGTCAATTTATCAATGCTAATTGAATTAGGAATGAAAAGAACCTTCTAGAAGAATCTAGAAGACTAAAACCAATCTTAATTGCATTAGGAATGACAAATCCATATTAGGCCCTCCTCTAGATCATTGGGCCGCATATAAGTATCAAACCGGACCCAGTTTAGTAATTTGGCCATAACTTCCTCATTATTCATCGGAATTGGGCTTATAATATATCGTTGGAAAGCTCTTTTCAAGCCCCATCCAACTACACCATTATTGGAACCATACTATAGACCAATAAAATTTTATTGGCTGTTTTCTTAAAACAGGTTTTCAAAAAAAGAGAGAAAAGAAAAGAAATTAAAACTATCCGCAACACTAGACTTTCCACACTTTCACTTCATTCGATTATGATTCGACGAGAAAGCTACTCATCACCGGGTTTGGTTTTGGAGAGACACAAATGGGTGTCTACAGATGTCAATTTGGAAATGCTTAAGTATGGTATACATTATTATTTTTGCAAAATTTTATTTTTAAAATAGTAGGTTTTGTTAATCTGGTTTTTGTCAATTAAATTAGTGCGGTTAAGTATGGTTAAAGTCAGAAATTATTAAATATAACAATGGAAATTCATTCATAGCGTTATACGACATTTTATAAAATAAGGTTTTATTGTACGCTCATTAACGTCTTAACGTAACTTAGTATTGTTAAAGCTACAAATTTCCGCGTCATAATTTTAATTTCAAGCAACAAAACACAATAATTGTACGCAAGATTCTTTTATTGACGGGTCTCGTCGTTACTTACTTTTCTATCCTATAAAAGGAAGATGGACAAATCTCATAACTCAAGCATTACGGTATTAGCAACAAATTACCAAAGGCTAAAAATCTACAAAATTTTATAAGAGTGTTAGCAATAATTTTGATATGGTATTGTTTTGAATGCGTAATCTCGTGTGAACTTCGTCAGTATGATTTGTTAGATTTTAAATCTTTAACATTAAATTTTAAACGATTTATTCAAAACTTTTTGTAGGCGACATGGAATCACCCGAATTTTTAAGTGGAGGTGAACGAAAAAAGGCTTGTTGGCGTGGTAAATTTTTATAATATCTAGCATTCGTTATTTAAATTATGTTTTATTTTTTAAAAAATCATGGTTTTTTGGACACCGAATTATAGCGTATTCCAGGTAATTCAATTGAAGAAATGCAAGGTGTGAATGGAATCTTGAAGTATTTAGGGGATATGGTAACACATAGTGGAATGTACTCCTCCGGATCATGGATTTGGGATCCAAGTGGAAGTATTCTTTGGAAGACGGTTGGGAAAATTTTGTGACCGAAAATGACATAAGACTTGGTGATGTCTTAAAATTTTATTTATGTCATAACACATGTGTTCGTGTTAGGGTGTTTAGAGCCAGTGTAGAGGTTTTAGATCCTATTGTCTTAGCCCCAAATGATATCCCAAACGTTGTAGAAGAAGAAAGACCGTGGTTTTGTCAACTTTTACGAGGTCTTACATGCATCTATGCGTAATGGTAAAAGGCTAATTCAATTTTTTTACTGTATTTGTCTTAAACCGACTCATATTATTATAAATTTGTAAAACTTGTTTTTTATTTTTACAAATTGTGTAGAGTGTTCCAATTGAATTTGCTCGGGAGAACTTCATCGATTTCCCTGAGGACACCGCTGCTTTATTACGATTTGGAGATAATGAGTGGGATGCGAATTTGCAAATAGAACGTGATGGTTGGAATAAAATCATTACCTGTTTCATTAACAAGGGGATTACGGATCTGATTCAACATACAAATATCAAGGCTAAGAAATAATTTGTTGTAGAATTTTACAACGACAACCCCCCATTTTTCACATGTATTACCATTAGGATTATGTTACAAAACTAGTCTGATCTGTATCTTTTGTTAAAAAATTGTAATGCCATGCTACTTCAATTCAACTATTTGTTGTTGAACATTGTTACAAGCCATTGTACTTGATCTTCTTAATGTTTTGTTATTAAATTAAATATTAATTATTGTCCCATATTGCTCTTTATGCATTATAACTTTGTAAGAGTTGCATTGTCCAATCAATGTAAGAGTTTTGAGTTGTCCAATCACACGTTCACACCTTGTAAGAGTGTGAGTTGTCCTACCAATACTTTCCTTTACGACTCTTGCCAATTTTAGTCTACACCTTGGTCATGTAGTCTAAAACAAGTTATAAAACAAGTACAAGTTCAGACCAATTAACTCCAAACACCAATTAACTTTTTCCATCTAAAAATAATTAAAAATTAAAAAAAAAAACTATACTTCGTATTATTTATTAGTTTAATTCTTATGTTAAGGGTAAAATGTGACAATATATCACAACTAATTTTTTTTTTAAGAAATATATCACAACTACTAAATGACAAATAAAAGTTTACACTTTTTTAAAAACACGAAGCCAAAATTTTCTAAAATTTGTTAATAAAATAATTTCTGAATACATTTGAATAAGCAACAAAATTAAGCAATAACAAAATTGGGGGTGGGGGTGTAGCAGGATTCGAACCATGTGCCAAGGAGGAGATTGTGTAGTACCATGTGCCATTGTGACAGTCTTTGAGCGTGTTGATTTTAGCACAAAAAAAATCTTTTATACAATACCAAGGTAGTGTGAACAACTGCCTAAATGTTTCATTTTTTTTCCTATTTTTTTTTAATTTAATAATATTTGTAACAATATAATCGTATATTCTACGTACAATTTCTTTTCATATACTTTGTTACATGAAATTAGGGCTTTAATTTAATTTTCCTACAATGTTTTTTGTTTTTATAAAAATTTTGTTGTTTTCAAAAGTTTTGACAAATCGATGATGTGTGTGATGAAGTAATATATGTACCAATTGGGTCTCTTGATTACGATTTGTAGTTGATGTTGTATTTTTACTTTTTTTTATAAAAAAATCATTTAAAAAAAAAAAAGCATTATTGTCTGCCAAACACTTGAGTAGTGTATCATTGGTTTTCGCAAAAGTTGGCAGTGTGTTGTCAAATTAACACTTTTGTTATTTTTAAGTCCCAACTTTTATTACAGAGAAGTAAAAAAATCTAGTCTAAAGCCTATCCTTGTAGTCTAATAGCTAATCAATCCTTGTCTACTTTAAGTTATACATTATATATTAGTCCATTTATGTTGGTTATACTTTAAGTTAAGGATTATCCAACATATGAAGTAAATAATGTATGTAACTATGTTGCATCTCTAACAAATCATGTATGTAATGATCTATATATCTTTGATTATCTATTGGTAAAAGACATTATAAATCTTTTATATAGTCAATATATGAATATTATAAATTTCACTTGTTTATTTAAATATAATACGGAGTATATGAACCTTTTCATTTTAATAGATAAGCTTATAGGTTACTTGTATTTTGACTTCATTTGGTAAGCTTATATGTTACTTGTATTTTGACTTCATTTGGTAAGCTTATATGTTACTTGTTAATTATACTCCCTCCATCCTATTTATTAGCCTCATATACTCTAAGTATGAAAATTTTGACCAAGAATTTTAACTAATACGAATTATATAAGACCGTATTAATCAAAAGTAAGTGAAAGGAAGAGATTTGTTTCAATGCTTACTAGTTAAGATTCATATTTTGTCTTGAAGAATGCAATAAAGAAAATGAATATTAATTATGAAATTTATTTTTTATAATACTTTAATTTTAAAAAAAAACTATTATATTTATACATTTAAAAAAAAAAAAAAAAAACTATTATATTATATTTTTTTAAGCATTGGAATTATAGTCTACATCACATCTTTTAATATTGATAAGTACCATTTGAAGTTTGAACACCTTTTTAATTTTTAGAAGTATGTAGTCTAAAGACTGTTGTTGTTTCAGTCAAAGACTCATAGTCTCCTAGTTGAGTAGTTTTGATTTTAATTTTTTTTTAAAATTGAAGTCTCCAGTTTACTACTTTTATTGGGTGAGAAGTGTACTACTTTTAAGTGTACTACTTTTAAGTATGATAATTTTTAAACAAAAAAAATTAGACTACAAAGGTTGATTGGAAAGGTTGAAAGTCAAGGGCATTGTGTTGTTAAATCATAAAGATTTTAATAGCACTACATCTTTTATGAAGTGCAATATATGGTCTAAAGTCCTTTTATAAAGTCTAATTGTTAATACTTATATGTATGAAATATTGTTTTTTTTGTTTTTTTTTTTGTACATCAATTATTAAGAATTGACTGTTAACAACTAGATATCTGAAATACATTTGAGGTAATGTATATTCACAAAGCTAAGTAAATATATATACATCAACTTATAAAGATAATAATCCTAATCATGAACAAAATCATTTATGTGTGCAAATGTAAAAATATGATCGATTGTAAGAATATGCTCTCGTATGTTTATAAAATTAATTAAAGAATTGAGCCAATTTGATTGCAAAATTAAACATACAAACTCCAATAATGAACTAAATCCAATGTTTATAAAATGCGCATAAATGAAAAGTTAAATATTTACATACAGCCTAATATAAGGAGTATAATAGGTTCTCTAAAACAATCAATAAATTAATTAAAAAGGTGTATGTTTCTTAATTTTGATTTATTAGTTTAAAAAATTAATTACATAATTAAGACAATTAATCTTGAATAATGAAGACATCTTTGTTAATTAAATTGGTTGAAACTGGTATTGAGCTTTAAAAATCTTACAAAGACATGCATTGAAAAATTTGATTGAAAAATTGTATTGAGCTTCAAAAATTTGATTGAAAAGGTACAATGACATAGTGTTGTCAAATCAACACATTTTAATACTTAGTACATAATCTCTATACATGTGTTGTGTTAATATATTAAAAAAAAGTAAAGTTTGCATTGTGTTGTCAAATCAACACAATAAGATATTGAAAATTGTAATTCTAGTTTAAATCACAACTTTAATTTTATTGAGAAGTGCAATATCAAGTCTAAAGTCCTTTCATGTAGTCTAATTGATAGGCTAGTACTTATAAGTTTGAAATATGTTGTAAAAAATAACCTAATATAATTGACCTCTAATTATTTAATAAAAGAAATGAAACATTTAACAAAAGAATTAGCCCATTCGCATTTATTATGTACTTGTAATATAAAACCCGGGTTAATTATTAGAAATAATAACAAAATACAAGAAATAATTTTTGAAACTATTTTAATGAATGATTAAATGTAAAAGCTAGTTCAAGGTTGGTTAGGTGGAGTTCTAGTTTAAATTCATGTCTTGTAGTCTAATAGAGAGTCGGTCCTAATGTACTTCTTTTCAGTTTTCACATCCAAAACTTAAAGTATGGAATTTCCCTTCTAAAAAAAATATTGCCTTTACAAGTGTCAACAATCTAGTAGAGTACCTTTACAAGTGTCCCAATATTATCAACCAAGATCTTTATATAAATTGAAATTTTTACTAACACACTCCACTCCCTACCAAACCTACTCCCAGTACCTTTCCTATTTTTTTTGCCAAATCAATGATGAGATCTGGGCGGCGCACGCAAGTAATTAATGATCTTTCTTCCCCGGTGGTGTTGTTTACACCTTTGTGTGGTTGTCACCCACCCAGATTCACTGATGTCCGAGTTTCAACAACTATTACAAATCCGAGAAGGGCATATTTTTGTTGTTCTGCTTGTGGGTATTTCAGGTGGATCAGTCCTGCAGAGGTCATTTATAAAGATGATGTGAACCTCATAAGTGGCGACCACTCTGACCTGACTAACCCGCAACCACAACACAACGTTGGAGCAGGTTGTATGAAGTGGGCGGCTCTTATAATCCTACTAGTTCTACTGTTGCTTGTTAAAGGTTGAACCATGTGTATAATGGCTCTTATAATCCTAAATATTTGTTGTTTTAAAATAAGAGTAAATCTTATTAGCTGTTAAGAATTGTACTTTTTTAAGTTGATGTGACTATAACAAAGTACCCCTTGGGGTAATGAAGTGTTGTGCACGAAGCTCTAGAAGTGTTTAATATAATTATTATTTCAATTCAATTATGATATTAATTTAGCAATTGTCGTAGAAACAAATATTTGCAAATTGAATATGATTATAAATATTTAGTCAAATTTCACAAATTACAAACATTTACAGATAAGGATATTAATATTGAAATAAATTGACAATATTATTTAGAACTAATGATATTAATATTTTATTTAGCAATAAAGTATAAATAAAAAATGTACAAACTTTTTGTGATAATGTTATATTAGTAATTTTACGACAATTTTGGGTTTTAAACTTGTTGAGATAATGTTATATTAGTAATTTTACGACATTTTTGGGTTTTTGAGATAATGGATTATTATATTTATAGGTAATGGTATAAACATAAAGTATGTAATTTTTCTTGCAAATTTTATAAATAAAAATACTATGTAAAGACTCCTTATGACTCGATAAAGTGTATCGCAACCTAGTATAAAATAAATTATTATATTTTTTTAAACATTTTAAAAACCTATAAATTCAGTGTTGAATTCAGTGTGAAGTTGGTATGATGATGTCATCAATAATCTTAAGATCTAGGGCAGGTCATCGGTAAAGCGTTGGTCCTGTACTTCTATTTCAATTCAATTGCAAAGATAATTATCGTCCCGTTAAAATATAGGTGATCGGTACTTATCATCGTACATATCACATGATTGTAGATATTCATAATACACATAGTTATCATCGATAGATTATTATTGAAAATAACTACGGTAGGTCATCATTATTGAAAAGGAAGCGACAATATTTATACGGTTTGATGTAAATCGCACATTTAATAAGTTCAATAATCTTAAGATCTAGGGTAGGTCATCGATTGCAATGAGAACTCGTCGATAAGTCATACAAAGATAAAATAATTATCGATTGCAATGAGAACTCGTCGATAAGTCATACAAAGATAAAATAATTATCGTCCCGTTAAAATTTATGTGACCGTATCATCGATAGATCATTCACATGATTGTAAATATTCAAAATACAAATAGTTATCACAGATAGATCATTTATGAAAGTGACTAGTTATTAAAGTTATTTAGAATTAAATTAATTTAGAGTATATGATTAATACTTTTTTTTACTCCAATTATGATTAATCCTTTGTATTCTACATTTTATGGTTAATAAATGAGAAATTGCTACATATGCCCAAAATATGACAAGTGTCAAGTGGTAATTTGGTAAGAAGCCAAGGTATGTTGTTCATTTGTTTTGCTATATATAAACACCTTTCTTCTTCTTCTTTGTCTAGACCTTTCACTAAAATAAACTAATTATAAAATTTACAAACATGGCACCATCCAAGAAGCGTTCCCGCCTCACTTTGCCTTCGATAACTTGCGAAGGTGAGTCTTCAGGTAGCCAGCCGCAAGCCCCCCCACTGCCTACGCTTACCTCCCAAGCACAGCAACAATCTGTTGTACCTCTACCTCTCCGAGAACCTCCGAATAGGAGGAGGTCCAGAAGAAGACGACCTAGTCGGATACCGATTGTTGCTGGCTTACCTGCTTTACGACCGAGAATTCGCTTCATCAGCAGGGAGGAATCTTTGCGGCTCCCACGAGCCTTCATGATTCCTAGCTTTGCACGAACACTATCTCGACGAATGAATGTTGATACTACGGGTATCCCTGTTGAAGCTGATATGCGGGTCTACAATGGGGATGTCGATACTACTGACTCTGATGATGAAATGAACCTAATATCAAGGAACCCGCGCCTGATATTGATATGGTCCTTCTTGAGCATCCAAATATTGAAGAAGAAGTTCCACGACATTCAATATTGGTGAAGAGCGAAGAACCAGGTGATCTTGGAGTTATGTATGAGATTGCTGATAATGAAACCTTCATGGGAATCTACAGAGACTACTCATCAAAGATAGACGTTGGACCTCATCAAATTAAATTAAGCAAGCTTGGTAACCTTATTGCACGCCATGCTACACCAGCAACTACGGGTGTTCAGACTGGGATGTGTTGTAGGTCCATGACTGGTATTTCTAATTATTTTGTTTTTATTTTATTATGTTTTGCTTTTATTTTATGTTATTATGTTTTGTTTAAATTAATTATCCCAGAATTGCACTTAGCTACATTTTTATTATATTTTGTTTTAATAAATTAAGTCAAAATTGCACTAAGCTCCATTTTATTTAATTTTTTTTTTGACCTAACTATATTTACGATCATGAATGGAATGGAGACTTTGTTTTATTTTTCAGCAAATAACTTTATATTAAAAATTTTCGAGATAATTTTTCAAAAAAAATAAAAAATAAAAATTTCGGGATAAAGCATTTTGATAAGTAGGGTTTTTTTAGCAGTGGGCCTAAGTTGATGGGCCAATCACATCATAATATGGATGGTGAAAGCTCAAAAGTTATATCCTTTTATTATATGTTAGCAGCTAGGATGGTGAAAGCCCAATTGTTATACCCTTTTGAAAATAATACAAAATTCTCCTTTTGATTTTCAAAATCCTACTAATTAATTTTTTTTTTTTAAATTAGTTTTTTTTTTTTTTTTTTTTTTTTTAATCAATTAAGTCAACATTGCAGTAAGCTTTACACGTAATTTATATGACCAGTTGGGCGTAGTGAACCTTGATACAAGAATCAAAAAGTTTTGTATTGTTGATATATCGAGGGATCCTATTGAACGGAGGGTGAAAGGTCGTATCCATACTTCCATGAATCGAGTGTTTTTCGTGTGGGCAAACAAGATTGGAGCTGACCCATCAAACATCACACTTATGCATGAGAGTAAGTACTTAAAGCCAAGCCAGACCGTGAGCGATGGCGGGATTCGTAACAATGATAAGGCGGTGGCATTCAACAATGCTTACTAAGTTGGATGCGGACTAGGTCAACCCTTTTGGAAGTGTTAAGGCAAATGTGAACCTCGAGTATCATGGACTCCATTGACATCCACCTTCTTTTGCTGTATTAAATGGTGGGTAGTATCCTTGTAGGTTTGAAGTTGATTAAATGATTTGTAGTCTGATGTTAGTAGACCCATATGTGTTAGTAGTCAACTTTTTGTTAATTTGGATATGAACTTTTGTAATATATTATGATGTAGATGGGATGTTACTCTTTATTTTGGTAACTTTGCCTTTTGTGATTGGTATAATTTTGATTTTTGGTAACTTTGCCATTTGTAATTGGTATAATTTTTATTTTGTTTCAATTATTTTGAATGTTAGTGGAATTTGAAATATGTACACATCATATTTGATAATTGATCTCGTTAGAATTTGAAATAATCATTTAAAATAAATTGATCTCGTTAGAATTTGAAATAATCATTTAAAATAGTTTGGGGTAGTAGTTGAGTTCCAGTTAATATGATTAGTTAGAGTACACATCATAAACTAATTTTGGTACTAATTTTGGTAGTATATTCATTACTAAAATGATCTTGGAAGGAATTTAAATAATCATATACAATATTTTTGGATAAAAGTTGCGCATTTTGCCATTTGAGTAATCTAGTCAAATGGGTGTAAAAGCTATTTGATTGACCCATATCATAAAATGGTCCATATTTAAACATATCAATTTAAATACAGTCCATACTTAAATACAACCCATATTGAAACAAATGGGTCTAAAATGAGTGTAAAAGCTATTTGGCCCATATTAAAAAAATTTATATTTAAAAAACATAACAATTAAAATACAATCCATACTTAAGTACAACCCATATTTAAACAAATGGGTCTAAAATGATGAACAATCCATAGTAGTCCAAAATGTTGGGAAATCATTTTGCCCATTACAATGGATATATAAGCCTACAACTACACAATAGCCCATTATAATTACATAATAGCCCATAACAATAAAACACCCCATATGGCCACCACATCAGAACTCAAATGAATGGGTTGGAGATGACACATCAATCACACGTTTATATCGTTTCTTTTTCACAACAGTATCTCTATCCTTTGTTGCGCGCTTCCTGTTTCCATTACTGGCTGTAGCAGCCTTGCTTCCGTTACACCTCTTACCGCATTTTTTGTTTCCCTGAATTCATAACCCAAAAATAAAAGACAACAAAATCATTACCCCAATATAGACACATAACACACACTAACATAAACATAATAAAAAAAAATTAACAAAACAACTGACTTGATTCTTGGGAAGCACATTTGGAACTTCATTTCCACGTGAAACATTTTTGTTGGTAGCACCCGGTTTACATTTAGGCAACTTGAAACCTGTCTCTGCCAACGACTTGTTCCTACTTCCCTTAGGCCGACCCCTTGGCCTCTTCAAAGTCTTTCGATCCTTCACAATATTGGTGTTGTTGGACTGAAAACCTACCTCCATCAACGAAGGGAAATCTGATTCCGCGGCCTCATGCCCTATCACGAAAGTTGATGTAGGAATACTACCACGTTGTTTCTGTTGACTGTTAGATCCAATTTCAGAAGGTGAAGGTAATTCTGAACAGTCAATTAATTGTCTGTTCCTAAACTTCCCCCTGCTTTCCTCGACATCAATTTTTAACTTAGCTAAATTGTTCATAACAATTTCAACTGTTGCATCATCGGTCGTAGCTGCATCGTCAAACACGGCCTCATACTCAGACAACATCAAGTTGAACCTCTTCACTTCAATACTTTTGGTGGGGTCATGATATGGCACTACGACCCGAACATGCTTCCTTGGCAAGTCTTTCCTCCACCAACCAAGGATGTACTTCTTAGGCAAATCATTATCGTAATTTTGATCAAGTACACGAATGCAGTGTTTGCAAAGGATGCCAAATGTTTCAAACTTGCAACAGTCGTATTTTACTTCTTTTGTGACAGAATTAAATGTCACAGAGTACAACCTTCTCATCTCCGTCAGTTTTTTTCCTCGCTACAACCTTCGGGAACAATCTAGACCCTATCCTCCATCACATACTCTCAAATAGTTTCATCTAATTATCGATGAAAGTGATGAACATACAACATGCATGTGCACTCCTGTTGCACTTCTTGAAATTTTGCATCGGTATAAAGTTTTTGGAATAACTCTTCAAGCCTAAAACCACTAACTAGCCTCCTCACATACTTCATCCCCTTGTCATATGTAGTTGTTTCATCTTCGACACCTTCATCCATATCTTTGCAATACAGTTGTGGAAACTCAAATAATTTGGTTTTCCTTGTAACAAATCCATCGAAAAAACTGTTGATGCTTTCCACCCGTTGGGTGGTCTTTATCCCTGCCCAAAAATAATCTTTCATGAAGGTTGGCACCCACATGTGTCTCTCATCATACAAAACCTCCAACCAATCATTTCCCTCAAGGTCATACTCTTTCATTAAAGAACACCAACTACTTTCAAACTCTTTCGCCGTAAAGCTCTCGTATATGATGGCCTTCAAGGGATTTTTGAAATCATGGTATTTTCTCAAACATTACAAAATTTATGAAAAAACCTTGACATCAATGGAATTGATATTTGATACATGTTAGATCAGTAGGTATTGCTAGGTTGAGTTATAGAGAGTTGTAAAAGCAATGATGCGATTAGTTTAGTACCCGAGTCCCACACAATCACTAAGAGCCACAGAAGATGGACATAGATTTGCTAAAATTCACATGACACCCTTTGATTGTTGACCTCAATTTATAAGGCAAATCTTGTATCATTTCCCTAACATTCTCTACATGCAATTCGAATCCTAAACTTTGAGCATAATGTGTATAAATTAAACAAATGACAGAGTATAAATTAAACAAATGACAGAGATATATGGCCATTGAGTAATTGAATCTTTGTATATAATTATTGGAAAATGATTGATGGTGTTAAAGAGTTTACGCCGCGAAAAGCAAACAAAATCAATTAGATTACCAACATTGGATCAAATCTATATTGTAGAAAAATAATATGCTCCACCATATATAAAGGTCTGAAACAAAAGAGCACCAGTGTATGGTAAGCTATAAAATATCCACCATTAAGTCTAAATTCTATAATAGTTCAATATGCTTCATAAAAAAAATAATATTAATATTGAATAACAAAAATTGTTTGACAATCTTTATAATGGCATGCTTTGTCATCGTGATTTTATCTATTTCCTAATTGATATTTGATACATGTTAGATCAAGTTCAAGATTAGCCTCAACAAAAAATGTATTTCTTTCTAGTTTATTTATGTGTACTTAGAAAAGACAAATGTCAGATGCATGTTCTTATTTATGTATTATGACAAGTTAAGTTCTTTCAAGTTTAATAATGAGCAACCAACTATAGCAAAGAATGAGCCTAAGACCTCTCACAAGAGACATTGCAAACAATATAAGTTACCAGCAACCATATAGGGATAATCAGTTTTAAACTAAACTATAAACATTAAAACATACACAAACAAGGATAAGTGAACAACTTACAACTCAAGCTTCCCAAGTTTCTCTGGCAGTTTCTTCCAAATATGCCAAATGCACCATCTGTGCCTAGAACCGGGCATAACTTCAGCCAATGCTCTACGCATTGTAGGTGCTTGATCAGTGAGTATTGCCCGGGGTGGTTTGTTGTTCATGGCCAACAACCACTGCTCAAACACCCATGTATAAGTCTATGTGGTTTCATGAGAGACAAGAGCACATCTAAGCAGGATGGATTGGCCGTGATGGTTGACCCCCCACCAAATTAGCAAACGACAACTCATACTCGTTCGTCAAGTACGTTGCATCAAAGCAAACCGCATCACCAAATTCCTCTTTAGCAACACAGCTACGAGCATCAACCCATATAACGTCTTTCATCGACCCTCTTCATTTAACCGAATAGCATGATAAAAATTTTGGTTGTCCCGTTGCATGTATTGAAAGTACCTCATCATGGCTGCAGCATCTCCACCTTGCATTTTAAGCCTCCTCTCATTTACACCTCATGTTGGAGGTCCTTAAAATTTAACATGTTTTCAACACCGCCTTTCCACAGCTAAGCAACCATGGATCTTTTTAACAGGAACCCCTACTTCATAAATAGTTGAGGCACCTCCTCCTCAATGTAGCGGTGTAATTCTTCATACGGTATTCTTTGACTAATTTAGACAAATCAGGGTTCACCTCATGCACAAGATTCAACTCAACCTTCCGGACCTCCCAAGAACCTTCTACATTAACACCAGCATATGACATTGCAAGGCAAAAGCATTTCTTGGACTTCCTGTACCCACGAGCAAGCTCATCCTCACCAATTACACCATTCACAACACCTCCAGTACCACCCTCACCCATGGCCTTTGCCCGTTTTTTTGCTTCACTTCTGGCCCTGAGGTTAGGTGCACCCCAACACTCACACCTCCAAGTACAACAAAGCTTTACATTCTTGTCTTTCTTAGACAAAGACCACTGACACCTAGTCACCCTAAAACCAACTTGTTCAGCATACTCTTTATAATACCTTTCAACATCTTCCCAGTTTTTGAAAATCATACCTAACTTCGGAGGCTCTAACACAAGGACACCCCTATTACTAGAATGTATGGTGTCAAATGTTTGAACAAAACCAATGGGTGGTGACATGACAGCAGTGCAAGTTTCTACAGAATCTGGAACCAGTAAAGTTCCACTCTAGGGAGTAATGCATTTATTTTCAAGAATCGGAACCAATGGGGATGTACTAGGACAGCTTCAAAAGTCATTTTGCATAAATTCCATAGAATCACTCAAATCACCATCAATTGCATCCATTTTTTCCTACATTCACAAATAAACCATAACTAAGAAACAAAATCAAATCCACACTACAATTGCAGACCAAAAATAAAACAAGAGAAAATTAAGCTACAACATCCAAACAAAATTGAGGTAATAAGTGCACAATCAAACATTCTTCAAGTGTTCAAAACAACATTAAACTCAAGCACACTAAAATGGAGTACAAAATCAAACCAAAAGAAAATACAATGCAAACTCAACTAATTGAAACACCAAATCATTATACAATTGCAATGGAGTGCTTGATCAAACAAAAATTCAATGCAAGCTAAGTTCATTAAATCACCAGAAAAAAATGAAACCAAAACAAAAGAAAGCAATTCAGACCAAAATTCAAAGCCAAACCAAACTCCAACCAAAATCACCGTCAATTAATCGATTAATTCACCAAAGAACCCCAAAATCAGCTATTTTAAACTTCAATCAAACAATTACAACCAAATATGTCCGAAAAATTTAGAAATAAAAAAGTTAAATTTTTTAGGGTACAAGAGACCGGCAATTACGCACCTTAAACTAAGCCGTTAATAGCCGATGACAAGAGGATATTCACCGATCACTAAGCTAAGCTAAGCTAATTGAAACATCATAACTACCGCCGTCGGTCATCGACCTATGAGTCTCTCTACTTCAGAATCTACTCTAATTTCTTACCCTTCAAACCTTCAACATAACGACGTTAACAAATTTACTGTACATCTCTACTGATAAAAATTTGAGTCGAGACAACTCAAGTCGAGTTTTGACCAAGCGTTGTCGAAGTCGACTTCGAGTTTCTCAACTCGATTAACATCTCTACTGATAATATTAGTTGTTTTTCAAAAAATATTTTAAGTATCATTAATGTTAGTCAGTAATTACAATTCTGGGGTAAAATATTAACATATAATTATATAACCCAACATTTAATAAGTCTGGGCTTGAACTTTATGACAAACCAAGTATTGGTAATTACCACTACTACAACTGGTTGAATCCAATACCGTTGGATACCTCATAGTCGCTGCACTAGCAAATTCTAACACAACGATTGCACCCTAATGCGTCGATCAACAAGCTACTCGTCATGTATGTTTATTTAATAAATAAGCCGAGATTGAACAAATTTTTAAGCTCATCTAATAAATGAGCTTGAACAAGAACATATATATGCTCGTTCAGTCGTTCAGATATGAACAACTCATTTATTTATGTTCATGAACTAGTCGTTCATTTATGTTTATGAATTATTGATTTATTTACAATTATTAATTTAGTTATTAAATTTATAATTAAGATTCAATTATTCTGCTAATTTTGAAAATTTCAAATATCCAAAGTACAAAGCTCATTTATTGGAGAAACTCGATTAAGTTTGTTCATGAAAGGCTCGTTAAATAAACAAGTTATTCATGAACCGTTTGCGAACATATAGTGTTAAATGAGGTGAGCTTGAATAGAAATTTGAGCTCGCTTGAAAGCTCGGGATCGTGCTCGAACTCGCCTAAGTTAAATGAGTTTTAACATGAACAAGGTAATACTCGGATCGACTCAGCTCATTTACACCTCTAGTTAGGGTGGTATAATGCAACGACAAATAAAAAATATGAAAATATAAATGGGCGCTTAGAATTTCCCTCCTAAAGTTTCCCCTATTTTAAAACCCTTTATTTTTTTTAGAATTTCCCTCTTAAAATTTCCTCAATTTTAAAACCCTTTACTTTTTTTTAATTTCCCTCCTAAAATTTCCTCAACTTTAAAACCCTAAATGGTTCAACAATTCCCCAACCTTCTCTTTCTCTCTCCTTTGCACCAACATCTATTTCTCATCTCTCTTTCTTATTCTATCTACCAAAATCGGTTTAGAACCCCATAATTTCAGCTGGGAGGGAAAGATTTTTTATGAAAACTAGTCGAAGATTGGGAATAAAAAACTGTAACAAGGAAATTCTTGACCATGTGAATCATTAAATGATATTTGATGCTTCTAATATTAGCTAAGAATTATAAGAATTTGGTTCATGGAATCCGGGTTCTTCCTCAAAGCAGGTATGAAATTTGCTTGTAGGGTTTTCGTAATTTGGGCTGTTTTGTTAAGGGCAAAATAGTCTTTTCATATTTGTTTGTTTAACTAACTTTTATTTTGGTTGTTAGTAGTTAGTTAGCTGGGTATGAAAGATTAGCAAGCTATATAGGCTAATCTTGTTCTTTCTATTTCAATCAATCAAGTTTTGGAATAGAATCCTCTTTCTCTCTCTAGAATTCTCTCTTCTTTTCTCTCTCTCTATTTCTCTCAAATTCTTTGTTTTCTGTTAGTCAACATAGTTGACATAACGTAGGATTATCATCCTACATCAGTGGTATCAGAGCTCTAATTCCGCCATTGTTGTCACTTTCAGAGCTTCTTATTGCACATAAACTGTTTGAAAAGGTCTGAATGAAGTTTTGCTTCATTCTTGCGCATTTTCAAGAAAATCCGACACCAATTTCTAAAGTAGTTCAATCCAAATTTGCTAAAATGGAGGAGCAAGTAAAGCAGCTGGAAAAGAAAACTGAAGAGCAGGCCAACAATATGCAGACATTGATGCAGATGGTGCGGGAACTCAAGGAGAGTGGAGGCAATATGGAATCTCCAAGAAATAGTAATGGAGGTACCTTTAATCGACCTCAAGGTATGGTTCCTAAAATCCAGTTTCCTACATTTGATGGGTCTAGTCCAAGAATGCGGATCTAGAAATGTAGTAGATATTTCAGTTTATGCAAGATTGCTAATGAAGTTAGAGTGGATTTAGCTTCCCTATACATGATTGATAAAGCTGAGAGTTGGGTTTCTAGTTATCTGTCTGTTAGAAAGAATGTAGACTGGGATGACTTACTAATTGATGTGACTGATAGATTCAAGGATAGGAAGGGTATAAATGTTGTTGAGCAGTTCAATAAGTTGCAACAAGATGATAATCTTGAAGATTATATTGATAAGTTTGAGGATCTGGGGTCAGTTTTGTTGCAAAATGGTCATTGTTTGTCTGATGAGTACATTCTTTAAAGTTTTGTGGGTGGTTTGAAGACTACCATTAAACCATTTATGAGAGTCTTTAACCCTTCTTCAATAACTGAAGCTGTTAGGTATGCAAGATTGCAAGAGGAACAACTCGTTGCTTGTTCTTCCAAACCTGCAGTAAAGCCTTTTCAAAATTACCAAAACACCAAACAATACACACCAAACACATACAAACCTCCCCTGCTACCTACACCACCTAGTAAACCAACTTCACAAGCCTTAACCAAATATCAACCTAGACCCTTTAAACACATTCTAGCTGATGTTAGGGCAGAGAAAATAGCAAAAGGGCTTTGCTATTATTGTGATCAGAAATATGACAGAGATCACAAATGCATTTTTAAAGAAACTCAGTTGTTTATTGTAAAAATTCCAAGTAATATTGAAGTTCAGGAATACTCTAATGAGTGTGATGAGGATAGTTTGATTAGTGACATTGAGCCTCAAATTTCTATGAGTGCATTGTCTGGTAATCAGAGTTTTCATACTATGAGAGTGGTGGGTTTGATGAATTGGAAATTGATTATGGAAGTACTCACAATTTCCTAGATCTGACCTTGGCTACAAAGTTGGGCTATCAAGTAGAGAAAATCATTCCTCAAGCAGTTACAGTGGCTTATGGGAACCACATTGCTTGCCAGCATAAGTGTTCAAAGTTTGAATGGGTTATGAATAAGAGAAATTTTGAGGCAGAAGTTATGCTTATTTATTTAGGGGGATGTGACATGGTGTTAGGAGTCCAATGGTTGAGTAAATTGGGGCAGATTAATTGGGATTTTAAAAAATTGCTTATGCAGTTTGATTTGGATGGTGAGGTGTTTTCTTTAAAAGGAATTCCACCTAAGAAAGTACAGGTAGTTGATGGTAAACCTGATGCTAAAGTGCTAGCTAATGCTGCTCATTTGTGTTTGCTACAAGTGGTGGATATGAATATAGGTTCTCTGGAATCTGAGTGTATTTTGCCTTCAGTTGAGCTTAAATTAAGTTTTGCTACTGAATTACAAGATCTTAAGCATCAATTCAGTGATATTTTTGCTGATCCTACAGAGCTTCCACCCCATAGAGGTGCTTTTGATCATAGAATTCCTTTAGTTCCTAATGCTAGTCCTGTCAATATTAGACCTTATAGATACCCATTGAAATAAAGAGATGTGATTAAGCAACTTATCCAGGAGATGGTTTACAGAGTGATAGTTCAGAATAGCTCATGTCCTTTTTCTTCACCAGTGGTTTTGGTGGGAAATAAAGATGGAACATAGAGACTATGTATGGACTACAGGGAACTAAATAAGAGAATTGTCAAGGATAAATTTCCAATTCCAGTAGTGGAAGAGTTGATTGATGAGCTTGCTGGTGCAAAAGTGTTCACTAAATTAGACTTAAGGTCTGGTTACCATCAGCTTAGAGTGCATCCAGATGATGTGTACAAGACTGCATTCAAGACATATACTGGTCATTTTGAGTTCTTGGTTATGCCTTTTGGACTTACTAATGCTCCTGCATCTTTTCAAAATTGGATGAATCAGGTTTTTAAGCCATTGTTGAGGAAATGTGTGCTGATAATTTTTTGATGATATATTAGTTTACAGCAGCAGTATGCGTGAGCACTGGGAACACTTGACTGAAGTTTTCAAATTGATGAGGCAACATAAAATGTTTGCAAAGGAGAGAAAATGTTCTTTTGTAATGGAAAAGGTTGAATACCTGGGTCATTTCATTTCTACAAAAAGAGTGAAGACTAACCCTAAGAAAATTGAAGCTACTTCTAAATGGCTAGTACCCAAGTCAGTTAAAGAATTGAGAAGCTTCTTGGGGTTATCAGGTTATTATAGAAAATTTGTGAAGAATTATGTTGTGATCTGCAGGTCTTAGAATGAGTTGCTGAAAAAAGGTTCTTTTTTCTTGGAATCCATTGGCTCAACAGGCTTTTGATGAAGTTGGCATTAGTTTCTTCCCCTGTACTAGCAGTTCCTAATTTCACAAAGCAATTTATAGTTGAGACAAATGCTTCTCAGCTTGATATTGGTGTTGTTTTGGTTCAAGAGGGACACCCTTTGGCTTATATCAGCGAAACTTTGGGCCCAAAGGGTCATAAATTGTCAGCATATGTGAAAGAGCTGCTGGATATTGTCTTTGTTGTGTAGAAATGGGAACAATATTTGACTGGCAATCATTTTTTGATCAAGACTGATTAGAAAAGTCTTAAGTGGCTATTAGAACAAAAGATTTCCACACCATTTAAGCATTTTTGGATATCCAAGTTGATGGGGTTCGATTATGAAATTCAGTACAGGAGTGGTCAGGAAAATTTAGCAGCAGATGCACTATCAAGGAAGCAAGGGTCTGAAATGATGTTGATGGCATTTTAGTAATTTCTACTGATCTTGTCTCTCAGATAAAATCAAGTTATCATTTGATTTTAACTTGATTGAGATAATTGGAGAATTGCAGGATATGATAATTTTTGCTGGGTTTTCACTGAAAAATGGATTATTAAGGAAGAAGAACAGAATAGTTGTGGGGCCAGATGAGCAGTTGAGACTGAAATTGATTAACTGGCAACATTCTTCCCCTGAAGGTGGTCATTCTGGCAGAGAACTGACTGTTAGAATATTGAAGTGTTTGTTTCACTAGAAAGGGATGATAAAACATGTTAGACAATTCATAAGAAGTTGTCAAGTCTGTCAAGCCTCTAAGTATGATAATGCTGCCAGTCTAGGGTTGCTACAACCTTTGCCTATTCTAGAAGAAGTTTGATATGATATATCTATGGACTTTATACAAGTTTGCCTAAATCTGTAAGGAAATCAGTGATATTTGTGGTGGTTGACAGACTTAGTAAATTTACTCATTTTATAGCTTTGGCACACCCTTTTACTGCTATTCAGATGGCACAAGCTTATCTTGATAATGTGTTCAAGTTACATGGTTAGCCAAGGAGCATAGTGAGTGACAGAGATTCTGACTTTTTAAGCAATTTCTAGAAGGGATTATTTTCTCTATATGAGACAGATTTTTTGATGTCTTCTGCATATCACCCTCAGACAGATGGGCAGAAAGAAGTAGTTAATAGATGTTTGGAGACATATTTGAGGTGTATGTGTGGGGAAAATCCAAAGAAGAGTGTAGCGCTCTCCTGTTTATCAACACCCTAAGCAAGCGCGAGTCCAACATCGACTCCGGTGGAGATAAGGGCAGCACAAAGCGATCACCACTGTGCTGACGAACAACACGCTCCCCCAGATACCAGACAAAGCATCCGGTACCAACCAAAACAGTACGGTGCGCTGAAAGCTGCAAGGCCTCGGGAAGATTAGTCATCCCAGCCCAAGGACGATACTGGACATCAATGGCAACCTGAAAACCATAAAAAGTTGGCATGAAACATCGGAAAAAAGGTCAAAGAGAAAATAACAGGCTACAAAACTAATTCTTACGCCAACAGAAGAGGTGCCTCGGCGTAGCAGCTCGCGCAGCGCAGAGACAGACTCCACCCGTGACTCTCCTCGGTCACGCCAGCTGGCCCCGACAGGGAAGTCATGAACCACTCCACGACGCCGTCAAGGAGCCAATCCTGGGAAGTATTCGTAGAACCATAGCTACAATAAAAAGTAATCTTTGAGCACATGAGTCGAACAAATTAAAATAAAACAAGAAGAGGAAAAGATTGTCACCTCTACGACTCTCCATAGACCGTAGACAGTGACGGGAGACTCGTCGTTCAGCTGCCTACAGCCATGACGTAACGACAAGAGAAGGTTGGCATATCCGAGGCTGGCCCAGCTAAAGGATCCTATCTCAATGATCCTGACTAATGAAGGGAGGTAGCAAAGGAGTGCACGTGAACTCCTATCAGGAGAAAGAGTCATGGAAATGAGAATCAGAATGAAGATCCGCACTCGCTGCTCAGCCGATGTATCCTCCATGTCAAAACTACGGGCTAGGACCGAAGCTAGCTCCAATCGCCCGCTCCTAGGACCACCTCGAGACACTGGCTGGGTCCTGATATGCTGAACGATCGGACCTAAAAAATCGGCTGCCTCAGCCGCTCCCCAAGAAAGATCAGACATCTGTGTTACGGCCCGGTCACTGAAGCGTAGACCACTAATCATGCTAAAGTCCAGACGGGTCACTGTCATCTCCCCCTAAGTAAAGTGAAAGGTGTTGGTAGTATCCCAAAAATACTCCAACAATGCGCGAACGACTGTCGCACCACAACCCCGGGGGCTGCGAAACCCTACGACCGCCGAATAAAATTCCACTAAAACAGCAGATTCCCATAAGGCGTTCGTAGCAAGATCCCTCGTGATAATCTGGTGAAGTCGAGGAATCAAATCTCAGGCTCCAGAACCGTGGTGGCGAAGCGTGCCGTCAACTATGCCGACAAGTGGGCTATGAGAAACGTGGTTCTCACGACAGAAAACCAACTGGTCTGAGGTCCACGGGGGTGGAACCCACCTACCTTTACTCGTAGAGGCCCGAGGCTCAGACTCTAAGGTGTCGTCATCCATACCCTCGGGAATCGTGGGAGTGTCCTCCCGAAAATCCTGACGCCGGCCATGGGTAGAAAGATCGCGATCTCGTCGTCTAGGCATGCTATTATAAAAATAAAAATCTAAATGCTTAGCATCATTTCCTAAAACATTTAGTTATTTATATCGAGTTGCATTTTAATAAAAAAATCTAAATGCTTCGCATCACTTCCAAAGTTATTTAGTTATTTATTGCATTATACGCTAAATTTTTACCTCAAGGCTAAAAATTGGCAAAATAATGGAATTATTTATAGTATTTAGTTTCTCCATGACGAACTAATACTATGTTCTCCTAATTGCATGATACTATGTTCTCCATGACAATGTAGTACATACACAATACAAAACATGTCTCAAAATTGCACAAAACAATAGATCGACACATCATAGCATATTTTACAAAGATCTACAACCAACATGTCATCATTTTAAGTGCAAAAGAACAACATGAACAACAAAGAACACCATTTACCAAGTAGTACCAAAAATGGTGATTTGCTCAATTCTTCACCAAATCATGCAATTTTTGTCTCAAATCTCTCACAAACACACATACACACATATGCAAGTAAATTCATGGCGAGAATTTCAACATAAACCTCAAAATCAAAAATTCCCCAAATTGATTTTTAAGGGTTTTTACATGAAATTATTTGAAGCAAATTTGAGACAAAAATCAAAGGAAACTTACATAGATCCTTGTGGAGAACCAAAAATGAAGAAAGCAGCAAAAATTTAGAGCCAAATTGATGAAAGTTCGAGCTCCAAAATTCGCAAAAACCCGAAAACACCAGAGCAGCCGCCGCAACACAGTCAGCTTCCACCACGACACGGTGAGCTAGTACCGTGTCACGGATCTTAAATACCTTGTCACGTAATTTCAGGAGTCGTCGGAGCTCCGATAAACAGCAACAGCAGCACAGCAGTGAGCAGCAACGGATACCAGCAAGCAGTAGCAAAAATTAAAAAAAAAAAAGAGGAAAAAACCGCAGAACCGCCGCGCCACGGAGGAGAACTCCGCCTGACGGAAAAAAAAAACTCCGAGCGCCGGTGACCGTTGCCGTGGCTCGGTAATTTGAGCAGAAGAAAAAAGAAAATGGAGAAGGGGAAGTGTGGAAATAGCAAGAAAATGGAAGAGAGCAACTCGAATTTAAAGCCAAAAAAGCATCCCGTTTCCCGTGCGACCGGTAACATATTGTTATGGTGCACGTGGTTTGGACTGGTCAAAGATGCGAGTTTATTGATTTGCAGCCATTAGATTTCCCGCGTCACGGGAATTTGCTCCGCGTGACGGGGATCCCTACCATGTCACGGGAATCCTTTTTCGTGACACGGTGGTCCTGCGCCTGCCCTGCATAGCTATTTGCGAATATTCCTGGCATTTTGACCAAAGCTGCACGATTTTCCGCGCAAATTGAACAATTAATTTTTCGGTAAAATTACGCGGAAAATTCTAACTTACGGTTGAAGGGTATCAAAATTACCTTTTTCCCCAAAAAAGCGTCAAAATCAATTTTTTCGATATTTCAAACACCTAATATGGTCGGATAATCGACTTGGAGGTGTGAATCATCTACGGCCCACGTTCGGGGATAATTGAACCATCATACACTTGCAAATTTCAGCGATTACAGTAGTCGTCGGCTGTCCTCAAGCATGGAAAGCATTATCAGTGGATTTTTCTTCAAGTATAGAAAACTGCCAAGTCGGCTTTCCTCAAGCATGGAAAGCGTTATCGGTGGATTTTTCTTCAAGTATAGAAAACCGCCAAGTCGGGGATTTTTCTTCAAGCATAGAAAACCGCCAGGTCGGCTTTCCTCAAGTATGGAAAGCGTTATCGGTGGAATTTTTCTTCAAGCATAGAAAACCGCCAAATTCCTTTGTCGGCTTTCCTCAAGCATGGAAAGCATCATCGATGGATTTCTTCAAGCATAGAATGACACCAAATTCGTACGTCGACTTTCCTCAGACATGGAAAGTATCATCCGGTAGGTTTCTTCAGGCTTAGAAAACTACCAAACTCCTCATTCGGCTTTCCTCGGGCATGGAAAGCATTTCAACGAACGTTATCCGGTGGATTCCTTCAAGCATAGGAAGCTGCCAAACTCATTTGTCACTGATACACTGGTGCCAGAAACGTATTCTATCCTTTTACTCTTTTATCCGTGGAATTAACATTTTTCTGCAGGTATCAGCGTATAAAGAGTGATTTAGGATCGCAGAACGTCTTAAATCATTCTCCGTCCCTATCGACTACTTTGACTATCGTTTTCGAAACTGACGTTTCTACAAACTCAGTCAAAGTGGGGGCTTCTGTAGACACCTAAAAATGTCTCCCCAAAACCAAACCCGATGATGAACAACCTTTCACCACTACTATTGGTCGGGTTCAGTATTTAATCCCGAGAGTGCTTAAAAAATCGTATTTGATTAAATTTGTATTTTTGAACAGTCCATGGATTAGTCTTGATGTTTGATAAAAGCATAGTTTTAATTTTAGCCCAAACCTTTTTTTTTATTGTTTTATTATTTAGTTTTGGCCCAAACCTTTTATTTATTTTATTTGCTTATTTTATTATTTTAGCCCAAATAATAATAAATCAGAAAAAGGCCCAAAATTATCAATCGGCACTTAAAATGCTGAACGAAATTAGGGTTAAAAATGTATTTAGACGGAAAAGCAGGCTGAAAATTCCCGCGCCACGACAGGAATCCACCGTGTCACGGGAATCATTCCCGTCTGACGGTGGGATTTACCGTGACACGGGAAACCTGGTGTGACACGGGAATTTCCGTGTCCTTTCCGCGTAAACCCTTAACGCGTTTTCTTCCCCGTTTACTAAAAATTTCCTGTGTCACTCTAAAATTGCACCGTGTCACGGGAATGTTTCTCGTCTGACGGTGGGACTTCCCGTGTCAGGTACAGTTTTTCGTGTCGCGGGATACTTTTTTAGGGTTTTTATCATTTTAGTGTTCCGTGTGCTCCCTCAGCACATTTTCTCTATAAATACCCCCTCATTTCTGATCTACGGGGCACCAATTAATTCTCTAGTTTTTTCTCTCTTCTATGCTCTAGCCTAAACACTAGCCTACCCTTCTTATTTCAAAATTCCTTCTTCAAGCACTCCAAGGAGTCCATACTTTACTCGTGGTTCTGTCCCTTAAGCCAAGGTGTGAAAGGTAGAACTGTTTGAGGGTTTGGCCCCAAATCAACTCTATTCTATTGAATTTAATTTAATTATTGTTTTATTATTATTTCCTTGAAGTTACTAACTCGTTTATTATTTTGTAGTTGCAAACAAACAGAATAAAAGTAAGAATTATGTTCCTTTTATTTCTATTATTTTTCTAACGATTTTATATTATTGGAATTATTGTTAAATTGCTTCCAATATTAATGTTTATTCTATTATTTTTATGATCACTATATTGCATGTTTAAAGGGAATATGTAATTGGAAATCACGCCTAATAAGATAATTTGGACAACCGGTTTAGGTTCCTTTTTAATCTTGTTATTAAATCAAGTGATCACAATATTTTAGAATTATATGTTGCATTAATATTCAACCAATTTAGCTTAATAATAGTTTGGAGCGAATTGATATTTTGTTTGTATGCCTTTGAGATCGCAATAATAATTTTTCACTATAAGAATCGAGTAGAGGCCAATACGGGCGAATGTGACTCCATGACTCACTTCGTACCATCATCCCCGATCCTCCTTTCGTGATTCCGAACCATATGGAGTTAGTAATCTCATGGATTATGAATGGCGTGTAACCTTCACGGGTCAATCGTTGTTGCCTATCGTTTTCCCTTATTCTTGGTTGCCTTTTTATGATCCGTGAACAGTTTACAAGTTCCTTAAAAACTTGTTGGCGGCTCCATACTCTATTTGTTCCTAATCGTATACTTTTAATTCTGTTCCAGTGTATGGGACGATGCCTCCACCAACGATTCCCATGTCTTTGAGTCAGTCTACACCGTTTGGACGGGTGCTGCTTTGAGTTTGAATGCTGCTGGAGTTACAGGGATTAGTAGGGATACTACTCCTCGTACTCGGATGATGGCGGGACTCTTAAGGTCACCGTTCCCATATTCACAGGCTGGAGATGATACTGATCCTAACTCTTCTAGTTCTGCAGATTTTTTACCGAGGGTCTTTATTTGTAAATACTGTGATGACACTTGATGCTGCTTATTTCTTATGACTCATTTTGTACATTATTCACAGTTTATGTATTTATTAGTGTGTGTTAGTGTGTGCTTGAGACTCATTGTGTGTGATTGTGTATTTATTAATGACGCGACAAAAAAACGTAAGTGGAGGGTACCGACCTTCCCCAAAAGAAAAAGAAATAAAAAGACTAGAAAAAAAAATAATAATAAAGAAAAAATAGAAATAAAATGAATAAAATACTAAAAAATAATAAATAAATAAATATATAAATAAATAAAAATAAAATAATAAAAATAAAATGATAAAAATAAAAAAAATTAAAAGAAAATGAGTTGAAAATTTTAATAGGAATGAAACTCTCGGAAGACAGAAAAATAAACAGTGAAGATAAAATACTAAAAAAAATCCGGCTAGACACAAGAAAAGATAAAAAAAGAAAACGCGTGGGCGCCGCGACACGGCACTGTACACCGTGTCACGGCAAAAATTGTCGTGTCGCGGCACAAATTCCCATGACACGGTGGGACTCCCCGTGTCACGGTGCCCGTATTCTACAACGGTGTGGTTTACGCGTATGGAAAGATAATTTCTGAGTAGTTCCGAGCGCTTATGCTATAAAATAGGACCAGTATATTTATGATATGCATAATTACGAAACACAAAATAATTAGAATTTCATATTTCAATAATAATGTCTCAGAATTTTTATAATACATTGCGCGACTGGTCTTATTTTTTGACCAATGCTGACAAAAGAGAGTTAGAATTGTTTCATGTCAGGGGTTTACTAGCCCTAAGGCATGTAGCGATTGAACATGATTTTCTTAGGCCAGCATTAGACTATTGGAGTCCAGAAACACATTGTTTTAAATTTGATTACGATGAAATCTGTCCCCTGCCGGAGGAATTCGGTGCCATCTTTGGATTTCCTGCCAGAAATCTTATTGCCATGCCTACCCTACGGTAGTATTATTACCAAGATTTTGAACGTCATCTGAATCTAACAAATCCAGATTTAAATAGAATTGTGTGTGATAATGAGGTAGACTTAGAAAAACTTGCAAATTTATATTTCAATCGCCCTATCTCTGAGTATTATCATGCATACCGTAGAAGGGCATATATTTTTTGCATGTTTAGCAAGATTTTATTTGCAAACGGTAGGGTAGGACATGCTTGTCTAGCGTTTGTGCTTGAACATGTTGAATCTGGGAGGTCTCCTATGCCTACATGCCTTGGAGAAACATTTCGTAGCCTTGACAAAGCAAAAGCTAACCGGAAAGCAATCAGGAAGGGCTCTCTAGTATTGCTGCAGGTAAAAATACACTCCGAGTAGCCCCCGTGACACAAAATAGGCACCGTGTCACGGTGGCTCCCTGCCGTGACACGGTGAAATCTGTCGTGTCACGGGGAATCTGCAATTTTTTTTTATTTTTTTTTGCAGATTTGGTTGATGGAGCGTTTAGAACTATTTGAAGCCCCCAACAATATTGAAAAATATGGCCCTAACGATCTAGTCCACAGGAAGAAGAATTACTCTGTGAACATGTCGTATGAAGACTAGAAAAATTTCTTTGCAAAGAGAGAATTTTCCATTCGTTGGGTGGTGCCTTGGTGGAGGCTTACTAGGATGGTTGGTACGAATGATACTCCGTATTGTCGTGTTCCTAGTATCTCAAAACTGACTTTTTTATTGTCCTTCTCGACTGATGCGGCAGTATGGACTTGAACAAGTAGTTCCACGCTATAACGATAGTCCTTGTGAAGTATCGTTGCATGAAAGTAACGTTCACAAATACGAGACTTATTGGATTGGAAGATCTTTCTGGAATGTTTCTGCAAGTAACCAAGCTCCTCCTCCCTTATCTAGTGCATACAAGGCATGGTTGAATCCTAGAAGTAGGAGGGAACGAGTCGGATCACGTAAATCTGATGTGAAGAGCCGTTTTGGAAATAAGAAAGCGCCTCCTAAAGATCGTCTAGGTCCAAGAACGCAAGGGATTGAGTTTAAGACTCCTATAATGCCGAAAAGGAAGAATTATGTGAAAGGGAAGGGTAAGGAGAAAATGGTTTATAGAGAGAAACAACCAAAGAATTTTAAGAAAGGTGAAAGGGGTGAAAGTTCGACTAGGGGTGTGACGGTTCGGGCTACAAAAGACACATTAATGGTGAAGGCCGACCTAGTTGAAAAAGAGAATGAGGTTCCTAAGGTGAAGAGGGATTAGATTAGTATTGCTTTGCTTTTATGATTTATAATTTTTTTAAAATAAGGCGCATGATGCCAATAATTGTAGTTACATTTATTTCAATAATAATAGCATATTTATTTTAGCCTTAAATAAAAAATTACAATGATTTTTTTTATCCGAGTCAAGGAGTCGGACGCAATAGAAGAATGAAAAAAAAAACATCGAACAAATAACTGAATTCGCACAGACTGCGTCACTAAAAAAATCGGACAATCTGAAATTCCACCGTGCCACGTTGAAAAATTCCGTGACACGTTGGAAATTCCCGCGTCACGGCAATTTTTTTTTTTATTATTATTTTTTTAATTTTTTTTTCTCAGTTCCACCGTGCCACCGTGGAATGTGCCGTGACACGGTTGAAGGTCCCGTGTCGCGAAAAAACTCCTTTTTTTTTCTCAGTTCCACCGTGCCACGGTGGAATGTGCCGTGACACGGTGGAAAATCCCGTGTCACGGCAAAACTCCTTTTTTTCGCTCAGTTCCACCGTGCCACGGTGGACTGTGCCGTGACACAGTGGAAAATCCCGTGTCGCGTCAAAACTCCTTTTTTTTGTCGTGATGCAATGCTGAACTGGCGCGTATGCCTGATTGACGGAGGAAGGATTTTATTTTTTAAAGTGGTCGGGCCCCCTTGAGGGGTTGCCTACGTATCCTTAAGAAGGAATCAGGCCAAAAGTAGCTCTATTGGGTCATGAACCCATGCAACTAGGCATAGAATTTCTTGAGTTGATCCAAGTTGGTTAAATTGTGGAAACCGTTACCGTCCATGTCCACCAATTGTGCCGCTCCGCCAGACAAGATGGCTTTAACAATGTACGGGCCTGACCAATTTGGTCTGAATTTTCCTCTTGGATCCAACACATTTTTGCGAAGTGCCTTAAGCACCAGGTCACCCTCTTTGATGTTCCTAGTCTTGACTTTTTTATTAAAATGTCGCGCCATACGTTGTTGGTAGGTTTGGACATGATGCAAAGCTGCCAAGCGTTTTTCATCGAGTAAGACTAGTTCATCATATCTTGCTCTAATTAGTCGACTTCATCTAGTTGACTTTCCAACGCGATTCGGAGAGAAGCTCTATTGGTTGTACAGCTTCAACTCCATAGACCAAAGAGAAAGGGGTAGCCCCCGTTGATGTACGAACAGAGGTTCGATAACCCCAAAGGGCAAAATATAGCTTACTTGGCCAATCCTTGTAATTTATAGTCATCTTTTCGATGATAGTTTTCACATTTTTGTTGGCCGATTTGACCGCACCATTTGTTTGTGGTCTGTAAGGTGATGATCTGTGATGCTTGATATGATATTTCTGTAATAATTCCGCGCATTCGGCTTGGAAATGCGTTCCATTATCGCTGATCATCTCATGAGGTACCCTATAGCGGCATATGATATTTTTCTCAATGAATTGAGCAACGTGCTTCGCCGTTAGCTTAGCATATGAGGCAGCTTCGACCCATTTGGTGAAATAGTCGATCGCTACGAGGATGAATTCATGCCCCCCTTGTCCTGGTGACGTTATTTTTCCAATGATGTCGATGCCCCAAGTGGAGAAAGGCCATGGAGAAGTATACGTGTAGAGAAGCGAAGGTGGAACATGCTGTAAATTTGCGTAGACTTGAAACTTCATACATTTCTTTACTTATTCGTGACAATATCTCTCCATAGTAGTCCAATAATAACCTTGTCGTTGAATCTTTTGGACTAACATCTTTGCATTCATGTGCGTTCCACATATACCGGCATGAAGGTTTTCCATGGTTTTGTGTGCTTCTTTCTTGGCTATGCATAAGAGATTTCTCCCCATTGCAGTTCTCTTGTGGAGTTCTCCCCTGATGAGCACATATTGTTAGGCCAGGAGCCTCAAAGCACGGCGTACCCTTTTATCAGTATTAGGAGGGTATCCTCCTCCTGTCACATAATTAAGGATATTTGTATACCATGGCTCTTCATCTTCTTCTTGTGATTCTTGTTCATCGTCGAGTGCGTGAATATAAGCCGGTTCATATCTTCTTTCTATGGTCAACGACATTCTTATTGTATCCGTTGGAATTCGCACCATTGATGCTAATTTAGCTAGTGCGTCGGCGAATTGGTTTTCTTCTCTCGGCAAATACGTATATTCCACTTCATCTAGTTTCTCCGTCAGAGTTTCTAAATGATCTTGATACGTAGCGAGACTTTCACTTCTCACCTTCAATCTCTTGGAGATTTGGTTAATGATTAGTGAAGAATCACCGTAGATTCTGAGCTTCTTAATTCCCAAGGTGACAGCTATTTCTAACTCCAAAATACATGATTCATATTCTTCTGCATTGTTGGTGACATCAAAATCGAGTTTCATGGAAATTGGGATATGTTCTTCATTGGGTGATACGAGCAAGACTCCTACACCACAACCTTTTTGGTTTGAAGCTCCATCGAAATAAAGCGTCCAGCTATCATCATCGGTCATGAGTAAATCTTCGTCAGGGAAATCGTACTCATCTTCTTCTTTCTCAACTTCTTCTAGCGGAAAGTCTGCTAAGAAGTCGGAAATCGAAGAACCTTTGATGGCCTTTTGTGGTACAAATTTCAAGTCAAACTGAGCAAGATTGACTATCCACCTTGATAATCTGCCATTGAGCGTTGCTTTTTCGAACAAGTATTTGAGAGGATCCATCTTGGACACAACATGCACTGTATGAGTGAGCATGTAATGTCTTAGTTTCTGTGCAGCCCACACAAGTGCGAGACATAACTTTTCAAGTGGTGTGTATCGTGTCTCGTATCCTTGAAGCTTCTTACTCAAGTAGTAGATTGCATTCTCCTTGCTTTCAATATCTTGTGCTAGCATTGCCCCCATCGTTTCTCTTGTGACCGTAAGGTAGAGTCGAAGAGGAAAGTCAGGTATTGCTGGCGCTAGCACGGGTGGGTTTGCCAGGTACTCTTTGATTTTGTCGAAAGCTTTTTGGCAATCGTCATCCCATGTGACTGGGACATTTTTCTTAAGCTTCTTGAATATAGGTTCACATATCGCTGTGAGTTTTGATATGAACCTACTTATATACTGCAGCCTTCCAATGAAACCTCGAATCTCCTTCTCATTTTTGGGTGGTGGCATGGCCATGATCGCTTTTACTTTTGTGGGATCTATTTCAATCCCTCGAGAACTGATCACATATCCAAGTAATTTTCTTGACGTGACTCCGAATGCACACTTTGATGGATTTAATCTCATGTTGTACTTGCGGAGTCTTTCAAAGAACTTGCGAAGTGCAATGATGTGGCCTGGGCGATCTTTTGACTTAACGATCATATCATCGACATAGGTCTCCACCTCTTTGTGCATCATATCATGTAACAATGTTGTAGCTGCCCTTTGGTAGGTGGCACCCGCGTTTTTCAACTCGAATGGCATTACCGTACAGCAATATGTACCCCATTGTGCGATGAATGTGGTTTTCTCCCTATCTTCTTCAGCCACCAATACTTGATTATATCCGGCGTAGCCGTCCATGAATGATAGGAGTGCATGGTTTGTTGTGTTATCGACCAGAATGACAATGTGAGGTAGCGGGAATCCATCTTTCGAGCTTGCTTTATTGAGGTCCCTGTAATCAACACACATTCTGACCCTTCCATCCTTCTTTGGAACTGGAACCACATTTGATATCCATTCTGGATACTTGGATACTTTGATGAAACCTGCGGCCAATTGCTTTCTGATTTCTTCTTTGATTTTGAGAGCTACATCCGGTTTCATACGGCGCAACTTTTGTTTGACAGGCTTCATACCTGGAATGAGTGGTATCGTATGCTGAGCTATATCCCTGTCAATTCCTGGCATATCTTGGTATGACCAAGAAAATACATCAACAAATTCACTGAGTAAGTCAATTAGCTCTTTGCGTTCATCTTGACTTAGTGTTAATCCAATTTTTACTTCTTTAACAATCGTATCATTGGAAATATTAACTCTCTCTGTATCTTCGATAACTTCCGTTTTATTTTCGTGTTCTTCCATTGCTTTTATTATTTCTTTGTCATTTTTATCATTAGCAAAGCAATATTGATCAGGGCTAGGGGAATGACACGCATTGTAAGCAAATGTACTCATTTTATTGAATTCATCGGTTAATACATCAAGAGGGGCAAGGTCAGCTGCGACCTCACCGAAAAGAGAAGACTCAACAAGAGACTCAGGATTGGACTCTATAGCAGAAAGAGGGTCGGCCTCACACTCTAAGGACTCGTCTACAGACTTAGAATCAGACTCGGACTCGGACCTAGATGACTCAGACTCATCAAACATAGGACCTTCGCCAGCGGTTATCTCCAGCTTCTCTCCACTTAACGTAGTGATCCTCAATGTCTTGCGCCATTCCTTTGAAATATTATCAGCTTGGACGATTAGCTCGGAGGGGTCAAAATCCTTGTTTGCCATAATAGCTTGAACGAGCTCGGAATCATCATTGCAGACGGGCTTAGATTCATTCTTCTCCACTACAAAAAGAAGGTTAATGCCTAGATCATCAGAGCTTGGGCTATCTGGTTTCTCAGTTGTGAAGAGCTCTTCGTCTTCATCAACAAATTTGCAATCGAGGAACATCTCGAATCTTGGTTCACGCTTCCCATCGTGGATGAATGGCTCAGGGAATTCATAGCATGGGAAGTCTTCCCCTTCTTTGATGTACTGGCCATTGAGGGTGAATGGATATGGATCCATGGCCATTTCCGTCTTCGTGATTCGAGCGTTATTGTGAGACTTCATCTTCAAGAGGGCTTGTCTCACATCTTCTTTTGTCGGCTTGAATCCTAAGCCAAAAGTATCCTTCTTGAGTGCACCAGGATGGCCCCAATGTTCAGCCCTTTTCTTTTTGAGCCCAAGGGTCATTCCAGGGAAATGCCCTTGCTTATTCATAATCGCATTAATGTTGGTGTTTGAATAGGGATCGAAGTCAAGATGACACTTCTCCTCTTCTTCGATCACAAGAACATCATCAAGTGAAAACCCCCAAAGATCTTCGTCTTCTTCGTCATGTTCGACATGGACGATAGGAGTGTCGATAATTTGAACGCGCATAGGAGAGGCATCAATGGTAATTGGAACCCCTCCAACTTTGGCTTTCACTTTCCGGTGCAGCGATGATGGAATCGCCTTTAGCTCATGAAGCAAAGGGCGTCCTAACAACAGATTGAAAGAGGCCTTAATATCTACCACCTGAAACTTGGTGCGACCCCAGTAGATATGTTTAGTGTGATAGTACCCACGACTTGACGGCGAGTATTATCATAAGCGCGAATCCCTTGGGTCGAGGGAATTAGTTCTTCATTCTTTATGCCCAACTTCTTTGCAGTGCGGAGTGGGCATACATTAATTGCAAAGCCGTTATCAACCAGGCTCATAGGAACATTCATCTTCCTACACACCAAAGTGAGGTGTAAGGCCTTATTATGTTGATCCTCTTCCGGGGGAAGATCCTTGTCAGAAAACGAAATCAAATTACAAGTACTTGGCAATTCAGTAGTGAGAAAGTTGACCAGTCCCTAAGGAGTCATGTCATCATCAAATCCTATTTTCACTAGAGCATTCAACACATCCTTTCGATGCTCGTGGGAGGTGGCCAAAAGCTTCCATACATTCATCTCCACCTTGGTCTTTTGCAATTGTTTGACCACATCGTTGTTCACAGGGTCGATGGGATCAACTATCGGATGTGATTGTGGTGGAGGTGGAGGTGGACTAGGTTGTTGCAACCGTCCACTTCTGGTGAGAACCTTGACCTCAAGGTCTCCCCAAACATCTTCACCTGTGCCAAGAGATGAACAGGATATATCCTTGAGATAGACGTCTTCATCGTCACTATCCCAAATTCCATTCACTTCTTCAGAACTCAAGTCAAATACAACTTCCGGCAGAGGTTCATTTACAGGTTGAATGAGTATTGACGGATCAAAGGAGACTTCATCTCCCATGATAGCAAAAGCATCGGAAAGAGGACCTGTTTGAATGTTAGGCTTCTTGCCCCCTGGAGGGAGAGGAAGTTGATTAGCATCAATTAGGTCTTGGATTGCATCCTTCAACCTCCAACACTTCTCAGTATTATGACCTTTACCTTGATGAAACTTGCAATAAGCATTGGGGTCATAGCTAGCGGTCCTATTCTCTGGTCGAGGTTCTGGAAATGGACCAATTGGCATAATCAGTCCTTGACCATGCAAACGGTGAAAAGCAGTATCATAAGTCATTCCCAAAGCCGTGTAAACTCTCCTTTGCCTTTGGAATCTTTGAGGAGGAGCATTAAGGGCCAGCACATCATTGATATTGATATTGTTAGTAGCATTGTTGGGCTTGGAAGACGAAGAAGAAGTAGTGTCGTTCTTCTTGTTTTTCCAAGTGCTGTTATTATTGTTGCTACCATCAGATTTCATTAGTTCGTCCTCGATATTGATTCCAATATCGTATACATCTTCAAAGGTACTTAGAGTCAGAAACTTCAGGTGTTGCTTGTACTTATGAGTCAGATTGGCAATGAACAAGCGAACCATCTCTTTTTCCTTGGGGGGATCCACCAAGAGCGCAGCTGTTTCCCTCCACCTGCTTAAGTAAGTGGTGAAGCCTTCATTCTCTTTTTGTATGAGAATGGAGGGTTCACGTTCAGAAGTTTTGGTCTGGATGTTACACTTGTAACGATTCATAAAGCTTTCAGCAACATCCTCCCAGGTCGTGACAGGTTTGGATTCCAAAGAGTAGAACCACTGTTGACAGGCATGCTCCAAGGAAAAAGGGAACACTGTAGGGAAGAGTGTCACATCTACTCCCTTAAGAGCCATGGTTGCAGAAAAAGCATTCAAATGGAAAAACGGATTATCAGTAGGCTTGAATTTGGGAATGTCAGCAATGGAAAACTTCTCAGGAAGCTTGTCCCTTATGGACGAAGAGGTGACAGGTTGTTCCACATAAGTAAATTCTTCATAAATCTTACTCATCTGTTCCTTAATCTTGTCCATTGCAACGGTAGTGACATTGTTTTGGTTGTCTTGCTCTATCGTGTTGAATTTAGTGGTGAGTGTTTGCATCATTTTAGACAACATTTCAATTGTCTTGTTGATGTTCTCGATGTCTTCCTTAGTAGCCATTGGTTGAAAGTAGACTGGAGATGGATCTTGTGGAGATTATTGTGGTGGTTTCCTTGTACGCCTCTTTGGTATAAGAGGTTGTTGAGGTATTGACTCGAATCGTAACAATCTACCCCTGCTTCTTGACCAAGTGCTGTGACACCGAAACAAACACACCTTTAATGACAAAACTTAACCTTAACCCATCCGGATATAAAAAAAATGAATTTTAAAAATCTATAATTTTGAAATTCTATTTATTTATTATTTTTTTTTTAAAATATGGGAGGATACTATCCGACTTACTCCGAAAAAAAACGACACAAAAAAGAGACTACCCTAAAATACGGTCAAAAAGTGGTGCACGACTAAAGAAAAAAAGTGTGTGAACACGATATATGAGTGATTAAGTGAGGTTATGGACGCGTGTTTTGACCGTACAGCTAGACATGACACCAAACTGGACGCACAAAAATCGAAAAAGGACTAACGGGACACATTTCCTGGGCACCGTGTCACGGTGCTGACTGTCGTGACACGGTGCAGTCTACCGTCAGACGGTAGAAAGCCCCGTGTCACGACACTATTTACCGTGGCGCGGCAGAACATGCCGTGACATGGTGCGCAGTTCCAGGTCTGTTTTGTGATTTTTCCATATTTTAATTGATTTTAGGTCTGTAATAAATACTAATTACTATGTGGAAATAAAAACCCTCGGTCATGGGTTAAAAAAAGAGTAAACACATGAAGGTTAGCACCAAACAGCAATATAACACTTAGTCACGATGATGTAAAAAAAAATTTTGCAACCTAGAGTCGAGATCTATGTTCAACTATTGGTCAAGCTTTGGGTGTCAAAAGGGTACCATGGTTAAGAGTTTGGACGCGTTAGCAAGGAAGCCTCCCTTGAGGGTGTATGCCAACGGGCGGCTCCGCGAGTTCGTGATGAAATCAAACTCGACTCCATGGTTTGGCTGGATTTAATAACTCGGATGAACCCTTATTGCCATGAGCGTTTTTGGGTTGATAGAGCTTAAATCCCCCGGGGCTAAGATGCATGTAGAACACACACGTTTTTTTAGAAAAATCGAAGGAAGTTGACTGTGAGAAGATAAAACAAGCCACTAGATTGATTTAAGGACTGCCGTGACACGGCAAAAATTCCCGTGCCACGATACTGTGCACCGTCAGACGGTGCACTGTACCGTGACACGGCAGATTTTGCCGTGGCACGACAGTAAAAAAATCTGACTGGTGCCCAGTTTTCCTTCGTACGCAATCAAGTTATTCAAATTTTCCTACGGGACAGACCTAAATGCGACGTTGAAACGTCTATGCATATGCAAAAAATGCCAAATTAATCACAGGAATATTTTCCAAGAATCTTTCAAGTCTCATCCACTCATCTTAATTAAATATCGATCACTCAAATCGATAAATAACCAAGCATCCTCCCCAGTGGAGTCGCCAAATTGTAGGCGTCGCTCGAAGTGCGCCTATGTTACAAGCATGTGTGAATATGCTTGGCACTCATAGGAAGTGGGAATTGACGTATACGATTAGGGACAAATAAAGTAGGGAGCCGCCAACAAGTTTTTAAGGAACTTGTAAACCGTTCACGGATCATAAAAAGGCAACCAACGATAAGGGACAACGATAGGCAACAACGATTGACCTGTGAAGGTTACACCCCATTCATAATCCATGAGATTACTAACTCCATATGGTTCGGAACCACGAAAGGAGGATCGGGGATGATGGTACGAAGTGAGTCATGGAGTCACATTCGCCCGTATTGGCCTCTACTCGATTCTTATAGTGAAAAGTTATTCCTGCGATCTGAAAGGCATACAATTCGCTCCAAACTATTATTAAGCTAAATCGGTTGAATATTAATGCAACATATAATTCTAAAATATTGTGATCACTTGATTTAATAACAAGACTAAAAAGGAACCAAAACCAGTTGTCCAAATTATCTTATTAGGCGTGATTTTCAATTACATATTCCCTTTAAACATGCAATATAGTGATCATCAAAATAATAGAATAAACATTAATATTGGAAGCAATTTAACAATAATTCCAACAATATAAAATCGTTAGAAAAATAATAGAAATTAAAGGAACATAATTCTTACTTTGATTCTGTTTGTTTGCAACTACAAAATAATAAACGAGTTAGTAACTTCAAGGAAATAATAATAAAACAATAATTAAATTATATTAAATATAATAGAGTTGATTTGGGGCCAAACCCTCAAACAGTTCTACCTTTCACGCCTTGGCTTAAGGACAGAACCACGAGTAAAGTATGGACTCCTTGGAGTGCTTGAAGAAGGAATTTTGAAATAAGAAGGGTAGGCTAGTGTTTAGGCTAGAGCATAGAAGAGAGAAAAAACTAGAGAATTAATTGGTGCCCCGTAGATCAGAAATGAGGGGGTATTTATTGAGAAAATGTGCTGAGGGAGCACACGGAACCCTAAAATGATAAAAACCCTAAAAAAGTATCCTGGACACGGCAAACTGAACCGTGACACGGGAAGTCCCACCGTCAGACGGGAAACATTCCCGTGACACGGTGCAATTTTAGAGTGATGCGGGAAATTTTTAGTAAACGGGGAAGAAAGCGCGTTAAGGGTTTACGCGGAAAGGACACGGAAATTCCCGTGTCACAGCAGGTTTCCCGTGTCACGGGAAATCCCACCGTCATACGGGAATGATTCCCGTGACACGGTGGATTCCTGCCGTGGCGCGGGAATTTTTAGCTCGCTTTTCCGTCTAAATACATTTCAAACCCTAATTTCGTTCAGCATTTTAAGTGCCGATTGATAATTTCGGGCCTTTTCTTATTTATTATTATTTGGGCTAAAATAAGAAAATAAGCAAATAAAATAAATAAAAGGTTTGGGCCAAAAATAAATAATAAAACAATAAAATAAAAAAGGTTTGTGCTGAAATTAAATAATAAATTTGGGCTGAAATTAAAACTATGCTTTTACCAAACATCAAGACTAATCCATGGACTGTTCAAAAATACGAATTTAATCAAATACGATTTTTTAAGCACTCTCGGGATTAAATACTGAACCCGACCAATAGTAGCGGTGAAAGATTGTTCATCATCGGGTTTGGTTTTGTGGAAACATTTTTAGGTGTGTACACTAAGGAGGGGAAAGTTGCATACAAGCCATCTTTACCGGCTGATGCACAGGTGCATGATGTTTTTCATGTTTCTCAGTTTAAGAAATTTCATGGAACTTTGCCTATAGCTGCACATATTCCACCACGGTTTCAAGGACTACATGAGTCCGTGCTCCCTAAACCAGCTGCTATTTTGGCTACAAGGATGGTGAAGCATCAGAATCAAGCCGTCATTCAGTATTTGGTTCATTGGGATAGCTTTCTTGATCATGAGGCTACTTGGGAGTTTGCTACTGAATTTGAACGCAGATACCAAGATTTTATGTTGCCTGAGTCTTGAGGACAAGTCTCTTTTTGATGGGGGATAGTATGTTAAGGGCAAAATAGTCTTTTCATATTTGTTTGTTATAACTAACTTCTGTTTTGGTTGTTAGTAGTTACTCCCTTCGTTTTAAAATACTTGCTCCATTTCTCTTGGACAAGCATGCCGATGCTAATTTTTTATCATTAATATCTTTAATTATCAATAGGTATAACTTCTAATAATTGAAAATTAATAATCTATTTATTGAGATGATTCCAACAAGTACCCATACGACTATATTTTTTTCTTATGTATAAATCACAAACATTAGTAAAAAAAGAATAAATGAATAGTGCAAAAAATAGAAATGGAGCAAGTATTTAAAAACGGAGTGAGTAGTTAGCTGAATATGAACGATTAGCAAGCTTAAGCTAATCTTGTTCTTTCTATTTCAATCAATCAAGTTTTGGAATATAATCCTCTTTCTCTCTAGAATTCTCTCTTCTTATTCTCTCTCTCTCTGTTTCTCTCAAATTCTCTATTTTCTGTTAGTCAACACAGTTGACATAATATAGGATGATCATGTTTTAATTTATGGATTTGTTTATTTTTAGGGTTTAATTGAGGAATTATGTTAGTTAGGATCTTTTAATTGTTGTTGAGTTCTTTAATTTGTTGATTTTCAGACATAGAGAAATCAAACCTGACAGGTTGTTTAGCATGAATGGCGATCTCGTCAATTCCTCATAGCTGCTACGATGTAAGCTAAGTTTGGTTGATTTTGCAAATCTATTTACACATGCAACTTTTCACAGAAGCAAAATTTGAGTTTCCATATTAGTCTCTTTGAAAATTGCATTGGCTCTTGTAGTCTGTAAAGAGGAATATGAAATGATTGGTGATACTGCTGGTGAACCAGGTCTATTCTCATGACACCGAAATTTGGTTTGGATGATGATGGATCTACTTCAAACTTTGATGCCAAGCTTGTTCTCGCAACAATGCTTACATCACAGCTGCATGAAGAAAATCCAACTGCCCTGTTCCATTAGATGGAGCCTTGAACGAAAAGACTAATAATGAGACAGGACCAGAAGCTCAGCAAGAAAGATCAAGGGTACAAGCCTCTGCTCATGCATCTGAACATACTGAAAATCGTCTGACCTTTCAGGTATATGTGAATTTTTGTTTCTAAATGTGTGACTAATTAATTTTGTTTTTGATTAGTAATCCTTGTTGTTCCGATGACCTCAATAAGTGGAAGTTTATGTGCATACTTCAACCTTACCTTGCCATGAAAGTAGAAAATGGAGATGGATTATATTGGATAAGTGTCATTAGAATACTATGATGATATGATCTCTATGAGAAATTCAGTGTGTCAAAGTTCAACAAGATACAAATAATTTTTAAGATTTAATGTAAGGCTTTTTAGTGTTAGTCACAAAAGCTTTTAAATTTTACCTAAAAATGTGTTTAGCTCTATTGTTGTATATGTATCATGTAGGCCTGTTGTATATCTTTTCTTGTGTACATTTTGATTCTTTTGTACTATCATCAGAAAGTGCAGGATCTTTTGAGTATTGCAATGCGTAGGGGAGGTGCTGATATCTAAAAGCAGTGACATTGGATTTCAACTACAGCCGGGGTCACCAAATGTCATATCCATATCCTTTGTGCTGATGCAAACAATTTGAATTGAAACAAGTCTAATATATCTCTTGATCATTCTCACCCAGATCTTCTCTGTGTTGTGCAAGGACAATAATTAATAATGCCAACCATGGGCTAAAGGAGGAGAATTATTATTGGCTTTGAACTTATTATTAAGGCGGTTCTTGCTAAAGTATTTGTCACATTAAACTATAAACTAACGTCAAAATTACATGTTTGGTGAATAAACATTTAGTTATAGTGATGTTTGAACTTGTAATTTTCCTTGCGATCGACGTAAAAGTCCCACATTGAAAGAAAATAGCGAGTATTGGCTTTTGGGATAACTAATCAACTTAAATTTAAATTCGTTATCAAAATTTGTTATACATTTTATTGTTTAGATAATGGTTAACAAAGCTTTTGGGATGACTACATATCAACTTAATTTAAGTAACTATATACATTTTATTGTACAGATATTAATTATTTAATAAGCACTATTGTTATGTAAATACTTTATTCAAGAAAAATGTTAATTAACTAATGAGTAATTGTAGACACTCAAATGTGTCTCCTCAAAATCAAACCCAGTGATGAATATCTTTCGTGTCGAATCATAATCGAACAAAGTGAAGGTGTGAAAAGTCTAATGTTGCAGTTAGATTTTATAAAAAATCTTTCTTTTTGTTTTCGAAAACCTACTCCATTTTATGAAAATAGCCAATCTAGTTTAGGTCCATGATAAGGGTCCAATAATAGTGTAGTTGGATCGGGTTCGAAAAGAGCTTTCCAACGATATATTATAAGCCCAATTTCAATGAATAATGATGAAGTTATGGCCAAATTAATAAACTGGGTCCGGTTTGATCTTTATATGCGGCCCAATGATCTAGAGGAGGGTCTATTATGATTTATCATTCCTAATGCAATTAGGATTGATTATAGTCTTCTAGAATCATCTAGAAGGTTCTTTTGAATCCTAATGTGATTAGCATTGATAATTGAGTTTTATGAGTTTTATTTAGAATAAAAGAAGTGTTTTAAATGAAATTACAGTTTTACCCCTCATAAGATTAATTTTATCCAAAAAATGAAAATGTGTGAAAAAATTGCCTGCAGCACCGCACCACTGGTTGTCGCTTGGCGACAGAGGCATGTGCAGCGACAATGTCGTGTTTTATTCTTCTTGAAACTCCGATTCTTTTTAGCATATTCTGGCTGATTTTCGTTACAAATAGCCTCCTTAAACCTCCGTTTTTAATTACCAGCCCTCATCAAGAAATTCTTGATAATCTCTCCCTCTTATTCTAAACCAACCTTTTCACAAACAAAATTTCGCATTCACAAGATCTAGACACACCTAGCATAATTTGAAGTTGCCTTCGCCCTAGTCGTGAAAGGTTCGATATTTCTGAGGGTTTGGTCCCAAATCTAGTCTAAACTTTCTCAAATCTCTATTTCAATTATTTAATTTAATTCTTTGATTTTATTATTTTCCTTGAAGTTACTAATGTGTGTATTTTGTTATTAGAAAGAGGTACGAGGCATCCAAGTAAGTACTTTAATTGTTTAATTGATATTATGATATAAAAATCATGTTTAGATTGTTATTTTGATTCCTAGTATCATGTTACGATGTTTGTTGCTTCCTAGTATCATGTTTAGAGTAAAGAATATAATGTCAATTATGATTTCTATGATGTCTTCTACTTTCTTTCCAAATAGCATGTTAGTATCATGTTAGGGTTAAAGCTTTGATTTTTTTTATGTTTAGTGACATGCTAGGGTTTGTTATTAATCTTGTTAGTATCATGCCTAAGATCTTGTTGTTATTATGCTTTAGCGTTATTATGCTTAATTATTATTGTTATTATTATGTTGCTTGATTTATCATATTGTTATTGCTTGATCACGCCTTTTATGTATGTTTAAAGGGAATTGGTACTTGTAATCATGCTTAATAAGATAATTAATAATCTTGTTTAGGGTTAATATGATTATGATTCAAGTGATCGCCAATAATTAATTTATTTGTGCATTAATATTCAACCAACATAGATAAACAGGTTTAGGGTAAACCTATTGATTGCATTTTAGTCAGAAAGTGCACATGAATAAGAGAAGAATAAAGTAGAGGCCTATTATCAGGGCATGTTCTTTCTATTTTAGGTTAGATTTGTACCTTCATCGCCGAACTTCCAGTCTTGGTTCCAGACCTATTGGAGTTAACGATATCCTGGATCGTTAAGGGGTGTAACCTTCACTCCGTGAACAGTTTACAAGTTCCTAAAACTTGTTGGCGACTCTTTTGCTCTAGCTTCCTTCCCTTCGGACGCCACCATGCTTAAGTGTATGATCACAGTGGGGTTCACGTTTGGGGTAATTCTTGAAATATTCCCTACAGTAACATTACTAACAATTCATAAAAAGTTTAAAGCAACTAATATTATTATTAAGGGTGCTAATTGAGTTGAGCATCTTCATATTGACAAATCGGCTCGGTCAACATTCGGTCAAATCTCGACTCGAGCTGTTTTGTCTCGTCGTAACCTTAACAAGAATAGGTTGAGCAAGTTATAACTCGGATCGATAAGCTCGTGATCACTCCATAACTATTTTGATTAATTGTGAAAATAAAAAAGGCATAGTTAAAAAACAATTGGTACCTCTATAGATAGAAGCTATTACTTATGTTCACAACTAACACATTTTAAATTTAAGGTGAAATTAATTAAATGATGATGAAATATTTTTGTATAAGATAGATAAGAATGATTAAGATTGAACAAATGAAACAATGTAATGGGATAAAGGAGGAAGAAATAACTATTCATATAGGGTAATTTTGTGTTGAGCAAAAAATCCCACATTGAAAGAAAATAGAAAGTATTGACATGGAGAGCTTATAAAAGGAGAAACTTAGGGCCTGTTCACATTTACTTAATTTCAGTTAAGTTCAGCTCTAATCAGTTCAGTTCAGCCCCTAATTTTCCTCTCTCATAAAATATTCATTTCAGCTCAATTCAGTTCAATTTAGTTAAGTTCAGTTCAGTTTAGCTCCATTCAGTTCAGTTCAGCTCAGTAAATGTGAACAGGCCCTTAGCTACTCTTTTATAGCATGAATAACTTAGCTTTTATTTAAGGCTTGAGTTATTCAAATTAAAAACTCGGCCTAAGTTTGTTTGGGCTTTAACTTTACGATATTATATAGCTTTTTTTTTAGCTATATATATCAAGTTACGGAAAAAAAAAATCCAGTTTTCTTAGTAATTACCAAGTTTGTGGATGAACATACATTATCTAAACCTAGTTTTCTTGGTAATTACTAAGATTGTGGTTGGACAATACTTAAACTAAGTGTTTTTGGTCTAGACTCGACTCTAGTTGCCTATACTCGAGCTAATTATTATGAGTTTTGTTAATTAATTAGTTTTGTTATTGTTACATATTTTTATTTATATAAAAAAGTTGATATTGTTATTATTATTATTAGTATTTTTTTTTTACATGAGCTTAATTAATATGTATATTACCGTTCAAAATTCATTAGCAAAGCTTTTGGGATAACTAATCAACTTAAATTTAATTTATTTACCAAATATTTTATACATTTTTTTGTTTAGGGAATGTTTTTGTGTTAACAAATTGCTCTAGTTAATTAGTTTATATATATAAACATTGATTTGCTAATTAACTTGAGCAAATCGAGATCGATTTTGGTCAAAACTCAACTTAAACTGTCTTGTTTCAAAGTCGTAACCTTAATGATCACGAGTTTAGCAAGCTATAAGTCACTCACCTCGTTAATTTTTTTTACCATTACTAATACTTAATATCATTAGTAATGACTATCATTTCGTTGAGCGAACTAATAACTATCATTACTATCATCACCTCGTTAAGCGAACTAATTACTATCATCACCTCGTTGAGCGAACTAATGACTATCATTTCTTATACGTAATATCTTTTTACCAAGTAATACTATGTTGATTACTAGGGATTTTAATCGAGTTGTGTAAGTCAAGAACAACTCGGTCCTTGTTCTGTCAAAACTTGACTCGATAAGCTCATGAGTAGCTCGATAATTACCAAGATTGTACGTGGTTGGACAATATCTAAACCCTGTCTTCTTGGTAATTAAAAATATTGTGGTTGGACATTACCTAAAGTCCTAAACCATGTCCTCTTGTTAATTACCAAGATAGTGGTTGGACATTACGTAAACCTAGTTTTCTTTGTAATTACCACGATTGTTGTTGGACATTACCTAAACCTAAGTTCTTGGTCTAAACCCGACTCTAGTTGCCTATACTCAGGCTAAGCAAGCTATAAATCGGCTCGATAACTCTCTTAAAAAAAACAAAAAAACCATTGAAGTAATAAATGGCACCTACCACCTTGAAACTCCAGACAGTAGGCGGCTGCCCAGAACTTGGAATGTATACAACTTGAAAAAGTACTACTTCTGAGATTTGTAAACTTTTGTAAATGAAAAACTTATTAATGACAAAGTTGCCTTTTGTTTTCAAACCTGTTGTTTAATTCTTATATATATATATATATATATATATATATATATATATATATATATATATATATATATATATATATATATATAAATGGGATCATGTGAGAACCTATGTCTAAAATAGGAACTAGGAACTCATCTGTACCGTTGATCGCGCTTAATCCAAAGGTCCTTGCTTCACTCGCCATTTTCATTTCAGTATTAGCATTTTGGTAATTTCTCCACTTTGAATGACCTCCTTTCTTTCTCTCTCTCTTCCTTTCATTTTCTCTCTCTACGTGTCCTCATTTTCCCTCTCTAACTTCGAGCTCTCCGCCGCGATCTGAGTTCTTCATTTTACCGAATTTTTTACCCAGATTTTTCGATTTTGTTCTTCAATTACATCATATTCTTCGATTATTTTCATTCATTGACGTAATTTTCTTATTATATTTGTATTTTCTCAATTATTTTGATTTCATTGTTTATCTTGAGCTGAGTTTTTCGATTTAGGGTTTTTTATTGTAATTTTTCTAAATTTGAACTTTTTTTTTTGTTCTTTGAATTATTCTATACAATTTAATGTTTGATTTTTGGTTTTTAATCCTATTTTATGGTTTTACACTTACGGATTCAATGTAGTTGTTTTCTTCATATAGTTGCTATATTGCATGCTGTTATTAATCTAGTAGTATAATTTGTTGTTGTTTTAAATTTACTTTTTGCATTCAGTCATTAAGTTTTCATGATTAGTTTTACTTAATTCTTATAACTTCATGTTTTTTAGTTTCTTCAAGTTTTTTATTTTTTTTTTATTTACTTTATGCTTTGAGTGATCTACTTTTTAGTATATCTTTAATAGTTTTTATTAGTATATTTTTTAAAAATATTGTTTCCTTTTAGTTATAGTTTATTTACTTTTAATTATTGTTTATTTACTTTTTACTTCTATTCATTTACTTTTCAGGAATATGTCTGAAAGCGTAGAGCATATTTTTAAAAACTGTTGTTTACTTTTAGTTATAGTTTATTTACTTTTATATATTGTTTATTTACTTTTTTCTTCTATTCATTTACTTTTTCAGGAACATGTCTGAAAGTGTAGAGCATTGTTCTTCTTCTGTCACTACTGAAGATAGCAATGTAAGAATTTTCAAAACACCCACTCAGCCTTTGCTTCCTAAAATATATTATAATTATGGAGGTGATAAAGAGTATATGCCATGTTGTTCTTCTGAAAACAAACCTTTTCTTGGTATGATATTTAATTCTCTTCAAGATGGTATTGCCTTTTATTACAAATATGCTAATGAGTGTGGATTTAAAGTCCGTTCTAGTACTACTAAATCATAAAAGAATAAGGATGATCCTACTGGTAAAGGAGTTACTTTAATAAAATATTTATTATGTAGCAAAGAAGGGTATGTGACAAATAACAAGAAATCTGGTAAACAAGTTGAAGGTGCTTGTTTAAAGAGAAAGACTGTGAAGAGAGTTGGTTGTCTTGCTAAGAAAGAATTTAGGTTTTGTAATGATGGGAAGTATATGGTGTATTGTTTTTATGAATCTCATTCTCATCCTTTTTCTACACCTATTACTAGGCAGGTTACTAAACATGAAGTTGGTTTAAATTTTGCTCATAAGAAGTTCATTTTTGACAATTTAAAGTTAAATATAGGGGTTGTTATGTCTTATAGGATCATGAAAGAACTTTGTGGTGGGTTTCAAAATGTTAGGGACAGTAAAAATGATTTCAAAAATTTTTCTAGGGACTTGAAAGTTTATATCTCTAATGCTGATGGTGCGATGTTTGTTCAGAACCTTGAACAAAAAGTGAAAACCAGTAAAGGGGGTTATTTTTTTTATTACTGTGTTGATGAAAGTAGGCATTTGACCCGTGTCTTTTGGGCTGATGCTATTGGTAGAAGAGATTATCAATTATTTGGGGACTCTTTATCTTTTGATTCCACCTATGATACAAATAAATATTCATTGGTTTTCTGTCCTTTTACTGGTGTTGATAATCACAAGAGATGTGTTACATTTTGTGCTGCTCTATTATCTAAAGAGGACATAGATTCGTTTGTGTGGCTATTTCAAACTTTTTTGAAGTGTATGGGAAGAGAACCTTCTTGTATTATCACTGATCAAGATCCTGCAATGGGTATTGCCATAGAAAAGGTTTTTACCAAGACTAAACATAGGATGTGTGTGTGTCACATAATGAGGAAGGTACCTGAAAAGGTTGGAACTGATTTTTGTAAAGAAACTGATTTCCTGAAAAAGCTAAGTGCAGTAGTTTGGGATAGAGAGATTGATCCTCATGTATTTGTTGATGGCTGGAATAGTGTTATGGAGGAGTATAACCTTGTTGATCATGAGTGGTTTGCATACATGTTAAATATTAAACATCTTTGGATTCCTGCATATTTTAGGGACTTATTTATGGGTGGGTTACTGCGTTCTACATCAAGGTCTGAAGGTGAAAATAGTTTCTTTTGTAACTTTACAAACCCTCATGTGACCTGTGTTGAATTCTTTGTCCGTTATGAAACCGCGCTTGATGCTCAAAGGCATGAACAGGATGAGTTGTACAGGCTTAATAAACTTGAGCCTCAATTGGTTACTAATTTACACTTGGAAAAGCATGCTGCTGATATTTATACTCGTGCCATATTTTATGATTTTCAAGAAGAATGCCAGGGATCCTGTTTTTCATGTAGAGTTGAAAGTTGTAGTTCTTTGTATGGAGACGGTGTGGAGTTTTCTGTTATTGTTGATCATGAGAAAATGAACAATTTTGATGTTAATTTTGATTTGGCAACATATGAGTCAAGTTGTACTTGTAGAATGTTTGAGAGTCAAGGTGTTTTATGTAGACACATTTTGTTTGTTATGAAAGGCAAGTGTGTACGTGAAATTCCTGATGCTTACATCTTGAATCGTTGGAGAAAAGATGTTTTGAAGAAAGCTTCTGTCATAGATGTTGCTTTAGATGATGCTTCTAAGTATGATAAGAAAAAGCAATTGGTCAGTGATGTATGGTCCAAGATTTTCAGTTGTGTCAGTTTAACTGACCAATCTGAGGATGATTTATCTGAGCTTATTAAGACATTATCTTCATTTGAGGAGCAGATGATATCAAAGAATAATCCTGAAAATGCACCTAGTTCAAAAGAGGTGAAAGATGTTGATAATCAGGTTTTGGTTGGATCAAATGAAGTTGATGTAAATGTCTTGCCTCCAAATCAGTGTCTTAATAAGGGTTCTGCCAGAAGTTCAAAGAGGTAGAAGAGTGCAAAAGAAATAGCTACTGAAGAAAAATCTAAAAAAGGCAGAACTTGTAGAGCTTGTGGGCAATCTGGTGTTTCCCATGACAGTAGAAACTGTCCAAACAAGTAGTCTTTCAGGTATTTTACTCTTAAGTGTGTTCTATTTACTTTAAACTTCTATTTATTTACTTTAACAGTAACTTCATTTACTTTTTATTTTGTGCAGGTGTTATTATACTTGGTATTTTTTTTATTTGGTATTTTACCTCTTTACCTTTTTTATTTACTTTAGGTTTTAATTTATTTACTTTACATTTTAATATATTTACTTTAATTTGTGACAAATAACTGATGTTTATTTTTGTGCAGTTATTTTAATACTTGGAAATTAGAAGATGTTTTGGGAGATCAAGATGAAGATTTAATGAACAAATTTTTTCTATTATTTTTATTAATGTACTATTTTTACATTTACTATAAGTAATTGTACTGCAGAACTTATGTTTAGTTTGTTTACTTTTAGCTTTTAACTTTATGAAATATTTCATTTACTTTTATCATATTTATATCATATGAATTATTTGATTTATATAACGTTCTTACTTACAAAATTAAAGATAATTGCTTGTATTATTCCCTTTCTTGTAGAATATTTGTTACCATATCCATTTTTTGTTCTAAAATACTTGTCACATTTTTCGTGGAACCCGAGTTGACAAGAGTATTTGATACCGATTTTGAACATGAATTAACGTGTAAATGACCTGACCCAAATGTAACCCATATATTATTGACTTGTTGATTTCAACTTGATAATAACTCGTAAAATTTGACTTGAACCAATGACTAAAATTCTAGAATGAGTTAATTTTCTAACCATTAATTATTGACTTTACTTGAATGTAATTTGACCGGTTATCAAAATCACCTAAACTTGTAGTAAATCAGATACCGATTTTGAACATGAATTGATGTGTAAATGAGCCGACCCAAATGTAACTCATATATCACTGACTTGGTGATTTTATCTTGATTATAACCCGTTAAATTATTGACTTGAACCAAATTTGACTAAAATTGTAGATTGAGTTAATTTTCTAATCATTAATTATTGACTTTACTTGAATGTAATTTGACCATTTATTAAACTCACCTAAACTTGTACCAAATCTAATAAGATGTAAGGCCGGTTGTAATTCGATCAACATAGGCCGGATGTTAGCGAGGCAAATGAAGTAGAAGACTTGACCCATCTTCAGTTTGTTGTATGATCACATTTGAGTTGGTTAAACACTTCAGGTCAAACACTTCGGATCATGTTCGAATTGGTTAAACACTTCGGGTCAAACTCTTCAAGTCAAATTCAATTGGTCAACTTCAGGTTAGGTGAGTTCGAGTATATGGTCAACATTAGGTCAACTCCATTTTTGTCTTGGTTATAGGTTGTGTTGGGTTAATTTTGGATTTTTTGTCATTTTTTGGGTTAATGATTTTGGGTCGATTTTGGGTCATGCGTCGGGTCATTTGAGTTAGGTCAACTATTATTACTTGAATACTTTTATATCCCATTTTCTATTAATTTAACGGTATTTTTTTGTACTTAAAATTGAACACCTTATTTCATAAAGATTTTTTTAAAACTTTTTTCCTTTTACTTTAAACATAGTATTATTTACTTTAACATTTTTTTCATTTACTTATAATCGAATAACATTCTTTTGACTTTAATACTTTTTCCCATCTCCACCTCTACTTTTAATTCATTTTTTATTACTTTAAATGTATTTGTCTCTACTTTAAAATCGAACACCACATTTCAAAAAAAAAATTTAAAAAAACTTTTGTATTTACTTTAAACACATTGTTATTTACTTTAACAGTATTTACATTTACTTTTATATCTTCCATCATTTTTTAGAGAGAAAAATCCTAGTAATTTAACTTAGATGTATAATATGTATTAACACAAACTGGAAATATTATAGTAAGTGGCTGAACCCATAGTTTTAATTACAAATAGCATCACATAATTTTCACATTTATAATTGATGCTAACCAAAATAAGGCCTAATATTATACTAGACCTAATATCAACATAGGTTATTGTATTAATTTGATTAACCACCTTCAACTATGGATGTAAGTGAGGCAAATGAAGTACAAGATTTTATCCATCCTTATATTGGTGTATTATGACATTCAAGTTGGTTAAACATTTCAGGTCAAACGCTTCGGATCATATTTAGGTTGGTTAAAGACTTCGAGTCAAACTCTTTGTGTCCAATTTGATTGTTCAACTTCGGGTTGGGTGATTTCGAGTGTGTGGTTAGGATTAGGTTAACTCAATTTTTGGGTCAAGTATGGGTTGGGTTAATTTTGGGTTTTGGGTCTTTTTTTCGGTCAATGATTTTGGGTCAAATTTGAGTTATTCGATTTGTGTCAATTATTTTGATTTGAATACTTTTTCTCATTTCTCCCTTCATTTATTAGAACCATTTTCTATTAAATTAACAGTATTTTTTTGTACTTTAAAATTTTTTAAAATTTTTTTCCTTTTACTTTAAACATTGTATTATTTACTTTAATAGTATTTTCATTTACTTATAACATGTTTTTGACTTTAATACTTTTTCCAATCTCCATTTCTACTTTTGATTCATTTTTTATTACTTCAAAAGTATTTATCTTTACTTTAAAATCAAACACCATATTTCTGAAAGCTTTTTTTTAAAAAAAATTTTCTTTTAATTTTAACATATTGTTATTTACTTTAGCATTATTTACTTTTACTTTTATTTGTATTATCATTTTTGAGAAAGAACAATCCTAGTAATTTAATTAACATATATAATATGTATTCTTTTTTTAACACAAACTGCAAATATTATATTAAGTGGCTAAAGCCATAGTTTTAATTACAAATAGCATCATATATTTTTTTACATATATAATTGATGCTAACCAAAATTAGGCGCAATATATATACCAGATTGCAATACAACAATCCTTGAAATTCATTTCCCTAAACCTGCACTAACCCAAAAGCTATTTCATCCATCACAAAAAAAGACCTAAAACTACAGAGACATAGTAGTAGCTACTGTAGCATTTCTTCAGATTCTTTCTTTTCTTCCCAATCCTCAACATTTGTTAGCAATTTCTATTTCATTTGATTTTTTTCACTGAGAAATAGATCAAGCACTGTTCTTACATGATGATGATTCAGTCTTGCAAATTCCTGTAAAAAAATATAAATTATAATTAATTATACACTAAGTATAGATTAGTTCTAAAGTATAACGACTTCAAAAATAAGTATGTTAATTACCTCTGTTATTGTTCCTAATCCTATACCATTTGCACCATCATAAATCTTCATATGCAACAGTAGATAGCTTGCTGAGAAGTTTCCCTCTCTTTCTTTTTGGAATAGAAGTTCAATTATTCTCAACTTGTAGGTCAGTATATCATTTGCCTGTGGATGCTTCCTTTTTTAAAACAACTTTTGCACTTGTATCACGTGCAATGCAATGAATATTAGTATAATAAAACATATTGAAAAATGAATTTAAAAATAATTTTTTAATCTACTGATTCTTTACCGTTTCTAAGATAAAACTCTGTATATGCTCATATTCTTCATTTGTCTCATACAAAGTGTTGTCTAGATGATCAATTGTTTCATCTTTGAAGTTTATCACTGCAAGAAAATAATGCTCTTCTAACCTCAAAGGCAAATATACCTGCATATAGATTTGTTTTATATATAGTTACTTTACACCTGTTTTTAATTACTTTAAACATATATTGTTCTACTTTAATATTAATTCTATCTTACACATTGAGCTGCATCCATGTCCAATGATTGTGAACTATTCCAATCAATCCATAGCTTTTGCAGACTTGTTACTCACTTTTTTCCATGAGCATTCAAACACATTGTTAAAGCATCCTTTAAAAAAAAAATCCAATTATTATTTCTAATATTTATTTAATGTAGAATTTTAAATTATAAAAGTTAATTTGAAAAACTTACCATGAAGTCAAACCCAAAAAAGTATCTGAACAAGTCATTTTCATACCTGTCTCTTTCCATTTCAATGTTATTCAGGTGGTTTGACCATGCAATGATCACATTATTTGAAACTTTCCATTCATTGAGCAAAGCATTACAATCTTGCCTTACTATTTTAATTAAATCTATAAACCAGCTTACTACTTCGATGTAATGTAGAATTAAAGTTAAAGTTAAACTTATGCCAAACAATTTTATATATAATGCAATATGATTATTTGTTTTTCAGGATGTATAAAACATACCTCTTGTTTGGAAAGTTTTCACCATCATTGATTGCTAAGTAGTCAATCACTTGGTGACATTGCAAACTCATGTTATGCATAACTTCCTTGTGTTTCTTCAAGAAATCAGAAACACAAATCATGTCTTCCACTCCTTTCTCCTTCTCTAGTTTTCTAACTACCCTGAACCTTGAAATTTTTTTCTCAAGTTGTTTTCTTTTTGTGTTTATGTCTGCCAAAGCAATTCAGAGCAGCACATATTTTTGCACGATACACCTTTCTCCTATTTGCTAAATCAAGGTCAGAATCAAAAGTCTCTCCAGAGAAACACAACATATGGATCATTGCAAAAACACCACAATCAAGAGTATATCTTGGTGTCTTTCACTTGAAGTTAACTTCATCAAACTCATATTCAAGAATTTCATCAGCTTTTTAATGATTAATTCTCTTCAAAAAGTTTGACATTTCCTCCACCTTTAACATTTGTAAAGCAATATATCAGTAAAACAAATTTATAGTATAATTACTTTAATAAACATATGATTTACTTTAATTAAAACATTTGTTTCTTTATATTTTATATTTTATATTATATATTTATAGGAAATACAATGTGTACTTTTAATAGCTATTCTTTAACTTTAATAACAATATTATCTACTTTAATCAGAACATCCTTTACTTTATATATTATCTTATGTTTTAACTGTCAATATAATCTATACTTTTAATACATATTCATTTACTTTTGTAGTATTCTTATTTACTTTAATAATTTACTTTTTATAAACCAAAAAAAATCTTACCACAATAGATCCAAGAATTCTGTAGAAAGACTTGTGTCTGTCATCATACTCCCTGTTATCTAAGTATTGAATGGTCTGATTCATAAAGTTAACCACTGTCAAACTATAGTGGTTACTCATACAAATTGGAATAAAAATGTGTCATTAAATTTACAGTTATTAGTCTACAAATTCAAAATCATAATTCCATACAATGTAGTTTAATAAACATGAATAATAAAACATACCAACTGAGCTGTTATAATTTTCTCCTTTGCATCAAATATGAACATCCAATCGTACCATACCTGATTCAATTCTTGTGATTGTACTGAAGGAGACTTCACCTCTGTTTTATCTGTTGGCTGGGAAGCATCTTGTGACCTGAGAGACAGCTCTAGAGGTCTCTGTGTATTAATGAGAACATAAAACACATTACTTTATGAGATCATACATATTTAATTATGATTAAACTTACCAGTATTTTAAAAACCTTACACTGTGATCAATGCCAAAGAAAAAGCATGAAGGATCTACTATCAATAGAGAATCATTCATTAGAAATGACCAACATTGAACAATATTAGATTTTATCATTTGAGCAGGGGTTGTAGGAGCTAAGGATGTTGTATCATCTCTTGTTATCATGAGAGGACCTTCAAATTTCACAATCTCTTCACTGTGCAAAATTAAACATTTATAGTAATTAAAATATTATTTAAAGTAAACTACATATAATTTAAAGTAGATAAAATATGTTTAGAATTAAATAATTTATTAACTTAATGCTTGAATGGGATATACTTCACAAAGTAGTAATCAGCCACTACTTGATAAAGCTCTGGCATTTTATTCATTCTTGATTTGTTTACTTTCATTGTCTTACAAACAAAATCAATGTCAACATCTTTCTCTCCACAATCTAATCTGATTTTAACTTTTGAAACTATCTCCTTGTGAATGTCCTTATACTCAATTGTAGTTGTTTCTTCCTGAAGTTGTTTTTCAGCAACAACTGTAATAAAATAGCACATATAGTTACAAAATTATGATACACTATTGACTATGTATTGATTAAATATTTACTAAAGTTAACAACTTACCTTCAATTGGTTTTTGTGTTGCTTCCTTTGTAAGTGTTTCCTGATTTAGTATACTCTCAGTGACTGAGTGTACAACATTAGAAATATCAGGATCAACACCTTGATTATCAGCATCATCTTCTTGATTTTCATAATCTTTTTCTCCTTTCTCTTCATTATCATAATCTTTCTCTCCTTTTTTCTGATCCTCCTGTAGTTCTTTGTCTTTGCTTATTTTCTTCCTCCTTTTCTTTTTTGTCCTCATCTTCTTTTTGTTCTTCTTCGTTGTCATCTTTCTGTTCTTCCTCTTCCTTCTTTTTCTGTTTTTCTTCCTCCTCCTCATCATCTTCCTCCTTATCCTGTTCTTCCTCCTCCTTTTTGTTTTCATCATCTTTCTTTTTATTCTTTTCTTCCTCTTCCTTCTTTTTCTGTTTTTCTTCTTCCTCCTCATCATCTTCCTCCTCATCCTGTTCTTCCTCCTCCTTTTTGTTATCATCATCTTCTTTTTTGTCATCCTTCACTTTTTTCCCATCATCCAGATCCTCTATATCAAAATCTTCATCATCAACATCCAAATGGACAGTTTTAGGATCAACTGCATCTTCTTCAATAGGATCTGTTTCTGTTTTATGTTGCTCCTCCCATGTTGACAGAATCACACTAGATACATCTCTTATTTCATCATAAAGCCTGACTATTTCATCCATAGCCCTTTGTACTCTAGGATCTTCCATCAGCCTTTGGGTTTCAGAAACTTGTTGAGAATTAGATGGATTCACATTCATTTTTTGCTTTTTCATCTTTTCTCCTATGGCAGCTATACGCTCAGCATGTATCATTGCAAAGAGTTGTGAATCTCTTGTCAACAAATGCAGTTCTTCTTCAATTTCCTTGAAAATAAGTAACCACAATTTATTAGTACTTTTTTTTTTTTACACAAATAATATTTACTTTTAAAGTTAATTTGTTTACTTTTAAGTCAACATTATTTACTTTATGTTTATCATTAACTATATATTATTACTACTAGAAACAGAGCAATTCAATACAATAAAAGTAAACAAATATGAGATAAAAGTAACTGCATTTCATTTTAAAGTAAATCATTGTAACTAAAAAAAAAAATTACTCACATCTTTTGCAGCTTCATGTATTTCACTATCTGTCATCACACCTTCTGGTAGGTTGAATGACACCAATCTTTTCTCTCTATCAGAAAAATTTCTATAAGCATTCTCAATTACATCTCCCAAGAATGCTTTCTTTCCCTTTTTTCTACAAACTGGATAGTCATCTTTTTGAAGTTCTCCTTGTTCAAAAGATGCCTTTGCCTCTTTTGCAATTCTTTCTTTGAATTTTTCTTCTGTCCAATGTTGGATCAATGACTTTCTCAATTACTTTCTCAATTACATCACATTGTCTGCATAATTGATTATCTTGTAATCAATCACTCTATTTGCAACAGGGGCTAAGAATGTGCTGCAAACATACATCACAAAAAATCTTTTAAAACCCTCCCCTCCTTCCTTTAGTGTCTTTAATTTGGTCTCCAAATTATTCACAATTATCTCATCATCTTCTGGAATTCCTAGCTTCTTCTTCCATTCTTTTTAAACAACAAGTTAGATAGAGGTTGCTTCCTTAACTGAAAACTCACCTTGTTCTCAGTTACATGTGGAAGCAAGAATATATCTTCAACATCAAAAGAACTAACTGAAAATTTCTTCAGCATGTCAATCTTGAACATGCAGCTGCTTTCATTGAAATGGTGACAAAGCCATGGAAGCATTTTTGTTGAAATTATTGTTAATTTTAGCTGAAGCAACCCTCCAAAACCAATACTTATGACATCTTTTTTTTGCTGCTCACTAAAATCCTTGATCAAATCAACAACTGCATTGGGTCTGCAGTGTGTTTTCTTGATTTCTAGATTACCATCATTATCATAATTAATATCAATAACTTCTTGTACATCATGTTCAGAATTGTCAAGCTTCAATTTCTTCTTTAAATGACCTTTTCCCTTTTTTTTGTCTTCTTCTGATGAACCATTAGAGTTCTCATTCTGATCTTCTTCTGGTTCATAATTGCTATCTTTAAATTCAGATTTTACCCTTTTCTTTGTTCCTATAATTTTTTAAAACATGTTAACCAACTTTGATAACATTTACATTTACTTTATTAAAGATATCAATAAACATCATAGACATATAATAGTAAATAGCTCACTATATAACAATTTATTTTATAAAAGTTTCTATTTACTTTAAAAGAGTTTCTTATTACTTTATAACAGTTTCTATTTACTTTAGGAAAAATTGCTCCCATTAATCTAAACTTTGCTTCGTCTGCCGAAAATAATCCCAACTTTCGTTTATTATCTATTGCACCGAACTTTGGGGGGTATTAATTTTCGTTGCACCCAATTTACCTGCAACCGGTTAATCCGGTCAACATTTGTGTGTTACATTTTTTTTGGACACGTGTCACTACATGAATGGTCAAATAAAAAAAATTTAAAAAAAAACAAAATTTAAAAAAAAAAAAAACAAAATTTAAAACAAAAAACAAAATTTAAAAAAAAAAACAAAATTAAAAAAAAAAAAAAAAAAAAAACCCAGCCACCCTTAACGGCAGCCACCCCTTAACGGCAGCCACCGTTAATGGCAGTGGGGGAGGATATAGGAAGGGAGGCCGGATTTGGGTCAGAAACGAAGGGGAAGGGGGCGGAAACGGCGGGGAGGGGGAAACGGCGAAAACGAAGGGGAAGGGGATTCGGGTCTAAAAACGGCAGGGAGAGGGGAGTAACGGAGGAAATAGGGGTGGGGGAGGGGTTTTCGGGGGTGGGGAGAGGGAAAGGGGGAGTTTTGAGGGAAGGGGGAGGGTTGTGCGGCGGTTTCCGGGAGTGAGGGAGGGGTTTTCGGGGGTGGGGGAATGGTTTTCGAGGGTGGGGGAAGGGAAAGGGTGAGTTTCGAGGTAGGGGGAAGGTTGGGCGGCGGTTTCCGGCAGCAGGGGAGGGGTTTTTCGAGGGTGGGTGTGATTTTCCGGCGTGGTGGGGGTGGGGGTGTAGTGGCAGCCGCTGGGCTTGGGTGGTTTGTGGTTTTTTTTTTATTTTTTTGTTTTTTGTTTTTTTTTTTATTTTAAAAAAAAATTAAGCCAATCATACGCTGACACGTGTCTAGGCAACTTGCTACATAAGGTTAGATGACCTGTTGGGTGCAACGAAAATTAATACCCCCCAAAGTTCGGTGCAATAGATAATAAACGAAAGTTGGGATTATTTTCGGCGGACGAGGCAAAGTTCAGATTAATGGGAGCAATTTTTACTTTACTTTATAATGGTATCTATATATTTACTTTATAACAGACTCTATTTACTTCAATATTTACTTTATAACAGTTTCTAATTACTTCATAACAGTTTCTATTTACTTTATAACAGTATCTATATATTTACTTTATAACAGTCTCTATTTACTTCAATATTTACTTTATAACAGTTTCTAATTACTTTATAACAGTTTCTAATTACTTTATAACAGTTTCTATTTACTTTATAAAAGTCTCTATTTACTTTCTAATAGATTAATACATTGCTGTAATACATAACATATGAATTTAATTTTATAAACTTTTATAAACCTTTTGATGCTTCTAGTTCCTTAATTCTTCTCTTTATCAATATTTGCTTTTTTGAAATCCTTTGAAGCTTAGCACCTATTACATTTAGTTTACACAATCAGTTTATAAGTATAGACATATTAAAAAACTTTTAAAACATATTCATTTACTTTATAAGCTTGAATTTCTTCTTTAAATGACCTTTTCCCTTTTTTTTGTCTTCTTCTGATGAACTATCTTAGTTCTCATTCTGATCTACTTCTGGTTCATAATTGCTATGTTTCAATTCAGATTTTACCCTTTTCTTTGATCCTATAATTTGTTAAAACATGTTAACCAACTTTGATAACATTTATATTTACTTTATTAAAGTTATCAATAAACATCATAGACATATAATGGTAAATAGCTCACTATATAACAATTTATTTTATAAAAGTTTCTATTTACTTTAGAAGAGTTTCTAATTACTTTATAAAAGTTTCTATTTACTTTATAACAATATCTATATATTTACTTTATAGCAGTCTCTATTTACTTTATAACAGTTTCTAATTACTTTATAACAGTTTCTTTTTACTTTATAACAGTTTCTATTTACTTTATAATAGATTAATACATTGCTGTAATACATAACATATGAATTTTATTTTATAAACTTTTATGAACCTTTTGATGCTTCTAGTTCCTTAATTCTTCTCTTTATCAATATTTGCCTTTTTGAAATCCTTTGAAGCTTAGCACCTAATACATTTAGTTTACACAATCAGTTTATAAGTATAGACATATTGATAAACTTTTAAAACATATTCATTTACTTTATAAGCCTTTTTATTTACTTTACTACACTAACCATTTACTTTTTATATTAAAAAATGTAATAGTGTGCATTATTTGTAACACAGATTTATACAGATAAATGATTTACTTTATAACTGTTTCTATTCACTTTATAACAGTCTCTAATTACTTTATATTATATACCTTCAATTGGAGATTGCTTTATATTTGGAGGAACTTTCTTGGCTGTAGGACTCTTTTTGGCTGCAGGAGATTTCTTGGGTGCAAGAGTTTTCTTGGCTGTAGTAACTTTTTTATTTGCAGCAGCCTTCTTTGGTGAAGCAATATCCTTTGGTGGATCAGTTTTTTTCTTTGTTCTTTTGGCCATTGTAATCTGTGAGCAATTTAAAACAAATATAATATGATTAAGAATTATGTATAGGTTAATGCAATGAGCAAAGATTAACATCATTTTTGATATACACATTAACTCAATTTCTGTATACTTTTAACACATTTCTATCTACTTTTTACAAATTTCTAACTACTTTTAAAAAATTATACACTCAAAACTATATAAACTCAAACAAATATTTATAATTTACTTTTAGTTAATTTTTACTTACTTTTAATAATTTTTTATTTACTCTTAGCAAATTTCAAACATTCAAGTAGAACAGAAGTATTATAGCAACAATAATGCAGTAAAAAATTGCTCATAAATTCAACAAAATTATTATAAATTAGTATGAGCTTCAATAAAATTAATCATAATTTGAACAATAATGAACAAATTTGCAATAATATCTCATTATGAAGAAATCGAAAAGAAAACACTAAAATTAAACTTCAAATACTCCGATTCAAGTTCAGCTACTTCAATTCCAACATAATCAAGCAAAAAAAAAAAAGCAAATATAAGTAAAAATTTGAATAATTTTCTCATGCATGTCGATTTTAACCTAAATTACAACAAATTTTGCACAGAAACGATAAGTATATTAATCATAATTTAAATAAAAATGAACTAATTTGCGATAATACCTGATTATGAAGAAATCGAACTGAAAACACCAAAATTGAACTTCGAATTTCTCCGATTCAAGTTCTGCTACTTCAATTTCAACATAATCAAGCAAAAAACACAAATATAAGTAAAAAATTGCAACAAAAATAAACAAAATAGTATGAACTTCGAAGTTGTGATAAAATACCTTTTTTCGTCAATTTTCGCCAATTTTCGAAAAGTTTTGTTCCAAAATTGAAAAATGAAGATAGTTGAACATGAAATTGTTACTTTATAGCAAAATTGAGCAGTTGATTTTTACGGTTATGGCGGTTTTCGAAGGTTTTTGCAGTTGAAAATGGCGTGGAAGAGTGAGAAAATGGTGGAAATCGAGAGAAAAATGCGGAAAGAAAGAGAGAGAGAGAGAGAGAGAGAGAGAGAGAGAGAGAGAGGAGAGAGAAAAGGCGCTGAAATGAATTTTTGCATTTAATTTGTCTGAACGAATATGAGCCGTCATATCGCGCGCCTCTTCTCCTAGATCTGACGGTCTTGGTTCTCATTATAACCCTGTCCTATATATATATATATATATATATATATATATATATATATATATATATATATATATATATATATATATATATATATATGTATGTATGTATGTATGTAGACAATGATAAAATTAAACTAAGTTAAAAATATAGTAGCTAAATTAATATTAAAAAAATGAGGCCAATGGCTTGATGATACTTATTTTATAAATTCATATGCTCCAACATGATTAAGGCGTCCGGCGACACTCATTCGGGTGGAATTGTCGCAGAGAGTATCTCCCATCCGGGTAACTAAGTGCTCTACCTATTCATACAGACGACAAAGATTCAATGACCTAATTGGTCAACTCATAGTCGTCTGGACTAAATAATCTAAAGATTCACTAGGCTCAAGAGCCGGATGTTAATAACATCAGCCGGTTACTGTAGACACCTAAAAATGTCTCCCCAAAACCAAACCCGACGATGAACACCTTTCACCGCCATTATTGGTCGGGTTGAGTATTTAATCTTTGGAGTGCTTAAATCCATATTCAACTCCATATTTTCATTTCATAAAACCAACCCAACTTCTATCCCATTTCCCCAAACCATAACTTATTCTTCTCTTTTCGTGCCTTTAAACCCAAAATATTTCATTTCGTATCCTTTAAAATCATTAATTTCGTGTCCTTTTTATAAAACGTTTAATCCATTTTATTTTAGTCTGGGTCCAATGATTTAAAATTTGGATGGGGATTTTAAAGATCTTTCCAACGATATATTATAAGCCTAAATCCGAGTTATAACAAATAAGTTATGGCCAAAATATTAAGCTGAGCCCAAACCGAACTTAAGCCCACCTTACCTACGACCCAATGATCATGTGGAGGGTCCATATGATTTAATCCAATTCCTAAACCAATTAGGATTAATTGGAAGATTCTATAAGTTTCTAAAAGATCCTAATTATCCGTTTTGAAAAGATAAGATTAAAGAGTTTGAAATTGAATAAAACTTTTCTTTTTGAAAGTCCCATTTCAATCCGAATTGAAAGACATTCAAAGATAGAAAGATATTATTTTCGTGCCTCATAGTTTTTATCCAAATTTTATATGGTTGGATAGCCCTTGAAATTATCTTTCCAATGATATATTATAATATCAATTCCGAGCTATAACGGAAAAGATATGAATAAAATGTCAAACTCTATCCAAAACTGACACCGTCTCACTATTTCGGCCATATATTTTATTCTATAAAATATTTTAATCTTATTCCAATTGGGTTGGAAAGTAGAATTCAATATCTTTCCAACGATATCTTATTCATCTTTTTCCATTTTCTGGATCAAAATATATGATAAAAACAAAAACCGCAAAAACTGCAGTCTATCGAGTTTTATTCCGATTTAATTCGGATCTTATCTTAGGGCCTGTTCTCTTCCGTTGAAATTCAGTTCAGTTCAGTTTAGTTCAGCTCTTAATTTACGTCTAATGATATTGCTAATGATATAAAGCCAAATTTCATTCTTTTAAGCTCTTATTACAACGACGACAACAACAACAACAACAACAACAACAACAACAACAACAACAACAACAACAACAACAACAACAACAACAACAACAACAACAATAATAATAATAATAATAATCAATAAGTAATAAATAATAATAATAATCATCAATAAATAGTAATAATAATAATAATAATAATAATAATAATAATAATAATAATAATAATAATAATAATAATAATAATAATAGTAATAATAATAATAACAATAATAATTGAAATAATAATACTAATAATAATAATCAATAAATAATAATAATAATCATGAATAAATAATAATAATAATAATAATAATAATAATAATAATAATAATAATAATAACAATAATAATAATAATAATAATAATAATAATAATAATAATAATAATAATAATCAATAAATAATAATATTAATAATAATCAATAATTAATAATAATAATATAATTATTAATAATAATATGTACATTTGTATATACACATATGTATAGTAATAAATAATCAATAAATAATCAAAGATCACTAATTCGTAGTTAAAAATCACTAATTAATAAGTTCAGTTCAGTTCTGTTCAGTTCAGTTCAGTTCAGTTCAGCTCAGTTCAGTTCAGTTCAGCTCAGTTCAGTTCAGTTCAGTTCAGCTGAGTTCAGTCAATCGGAACATGCCCTTAATTCTTCGACCCTTCTTTTTTTTGTGTATAAATAGAGGTAATATCACCCCTTTTCCAAGGATCAACAAGCTTGATCATAAAATAATTCTCTATTTTTCTCTCTTCTATGCTCTTGCCTAAACACTAGCCTACCCTTCTTCTTTCAAAATTCCTTCTTCAAGCACTCCCAAGAGTCCATACTTTACTCGTGGTCCTGTCCTTAAGACAAGGTGTGAAAGGTAGAAATGTTTGAGGGTTTGGCCCCAAATCAATTCTATTTAATTTAATTATTGTTTTATTATTAATTCCTTGAAGTTACTAATTCGTTTATTATTTTGTAGTTGCAAACAAACAGAATCAAAGTAAGAATTATGTTCCTTTTATTTCAATTATTTTTCTAACGATTTTGTATTGTTAGAATTATTGTTAAATTGCTTCAAATATTGATGTTTATTCTATGATCACCACATTGCATGTTTAAAGAGAATATGTAATTGAAAATCACGCCTAATAAGATAATTTGGACGACTGGTTTAGGTTCCTCTTTAATCTTGTTTTTAATTAAAGTGATCACAAATATTTTAGAATTATATGTTGCATTAATATTCAACCAATTTAGCTTAATAATAGTTTTGAGTGAATTGAATATTTTAATTGCATGCCTTTGAGATCGCAGGAATCACTTTTCATAATAAGAATCGAGTAGAGGCCAATACGGGCGAATGTGACTCCATGACTCACTTCGTACCATCATCCCCGATCCTCCTTTCGTGGTTCCGAACCATATGGAGTTAGTAATCTCATGGATTATGAATGGGGTGTAACCTTCACGGGTCAATCGTTGTTGCCTTCGTTGTCCCTTTATCGTGGTTGCCTTTTATGATCCGTGAACGGTTTACAAGTTCCTTAAAAACTTGTTGGCGGCTCCCTACTTTCCTTGTCCCTAATTGTATACGTTAATTCCCACTTCCTAAGAGTGTCATGCATATTCACAACATGCTTTTAACGTAGGCGCACTTCGAGCGACGCCTACAGTTACCGACTGAAGTTCTAACTTAGACAATTCTCCGAAATTATACAATTCCACCCAATGGGGCAAAGAGACATTGAGTATAATGGATTGCAGATACCCCAGGCAGAGGAAATGAAGTGCAGTACAACTACTTCACCGCACAGTTTCCCACTTGAGTAGTTGGATGGTTGTGTACTTGGTTTGGGGCAATTGATTGACTTAGGAACCTCCTATACTATGTAAAGTATCAAAAGTTACTAAGCCAATCAATTGACAAGGTAATGAAACCTACCACAGAGCCGCCCAAGGGCAAGTACAATCGGGTTGCTACCTGCCGCATGCTCTTAATGAGTTAAGAAAAAATTCAAGTATATATAAGCAAAATTTAAGTGCAAAATTTGAATCAATCTGACTAAGTTGGTACTTTCATAGATAAAACACGGCCCTAGGAGCCGGGAAGAAATGTTGAACCGGATCACCCTCCGGATAGAAACAAACTTTAAAAAAAAATTGTTAAGATAAACATTCAAATACTCGGCACGTAAGTCGGAAAAGAAGACAACCCTAAGTCAAATTGAATACTACAAAGCTTAATTATTAGGCGCAGACAGGACCCCATCCTCTGTATGTTCAGTCGGTGGTTGAGTAGAGTTCACTAGAGCATCTTCTTTCTTTTACTCTTGCTTACCATCGTCTGCAGCCTGAGGTGGCTCATCTTCAACCTCACGGTTGGCCCAAGCATGGAATGTTCCCGGATAGGGTTTGCCATCCTCTCTGGCATTGACGACTTCATCAGCGTACTGATAAGCCATGGCCTAGAGACCATACTCCTACCCCGAGCATAGGGTGTCTCATGCCAGCTTCATACGGTCCGTGCTATTGGACTCGTTCTTATTAACGATTCGATTTTGTTCGGCTGCCAGGGTCGCCTTGAAGTTCTCTTGAGCCCGGGCCATCTCATTCTTCACGCGGTTGACATCCGAGCGGAGTTGTGTGTTCTCCTTGTCAACCGCCTCAAGCGCCTTGAGGTCCGAATAAACATTTTTCAATGCAGCCTCAAAGTCGGAGGCCTTTTTCTTTGTAGTCTCTAGCTCAGCCGTTAATTGCCTGATATTTTCCGCCTGTTTCGGTTCAAACGCTTTAGACTCAAGTTCACTTATTGTATTTAAATAGAGAGCAACGTTTGTGGAGTCTTGCGCCACTTTATTGGCTCGCTTTACCTCAGTCTACTTGCGCTGCCATGGTCTCTTCAACCCATTTACCCTCAGCAAGGTCTATGGTCACAAGAGGAGTGTTAAGAACCCAAACGGGAAACTAATTGTGAAATTTGGTTTAAAGAGTCATACCTCATACAGGAGGGAACTGATCCATTCAATATCAAACGTCTCAATGCCCTGGATGGTGTCCTTCTCCTTCTTGGGGACTGCCCCAAGCATGGAATTGGCATACTGTTGTACATCCGGCCACCGGAGGGAATCTGCATCACAACCAAGATTGAGTGAGTAAGCTACATAAGCGGCACCTATCTGCAAGCGGCCCCCTAGTGAACCCTCTGAAGTCTGTTGTGAGTGAGACTTCACCCGCATGGGCCAAGGCATCTCAAGCGGTTATCTAAAAGAACTAGTCGTACCTTGCTCAATTATCTGCATGATGTCATCACCCACAGACGTGGTAGAGCTTCGAGCCCCCTTGGGATTTTCGTCCACTTGAGGCTTTTCGTCCGCCTAAGGCATAGTTGATGCGCCAAACATCTAGTGAAGGTCAATCCCTAGGCCGAAGCCTTACAAGGTGATGCTCTTTCCCCCGATCTTGAGGCGGGTCTTCCCAGCCGGTAGTTCAGGGGCCGTTTGGATAGACGACACCTTTTGAGACTTGGATGACCTATCAACTGTCTCATCCAAATTCCGCCTGAAGAGCTTCAGGAGGGATCAGGGAACATCCTACAAGATAAATGGCTCAGTGAGCATACATCCGATAATGAGCCGCTTCTAGTAGAAGACTAAAAAGAAACTTAGAGTAAACAAGGTAGATGGTAAATACTTCGCCCTTGACAACAATTTCCTACCTCTTTTTTTCCCCTTTGTCCTTGCGGATTTTTGCTAAAGACCTTCTGGGGGTTTTCTCTTTAGAAAACATGTCTCTGCCCGTCTCGGCAAGCAAAACACTAGTTAGAACATACATAAATAAAATCAAGAATTTAACGCAGACTATACAAGTACTGTCGGGTACACATGGGACATACATCTATCAAACATGGTGCTGAGACCGCAGTTGGACAAAAATGTCTCGTCTCTCAGCTAGACATGCCTAAGTATCTAACTTTTGGGGACGCTTATAGCTTCCCCGGTTGAAAGGTAGTTGTTTTTAAGCTCAAAGAATCCCGCGTCTATGATTGTCTTATAGTCCTCGTCGGGAATGGCATGGAATATACACTTCTGACCTAGAAGGTCCAGCTTCCTATTATATCGCATGTACTCGCGGTTCTCTCTCTCCTTGGAAGAAGACACCAGATAGAAGTGCTCCTTCCAATAATACAACTTCGACACCTTGTCTAAGGTCATTTTGTACTTAAGATATGTGATAAGGGTATACCACACACTCCACCAGCATAGGCTTCGACTGAGGTCATGCATGTGTGCAAAAGCCTCCCAGCCGGGGTGGAGCCCTTGCCGTTCGCAGGCGGATATGTACCCCAAAATGTTGACCCAAGAATTTGGAGTCAACTGCCATACACCCAGACCATACCCCCGGAGGATGGCCTTAATTGCATCGTTAAGAGGGAAGCGGAGACCGGCTAGGAACGCTGCCTCATAGCAACCAAAGTATCGGTTGACATTCCTCTGTTCATCTTCCGAAGCGATAGTGTCGAAGATCACTCTTCTTGTAGAAATCTCCTATTTGGCGTGACAACTTTCTTTAGAAAGTTATCGAAGATCACTTCTTGTTAATCCTCAGTTTACTAGTGCTTTGCTGAAATGCTTGTTGTGCTATTGCTTGTATTTTTGCTGTGCGTTTGATGTTTGCGTTTGCTTCATGAACTAACATCTTGGTGCTTGGGATGAGCCAATGCTTAGGCGTAAGTGAGACGATCATCAAGCCGGTTACTTACTACAATTGTAATCGAGCCAATTACTAATCATGTCAATTTGCTTATAGGGGCTAAATGGCGTACCAAGGAACCCAAAATTGATGCATGAGGTCCGTATAAATCAATATGGGAGCCACAAATTGCATTGTTGAGGAAAGGGAGCCAGCACGCGTTGTTACGCACTGTCGTAGCGCGACAGGCTTGTCGTAATATGCCGTGCCTATCGTTTCGCGCCGGAGTCGGGTTTTCCGGATTTAAACCCCTTCTTCCTCATTTTCGTTGTTCGTGCCTCTTTCTTGCTCGGTTTCGCTAGAAACTTCCTCTTCCTCGTTCTCCTTCATTTCTTAACGAAATTCACTCAAATTTGTTGCAAATCAAAGCTCTTGATCTCTAGTTTGTCGATCTATGTAAGTTTTGCCTGAATTCACTTTATTTTGTTCGAATTTTGTGCTTGTTTACTCGTAATTTTCTGGAAAAACCGAAACTTATATTGCTTATTTTGCTTTGTTTGTTAAATTTTATGCCATAAATTTGCTTGTTTATGCTTGTACATCACCTTAGGAGTGTTTTGATACTTGTTTGACTTAATTTAGTGAAGAAATGAGCGATTTGTCATTGTTGAACTCCTTGAGTTCGTGAGAACAACGTGAGTTGTTATCCATGTTTTTGCTAGCCCTTCATGCTCAATTGTCACAATATTTGTCCTAGTATTGCAAGAAATTGTTTGATTGCTTGAAAATGATATCTCTGTTTGATCAAAATCATGCTATGTTTTAGTACTACGTATTCTGGTTTTTACGAACATAGTATCATGCGGCTAGGCGAACCTTAGATACTATAAAACTTTTGATTTACTATTTTCTTGCATAATTAGCATGAATCAACGACGCGGTTTTGGCTCACGCTCTCGTTGGGCTCACCAAGAGGACGATCATGTACTTCCACCAGTCTAGGGGAGTGCCCTGAGTAGGACGGGCGTACCTTGTACTTTGCGCCCCTATTTCACATCTCAGAGCGAGTTCGACTCGGGATGAGCGAAGGACGAGTTTGTTGCCATGATTCAGGCAACGACACCATCGGACAACTATACGAGACTTATTTTCGTAACAACGAGGAGTTGTGTGGGTTATGGGATTCTTGTGGTCTGACTCCACTTTTGCAGGCCACTCAGGCTCTTTAATTTTTTCCTTGAGCCATTTTCTGATTTGAGCCTTGCTAAAGTTCTTTTGGGACACCACTAACACTTTTCATTTTCCTTGGGGTGTGATGTTATCACTTATATCGACTTTACTCTCATCACCGGACTGGAGTTCTTGATAGCTATAGGTCAATTTAGAAGTGATATCACCGTTTTTTCTCCCGAGGTAGGGGAGCTACTCGGTCCTATTGCTATTCGAGCTCGCGGCGAGGCTCGACCGTTACAGATTAGTAGTCAATGTATTCGTCGAACCATGCTCGTGGATGCAACCACCCCGGAGCAGCGGGTGCACATTTTTGTTTTGATCCTTTTGTAAGGGACTTTCTCTCCTAACAAGGGTAGCCGCGTGTTACTCTACTACCCGCCTGCTCTTCGTGACTTTCATATGGTCGGGACATATGATTAGGCCAACTTGGCCTATGCTGACTTCCTGCTTGGATTGCGACTCGCTTTTCTCCATCGCAAGTTCGATGAGTAGGTTACACTTTCTAGTTTCTCGAGGATCGTAGAGGTATACCTTGCTTTTCTTTACTAAAGTTTACTTTAGACATGTGTTAGCACTCGCTGATGCTTCCCTGTTATTATAGGTCTGGTTCTAGGAGTAATTTCCTTCACTTTCACTGGCGAGGCCTTCGCCTCGTGGGCTCCTCATTGCTGCCAGTTGGGAAGACTGTTACAGTGAGAAAAATGCTACTTCCCATGTTTGAGAGTTGATTCTCTCGGTATGTTTTGCTTAAATTTTCGTTCTTTTTGCTGCTTAGTAAGATCCTATCTCATCGGTATTCATTTGTAGGGGCCTGAAGTCTAATTTCAGCCATGGGCCGATCTCATCCTTCCTACGCGAGCTGTCCAGTATACAGCTCAATGTCGCTATTTTCATGGGACGTACGATGTTGTGGCGTATCTAGGTGAGAGATTTGCGATTGAGCACTCTTCAAAGTCCTTTGTCCTTCCTGTTCGTCTCCCATGGCACATGTTGAACCAGACGGACATGAGAGTCCATATAGGTAGATCGCCAGCTGGTACGGACTGGCAACGTCATATTTATCCGGACCAGAGTTATGGTGAGAGGCACATGTCGCGTTTGGCTCCACCACCTTGCATATAAGAGGAGGCGGCGATACATTCCGTGCCTTTCTTTTATTCTCTTGATAGCCCCTAGCAAATTTTAATCACTTAGATTTTATTTTTTACAGGCTGCAGCAGCGGCTGCGGAGTTTGTGCCCACCAATGTCTATCACCTACCAAGGGTCCTTTGGCCCAGTCGAGGAGGTCATTCCTTTGGCCCCTGAGCCCTGGCGCTTGATAGACCTCGCCACCAGACCTTGGTAAGTCTTTTATCATTATTTGGTTTGCATACATTTCCTTTGATTGATTCTGACTTTATTGCTTGACAGTTCTCACGCGAGCTGATGATGAGGATGGCAAGAACCTTGGACATCTTCCGTTACAGCTTGTAAGGCTGATTCACTAAGCTACCCGTCATTGTGGTGATGACGGCATGGAGGTATTTCTTTTAACATCCTTGCTTACACTATTTACTTAATTTCTATGCTTAACTTGATTTGCTTTTCTATTTCATCTTGTTCCTCCGAAACGCACTCGTACGAGACCCAAAGATTGGAGAGAGAGATCCAGATCTGGCTCAAAGCGTTGACGTACTTTGGCAGGGAGCCAAGGTGGTTGAGCGGAGTCTGAACACACTATAGTACTTTAGGATTCCGGCTCTTTGTCTGAGGGTGCTTCGAAGAGGCCGACTGGCCTAGGAGGCGCGACATCGGCTCCTTTAGTGGGTGGTGGGACGTATGAGGTTGGCTCATCGTCGCAGCAGCCACAACAACCTCAATAGTTGGGAGTGCAGCATCAGGGTGAGGCAGGATGGATTGGCCCCACTGTTTCGATCCCAACTACCAGTGATCCTACTGCTGGTGAAGGGTTGACTCCTCGGACTGTACAGTTCTTTGACATGTTTGAAGTTCCTCCACATTTGCGTCCTCTGCCATCATAGTTGTACCTGTATATATTTTTTATTTTGACTTTATAAGACTTTTCTTACTTGTACGACTTATCTTACTTATGTTAGACATATTGTATATATATCCTTTGATTACTATGTTTATTTGATCTTTACACTTTTATTTTTCATTTTATATGCATATGAGTGTGTGAAAAAAAACGTGACTAATTTTTGCGCAAAAATTTCCGTCATTTTTATTATTAATGGAGGGTATCCAACGTTCTCCCCCAAGAAAAAATTGAAAATAAAATTGAATTTGACTAGAAATAAGCTTAATTTGATTAAGCTCAAAATAATTAAATATGGGATAAGTGTCTGGAATAGATTTGCTGAAAATAATGTTTGGATAAGGCTTTGAAAGGAATCCAAAACCGTACGGTCAAAGTACGAATCCAAGTCGAAGTCGGATAACATATGGTCAACTAAATGCGTAATTCAGATGTGGGAAGCACTAATTTGTCGCGGCGCGCTGGCATTTATCGCAGCGTGCTGGTTTTATTTACCCGAATCCTTCTGGGATTCGGTTTGCGTCAGTTCTCTTTATAAATAGCCCCTAAATCCTTCAATTTTGGTATAATTCGGACTAAAAAAGATAATATCACTTTAATTTTCCATCATGTCTAAGAGTTTTAGCGATTTTACTTTTGAGTGGTGTTGGTCTTTGATTGCTAAAGAGAGGAAAGAGCTTGACTTTTTCCACTTGGGGGGTTTGTATGTAATTAAGGGGGTAGATCTTAACATAGACTTTATTCATACCACCTTAAAGTATTGGGATTCATACACTCATTGCTTTAGATTAGGTCATGACGAAATTTTCCCTTTACCGAAAGAATTTGGTGCCATCCTTGACTTCCCTTCATTAGATTTTACGTTAATTCCTAAAGTAAGCGTTTATTATTATAAAGATTTTTATCATTTCCTTAACCTTAGGGATAGGGACATAAAAGATATAGTAAATGGGAATGTGGTTAATTTGAAAGAATTTGCACGTTTTTATTTTGATAGACCATGCTCGGAGTCTTTTCATGTTTATAAGATAAGAGCTTTCCTCTTTTGCATGTTTAGACAATATCTCCTCACTAGTGGTAATATTCGTGAGGGTCAAGAAATATTAGTGTCTGTCATAAAGCAGATTGAATCAGGAAGAAATCCAATGTCATTATTTGTTGGAGAAACATTGCTTAGTTTAGATGAGCTAAAAAGAGATCCAAAAGCACCTCTTCGAGTTTCTCCAATTTTATTACAGGTAGAAATTTAATACTTTTAATTACTTAATTCAAAAATATTTAATTTTGTATAGTAATACTAATTATTTGCATTGAATTTTTGCAGGTATGTCTAATAGAGAGGCTTGAATTAATCAGCCCTCCTGACAATATTGACAAATATACTTCAAATTGCTTCGTAAGAAGGAAGAAACTCTTCTCCATAAAGATGGGCTGCCAGGAGTGGAGTAAAGTCTTTGAAATTTGTGACGTTCCCATCAAGTGGGTTGTTCCTTGGTGGAATATTGATAAGATTGTTGGTGTCAATAGCCAACCTTTTTGTCGTCTTCCTAGCTTGTCCAAGTTGATCTTTTATTACCCTTCTAGAGTGAAAAGTCAATATGGACTTGCTCAAAACATTCCTTCCGAAGATCTTTGTCGCCCTTATGAATTTCCAGTTTTGCAATACATAGAGAGGTTTGATGAATATTGGTGTGCTAGACCTTTCTAGGAAGTTGTTACCCAAAAGGTTCCTTCTTCTTTATCTAGGGATGTGAAGCAGTGACTAATTGGTAGATCTCAAAAGGACAAGAACAAAACCTGAAAGATAAGCAAGACTAATGTGAAAGACCGCCTAGGAGATAAGAAAATTCCTCCTAACGAACTCTTAGGTGAAAGAGTTGAATTCAAGAACCCTGTTATGCCTAAGGAGAAAAGTACTATGAAGGGCAAGGAGAAAATAACCAGATGGCCATGTCGATAGAATTTGTAATGGCTATTGGAGAAACTATCAATTCTACAATTAAATGCAGATCTTTCTATGGGATCCCTTTTGGTGAAAAAGATGGATGATAAAGACGAGGCCGAGAAGAATAGGAAGAGGGCCAGAAAAGGGAAGACAGATTAGAGCATTGCTTTTACTATCAATTTATTAGTAAATTTTTTTTTAAGTCAATTTTATTTTAAATTCCATCAATAATGTAATTTTACTTTTATTACTGAATTTTCAGCTTTTTAAATTAAATTTTCTTTTTTACATTGAATTATTTATTAAAGCAATGAAAACGACTTGAATAAATCTCGAAAATTGTTCGAGTACGGAAGTAAAAAATTCTCGAAATACATCAAAATTCGCCCAGATCGATGAAAAACTTTTGGCGCTTGAATTTTGAATTTGTCGCGGTGTGCTGGATGCTGTCGTTGGGCGACGGAGGCAGTCGTGCGGCGTTGGTCTTGAATTCTACGCGCCGTTTATTCTGTATTGGCGAACTTATGCGGGGATACGAGATTTGTAAAAATTAAAGTGGTCGCACCTTGTACTGGGTTGCCTACATATTCTTTTCTAAGGAATCAGGCCAAACGTAGCTTTCTTGAGTATGTTACTCAAGTTATCATGGGTAGAACATCTTAAACTGGTCAAGATTTGTCATATTTCATAATTCATTACCATCCATATCAGTTAGTTTTGCGGCACCTCTAACGAGGGGAAAAGACTAGGTCGTTAACTAATCCTCCCTCGGTCAAACTAAATTTATAAACACTTAACAAACCTAAATACAAGTATAGAGGCAAGTCAAGGGTTTAACCCAAAGAAACGGTTATGTTCAAGCGCTCTCAATTATGCGCCTAAGCTAGGTCAAAGACAAAGATAAAGAGAGAACACTAACAACTAACAAACAAAGAAACCAAACAAATAAAGCACTAGGGAATGGGGATCAACGAGTAATCATATTGACAATGGTAGCAACTCGAGAATAATATGCAAATAAATAGTTGCGAAGACTAATAGTAAGAGAAAACAAAAGAGCCTTACAAGCTATATCTTAGAGGTCTAGCTAGCGCCAAATACGAGAGACTCTAACTAGGAACGTCACTAACCGAACTCAATCGACAACTGTAAGCTACAAATTAATGGTCCGTATCAATGTAGATTCACAATGCAATCTAGCATAATTCTCAAGGCCTAATTGAATTACACAAATGACAATTTCCATTAATCACTTTAATCTCAACAATTAATCAACACAATCCCCAAATTAAGCACAATTAATCAATCATACAAGTTTTACCCAATCCCTAGCCAAACAACTACTCCAACATCATCATCTAATCAATTAACAACTAAAGAAATCAAGAATCAACAATATATCAAGAACAACTACACTAATCAAGCATAAAAAATCAAAATAAATCTAAACAAACAAGAATATTAAACAAAGCAATAAAATGAGATAGAGTTAGAAATGCTCATTGATAATAGAGAAGATCTTTAACACAATTGTCACCATTGAATCATTAATCTCTCAATCACCATTGAAATTCCTCACTTTCTCTTTCTAAATCTACTCCTAAACTAACCCTAAAACTAGAGAGAGAAACTCTCAACTAAGCTAAAGTTATGAATTCCGATTCTTATTCTACATACAAAATGAGGCGCAAAACAAAATCAGTAAAAGCAGGGACCCGAATGCGCTCCTCTAGGGTTCTTCGGTTCTTCTCAATGCTTCGTGCGTTCGCTAAGGGACTTCGAGTGACCGCGCAATATGATGATGATGAACACTAAAAGAGGCAGTTTCAAAGGCACTTGACATTGAGTTCGACTCCACATCCTCATGAGAGGACGACTTTAGAGCGGAAGAGCTAGAACTTGGAGCATCCACTTCCTTGCATCTTAAGCTTTCCCAATGCTATAAGCTTGCTCCAAATGCATCTTCCACATTAGTAATCCATCCATATCAAGATCCAAACCTCATACAATACCTACAACCACGAAAAGAGAACAAATAAAGGAGACAACACTAGAAAAACAATAAAAATGCACAAAACTACAAAATAAGAGAGAAAAGGTAAAACAAAGAGCAAAAACATAAAAATTAGCATTTATTAAGAAGGAAAGCTATGAGGAAAATGTAAAAACAACCTAAATACTCATCAAATGGGTGCCATTGATAACACCCATAAATCTTTCTATAGGATAGTTTTGACAATGTATGGTCTGGACCAATTAGGCCTAAATTTTCCTTTTGGGTGTAGAACTTTTTTCTTAATGCTTTTAACACTAAGTCTCCCACTTTAATGTTTCTTGTCTTGACGTTTTTTGTTAAAGTGTCTAGCCATGCAAGTTTCATAGCATTGACTATGATGTAGAGCTTCTAGTTGTTTTTCATCAAGTAGAATTAGCTCCTCATATCTTGCTCTAGTCCATTCGACTTCATCAAGTTTACTTTCCAATGCGAGGCGTAGGGAAGTAATTTCTAGCTCTACAAGTTGTACGACATCCATTCCGTAGACTAAGGAGAATGACGTATTTCCTGTGGATGAGCGAATTGACGTGCAATAACCCCAAAGAGCAAAAAGAAGTTTGTGAGGCCAATTCTTGTAGTTTTCTGTCATTTTATCGATGATAGACATTAAGTTCTTATTGGATGATTCTACCTCACCATTTGCTTGAGGCCTATATGGGGAAGAATGATGGTGTCGAATACCATATTTTTGAAGCAATTATTTGCATTCTGCTTGAAATTGGGTTCCATTGTCACTTTTCATTTCATGTGGGACTCCATACCAACATATTATGTTTCTTTCGATAAAGTGTGCTACATGTTTTGCGGTTAGTTTTGCATATGATGCCGCTTCAACCCATTTTGTGAAGTAATCAATTTCCACTAGGATGTATTCATGAACTCATGTCCAGGGAGGAGTGATTTTTCCAATGATGTCTATACCCCATGTTGAGAATGACCATGGTGATGTATAGGTATAAAGGAGTGATGGAGGAACATGTTGTAAGTTAGCGTATATTTGGCATTTAGGGCATCTCTTTACGTATTGATGGCAATCCCTATTCATGGTAGTCCAATAGTACCCTTGACGCATTACTTTTTGGGCTAGCATTTTGTCATTCATATGAGTTCCACATTCTCCTTCGTGGATTATTCTCATTGTTCTTTGAGCTTCCTTTTTGGCTACACATAGGAGAGATCTACCTTTAAGTACCCTTCTATGAAGCTCATCGTTTATGAGTACATATTGAGAAGCCAAAAGCCTTAGAGCTCGCTTTGCTATCTTGTCAGCATGAAGTGGATATCCACCTTTGGTCACATAATTGAAGATGTTAGTATACCAAGGTTCTTCCTCTTCTTCTTGTTCTTGAACTAACTCATCATCTTCAATAGCTTAAATGTAAGCCGGTTTATGCCTTTTCTCTATTGTTAAAAGCATTTGCTCAATTTCCTTAGGAATTTTAACCATTAAGGCTAGTCTTTCCAAGGCATCAGCAAATTGATTTTCCTCTCTTGGTAGATATGTGTATTCTACCTTTTCGAGTTGATTAGAGTGAGTTTCCAAGTATGTTTGATAAGGAGCTAAGCTTTCACTCCCTACTTTCCATCTTTTGGAAATCTGATTGATGATTAAAGAAGAGTCTCCGAATTTTCGAATTTTCTTTACACCTAATGCCAAAGCATTTTCGAGGCCTAACACACATGCTTCATATTCTGTATCATTGTTAGTAATGTCAAAGTCTAGATTTATGTAGATTGGGACGTGTTCCTCTTTAAGTGACACTAATAATACCCCTACGCCACAACCCTTTTGGTTTGAAGCTCCATCGAAGTATAATGTCCAACTATAATCTTCCGTGAGCATAAAATCTTTGTCTGGAAAATCATTTTCATGTGTTGGTGTCGAATCTTCTATTGGAAAATCTGCTTAGAAGTCTGAGACCACTGATCGTTTGATATCCTTTTAAGGCATAAACCTTACATCAAACTGGGCTAATTTGACTATCCATCTTGATATTCATTCGCTAAGTGTAGATTTATTGAAGAGATACTTTAGTGGGTCCATTAAAGATACCACATAGACTGTATGAACGAGCATGTAGTGATTTAACTTGGTCGTGGCCCACACTAGTGTGAGGCACAATTTTTCAAGTAGTGTGTAGCGTACTTCATACTCGAGCATCTTTTTACTTAAGTAGTAGATGGAGTTTTCTTTACCTTCTAATTATTACACAAGCATAGATCTTATTGTATCTTTAGTGAATGTTAGGTACAATCGAAGAGGAATTCCTAGAAGCGTTGGTGCTAATATAAGAGGATTAGGGAGATATGATTTGATCTTTTTAAAGGCTTTTTTGCACTCATCGTCCCATATCACTGGTACATTCTTTTTTAGTTTCTTGAACATTGGTTCGCATATCGTGGTTATCTTGGACATGAACCTACTTATGTATTGCAACCATCCAATGTATCCTCGAATTTGTTTCTCGGTCTTGGGCGGCGGCATTGATATAATTGCTTTAATCTTGGTTGGGTATCTCTATTCCTCTAGAGCTAATGACATAGCCCTAGAGTTTCCATAAGGTGACTCCAAAAGCGCACTTAGATGGGTTTAGCCTCATGTTGTATTTCCTTAATCTTTCGAAGAATTTCCTTAAGGCTATTGGGTGTCCTGGGCGATCTTTTTATTTTACGATCATATCATCCACAAAGACTTCTACCACTTTGTGCATCATGTCATGGAGTAAGGAAGTCACTGCTCTTCGGTAAGTAGCACCCACGTTTTTTTAACTCGAATGACATTATCGTGTAACAATAAGTGCCCCATGGTGTTATGAATGCAGTCTTTTTCATGTCTTCTTCTACCATGAGAAACTGGTTGTATCCTGCGTACCCATCCTAAACGAGAGAAGTGCGTGTTTCATTGTATTATCTACCAAAATATCAATATGTGGTAAAGGGAAGTCGTCTTTTGGACTTGCCTTATCTAGATCGCTGTAGTCGGCACACATTCTTACCCTTATGTCTTTCTTAGGGAATATTTAGAAGTGTGGTAATGGTACGACATTTGCGATCCATTCGGGGTATTTAGATACCCTTATAAAACCAAGTGTCATTTGTTTTTGAATTTCTTCTTTTATTTTTAGAGCTACGTGGGGTTTCATTCGATGTAACTTTTGTTTTACAGTTTTCATTCCTGGGATTAATTGTATTGTTTGTTGAGCTATTTCTCTATTTATTCCTGGCATATCTTTGTATGACCAAGCGAACACATCTATAAATTCTTTTAGTTGATTTATTAAATCGGTTCTTTCTTCTTTTTTACGAGTTAGACCAATTTTAACTTCTCTTTTAATGGTTGTATCTTTTGAGATTTCAACCGTTTCAGTATATTCATTTAACGGTATTTTATTCTCAAGTTTTTCCATTGCCTTAATTATTTCTTTGTCATTTTCATTATTAGCTAAGCAGTGCTCATCATCTTGAGTAAGGGAATGGCACAAGGAGTAAGCAGAAGAAGACATGTTATTAAATTTGGAAATCATTACATCAAATAAAGATATGTCCATTGGAACTTGACTACTAACTATCCTAGGGGTAGACTTTGAAGTAGAAGTGAGAGAAGGAGATGCTACTACAGAAGGTTTAGAGGACTCAGCTACAGAAGACTCGAATTCAGACTCGGACTCAGACTCTGACTCATCAAACATTGGTCCTTGTCCCTGATCGCGGGTAAAAGATAGGTCGTTGGGACTACTAACCCTAACCAAATTAATCATTTATAATACCTAAACCTACACTAACCTAGTTAGTGGAAAGTAAAGGGTCGAACCCAAAAGGACTAAGTGTATCAATTTGTGCTAATTAGACTACTAGGAAAGCTTGTGAGATAAAGAGAGGTTCAACTAAACACAACTAAGAACAAATAACTAAAACTAGGGAAAGTGGAATCCAATTACATCAATACATTCAATAACATCATACAATTAGATGAAAATGACCTTGATTAGGAACAATCAACACATTTAACTCACTCTCGCACAATTAAGCATGTTAATTATCCTACTAAACTAATTCACTCTCGTGCAACTAGCCTAGAAAAGGTATGGAAGAAATTAGGGCTCTCAACCAACTCACTCTCGCACAATCGATTGAAAGCATAATTAAGAACATAGAATCAATTAGCTAGAAAGATTCTAATCAATAAAATCATCATCCATACACAATAATCAAGAAACAATTCCATACTAATCACAATCAATCATTCAATTTATTAACATAACCTTCATCCATTTCCCTAGAACAAAATCTAAGCTAACATAATGAAGAAAGACATGGAAAACAAGGTAAAATAAGAATAAACACAAGATTAAACAAATAAATTAATTAATCTACTCAAATCAATAAACAAAAAGCAAAAACTAAGAATTAAGCAAGAAATAAAGATGAGAGAAAGTTAGAAAATGCTCATTGAATAGATGAGAAGAAGTTCCACAAAGTTGCTTCTTCAACCTCTCAAAAACTCCATGGAAATCCAAGCTTTCTCTCTCTACACTACTCCTAAACTAACCCTAAGAGAGAGAAAATAAAGGCTAAACTAATCTAAACTATCTAAAATAAAATGTTGATTCAAAGTTATTGAAAATGACCCAAAGAGGGTATTTATAATACAAGCTAAAATAATATAAAAGAAATTAAAAAGAAATAAAACAAAACTAAAACAATTAAAATACTAAACTAAAAACCAAAAAAAACAAAACTAAAAATAAAATAAAATAAAAGGAAAATGAAAAGGAAAATAACCCCCAAAATTCCCCACAAAACCGCCAGACCCATCTTCTTTGCCTTAGAAATTTGCTGCTCTCATTCTCTATATAAACAGCAAACTATCATCATCATCACCACCGTAAATCAACATCATCATAAAGCATCATCACATCGCAGCCGTCCGATTTTCATTAAAAGTCACGCGCGAAGCTCGTGAAATGGTTCGTTCAAACCATGGGTTGGTGCGGCCGAACTACGGGGTTGGTTTAGTCGAACCATGGGTGTATTCGACCACACCTCTTCAAATTACAAAAACTCACAAGTTTCTGACTCGAACTTCGACCGAACTCCTTTGGTTTGCTCGAACCATGATAATTCGTAATTTGCTCTGATTTTGCTCTATTTCTTGCGCAAATTGGTATGATGGTGGCCGAAAATTGCTGCTGTGTTGGCCGATTTTGGTGTAGCTGTTGCGGCTGCTAGGTGTGGAGGTCTGGTTGGTGGTTGATTAGTGGCGTATTGGTTGTTGGATATGCATGGGTGAGTCGGGTGGTTGTTGTTGTTGATTGGAGTTGAAGGTCAGGGGAATTGGTTGTTGCGGTGGTGTTGGTGGTCAGGTGGTTTGGGGCGGTGTGGCTGGGTTGTTGAGCGAATTGCGTGGCTGAAGGTGGATGGTTTGGGTTGGAGTTTGGTGATGTTGGTTGCGGTTTATGGGAGCAGGGGAGTAGGTTGAGTTGTGGTGTAGGAGTGGTGGAGCAGGTGGTTGTTGATGTGCGGTGAAGGGGGCTGAAGTGTGGGTGTGAGAAGGTGGTTGTTTGTGTTGGTGTTGTTGGAGGAAAGCAGTGGTGGAGCTTGGTTCAATTTTGTGCCTCAAACCTCGGACCTTGAACCCGATCGACCACATACCCGAAAACACCTACAACCAAAAACAACACGAGGGGATTTTTAAAAGATAAAATAAAATAAAATAAAATAAAATAAGATAAGATAAATAAAATAAAATAAGATAAGATAAATAAAGTAAAATAAAATGCTAAAACTAAATAAATAATAAAATAAAATGAAATAAAATAAAATAAAATAAAACAAACTAGAAACTAAAAGAAAATAAAATAAATAAAATGAGAGAAGCGGGAAATTATTAACTAAAACTACAAAAATAAACTAAAAACTAATAAAAACTACTAAAATATTCCAAATAAAGATAAAAGACGAGAATAAGCAAATAAAAGAAATAAAGGATAAAAAGGGTTAAATTATTGGAAAAATAAGCCGGAAAACGACTCAATAAACACCCTAAAAGTGACATAAAAGTCACTTATCAGTCCCATTGTAATGGAGATCTTTCTTCCACTTGGTGCAGTCACCTTCACAGTTTTTCTCCGTCTTTGAATTAATCCTTCTGCCGGAGTACTGAGCTTTGTAGGATCGAAGTCTTCGTTTGAATAAGAGCAGAATTGTCATCGATACGCTTAGGCTCGTTTTTCTTGTAGCCAAAGAGTAATCTTATGAAATTAAAGTCAAAGCATGGAGGTGCTTTCTCCTTATGGGTAGGAGTTGGGATATCATCTAAGAAATTGCAATCCACGAAGATTTCAAACCCAGGTTGAATTGTCTTATCCCATCTTTGTTCAGGAAATTCATAACATGGGTAACCCTCACCCTCTCTTCTGAATTGACCATTTAGAATGAGAGGATATTGGTCCATAGGAATTTCTTTCTTTTGAGTACGAGCATTCCTCCGTGCATTAATCTTTTCCCGGGCTTTCTTATAGTCTTTCGGAGTTAGTTCAAAACCAAGTCCAAAAGTATCTAATTTAGGAAGTCCATGCGATTCCATTTACGTTGCTACTCCTTTTTTCTTTCAAAAAGTCATTCTAGGAAAGTGTCCTTTTTTTGGAGTATACCATTAACTATCATGTTCGAATGGAGGCCGTAGTGAAGAGAGGTATTTTCTTCTTCGTCGATTAAAGAGACCTCTTCCGCGTTAAAGCCCCATAAGTCTTCATCGTTTTCATCTTGCTCCACATTTATAATAGGCTTATCAATTGCCTTAATTCTCATTGGAGAATCATCGATAGTGACAGGAATTCCTCCAAATATGGCCTTCACTTGTTGGTGAAGGGATGAAGGGACGGCCTTAAGGTTATGAAACCAAGGGCGTCCTAACAACAAGTTGAAAGAAGCTATTCCTACTTTAGCCAACTCCTCGGGAGTGGTTTTAGAATTTATTCCTACTTTAGCCAAAGCATCCATTACTGCAACTCTATGCTCACGGGATGTGGCTAGTAGTTTTCATACGTTCATCTCGACTTTAGTCTTCCTTAGTTGTTTGACAACATCAGTGTCTTCTATGATGGGTATGGAAATTTGTTGGGTAGTAGGAATAGGTTGTGTTGTAATGGGAGGTTGCATTCTCCTCGATCTTGTAAGGACATCTATGGGTGAGTCTTCTTCATCCCAAATGTCATCTACTGGATAGAATGTGGAAAATGGAGTTTCTTCCAAATCTTTGAGGTAGACATCCTCATCATCACTTTCCCAAACTCCATTAATACTAACATCTTTTTTCTAGAGTTGTTTGGACCAAATTCTTGCTATCAATAGTCCTTAAACTAGATCCTTGAACTTAAAGCAATTTTCAATGGTGTCCCCCCTTGATGGTATGGACATTAGAATCTATATGTCCTTTTAAGTGATTCAAAAGGTCTTGGCTCGAGAGGTTTAATCTTCCCATTCTCGAAGAGCTTTTGAAACATATTTGCATAAGAGGTCCTTATTGGAGTATAAGGCTTATTTCTCCTTTTATGTTTTTCAACTACTTGGAGAAAAAAGGGTTTTTTCTCAGTAGTCTTAGCAGTTGTCATCTTTTCTACATCACGCTGATTTTGAGCCATTTTTAGATGGCCGAGGGTTTTGCGACATATATCAATTGCCTCTCTTAGCTTGTTTATGAGGTGTCATACCTCTTCTTTACTGGTCGGCGACTCCCCAATAGTGTGCTTCTTGGCATCGAAAAAGATTTCCTCTTCTTCTTGGATGGCATGAATCTTTTCAACTTGTTTAATGAGGTTTTTGGATCGATGTGATCTTCCTCATCATAAATAGCCAGGGAGTCTGAAAGTGGAGCATTATTAATACTTGGCTTCTTGCTTGCAGAAGGCAATGTATGCTTATTATTATCATTGAGATCTTGAATAGCTTCATTTAACTTCCAGCAATTTTCAGTCAGATGGCCCCATGCCTTGATGGTATTTGCAATGTGCATTGGGGTTCCAACTAGCTGTCCTTTTTTCGACTATTAGGTTCCTAAATGGTCTAATGGGAGTTATAAGACTTTTTGCATGGAGGCGATCAAATGCGGTGTCATAACTCATGCCAATAGGTGTGAAGTTTCTCCTAAATGGCTTCTTTTTTCCTTGGTTATTTATAGCCAGGACCTCATTCATATTAAAGGTGCTAACATTATTTGAGTGGGTAGTTTTAGAAGAAGAAGGATTGTCGCTCTTCTTTCCTTTCCAGCCACTGTTGGAGTTGTTAACAACTTTTTGCTTTGCAAGGTCATCTTCAATGTTAATCCCTACGTCATAGATGGCCTTGAAAGTGTTCAAATTGCTTTGATATTTGAGATGCTTAGAGTAATTTTCCTGGAGATTCTTAATGAACATTCTTATAGATTCTTTCTCAGTGGATACCACAACCATTTGAGCAGAAGTTTCCTTCCACTTATTAAAGAGAGAAATAAATTCTTCATTCTCTTTTTGTTTAAATATCTCAAGTTCCCTGTGGTCAATTTTGACTTGGACGTTGAATTTGTATCTATTTATGAAAGCATTTATTATTCCATCTTAATTAAGAAGAGGTTTTCTTTTTTCCGTGGGAAAAGAACCATTGTTGACAAATGGTTTCTAAAGATAGTGAGAAAAAATTATGGAAGACATTCCAATCAATCCCCTTGATGTTCATTATAGTTTCAAAGGCTCTTAAGTGAAAGTAGGGGTTGTCTGTTGATTTGAATTTAGGGATGTCATTGGCATTGAAATTCTAATGAAGAATTTCCTTATCCACTAAGACCCCTTGTGAGCTAATTCCCTGGAACTTATAGTCATTTGAGATCTTGCTCAAGCTTTCCTCCATCTGTTGCATTTGTTGCTGTTTCGCAGGGTCATTGACTTGAAGAGCAAGGGTCTTCATCGTCTCGGTCAAACTAGCAAGGTTTTGCCTAAACTTGTCAACTTCTTGTTGGGTTGCCATTAGTATGAACTTTTTTCAGTGTCTGATGGGCTTATTAAAGAGTAGAACTTGAACAAAGGTGTTGTCCTTGATTAGCCGTCCTTCTCTTCTTAACCAAGTACTGTAAATTAAACCATATTTGTTTTAATGAATTGACTCAAGTTGACTTTTACTTTATTGGTTTTAAAGGAAAAAAGCAAAAATAGGGTGCTTATTTTTGGGAATCCAGTATGGGGTTCAAACAACATGGTTATGTTTGGACGATTAATATCCGACTTACCCCTCTACAAAAATGATGGAAAACACGCGCACAAAGACTCTCTAGACATGGTCAAGTGTGTAATATGTATACAAAGTGTGTGCTTTAGAAGTGAGTGAAAGTGGCATGATTTGTCACTTGTGTAAGACCATGGGACTATGTGCTTAGACTCAATTAAGGACTCAATACGGTTTGACTCGTCGTGAAGACTCGAGCAGGAAACTGGACCATCGCACAAACGATGGGACTTTCATGATGTGCCATCCCTGTTGCGGCGCGACATAAAAATGTGGTGTCGCGCCACAGGAATAACTTCGGCGTCATTGTTGAAACGTTAGTCTGGGCCTGTTTCCACTGTTCTACCATAGAGGCAAAATCCTATAGCCGTACTAAGTCAGGTTCGATCAATTTATTTAGACTTTAAAAACTCATATTAATCGGTTAATTAATTAAGCAAAGTCTTTTAGTCATGAATTAATTTACAAGTCAAACAAACGGTTAATTTAAATATGCACAAGCAAGAGATGCACAAGTAGTCAAGCAAGCACAATATGATGCAATGAGTTTGCAACTATAGACACCCATTTGTGTCTTCCCAAAACCAACCACGGTGATAAATACCTTTTGCGTCGAATCATAATCGAATCAAGTGAAAGTGTGAAAATTCTAATGTTGGGGTTAGTTTTTATTAAAAAAATCTTTCTTTCTGTTTTCGAAAATCTGCTCTATTTTATGAAAATAGCCAATCCAGTTTAGTTTGGTCCATGACAAGGGTCCAATAATGGTGTAGCTGGATTGAGCCCGAAAAGTGCTTTTCAACAATATATTATAAGCCCAATTCCGATGAATAATGAGGAAGTTATGACCAAAATACTAAACTGGGCGCGGTTTGATTCTTATATGCAGTCCAATGATCTTGAGGAGGGCATATTATGAATTACCATTCCTAATGCAATTAGGATTGATTATAGTCTTGTAGAATCTTCTAGAAGGTTCTTTTCAACTCTAATGGGATTAGGATTGATAATTATGTTTTATGAGTTTTATTTGGAATAAAAATAAGTGTTTTATATGAAATTATAATTTTACCCTTTGTACGGATTTTACGACTTGATTTTATCAAAAAGTAGATTCCGCGTGGAAAACCTTATGCATCGCCAAACGACAGTTTTGTCGCAAGGAGACGAAGCCTGTCGCCTGGCGACGAGCCATGTCGCTGGCGACAGAGAGGTGTTTTATTCCTTTTTGAACTCTGATTCGTTTCTATCGATTCCGGACCGTTTTCTTATAAACAGGGTCCCTGGACCTCTGTTTTTTAATAACCAGAATTCTCTAATTCTTCTCTTTCTCTAAGCTAAAGCTTATTTTCTCTCTCCCTCTTTCTAATCTAGCCTTTTACAAACACAATTCCTCATACATTAGCACTAGACACACCTAGCCAAGTTCGAAGTTGCCTTCGCTCTAGACGTGAAAGGTTTGATATTTGTTAGGGTTTTGTCTCAAATCTCTACTTCAATTATTTAATTTAATTGTTTTGATTTATTATTTTCCTTGAAGTTACAAACGTGTGTATTTTGTTATTAGAAAAAGGTACGAGGCATCGAAGTAAGTACTTTAATTGTTCTACTAATATTATGATATAGAAATCATGTTTAGATTGGTATTTTGATTCCTAGTATCATGTTAGGATGTTTTATTGCTTCCTAGTATCATGTTTAGGGTAATGATTAAGTTTCTAATAGCAATTATGATTTCTATGATGGTTCCTATTTTCTTTCCTAATATCATGTTAGTATCAAGTTAGGGTTAAAGCTTTGATTTTTAATGTTTAGTGACATGCTAGGGTTTGTTATTAATCTTGTTAGTATCATGCCTATGATCTTGCTATTATTATGCTTTAACATGATTATTTTTTATTATTATGATTATTATGTTGGTTGATGTTATTATTGTTATTGCTTGATCACGCCTTTTATGCATTTTTTAAGGGAATTTATACTTGTAATGACGCTTAATAAGATAATTAATAATCTTGTTTAGGGTTAATATGATTATAATTCAAGTGATCGCTAATAATAGTTTTATTTGTGCATTAATATTCAACCAACATAGATAAACAGGTTTAGGGTTAACCTATTGATTGCATGTTAGTCCAAAAGCGCACATGAATACGAGAAGAATAAAGTAGAGGCCTATTATTAGGGCAGGTTCTTTCCCTTTTAGATTGAATTTGTACCTTCATCCCCGAACTTCCAGTCTTGGTGCTAGACCTATTGGAGTTAACGATCTCCTAGATCGTTAAGGGGTGTAACCTTCACCCTATGAATGGTTTACAAGTTCCTAAAACTTGTTGGCAATTCTTTTTCTCTACTTTCCTTCCTTTTGGATGCTACCATGCTTAAGTGTATGATCACAGTGGGGTTCAAGTTTGAGTAAGGCTTGAAATATTCCCTACAATTTTTTCGGCAACTCCATAGGGGAGGATTTTTATTTTAATTCCTAAAATTTATTTTGGCAATAATTTAGAATGAGTGGATGAGACTCGAAAAGTTTTATGTATTTCATGTGCATAATTTTGATTAACATTATTGTCATATGCATAAAAAATGGTTCTCATTGGAAAGACCATCCGTAATGAGTCAAAAACATAGGATTTTTACACGTAGGAAATTTGAAAAATATCTTTCACAACTAGAATTGAAATAGTACTGTGAAAACTGGAAAATTCTAAGACCACAGAAAGCTGTTAAGGCATGTAGGAACTAGCGTCTAGAAAACAGAGTGCATCGCCTGAAAAAAGGCCTCGTCGCCTAGCGACAATTTTGTCGTCTGGCGACGGAGTCATTTTCTGGCGACAGACTCTGTTGTCTGGCACCAAGTTCTTCCAATACCAAGCCAGAAATCTGCCTTCTTGTTTTGACTAGTTCTAGCACTGTTGGCTCGATTCCACTTCATGATTGAATTTTTCTCTCTTTTCTGAAACCCATATGTGTTCCACATATGGACATAACACTCTGGGAATTCATGCTCCATCTACCCAATCAACGCTCCGAGCAACGAAGGGTACATCCGAGAATGTTGAATTCACCAAACCATAGAAGCGAGTTTAACTCGCGGGGTCCCATCCACACGCGCCAACCCTTCCAAAGGTAAGGCTTCCGTGCAGTGCATCTGGACTCATAACCATGGACCCTCTTTGACTAACCCATATCCTGAACTTTAGAGAAGTAGAGCCATGGTTATGTTGCAAAGTCATTGCATCATATTGTGACTACTTGACTACTTGTGCATTTGTTGTGCATACTCTGTGTGTTTTTCCTAATAAACTTGTTTGACTTGTGATTAAGTATTAATAAAATGATTAATGACTAAAAGAACTTTGCCTAATTAATTAATTAATTTGAGTAATTAAAGGCTAATAAATTAATCAAACTGAATTAGTTTGACTTTAGGCCTATCCTTGTAAAGTAAAAAATACTGAAAACAGTCCCACATTAATGTTCCAGCAATGGCGCAAATATTTGGGTTGTGGCGCCAAATGCTGCTGTGAAACACCGAGCGACAATCCTGTCGTCTGGCGCTGCACTGTAGAGTGCGGCGAAAATCCTGTTGCTTTGGCGACAGTTCAGTTCTTTGCTCGAGTCATCACGATGAGTCTAACTAAACAATTTATTAATCAGTTAGATCATTTTGTTAATGGAAGTATCCTTATTTAATCCTTAATTGAGTTTAAGCACCTAGTCTCAAGGTTATACACAAGAGTCAAAGCATGTCATTTACACTCAATAATAAAGCACACACTTAATACGCATGTTACACCTTGACCATGTCTAGAGAGTCTTGCGTGCGCGTGTATTTCTTCATTCGAATAGGGGGTCCAATTCATTCCTATTCTCATCTTACCGGTTGCATGTTAACTTGAGCTTGAGCCAAAAAAAATAAAAAAAAAAAAACTTACTTTTCCTCAGCACTTGATCAAGGAGAGAAGAGCATTTAACCAAGACAATACTTTTGGTAAAGCATCACTCTTTTATAATACAAAAAGGGTTGTAATAATGGCCAGAGAAAAAGAAATCTTCTTAAGTAATACTAGTGAAAACTCATCAAGTTTGGAAGAGAACGTTCAGGAATTACGAAATACTGTTGTCATGCTTATGGGTTTAATAGAAGGACTAGGAGATCAGATAATGGTTATCAAACAACATTCTCATTTTCAGCACCATAGAGGCCATGATCACACCACCCAAGGATGTTTCACCCTCAAGGATCGCGTTTAATACCTCATTGATTCAAATCTCCTTCATGTTCCTCGAAGCAACAAGAAGGCCAATATTAGTAACAATAACAACAGTGGCTGGAAAGGAAAGAAGAACGACTATCCTTCTTCTTCAGAAAACACCTACTTTAGTAACAGTGTTGGTACTTTTGACCTTAATGAAGTCTTAGCCATGGATAATCAAGGATCTAAAAAGAAACCTAAAAGAGAGCTCACTCCCATCAAAACTACCTATGATGTTGCTTTCGATCGTCTCTATGGTCAAAGATTAATCAAACCTATTGTCCCTACTGAAGATCCAACACTAGAAAAGCTATCTTCGAGATGGAATCATAACTCTTATTGCAAGTACCATCAAGTAAATGGTCATACCACAAATGAATGCTACAGATTTCAAAATCTCATTCAAGATCTAATAGAAGCAAACAAGATCCCATTGCCTCTAGCTAGCAAGAAGACTGGGTGATGATAAAGCAAAAAATACAAGGCGGGCTTCAACAGCAAGATTTCGTGACCTCTTTTTCTATTTTTCTTTTATTCTTCCTTTCCCCAATATGTCTAGAATAGGCAGCTTTCACTTTCCTTAGATTTATTTTGTAGAATTTTTTTCCTTTTTCCTTTTAATAAAATGAGCATTTATTTCCTTGCATATGATCATTGCATTGCATAAAAAAAAAAGAAAAAAAATCCATGTCAAACTAAGCACAAGGTATACCAATGATTTGAGGCACCTCTTTTAGTCTATCATATCATCTTCACCCTTACAAATATACAATCCTTTCTTGATAAACCACTTTGAGCCTTGTCTAATGAGAGACCTTTCTTTCATCAACCCACATCTACTTAACCTTGGGATGGGACAGTGTGCAACTTATGCAATTGTATAAAGCTTGAGTGATTTCAAAAGATCAAAATAAATAAAAAAATCAATAGCAAAAATAAAAGTGTTCTAAATTCTCTGATATGAAAATGTCTTTGATATGAACACATCTCAGATTGCGTCTCTTATCGAGTGCTCGGTACCGTGCCTGAGAAACATGAATCCCAAGTGACTGATAGACCGCATGATCGGGATTGCCCACAATTATTGAAAAAAGGTTCAAAATAAAAAAAAATGCAAAAGAGAAAAAAAGAAAGAGAGTTCAAAAGTGAGAAACCTCTAGCATGAAAATACAAATATTCCAATGTAAGATTGCACACCTTGGGAGCTTATCTAAGGGCTTGAGTTTTTATCCCTTTCTTCTTCAACCTTTAGCCTAACAACGTTACAACCCTTAAAAGACCTCTTTGAGGTATACACACACGTGTGCGAGGTTCGTCTAGAGCTACGTTCGGCCTGATTCCTAACGCATACGTAGGCAACCTCACATCGAGGTACGACCATAATAAAAAATGCATTCATATTTACGTTCATAATTGATCATTCTAGGAATTTCCAATGCTCATCCCTTTTCATTAAGAGCTAGACCTGGGGGCTTGATCACTACATTATTAGCTTACTTAGCCTAAAGAGTCACCATCATTTGACTCTTCTTGAAATAATATTTTCCCAAACACTTAGCTCTTGCAACCTAGCTTTAGTGTCACTTTCACACACTGCACGGATACATGACCAAATATACTTCCTTAATTAACCCTTTGTCAGGAAATCTTAACACCACGTTGAATCATACTTTGTCATAACAAAATCAACATGAATCATCATTGCATCACAAAGTATGAAGTACTTAGCCTCCGCTCCTAAGTTACCTAAATACTTCCATTATCAAGTCAACTAGGATATTCTAAGATGTTACCATCCTTGTATTGTGAGTGACAACGTTAACGAATTAAGCTCATTTAACATGCACCATAAAAACTTCTTCCTTTTTGTGTCTTTCTTTTTCGGGAGAAAGTTAGTACCCTCCACAAAAATGACGGATAATTTTGTTTTTCTGCATTTCGAGTCATGTACATATCAAGTTTCATGAGTAACACTACGCACACACGAGTCACACGAAGTGAGTCATCATTAAGTCAAATTTATACCTTGAGTCATGTTAAGTCAATGAGTCAAGAAACACTAAGCCTTAGGTCAACCCTAAAGAAAGATAAGCAAAGTCCTATAGTCCAAAATACAAATGCAGGTACATTCCAGCGAGCAAGAACATTCCCGGAATCTTTCGAAAAACCGCAAATGAAAACATGACTCCAGCGTCAGACGACAAGGCTGTCACCTGGCGACAAGCCTGTCATTTGGCGACAAGCAGAATGCGCGGAGACGATGCCTTCCAGCAGGCACTGGAGCGGTAACAAAGTGTGTGGCCCCGTAATATGGTTATGTGGACCTCATGCAGCAGTTTAGGTTCCTTGGTACGCCAATTACCCCCTATAAGAAATTTGACATGACTTAGTAATCGGCTTGATTACAATCTCAAGAAGTGATTGACCTGACAACGATCGTCTCACTTAGCTTAAAGCGCCTAAACATTGGCTCATTGCAAAGGCACCGACATAATGGTTCATAAATAGTAGAGGCACCGACATAATGGTTCATAAATAACAGAGGCACCGACATAATGGTTTACAAGCAGTAAAAAGCGCCAACGTACTGGCATAGCAGCAATTTCAGAAAAAAATCACGAAAGCAAAGTTCAAGCGAGCTTTAAAGGTCAACAAGCGTTGGTCTTCGGTAATTTTCTTGGGAATATTATCGCAACAACTGAGGATGACTTCAAGCGAAGGTATCTTCGACAGCATTTCCTAGCTTGCGGAGGTTTGTCACGAACAACTGGAGGTGATTTCAAGTGAAGTTGTCTTCGATCATGTTCCCTGGCGTGTGGAAGATGGTCACAAGGCGGTAAAGGATTGTTTCAAGCGAAGCAATCTTTGATAGTATTCTCTGGCTTGTAGAAGACTATCACAGCGGAAATTGGAGGCGGTTACTAGTGTAGCAGTCTTCAGGAGGTATCCTCTAGCTTGAGGAAGATCGTCAAAGCATCAGGATGGCGTTCCCTAGCTTGTGGAAGGTTATCATAACAAATTGGTTACCCTTCAAAGACGTGTGCTCGACGGTGCAAGATACACGTTTCTTAACTCTCTTATCTGTTTTAACTAACACTAGTTTGCAGGTATCGGCGTTACAAGAATGATTTAGGATCTCAAAACGTTCTGAATCATTCTCCGTCCATATCGCTACTTTGACTGTTGTTTCGAAAATTGCGTTTCTCGAAACTCAATCAAAGTGGGGGCTTCTATAGACACCCATTTGTGTCTCCCCTAAACCAAACCCGGTGATGAATACCTTTCGCGTCAAATCATTTTCATATGAAGTGAAAGTGTGAAAAGTCTAATGTTGTGGTTAGTTTTTATTAAAAAATCTTTCTTTCTGTTTTCGAAAACCTGCTCTATTTTATGAAAATAGCTAATCCAGTTTAGTTAGATCCATAACAAGGGTCCAATAATGGTGTAGTTGGATTGGGCTTGAAAAGAGCTTTCAACGATATATTATAAGCCCAATTCCGATGAATAATGAGGAAGTTATGACCAAAATACTAAACTGGGCCCGGTTAGATTCTTAAATGCGGCCCAATGATCTAGAGGAGGGCCTATTATTAATTATCATTCCTAATGCAATTAGGATTGGTTATAGTCTTCTAGAATCTTCTAGAAGGTTCGTTATAATCCTAATGGGATTAGGATTGATAATTATGTTTTATGAGTTTTATTTGGAATAAAATAAGTGTTTTATATGAAATTACAAGTTTACCCTTCGTACCGATTTTACGACTTGATTTTATCAAAAAGTAGATTCCGGGTTGAAAACGTGTGAAAAACCTTCTACATCGCCAAACGACAGTTTCGACGCAACGCGACGAAGCATGTCGCCAGGCGACGAGCCCTGTCGCTGGTGACAGAGAGGTGTTTTATTCCTTTTTGAACTCTGATTCGTTTTTGTCAATTTCGAACTGTTTTCTTATAAATATGGTCCCTGGACCTCCGTTTTTCAATAACCAGAATTCTCTAATTCTTCTCTCTCTCTAAGCTAAAGCTTATTCTCTCTCTCCCTCTTTCTAGCCTAGCATTTTACAAACACAATTCCTCATACATTAGCACTAGAGACACCTAGCCAAGTTCGAAGTTGCCTTCGCCCTAGACGTGAAAGGTTTGATATTTCTCTCTATTTCAATTATTTAATTAATTGTTTTGATTTATTATTTTCCTTGAAGTTACTAACATGTGTATTTTGTTATTAGAAAGAGGTACGGACATCGAAATAAGTACTTTAATTGTTTTATTGATATTATGATATAGAAATCATGTTTAGATTGTTATTTTAATTCTTAGTATCATGTTAGGATGTTTTACTGCTTCCTAGTATCATGTTTAGGGTAATGATTAAGTTTCTTATATAAACTATGATTTCTATGATGCTTCCTATTTTCTTTCCTAATATCATGTTAGTATCATGTTAGGGTTAAAGCTTTGATTTTTAATGTTTAGTGACATGCTAGGGTTTGTTATTAATCTTGTCAGTATCATGCCTAGGATCTTGCTATTATTATGCTTTAAAATGATTACTTTTTATTATTATGATTGTTAATTATAATTATTATGATGATTATTATGTTGCTTGATGTTATTATTGTTATTGCTTGATCACGCCTTTTATGCATGTTTAAAGAGAATTTGTACTTGTAATCACGCTCAATAAGATAATTAATAATCTTGTTTAGGTTAATTTAATTATAATTCAAGTGATCGCCAATAATAGTCTTATTTGTGCATTAATATTCAACCAACTCAGATTAAACAGTTTTAGGGTTAACCTAATGATTGCATGTTAGTCAGGAAGCGCACATGAATACATGAAGAATAAAGTAGAGGCCTATTTTATAGGGCGAGTTCTTTCTCTTTTAGATTGGATTTGTACCTTCATCCCCAAACATACAGTCTTTTTTCCAGACCTATTGGAGTTAACGATCTCCTAGATCATTAAGGGGTGTAACCTTCACCCTGTGAACGGTTTACAAGTTCCTAAAACTTGTTGGCGACTCTTTTGCTCTACCTTCCTTTCCTTTAGACGTCATCATTCTTAAGTTTGTGATCATTGCGGGGTTCAAGTTTGGGGTAAGGCTTGATATATTCCCTACAGCAACTTAACCATGGCTCTAGTTATCTAAAGTTCAAGGATAAGGGTTAGTCAAAGAATGTCCATGGAAGCAAGAAGGTTGATTTCTTGCTCGGTATTGGAAGAACATAGTGCGAGACAACAAGGCCTCTCGCAAGACAATGATCCTGTCGCTACGCGACAGTGCCATTTCACTGCGATGGGCACTGTTTTCTCAGCGCCACTTCCTACATTCCTCAACAGCTTTCTGTTCTTAGAATTTTCTAGTTTTTTATAGCGTTATTTCAGTTCTAGTTGTGAAAGATATTTTCCAAATTTCTACGTGTAAAAATTCTATGTTTTTGACGCATTATAGATGGTCTATCTAATGCGGACCTTTTTTATGCTTATGCCAATAATTTCAATCAAAATGACGCACATGAATACTTAGAACGTTTCGAGTCTCATCCACTCATTCTAAATCATTGCCAAAATAAATTTTAGGAATTAAAATAGAAATCATCCCTAGTGGAGTTGCTAAAAACTATAGGGAATATTTCAAGCATCTCACACTTGAGCCCCACTGTGATCATACACTTAAGTATGGTGGAGTCCAAAGGGAAGGAAGCTAGAGTAACATAGTCGCCAACAACTTTTAGATACTTGTAAACCATTCACAGGGTGAAGATTACACCCCTTCATGACCAATGAGATCGCTAACTCCATAGTGGTCTAGAACCATGGCTGGATATTTGGGAATGAACATACAAATCCAACCTAAAGGAGATTAAACTTGACCTAAAAATAGGCATCTTCTTTATTCTTCTAATATTCATATGCGGTTTCTTACTAACATACAATCAATATATTAATCCTAAACCTTTTTAATCTATGTTGGTTGAATATTAATGCACATACAAACAAATCTGTTATTGGTTGTCACTTGAATTAAAATCACATTAGTCTAAACAAGATTATTAATTATCTTATTAAGCGTGATTACAAGTAAAATTTCCCTTTCTGCAAGAGATGGCGTGATCAAGCAATAACAATAAATAACAAATCATCATAATAATAATATTCAATCTCAAAGCATAATATTAACAAGATCCTAGGCAAGATACGAACAAGATTAATAACAAATCCTAGTGTATCACTAAATATAAATGATAGGTTGTCGTACACCTGTCAAAAATAAATTCCTAACATAACCCACTAACAATGTAGTTAGGGTCGAATCCACAGAGAGATGACTATTCAATCTAGCTTTCAAGGTATAGAGAAACTAAGCTATGTCACGAAATTGAGATGAGAAAGTAGTGTAAATTAAAAGAGGGATACAATAGTTAATAAAAGACCTAGGGTTGTGGTTCACCATGCTTATAATTCTAAATCTATCAAACATCAATCAATTCAATCAATCAATTATCTAGAGCAATTGCTAAGCCTACGGTCGGGTCTTAACGCTCTCAATTCAACTTATGTAGTTCGGTCGCTAACATAATCAGAATTGCTAATTGTAGGTAAGCCTCTACAAGTAGGATCTTTCGATTCAAACTCTTATTCATTATAATTAATTAAACAATTGATCAGGTTGCAAGATTAACATAAAACACTATCAGTTAGAGAAATCAATAATTAAAATATAAAAAAATCAATCAAGATTCATTGTATAAACATGGATTCCCAAACCCTAGAAATATACTACTCAAACATGAAATAAATAATAAAAACTAAATCTAATAAAGAAAGCATAATTAAAATATTGAAATAAGATTACCTAAAAAATAAAGTAACAAACTCAAGAACAAAACCATGGAGGAGTCCATGGAGTTGTCCACGAGAAACTAGGGCTAGAGAGCACAAAAAAATGAACGTTAAAACGGCCTCCTTCGAAAAATAATAATCACTTGAAGTATTAATAAACTTCCTAAATTCTAATCTAAAAATAAATAAAGAAAAGAAATAAGAAAATAAAGATTACAATCGTTGAATTATTATTGGATGATAGAAGATGACGTGGCCCAAAGACTTGTGACGATGTGGAATGAAAAAGCTACTCGAGGCTTCAAGGATGCTCGACCAGACTTGCAGGCGCAGGCTGGTGGCCGCGCCCTGGAAGTAACAACGGCTGGTGTCGAGTGGTCGCGGGACAGGGGCGCAGCAACATCCCGCGGGTGGCTGACTGCATTACTTGGATTCCAACGCCCGTAACTTCTGTTCTAGGAAGCGTCTTGAGGCGTGTGACCTGTCATTGGAAAGATCTTCAAGTCTAGTTTCTAAATCAATTTGAATCACTTCAATCCAATATGTAGAACTCACGTATTGATCAAAAGAGTTAACAAAGTTCAGTTTTGCCACTTTGTAAAATATCGTTTTTCTTCGTTTCTAACTAAAATTCATTTCCGAAAAGTGAAAAACGACCCTTGTGGATGCTATATTCATTCCTCATGCATATAAATCTCAAAATCAACATTCACGAACATGGTATCTTCGATTAATAAACTCGATTCATCGGCTGCCATCTAAATATCATCCGAATCAACTCCAAACACTTCGAAAGCGTCCAAATGACTATAAAATCACTTGAAACATTAAGAAAAACACAAACGGGGTGTAATAAAGCACAAAAAAAACAACTTATGCATTTTCATCCTAAAAAGCAACAAAAATACCTAAAAAGCTACTATAAACTTAGCAAAAACGTGCTTATAAATCCTATATAAATGTGATTTATCAAATTCCCTCAAGCTAAACCTTTATTTGTCTCCAAGCAACACTAGACACAAGATTGAGAGACAAGACAAATAATACTTCCAAGGAACCAGAATAAGACTGACTTGACTCTCGAGCAAACAATCAAATCAAATATTTATCCCTAACATGATACTAACATGACAGAAGAAATAGGAAGCAACCTAAGTACGATACAAGAAAGCAATAAAAGTATCCTAACATGATACTAGGAATTAAAATAACCTAAGCATGCTTTCTAAAGATATAGAGTAATTAAAACAACTTACTTTGTTGCCTCGTATCTCTTTCTATCAAAATAATACACACATTAGTAACTTCAAGGAAAATATTTAATCAAACAATTAATTTAAATTTTTAAAATAGAGATTTGGGACCAAACCCTCAGAAATTATCAACATTTCATGTCTAGAGAAAAGGCAACTTAGAACTTGGCTAGGTGTGTCTAGAACTCGTGAATGCGGTACATTTATTTGAATAGAAGATTTTTGATGTTTGTGAATGAATAAAAACAGGGAGATACGACCCTAATTATAGAGAAAATAGCCCAGAAAGGATCAGAAAAAGACCGAATCCTATCTAGAATAAAACTACCTTTGTCACAGAATGACATGGTCCAGCGCGACGCGACATCCCTGTCGCTGTACGATAGGCTTGTCGTGGCCAGCCAGCTTTGTCGTTTGGCGATGGTTCACCCATTTTCTAAAAATTTGTACGTAATCTAATTCGATTAAATTCGATTAATAACTTCCGTACTTATCTTTGAAAATCAGATATAATCTCTTTGTTTTAATCAAAATAGAATACTTTATTTTCATAAAAGATATAATTATTATTCATAATCCCATTAGAACTCAAAATAACCTTCGAAATTATTCTAGAAGATTAAAATCAATCCTAATAACTTTAAGAATATTAATTAATGGGCCATCCACTATAGCATTGGGCCATAAACCATTTCAAACCTAATTTAGTATTTTGACCATAACTTCCTCATTATTCATCGAAATTGGGCTTATAATATATCGTTAGAAAGCTATCGAGCCCAATCCAACTACACTATTATTGGACCCTTATCATGGACCAAACTAAATTGAACTGGACATTTTCATAAATAAAGTACATTTTTTAAAACAGAAGGAAATATATTTTTAAAACAACCGCATCACAAAACTTTTCACACTTTCACTTCATTCGATAATCAAATGACGCGAAAGGTACTCATCACTGGGTTTGGTTTTTGGGGAGACAGAATTAGGTGTCTACAATATAATTCTAAAATATTTGTGATCATTTGATTTAATAACAAGATTAAAAAGGATCTTAAACCGATTGTCCAAATTATCTTATTAGTCGTGATATTCAATTACATATTCCCTTTAACATGCAATAAGGTGATCAAAAATATAATAAACATTAACATTGGAAGCAATTCAACAATAAATTATTATTCAAATCAAATCATAATAAACCTAATCATAATACTAGCAACAAGAATAAAAATAAGAGTAATTAAATGATTAATTACTCACTTTCCGCATTTCCTTGAATTGCTATATCATGAATAAAATGTTAGTAACTTCAATAAAAAAAATATAAATCAAATTAAAATAATTAAATTAAATAAAAAAAGAGTTGATTTGGTCCACACCCTCAATTGTTTGTGTAAGGAGGGTGATCCCATCGTACGGGGTACTCTCCTTAAATGCCCATGGCCACTTAAAAGCCTAGGACTTTACACTTGATAGGGGTAGTAGGATTTGAATTCCTGAATGTTTGAGGGACCTTGAATTAGAATTGATTCTATCGTCACGCTTTTTTGTAAGAAACAAGTAGGAGTCGCCAATGAGTTTTAGGAAAAAACACATAAACCTCGTTCATGCCTTTCTTCCATGTGGAATTCATGGAATAATTAGCAAAAATTATAAGTTTACTCATGCCCAAATTGGTCTATAAACCAGAAATGAGTTCAGGAGCGAGGGTACTAAGATAACGTTCCTTTTAGAGGGGATTCATCACCCTAGCCCTAATACGACCTCTACTAGCTTTTCCTTTTTTACAATTTCATCACCAAACAATATATGCAACGTGATACCTAAAACTATGTTAGTTGATTTTATTTACAAACATTAATTCACGTAAGAACTACATCGTAATGTCATTATTCTTTTTTAATTAAATTCGTGAAGAAGACAAGAAAATAAACAAGATTTGCCTTGGCTTAAGTGATCATCCAACAATTATTAAATTCAATTCTAATCTTTATTTAACACAAGATACTATGTGGAATTGATTAATTAATTATTTTAAAGGTGATAAAAAAACACTAATTAATTAATTAAAATCCTTTTAAACAAGAAAATAAAGGTGATTTAACTAAGTGCTCGAGAATTTACCACTTCTCTTTGCTAGATCTCCGTTTAGAACACTTATGGACTTCTTCTTGTTGGGGAACCTCCACCGTAGTAACAAGATATCGAAAGGGTGAGTGTTTAGGACAAGAGGGCTAGGTTCCACAAGCTCACAAGTTATTTCGCCAGAGTTTTAGGTTAATTTCTTTTTGTTTAAGCCGCAGTTTAAGCTTGTATTTATAGGGAATGATTAGGTTTAGGGTTTCGAGCATTCTACCGCAGCAGGTGTCGCGCGCAACAGAATGAGTTGCGCGCGGCAACCTTGCTCAAGTTATTGTGTTGCGCTGCTAGGGGCAGTGCAACTAATTGTCTTGCGCGCGACTTTATGGTAAGATTCGATTTTATGTTTTCCGTATAATTCCGAATAATTACGAATCTTCCGCAGCGCAACTCTGCGCTGGGTGTCGCGCGCTGAATTAGTTGCGCGCAGCAGCCCAGCGCGACTCTGTGAGATGCGCGCGACTTTTCCAGCGACAACACTAAGATTTAAGCTAGGCGCTCATAAATCCGTCATTATTAGGGTTTAAGCACGGGCTTAAGCCTAATTATGATCGGGTTTAGTTAATTAGACCTTTGTTTTTGCTTTTTCTTTAATTTGGGCTAGTCTTTTTTGTTTTATGGCTTAATTAGTTATCCATAAGTATTCTTCACTTCGACCCAGCACGAAGATGGTTTTATTTATTGTCATTGCACTTCCTGTCGGGACAGGAGGCCAAACGTAGATGTCTACAGTTAGCCCCCACTTTGATCGAGTCTAGAATAGACGATGATCAAAGTAGTCAAGGAAATAAATCCGAGACTAATTCTGCGAAGTTGTCTAAGGATAGAGAATCTTTCATAATGTTTAAGGATGTCGAAACAATCCTTTGTTCGCTAAGTGTTTGGAACAAGTAGCTATTAAGGCTAGAAAAAGTCCTTCCTAGTCTTAACGCGCTAAAGAATCTAGATTGATCCTTTGCAATTGTAGAATGCTTTTACAAGTAAAAGTGTACTGGGTGATGTTAGGTCATGAGAAGAGATCGGTTTTAAAAGGATAAAAGGGGAAGATTTCCTCTCAATCGTGTCATCGTTGGTCTAAGTCCCTCGATACGTCATTGAAACTTTAGCGTGACTTTAACAAAGTAAAAGATGAAAAAAGGGGTTTTCGATATTAGAGTCGAAATGGTCCGGTATTCGAGCCGGAAGTCCACAAGATAGAAATACATGTCTCAAGACTAGAGGCATATATCCAAATTCAGTGAGATGGAAGAAAGTCAGCAACTCTCTCATCAGTTTTGTCCACAAGATGAGTATATGTGTCTCAGGACTAGGGGCACGTGACTACATGGGCGCGACATTGTCTCGTCACTTCTTTATACAGGGGATGAATTCGACACCCTAACTATCCGGTAAGTTAGTAAGCGCACTAACTACCGTATCCATTCAAGAAGTGCCTGTTCCTGAAGGTTCGGCGCGCCTGTCGACTCGTTGAGCTAACACCTACAGTAATTCTCTATCTTTTAATCCCGAGAGGTAGATCTCGTAAAGCTTGGGCTGAGTAAAATTTTACGCAACACCTATGCCGTACAATTTTGCGCCATACGATCCGCCATTTGCATTTTCACGCTGCATGAAAACGCCTTCCTTTTTGCTTCGGATGTGAAAAAAGAAGAAAACCCGGACATTTGTAACGTCAGTACAGTAAAATGACAAATCTGCCTATGGGTGCTTTTACGTAAAGCACCACCACGGAACGTCTTAAGGCACTCTTATGAAAAATGTTCAAAACGTATGCTTGGGGAAGGCACAAAGCACGGTGTGCATGTAGTATGATGCAAAAAACTAACAAAAAAGAAAACAAACTACAATATGCAAAGCAATTAAAAAGATTTTGATAATTTGCGTGCCATTACGTGTAATAACGAGTAAAAACTGTTCAAAAAATGATCAAACGGATCAAAATCAAAATCCCGATCTTTTAGTGACCAGTATTCACGCAAAACTTAGAAGGTCGCGCTGGCCAGGCGCGCGCATCTTTCAGAGTTGCGCTGGTATGTCACGCGCAACATCTTAAGTTGCGCTCGACATTTATGGCAGTAAAGTGAAAATCGCAGACGCGATTTTTCACTTCACCCTTTCTCCTTCCTTCACCATTGTTGACTCTTTCTCCCTCTAGGAAGCTCAGTTTTTCGTGATTTTTGAAGCTAAAGGAAGCAAATTTCGTCCTCAATTCATATTTGCCGTAATCCAATGTAACATTTTTGCTAAAATTTGTTCTTTTTCGGCTGAATTCGAATGATTTTCGAATTGTTAAACTCCAAATTTTGAATTTGGGGGTTTTTAATTCGGCTTATTTTTCTTGAAATTGTTTGCTTTATATTTTTATGCTATGTTTAAGGTGTGTTTTGCAACAAATTTCATGAAAAATGGTTAAGTATTGAACTTTGTATGAGCATTTCTTTCTTCAAGTTCGTTCTTTGCCATTCTACTCGAATTTAGCTTGATTTTCTGTAATTTTCTTTGCCTATTCTTGTTATACTTGTTAATTATGCAACAATTATAGTATTCGAACTAGCTTTGGTTCCATAATTAATATTTTGAAAATTTTGAATCCAAAAAATTGGCGCAAAGTGTATACTTAGCCTATTTTTGCAATATTCGAACTCCAAAATTGTTTGGTAAACGATAATTATGTTTATATTACTGTTATTCGGCTAGAATTAGTTGATTCTTTGAGATTTTGGAATATAATCCCTTGAATGCTTAGTTGAAAGTGGTATAGGATGGCTTTTGTGGGTGTTAAAAGCCCTCATTTACTGTGTTTAACTGCAGGTATCGTAGCCCCCAAGTATGGGTGGCATTCGATTTTCGCGGTTTTCCTTATCGATAGCCGTTATGATGCCGAAATGGGTCTAGAATACGTATATTAGTTTAGTTTAGGAAATAAAATTAACTAATTAAAGAAATTTTATCCTTCATAGCATGGATTCGCCTCTGTTTGTCGATGCTGAGGAGGTTCTCATTTGTCCGGACGAGGCGGTTCGCCCTCGGAAGAGGGTGACCCGTCCTCGAGAGGAAATTCGTGAGCGACGCGTCGCCAAGAGGAGGTGGTTTGTGAGGCTCCTCCCAACTGGGACACTAGGGTCCTTAAGTGGGACCCAGACCACCACGTGTCGATCAGAGGATGGCGCGACATCGTGAGTTTTTCGCGCTTTCGTTTCTTTCTCTTCTCTTTTGTTTCTTCTCCTTTTTAAACCATAACCGTTTTTTTATTTTTATTCTTTTATTTAGAGTGAGCCTAGCATGCGTTTGTACGACTATGGTAACCTGCGAGCCTGTTTTGAGAGTTTGCCCGAGGTGGCAAAGGAGATTGTAGCACTTTCTGGGATTAAATCCCAGCTGACGGCTCTTCGGGATTTATCGAGCCAGTCTGCATCGTCAGCTTTCCTCCGTGGATTGTTGGAGTTTTGGTGGGATTCCACTAACACTTCCATTTTCCATGGGGAGAGATGACGGTTACCCCTTTCGCTTTCTCTTTGATTACGGGTTTTCCTTTCGGAGGCGAGCCTGTAGTTATAGAGCTCGTTAAGGGGTCAGACGAGAGATTGCGCGACCTTGTGGGGGACCGTCTTGCGTCGGCACGTTTATGCGCAATCTTGTCCGTACTCGGTTCTTGCCGACGAGTTGTCGGCTGACGAGCTTGACCGGCAGTGTACACCTGAGCTGTTGGCTCGAATATACATTGCTCACGTTCTTTCCGTCACTATTTTGAGTGATCGAGGAGAGTGTTTCACCATTGGGTTACTTATTTGCCTTAGTGATTCGGGGCAAGTAGGTGACCTGAGTTGGGCGAAGGTGTCGTATCCCGTATGCTTACAGCTATGGGCAAGGCGACCCGGTCATGGATTCCGCGGCAGCTACTATGGTGCCTCGGATTTTGCTTACATGGCATGGTCGTATCCTTGAGGTACGTGTTTTAAGCTTCTTTTGGTTATTACTTTTGTTTTTTCCTTTAGGCTTATCTTTTCTCGATTTCAGGCTTGGGGATACTCGTACCTGCCTTTCTTAGCCCCCATGGTGCTTTGGGCTACTCGTTTTCCTATCGGCCGTCGATTGGTCATGATTAAAAGGAGACGAGCTACTTCTGCCGGCGACTTTCACCAGAGGATTCTTTCGGCGACTCGTGCGTCGGTGAGTATTCAAACTACACTTGCTCTCTTTTTTTATTTTATTCATTTTCTGACGATTTTTCATGTGGTTGTGTTTTATAGATCGATCTCCATCCTTGGAGTTTGATCGTCGGAGTCTCTGTGGCTATCCAGTCTGGCACGGTTTGTTGTCGTTTCCGGGCCCTTTATACAGGACTTTTGGTGTTCCAGAGGACAGACGCTTGGTTTTTAGGCGAGCGTTTTCTCTGGTAGCTTTCGTTTGAGGAGCCTTTGGTTCCTACGGATCCCCCGATCCGGATGCTGCGTCCGGACCTGGTGTCTAATGAGGATTGAGCTCAGGCGATCCTTGGTTATCCAGCAGAGCAGCTGGTGCTGCCGGAGGCTTCCTATTTGGCTTTTATAGCATCAAGGCTGACTCCTTTTCCGGATTTTGTTCCAGTTAGTACTCTAACCCTCTTTTTTCTGTGTTTCTATTTATTTTTCGGAACTTTGACCCCTTTTATTGCTTTTTGTCACATGTATTTTAGCGGGTCGAGCTAGGTGGTTGGGTGCCTCCTACAGCGGAGATTACATATACTGATGCTTTAGGATCGGTAATTCGTGAGACCCTTCTAGCAGCCGAGGATGACGAGGGGATACCGATCGTACCTGAGACGGTTGAGTCGGTATGTCTTTTATGTATATGTACTTAGATATTTCTATTTATTTTTTGTTTCATATACATTTGTTTACTAACTGTCCTTGTACTCTTGGAACAGGTTCCGCGGGAGACCATGAACGGGATGGTGAGGACTTTACGCGCTTTCCGAGCTGCTTATTGGAGAGCCCTCGTGACTTTATCATGCCGTGATCATCAGATGTTCGCGGTAAGTTTTATTTCTTTTATTTTTCTTTGCACCGACGTTATTACAATTCATGTATTAATCTTCGTTTTGGATTTTGCAGGATGTGCAACAACCGTCTAGTAGTCGCCGAGCACCCTGATTCCTCCTGTACACATTTTACTATATTTTTTAGGAAACCGATTGTATTTTTTTTGTATATATGACACATTTGTATATATATTTCATTGTTATTTTTTGTTTCCATGTGTACATTCTTATTAATGCGAAAAATTTCGAGGGGGGGAAAGGGTTCCTGACTTACCCCCTTCAAAAAAATAAACAAACTCGAAAAAGAAGGCGAAAATAAGGAAAAAGAAAATAAAAAAAAAAAATAAAGAAGTAGGAAAATAATAAAGAAAATAAAAAGAAAAAGAAAGTAGGAAAATAATAAGAAAATAAAAAGAAAATAAGGAAGTAGGCAAGAAAAGGGACACAACGTGTTAGAAGGCAAGCGTATGATTTATCTTAAGATCTCGTGAAGATTCCGTCATTATATGAGCCTAAATACGGAAATAAACCCAACTTACATGCCGCGTCAGGGGAGACGTGCGTAATTGCGTGAGTTGCGCGCTGTTGTCGCGCACATTTAAATCAGTTGCGCGCGGATGTCGTGCGCAACTCATGAGTTGCACGCGCCAGCTGTCAGTGATTTTGCCTTTAAGCCGAATTTGCCGAAAATTTGCCCCTCTTGGGTCTATTTAAGTGTGGTTTCGTGTAGGCTTTTGATCATCTCGCATTCAGTCACTTAGTAACATAAGAAATTAAAAAGAAATAATCTCTCTAAACTTGACAAGAGGAAAATGTAGGTCGTTATCTACCCTTCCCCCAAGTCAAACTAAATTTGTAAACACCTAACTAACCTTATATGAATATAGGGTAAGTTAAGGGTCGATCCCTAGGGAATGCAATGATGAAAGCTAGAGTCTAAGTCAAGCTACCTCGAAGATGGAGTTTAGATTATGGTTGGCACTATGGTAAACTAAAACAAGTCTAATCAAGTAAATCAAAGGTCTAAACACTAGGGATATGGGTTCCACATGTAAGCTCAATGATAATGCTAGTTTAGAGCTCAATCAATTAATTCAAGTATTGCAATGGACAAACAATAGTAGCAATCAAGAGAGTTCAAATGCTATCTCCTATAGGCCAATCTAGGTGTCACTATGAAAGGCAAATCAAGAAGAATCACAAGCAAACCCAATCAATTAGAGCAACTTTCAATTCAATTGTTCATGTCATTAAGAGTTGCAATGCAATCTAGATTAATCTTATAGGTTGATCACTCCTAGTCTAATCAATCACATGCAAAACTATGTCAACCAATTTAATTGCAACAAATCAATCAATTAAAGAGCATCAACTAGCAATATCATTAATCAAACATGCTTCCCCCTTTCCCTAGCAACTAATCTACTCACTAATCATGGTGAAATTCAAGAACAAATAACTAGAAATTGCATTAATCTTCATTCTATATTAAAATCTAAGAGAAATCAAAATATTCAACAATATCAAATTCAAATCCAAAGAAAAACAAGCAACAAGCATAAATCAAATAGCAAGTAAGTAAGAAATGAAAGAAGGAAGAGATTCTCACTAATATTGATGATTGAAAATGAAGAAATCCAAACTTGATTGATCAAATGTTGAGTTACAAATCTAAAACCAAGAATTTCTCTCTGACCTCTCTCTAAATTCTCTCTCTAAAACTAAGCTAATGAAATATTATCAAAAAGTTCCCCTTTTTAAAAAGGAATTACAATTCTATTTATAGGTAAAGAAGAAACTGGCAAATCCCGCGGTCTCTCTCGATGAATCCGTGGCCGCGGAGAAATGGGTACGGAACCCTCTGCGAGCTTTCTGGGCAGCACTCGCACCCGCGGCCAATCCCCTGCTCCCAAAACTCAATCAGGGGGCCGCGGTCTCTCTGAGATGGAGCGCCCTCTCCAGATTTCCCGCACCCGCGGAGAGCCCGCGGGGTAACCGCGGGAAGCTCCTACCAAAATCTTGCAATTTTCTCTTCTTAAGCCCGCGCCCGCGGATCCACTGACCCGCGCCCGCGGCCTGCTGGAAATACCTTGGAGACCTCTCCGAGGCCTCTCCAAGGCCTCTCTAAGCCCTCTCCAGCCAAATGCTTCTTCCTTACTTGATCATTAAGGCCCCAACTCGATTCCTTTGCAAAGGTGATTCTCCAAATACCTACACAAGCAAACAAAGAAAGGAAATAAAAGGAAAAAGAGCCAAATAAAAGGAAAACACGAGGAAAACACGAGAAACATAAAGAAAAGAGGAGAAAGAGAATCCTAAGGAAAAAGGACCAAAAATAAGAGAAGAAAGCATGAAAAAGGGAAAGAAATAACCCTAAAAGACTACCCTATGAGTGCCATAAATGACACTCATAAAATTCCCCCAAGCTAGACTTTTGCTCGTCCCGAGCAAAACAAAGGCTAAAAAGGAATAAGAAGGGCTTATTCGAAGCAAAAAGAAAAAGAGGGGCGAGAATTTACACTAAGACTCACTGTCGTAGGAATCACGGTTGTTTTTAGCTACAACAAGCCATTTAAACCCCTAGATCGCTCTAGAGGACGAGTGATGCTCTCGTAAGGGTATCCTAAGAGTTTACCCATAACTCTCCACCAAACCCCCAAGAGGCAAACCAGAGAAGGAAAAGAAAGAGGAAAAAGGAAACAAAATCTTTACGAAATGGACTTTACAAAGAGACTATAATTCAAATGAATAACAACCTTTCTAAAGAGAATTATGGTATGCACGTTATAAGATACCTAAGGTTGATTGAAACATAAATATGCTAAGCATAGGAACTAGTTATCACATTCGACTTTCATCCCAAACGGTCTTACCGCGTTCCCCCTACTAATCTCATGTCTCCCCTTAGTGAGCATCTCATAGATTCCGCGAAGGAACCGGAAAAAGATCAAATTTTTGGGCTACTCGACAACCTATGATTCCCTCCACCGATGAAAGACTCAACTCCTAGGTCCAAAGGTCTTCCCCAAGGTTGTAACGCAAGGCAAGAAGGGTTAAGGTAGGCTAAAATTTAAAATTTGGTGGTTATTCTAAATTGTGAAGCAAAGACCGGCCAAATCTCAACACCAAACTTAAGTAGTCACCAAACAAAAACGTATTAACACCCCCAAGCTTATTCAAAGCAACAATCTACAATCATTAGAACAAAAAGCGCAAGCGCTTTTCCCCCAAGGTAAAAGAAACATTGTCCTCAATGCATAGAGAGGAGAAAGACACTTGAATTTTATGGTTTTTCTGTTTTTTTTTTTGCATTTTCTCATTTATAAATTTTTTTGTATTTCCTTGAACTCCTTCAAAGAATTAGTCCTTGCCTTTTTCAATTCGGACGGCTTTTTTTTTCAAATATGCATTTATTAACATCCTTGCCTCTTTTACTAAGGATGGCTTTTACATAAGCATTTGCCATTATTTACCAAATATAAACAACTCAATTATGCGTACCAATTCGAACCAAACGCCAACTTCATAGACCACAATCACCAAACATTGACCCTTGCTTCACAAAAACCAAAAAGAAGGAGAACGAAACAGAAGGGTCAAGATATCTAATTATGCGGCTTGAAAAGAGGGAAAAAGGTTCAAAGGGGTAACAAGTAGGCAAATGTATCCCAAACCCAAAAAAAAGTAAACAAAAAGGGACTATCCTAGAAAAAGAAAAATACCTCCTCGAAATTTGCCTTTGTCCTCCCTAGGTAGTTCGGTCACGGTCTTAGGAATCATACGCTAAGATTCTAGATTAGGTTTGCGAAAATCAAGGATCCATGCCGCTCATGCAAGAGTATGATGAAAGCTTGAGCAAATATAAATCTCACATGGTTGTAGCAAAAACTCACTAAGGTTGTCAAATCAAAGATAGGGAGCAACTACCAACATGCCACAAACGAGTAGAATCCGGTTTCATGATCCCCCTAGTTCTAGACAACTATCTTAGCATGCTTTATCCTAGAATCAACCAAACGTATTCTCAAACCGTGCATACCATTATTACCTAAGAAGACTATTATTCAAAAGCAAAAGTCCATTGCATACAAGCCCAATTTTCAAAAAGAGAAAGAGTGAAAATAAAGCCTCAAAAAGTTATGCACACAAACAAGATTAAAAGAAAAGGAAAGAAAAGAAAGGAAGAAGATGGAAAACTTAGACAAGGACAAGAAAGGGAAAGAGGAAAAGGGCAAAGATGCAATCATAACACGTTTATCCCAATCGACATACAAGCGGTCTAATGGCCACATCGCCAAAGACCCCAAACACACTAGGTGTTAAATTCATACATCCTCGAACCGTTCAACTTCTCCTAAATCTAATCTTAATCTAAGCAACCAAGAAAATGAAGAAGTGAAAATAAAGAGGTAAAATAAGAAAGGCCTCACCAAGCATCCGTGCTAAATTAAAGTACCCAAGGAGTAGGAACGTGCTTCACCAAAAGGTTCCGCAATCCAAAGCATAGGCTACGAGCAAGGTGAGTTAAAGAAAAAGGCTATATATACAAAATGAAATTGTTAGTAACTTCCAAACAAAAGCAAACAATAAAACACTTAGACACAAGCTATATACAAAAACCTAGAGAAACCCATCATCATCATCGTCATCAAGAAATTTCCAAAAACATCATGAAGTGAAACAAAACTACAACAAGCAACAAACCAACGAGACCATTAGCAAAAATCCACCAAAAGCCTTATCAAAGACTTCCCACCGAGCCCCAGTTGCCTCCCCAAACCTACATAAAACATCCTTTTTTACCCTCCCCCCTCACAAAATGAAGGCATCGACCGCGATGCCTATAAACATGCAAAATAGGGAAAGGGGAGAACAAAAAGGGAAACAAACATGCATAAGGGGACTATTGGCCACTAGGGCCGGCACCATCATCACCCGTATCCCAACCTCCGGTGTAACTGGGAGGAAAACCATAGTGACCCTGGAATAGGTCAAGTTGGGATCGGGTTAATTGGTTATAGGGCTCAGGCTGAACAAGGGGCTCGGGGTGATGGGGGTGAACATAGTAGTATGCGGGATCACCCCGATAATCACTCCCCCCCGAGACCCTATAATCATAAGGTGGGAAGTCGCGCCTTGGCACATCGGGGTCCTCCACCCCGGGCCAATATGGGTACGTAGGGAGGTTGTCACCGCCCCATGAAGGTACCGACCCTTGTTGGGGCGACACATAAGGGTAGTTGACCGGAGGTGTGACCTCCCCCCTACGCACACTAGCGTCATACAAGGCGCTAGTTTGATAAGACAAAGTTTGGTGGTCCGAGTACATACCTTGCATGCTCAATTGCATGCGCTCCATGTTAGCTCTCATGGCCTCCATCTCTCGGAGATAAGCATCTCCTTGGAAATCTTGTTGTTGTTGTTGTCTTTGATGTCTCCTTTCTCTTCTTCTTCTTTGAGCATCATCATGAAAATGCTCATGTTGTTGTTGTAGTGGCGGTTGTTGTTGCTCTTCATCATATTCTTCTCCTCTTCCTTCCTCCTCTTCCTCATCATTCCCATCACCCCCATCAATCTCATCATCCTCCTCCATCTCATCATCAAGCCTCCCATTGTCCCTAGGGACCATCCAAATGCTTCTAGCCTCACGAAGGATGGAGGTGGTGGCCGGGTTAGGGAGTAGGCAATGGTGGGTATTTCTCACTAGCCAAGAGTAAGTGCCGGCTCTCCTAGTGCTAGTTATGAAATGCAAAGTGTTAACTTGCTTCAAACTAATCCACACATCTTCACTCCTTCCAACCGGAGTGCAAGAATTCAAGAACCCCTCTTGCTTGAAATACGACACAAGACGTGTCACCATGCCCCCACAATGAATTTCCCCCGTTTTGATCCCATGCATTATCTCCTTACAACAATTCATGAAGATATAGCCAAAATTAATCCTTGACCCTAACTCCGGCTTGGTAGCCATTCATAAAACCATAATCTCCTCCCGAGATAACTTCCCCAAATCTTGCTTATAAAAGACCGAATACCCAAGAATTCTATGAAGGATCCTAAGGACCGGATGGATAATTTCACTAGAAAGGGACTTCTTCAAATCAAACTCCCTCCTGTTGGCTATGGTTTTCCACCAAGAAACCTCATTATACTCAGTTTGGACTAGGGAGATAAGGGGCTCGAAGATATCACCATTGGGGTTGAAACCAAGGGCTACATTGAACTCGGCTAGGTTCATGGTGTGTTTGACATTGAAGAGTTGGAAGGAAATAATAAAATCGGTTTCCCCTACCTTATTGAACTCAAATGTGGAGAAAAACTCAATGGAAGGCTCCAAATAGGTTCTAGGGGCCGATTTTAGAAACTCACCCAAGCTAAGGTTATCTAGAAGGATGTCAAGGTCATTTTCAATGCCTAGCTTGGCCATATCCTCACGAAAGTAATGCCAAGGGGTCTAAACTTTCGGTCTTTCATTTTATTATAGATGGGGGTTTGTCTAGACCGGTTCCAAAATTTGAGAGGGGGTAAAGGAGGAGGAGGAGCATCATCTTGAGTTGTGGAATGCGGTTGGGGTTGAGGGTTTGAGGATTGGCCTTGAGAAGATTGGCCGGGGGATTGGTTTGAGCGCTTCTTGCTACTTTTGACTCTTCTTATCAAATCCATTTTAACAGAATTCACAAGAACACAACAAACTCCCTCAAACAAAACAACTTCCACCAAAAATTACTCACAAACCTCCTTACAAATCCAACCAAACCACCACAAACTACAAGGTACCTGTTCCAATCAACACAACAACCAAAATCCAACAACAAACAACAATATCAACAATAATTCCTCAATATAATCAAGAATCAACAATAAAAAGTAACAATCACCCAAATATACCAATTTTCCCATAAATCAACCATAAAACACAAAAATCATGCTCAAATTCAAGGTAAATAAACCAATGTAAAGAAATCAATTGAAATTGACAAAAATATTACAAAGGTTAGAAGTATACCAAGATTGGAGACTCAAATTAAACTCAAAGCACTTCAAAGACCCAAAATTTCCCGAAAAAGCACGAGAAAAAAGAGTAGGAGTGTTGAAAATGGAGGAATATGGAAGAATTTGTGAAAATTTTGGGCAAAAGGTGAAGAAATTTGTGAGAAATTGATGTTTTGAGGTTAGGGTTTGAGAGGAGGTAGAGAGAGGAAGGGGAAAAATAAGGAGAAGAGGAGGAAATAAGAGAGGAGAGAGAGAGAAGAGGGGCGTGCCCGGGTAATAAACCCAGATCGTCGCGCCCTCTCCCGAAAATGCCTCGCCCGCGGCAAATCTCCCGCGCCCGCAGAGAGACCGCGGGGAAACCGCGGGGACCTCCTGGAATTTTTAGAATTTTAATACCTGATGGGGGTCGCGCCCTCTCCTGATTTGCCGCGCCCTCTCCAATACCTCCCGCGCCCGTGGAGAGACCGCGGGGCAACCGCTGGAAGTCCCTGGAATAGGGTTCAATGTTGCTCGAATTGAGGCCCGCGCCCTCTCCAATCATGACGCGCCCTCTCCAGAACCTCCCGCGCCCGCGGAGAGACCGCGGGGTAACCGCGGGAAGTCCCTGGAAAGAAATTCAATTATGCTTGATATGAGGGCCGCGCCCTCTCCAACTCTTCCGAGGCCTCTCCAGAACCTCCCGCGCCCGCAGAGAGACCGCGGGGCAACCGCGGGAAGTCGTTGGAATGATATTTCAATTTTGCTTCAAAGAGGTGAAAATGCCCCCGAGGTCTCTCCTAGCCCTCGGGGAGCCCTCTCCCCTGCACTCTAAACTCTTCTTCAAACCCCTTCTTTCCAACAAGTGATGATAATGGGCGACCTACAAGACAAACACAAAACCAACTCAAAAAAAAATCAAAATCCAATCAAGGAAAAATAAAAGAAAAGAAAGGGAAGAGAAATGAAAGGAGTATCCGGGTTGCCTCCCGTAAGCGCTTTTGGTTAACGTCGTTACCTCGACGTGCACCACCATCTCATGGTGGCCTAAAAAGAATCATTTTGTGAACAAGTCCAACAAACACTCCATCATAGTACTTCTTGAGCCGATGACCATTAACTTTGAATGAAGATGAGGAGTTTAAAGGAGAAATCTCCACGGCACCATTATCAAAAACATCTTTCACCAAGAATGGTCCACTCCATCTTGACATGAGCTTTTCGGGGAACAACTTCATCCTTGAATTGTAGAGGAGGACTTTGTCAACTACACAAAACTCCTTTTTCTCAATCAACTTGTCATGAACCTCCTTGGAGCGAGCCTTGTAGGTGCTAGCACAATCGTAAGCATCAAGTCGTAGTTTTTCTAGCTCATGAAGATCCAACCACCTCTTCTCCCCCGCACTAGCTAAGTCAAAATTTATCTTCTTGATGGCCCATAAGGCACGATGTTCAAGCTCCACCGGGAGATGGCACGATTTGCCATAGACAAGGCGATATGGAGTGGTACCAATAGGCGTCTTAAAAGCCGTCCTATAAAACCAAAGAGCATCATCTAACTTGTTCGACCAATCCTTTCTATTCCTTGCAACCGTCTTCTCAAGAATGAGCTTTATTTGACGATTGGAGACCTCGACTTGGCCACTCGATTGAGGATGATATGGAAGGCCGAACCGTTGATGCACTCCATGTTTCCTCAACATCTTTTGGAAGGCGTTGTGAACAAAGTGAGATTCGTTATCGCTTATCACAGCCTTAGGCACGCCAAACCTTGGGAAGATGATTTTGTTGAACAACTTCAACACTACTTTGTGGTCATTAGTAGGGGAGGCAATGGCCTCAACCCATTTAGAAACACAGTCCACAGCCACAAGTATGAATTGATTACCATATGAAGATGGGAATGGTCCCATGAAGTCAATCTCCCAAACATCGAACACCTCTAACTCAAGAATGGGTTGTTGAGGAATCTCATTCCTCTTGGAGATATTCCCAACCCTTTGACATCGGTCACATGACTTCACAAAGCCCCATGAGTCCTTGAAGAGATGCGGCCACCACAAACCACATTGAAGAACCTTGGTAGCGGTCTTGGAAACACCCATATGCCCACCACTAGGGTCTGAAAGGCACATCCTTAAAACACTAGGCACCTCTTCATTTGGAACACAACGCCTAAGTAAGCCATCAACCCCTCGTTTGTATAGGATGGGATCGTCCCACAAGTAATGTCTTGCCTCCCTTTTGATTTTCTTCCTTTGGTTCTTTGAGAAAGAGGGTGGAAACTCCCCACATGCTAGAAAATTCACCAAGTCGGCATACCATGGGAGTTCCTTCACCTCTATGGCATATAAGAAGTCATCAAGCATTTTATCCTCAATAGGTGAACCATCATCATGAATTTGATCACCCTCAAGGCGAGAAAGATGGTCCGCCACAACATTCTCCGCACCCTTCTTGTCCCTAATCTCAATCTCAAAAGTTTGTAATTCAAGCACCCATCGAATCAACCTAGGCTTGGACTCTTTCTTGGAAAATAGATACTTGAGGGCCGCGTGATCCGTGAAGACTATGGTCTTTGAACCCAACAAGTAACAACGGAATTTCTCAAAAGAGTGCACAATTGCTAAAAATTCCTTTTCCGTTGTTGTGTAGTTCTTTTGAGCCCCATTGAGTTTCTTGGACACATAGTAAATCACGTGAAGATTCTTGTCTACACGTTGTCCCAAAACACCCCCAATAACCCAATCACTTGCATCACATATCAATTCAAAAGGAAGATCCCACCTTGGGGCTTGAACAATAGGAGTGGAGATAAGGGCCTTCTTCAATCTATCAAATGCCTTCAAGCATTTGTCATCAAAAATGAACTCAACATCCTTTTGAAGAAGGTCATTTAGGGGCTTAGCAATAAGTGAAAAATCCTTGATGAATCTTCTATAGAAACCCGCATGACCATGGAACGATCTCACACCCTTGACATTCACCGGAGGTGGAAGTTTCTCAATAACTTCTATTTTTGCCTTATCCACCTCAATGCCTCTATTTGAAATCTTGTGCCCAAGCACTATACCTTCCTCCACCATGAAGTGGCATTTCTCCCAATTCAAAACAAGATTGACCTTAACACATCTTTCCAAACACTTCTCAAGGTTCACAAGGCACTCCTCAAATGAGACACCCCCCACCGAAAAGTCATCCATGAAGACCTCCATTTCCTCCTCCAACATATCCCTAAAAATACTCATCATGCACCTTTGGAATGTAGCGGGTGCATTGCATAACCCAAAGGGCATTCTTCGATAGGCAAAGGTCCCATAAGGACATGTGAAGGTAGTTTTCTCTTGATCATCGAGGTGGATGGGGATTTGGAAGAATCCCGAATATCCATCAAGGAAACAATAAAACTTGTGCCTTGTTAGTCTTTCAAGCATTTGATCAATAAATAGAAGAGGGAAGTGATCCTTCTTGGTGGATGTGTTTAGACGTCTATAGTCTATACACATCCGCCAACCCGTGACCGTCCTAGTTGGAATGAGCTCACCCTTCTCATTATCAACCACGGTCATGCCCCCCTTCTTTGGAATGACATGCACGGGGGAGACCCACCTTGAGCTAGAGATGGGGAATATGATTCCCGCATTCAATAGCTTGGTGATCTCCTTCTCAACTACCTCTCCCATTTTGGGATGTAGTTTTCTTTGTCGTTCGATAGAAGGAAGGGCGCCTTCCTCAAGTGTTATGTGGTGTTGGCACAAGGCGGGGCTTATACCTTTAAGATCATCAATTGTGTACCCCAAAGCACCTTGGTGCTTTCTCAAAACACCACATAACGCTTGAGCTTGGCTCGCGCTCAAGGATGCACTAACTATCACGGGGTAAGTGGAATGAGGGCCCAAGAACTCATACCTAAGGTGTGATGGTAGAGGTTTGAGCTCTACCATAGGCATACCATTACCTTCCTTTGATGTGGCCGCTTGCAAAGCTTCTTGGCTTGAGATTTTCAAGCACATTTTCTCATCCACTTCCTCCATGCTTCCATTGAGCAATTCTTCATAGAATGACACTTCCTTGCATGGTGTACCTACTTTGTCCTTGTTCAACAAAACATTCTCAAGAGCATCGTTAGAGGTGAGCAAGTGCTCATGCATGGAAGACACAACATGATCAAGTGAATCAATCATCATGAAATTTTCTAGAGAAGAAGATGGATATTTCATGCTTTCATTCAAATCAAATTCAATGACCTCATCTCCTACCTTAAGGGAAATCTTTGCACTCCTCACATCAATCATAGCACTCGAGGTAGCAAGAAAGGGTCTACCTAAAATGATTGGAATGGTAGCATCTTCATCCATTTCAAGCACAATAAAATCCACCGGGAACACAAACTTCCCAACCCTCAATGGAACATCTTCTACCTTACCTTTTGGAAACTTGACTGACCTATCGGCTAATTGCAAGGTAATGTTAGAAGGTAAGAGTTCCCCTAGTTCAAGCCTTTGATAAACCAAATATGGCATTATGCTCACACTAGCTCCCAAGTCACATAGGGCATTATCAATTTGCGTCTTGTCAATGGCACAAGGGATGGAGAAGTTTCCGGGGTCTTTCAATTTGGGTGGCATTTTGTTCATGATGATAGCACTACAATTTTCGGTCAAATTGATAGTTTCCACAACCTCACAAGTCCTTTTCCCACTCAAAATGTCCTTGAGGAATTTGGCATAATTTGGCATTTGGTTGATCACATCGGTAAAAGGCAGAGAAAGATGAAGTTGTTTTAGCATATCAATGAATCTCCCAAATTGTTCATCCAATTTGTGTCTCATGAATTTTTGTGGGTAAGGGAGCTTGGGTTTCACAATTTCTTTCTCTACTCTCACCTCTCTAGGTGTCTCAACCACAACCTCATCCAATGATGCCCTATCCCCCTCATTCTCAACCAAGGCTTCCTTAGGAACCTCCTTATCCTCACCCTTCCTAGGTAATCTCTCCTCAAGAACCTTACCACTCCTTGTAACAATAGCATTCACGTGTTTCTTGGGATCAAGACCTTGGGAAGGTAAAGAAGAAGGGCTTGCATGATCTTTCAAAGCATTAGCAAGTTGAGAAATTTGGTTTTCAAGCATTTTATTGTGGGTCATCATTTCATTAAACTTCTTATCACTAACGGCCATGTATGTGTTCAACAATTTGGTTTGATTCTCAATTATTTCTTCCAAATTGGTCCTAGGTGAAGAAGGTTGTGAATAGGAATTTTCTCCTTGAGTCCTCGGAAAAAATCCGGGTGGGGGACCTCTTTGAGCATTATTTTGAAAATTGCCTTTCCCTTGGTTGTTCCAAGTACCCCTATTTTGATTTTGACTATAACCTTGATTATGGTTACCACCACCTTGATTATGGTTACCACTACCTTGGTTGTGATTTCCATAACCTTGGTTTTGATTACCATAATTTTGGCTTTGATTTTGGCCACTATAACCTTGGTTATTATAGCTACCACGAGAACCTTGGTTCCCTTGGTTTCTATAACCACCACCTTGATTATAGTTGTCAAAATTGCCTTGGTTTTGGTAATTCCTATTCCATTTACCTCTTTGATTATGAAACCTTTGAGCATTATTATTTGACACATAATTCACATGCTCACTCTCATTGTTATCAAACTCATCAATACATTCATTAGGACAATTACTAGAGTCATGATCATACGATCCACATGCATCACAAAACAAACAACCCATAGGCATATTATGTAAAGAGGGAGGGGGTTGAGAGTTAGAAGGAGTACCCTTCCCCTTAAATTGGGAGGGAAGATTCGAAGCTTGGGAAGAAGAAGAAGTGCTCTCCAACTTGGCTTTGATTGCGGTCATCTCCTTTCCCAAGTTTGTCATTTGGGAGGAAAGGTTGTTGATCGCATTTAGATGGTCCACCGAGTACAATGAAGATTGCTTGCTTGAAGAGTCTCTCTCCCCATCTTGCCAATCTCTATAGTAAGTCACCACGTCCTCAATAATGTCCACCACTTCTTCTTCGGTCTTGTTCATGATAGGACCCCCGCCCCCCCCCCCCCATCAAGGCATGACTTTCCTTGGGGACTTAAACCGCCATAGAAGATTTGGACCACTTGGTATGTTGGGATTCCGTGGGGAGGGCACTCCCTTTGATACTCTTTGTATCTCTCCCATGCTTCGTAAAGGCTTTCATTTGGCCTTTGCTTGAACCCTTGAATCAAGGCTCTTGCCTCCGCCGTCTTCTTTTGAGGGTAGAAGCGGGACAAGAAGGCCTTTGTAACATCATCCCATGTTCTCAAGGAGTTGGGCTTCACTTCTTTATCTAGCCACTCTAAGGATCTTCCTATGAGAGAGAAGGGGAACAACTTGAGGCGTATGAACTCTTGAGAAACTCCGTTCACTTTGATGGTGTTGCAATATTTTTCAAATTCTTTAAGATGGTTCAACGAACTCTCATTCTTAGCCCCACTATATTGCCTCCTCTCAATTAAGGTGATCATGGACGGCCGAATCTCGAAATCATTTGGCGGTGTTGTAGGCGGAGCTATGCCGCTCTCAAACCTATAAGCACCGGGTATTCCTAGCTCCTTCAAGGCCACTCTCGGATTTTATCCCATGCCTTGCTCTTCTTCAATCTCTTCTTCACTTGAAGAACTATACCCCAAGGATCGATTAGCTATTCTTCTCCGTGAGAGAGTCCTTTCAATTTCCGGGTCAAAAGGCACAATGGATCGATCATGAGCTCTATGCATGCAAAACTTCAAAGAAAATATTATTAGCACGGCTACAAGTGTAGCCTAAAGAATCAAAATCTTTTTGTATTTTTTTTTTCGATTAAAATGAAGTAGACTCAACAACAAAAGCTAAGAACCAATAGCATTCCCCGGCAACGGCGCCATTTTGACAAGAGGAAAATGTAGGTCGTTATCTACCCTTCCCCCAAGTCAAACTAAATTTGTAAACACCTAACCAACCTTATATGAATATAGGGTAAGTTAAGGGTCGATCCCTAGGGAATGCAATGATGAAAGCTAGAGTCTAAGTCAAGCTACCTCGAAGATGGAGTTTAGATTATGGTTGGCACTATGGTAAACTAAAACAAGTCTAATCAAGTAAATCAAAGGTCTAAACACTAGGGATATGGGTTCCACATGTAAGCTCAATGATAATGCTAGTTTAGAGCTCAATCAATTAATTCAAGTATTGCAATGGACAAACAATAGTAGAAATCAAGAGAGTTCAAATGCTATCTCCTATAGGCCAATCTAGGTGTCACTATGAAAGGCAAATCAAGAAGAATCACAAGCAAACCCAATCAATTAGAGTAACTTTCAATTGAATTGTTCATGTCATTAAGAGTTGCAATGCAATCTAGATTAATCTTATAGGTTGATCACTCTTAGTCTAATCAATCACATGCAGAACTATGTCAACCAATTTAATTGCAACAAATCAATCAATCAAAGAGCATCAACTAGCAATTTCATTAATCAAACATGCTTCCCCCTTTCCCTAGCAACTAATCTACTCACTAATCATGGTGAAATTCAATAACAAATAACTAGAAATGGCATTAATCTTCATTCTATATTAAAATCTAAGAGAAATCCAAATATTCAACAATATCAAATTCAAATCCAAAGAAAAACAAGAAACAAGCATAAATCAAATAGCAAGTAAGTAAGAAATGAAAGAAGGAAGAGATTCTCACTAATATTGATGATTAAAAATGAAGAAATCCAAACTTGATTGATCAAATGTTGAGTTACAAATCCAAAACCAAGAACTTCTCTCTAACCTCTCTCTAAATTATCTCTCTAAAACTAAGCTAATGAAATATTATCAAAAAGTTCCCCTTTTTGAAAAGGAATTACAATTCTATTTATAGGTAAAGAAGAAACCGGCAAATCCCGCGGTCTCTCTCGATGAATCCGCGGCCGCGGAGAAATGGGTACGGAACCCTCCGCGAGCTTTCTGGGCAGCACTCGCGCCCGCGGCAAGATAGACCGGTGCCCGCGGCCAAAGATGCCGCGCCCGCGGCCAATCCCCTGCTCCCAAAACTCAATCAGGGGGTCGCGGTCTCTCTGAGATGGAGCGCCCTCTCCAGATTTCCCGCGCCCGCGGAGAGCCTGCGGGGCAACTGCGGGAAGCTCTTGCCAAAATCTTGCAATTTGATCTTCTTAAGCCCGCGCCCGCGGCTCCACTGACCCGCGCCCGCGGCCTGCTGGAAATACCTTGGAGACCTCTCCAAGGCCTCTCTAAGCCCTCTCTAGCCAAATGCTTCTTCCTTACTTGATCATTAAGGCCCCAACTCGATTCCTGTGCAAAGGTGATTCTCCAAATACCTACATAAGCAAACAAAGAAAGGAAATAAAAGGAAAAAGAGCCAAATAAAAGGAAAACACGAGGAAAACACGAGAACCATAAAGAAAAGAGGAGAAAGAGAAACCTAAGGAAAAAGGACCAAAAATAAGAGAAGAAAGTATGAAAAAAGGAAAGAAATAACGCTAAAAGACTACCCTATGAGTGCCATAAATGACACTCATCAAAACTCTTATTCTCTTTTTTATTTTTTTTTAACAATGGTGAAGACCTTTGAACAACGTTTGAAGCAATGGGTCACTTCCCTTTCAACCGAGGATAAACTAGCTTTTAAAATTTACCACTTAGACCCTTTATTGAATTATATGCAACTAGCGGTTAACTTTGATTTTCTACATGCTGCAGTCAACCATTAGGACTCCAACCACCATCTTTTCTTGTTTAGAGGGGAGGAGATTATCCCCCTTCCTGGTGAGTTCGAGGCCTTGCTAGGTTTCCCTACAAACACTCTCCATATGACTTATTCGCCTACCTTGTTGGATTCCAAACCTATATTCCAAAGATTTTTTGGCTTGTCCGACAATGATATGACCAACATATATTGGAACTGAAGAAGGCGTGAACTTTATTAAATTTATTGAACACTTTGTTGCCCCTCGTGAAAACATGACTAAACAACGCTTTGAAATTCGAGCATTATGTTATTGTCTTGTTGTTAATTGTTTACTTAGGACAGGCAAAGAATACGGAGATTATTCGATGGTGTCCATAGTAGAGCAAATAGAAGGATTTCATTCACTCGCTCCTTTGGTTTTGGCGGAAACCGTTCTGTGCTTGAATCGCCTTAGCGGAGATCCTAACAAAAACGGTTTCACGTGAAGTCCACTCCTATTACACGTACGTTTTTTTCTCGGCGTTTATCAGCGCAAGTCAAGAAGTTGTGCTGGCATGACCAGCGCAATCTTCTTCGTTACGCGCGGAAGGTGCGCACAACTGATTTAGTTGTGCGTGCCACCTGCTTATGTAAAAAATCGCAAACTAAATGTTTTTTCTTTTTTTTCAGATTTGGCTCATGGAGCGTTTGCGAATTGTTGATCAGCCTCAAAACATTGAGGCTAATGGAGTAAAGACATTCCCTGGACGTCGAATCCTTTATAAGCATAAGAACGAAGAGGAATGGACATCGTTTTTCTGTCATGGGGTTCCTAACATACAGTTTGTGATTTTTTGGTGGAACATAAATAGTATGATTGGGAATAGTCTCAATTGCCCTTACATTAGGCTTTTCGGCCTATCTAGTACTACTTATATTTTTTCTTGTAGGGTAATGAGACAATATGGGATGAGTCAATTTATTCCCCCGCAAGATTGTGATGTGCCTAAAGATGTGACCTTTAAACCCGAAAGGATTGCTCGTTGGATGGAATGTTGGTCAAGTCTTTCTAAGTAGGTAATACAAAATCCTCCCGCGAGTATTACATTATCTTCCTTTTACAAGGCTTGGATGAATGCGGCGGATAAGGGTGAATTAAACAAGGCTCGATCTCAACTTCAAGCCGCCACCGCTCGCCATCCACCTAAGCCTTTAATGCATTCAACCACTACTACTCCTCCTAGTGGCCAAAACAAAGGACTGAAAAGAAAATTAGACTTCTCATCCCCTAAGGCTCGTTCGAAGGAAACAAAAATGAAAGCTCCCTCCAAACCTGCGCAACAAGGTGTGAAGATTAAAGAACCTTCACCAAATACTCGCAAGAAAGCTCCAATAGTCAAAGGGAAAGGAAAATAGGTTGCAAAGGCCCCAATCCCTAAATTGAAAAACAATGTTTGGGTGAAGAAGAAGAGTGTAGGGGATAGCTCCAAGGTTTCTGAAAATGCTGCGATGGAAACTACTCGTCCATCATCTGTGACAATCGAGGACATAGTAAACCTTAGAGTGTTACACAATCATTAGTTTTGAATTTTGAATGAAATAAAATAAGCTTTATATTTTTATATTTTGAAATGACCGAATCATAAAGATTGCCTACGTATTCGCATTACAAAATCAGGTCTTTGCGTAGTTCTAATGTTTTTTTTTATTATGTATTTTTTTATTTTTCTTTAATCTCTTAGATATAAATTAAATGACAAAATTAATCAAACCTTGTTTAAAAGAATAAAATCAAAGTTTAATTTTATTTTCCAAGTACATGTTATATTTAAGAAACACCCTCTTTTCGACGCATGTAGAAATCGCAACTTCATTCAAACGCAAAAATTCGGGTTCACAGTTCGTCATCAGGCGGCGCACGCAACGCCTGTAATTGCGTGTGCCTGTCGCGCGCAACAAAATCAGTTGCGCGTGACATCCGCGCGCAACTATCCCAGTTGCGCGCGACACTTGTGCTACGAATGTCTCGAAAAATTTTATTTTAAAAATTCGTATTGTTACCCCCCATAGTGTGAAGATTATTTTCGTGATGTTCGAAAAAATTTGAACACTTAGAACAGTTTATTATTTCTAAATTACCCCCCCCCAAGTGTTATGTATTATTTTACGGTGTTATTCGGTAAAATGTATAACACTTAGAATCTTCCAATTGAGTGCTAATTAAAATTGGTTGTATGAGTGAACGAGTTTTATCTGGATTTCATATGTAATATCTCTTAAGGCGATCAATGTTTATTAATTAGCGAATTTCATCTCCTCCAATATCCATTACTCTGACGGCTCCTCCTGATAGGATTTCAATTAGGCGGTAGGGACATATCCAATTAGGTTTGAATTTCCCTCTTGGATCGGTTGGTGGACCCCTAACCTCCTTTAGTACAAAGTCACCTTCTTTTATATTTGTAGGTTCTACTCTTTTATTGAAATGACGCGCAATGCGCCTTTGGTAGACTTGTACATGATGCAAAGCTCTTAATCGTCGTTCATCGAGGAATAAAAGCTCTTCATACCTCGCTCTTACCCATTCAGCTTCCGGTCGCTTACTTTCAAGTACGATGCGTAGGGATGGTATTTACAGTTCGACTGGTTGAACTACGTCCATTCCGAAAATTAAGGAGTATGGAGTTACTCCTATTGATGTCCGTACAGACGTTCTATAACCCCATAATGCGAAGTGTAATTTATTCGGCCAATCTTTATAGTTTTCTGCCATTTTTTTAATGATGACTGTTATATTTTTATTTGTCGACTCTACAGCTCCATTCATTTGAGGTCTGTATGGGGATGAGTGATGATGTTTTACTTTATAACGAGTTAAGAGGGTCTCGACTTCAGCTTTAAATTGAGATCCCTGACCACTAATTAGTTCATGTGGAACTCCATATCTACAAAATATGTTTCGTTCGAGAAACTTTGCGACATGTTTAGAAGTGATATTCACGTAAGAAGCAGCCTTAACCCACTTAGTAAAGTAATTAATGGCAACTAATACGTACTCGTGCCCTCCTGATCCTGTTGGATAGACTTTTCCAATTATGTCAATTCCCCAAGTCAAAAAAGGCTAAGGGGAAGTGAGATTGTATAGTTCGGATGGTGGAAGGTGTTGTAAATTAGCGAACATTTTGCACTGTGGACATTTTGAACATATTGTATGCAATCATGTTCCATAGTGGACCAATAGTACCCTTGTCGTGAAATTATTTTTGAAAGCATTTTACCATTCATGTGAGGTCCACAAAACACCTTTGTGATTATTTTCCATAAGGCGTGTGGCTTTCGGTTGGCCTATACATAATAAGCTTTAACCATAAGGTCCTGTTTTGCATAATTGACCATTTATTAGACCATATTGGGTCGCAAGTGTTCGTAAGGCTCGTTGGTCTTTCGATGAAGTATTTTCGGGATATGTGCCATGAGTAATATATTGGAGGAAGATATGATCATACCAAGGATTGTCTCCTTCAATGCCATTTATTTCCTCTATTGCATTGCAATACGCTGGTTCTTCTCTTCTATCAACGCATAATGGCATCATATTTAAGTGATCTGGAATGTTGATCATTGAGGCTAATTTTTCTAGCGCTTCGGCAAATTGATTGTCATCCCTTGGGAGATATTTAAAATCAATATGTTCAAAATGCTCGATGAGTTGCTCTAGGTGTGCTTGGTTTAATATCATTGTGGAGTTCTTTATTTTCCAATTTTTAATATATGATTTATAATCAAACTGGAGTCTCCATATACCTATAATTTTTGCACACCTATGCTAGCCGCTGCTTCGAATCCAGTAATGCACGCTTCACATTCTACGGCATTATTAGTAACCTCAAAGTCTAATTTAACAGAGATTGGAGTATTTGCTCCCTCTGAACTTATGAGTAACACTCCTACGCCACATCCTTTTTGATTGGATGCACCGTCAAAGTACAATACCCATTTGTCATCTTGTGTCATGAGAATCTCTTCATCCGGAAGATGAGTAGTTTCTGCACGACTTGTTTGAATTGGATGATGCGCCAGAAATTTGGAAATTACTTTTCCTTTCATTGATTTTTCAGGAATATATTTTAGCTCAAATTCAGCCCACATCACCAACCACATAGATATCCTTCCTTGTATGGGTGGTTGTTCAAACAAATACTTTATTGGATTTTGTTAAGAAATCACATGAGTAGTGTGTGGTAACATATAATGTCGTAACTTTTTGGTGGCCCACACTAATGCTAAGCTTTTCTTTTCCAAGATGCTATATTTTTTTCGTATGGGATGAATTTTTTACTTATGTAATATATTGCACGTTCGACTTTTTCTACCTCTTGTGCTAACATGGCGCCTGTGGTTGTGTCTGTAACTGTAATGTAAAGCCTAAGAGGTAGTTTGGGTACTGGTGGTGCTAAAATTTGTGAACTTTTGAGATAATCTTTTATTTTCTCAAAGGCATTTTGGCATTGATCGTCCCATTCATGTTTCTCCTCTTTTTTCAACTTTTTAAATATTGGCTCACAAGTCATAGTTAATTTGTTGATGAACCGACTAATGTATTGTAATTTGCCAAGGAATCCCCTAATTTCTTTTTCTTTTTGAGGGGGAGGCATGTCAACAATTGCCTTTATTTTAGAGGGATCAATCTCGATGCCACGTGTGCTTACTACGGATCCGAGTAACTTACCAGAAGTTACTCCGAAGGCGCATTTTTGTGGATTTAATCACATTTTATATTCTTTTATGCGAGTGAAAAATTTGCGTAAAGATTTTATATGTCCCATTCTATCTTTGGACTTTACAATCATATCATCCACATACACTTCTATTTCTTTGTGCATCATATCATGCAAGAGAGTCGTAGCCATTCTTTGGTACGTAGCTCCTGCATTTTTTAAACCAAATGGCATGACTGTGTAACAATACGTACCCCAAGGGGTAATAAAGTATGTCTTTTTTTCATCTTCTTTGGCATTAAAATTTGGTTGTAACCTGCGTATCCATCCATAAAGGATAACATCGCATGTTCAGCCGTGTTATCTATCAATATATCAATATGTGGTAGAGGTAGCTTTATTAAGATCCCTAAAGTCGACACACATGCGAACTTGTCCATCCTTTTTAGGGACTGGAACGATGTTCGCTACCCATTCTAGGTAACTACATACACGAATAAAACCGGCGTGCCACTGTTTTGTACTTCTTCTTTTATTTTTAATGCGACATCAAGTTTCATTCATCAAAGTTTTTGTTTTACTGATTTAGAAGTAGGGTTCAATGGAATGGTATGTTCCGCGATTTCCCTATCTATTCCAGGCATGTCCTTGTATGACAAAGCAAACACGTCTTCGAATTCTTTGAGCGTCGATATGAGGGTTGATCGCTCTTCCGGATTTAGAGTTAAGCCAATTTTGACTTCTCTCTTATTTTCGTTAGTTCCTATATTAACTATTTCAGTTTCTTGAACAATAGGGTTCTTTTGTTCCCGTTCATTCATTAATTCAACCAATTTATTAATGTTATCATCTGCATTAGATTGATTGTTATAGCATTCGAAAGATTCAAGAGAAGGCATATACTAGGAAATAGAGCTCATATTATTAAAATCCAAAGAGAGTACATCAAGAGAAGACTCCTTTTTAGGATCTTTGTCCTTAGAACTAGAAAATAAAGACTCAGTAATGGCCACAAGGCCTAAATTTTCAGCTTCCGTAGAGTCTATAATAGATTCATCGTCCGATTCTTCGAACATCTTTCCTTCGCCTGTGACGATTTCCAGTTTATCGCCTTTGTGATTGATCCATTTGAAAGATTTCCTCCATCCATGCTCAAAATTTTCGTTTGAAGGGGTGATCAGCGAGGTTAGGTCAAAAGCTTCATTTTGAATGGCGTTTTGATTGCTCATTGTTGCGACATGATTTAGCTCTAGTCCAAATAGAAAGTTGAATGCTTGCCTATCATAGCACCCTAGAGTTGGGTATTTTGATTTAATAATACTAAGATCGTCATCCAAGAAGTAGAAATCATGAAATATTTCAAATCCAAGCTTCTTGATTCCTTCCAAAACTAAGGGTTCCAGAAAGTCGTAGCATGGGTAATCTTCTCCCTCCCTAATGAATTGTCCATTAAGGGTTTGTAAATAGGATGGGAATAAAGTGATTATCCCTTTCTTATTATTGTCTCTACGTGCTTTGTTTTTTGCATCGTGAGACTCCAATTCTTCTTTGGTTGGTTTATATCCCAATCCAAAGGAGAAGCTTTTCTTTGGGATAGGAAGTAAGAGAGATTTCTTCATTCCTATTCCCAAAGGCATCCCAGGAAAGTAACTACTCTTGAGCAAGATGTTGTTTACTTTCCGAGTGGAATATGGATCAAGCTTGAATAGTTCTTCAAAGTCTTCTTCCATTTCAATTGTGTAGATTGGCTCCACGGCAAATCCCCACATATCCTCTTCATCATTATCATGGTTTATTTCTAAGAGTGATTGATCATTTATTGCTATTTTGAGTGGAGAAGAATATATAGTCATAGGAAGCCCTTGATGGTTCAACCTAATCATTTGATGAAGCGAGGATGGTATTGCACCAAGCTCGTGTATCCAAGGACGTCCAAGTAAAAGGTTGAATGTAGGTTTTATGTCCATAACATGGAATTCAACCATCTTTTGAATTGGGCCTGTGGTAATTAGTAGCTTAACAGTTCCACACACCGATCTTCTCGAATTGTCATAGGCCCTAATGCTTTGTTTTGTTGATTGAAAATCTTTTTCTAGATTTAGGCCTAAGTATTTTGTCGTTCGTAATGGGCATACGTTTACAACCGGCCCATTGTCTACTAAAGTTAGAGGGATATTGTATCCCTTGCATCCCACAGTAAAGTATAACACATTGTTATGGGTAGTGTCTTTTGTAGGCAAATCATCATTAGTGAAAATGATTGACTTGTCAGATTTCTCGCTAGTAAGCAAGCTAACGAGGTCCTGAGGGGTTCCTGTGCTTATAGACAAAGCCGTTTGAGCGTTCATGAGAGAATTCCTATGTTCTTTAGAAGTACTTTAGAGTTCCCAAATGCTAACATTCGCCTTGGATTGACGAAGTTGTTTGACCAATAAATCTTTCACCTCAAGTGGAGGTGGTATTGTATTTTGTGTTTGACCTTGAGTTTGATTTTGTGTGGTCGATGATCCCTTTGGTGGTGTTGCTTTGTAGACTCGCCCAGAACGAGTTAAATGATCTATCTCATTTGGGTTAGTCATAGGACTCATAAACCAACTTTCTTCTACAGGCTTTGGATGTGCCTCCATTTTAAGATGTTCAATGAGTTGTGCTTGATGTCATTGTTCATCCAAGGAGAGATTCGACAAATCTTGCGATTTCCCCAAGAAATGATCCCAATCAAGCGCTCCATTTGTTTCATTTTGCAAACAAGATGGAGGTGGGACAACGGCATACTTAGAGACATATAAATCTTGAAAGTCGTCGTCTCACAGTCCACATACTTCATTAGTTGCTCCTATGAGTATTGTGGATAGAGGTTCTCCTATATGTGTGATATAGTCCAAAGGATTGAACGTATCACTTCCCATATGGTCTTCATCGATGTGAAACACCCCTAAGAGGGATGCATTGTTGTTAGGTTTAGGCGTGGGAATTCTCCCATCGTCAACTAAATCTTGTATATTGTGCTTTAAAACATAGCAATGTTCAGTATCGTGTCCAACGCCTCTATGATAAGCACAATAAGCACTACCATTCCATTAAGGAAACCTCCTTTTTGGTGGAGTGGGTGGTGTTGGCCCTGTTGGCGCATGTAATCCTTTTTCATTTAATTTTTCTAACAATTCTTTATAGCTTATATGAAATGGAGTAAATTTTCTTTATTTTGTCCATCTTTTTCTAGGATCATGATATCGTTTTGTGTTATTGTATTGCGTGGAAGTCGGAAATACGTCAATAAAGGATGATGCATTATCATTCCCCTTCTTGTAGCTATTCTTAGGTTGATGATGATAATGAGGTTTGTTTGATTTTTCTTTAGCAAGATCATCTTCAATCCTAGCACTAGTAGAAAAAACCAAAAGGGAAGCGGTTCAAACCCCCAAAAAGGAATCGGTTTTGAACCGCTCCGGTTTGGGGGGTTTTTAAGGGTAAAGGGAAGCGGTTTTGGCGCCAAACCGCTTCTCTTTTGATTTTTATTTTTTTTTAATAATATTTATAATATTTATAATAATAATATAATAATTATATTAGTGACCTGTGACAATAATAATAATATCACTGGTTAATAATAATATATATTAATTATTATTAATATTATTATTAATTATTAATTTTAATTAATAATAATATTAATATATTATTAATTAATATTAAACACAACAAAAATACAAATAACATTTAATTTTAATAAATATCAAAAAGAGTAACATCATTAACATATTTAATTATAAGTATTATGTCATTACACCAAAATATATAATGATAAAACTCACAAATACTTCGTACTAATTATTTATAAGTAATTAACATTGACATAATAATATATATTTACAAACATAACTAATAGAATAATGTACGTTCATATGTCACGAAAAAATCTAGCTCGATCTCACTAGATACCATCAAATGTCACGAAAAAGCCCACATGTCGCGAATTTCATTGATTTCTTTGCTTGTTAACGGGCCTTCCCTTTGAATCTTGCAAACCTTTGAAAAAAAATCAACCAACCATTATTATATATCAGTATATCATGTGTATGACATGAAAAAGTTAAAATAAATGTTTCCTTACACCAATATAGCAATTAACTAAGTCAAGCACGCCTTACATCCAAAATGGCCCATATAAGGCCTATACGACTTCTATTTTGCCCATTTTCTACATTTCTTATCAAATGAAGTGTTTATTTCTCATTACATGTCAATATTACCTAGTATTGAGTGTCTAATGTTTGAAATCACACCAATATAGCAATTAACTAAGTCAAGCACGCCTTACATAAAAAATGGCCCATATAAGGCCTATACGACTTCTATTTTGCCCATTTTCTACATTTCTTTTCAAATAAAGTGTTTCTTTATAATTACATGTCAATATTACCTATTCTTGAGTGTATAATGTTTGAAATCACACCAATATAGCAATTAACTAAGTTTTAGCACGCCTTACATCCAAAATGGCCCATATAAGGCCTACACGACTTCTACTTTGCCCATTTTCTACATTTCTTATCAAATGAAGCGTTTATTTCTCATAACATGTCAATATTACCTAGTCTTGAGTGTCTAATGTTTGAAATCACATTAATATAGCAATTAACTAAGTTTTAGGACGCCTTACATCCAAAATGGGCCATATAAGGCCTATACGACTTCTACTTTGCCTATTTTCTACATTTCTTATCAAATGAAGCATCTCATTCCCATAAAATGTCAATATTACCTATTCTTGAGTGTCTAATGTTTGAAATCACACCAATATAGAATTTTTCTAAGTTTTAGGACGTCTTACATCCAAAATGGCCCATATAAGGCCTTACGACTTCTACTTTGCCCATTCTCTACATTTGTTATGAAATGAAGTGTTTCATTCTCATACCATGTCTATATTACCTAGTCTTAAATGTATAATATTTGAAATCACACCATTATAGCATATTTCAAAGTTTTAGGGCGCATTTCCATCGCATAACCAAAATCACCACAGCCACTCCCCGGCGGCGATGCAGCAGTGACAAAGGAATAAACGTGTCGTCAATTGTCTATCCCTAGATCAAATACAATTTATACAACCTAAACAAACCTAATATGAGTATAAGTCAAGCATAGGGGTCGAATCACAGGGAACGAATAAACACCACCAAATGTTATCGACAATTAAGCTAGTCCGGAATAAGAGATAAATAAACTAAAGTCTAAAGATGCTAAAACAAGAAATAAAACATTAAGGGAAATGGTTTAGGTATATCATTCACTTGAACATAAACAAAGGCATAGACATTGAATTAATTATGAACTAAACATGCTCATATATCGAAGTAAAATATCCAATCTAGCCGCCTTCCGGGGTCAATTGGCTTCTCTTAACATAGCCTCTATGCTTCCACATTAGAACCATATACTAGGAGGTGCAATCAAAGAACAATCGATAGTAATGAACCTTAACTAATTCAACTTCCGTTCCTTGTTAGCAAATATTCACCTTTAATCAACCAACAATGTGCACTTGCAAGAAGATTAAAGAATATCAATCATATAAAGACTTTAATCACAAATAAATCAATTCTAAACCCTAGAACATGCTCAAGATCCAACTACATCACAACCATCCCCTTAATAGGGGAATTACTCACTAACAATGCTAATAACAAGATTAATTAACAAATAATCAAGAATAAACATGATTATTAATCAATACCAACAACAAAAATAATAATCAAGCAACCCGAAATTTTGGGTTTTGTTTGTTAATCCAGCATGATTTGTATACAAGTATGTCTCATCTTGTACTCTTTTTCCTGTTCTTTGTGGTATTGTGTATCGATTATTGCTACATTCAGTGCCTGTCAATCTGTCATCTTATAATTTTTTATTCTTACCAATTTGCAGGACTTTGATGAAAATATTGAGCAGACTGATATTGGTAAAATGCAGGACTTTGATGAAATTCCTGAGCAGATTGATATTGGTATGAACACTGATTGTCTTTATTATTTATTAATTTTTGTTTCCAGTTGTAAAATCACTTGCATGCTACGAGTACTAATGGTTACATTGCTCGACATAGAATGTAATATTTCTCCAGGACAGTGTAAAACAATATTGTATGATAGGGCACTATGAAATTTGCTTTTGCCTGGCTGTTCAACTCCACTTGCTAAGCACCTGAACTAGATACCATCACCCTTAGACGAAACCTTCGTTTTCAATTCTCTTTAGTATAGAGCCTATAGACTCCAAAATGGAATCAGGCTTCTTTTGTTGTGATTGTACAAATGAACATTCAAACCTGCAATGTACAAATAAAGAGGCAAGAAAATGACGGAAACAACATTTTTATTGATGATTTTTGGGTTACAACTCTTGTTGATATCTTGATTCCTCTCTTTTTCAAGGGCTTGATTTATTGGAGTCTTATCTACTTATTCCAATTATATCTTCAATGTTAGATATTAGGGAGGAGATGGGTTATTGTGACTTATTCCATCACAGCCTCTTAAACCCTAGAAACAACCCATATCCAAGCTCAACAATGGTGAAACCCTTACTTTCTCTCTCCAAATTACTCTAATCCTAACCTAAACCTAGAGAGAAAAGCTCTCCTAAATACTAATTAGAGAATTGAATAAATGGTAATTGTTTAATCCCCCTTTCTAATTATCCCAAAAATGGGTATTTTTACTAAGCTAAGAATACTAAGTAAATAAAAGAAAAGAAAATAAGAAAAAGGAAAAAAAAATAAAAGAAACTAAATATAAAAAATAAAAGAAAGAAATAAGAAAAAGGGAAAAGAAAGAAATAAATTAAATGAAAAAGAAACATAAACCCCAAAAATATTAGACCCCCTTTTCCTCTTCTATTTCGAAGTTGGCTGCTCAAAAATGGGGGAATGATCCCATGCTTTGCATCTCACAAAATCAAACTAACGACCATCATCATCAAATCACCACCGCTCATCATCATTGAAAATCGGCATCAAGCAAACACCACCGTTCGATCTTCATTAAAAACCATGTGTGAAGCTCGTGGAGTGGTTCGGTCGAACCATGGGTTGGTGTGGCCGAACAACAGGGTTGGTTGATTCGAACCATGGGTGTGTTCGACCACACCTCTTCAAATTAAAAAAACCTCAAAAGTTTCTGACTCGCACTTCGACCGAACTCTTATTGGTTTGCTCGAACTTAATTAATTTGCGATTTACTCTGATTTTTGGGCACTTGATTGAAGGGTTGAGTAATTGCAGTGGATGCAAAGATTGGGTTGATGAAATTGAGTGGCTACGGTGGTCGGAGTCGTGGTTTGGTGAGGTTGCTGCTGTTCGAATTGGAACAGGGGAGGCATGGCTGGTTGTTTTTGTTGTTGTTGCGGTGGTGGAAATGAGGGAGCAGGGAGCTGTTGCGAGGTGATGGTGGAAATGGTGGGTGATGGTGGTAACAGCGGCTGGCTGGGTTGGTTGAGTCGATTGGTGGCTATGGTGGTGTGCGAAATGGCTGTAAATTGGGTGGCTGCGGTGGTCGTTGGTGGTCAGGTGCGTGGATTGGATGCGTGAGAGAGCAGCGGTGTGGCTGATTGTGGTGGAAGGAGGCAACAGTGGATATGCTGGGTTGTTGTTGTGGTTTGGTTTTGGTGGACGTTTGGTAGCTGTTGTGTTGCGTGAGGGAGGCAGCAGGGGAAAGGTTGGTGTGGTGAAGGTTAAGAAAGAGGTGGGGTGAAGGATAGGAGACAGCAGCTTTTTATGCCCTTATCTCAAACCCGAGACTCACTTGACATGAAACCCGGGACCCTAAATACAAAACCGAGGAGAAATCATGACAAATAAAAATGAAATAAATAAATTAGGAATAAATAAAGTAAAAGAGAAAAGGAGAAATAACACTAAATTAATAAAAATTAAATAAAACTATACAAGTAAATAAAATCAAATAATTAACAAAATAAACTTGAAACTAATAATAACTAAACCAAAACTATACAAGCAAAGAAAGTAAAATAAAATAGCAAAATAAACATAAAGCTAATAAAAACTATGAAAGTAACAAAGAAAAGGAACGAAATAAAATAAATCAAAAGCAAATAAAATATGAAAATAAACTCTAAACTAATTAAATAAAGAGATTAAATTAAAACATACTAAAACTAAGAAATAAACTAGAAACCTTATTAAAAAGAAAACAAGAGAATAAAAGGGAAAATAAGATAAAATAAACACGAAAATAGCTCTAAAACTACTACCTAAGAGTGACATAAATGTCACTCATCAAATTCCCCCAAGCTAAACCTTTGCTCGTCCTCGAGCAAAGCTAAGGAAAAAGAGAACAAGATGGAATTATTGAAAGCAAAAGAAACAAAATAGAAACAAAGAGAAAGAATGTACACTAACTCACTGCCGTAGGAATCACGGATGCATTTAGCGTATGCATCAAGCCCTTTAAACCCCCATGTCGCCAAAGAGGACGAGTAAGCTCTCGTGAGGGTTTCCTAAGAGGTTTAACCCACAACTCTCGACAAAAACCAAGGCAAGGCAACAAATGGAAAAAGAGAAGAAACATGAAAAGAAAAAACAAACACAAGCTCATGTATGGACAAAAGATAGGGACAAGTACTAATGAATACAAACCTTTCTAAATGGACAAATGTATGCACGTTCCAAGATGTCAATGGTTTATTGAAACATAACACATGCTAAGCGTAGAGAACTACTTAGGACTCAATCCACCCTAGCCCCAAGCAATCGGGCCACGTTCTCTCCACTAGCTTCAAATCAACCCCTTAAGCTAGCTTCTCAACATTCCACGAAGGAACCGGAAAAGATAAAGAAATGAAAAACTTTGAGAAGGTAATCCCGACGTCTTAATTATGCATACTCTTTCCATAGGTTTGAAGTCTATATCCCTCCACCGTTCTTTTGACCTAACCCACTAGAGTCTAAGGGTCTTTTTATTGGTAGTAATGTAAGGCTAAGGGTTAAGGCGGGGTAAAAATTTTAAATTTGGTGAAATTTCCTAAGTGAAGAAAAAAGTGCAACCGACACTCAAAAACAACTCAAGAAGTCACTAAATATCAAGCAAAAATACCAATAATGCCACTCCCCCAAGCTTATTCAACACCAACACACAATATATACAAAATGAAGGAACGATCCCACCAAGCTTGAACAAAGCATTGTCCCCAATGCTTAAACTAAGGAAGAAAACGAAACCATCAAAAATATTTTTTATTATTTTTGTTTCTTTTCCAATTTTTTTCTTTTTTTTTATTTTATTCTTTGTCCTTGCCTTTTTAACTATGGACGGCTTTTTCTTGCAACATCATTTGATTTTCTTGAATTGCATCTTTCTTTTGAAACTCAACTCTAACCAAATCTCAAAGTGCTTCTTGTTTATGATCAATTTTTTTCAAAACTCAAACCTCACATGCCAATGCTTCACTAACTAAAAGGTTGGTAAACATATGCCATTAGGTTTATAACGCGGTTTAAACAAGAGCGGGAAACATAAGGCTCAAATTGGTTAGCAAGTAGGTAAATGCAAAATAGAAAATCAAATTTGTAACAAAACAAAAAGAAGATAAAGAAAAATGAGAAAGGGGTGCCTTTTTCCTCCTCTAGAGTACTTCGATCACGATCTTGGGAGCTATAAGTCAAAACAAGGATCAATACATGCATAGTTAAGGATCCAAATGTGCCACACAACAAAATTATGAAGGCTAGAACAATGTTACCTCACAAGGGATTATAACTAGTCAAATACCAACAAGGGTGTCAAATCCACTATAGAGAGCAACACCATCTTACCACATACCCGTGAACTAGGGCTTCATGGACTCCTAAAAAGTTCTTAAACCGGCTACCTTAGCATGTAATATCCTAGAGTCAACCAATGACACTCTCAAATCGTGCACACATTAACCACTTAGGAAGAAAGGCATTCAAGAGTAAACAAATCCACAAGATATAATGTCCTAAATAAGAACAAACAAAACATATTTTTGCTAAACTTGCCTTGAAGTAAACAAAAATCTTTTTGGATTTTTCAAAAGCATGAAAAACATGGAAATTCATATACTCAAGTGCATGGCATACATGAATCAACATCCCACCAAACATGATAGAATACCCTCCCCCAAGCTTGAATGAGACCAAGCTCTCAAATCATGAACAATGAAACCAAAGAGGGGAAAACAAGGAGAAATTACTCCAACATTACCAACGCATGATCTTCAAGTCACAATGAGTAGGAGAGAGGGAAAAGAAGGATATTACCAGATATGGGGAAAATGCAAAATCACACAAAAACCCAAAATAACCTCATAAGAACCACAATCTCTACATGGCTTGAACTCCACATGGATAAGTTGAGGCACATTTCCTTGATTCTTGATCATCACCAATGCACAAGAGTATATCGAGTTGTGTACCTAGCAAGAAACACAAACACGTCCATGAGAGAAAATCTAATCTAAAAAGAAAAGAAAATGAAAGCAATAAAACACGAGTTACTTTCCGCAAAGGCTTGTTTAAAGTCCAAGCGAGACCGCTCTAGGAAATAATAATTCAACGCACGCAAGAACTTGTCCAATGCACTACTACACATTTCATGGGGGTGTAAATAGGCAAATGATGGAATAAGAATGTGCAACAAAATCGTTGCATGCAAGTGAAGAGGGAGATGCCAAAAGAAAGAAGAAGAAGGATCGAAAGGAAACCCAAGAAAGTAGGAAGTAGAAGAAGGAAAAGAAGAATGGAAAGAAAAGGAAAAAGACAAATCCTCATCACAAAATTTTTGGTTGACAAAATTCCTCTCTTCCTCAATAATTATTGAATGAGGGACATGAAAATCATCCATAGAGGGCGGCTCCCTAATAAGCTCTTTAAGGTGAAAAGGAAGAGAAATAGGGTAAGGAGGTATGTGGTCAAACCTTAGAGAAAAAGGGGTATGAGAAACGGGAAAAGGGGTAGCTACTCCCTCACCACAAGGTCTCCCATCGCCAATGAGGACATGAAAATCAATCATAGAGTCCTCAAACGAAGGACACTCACGATCTACACCTCCCTCAAGCTCAAAAACTCCAAGGGAATCAAATTTATCCTCGTTTTCACCACAATAGACAACCTTTCCTTCAACTATCTCAAAACCCAAGGTCCCAAAATCATGCATGAATGGAGGTACATTCATCTCAAACTCATCTAAGTCCCAAGAAGCGTTCTCGATGAAATCATCCAATAATCTATAAGTCCTCATATGACTCTCAAAAAATATGTGGGACATTACCTCAAAAGAGTCTATATACTCATAGATTGAAGGGTCACAAACATACACTTGAGACTCATCAAGATGGGAAGAAGGATTAGGATTTTCAAAATTAACACTCTCTTCATTTTCAACTCCTTCACCATCACTCGAATGCTCTCTAATGGGATCCTCACTCATATGGGGAAGAGAAGAAGAAGGAAGGGAATTTTCTTGAGAGTTGGCTAGTTGGAGAATTTGGCTCTCGAGCATCTTCATTCAAGCTTCCGTCTCCCTATTCTCAACTTCCCTCATCTCGTTATACTTCTCCATTATCTTCATTATCTTCTCTTCCTTCAAATTTTCCATAGAATTACCCTCATAAAAGGTCTCATTAGAAGTATAAGGGATATCATTTGAAGCCATGTAAGAACAAGAAGATGAGGAGGGAGGATCATTCACATTATAGACATGAGCATCATCATATTGGGGAGAGGGGGCATAATCAAGCAAATGAGATTCATCATCAACAATAGGAGATAGAGAGTTGAAATCACTTGTACTAGGTTCACAAATAGGATCACAAGACAAATCATGGGGATGCATGCCACTAATAAAACTATTATCACATTGAGAATCAAAATTAGCAACATTACATGCCCTATTGCGTAAATCCTTAGCAAACCATACAAAAAAGCTCCAAGCACTATGAACCGATAATGCTTGAAATTCGCCATTAAACCTCCTTTCAACTTCATATCTCGTTTGTTCATTCATGCCATAATAACAAATCTCACAAGCTTCACAAGGATTACAACAATTATAGTTCAAAAACCCTAGAAGTCTATGTAAGTAGACATAAAAAGACTCACCATCATATTGAGGAAAAGAAAAACGTGCCATTTTTCAACCAAAAAACAAAACAAAGAGAACAAAAACAAATCAAAAGAAAAATATATACAATGGACTAGTCTCAATAAAATAACACAACGGTAATGGAAGCCGTCCCCGGCAACGACGCGAATTTATTGACAAGGGAATAAACGCGTCGTCAGTTGTCTATCCCTAGATCAAATACAATTTATAAAACCTAAACAAACCTAATACGAGTATAAGGAAAGCATAGGGGTCGAACCACAGGGAACGAATAAACACCACCAAATTTTATCGACAATTAAGCTAGTCCGGAATAAGAGATAAATAAACTAAAGTCTAAAGATGCTAAAACAAGAAATAAAACATTAAGGAAAATGGTTTAGGTATAGCATTCACTTGAACATAAACAAAGGCATAGAAATTGAATTAATTATGAACTAAACATGCTCGAATATCGAAGTAAAAGATCCAATCTAGCCGCCTTCCGGGGTCAATTGGCTTCTCCTAACATAGCCTCTATGCTTCCACATTAGAACCATATACTAGGAGGTGCAATCAAAGAAAAATCGATAGTAATGAACCTTAACTAAGTCAACTTCCGTTCCTTGTTAGCAAAGATTCACCTTTAATCAACCAACAATGTGCACTTGCAAGAAGATTAAAGAATATCAAGCATATAAAGTCTTTAATCACAAATAAATCAATTCTAAACCCTAGAACATGCTCAAGATCCAACTACACCACAACGATACCCTTAATGGGGGAATTACTAACTAATCATGCTAATAACAAGATTAATTAACAAATAATCAAGAATAAACATGATTAATAAGCAATACCAACAACAAAAATAATAATCAAAATAAAGCAAATAAAAATAGAGGAGAGAGAGTTAGAGATTATCATCATTGATTGAATGTGAAAATCTACAAGCAAGATGATCAATCTTCCTCTTCAATATCCAAGCTCAACAATGGTGAAACCCTTACTTTCTCTCTCTAAACTACTCTAATCTTAACCTAAACCTAGAGAGAGAAGCTCTCCTAAGAACTAATTAGAAAATTGAATAAATGGTAATTGTTTAATCCCCCTTTCTAATTATCCCAAAAATGGGTATTTATACTAAGCTAAGAATACTAAGTAAATAAAAGAAAAGAAAATAAAAATAAAAAGGAAAAAATAAATAAAGAAACTAATTATAAAAAAATAAAAGAAAGAAATAAGAAAAAGGGAAAAGAAAAGAAATAAATTAAAAGAAAAAGAAAATTAAACCCCAAAAACATCAGACCCCCTTTTCCTCTTCTAATTCGAAGTTGGCTGCTAAAAAATGGGGGAATGATCCCATGCTTTGCATCTCACCAAATCACACTAACAACCATCATAATCAAATCACCACCGCTCATCATCATTGAAAATCGGCATCAAGCAAACACCACCGTTCGATCTTCATTAAAAACCATGTGTGAAGCTCGTGGAGTGGTTCGGTCGAACCATGGGTTGGTGTGGCCGAACAACAGGGTTGGTTGATTCGAACCATGGGTGTGTTCGACCACACCTCTTCAAATTAAAAAAACCTCAAAAGTTTCTGACTCGCACTTCGACCGAACTCTTATTGGTTTGCTCGAACTTAATTAATTTGCGATTTACTCTGATTTTTGGGCACTTGATTGAAGGGTTGAGTAATTGCAGTGGATGCAAAGATTGGGTTGATGAAATTGAGTGGCTGCAGTGGACGGAGTCGTGGTTTGGTGAGGTTGCTGCTGTTCGAATTGGAACAGGGGAGGCATGGCTGGTTGTTTTTGTTGTTGTTACGGTGGTGGAAATGAGGGAGCAGGGAGCTGTTGCGAGGTGAGGGTGAAAATGGTGGGTGATGGTGGTAACAGCGGCTGGCTGGTTTGGTTGAGTCAATTGGTGGCTATGGTCGTGTGCGGAATGGCTGTAAATTGGGTGGCTGCGGTGGTCATTGGTGGTCAGGTGCATGGATTGGATGCGTGAGAGAGCAGCGGTGTGGCTGATTGTGGTGGAAGGAGGCAGCAGTGGATAGGCTGGGTTGTTGTTGTGGTTTGGTTTTGGTGGACGTTTGGTAGCTGTTGTGTTGCGTGAGGGAGGCATCAGGGGAAAGGTTGGTGTGGTGGAGGTTAAGAAAGAGGTGGGGTGAAGGATAGGAGGCAGCAGCTTTTTATGCCCTTATCTCAAACCCGAGACTCACTTGACATGAAACCCGGGACCCTAAATACAAAATCGAGGAGAAATCAAGACAAATAAAAATGAAATAAATAAATTAGGAATAAATAAAGTAAAATAGAAAAAGAGGGATAACACTAAACTAATAAAAATTAAATAAAACTATACAAGTAAATAAAATCAAATAAATAACAAAATAAACTTAAAACTAATAAAAACTAAACAAAAACCATACAAGCAAAGAAAGTAAATTAAAATAGCAAAATAAACATAAAGCTAATAAAAACTATGAAAGTAACAAAGATAAGGAACGAAATAAAATAAATCGAAAGCAAATAAAATATGAAAATAAAATAGAAACTAATTAAATAAAGAAATTAAATTAAAACATACTAAAACTAAGAAAAAAATTAGAAACCTTATTAAAAAGAAAACAAGAGAATAAAAGGGAAAATAAGATAAAATAAATACGAAAATTACTCTAAAACTACTACCTAAGAGTGACATAAATATCACTCATCAAGCAGCTGCCTCCGCCTTTCCCCGGCGGCACTGTAGCTTCCATGGGTAGCCCTTCCATGGCTGCTGCTGCAGCTGCCTGGGCAGGTGGCTGGGCTGCTGCTGCAGCTGCCTGGGCAGGTGGCTGGGCTGCTGCTGCAGCTGCCTGGGCAGGTAGCTGGGCTGCTGCTGCAGCTGCCTTGGCTGCAGCTGCCTTGGCTGCAGCTGCTGCTGCCATGGGCAGCCTTGTCTTGGCTGCTGCTGCAGCTGCCTGGTCAGGTGCCTTGGCTGCTGCTGCAGTTGCCTGGGCAGGTGTCAGGGCTGCTATTGCTGCAGCTTTGGCATCCTTGCCTTGGCAGCTGCCTGGGATGCTGATGTAGCTGTCATGGGTAGCCCTGCCTTGGCTACTGCTGCTGCTGCTGCAGCTGCCTAGGCACCTTCCTGGGCTGCGGATGCAGCTGCCATGGGCAGCCCTGCCTTGGCTGCTGCTGCTGCTGCATGGGCAGGTGCTAGGGCTGCTGCAGCTACTGCCTGGGTAGGTGTCCTAGGTGCAGCTCGCTCAGGTGCAGGTTTCTCGGGTGTAGTTGCCCTGTAAACAGCAGTCTCGGGTGCAGCAACCTCGGACAATGCCTCGAGGTCAGTATATATTTGGGCTACTTTCTCGGGTTTTCTCTTTCCCATTTATGTGTTCGGTGAAATTATGGAAGCTAGTATGGATCGAACGGAAAAAAAAAGTAATAAAATAAATTGATACCTCATTAATGTGTTGAGCTTCCGTGCAACTATTGACTAACTCAAGCATAAACCTCATCACGTACAAGGCATAGTCAACTCCGTTGTCTTGTTGCACACACTAAAATACCATATGTTAATGAAATCATGCATAGCCGTTATCGATGTGAAGTTTATTAAACAAGTCACTATGTCAAGGCATTACCTTTGCATATTTCAACGTAGGACCTGCAACCGAACGACAATTTAGCTTCTTCATAACACTGTAGGAAAATAAGTTCAAAGTTAGAAATATAACTATCCAATTACTTAGGTGGGGACATTCAACAAGGGGTTGCAATTTGTACCTATTCAGTAGGTTCTTTATTAGAAGATTTTGCGGTGGACTCACATGGGCCGAATCAAAATGGTAGATTGTGTTATTGGAAACACAAATCACTAAAAGAGTCCAATGAGCACTACATATATATTCACCAAATAACAATCCATTAATGATTAGACGGCAACATAGTTACTAAGCAATCAACAGAATTATGACATATTTAGACGTACTCCTCAAAGCATGGCGCTAATATGAACGTCTCGCGCTCGGGTTGATTCCTTAATACTCCGCTCGAGATTATCTTGCACATCACGCAGGTTGCATAAGCATCTAGTAACGGAGGTCTGCTCAGGGCATAACCACCCAATTGTAGCCTCAGAATTACCTTTACTAAGAAGGTGCTCCTGTAGAGACCTTCATGAAAGTAATGTGTGGATCATTTATTAAATGCACAATCTAAATTCGAAATGCAACAGCAATATAATTAGAAATAACACCATTAAATTACCTCATGAAAGTTTGAATGATGGAAATGTTAAGCATGGAACCGGTTAGAAATTCTGTCACATCCACTCTTGAAAGAAATGCGATTGCATCTTCATCATAGTGGAACAACTCCTTAGGTAGATTCACTTCAATAGATCTATCAAATGGCAACTCACTAACACGGTTGTGAAGAAAAGTGCAAGCCTTAGAGAGCGAACGAAGGACATTAGCTTCAACTAGTGGAGTACAGCTCAAGGCAGAACCTCTCGAGCTCTTCTTCGACATGTGTTCACCCTTCAACCCTTGTCCTTCTTCCGTGTTGTTTGGAGGTTGGACGACCTTGGATTTTGTCTTCTCCAACTTCTCCACCTTCTTCCTTTTTGAGGGTTGATTTTCCTTTGAAATCTAGTAACATAAAAGCACATGTCATATTACAAGATATGTTATATTTGTTATTAAAATAAGGTATTTGATACTTACCCCTCCTATCCACCTCACCCAATCACGTGGCCATTGAATAAATCTGCCTGTCGAATCTTGTAGCTTAAAGAAGTCATACTCCTCTCTAGGCACCGGTAGTGGTAAGTCCTCAAAACTAGATAGTATAGAATTGATGTCGACCGAGATATACCGGGTACTAGAATTAGACTTGAAATGGACCTTGTCAAATGCTTGTGCGCTACCATACCCCCACCAACTTCAACTTTCCATCCAATTTTTCCCCGGGGTGAAGGAGCTCACAAGGTGTCTCTTCCTACACATTTGATTAGGACATGAGTTATTAAGTGACCGATGTAAAAAGTCTAATAGAAGCACATTTGATTAATTCTGACATTTGCCTTAATATCTGGCAAAGGATCAGGTGTTGGATGTACAATCTCCAATGTGTCTGCATGCGTAGGAGTAGGAACCTGCAATAGTAATATAAGTAACTCGCTCTCAACAAGTGTATGGAAATCGTTCTTATTTTCACCAAATTTGATTGTAATAAAATTACCTTGCTCTCAACAACTGGATCATCCCCGACGCCTTTTGGATGACTACATGACTCCACTGGAGTAATCGTGGGCAACGACAAGATCGGCAAGTTCATGTGCTTCAAAATTGCATTAAATTGACTTTGCAATTGTTCTTGCACCTCTTTGCGTATCTTTGCCTTAAGTGATTCCTTTTCCTTCTCATTCATACGGTGTAGCGAATTCACACTTGTTCTACTTCTTCCTGATCTGCTATATTCTGGACCCATCACCTTTTCCCACCCTAGTTGTTTTCCTCCAAATCCAATAACTCGCCTAGGGTGATATGGTTTTCCAAGAGCTAAGGTGAAAGGATTGTTGTGTATGCTTAGATTCAGCTTGCCTTCAACCACTTCCGACGTGTGCTCGAGCTGTAAAAACACCAAAAAATTCCATTGCAAAGTTAGGTTGTAGTTTATATGAAAATACATAATAATAAGGTTGTAATATTATCATAAGTATCATAGATTTCTCACGAGTGCATCTGCTACGACTTTAGTATCCGGACGCGGGATGACATACTTGTCGATGCCCTTGTCCAGGCCAGTACAGTAGCCCAGGCAGCTGCCCAGGCCACTGCAGCAGCCCAGGTAGAAGCCCAGGCCAGCTTTAGTAGCACCCTAAGCCACTGCAGCAGCACTCCAGGCAGTTGCCCAGGCCACTGTAGCAGCCTAGGGAGCTGCAGCAGCACCCAGGCGGGTGCCCAGGCCACTACAATAGCCCAGGCACCAGCCTAGGCCAGCTGCAGCAGCCTAGGCAACTGCACCAGGAGCTGCAGCAGGCCCAGGCAGCGGCTGAACCATCCGATGTCATTTTTTTTTCCCGAGCTCACAATTTGACACTAGAGTTATCATTCACATACAAATACAAATAAATAGCAAAACTAAAATAAAATCACTTACCATTGTATCATCTCAAAACGTCTGAAGCAATCCTTCGGGGACCTTCGCCCAATCAAGTGTGATGGGTGTTTTATGAGTAAGTATGCCAATGTAATTAGAATATTGGCGGAGCCATTGGCCAGTAGGTTGATCAAACTCATCCTACTCGAGAACCATGGGAACCCCGGGTTTCTTAAAAGCTTTTGTTGCACCCCGTCCCTTTCTCTTCACCGGTGCCTTTACCTCACCTCTACCAACGGTGGTGTTCGCATGAATTTGTGTTTGCCTTTGTCCTTGTGAATCCGTTACAAACTAGGCGACAACATTATCCACAATGGGGGGGCACATTCCGCTGATCTCTCAAAATCATCAAGCCTACATAGCAACTCATCGTGAGCTCGATCTTCTGCATCACCCAAATCTGTCTCCTTATTGATATCATACGCCTCATTGTCAGATTGAGAATTCTCATGGTCTTCATCATCCATATTGTCATCACAATGAAGGTATTCATCATCACTGCTCATTATATATACACACCTAACATCACAAGCAAACCAAATCAATAGTCATCATTAAAGACAATCAAATTAATGGAGAGTACCCAAAATAGACAAACAGTTACCCAACTTCTTTGTGTTGAAAACAAATTCACATCTAATTCATCTAACAACTCATAATTGGTATATATAACATGTTTATCAGTACAAAATGCTCACAAGTAATTGTTTTCAAGCTTCAGAAGCTCTTAGGGGCGAATTCAAATTAAAATTGCTCAAATGAGGTCCTAACTTCCCTAATTCTAAATAGTCATTAAAATCACATGTAACTGGTATACATAAGGCCCATATAAGTCTATATTGCTGCATAAGTAAATGTTTTAATGCAATAACCAGCTTTTAGGAACGAAATAAGTTCAAAATATCCTAAATGAGATTCTTACTTTGATTCAAATTGAAATTGCTTCCAAGTACTTGATTTCATGCCCAAACAAGATTGTAAAAGCCAATTAAGTTGTAAATGGCAAAAATAAAGTACCTCATTCGAGTATTTCCTCGTTGTGGTCACATCGAATATAATTTGCATCATTGTCTACATCATTTGCTATATCAACTATAGGAGCAGTGAAGGGGGGAGAATAATCAAACGCATCATATTCTTCCTCGTCTTCCACATCTCCAACCCCTAAAATCCTTCATTTACCAGCTAAGACGATAGACCATTGTGGTTCAGCAGGATCGGTTACATACAACACTTGCTTAGCTTGTGACGCAAGGATAAATGGTTCCAAACTATCCCGCAAATGGCCAAGGTCTACAAGAGTGAAGTTGTCATGTCTTACGTTACGCCTATTATTATCAATCCATTTACACTTGAAAAGACCCACCTTGAAATCACGATAATCCAATTCCCATATTTCTTGAATTCGACCGTAGTATGATAATAGTGCGTCAACTGGTGATGTATCCTTTGCACTTGCAAACTCTCTTGATGAAGCCACTAGAGTCACACCACTATTTTAAGTCGATGAGGATTTCTGATCCCGACGCTCAATCCAAAATGTATTCCCATTTATATCATAACCCTCAAATGAATGTACATTTTCCTTTGGACCATAAGCTAGCCACTTTATTGTATCAGAAACAATGTCATCCAATTGACGCATCACACGATCATGGAACCATGTCACAAACATCTTATTATGCAACTTCATTAGTGCCCTTTCCCCTATTGATGGAAATTCAACTCGCAAACTTTCCATGTGCTCTTCTAAATAAGGGTGAACCTCCGCAACATGATGAAGCACAAATAGCTGAGCTTCCAAGAATTGTTCTCGAGTGGGTGAGATCCGTTTTGACCTGATTGTGCCATGACCATCAAGTCTCCCTTCATGTCGAGAAGTGGGAAGCCCAATATGTTCGGCAATGGCAACATACTCTGCAACAAAATTACCAATCTCCTCAGCAACAACCCCTTGAATCATACTACCTTCCGGATGGGCTGGATTTCTAACTTTATCTTGCAATGTACCCATGTGTCTTTCAAAAGGGTAGCACCATCTCATAAAGACTAGACCGTACAACTTAATCTCACAAATAAAATGAAGAATTAAATGCACCATTATGTTAAAAAAAATACGGCGGAAAACACATCTCAAATTTGCACAAAGTAACAACAACATTCGCCTGGAGAGCATCAAGTGTAAAAGGATCAATCACTTTGCTTCATATAGTATTAAAAAACAAACAAAGACTAGTAATAGCTTCTCTGACATGCTTCGGTAAAATACCACAAATTGCAATGGGTAGAAATACTTGCATCATCATGTGACAATCATGGTTTTTCATACTAGTCAACTTCAGTTCTCCATTTAAGGAAACGAATCTTTTCATGTTTGACGAGAACCCAGATGGAAGCTTGATGTCATACAAACAAGCACAGAACTTTCGTTTTTCTTCCTTTGACAATGTGTAGCATGCTGGAGGTAAATAAACCTTTTTCTTCTTGCCGGGTCCATCATCTGTCTTCTTTGATACACTCGTGGCTTTTCCCCTGCGCTTCCCCTTACATGTTTTTCCATCATCTTCGCTTCCCTTCTCCTTTTCCTTTGCCTTCCCTGCCTTTGGCTTAACCCACAATTCCGGACGAACACCCCACGCTTCCAAATCTAATCGAGCACCCTTTCCATCCTTTGTTTGCCTGGAATGTTCATAATTGTCCCAACAATTGCATCATAAACATTCTTCTCAATATACATCACATCGAGACAATGTCTGGCATCATGTTCTTTCTAGTACTCAAGCTTCCAAAAGATTGATTCCTTTATAAAGAGAGCATGTGGATCAACAGGTTTTGATGTTTTACCAAAAACAGTTGGTATACCCTTCACTCGAACATAAACCTCCTTTCCACTTAATGGCCTAGGAGCATCATCCTCTTCTACTTTCCCATTGAAGGTCTTTAATTTCTCTTCCTACGATATGGGTGATCTCGCCTAAGAAATATTCGGTTCCTCATGTACACATCTTTGCCGTAGTGATCAAGGTACACGTTCGGTGTGTCATCAACACAAATGGTACATGCTTTGTGCCCTTTGTTCTTGTACCCGGACAGGTTGCCATATGCTGGAAAATCATTAATGGTCCACAACAAGGCTACCCGCAATAGAAACATCTCGTTGTTATGGGCATCATAAACGGAAAATCCTTCGTCCCACATCTTTCTCAAATCATCAACAAGGGGCTCAAGGTAAACATCAATGTCGTTTCCAAGTTGCCTTGGCCCCGTTATCAAAAGTGAAAGCATTACGTATTTGCGTTTCATGCACAACCACGGAGGCAAGTTGTAGATCACTAAAAGTACCAACCATATGCTATGTTTGGTACTAAGAGTGCCAAATGGATTCATACCGCCCTTGCACAACCCAAGCCTTAAATTTCTTACTTCATCACCAAATGCCCTAAACCTCATATCAATGTTCTTCCATTGTGGAGAGTCGGTCGGATGCTTCAACAAACCGTTTTTCTTTCTTCCCTTTGCATGCCATCTCAAGTTCTTAGCGTATTTTGGAATTGAAAATAGACACTTTAACCTTGGAACAATGGGAAGATACCACAACACCTTAGTAGAAGGTCCCTTCATCCCAACATTGCAGCTTGTTCGCTTGTAACGCGACTTACCGCAATGTGGACACTCCTCTAACTCTTCATATTCATTTCGATACAGAACACAATCATTAGAACATGCATGAATCTTTTTATACTCTAAACCAATTGGACACATTAGTTTCTTTGCATAATAATAGGAATTAGGAAGTTCATTCCCTTCTGGCAACATGTCACATAACGCAGTCAACAAAGAAGTGAAACTAGTGTCACTCCAGTTATGCTTTGACTTAATGTTAGAGTTTTGTGTATTTTTTGGACCCGTGATACAAAGGCTTTTTGGCAGCCTCTGATAAGGACTAAAATACATCGGATCAGTCCCCGAAGGCACCTGCAACATTATGCATCATCTCATCCAAGGGATCAAGGCCACCATCCTCAATCTCATCCCTCCCCTCATCCCCATCTCCACCGTCATCAATCCCATATTCCTCTTCCACACGAATCTCGACACACTTTTCATGCGTATCATTCCCAACAACATTCTTTCTATACGATCCCTTTTCACCGTGCCAAACCCACACATGATATTGAGGCCTAAACCCATGACATTGTACATGAACCATGATAGTATCAACACTATCGACCAATGTGACATTATTACAATTCACACAAGGACAATAAAGGGCATTGACACCCGTTCTGAGCTGATATTGTGAAGCAGTCTTGCAAAACTCTTGAACACCATTGAAGAATTCCAATGTATCACGTCTACCATACATCCAACCGCGATCCATCGACGTTTCAAATTGCCTTTAAGCATACCAATACATATATGATTAAATATACCAACACATTTATGATGTCAATCAGAGTACAATCCATATATATTATCCATATTGCGTAAAAATGAATGCTCCAAAAAGGTCCTTATCACTCCAACCTTACCCTTCCTTGAACGTTTAATCTCACTAGTGAATGTATGTCAACTTTCCAATTTTAGGGAAAATACGGCAGCATTTTCCCCCAGTTCTCCAAGTACACTATGTGGGTAATAACTTACCTACATATGCACCCATAGAACAAGGTGGGAAAATGATAAGCCAGGATATTCCTTAAAATCGAAAAAGAGACACACATTCACTACCTAAGTGAGATCAAACATCCAAGAACAGTCCCAACCGAGGACTATTCAAGACTTTCTCCTAATGAGAAAGAGTCGAACGGGTATCTAAGCAAATGATGATGCAAGCATTAAAGTATTTGCATTTATTTGACATTCAAGAATACACTAGTTCATTCATTTATATAGTGCTAATTAGAGTAACTACAAGCAAACTAATGTTACTTTACAATCCATATATTCATTCATAACAATCCATTCATAAATTATATTCTACTAAGCAATTTTAACAAACTAACTAGTTAACTAACAAGTAATATATTCAATAAAATTACTTTAAAGCGACTTTAATTCACACGACATATAAATATGGAACATGTACAAAATTAAACAAAAAATTAACAACTTGAAATAAACAAACAATTAATTAAACAATTAAGTAAAAATTGTCTTAACTAAATTTGAAACCCTATCTTTTATGTTTGGAATAAACAAACAAATTATATTAAGTGCAAGTAAAAATGGAGCAACAACTCAACCTAATTTGAGAGTGAGAAAGAGATGGAATGTGGAGTCAGTGAGGGAGATGTAGTGGTGATGCTAGCTTAGGTGCTTATGGTAGCAACACCACATCAACAACCACGGCACAACAACCCCGAAACCACAGCAACAACACTTGCAGCCACCCCCCAGCAACCCCACAACAGCCACCCCGCAACAACCCAGCAGCAACAACAGCACGACCACCAGCAACCCCGCAACCCCCTCAACCACCTACGACCACCAGCAAAAACAAAGCAACCCACGCAACCACCTACGACCACTAGCAACAAACCACCAACCACCTATGACTCACACCCCCACAACAACTCAACAGCAACACCCCCGCAACCAACTACAACCACCAGCAGCCCCACACTCACCTACGACCACCAGCAATAAAGAAAAAGAGGGGAACGAAAGGCAAAAAGAAATGGCCAGAGTTTGGTCGGACATAATGGAGAGGGGAACGAAAGGTAGAGAGGAATGGAGGGAAAAGAAATAATTTTTGGAAATGAAAACTAGAGGAGTCGAAAACACAGGGGGAGGATTTTTGCGAGGGCGATAAAATTTTTTTAAAAAAGGGTTCAAACCGCTTCCCTTTTGAGTTTTGGAAGCGGTTCGGTTCAAACCGCTTCCTTTTTGTAATAAGTTTTTTTTTGGGGAGTGTATTTTTTGGTTTTTGGAAGCGGAATTGGAAAACCGCTTCTAATTTAGGGCTGCCAATTTAGTTTATTCTACTAGTGTAGTAGCCACAAAATAGACCTTTTGAAAAGTGTCTAGACCAAGGTAACGTAGATGTTTGTTGTACTTTTCATGACAGTTAAAAATGAATTTTTGTGCTAACTCGAGTTCAGGAGGCCTTTGGGCAAGGTGGGTCGCCTTTTCTCGCCATCTACCATAGAAAGCAAGGAATCCTTCATCGTCGCCTTGCTTAAGCATCTCGAGTTCACGTAAAGTTGACTTGAACTCTACGTTGCTCTCATATTGGGTGATGGAAGCCGAAACTAAATCTTGCCATGTCGCTTTAAATTTTGGATCTAGCCCATATAGTACCACTCTCTCGCGGTTGGGTCTAGTGTTAAAGGGAAAGTCAAAGCATAAAGCTTAGGATCAACTCCCTTTAGTGCCATAGTGCCAGTAAAACACATTAAATGATTTTGTGGATTATTGGTCACCTTTAATATTGGAAGGTCCGTAGCTATGAACTTTTCTGGTAAAGCAAGTCCTGGGGGAGGACCAAACTTTTTTGCGTCAAAGTACTTGTTCTCCATTGTAGAACGAAGAACTAGCTTCTCCAACGACTTTTCTTTGATGGATAATTGCTCCATCTTTTCTTGTAAGGCTAAAGTTTCAGCTTTTTTCTTTTCTGCATTTTCCATCTTCTTAATTCTTCTCTCCTCGGCCTCTTGAGCCTTTTCCTCTCTCAAACGAAGAATCTTTTGTTGAAGTTCTTCGACGGTTGGCATTGTTGTTAGACTAGGATTAGTTGTCGAAGGAAAGTGGTTTGAAAGGGGTTGATCTTTGGGTGGTAAACGTAGACTGCGAGTGCCCGGGAGTCCTCTTTTCCAAGGTAAAATCGCCCTTAACAATTCTTCAATGAAGATATTGTTCGGACGAGTCAATTTGTTTTTTGAAAAATCAAAACTGACTCATCCAGTGGGCACGCGCAAGTGACTCATTTGCGCGCGACTGTCGCGCCCAATGAAATCACTTGCGCTGGGAAGGGTCACGCAACTTCTTGAGTTGCGCGCGACACCAGATCGTAAAATTTTTAATTCGAGCGTTTTTTTTTATTCGATTTTTTTTACTTGACTTCTTTTTTTTATTTTTTTTTTATGTTATCCCTTGAATATGAAGTTGAATCGCGAAGAGACAACTTCATAATTGGGAACCTAGACCAAACTAAAAAAAGAAAAAAAAAAAAAAAAAAAAAAAAAAAAAAAAAGAAGACTATCCTAACACGTTGCACATAGTCACATAATCACATAAGCATGTCATAAGTCAAGATTCTGAAAATGCCGTTCTAAGGTCAAAAAAGTCTTGGGTGTCCAAAGGTACCATATCTTAAGAAACGACACACAAATCAATCACTCAACGTGTTAACTCATGACATCACCCTCCCAACATTTTGTTGGTGATATTGGTGGGATGATTGTTATTGATTTCGGGATAGACGCCTAGTGTTGGCGACCCCTAGTAAATGTGCCAATCCCCAATAGTTTATTTGTGTTATGCTTATGCATGAAGCAATGTTGCTTGTTTGGTTTTTTACTTTTGTGCAAAAGGAAGATATTATGCGTTCAAGTCTCGCTCTCTAACTAGAGATTATCCAAGTTAATTCTCGTTACAACCCATAGGAAACCTAGTGTTGGATACCTTGGACCATAATTACGAATTAATCATGTAACCTCTAATTCCCCAGTGGAGTCGCCACTGTAAGGAGGGTGATCCCATTGTAAGGGGTACTCTCCTTAAATGCCCATGGCCACTTAAAAGCCTAGGACTTTACACTTGTTAGGGTGTAGTAGGATTTGAATTCCTGACTGTTTGTGGGACCTTGAATTAGAATTGATTCTATCATCACGCTTTTTTGTAAGAAACAAGTAGGAGTCGCCAATGAGTTTTAGGAAAAAACTCATAAACTTCGTTCATGCCTTTCTTCCATGTGGAATTCATGGAATAATTAGCACAAATCATAAGTTTATCCATTCCCAAATTGGTCTATAAACCAGAAATGAGTTCGGGAGCGAGGGTACTAAGATAACGTTCCTTTTAGAGGGGAATCGTCATCCTAGCCCTAGTACGGCCTCTACTAGCTCTTCTTTTTTTACAATTTCATAATGAAACAATATATGCAACGCGATACCTAAAACTATGTTAGTTGATTTTATTTACAAACATTAATTCACGTAGGAATTACATCGTAATGCCGTTGTTCTTATTTAATTAAATTCGTGAAGAGGACAAGAAAATAAACAAGATTTGCCTTGGCTTAAGTGATCAATTAACAATTATTTAATTCAATTTTAATCTTTATTTAACACAAGATACTATGTGAAATTGATTAATTAATTATTTTAAAGGTGATCAAACAACAATAATTAATTAATTAATTAAAATCCTTTTAAACAAGAAAATAAAGGTGATTTAACTAAGTGCTCGGGAATTTACCACTTCTTTTTGCTAGATCTCTGTTTAGAACACTTATGGACTCCTTGTTGGGAAACCTCCACCATAGTAACAAGATATCGAAAGGGTGAGTGTTTAGGACAAGAGGGCTAGGTTGCACAATTTCACAAGTTATTTCACCAGAGTTCTAGGTTAGTTTCTGTCTATTTAAGCCTCGGTTTAAGCTCTTATTTATAGGGATTGGTTAGGTTTAGGGTTTCGAGAATTCTACCGTAGCAGGTGTCGCGTGCAACAGAATGAGTAACGCGTGGCAACTCAGCGCAAGCTATTAAGTTGCGCTGCTAGGGGCAGCGCAACTAATTGTCTTGCGCGCGGCTTTATGGTAAGATTCGATTTTATATTTTCCGTATGATTCCAAATAATTACGAATCTTCCGCAGTGCAATTCTGAAAGTTGCGCTAGGTGTCGCGCGCACCTGAATTAGTTGCGCGCAGCAGCCCAGCGCGACTCTGTGAAATGCGCACAACTTTTCCAGCTTTAGCACTAAGATTTAACCTAGGCGCCCCTAAATCCGTCATTATTAGGGTTTAAGCACGGGCTTAAGCCTGATTATGATCGGGTTTAGTTAATTGGACCTTTGTTTTGGCTTTTCCTTTAATTTGGGCTAGTCTTTTGTGTTTTGTGGCTTAACTTGTTATCCATAAGTATGCTTCACTTCGATCCAACACGAAGATGGTTTTACTTATTGTCATTGCACTTCTTGTCGGGACTGGAGGCCAAAAGTAGATGTCTACAATTTGTATCTTTCACGCCTTGGTTTAAGGACGGAACCTCGGGTCATGTATGGCTCCTTGGAATGCTTAGAGGAAGTATTATGGAGAAATAGGGAAGCTAGTATTTAGGCTAAAGAGAGAGAAGAGAATGATTTTGTGATCAAGCTTGTTGATGATTGAAAAAGGGGTTATATGACTTCTATTTCTAAAGAAAAATAAGGGTCGAAGAACTAAGATAAAATCCGAATTCAAATCAGAATAAAACTCTTGCGATAAACAGCAGTTTTTACATTTTTTGTTTTTATCATATCTTTTTATATAAAAATTGGAATAATATAAATAATATGTCCTTGGAAAGTTCTTAAAGTCTAATTTCTATTACAATTAGAATCAGATAAAAATATTTTGTAGAATAAAAGATATGGCCAAAATAGTGGGACAGTGTCAGTTTTGGATAGAGTTTCATATTTCATTTATATCTTTTTCGTTATAACTCGGAATTAATATTATAATATCATTGGAAAGATAATTACAAGGACTATCCAACCATCTAAGATTTAGTTAAAAAAATATGAGGCACGAAAAGCATATCTGACTATCTTTGAACGTCTTTCAATTCAAATAGAATTAGGACTTTCAAAAAGAGAATTTTCATTCAATTTCAAACTCTTTAATCTTATCTTTCCGAAAAGGATAATTAAGATCTTTTGGAAACTTATAGAAGCTTCTAATTAATCTTAATTGGTTTAAGAATGGGATTAAAGCCTTTGGAACCTCCACATGATCATTGTCCCGTAAGAAAGGTGAGCTTAGGTTTGGTTTGGGCTCAATTCAGTATTTTGGCCATAACTTATTCGTTATAACTCTGATTTGGGCTTATAATATATCTTTGGAAAGCTCTTTTCAAACCCCATCCAACTATTCAAACATTTTACCCATATTATGGACCAAAAATAACTGGATTAAACGTTTTTATAAAAAGCACATGAAATGAATGATTTTAAGGAACACGAAATGAATTATTTTGGGTTTAAAAGCACGAAAAGAAGAAAATAAGTTATGGTTTAGGGAAATGGTCTAGGAATTGGGTTGTTTTAATAAATGTATTGGGATTGAACATGGATTTAAGCACTCCAAACATTAAATACTCAACCTGACCAATCATGGCGGTGAAAGGTTGTTCATCATCGGATTTGGTTTGGGGAGACATTTTTTGGTGTCTACAGAAGCCCCCACTTTGACTGAGTTTGTAGAAACGTCAGATTTAAAAATGATAGTCAAAGTAGTTGATAGGGACAGAGAATGATTTAAGGCTTTATGCGATCCTAAATCACTCTTTATACGCTGATACATGCAGAAAAGCGTTAGTTCCACATATAAAAAAATAAAGGGATAGAATGCGTATCCGACACCAGTGTATCAGTGATGAATATGTTCGATAGTATCTGACACCATTGTATCGGTTGCAATTGAGTTTGATAGTTTTCTATGCCTGAAGAAAATAACCGAATAATGTTTGTTGAGATACTTTCCATACTTGAGGAAAGTCGATAGATGATATAATCACTGACTTCTTCACCTTGAGAGGTTGCAGCGACCAACAATTTTCCATGATTGAGAAAAAAACTTGTCTGATGATGAGATTGCAAGTCTCTGTGTATCGAGAACCTTGCGTCGTGAATCGATTTTCCTAGGAAATGATCACTAAAAATAACGATGGTTCGATTGTCCCTGAACGTGAGATGTAGATCGTTCGATTGTCCCTGAATGTGGGCTGTAGATGGTTCGCTTGTCCCCGAACGTGGGTTGTAAATAGTTTTCTTGTACCCGAACGTGGGCTATAAATGGTTCGCTTATCTACAAACGTGGGTTGTAGATGGTTCATTTATCCCCGAACGTAGGCTGTAAATGGTTCCCTTGTCCCCAAACGTGGACTGTACATGGTTCCCTTGTCCCCGAACATGGGCTATAAATGGTTTGCTTGTCTCCGAACATGGGATGTAGATGATCCGCTTGTCCCTAGACGTGGGTTGTAGATGGTCCGCTTGTCCTCGGACGTGGGCTGTAATTGAGAACTGCAAAATAAAATTTGCCAAGGGACTCGTATCGACTATGATTGACTTGACCAACTGACTTGACCAAGCTTTGACTTGACACGACATGACATGTGTATGACTTGTGATTGTGTGTGTATAAGTATGACTTGAATGTATGAGCAGACACAAGTAATCAACAATGCAAAAAGCAAAAATTTTCCATCATTTTGGTCATGAGACAAGTGGAAGGTACCGACTTTCTCCCGAAAAAGAAAGACATGAAAACTAAACTTTTATTTTCGAACTTCCCTCGATGAGAAAAAATTTTGAAATTTTTTTTGAACTTCCGCAAAAGAAAAAGATGAAAAAGGGAAGAAGTTTTGAACTTCCTCCTTAAGGAAGATGAAATGAATCGCATGGATTGTATGCATGATGCATTTTCTTTGGCTAGGAGGCTAAGGACAATTACATCTTGTGACACGATAGATGAATGAACTTAGGTCATGGAGCTAAGCATCATATATGGTGTAAAGAAACGATCTTGAACGTCACTTAGGTCTGGAAGCTAAGCACGTATATAGATGAAGTGATTATTGAGTATTGCATAATGAATGCTGCTTAGGTCAAGGAGCTAAGCACGATATGCTTTGTATGATTAAAAATCATTGATATGTAAATGTTGCTCAGTATATTATGCGATGCGTGAAACAATGAACATTGCCCAGGTCAGGAAGCTAAGCAAGTATACAATGTTTCATCTAATGATTGTTGTCCTGAAAGACGATGAAACATGCACGGTGTTGAAACAAGATTCCATGTTAAAGGGTTCTTAAAGGGAGGATGACATGGATATGGATGTGTGAGTGAAGTGTGTGAATGTGATACTAAGGTTGGCTTCAAAGGTTATGGTGATGGAAAAATATGTGAGAAGAGTCAAAGATGATGACTCTTTAGGCTGGGTAGGCTAAATGATGTGGGTTCAAGCCCCCAAGTCTAGCTCTAGATGGATAGGGGTAAGCATTGGATATTCTTTAACTCGATCAAGCATGGATATGAATATAAATGTGAATATGAATGTGGCTGCACCTCGATGTGAGGTTGCCTACGTATCCGTTAGGAATAAGGCCAACGTAGATCTAGCCAAACTTTGCAAAAGTGTGTGTACACCTTAAAGAGGTCTTTCAAGGGTTGTAATGTGGCTAAGTTGATGGTTTAAGGAAGAAAGGAGTAAAAGGCTCAAGACCCGAGACAAGCCCCCCAAGATATGCAATTATGTATTGGACTTTGCAAGTTTTATTTTTCATATATTTTTTTTTGTTTTGAATTTCGTTTCTTTTATTTTCATTCTTTTGAATCAATGTAGGCAATCTCAGATCATGCGGTCCATCACTCACTTGGAATTCATGTTTCTCAGGCACGGTACCAAGCACTCGATGAGAGACGCAATTTGAGAAATGTTCATATCGGAGACATTGGAACACTTGCCTTTAGACAATTTTTTTTTTTTATGAAACTTGCTTTATGAATGTTACACCAATTGCACACCTTCCCATCCAAGGTTTAAGTGAATGTGGGTTGAATAAACAAGGACAAACGTTAGACGAGGCTCAAAGTGATTGATGAAGAAATGGAATATGATTGAACGGTAAACAGGGAATGATAGGGTTGCTAAGGTGCCTTAAATCATTGGTATACCTTGTGTTCGGCTCGGCAATTGATTTTTTTTTTTTTTGTTATTATTATTATTTGCATAAGAAAGACATGATCGAGATATAAAGGAACAATGCTCATTTTATTGATGGGAATGGTGAATGAACAAACACAATAGTGTCTACAAAGAAAAACCTATGCAAGACATGAATGGGGGAAAGGGAAACGAAAAAAAAAAAGAAAAGAATGAAATCTTGCTCAAAGGGCTCATCGTGTGCCTTTTCTTCATTACTTCTTGCCACCTGGAGGGACAGGAAGTTTGTTGGCATCTACTAAGTCTTGAATGGTGTCCTTCAGATTCCTACATTGCTCAATATTGTGGCCTCTTCCTTAATGGTACTTGCAATGGGCATTGGGATTCCATTTGGCACTCCTTTCTTCAAGTTTTGGCTCTGAAAATGGCCCAATAGGTGTGATCAAGCCTTGACTATAAAGGCGATCAAAGGCCGCATCATAAGTCATTCCTAAAGGAGTGTAAGTTCTTTTTTTCTTTGGCAATGGAGCATCAAGAGCTAACACTTCGTTGAGATCAACTTGGCTTATATTGTAGGTAGTATTTTCGTGCTTAGAAGACGAAGAAGAAGGATGGTCGTTTTTCTTGTTTTTCCAAGTGTTATTATTGTAACTACCAACAGTCTTTATTAGCTCATCCTCGATATTGATTTCGATGTCTTATACAGCTTTGAAAGTGTTCAGTGGAAGAAATTTGAGATGTTCCCTATACGTGTGAGTCAGATTTTGAATAAAGAGGGGAACCATCTCTCTTTCTTTGGGAGGATCTACCAAGAGGGAAGTCATTTCCCTCAACCTGTTCAGATAAGCGGTGAAGCCTTCATTCTCTTTCTTTTTGAGAATGGAGAGTTCACGTTCAGAAGTTTTAGTTTGAATGTTACACTTGTAACGATTCATGAAACTATCGGTGTCATCTTGCCAAGTCCCAGTACGCTTGGCATCTAGGGAATAAAACCATTGTTGGAGAGCATGTTCTAAGGAGAAAGGGAACACCGTAGGGAAGAGTGTTACGTCCAATCCCTTAAGAGCCATGGTTGTAGAGAAAACCTTCAAATGGAATATTGGATTATTAGTAGGCTTGAACTTTGGAATATCAGCAGTGGAGAACTTTTTAGGGAGCTTGGCTTTCACATCCAAAGGAGTGGGAGGCTATTCCACATAAGTAAAATCCTCATAAATCTTACTCATTTGTTCCTTCAATTTGTCAAGGGTAGAAATAGTGACCTTGTTTTGTTCCATGGTAGTGACCCTAGTGGTAAGGGTTTCCATCATGGAAGACAGTACCTCGATGGATTTGTTGATGTTCTCAATATACAATGATTGACTTGACCAGCTGACTTGACCAAGCTTGACCTGACATGACATGACGTGTGTATAACTTGTGATTGTGTGTATTATATGTGTATTAAGTGGACGTGTGTATATGTGTATTAAGTGAATGTGTATATTTGAAGGGAAATTAATAAGATGAGATAAAATACTATTGTACGAAGTGGGAAATAGAGATTAATATTGAACAAATGAAAATGAAGAAAATAACATATTTTATAAGACTAATTAATCATGAAATTATATTGTCTTAGTTAAAATAATAAATTGGTATCTCTTTATAGAAAAATTAGAACTTATGTCCATTACTCAACCTAGTTTTAGTTTAAAGGAGAATTAATTAAATGATGATAAAAATTTGTTTTAAATAGTAGATAAGATTGAACAATTGAAATAATGTAATAAGAGAGGATTAAGAAAGATGTGTGAGAAAGAGCTAGCATAAAGTAGTTTTGTTGAGAAAAAATGATTTACTCAAGTTCTACCTTGAAAACTAAATATATAGTTGTAGGGAATATTTCAAGCATTACCCCAAACTTGAACCCCACTGTGATTATACACTAAAGAATGGTGGCGTCCAAAGGGAAAGAAGCTAGAGCAAAAGAGTCGCCAACAAGTTTTAGGAACGTGTAAATCGTTCATAGGGTGAAGGTTACACCCCTTAACGATCCAGGAGATCGTTAACTCCAATAGGTCTGGAACCATGACTGGTAGTTCGGGGATGAAGGTACAAATCCAACCTAAAAGAGATTGAACCTTCCCTAATAATAGGCCTCTACTTTATTCTGATCGTATTCATGTGCGCTTTCTGACTAACATGCTATCATTAGGTTTACCCTAAACCTGTTTATCTATGTTGGTTGAATATTAATGCACAAATAAAACTATTATTGGCGATCACTTGAATTATAATCAAATTAACCCTAAACAAGATTATTAATTATCTTATTAAGCGTGATTACAAGTAACAATTCCCTTTAAACACGCATAAAAGGTGTGATCAAGCAATATAATAAATAAATATCAAGCAACATAATAATAATCATAACAATTATAATAACAATTTTAAAAATAATCATAATTATCATAATCATGTTAAATCATAATAATAGCAAGATCCGAAGCATGATACCAACAAGATTAATAACAAACCCAAGCATGTCACTAAACAATAAAAATCAAAGCTTTAACCCTAACATGATACTAACATGCTATTAGGAAAGAAATAGGAAGCATCATAGAAATCATAATAAGCATATTTGATATTATAACCTTTTCCCTAAACATAATACTACGAATCATTGTTGTCATTCAAAACATCAAGCATTCTAACATGATACTAGGAATCATAATAACAACCTAGACATGATTTCTATATCATAATATCAATAAATCAATTAAAGCACTTACTTGGATGCCTCGTACCTCTTTCTAATAACAAAATACACGCGTTAGTAACTTCAAGGAAAATAATAAAACAAACAATTAAATTAAATAATTGAAAGAGAGATTTGGGACCAAACCCTCATAAATTAAAACCTTTCACATCTAGGGCGAAGGCAACTGATATGTCCATTTTATATAGTAATTTACCCCCGTCCCTTGGTCATAATTAGTAGTGTTTTTGGCTCTTTCGAGCCACTTTTATTGCTAATTGGTGTTTTCTAGTGTTTTCGTAGTCTTTGTTGAGGTTTGTAGGGAATTGCACCTTTGGAGCATTTTCTCGGGTTTTTCTTGGAGCGACTACGGGAATTAGAAGAGCACAACCATCTTTGAAGCCCAAGGCCGATTAGATTCATCGAGCCGGTGATTAAGGGCTCGGTAATCGAGATACCGAGGTATTTGGACCGAGTATTCAAGACCCGGAGAGGAAATCCGGATTGGGCCGAGGAATCAAGCCCAATCGAAGTCCAAGCCTCGAAGAGAAGCAAGGGCCCGATCGGGCAAGCTAGCACGATCGGGCGCGGCGTGCAATGTTGGTGCGTGGCCTAAGGCACGCCCGATCGTGCGAGCATCTATCTCGATCGGGCGTCGCTGCTGAGAAGAGGCGCAAGGAAAAAGGCGCGCCCGATCGGGCGCGTGTTTTTCTCAGACCTTATTAGATTAGTTTTAATTTTTGTTTTGAGGAATGTTTAAGTACGAATTATGTACGTAATTTTGGATTACCTTCTTTTTTAGATTTTCTCTCTCTACTTAGGATATTTCTCTTTCTTAAATTCTCTCTCAACTTTTGTTCTTAATTACTTCCATTAATCCAGATTTCCATTGGTAACAATTTTCTTCTCCTTTAATTTCAGCTATTTCATTTACTTCTTTGATTATGTTTTGTTTTATTTATTTGATTAGTTTATTTATGATTATGTCTGAGTAGTTTAATTCTAGGGTTTATGGGGATCCATAATTAATATGAAGGGATAATTTGTTATTATTGATTATTGGTATTGCATGATAATTTCTTATTGAATTGTTTTAATTCTTTGCAATTAGATTATGAATCGAGCAGATGTAATTTGATTGTGAATGTTTAGCAATATTGAATTGATGAATCGAGCAGATGTTAATTTAATATTAAAGGCTATTTTTAATAGGAACTTAGATCTAGTAAATTGCGAGAGCCTGTTAGATCTATGTTGATTAATAAATTGCGAGAGCCTGTTAATCATGTTATTTGTGCAATGTTAATTATTAATTATTATGTTTTATCCCGGAATATTAATTATTGGTGAACCTGTGACCCTAGGCCTTCTTATTATTGTTTTTCTCTCTAAACTTATTCTTCGTAGTATAGAATTTATTCCCAAAAATATTGGTTACTTAGATAATTTAGATTATAATAATTAATTAGGAGTAAAAAGACTTGTTTCCCAGTGGAGTTCGACCCTACTTCCCTATCTACTTTAGTTAGAGGACTTAGGTATTTACTTTTGATTAGGGGATACGACTTTACCCTGTCAGCAACTTCGAACTTGGCTAGGTGTGTCTAGTGCCAATGTATGAGAAATTTTGTTTGTAAAAGGGTTGGTTTAGAAAGAGGGAGAGAATCAAGAAATTCTTCATGGGAGTTGATGAGAAGAAAGAATTAGAAAGAATAAGAATTGATGATTGAAAACAGAATTTTAGGAGGCTATTTATAGAGAAAATCAGCCGGATATGGTAAAAAAACAAATCAGAGTTTCAACGAGAATAAAACACGATTAGCGCCAGACGCTGGTCATTAGCGCCAGGCGTTGAAGGTTAGCGCCAGGTGCCAAGCCTTAGCGCCCGGCGCTAATGCTTGTCGTCAGGCTCTAATAATCAGTTACACGCATTTTTGTTTTTATTATATCTTTTGATCTGGAAGTCCAAATAAGGCATATAATATGTCGTTGGAAAGCTCTTGAAGTCTACTTCCCAACCCAATTATAATCGGATTAAAATCTTTTGTAGATAAAAAGACATGGCCGAAATAGTAGGACGGTGTCAGTTTTGGATAGAGTTTCATATTCCATTCATATCTTTTTCGTTATAACTCGGATTTAATATTATAATATATCATTGGAAAGATAATTTTAAGATCTATAAAACCTTAAAATTTTGGGATAAAGATTATGATGCACAAAAATAATATCTAGCTGTCTTTGAACATCTTTAAATTCGAATAGAATTAGGTTTTAAGAAAAAGGAAAGTTTTTATTTAACTCAAACACTTTAATCTTATCTTTTCAAAAAGGATAATTAAGATATTTTAGAAACTTATAGAAGTTTAGGAATAGGATTAAACCTTTGGACCCTCCACATGATCATTGGGTCGTAAGTAAAATCCGGTTTAGGCCCAGTTTAGTATTTTTGCCATAACTTCCTCATTATTCATCGGAATTGGGCTTATAATATATCGTTGGAAAGGTCTTTTCAAGCCCTATCCAGCTACACTATTATTGGACCCTTATCATGGACCAAACTAAACTGGAATGCAAGTTTTTCATAAATAAGGTAAGAAAAGAAATATTTTTAAAAACAGAAAGAAGAGATGTTTTAATAAAAACATCCTCATCACTAGACTTTTCACACTTTCACTTTATTCGGTAATCAAATGACATGAAAGGTATTCATCACTGGGTTTGGATTTGGTGAGACACATTTGGGTGTCTACAATAGTATTAATTAAGAGAGATTTTCAAAAGAAAAATTAAAGTTATTATTTTGCCAATGTCCCACATTGAAAAAAAAAATGAGGAGTTATTATTACAATTATTATTTTGCCAATGTCCCAAAAACGTTCTTAGATATTACCAACTCGTGCAATTGAAAAAAGTAAAGGGTTGGGGATTCGTTTGGAATAATCTTACGTTTTGTGCTCGCGAGGAATTAAACGCTAGATGCGCATCATAGAGTTTATAGCAAGAGTTTAATTATCATTAGATATTTCAGCAGTGACATATTATAAGTAATATTATTATTTTAAAAAAAAAATTTGCTACAAGTAGTGTCCAACCACAAACAAGATAATCATCGTCAAAACTGGGTGTATTCGTAATTTGATATTAATATAAAATTAAAAAAAAGGCTAAACTTTTAGCCCATACACTTGTGAGCCCAATATTATCAATTAGAGCCAATCTTAAAATAATCTAAGCCTAAAAAACGGGCCCATATTGTTTGTGTAATTGGAAGAGAGGCTTAATGTCCCTTTTATAACCTCTCCATCTTGATATTCCTCTTTTGTTATTTTCAATGTGGGACATATTTGCTCAAGTTTGATGAAATTGTCGAATCAAGGTTGGTTGATGCCGCTGCTATGGTGGCTAGAAATCAAAGATGGGTGGTTGATTCCGATGATGATTGATGGGTGTGGTTTTAGGGGAGTAGTGTGGGCTGCTTGTGGTTTGTGCTGGTGAGCATTTTGGAGTGTGGATAGGTGGTGTTGGCGTGGGTTTTTGCAAGATTTTGATGGCTGGTGGTTGTTGCGGTGGTTAATTGAAGGTCAGAGGAGTAGGCAGGGTAATTAGAGTTACAGTTGGTGGCGAGTGTTGGGAGTGGATTCCAAGCAAGCTACAAATTAGGAAAAGGATAATAATAAAAGAATCAATTACACTCAATAAGGAAACGAGGTGAAATAGGAAGCATGCATGGTCAAAGATATCACAGAATAATAATCAAGGATTTAATTAGTCCAATTAAGAAGTCAATAATTAATCAAAGATCTTATGAAGACTATGGAATCAATCAAATAAAGCTAAATCGGGAAATGAATAACTTGATTGACGGAATATTATCCGCGCAGTGGTCCCTGCTGAGTACGGACAGTACGGACTCAAGTGCACCTTTCTGAGTAAGTCGATTGCCTTACTGAGCCTTTTTTAGTAAGGCAACTTCCCTTCAAAGTTCAGACCATTTGAAGACACGAAATAAATGCTTGGGCAACAAGCACAATCAAGTCCCATGATTGAAGGAGAAAATCAATGAAATATCAATCACTAAGTCAACATTTCCTAAGATAAGAAGATTCCAATCAATATTGTCATCATTACCATAATAGCGAGGATTCTTCAATATTTACCTTTATTAGACTTATAAATCATTATAAATAGGATGCTCATTGTAATAGAAGGGGACACACATTCATACATTGTCTAATACAATTTACTACACTTTTATATTTAAATCTCTGATTTATGTCGTCCTTACTGACACCAGTTCGTCCTAACTGACACCAGTTCGTCCTTACTCAGAAGTGCCTCTCTTATCTTGATCTTTTATTATAGTTCTATTATTTTATTGCTGTTAACTAATTCATTTGGAGGTTGTGTTTATTTTCTTTTGGCAGATTTGATTACTAAACCCCATAAAACCTTTAACAAATTCCTAGAAACCCTTTTCTAAGATTTGTCCAACAATTTGGCGCCCACCGTGGGGCTTGTAGTCAAAAATTTGCTAAAACCTTTAAACACAAAGCCTAATCCAAGCCATGTCCGGAAACCAAGGATGGATTACCATGGCCGACATCCATGAGGAAATGAATTCCTTGAGAAAAACCCTAGACTCACAAAAAATCCAAATAGAAACATTGTTGGAAGGAAAAATTCAAACAAAAGCCAAACTAGCCCAATTAACTCTTGAGAACGAATCCTTGAGGAATCAAGTTCACTCAATGGCAGCAACAAATGTCAATTCAAGACATGAAAACGAAGAAATTTTCAGATCTCGAGATCGTATCCGCCTCGCGCTTTGTTTCATCAAAAAGTTGGGGAATCACAGTCCGTTATGAGTAGGGAAGAGTCGATTTTGAAAAAGATAGTAGATTTTCATGCCAAGCGAGTAGAAGAAAAGATCAACAAGATCCCCAGTGTTCCTCGGCCAATCAAGGAAGAAGCTGACAACAGTTATGCCGACTCACCTTTTGTCGAATCCATTGAGCTAGTGGAAATTCCAAAGCGGTTTGTCATTCCAAACATGCCAACATACAATGGTACCGGGAATCCCGATGAACATGTTGCGCTCTACAAACAAAAGATGATGACTAGCTTTGTACCACAAAATATTCGAGAGGCGATCATGTGCAAAAGTTTTGGAGCCACTTTATCAGGTCCGGCCCTTACTTGGTTTATTAATTTACCTAATTATTATATTAGATCTTTTGCAGAAATGATCAACATGTTCAAAGTAGAATTTGCAACTAGTCGCCCACTTGAGAAACAATCAAGCGATCTATACCACATTAGACAACAAAGTGATGAAACACTCCGAAGTTATTTGAATCGCTTTAACAAGGAGAAAGTTAAGATCTACCAGTGTGACATCCCCACTGCAATTGAAGCATTCCGTCAAGGCCTTTTTGAAGAAGATGGGCTCTACAAGGAACTAACTAAGTACCCTTGTGTAACATTCGAAGATGTGCAAGCTAAAGCTATGGCCCAAGTGCGATTTGAGTAGGACCAATATGAACGGATTGTTACAAATTGAGTTGGTCTAATGACATTCGGAGAACTGCAAGCATTACTCGTTTCAAGTAACATTTTACCTACTTTTTCCTTACTTTCTTTTAATGCATGTTTAGCTTGGTTATTTTTATGTACTCTAGATCCTCATCCTGTCATTGGGGGCTTTAGATGTTCCTCTTTATTTTGGTTGCATTTCAGACTTCCGAACTCGGCTCGGAAGCAAATAAATTTCTTTGTCCTTTTTGAATTTCAAACGCAGTTCTTCTGTCCATACTTAGTACGAAACAGAAGTAAATTTATTTCTTTGTCCTTTTTAAATTTCAAACGCAGTTCTTCTGTCCATACCCAGTACGGAACAGAAGTAAATTTATTTCTTTGTCCTTTTTGAATTTCAAACGCAGTTCTTCCGTCCATACTCAGTACGGAACAGAAGTAAATTTATTTCTTTGTCCTTTTTGAATTCCGAACGCAGTTCTTCTGCCCATACCCAGTACGGAACAGAAGTAAATTTATTTCTTTGTCCTTTTTGAATTTCAAACGTAGTTCTTCCGTCCATACTCAGTACGGAACAGAAGTAAATTTATTTCTTTGTCCTTTTTGAATTTCAAACGCAGTTCTTCCGTCCATACTCAGTACGGAACAGAAGTAAATTTATTTCTTTGTCCTTTTTTAATTCTAAACGCAGTTCATCTGTCCATACTCAATACTGAACAGAAGTAAATTTATTTCTTTGTCCTTTTTGAATTTCGAACTCAGTCCTTCCGTCCATACTCAGTCCGAAACCGAATAAAATTAATTTGTCTTTTTGAAATTTAAACACAATTCTCTTATCCGTACTCAGTTAGGGACCATACCAAACCAAATCAGTTAGTCTTTTCTGACTTTCGAACTTAGTTTCTAAATCCGAACTCAGTTCGGTATAGAAACGAATCAATTTGTCTTTGTTTATACTTACTCTTGAAATTATTCACCTTTTGAACGTTGAAATTATTACGCTTTGTTGATTTACGACCTTTTATCGAATTCTTTTTCAAAGTGGTTGTAAAAAGTAGGTGAAGACACTAATTTATTCATATGCCTTTTTGAGTTCCAACATGTTAATCAGGTTTCAAACAGCAAAACTGAGCACGGACATCTCAGCAAATCTGACCGGTCAGTACCGAAAGATACAACTGAAATACATATTGTAATACAACTGAAATACATACTGTAATACAACTGAAATACAAACGGTAATACAACTGAAATACATACATATGAGATACATACAATGATACAATACATATACGAAATACAAGGGATACACATACATTATTTACAAACGGTACATTCGCAAAATCTCTACACAACATAGTATACATACATCTACAAAACCGGAAGCGGCATAGCGTAAGACATGATGTTCGTAAAATACACAATGAAAACATTGGGGGCTATAAATTTTACAAGTTACCACACAAGAAAATTCATCTACATTTGTCACTACCATCAATTTTACAAGCTACGTGTTGAGTACAGCAACAATTGACAACTTTACAATTTTCCTCTCTAGATAGATATCTAGAGAGAAAAACTGGGGGCTATTGTTGGGAGTGGATTCCAAGCAAGCTACAAATTAGGAAAAGGATAATAATAAAAGAATCAATTACACTCAATAAGGAAATGAGGTGAAATAGGAAGCATACATGGTCAAAGATATCACAGAATAATAATCAAGGATTTAATTAGTCCAATTAAGAAGTCAATAATTAATCAAAGATCTTATGAAGACTATGGAATCAATCAAATAAAGCTAAATCGGGAAATGAATAACTTGATTGACGGAATATTATCCGCGCAGTGGTCCCTGCTGAGTACGGACAGTACGGACTCAAGTGCACCTTTCTGAGTAAGTCGATTGCCTTACTAAGCCTTTTTTAGTAAGGCAACTTCCCTTCAAAGTTCGGACCATTTGAAGACACGAAATAAATGCTTGGGAAACAAGCACAATCAAGTCCCATGATTGAAGTAGCAAATCAAGGAAATATCAATCACTAAGTCAACATTTCCTAAGATAAGAAGATTCCAATCAATATTGTCATCATTACCATAATAGCGAGGATTCTTCAATATTTACCTTTATTAGACTTATAAATCATTATAAATAGGATGCTCATTGTAATAGAAGGGGACACACATTCATACATTGTCTAATACAATTTACTACACTTTTATATTTAAATCTCTGATTTATGTCGTCCTTACTGACACCAGTTCGTCCTAACTGACACCAGTTCGTCCTTACTCAGAAATGCCTCTCTTATCTTGATCTTTTATTATTGTTATATTATTTTATTGCTAATAGCTAATTCATTTGGAGGTTGTGTTTATTTTCTTTTGGCAGATTTGATTACTAAACCCCATAAAACCTTTAACAAATTCCTAGAAACCCTTTTCTAAGATTTATCCTAAACAGCGAGCAGGTGGCTGTTCTATTAGGAAATGATGATTTTGAGACAATCTTTAATGATGACTTAATTACAGAAATAAGACTAACTAATGTGACTACTGTAGACACCTACTTTGGGCCTCTTGTCCCAAAAGGAAGTGCGATGATGTTACAAAAATCCGTTCTTCATGTTAAATCAAAGTTGAAGTGTTTATGGACTACGAAAAGCATTATGAAGTAAGTTAAAACCCATATTTGAGACAAAGTTATCTTAGAGCCATGTCCGATTACTATTTAGGCCTAAAACGTGTTCATACATGTTTAAATTTGATTAATAACGGACCCAAATGCGTCAAATGCAATGATTGGATCCAATAGAACTTACATTGTTGAAAACCGAGACAAACAGATAAACCAACCATCAAATTCCCGTTCAAGGCCTATAGATATGGATAGCCCTTTCAATTCCCAACGGTATTTTATAAGCCCAATTCCGAGCCAAAACAAAGAAATTATGATCAAAACACTAAACCGGGCCCTAAAACCGATACCCTTGCACTCCAACGGCCATAACTTTTGATCCATAACATATTTTAACCTAATACTAACAGAATTGGAAAGTAGACATTCAAATATTTCCAATCATATCTCACACGCCTAAATCTGACTTTGAAATCAAAAGTTATGGAAGTTTTAAAAACGCGCTTTCGTATAAGGCAAACCGCAAACTAGCGCAACTCAATCAGTTGCGCACTCGACTCATTGAGATGCGCACGACACCCAGCGCGACACAGCGAGTTGCGCGCGCCACTTGAAGGCGCGGCTCTAAAACCCTAAACCTAGATCCCTACTCCTATAAATAGGGGTTTTCGTTCAGCATTACGAGGACCGGAAAAATCAGAGTTAAAACCCTATTATTCTCAAAACCATAGTCTCTTTACTTCTCTTACTATCATAATACTTTTCCCTTGTTCTTCCCAAATACTCTTCAACCATAATCCATCCATTGAAGCTCTTGAAGGTACGAAGAAGAAAGAAAGTCCATAAACACATTAAACGGAGATTTAACATAAAAGAAGAACGGTTAGTTTCCTGAGCACTTAGATATATCACTTTTCCTTTATTAATTAAATAACTTTAATTGAATAAATAGTGTTGTTTGATCACTTTAAACATTAATTAATTAATTCACATAGTATTCTTTTGTTAATCAAGAATAGAATTTGATAATTAATTGTTGTTTTATCACTTAAGACAAGGCGAATATTTTTTATTTTGTTCTTTTCACGAATATTGATTAAACAAAGAATACAAATTTTGCAATTTAATTCCTACGTGATTAATACTTTTAAATAAAATCAACTAACTTAGTCTTTAGGTATCACGTTGCATATATTGTTTGGTAATGAAATTGTGAAAAAAGAAGAGCTACTAGAGGTCGTATTAGGGCTAGAATAGCGATTCCTCCCTAAAAGGAACGTTATTTTAGTACCCTTGCTCCCGAACTCATTTCTGGTTTATGTAGACAAATTTGGGCATGGGTAAACTTACGATTCGTGCTAATTATTCCATGAACTCCACATGGAAGAAAGGCATGAATGAGGTTTATGAGTTTTTTTAAAACTCAATTGCGACTCCTACTTGTTTCTTACAAAAAAGCGTGATGAGAGTATCATTTCTAATTTAAGGTCTCCCAAACAGTCAGGAATTCAAATCCTAATACAGCCTAACAAGTGTAAAGTCCTAGGCTTTTAAATGGCCATGGGCATCTACGGAAGGACCCCCTACGATGGGGATCACCCTCCTTACAGTGGCAACTCCACTGGGGACGTACAGGTTACAAGATTAGTTCGTAGTTATGGTTTAAGGTTTTCAACACTAGGTTACCTATGGATTGTAAAGAGAACTAACTTGGATAATCTCTAGTTAGAGAGCGAGAATCGAACGCATAATATCTTCCTTTTTCACAAAAGTAAAAGTTAAACAAGCATCATTGCATCATGCATAATCATAGCACAGTTTAACCATTGGGGATTGGCTCATTGGCTAGGGGTTGCCAACACTAGGCTTCTATCCCAAAATCAATAACAATCACCCCACCCATATCGCCAACAAAACATTGGGAGGAGTATGTCGTGGGTCAACACGTTGAGTGATTGATTCGTGCATTGTCCCTTAAGATATGGTACCTTTTGACACCCCAGCCTTGACCTTAGAATGACATTGTACGCTTTGACGGTTCCTTTTATTTTCTTATGTGACTATATGAATATGTGCTTCGTGTCTAAACTAACTAATTCCAACTTGTTTCCTAGAGATATAATTGAAGAAAAAAAAATCGCAAAAATTATGGTTCGACAAAAAAAAAAGGTATATATATATATATATATATATATTGTCGAACCTACCAGGTGGCACGCGTAACTGTCAAAGTTGCGCACGCCCTCCTAGCGCAAGTTCAGAAGTTGGGCGCGGCACCTCCGCGCAACACTGTGTCTTGCGCGCGCCCACTGTTCAACGTTGACTTTGACTCGTTACGAGCAATATCATACGGATAAAACGATACTACCGCTTCAAGGTTAATCGTTAAGTAGGTGCCAAAAATAACTCTTTGGCTAACAACGTTGTCTAATTTTTACTATGATTATCTTTTTTCGAAAAACATGTTTTTTTATCATTTGCGTTTCGCAAAAAGAAAATAAAATAAAAAAAAAAATAACCCGCATGTGGTAGATGCTACTCTTGAAGATGCACTTTCCACCTTAGCGCAAGACGGAAAATTGTGTGCGATACTATTTTTTATTATGATGATTTGTTTACGTACTTTATAATCGAGCTAATGACATTACTTCTTATGAAGTTCGTCATTAGAAGTTCGCATCTCTAAATAGGACATCGTCAATATGTTTATTCTTAAACGTGCCTATTTTCGTGTTCATCATTTTTTTAGTTGTAATTGGTCAACCTTGATTTAAGAGTATAATTTATTTACCTCTTCTATGGTTTAAAAAGAAAATCCCGAGAACTTTACTTGGGATGATTGCCTTACACAAAAAGAAAAGAGAGAAATAGAACGGAAAAAAAAATGTCATTCTTAAAAAATAAAAAAATAATAAAAAAAAGAGAGTATGATACAAAAAATTATATATATTATTCTCAAAAAAAAAAAGATAATGAATGATAAAAACCGAGAAAATGATTTAATTATTTCTTGGATTTTAAATTCGGGGGCCATCATTCTTTTTAAACAAATAGTAATATATTATCCTTTAAAGATAAGCAATATGAGAATTATAATTTTTAAAAAAAAAAAAAGATATTGATCTCTATCGTAATCTAAATGATCAACAAATACTATAGTATATTTGATCATTTTAAGGAGTGTGTTCGGGTCGATTAATATTTCTAAAAATTTGATGCGCACTTTCAATCCAACTTTCTTCTCTTTCTCTCCTACCTTTTTCGAAAACAGTTCATTTAAAGTAAAATCCTTAGATGATTGCCTTGGTGAAGGCAAACAAAAATCATGACATTCCATTAATGATTGTTGGTGAATTTTTTTTTTTTTTTTTGACATTCTTCATTAACAAACTTTCTTAAAGTGAATTCGTATTACAAGGATAAAAAAAAGTAAAACAATCATTTTGACTTTGGTTCATTGTTTAAATGCTTGGTAGAAAAGGTTTAAGTGAACGCGCTCAATTTCTCGTGACACACATTACTAGATCATCTTCCTCATTCGCATACTAGTCCAATCATGGGTGACAAAGAAGCATTGGAGAAACTTAGAGAGGAACTCCAAAACCTAAAGGCCCTACGAGAATAAGAAGCCCAATGAAGACTCATACAAAAGCAGAAAAGGCTAAAATAAAAGCAGAAAAAACATTTTGCAAGAAAAAGCAAGAGCCGCAAGAGTAGAGGCGTAGGAGAAACTTGTCCTTCGAGCTAACTCAGGGAATAAGTACTTAAATTATGAGCTTGCACCACAACCTAGTGGCAAGACTCCCCTAGAAAAGTTCTTGACTACGGATTTTCCAACCTTTAAGGTTACAGACAATCCTAGGACTCACTTAATGAGCTTTATTGTAATTATGGCATTGAAAGGGGTTGAGCCAAGCCTATGTGTATGTACTTTTCCTCTTTCATTGGACCCAACTGCTAGATCATGGTTTTATAACCTCGATGCAAAACAAACTTCCTCTTAGAGTGACGTTGTAAAAGCGTTTTTAACCCAATATGGAGATAACATCGAGCTCACAACTACCTTGTGCGATCTCAAATTTCTTAAGCAAGGGGAAGAAGAAGGCTTCATTGAATTCTTTTATAGGTGGCGATCAAAGGTTGCTTTTATTCCACAAAGACCTCCGGATCATGAACTTGTCCCAAAGTTCATAGACAATATGTCTCCACCATACAAGTGCCATTTACAATACCTTGGTTTAGACACATTCAAAAAGTCTGTACAGTGGGAATATTAATTGAAAGGGACTTGATAAATGAAACCATGAATCATATAGATGGACTTGATTTTTAGAGAGGATTTCACCTACGTCGGAAACAGACAAAGCTCGAAGACGCGATCTCAAGAAGTTGTCAACAACTCAAGATGTAGCACCCTAGGTCTTATTTTGTTTCTTTCCTTTAATTTGTTTTTTTATGATAGACTAAGAGATTCATGCTGTCGAATCTACTTATTTTGTACTCTCATTAATTAATGAATAAGAAATACATTTTCAAGTACGTCTATCTTGTTCTCTTTTCAATCTCTTTATTGTTATTAGCTCACATTAAATAAAACGTATACATACAAACAGGCAATATCAAAAGGCATACATACTCAACACTTTAAGAATCTTGATAAGCTTTGGCTTACTAGATTTATCGAACGAAAATAGGCCCATCTTTGGCCCACAAAAAAAAGGATATGATGATTTCACCAACAAAGGAGGCAACTTGAAACTCCATAAATATAATCCCATGTTCTTAACCTTAGAGAAAATCCATTTTTTTGGCAGCCCTTTTGAGCCTCGTCAATTGAGCCTTAGTTATTCAACCTACATTATTCCATACCTTGGGATGGGAATGGTGCAAAGATACAAATAGGAAATTGGGGGAACGAAACATAAGAGGGGAACACAAAGTTAGTCTAAACCTAAAAGGAAAGATCAAATGCAAAAGAAGAAAGAAAAATCATTCTAAACCCAAAACAAAACTTGTCAAAAAAAACAGAAAGGAGAGATGACAAGGAAAAGGCAGCTAATGTAGGAGTTGTCACACAAAGCAGAAAGGTTCTAATTTAATAAGCACCAAAAATAAAGGATTTTGGGAGTATACTTGATTCTGTCCATTGTTCATAACCCCAAGACTAGCCACGTTACGACCTTGGAAAGGCCCTCCTTGAGGTAGACCATAACCATATATCAAAACCATCATTCCATGAAAATATGGCCAATATTAGGCCTTTGCACATATGGACCTACTATTGAGTAGTCATGCCCATATATAAAATACATGAAGTGTTAGTTGAGTTATGATTATATGATCATATAAAAAAAATTCAAATGATTAGGATGATTTTATAGCCATTGGCTTGATTACATCATGTTAGTAAAGCAATTGAATCAAACTAAATTCGATGTTTTCCATATCTTTTTCCAAAGAAAAAAGAGATGATTATCACTTTAAAAAAAAAAAAATCATCTTATTTTCTTTTAATAATAGGGCTATTTATTACCAAAGTAATTCAAGTTCTATATACATTGCCTAGAAAGAAAAAGACTTAACACAATAAATTGATTTGATATATCGACAACCTTGACGTCAACTTTAGATGTCTTTTGCAACTCTTGAGCATTGGTCTTCTCACTTATCGTGAGCAACTAATATGTCCGCCTGTGTGGCATATCTCTATCTTCTCTAAGCGAGGAACATTGATTGAACATGATTGCTACATGAAAAAAATGATCATTATCACTATCACACGTATACCTCACTGCCAAGTCATCACGATGTTTCAAATATTAAGTCAATAATCCTTGCTTTTCGAAAACATGTCTAATTTTCTTTCTTTATTCTTCTATGGGAAAGTTGGATTCCCCTTCCTTTTTATACAAATCAGTCTTTTTTTTCATTTCTTTTTTAGGGGGTAAGTCGGGATGATCCCTCCCATTTGGCAACTAAAATACTCAAAAATAGTATAATTTTTCCGCTCTTTGCCTCAAATTGAGGGCTTAAATAAGCCAGGACATCCCCACTTCTCTCTATTTACAGATTTGAACACGCTATTTATGCTGCAAAATCAATGCCATGCAAAGCTTATTACAAACCGTCTTAATAACTTTAAATGACAAAGGGAAGAATACCACTTCCTATTATTTGACAAAGATAATTAATTATGTTACTTGATTAAATAATTTATGATAAACATATGCAATATTCTGCAAATTGAAAATACAAATCTTGGAGCCTTAAATAACATGAGAAACATCCCCTAGCATATGTATACATGAATTTCAAAATCCACCTAAGTCTACACTTAGGTGCTTCAAATTAAAAATATAAGTCTCACCTTAACTTTCATTTTAAAATGAGACTATATTTTGGAAAGTGATTCAAATGATTTTATAAATTATTCTAACACTTCACCAAACCTAGGTTTGATAAACATTCGTTTTCAAACTACGGTGCTTATTTAATTGAAAGAAATTCACTTTAAGGTAGCAAAATGTGACAATGATGATAAAAGTAAAACTTAACCAAAATCAAATATACGAAAGCTTGCTCACATTTTCATATCTTTGTTGAAATAAGTTGCAAATTACAACTTACCTTCATCAATCTTGGACAAAAAAAGTCACAATCAATTACGAGCTAGACTTTTCTTTCCATTTTGGGTTCAATTTTGAAAAAAAATATTATGTATTTTGCAAACTATAAAAAGTTGCTTTTCAAAACAAACTTTTATTTAAATTATTGGACCCTTTCCAAATTTTGAATTCTAGTTCAAAATAACCTGTCTCTGATAAAAAATAGTATTCAAAATTTCCTTTCGGAATTTTTGTTTCATTTCCTCAAATAAATAAATTTTCAGATTCTCAATAACCGTTTGGATAATACGTGTACGTACATTTATATTTTCAAAAGGAATAAACTAAGATTCGACTTCTTGGCTCGAACTTGTTCTCATCGGCTTAGGGATGGTAAACAAACCACCTGCAAGACCAAAATCAATGATTGATAAGAATAAAGAAAATATTTGATGTTCTAAATCAACTTTGAAAATAAAATCACCAAAATGATCTTTACAAACGTTTAGACATTAGGTATGATATAATAAACCTTAAACACAATTGATTTGGTTTATAAACAAGCAAAGAACTAACTTACTTTCTCGAACATGACTTTAACTAAAATGTGAAAGCCATGTCATTATCCTAAACATTTCAAAACAAAAATAGGACATATACATAGGTCCATCTCAATATCATGATTATATGAATGGCCTAAACAATAGCAAGTCATTAGAACTACGCCAAATTGGGGGCTCCAAGACTTGAGAAATAGCAAGAATGCGCATAACCCGAGACATGGGGGATCCAATATCCACAAAGAAACAAAATGAGATATTCATGCCATTCGAGCTGCTTTCGTGAATCGCCTAAATAGTTGTAGATCTCGAGCCTTATAATTTTCAAATGCATCACAATGATTTAATAATCATTTTGTTCCTTTGAAAACTAAGTTTGCAACAGAACTTGGCCGTTAAACAGGTTACATACTCAAGCCATTTTCAAGTTTAAACTTCAAAAACTAATCTTAGTGCATAATTGCTGTTTAAATACTTCAATTTACTCTAGAGATTAGAGAGTATGACTAGTATAGAGCAAAAGAAACAAAATCATGATACATAGTTGCTCATATGAAAGTTTAGCACTCAATCATTCATCATGAAAATTGTATCAAGACAGTTTATTAACATAAGACAGACAATTACATGAGTTAGAATGTAAACAAAAGACTCCTAAATTCTAAATTAAGGAGTCTTCATTTAAAATTATTCTCCATTGTTGCACACATTGGAATTTTGCAAGGAGGATAACATTTACTTTCTCGAGATTCCAAACAGTGACAAAATTTGAACTTAAAAGAAAGAATTCAAAAGTAGCTAGAATAGACGAAAGATTTGAACAACATTTCATTTTTCCCCTTACTTGTTCTAATAAATGACCAATATTACTGGACTTAGCAAATTTCTTTGTTAAAACTATGAATGGTCAAAAAACGGTTTAAACACACTAGTTTAATCGTTTCCAAGATCCTAGTTGTTATCATAATAAGGCGAAACACGGGATTTATAGACCCATTTTAAGCAACATGAAAGGGTCTAATTATTGACAACAAGCAAATCATCAAAGTCACCCAACATTGGGGGCTACAACATTCGAAAATGTAAAATGGGGGCTTACGAACCTGAAATATAGCCAAGCTACACCAGTTCGATGATCTCTTCAAGAATTTCCTAAACTAACTAGTTTTGTGCAAATCTTGAAATCACAGTTTTATAAGTGAATAATCATAACCATCGGTTATTTTTATCATTGATAAAGCCAATTTTGCAACTTACGCATGAAAAATAAAATATATATGAGTCACAAGAACAAATTCATGCTATTATAAAAGTTCAAAATTCCATTTATAATTTTAATGCATAATTGGTGTTCTAAACACTTCAATTTACATTAAAATTAACAAGTATAGTCTATGTGAGCAAAAAAGGAGAGAAATAAAGATCAAGCACAAAGTCAAAATTAGAATGAACAAAAAAAAAACACATATATGCTTGGAATGCTCATACAGGATCAATACTTTATCACTTCACATGAAATTTGTTGCAATATATTGCTTAGACATGTCACAACAACAAACAAACAAATTCATGAAAGCAAATCGAATTGAAAACCCTAACTTTTTTTAGGATTCTTCATTCGATTTCTCCATTTTATTGACTAAGATCAAAGTCTGGTAGAATAAAAGGAGAAAGATTTACTTTCCTTAGCTTCAAACAACAACCAAAAATGGAAATAGATCAAGATTGGAGAAAGATGAGAAGAAGAAAGTGAGCAGGAGATCGCGCTTCTCTAAATATTTTAATAATTCAAATGTTGCGCGCAACTCATTAAGTTGCGCGTGGCATCCTAGCGCAACCCAGTTTCTAACGCGCGCTTGGCCAGCGCGACCTACTCAGTTGCGCGTGGACACTGGTCACTTAAAAGACCAGTACTCAGATTTTGATCCGTTTTGATTTTTTTCTCAACGGTTTTGTACGTTGTTAGACATAATAACGAGCGAATTATCGAAATCTTTTAAAATTGCTTTGCATCCAGTAGTTTCTTTTCTTCTTTGATAGTTTTTTGCATCATTTTGCATGCACACCGTGCTTTGTGCCTTCTAAGCATACATTTTGAACGTTTTTTGTAAGAGTGTCTTAAGACGTTCTGTGGTGGTGCTTTACGTAAAAGCACCCATAGACAGGTTTGTCATTTACTGTACTGACGTTATAAATGCCCAGCTTTTCTTCTTTTTTCACATTCGAAGCAAAAAGTAAGGTGTTGTCATGCTGCGTAAAAACGCAAAAGGCGTATCTTACGGCGCAAAATTGTACGGCATAGGTGTTGCATAAAACTTCACTTCAGTCCAAGCTTTGCGAGATTTACCTCTCGGAAGTAAAAGGTAGAGGATTACTTTAGTCGTTAGCTCACGAGTCGACAAGCGCGCCGAACCATCAGAAACAGACACTTCTTGAGTGGAAGAAAATACGGTAGTTATCTTAGTGAGCTTACTAGCTTACCGGATAGTTAAGGTGTTCGTCTAACCCCTGTATAAAGAAGCGACGAGACGATGTCGCACCTATGTAGTCATGTGCCCCCAATCCTGAGACATGTGTACTCATCTTGTGGACAAAACTGTTGAGAGAGTTGTTGACTTTCTTCCCTCTCACTAGATTTGGATACATTCCTCCAATTCTGAGACATATATTTCTATCTTGTGGACATCCTGCTTGAATACTGGACCATTTCGGCTCGAATACCGAAAATACCTTTTTTCATCTTTTTACTTTGTTAAAGTCAAGAAAGATTCAATGACATATCGAGGGACTTTAAACCAACGATGACACGATTAAGAGGAAATCATCCCCTTTTATTCTTTTTTAAAACTGATCTCTTCTCATGACTTCACATCACCCTAAACACCGTTACTTGTAAAAGCGTTCTACAATTGCAAAGGACCAATCTAGATTCTTTAGCGTGTTGAGACTAGAGATAACTTTCTCTAGCCTTAATACTTACTTGTTTCAAACACTTAATGAACCAAAGATCATTTCGACACCCTTAACATTTCTGAAAGATTCTCTATTCTTTGAGAACTTCGCGGAATGAGTCTCGGATTTATTTCCTTGACTAATTTGATCATCGTCTATTCTAGACTCGATCAAATTGAGGGCTAACTGTAGACACCTACTTTTGGCCTCTTGTCCCGAAAGGAAGTGCGATGATGTTACAAAAATTCGTTCTTCATGTTAGATCAAAGTTGAAGTGTTTATGGGCTACGAAAAGCATTATGGAGTAAGTTAAAACCCATATTTGAGACCAAGTTATCTTAGAGCCTTGTTCGATTACTAATTAGGCCTAAAACGTGTTCATACATGTTTAAACTTGATTAATAACGGACCCAAATGCGTCAAATGCAATGATTGGATCCAATGGAACCTACATTGTTGAAAACCGAGCCAAAAAGATAAACCAACCATAAAATTCCCATGCAAGGACTATACAGATGGATGTTGCTTTCAAAGAGCTTTCCAACGGTATATTATAATCCCAATTCCGATCCAAAACGAAAAAGTTATGATAAAAACACTAAACCGGACCCTAAAACCGACACCCTTGCACTCCAACGGCCATAATTTTGATCCATAACATATTTCAACCTAATTTTAACGGCATTGGAAAGTAGACATTCATATATTTCCAATGATATCTCACACTCCTTAATCCGACTCCGCAATCAAAAGTTATGGAAGTTTTAAAACGCGCTTTTGTATAAGGCAAACCGCAAACCAGCGCAACTCAAGTAGTTGTGCGCGCCTAGCGCGCGCGACTTATTGAGATGCGCGCGGCACCCAGTGTGACTCAGAGAGTTGCACGCGCCACCTGATGGCGCGGCTCTAAAACCCTAAACCTACATCCCTACGCCTATAAATAGGGGTCTTCGTTCAGCATTACGAGGACCGGAAAAATCAGAGTTAAAACCCTATTATTCTCAAAACCCTAATCTCTCTACTTCTCTTACTATCATACTACTTTTCCCTCTTTCTTCCCAACTGATCTTCAACCCTAATCTATCCATTGAAGCTCTTGAAGGTACGAAGAAGAAAGAAAGTCCGTAAACACATTAAACGGAGATTTAACATAAAAGAAGAACAATTAGTTTCCTGAGCACTATCACTTTAATTGAATAAATAGTGTTGTTTGATCACTTTAAACAAACTTTTAATTAATTAATTCACATATTATTCTTTTTTCATTTAAGAATAGAATTTGATAATTAATTGTTGTTTTATCACTTAAGACAAGGCGAATATTGTTTATTTTGTTCTTTTCACGAATATTGATTAAACAAAGATCGAATAACTACTTTTGCAATGTAATTCCTACGTGATTAATGATTGTAAATAAAATCAACTAACTTACTTTAGGTATCACGTTGCATATATTGTTTGGTAATGAAATTGTGAAAAAGGAAGAGCTAGTAGAGGCCGTATTAGGGCTAGAATAGCAATTACTCCCTAAAAGGAACGTTATTTTAGTACCCTCGCTCCCGAACTCATTTGTGGTTTATGTAGACCAATTTGGGCATGGGTAAACTTACGGTTTGTGCTAATTATTCCATGAACTCCACATGGAAGAAAGGCATGAACGAGGTTTATGAGTTTTCCTAAAACTCATTGGCGACTCCTACTTGTTTCTTACAAAAAAGCATGATGAGAGTATCATTTCTAATTCAAGGTTACCAAACAGTCAGGAATTCAAATCCTAATACACCCTAACAATTGTAAAGTCCTAGGCTTTTAAATGGCCATGGGCATCTAAGGAAGGACCCCCTACGATGGGATCACCCTCCTTACAACTACCAAAACTGAGTGCTTGCCTAGAAAGGTTAATGCGGATAAGATACTTGAAGGTATGGCTCTATGATTTACAATGTATCAATTTACTTTATCCTAAGATAGTGAGGAAACTACTCTTGTCTTTCTTTGGAATGTTATCCAAGCTGACATCTTTATATCTCATAGGATATAGGCGACTCAGGGTATAATGAACATAATTAATAATCATGGAATTCTTTTAATATTTTTTTGATCACGGATTCTTAGTTTAATGATAAAGATCTGATTAATGAGACAACCAATGTGTCACTTGCTGTGGCGGAGCCGGGGGGGTTGTGGCCGGAGCTCAGTTTAAATTATTGTCATTGGTTTTATGGTGGGTGATGGTTGTGGCCTAGTGGGGTGGTAATGGTCGTGGCCTCGTGGGGTTGTGATGGTCAAGCAAGTAAGACGAGATAAGCAGAGAGCTTTGTGCTTTGCTTATGTCTTGATCGATTAAAATCATGCCACTTTTGAACATTCGCTAGTACCAACTATGCTGGGTTATTTTTTCAGCTGTTAATGGTGGTTTTCGGGTAGATGTAATGGTTTGGGCGGAATTACCGATAATTTTTCCCTTTTTCTTTAATTATAATATTGTATATAGTTTGAATTTATCTCCTAATTTGTTAAGGAGAATTATCTTGTAAATATTCTGCCATATTCTTAGCCATTTAGTTCCTTGTTTATAGGCTAGGATTACTCCGTGTAAAGTGTATATAATTGATATTAAGCAATGAGAAAGGTAACACATTAAATTCCTTCACAATTGCTTTGTAGCGTGGGGTTGAGTGAGGGACAGAGGGAGAGGATACGAGCAGCAGGTTAGAGAAAATAAATGAAATTAAATTAATATATACAATTTTAACAACAAACACTTCCATCCACAACCGTCAACCAAGCATCCAACCCCCCTCATCTGCGCTTGTAAGCAATCCCCCGTCGCTAACCACCCTCGCTGCCCAAAAACTCCCCACACGCGCGGCGAACACCCTGTTGCCGAACCAACAATTCCAGTTAAAAAAGGTTAGGGTTTAGGCTGGGATGTCGCCGATGATGTCGGGATATGGGGAAAGTGGAGAGGGGTGAGTCGCCGGCGGGATTTGGGGCTGGGTAGCCTTCAGGAGGAGGATTTGGGTCGCCGGCAGCCGCGTACGGTGGTTGGGCGTTGGTAAAGTGGTGGCAGTTTTTTTTTAAAAAAAAATCTTTAATTATTTTTTTATTTTTAAAAATAATTAATATTAATTTCTAAAATACTTTTGATAATTTAATAAATCATTTAACTAATTTTTGACAAAAAAAAAGGACCACTTTTTTTTTTTTTTTTTTGTGGTCAAGAATCTGCCACCTCAGTGGGTCCTAATTTTCCTTATGGTGATCAAAAATACTTTGATCACCATAGAATCATCCATGTCTATGTTTGTTCCAACTTTTTCTGCTGACGAACAAGTCACACTAACACTTACATGTAAGTACAATATATACAAAAAATAATAGAATTAAATATGTTGCATCTTAGTGCCTTTTTTCCCATAAAACCAAATCAATATTATCTGGTTTTATATTTTATATTCCTTCTCATTGCTTCTATATTACTCAATGCTCTCTCTATTACTGATTAATCGCAACACCTTTCATTTTCATCTTATTTAATCAATTGTAACACTTCTCTATTTGATACTCCGTAAGAAACTCACCATAGTTTTATTTTGGGTTTTTCTAAGCTATGCCCCCCAAGTTATTGAATTTCTAAGTTGTACCCATACTTTATCAAAGTTATAAGTTGTGCCCTCTACCTTACGATATTTTATCAACAATACCCTTTGACAGCCATATCCGTTAACGAAAGTTAAGTTATTTCATCAACAATGGTGTCGTGGTGTTTTTAATTTGACACGTGTTCCATTCTAATTGGTTAAACACTTTAAAAAAAATTTAAATATTAGAAAAAATAAAATAATAAAAAAAAAGGTTAGTGATAACGTCAAAGGTTATTGTTAATAAAAATTAGTAAGGTTGAGGGCACAAATTAGACGTTTGAAAAAGCATGGGCACAGCTTAGAAACCGAAGAAGTTTTGGGGCATAACTTAGAAAAACCCTTTTTTATCCTCCCACTAACCCTAACTCAGTATTTTTTTTTTTTGGTGCAAAAATACATTATAATCCCTAATATAGGCGATTTAATTCTAATAATCTTAATTAAGATATCTAATAATCCCAACTATCCTATGTGTTTGCCTCCAATAGTCCCAACCGTTTAACACCTAGTCGACAATTTGTTATAATAGGTTGCCATAACACGTGTCAATACGTGATTAGTTTAAAATTAAAAAAAAAAACATAAAAACACAAAAAAAAAAAAAAAAAAACCTCCACCACTTTCACTCCTAACCTACACTGCACCAACTAACCAACATCACCATCCCCTGCTCCCACAAAATTAACATGCAAGCCCATCACGCAGCACTTCCTCCACCACACCTGCCCACAAACTAACGCAACAGAGCACAACCCTGCTCTCTCACTCACAGCCACCATCACCCACAATAACAGCTGCTACATACATTAAGCCACCACCACCACTAATCGCATCGTCAAATTGTCATCACTCCTACCATCGAAACTGGCCATCCGGGCCACTACCATGTACTACATATGACCTACCCCGACACCAACCATCTCCTCCTCTTGCCACCAATTCGTGCAAAGCTACTCAACTCCACCGCATCAAGACATCACAATAGAGAATGCAACAACAGTCGTAACTCCAACCACCATCTTGTCCTTTCGTCAATATCACTTGACGAAAACTCTTAATTGCAAGATCATCGAGAACCCCCTTCCCGACCTTTCTTCCTCTTGCCTCATCCATCTCCCAAACACCCCCCATTTGACGCGTTTTACGATCCTCTTGTTGAGGCTACATGAGGGTAGCTTTTGATTACGGATTTAATGATCCATTGCAAGGTATGAGACTTGAGTCCCACATCGGTCATATAGGGGACTAATGTTGGGTTTTTATAGAACAATGGGCTTTCTTCCTCTTGAGCAGGAATGGCTCTCCCATTGTCATGTATCTATGGTATCAGAGCAGACACCTCTCCTTTGAGGTCATGTGGCTCTTGAATAGGGATTTTTGTTACGATCCTCTTGTTGAGGCTACATGAGGGTAGCTCTTGACTGTGATTTTGATGATCCATTACAAGATATGAGACTTGAGTCCCATATCGTTCATATGAGGGACTAATGTGGGGTTTATATAGGACAATGGGCTCCCCTTCCTCTTGAGCTAGCTTTTGAGGATGGCTCTCCCATTGTCCTGTATCAACGCACGACCAGAGTTTTAGGGATCGAGAAACCCTTGACTGGGTTTGGCACGCAGACGAATTTTCGAGGATTAAGAAGATCGAAAGGCGATTTTCGAGGGTGGAAAGGGATGGTTGACCGTTTTCGGGGGGTTAAGTTGGTGGCCGGTCGACAGGTTTTTGGTTGGCTTAGGGTTTTGGGGAAGGGAAGGGGGAGTGGTTTTTGTTTTTTTTTTAATAATCACACCGATCATATGCTGACACGTGGCTTAAAAAAAATTCATCCTTCCAATAGGTCAACGATCATTGAGATCATTGGAGGCAATCTAACCCCATAAACTTTAGTTGGGATTATTAAAAGTAAATCGCCCATAGTCGGAATTATAAAAGTGTATTTTTCCTTTTTAAAAAAAAATTATATCTCCATTAAAAATATATACTATGGAGTATGTTTTGGGGTTTTTTGTGTCCCTTGGGAGAGTTACAGCTCTAGACTAGATTCAGCAAGGACGCCTGTACCTGTAAAGCAAACGGAGCACTGAATGGTCAGTGGTCCGCCTCCGAAGAATAAGTTAGTACGGTATTCGGAATAAAACGTGTAGAAATTAAGTTATCTACTCGGATTCCAAGCTCAGGTGCTGTCTGTTTCTTGAGAACGACATCTCAGTAATAATTGCAATAATTAACGTAACGTGTCCCCATAAATGAGGGGAATGTTCCTATTTATAGGGACCTTAGGAAGTGTGCCCTCCCTAGGGTTTGATGACCTAGGGATTAGGGCACGCCATTTTGCAGCGCCCTCAAAGTTTGGGCCTTGAAGGCCGCCTTTTCAGAAGGGATATCTGAGTGACACGTGTCACACATCTGAAGAGGCCATTTGGGCGCCTCCCAAAGCGACACGTGTTGCTCTCTCAATGGTCCACTTGGTAGGGTATAAAAATACCCAAAACATTTGCCCAGGGGTCACGTGGCGCTTGCGACAAACGTCGGCTTCTGATTGGCCGAGAATTTTACTTTTACTGTTCACCTGGTCCTAGGGTTTTACCCTGGAGCATTTACCCCTCTATAAATAGAGGGGTTGACCTCCCTTAGATTCACACTTGCGTGAATCTTTGGGAGAATCTTTGAATTTTTTACTTTCGACGACTTTTGACTTCTTCAGCATCCGACACTCGGCCAGCTTCGTCCGCCTATTCAAACAGATGTCCCTGACCGGCGCCTCTTAGTACCTTCTTCTAAGGTAACCTCCTGGTCCTTTCTTTACTTATTTCTTTGCGTTTTTTCTTTTTTCAAAAATGGTTTCCCAAACGCACCCGGCACGGCCTAGATTAGCGATCAGCCGATCACTCGGGATAGCTGAATCTAGAACTAGGAGTTCCAAATGCTCGTTGAAGAACTTTCCTTTGAGTACATCTCCAAATTCAATAGTGTCTGTGCCTTTGCAGGACACGATGGCTAGAACAAAGCCAACGACCAAGAGATATAGGACGAATGGTTCTTGGTACCATTCGTAGAGTGAGGCAGTTTTCTCGAATGGCTCCATTAGGGCGCCTGTCTCCGAGATTAGTAAAGACCCCTAGCAACGTCAGCACTCCCAGCGACTCATTTCTTGAGGAGTCTGATGAGGAATATGAAAACCCCAGTCCGAGTGAATTGGTGCCGGATGCTGAGTTGGGGGAGGCCATTGCTGGCACCAGCTAGCAGGCCCCCAGCTCTGAAGAAAATTCTAATGATGACTTTGCGTCATCATCCTCTAATAGCGCCTCTGCTGACTCGGAGGAGGCGCACTCGCACCTTAAGACTGCCCAAGAGTCCCTCTCTGTTGAGAAGGGAGAGGTCTGGGAGGAGTCGTCTTCTTTCAGGCGGCATGAGCGTGCTCCTTATTACTTGCACGTCACCGAAAGCAGGCGGAAAACCATGAAAGATGACCTTGGAAAATTTATTTCTGCCCATGTCAATTGACATGGGTTCCTGCTGTCCGTGCCGGATGCTATAGACACGGTCACCTGGCCTGAGATGGCAACCTATGGTGACCAGTGCTTTAAATGCTACAAGGCGGCCATCCAGGCAAGACTACGTTTTCCTCTCCATCCGGCTGTGGAGAGGATCTTGGATGGATACCAGATGGGTATCTGGCAACTAGCCCCCAATTCTTGGGTTAACATTCTGGGCTACGTTGTCGCCTATGAGATGTTGGAGGTGGAGCCCATCTTCGAGGCGTTTGCTCATATGCAATACTTAAGCAAAACTCCAAATTCAAGCAGGATTGGCTGGTGTAGACACCCATTTGTGTCTCCCCAAAACCAAACCCGGTAATGAGTACCTTTCACGTCGAATCATAATCGAATGAAGTGAAAGTGTGGAAAAGTCTAGTGTTGCGGATAGTTTTTTATTCTTTTCTTTTTCTCTGTTTTTGAAAACCTATTTTAAGAAAACAGCCAATCCAATTTGGTTTGTTCCATGGCAAGGGTCCAATAATGGTGTAGTTGTATGGGGCTTGAAAAGAGCTTTCCAACGATATATTATAAGCCCAATTCCGATGAATAATGAGGAATTGAAGTTATGGCCAAATTACTAAACTGGGCCCGGTTTGGTCTTTATATGCGGCCCAATGATCTAGAGAAGGGCCTAATATGGATTTATCATTCCTAATGCAATTAGAATTGATTTTAGTTTTCTAGATTCTTCTAGAAGGTTCTTTTCATTCCTAATTCAATTAGCATTGATTAATTGACTTTGGTTGACTCTTTAGAGTTTTAATCAGAACAAAAGAGTGTTTTTGAGGAATATACGATTTTGCCCTTCTGTACGGCTAAATTTTATCAAAATTAAGAAAACGCGTGAAACTAATTATTAGCGCCTGACGACAAGGCTTAGCGCCTGGCGCTAATGTCCAGCGTCTGGCGCCAATAGTGTTTTATTCTCGTCGAAACTTTGATACGTTTTTCTATCCGTTTGGCTGATTTTCTCTATAAATAGCCTCCTAAAACCTTCGTTTTTAATCATCAATTTCCATCAACAACTATAAATTCTCTAGTTTTTCTAATTCTCTCTAGTTTTCAAGATTCTCTTGATCTTTTTCTCTCTAGCTTGTCTCATACAAAATTCCGCATTCACAAGATTTAGAAACACCTAGCATTGTTTGAAGTTGCCTTCGCCCTAGACGTAAAAGGTTTGATATTTCTGAGGGTTTGGTCCCAAATCTAGTCTAAACTTTCTTAATCTCTATTTCAATTATTTAATTTAATTAGTTGTTTTATTATTTTTCTTGAAGTTACTAACGCGTGTATTTTGTTATTATAAAGAGATACGAGGTATCCAAGTAAGTACTTTAAATGTTTAATTGATATTATGATATAGAAATCATGCTTAGGTTGTTATTATGATTCTTAGTGTCATGTTAGGGCGTTTTGATCTTCCTAGTATCATGTTTAGGGTAATAACTATAATTTCTAATATCAAATATGACAATTGTGATTCCAGCGATGCTTCCTATTTTCTTTTCTAATAGCAACTTAGTATCATGTTAAGGCTATATATTTGATCTTTATTGCTTAGTGACATGCTAGGATTTGTTATTAATCTTGTTAGTATCATGCATAGGATCTTGCTATTAATATTATGCTTTAACATGATTACTATAATTATGATTATGATTATGATTATTGTTGTGTTGAATTATATAATTTAACGTAATTTGTTTATTTACGAATTATTTCATGTTATTTGTTAATTGACGGATAACTTATATATAATTGATTATGATTATGTTGCTTGATATATATTTATTGTTATTGCTTAATCACCTCATTTATGCATGTTTAAAGGGAATTGGTACTTATAATCTTGCTTAATAAGATAATTAATAATCTTGTTTAGGGTTAATATGATTATAATACAAGTGATCGTCAATAATAGATTTATTTGTGCACTAAATTCAACCAACATAGATTAAACAGGTTTAGGATAAACCGATTGATTGCATGTTAGTCAGAAAGCGCTCATGAATATGATCAGAATAAAGTAGAGGCCTATTATTAGGGCAGGTTCAATCTCTTTTAGGTTGGATTTTTACCTTCATCCCCAAACTACCAGTCATGGTTCTAGACCTATTGGAGTTGACGATCTCCTAGATCGTTAAGGGGTGTAACCTTCACCTCGTGAACGGTTTACAAGTTCCTAAAACTTGTTGGTGACTCTTTTGCTCTAGCTTTCTTCCCTTTGGACGTCACCGTACTTTAGTGTATGATCACAGTGGGGTTCAAGTTTGGGGTAATGCTTGAAATACGCCCCACAGTTTTTGGCGACTCTGCTGGGGAGGATTTCTATTTTAATTCCTAAAATTTATTTCGGCAATGATTTAGAATGAGTGGATGAGACTCGAAAAGTTCTAAGTATTTAATGTGCGTAAATTTGATTAACATTATTGTCATATGCATAAAAAAGATCTCATTGGAAAGACCATCCGTAATGAGTTAAAACATAGGATTTTTACACGTAGGAAATTTGAGGAATATCTTTCACAACTAGGATCGAAATAATGCTGCGCAAAACTGGAAAATTTTATTAAGCACAGAAAGCTGTTGAGGCATGTAGGAACTAGTGTCAGAAAACAGAGTCTAGCGCCACTAATTTGACTCTGGCGCTAGGCGACACTTTCTATCGCCAGGCGCCAGAGCCAAATCGCGGCACTGACCTCTATTTGCTAGCGCCAAGCTCTTCCAATACCGAGCCAGAAATATGTGTTCTAATTTTGTCTAGTTTTTAGCACTGTTTGCTTGATCCTATTTCCTGATTGAGTTTTTCTCACTTTTCTAAATCCCATATGTGTTCTACATATGGACATAACCCTCTAGGAATTCATGCTCCATATACCTGATTGAACCGTGAAACAAAGGGTACAACCGAGAATGTTGAATTCACCAAACCATGGAAGCGAGTTTTTAACTCGCGGTGTCTCATCCACTCGCGCCAACCCTTCAAAAGGTAAGGCTTACGCGCGGTGCATCTGGACAATTAACCATGGACCCTCTTTGACTAACCCATATCCCAAACTTTAGAGAACTAGAGCCATGGTTAGGTTGCAAACTCATTGCATCATGTTGTGACTACTTGACTAGCTACTTGTGCATACTTATTATGTGACTAAACTAACCGTTTGGTTTGACTTGTGTTTGTAAATAAGTCTTAATAACTAATTAATGACTAAAGGAATTTTCTTAATTAATTAATTAATTAATTTGAGCTAATAAATATGTCTAAAATCGAGTCATAGTCCCTTTAAGTCAACCCGGATTTTTATTCCCGTATACTGCACAAGCGTCAACTTGTTTTGGTCATATCCGGAGTTATAGGAAGAAATATGAGTCGTACAACCTTTGGATCTGTAGCCCCGAGTTTTATCTTTAATTTGGCGTTGGTTTCATCCAAATCAGAGTCACTGATCAAAAGTTATGACTAAAATACCGCAGCCTATCCAGTTTAATGCATATACATGAGGTCTTAACTTAGTCTTTGTTCGAGTCTAGTCACATAGTCTAGCCACATGGTCATGACACGAGTCTTAACATGTCACCCACACTCACTAGTCTTAGCACACACTTTGTGTATATGTCACCATGATCATGTCTTAGGTTCATGCATGAGTCGGTCTTTTCCATTATTTGAGTTAGGGGTACATTCTATTCCTAATGTTTTCATATTTCTCCCTCTACATCATCTTTCTTCACATCACAACCTTCATTCTTCCTACCTTATTCCATATATGCATGTTGAATAGAGTTGAGTCAAGTAATTAACAATGAATATCCCTAATTTCCCTTTCCACAGTACATGGTCGAGGAGAGAAGGACGATTAATTAAGAACAACCTCTTTATTCAAGTCTTACTTTTTGATAAACCGATTCGTCAAAAGAGGAAAGATAAGAAGATAATGGCAACTCAAGAGGAAGTTAATGAACTTAGGAACCAATTGACTGGCATGACTGAGGCGTTGAAGGCTTTAACCCTCAAAATCAATGACCCTGTGAAGCAACAACAAATGGAGCTCATGCAAGAAAGCTTGAGCAAGCTATCTAGTGACTACAAATTTCAGGGCATCAGTTCACAAGGGGTCTTGGTGGACAAGGAGTTTCTCCCCCAGAAGTTCAATGCCAACGACATCCCAAAATTCAAGGCAACAGATAATCCTTATCTTCACTTAAGAGCCTTTGAAATTATAATGAACATCAAGGGGATTGATAAGAAAGCCTTTCATTCCTTGTTTTCCTTATCTCTTGAAACCGTTTGCCAACAATGGTTCTTCTCCCTTGACAAAGAGAAAACCTCTACATGGGAATCGATAGTAAGCGCTTTCATTTATAGATACAAGTGTAACATTCAAGTCGAAACCGATTATAGACAACTTGAAATGCTAAGACAAAAAGAGAATGAAGGCTTTACTTCTTTCATCAATAAGCGGAGGGAAACTTCCGCTAAGATGATTGAGGTGCCCTCCGAAAAAGAATCTGTGAGGATGTTTATCAAGAATCTCCAAGAGAAGTATTCAAAGCATTTAAAATATCAGCATAATTAGAATACTTTCAAAGCCGTTTATGACATCGGAATTAAAATCGAAGATGACCTCGCAAAGCAAAAAGATACTAACAATAGTAACCACGGTGGCTGGAAAGGAAAGAAGAACGACAATCCTTCTTCTTCCGAAAACGCCCACTCTAGTAATAATGTTAGTACCTTTGACCATAACGGTGTCTTAGACATAGACAATCAAGGATATAAAAAGAAACCCAGGAGAGAACTCAGACCCATTGGAATGACCTACGATGCTGCTTTCGATCGTCTCTACGATCGAGGATTAATCAAACCTATTGGCCCTACCGAGGATCCAACGCCAGAAAATCGATCTTTGAGATGGAATCCCAACTCTTATTGCAAGTACCATCGAGGACACGGTCATACTACTAATGAATGCTACAGGTTTCAAAATCTCATTTAAGATCTCATAGAAGTAAATAAGATCCCATCGCCTCTAGCTAACGAGAAGACTAGGTGATGATGAAGCAAACAACACAAGACAGAGGCGAGCTTCAACGACGAGATTTCATGACCTCTTTTTTCTATTTCTTTTTTTTATTTACCCTTTCCCCCAATAAGTCTAGCATAGGCACCTTTCTTTTCCCTTAGATTAATTTTGTAGAATCTTTCTTTTTCCCTTTTAATAAAATGAGTATTTATTTCCTTGCATATGATCATTTCATTACATTGCATTAAAAAAAATCATTGTCAAGCTAAGCACAAGGTATACCAATGATTTGAGGCACCCCTTGTAGCCACGTCATATTGCCTTTCACCTCTCTAATTTACATTCCTTTCTTCATAAACCATTTTGAGCCTCGTCTAACGATAGACCTGTCATTTTTCAACCTATATCTACCTAACCTTGGGATGGGATAGTGTGCAACTTATGCAGTTTTCAATATCATAAAAAGATTGAGTGACTTCAAAAGATTAAAATAGCAAAAATAGAAAAATAAATAAAAGTGTAAAAAAGGGTAAGTGTTCCAATGTCTTTGATATGAAAATGTCTTTGAAAAGAACTGTAGACACCCAAATGTGTTTCCCCAAAACCAAACCCAGTGATGAATACCTTTCATGTCATTTGATTATCGAACAAAGTGAAAATGTGAAAAGTCTAGTGATGAGGATGTTTTTATTTATATCTCTTCTTTCTGTTTTTGAAAATATTTCTTTTCTTACCTTATTTATGAAAAATAGGAATTCTAGTTTAGTTTGGTCAATGATAAGGGTCCAATAAAGGTGTAGCTGAATGGGGATTTACAAGACCTTTCCAATGATATATTATAAGCCCAATTCCGATGAATAATGAGGAAGTTATGGCCAAAATACTAAACTGGGCCCGATTTGGTTTTTATATGCGGCCCAATGATCTAGAGGAGTGCCTATTGTAAATTATCATTCCTAAAGCTATCAGGATTGATTATAGTCTTATAGAATATTCTAGAAGGTTCTCTTAAATCCTAATGGAGTTAGGATTGATAATTATGTTCCAAAGAGTTTGAAATTGAATAAAACTACTCAATTTTAGAATCCTTGCTTTGTACGAAGTGGAATATATTCAGATTTTATTTTCGTGCCTCATAATCTTTATCCAAATTTTATATGGTTGGGTAGATCTTGAAATTATCTTTCCAATGATATATTATAATATAAAATTCGAGTTATAACGAAAAAGATATGAATGAGATATGAAACTCTATCCAAAACTGACACCCTTCCACTATCGGCCATATCTTTTTATCTACAAAAGATTTTAATCTGATTTTAATTGGGTTGGAAATTAGACTTCAAGATCTTTCGAACGACATATTATATGTCTTATTTGGATTTCCGAATCAAAAGATATGATAAAAACAAAACGCGTGAAACTGATTATTAGCGCCTGACGACAAGCATTAGCGCCTGGCGCTAAGGCTTGGCGCCTGGCGCTGATGACTAGCGTTTGGCGCTAATCGTGTTTTATTCTCGTTGAAACTCTAATTCGTTTTTTTATCCATCCGACTGATTTTCTCTATAAATAGCCTCTTAAATTCTGTTTTCAATCACCAATTCTCAACAATCATCAATTTCCATCAATTCTTATTCTCTCTAATTCTCTTATCTCTCTAAGCTAAAGCTTATTCTCTTCCTCTTTCTAAGCCTACCCTTTTACAAACAAAATTCCTCACACATTAGCACTAGATACACATAGCCTATTTCGAAGTTGCCTTCGCCCTAGACGTGAAAGGTTTTAATTTATGAGGGTTTGGTCTCAAATCTTTATTTCAATTATTTAATTTAATTCTTTGATTATTATTTTCCTTGAACTTACTAACGTGTGTGTTTTGTTATTAGAAAGAGATACGAGGCATTCAAGTAAGTGCTTTAATTGATTTATTGATTTTATGATATAGATATAATGTCTAGATTATTATTTTGATTTCTAGTATCATGTCAAGGTTGTTATTATGATTCCTAGTGTCATGTTAGGGCGTTTTGATTTTTCTAGTAGGATATTAAGGGTGATTTGCTTATATCAATTATGATTTCTATGATGCTTCCTATTTTCTTTTCTAATAGCATGTTAATATCATGTTAGGGCTATATATTTGATCTTTATTGTTTAGTAACATGCTAGGGTTTGTTATTAATCTTGTTAGTATCATGCCTAGGATCTTGCTATTAATATTATGCTTTAACATGATTATTATGATTATGATTATTGTTGTGTTGAATTATAAAATTTAACGTAATTTGTTAATTTACAAATTGTTTCACGTAATTTGTTTATTTTACGAATTGTTTTACATAATTTGTTAATTTACAAATTATTTAATGTTATTTGTTAATTGACGGATAACTTATATATAATTTGATTATTATCATGTTGGTTGATATTTATTTTATTATTATTGCTTGATCGCACTTTTTATGCATGTTTAAAGGGAATTTAAACTTGTAATCACGCTTAATAAGATAATTAATAATCTTGTTTTGGGTTAATTTGATTATAACTCGAGTGATCGCCAATAATAGATTTATTTGTGCATTAATATTCAATCAACATAGATAAACAAGTTTAGGGTTAACCTATTGATTGCATGTTAATCAGTAAGCGCACATGAATACGATCAGAATAAAGTAGAGACCTATTATTAGGGCAGGTTCAATCTCTTTTAGGTTGGATTTGTACCTTCATCCCCGAACTACCAGTCATGGTTCCAGACCTATTGGAGTTGACGATCTCCTAGATCGTTAAGGGGTGTAACCTTCACCTCGTGAACGGTTCACAAGTTCCTAAAACTTGTTGGCGACTCTTTTGCTCTATCTTCTTTCCCTTTGGAAGCCACCGTACTTTAGTGTATGATTACAGTGTGGTTCAAGCTAGGGATAATGCTTGAAATATTCCCTACAAGAACACGTCTCAGATTGCGTCTCTTATCGAGTGCTCAGTACCGTGCCTTAGAAACATGAATGCCAAGTGAGTGATAGACCGCATGATCGGGATTGCCCACACTTATTAAAATAAAATAAATGCTAAAGCAAAAGAGAGAGCTAAAAAGAGTTAAAAGCCTCTAGCATAAAAATACAAATATTCAATAGCAAAGTTGCACACCTTGGGGGCTTATCGAGGGTCTTGAACTTTTATCCCCTTCTTCTATAACCTTTAGCCTAACCACGTTACAACCCCTTAAAAAGACCTTTTTGAGGTATACACACACTTGTGCGAGGTTCGGCTAGAGCTACATTCGACCTGATTCCTAACGGATATGTAGGCAACCTCACATTGAGGTGCGGCCGTAATAAACATGCATTCATATTCACATTCACACATCATGGTCATATCAAGGGATCTCCAATGCTCATCCTTATCTACTTAGAGCTAGACTTGGGGGCTTGATTCTTACATCATTAGCTTATCCAGCCTAAGAGTCACCATTTGACTCTTTTCAATATATTTTTTCCACACACTTAGCCCTTGCGGCCTAACTTTAGAATCACTTTCACACACCGCACAGATACATGACCAAATATACTTTCCCTTAGGAACCCTTTGTCATGAAATATTAACATAACGCTGAAGTATGCCTTGTCATGTCAAAATCGCTCATCACTCATCATTACATCACAAAGTATGAAGTACTTAGCCTCCGCGCCTAAGTTACCTAAATACTTTCATTATCGAGTCAACTAGGATAGTCTAAGATGTTACAATCCTTGTACTGTGAGAGACAACGTTAACGGATTAAGCTCATTTAACATGCATCTTCAAAAAAATTCACTTCGATTCTTTTTTGTGTCTTTCTTTTTCGGGAGAAAGTCGGTACCCTCCACAGAAATGGCGGGAAATTTTTGCGTTTTTGCATTTTCGAGTCCCACGATCACAATACAATGCACACACGAGTCATGTACACGTTGAGACATGTCATGATATCACCTTGATTTGAGTCTAACACATGTGTCAAACACTTTGAGTCGAGTCAACCTCGAGTCAATCACAGTGAGTCAAGTTCATACCTTGAGTCATTACAAGTCAATGAGTCAAGCAACACTAAGTCTTAGGTCACCCCTAAAGAAATATGAGCAAAGTCCTATAGTTAAAAGATATAGATGCAGGTGCATCCCAGCAAGCAAGAAAATTTCCAGATTTTTTTTAAAAAAACTGCGAATATGACGCAGGAGATTCCTCCAAGATAAGAGGAGTTACATGGATCAGTAAGTTAGAGATGAAAAGCTTTAATTTACAAAATATTTGAGCGGATTTGGTTGAAAAGAAACGACCAAGCTCAAAGTTCGAAGCAAAACCAAGCAACAGCAGCATCAAGGGCGCAATAGAGAAGACCCGACTCCAGCGCCAGACGATAAGGCTGTCGCCTGGCGACAACATCTGGCGTCTGGCAACAGAGTTCAACGCCTGACTCTAGATCCCAGCGTCTGGCGACAGAGCAAAATCTCGGCGCCAAAGATATTTCAGCAGCGACATAACGCTCGGACACTCAGAATGGTTATTTCAACCTCTTACAGCAATTTTGGGTTCCTTGGTACGCCAGTTAGCCCCTATAAGAAAATTGACATGATTAGTAGTCGGCTCGATTACAATCGTAGTAAGTGATTGACCTGACAAAAAATCGTCTCACTTAGCTTAAGCGCCTAAAACACTGGCTCATTACAAGCACCAACGTATCGGTTTAAAAACAAGCACTTAAACGACAATATTTCCAAATACGGATTGTCGCGCATTCTCCTTAAACGACAATGTTTCCAAATATGGATTGTCGCGCATTCTTCTTAAACGACAATTTTTCCTAAAATTGGATTGTCATCCCCAACTTACAATATTTTCAAATATGGATTGTCGTGCATCTTCTTCAACGACAATTTTTTCCAAGATTGGATTGTCATCTCTGGCAAAGTTTCCAAGCGTGGATTGTCATACTCCTTCTCTGTTTGGCAATTTTTTTCCGAGTTTGGATTGTCATCGCTGGCAAGTTTTCCGAGATTGGATTGTCATGCACCCAGTTCCCTATGGCAAAATTTTCCGAGATACGAATTGTCGCTTCATCGTGGCAACATTTCTAAGGATGGATTATTACGAAGCATTGACAACTTTCCCTAAATCGGATTGTCATACATCATACAAGAGTTGTGTTGGCAACTATTCCCAAAGAAAAGAGGATTCTCATCACAGCAAAAGCACCGACATACTAGTTCACAAGTAGCAAACCGCCGACGTACTGGCATAGCAGCATTAAGGATCAACAAACAGTGATCTTTTCGAAGACTATCACAGTGGAAATTGGAGGCAGTTACAAGCGTAGCAGTCTTCAGGCGGTATTCTCTAGCTTGCGAAAGATCGTCACGAAAAATCGGTTACCCTCCAGAGACGTGTGCTCGACGGTGCAAGATACGTGTTTCTTAACTCTCTTATCTATTTTACTAATGCTAGTTTTGCAGGTATCGACGTTACAAGAGTGATTTAGGATCGCATAACGTTCGGAATCATTCTCCGTCCCTATCGATACTTTGACTTTTGTTTTCGAAACTTGCGTTTCTCCAAACTCAGTCAAAGTGTGGGCTTCTGTAGACACTCATTTGTGTCTCCCCAAAACCAAACCTGGTGATGAGTACCTTTCACGTCGAATCATAATCGAATGAAGTGAAAGTGTGGAAAAGTCTAGCGTTGCGGATAGTTTTTAATTCTTTTCTTTCTCTCTGTTTTTAAAAACCTATTTTAAGAAAACAGCAAATCCAGTTTGGTTTTGTCCATGGAAAGGGTCCAATAATGGTGTAGTTGGATGGGGCTTGTAAAGAGCTTTCCAACGATATATTATAAGCCTAATTCCGATGAATAATGAGGAAGTTATGGCCAAATTACTAAACTGGGTCCGGTTTGATCTTTATATGCGGGCCAATGATCTAGAGGAGGGCCAAATATGGATTTATCATTCCTAATGCAATTATAATTGATTTTAGTCTTCTAGATTCTTATAGAAGGTTCTTTTCATTCCTAATTCAATTAGCATTGATAAATTGACTTTGGTTGACTCTTTAGAGTTTTAATCAGAACAAAAGAGTGTTTTTGAGGAATATACGATTTTGCCCTTCTGTATAGCTAAATTTTATCAAAATTAAGAAAACGCGTGAAACTGATTATTAGCTCCTGACGACAAGGCTAAGATCCTGGCGCTAATGTCCAGCATCTGGGGCCAATAGTGTTTTAGTCTCGTCAAAACTCTGATACGTTCTTCTATCCGTTTGGCTGACTTTCTCTATAAATAGCCTCCTAAAACCTCCGTTTTCAATCATCAATTTCCATCAACAACTATCAATTCTCTAGTTTTCAAGATTTTCTTGATCTTTTTCTCTTTAGCTTGTCTCATACAAAATTCCGCATTTACAAGATCTAGAAACACCTAGCATTGTTCGAAGTTGCCTTCGCCCTAGCTGTGAAAGGTTTGATATTTCTGAGGGTTTGGTCCCAAATCTAGTCTAAACTTTCTTAATCTCTATTTCAATTATTTAATTTAATGATTTGTTTTATTATTTTTCTTGAAGTAACTATCGCGTGTATTTTGTTATTAGAAAGAGATACGAGGCATCCAAGTAAGTACTTTAATTGTTTAATTGATATTATGATATAGAAATCATGCTTAGGTTGTTATTATGATTCCTAGTGTTATGTTAGGGGGTTTTAATCTTCCTAGTATCATGTTTATGGTAATAACTATAATTTCTAATATCAAATATGACAATTGTGATTCCAGCGATGCTACCTATTTTCTTTTCTAATAGCATGTTAGTATCATGTTAGGGCTATACATTTTATCTTTATTGCTTAGTGACATGCTAGGGTTTGTTATTAATCTTGTTAGTATCATTCCTAGGATCTTGCTATTAATATTATGCTTTAATATGATTATTATAATTATTTTTATGATTATGATTATGATTATTATTGTATTGAATTATATAATTTAACGTAATTTGTTTATTTACGAATTATTTCATGTTATTTGTTGATTGACGGATAACTTATATATAATTGATTATGATTATGTTGCTTGATATATATTTATTGTTATTGCTTGATCACACCTTTTATGCATGTTTAAAGGGAGTTGATACTTGTAATCACGCTTAATAAGATAATTAATAATCTTGTTTAGGGTTAATATGATTATGATACAAGTGATTGCCAATAATAAATTTATTTGTAAACAGGTTTAAGGTTAACCTATTGATTGCATGTTAGTCAGAAAGCGCACATGAATACGATCAGAATAAAGTAGATGCCTATTATTAGGGCATGTTCAATCCCTTTTAGGTTGGATTTGTACCTTCATCCCCGAACTACCAGTCATGGTTCCAGACCTATTGGAGTTGACGATCTCCTAGATCGTTAAGGGGTGTAACCTTCACCTCGTGAACGGTTTACAAGTTCCTAAAACTTGTTGGCGACTCTTTTGCTCTAGCTTTCTTCCTTTTGGACGCCATTGTACTTTAGTGTATGATAATAGTGGGATTCAAGTTTGGGGTAATGCTTTAAATACACCCCACAGCTGGTTTACTCTGACCAACCATACCTGTTATATAATGACCATGGGGAAGGAGAATAAATGGAAGGACTGGAGGTCCAACTTTTATAGAGTCTCTTCCCCAAATTTCCAAAAGAACATGCGGTACAACCGCTGGACTAAGTATTTGCCCCTTCTGGCTGGGAAGAAAGCTCTTCCGCCTGCTCCCAGGCGGGAGCAGGAGGAGATTTTTGATCGGGGCCTTTTTAATGTGGTCTTTTGAACGAAGAACGAGAAGGGGGTCAAGGAAGTTACCCCCCAAAGTTATATTCCCTGATTCGAGTGGCTCTCGGACGGGACGTACTTGGCCGCCTGTGGCCTAAGTACAGAAAAGCTGAGAGGTAGCTAGCCACTTGAATTTATTAGCTATGTTACCCATATTGTTTTTATTTATTTCATTTCTAACTCTTATTGTTGTCTGTTGTAGACGTAGCAATGGCAAAGCTTCCTTCTCACAAGAAGCTGGTTGTCTCTACAGCCTTCTACCGAGCAAACGTCAAGCGCTCGGATGAGTAGCCGCCAAGCGGCACTCCTCAAGTAACAAGTTGTTCAATCTTGAAATTTTGTCAATGAATTACTTTATGTAATTTCCTCTAAGATCTCTCATATGAACTCTTTGCAGGGTGGCTCATCAAAGCCTGCCCCTTCTTCTCAGCCGAATCCCAAATTACGTAAGCAGTCGGCTGGCAACGTTTCCTTGAGTCGCAGGAAACACATTGCCACCAAGCCAAAGAAGGGAACGGGCGCCTCTTCCCCTGATCACACTCCATCAAATCCAGACACTCAAAATTGAGTGTCGAAGAGTGGCAAGCAGACACTCACCACTTCTTGCGGCATAGCAGGCCGCAGCAAAGCCGCAGAGGGAGAGGGAGGTAACACATCCGACCATCCGGCCATACTTTTTAATTTTGAAAAATGCAACTGCCTTCGAAGATCTTAACTTATTTTTCTTGTATTGACAGATGCTCCAGCAAGGCCAACTGTCCTTCAGATGGTCAAGCGGATGCTCAGGACGCTTGATCCAGATGACAAGGCGACCGTTAAAGGAGTCGGCACCCTTGACCTTGACGCCATACTGGCGCTTCTCTGCGAGGTAAGACTTTATCTTATGACTTGATTGATGTCTTTTACCGAATGGTTTCTGATGAGTTCCTTTGCTTTGGGACGACTGCAGGCTATGCTGCGCGTGAGTGATCTTAAAGGGCCTCTCAACAAAAAGACCAAATAGGTAAAGGCAGCGAATGCTCGGGCCGCCTCTTCCCTAGACAAATTTCAGTTTGAGATTTCTCAAAATGAGATTCTGACACTTGATATGTTATATTCCCAAGCATCGGCAAATCTACAAGTCAAGCAGAACTTGGACGCGGTGAGGTAGCGGGTGCAGGAACTCTAAGACGAGGTCAAAGCCCTTAAAGATAAGCTAGAGCCCCTCAAGAAGGCGGAAACCAAGGCAGCTAACCTTGGGGAGATGGTCAAAAGACTCAGAGGGTGGCTGCAAAACCAAGAGACCCAACTTCGAACCAAGTATAGGTCCTTGATGGAGGAGGAAAAACAGGCCCTGGTCAAACGAGTGATGGATGACAACGAAGCCATCATGAGTGCGGCTTGGGCAGTTGTCCAGCCGTCAGCCGATTATCAAACCTGGAAGGTTCAGTTTGATAAAGCAAATGATGAGTTTAATGCCCAATTCCTTAGGGAAGCTCAGGAGGCGGCCGAGAGGGAGGCAATTGCCAAAGATTCCCCGGAGGTGTCCAGCTCGTTAGGTGACTCGTCTTAAGGGGACGAGGAGGATGATCAGGGGGTGGACGAGGAGACAAAAGAGCATGCGCCAGAGGATAGGGCGGATGCCAATGTTGAGAAGCTCCCCTGATCTTTAAGCTTAAGTTCTTTTTCTGCGGCCGAATGGCTAAGTATTATGCTTTTCCGGCCTACGCGCCGAGTAATCTATTGTTTTACCGACCGAGGGGTCGGGTGATTTAACAATTTCTGGCTATGCCAGCTAACAATCGCAGTCGTCTATTTTGACGGCTGTTTTTTTTTATTTAAGCAGCATCCGGTCGTTTCCCGGTTTTATTGATATTGGCGTTTATGCTTTAAAAATTTTCAAAGCTTTCAATTTTTATGCATAGAATTTTTGGCTAAGTATTTTAACCTGTATAGTATGAGAATATTCTTGCCCCTGGCCGGATGTCGTTTGGTTTCAGTTGCATGGATTACTTGACTTAAAAAATTTTATACTTTAAAGAGCATGAATGGTTTATGAGTTAATCAATCACTATGTTGATTGCCCCAAACCAAGCGACAGACGGCCATATAGAGCAAATAGTTTCTTGAATGCATCCAACCAAAGGCCTCGAGTAATATAGAAAAGCTGCTAAGTCTTTTGACTTAGCATATTCGTTGAAAACGGATTGGTCCGCCTGCCTTGCCCCATAGCAAGGACAGGCGGTAAAGTAGCCTCTAATCATGAAACAGTAGCCGTCTTCTTCCTGTACTACAATAGTCGGAAAACTCAATGCTTTTTAAATTTCAAGTTAGATTAAATCAAACGACTGCGAACACTGCCTTGTTGCATTCGGTAGGGATACTTGTTGTATTTGTAGAGCAATGTGCCACCTAAATGGGAGATGCTTCTCCTCGATGAATTTGCCCAGATGGACGTCGCCGGTTTTCTGACTCATGTTGGAGTAGACAGTCGTACTCATGTTGTTGCAGACGGTAGTTTTAATAATGTTCATCCGCCCATTGGCCTCGTTTAACGAATAAATAGCCACTAAGTCATTGAATTAGCTTAAAATAAAGAATAATTAGCTGTAAGTTATAAACTTGGCTTAAGGATAGGTTTTAGGTCGACTGTTTTGGTGCAGTCGGGTCCTTTCTTAGGTGTCTGCTGTTGGGGCAGACAGTCTCTTAATCATATTAAGTTTTAAAGTGTGCTTAGCCGTCTGCATATTATGCAGGCGGTAGCTCGTAAAATCTCGACGTTGTCCATCTGCACATTGTGCAGGCAGTGTTCGAACTTCGTTATTAGTTAAAAATTAGTCCGTCTGCACGTTGTGCAGGCGGTACTATAGAGGGTAAGTAGGATCCGTCGGCACATAGTGAAGGCGGCGTCCTTCATTGCTGTGAGCATGGTCCTTCTGCACTTCGTGTAGTCGGTACTCAAAATAAAGAAAATAGAGACAAGTATGAAATGAAGGCAAATTTTCATTAACAAGTCAAAAACTTTACAAAATTTAAGAAGTAATACTTCTTTAGGTTATCTACATTCCGGGTTCTGGGTAGCCTCCTGTCGTCTGGTGTTTCCAGGTGGTAGGTGTCTCCTCTTAATTCTTCATAGATTCGATACGGGCCTTCCCAATTTGGGGTTAACTTCCCTTGTTCATTCGCCCTACCAACTGCCTCCATTATTCGTAACTCAAAGTCACCAACTTTTAAAGGGTGCTTGTGTACTCTTTTGTTGTACGCTCGAGCCATTCTCAGGCGATAGATCTCATGGCGTAAGGCGGCATTACCCCTGCGTACTGGGAGTGAGTCCAATGCAAGGTGCATGGCCTCCCAGTTTGCATCTTCATCATATAGCATAATCCAAAGAGTCGGCTAATAGTGTTCAATGGGCAAGGCAGCTTCTGCCCCATACACCATGAGAAATGGGGTTTCTCTAGTTGCCCCTTTTGCTATTGTTCTGATGGCCCATAGGACGTGTGGTAGTTCATCCGCCCATAGGCAGCCAGCTCTTTCAATTTTCTTCTTTATGCCATCTGAGATTAATTTGTTGAAGGCTTTGACTTGGGTGTTTGCTTGGGGTTGGCCGACTGATGCGAAACAATTGGAGATCCCTTGATCTCCCAGATAAGTCTTTAGTTGAGGGGTTTCAAACTGAGGACCATTGTCAAAAACCATAGACATAGGCACCCCAAAACGGGTGATGATATTCTTCCAAATGAAGGAAATGACGTCCTTTGTCTTGATGTTTTGACCGCCTCCGCCTCTACCCATTTGCTAAAGTAGTCCACAGCCACTAAGATGTAACGCCTGCCGCCTGGAGCAGCCGTATATGGACCCAAAATGTCCATGCCCCATTTAGCAAACGACATAGGACTGGGGATTGTTGTCAGGTCAGTGGCCGGACGATGGATTAGCTTGCCAAATTTTTGACACTTATCGCATTTTTTAACCATCTCCATAGCATCCGCCTCAAGGGTAGGTTAAAAGTAATGTCGCCTGGCCTTGACAGCTAAGGATCTGCCGTCTACATGAGAGGCACAATATCCGGCATGCAATTTTTCAAGAGTTTTTTGCCCCTTTTCTAGGGTCACACACTTTAAAAGAGGCTTCAGAAATCCTGCTTTGAAGAGCTCTCCTTGCCTTATCTCAAAGCTTGCAGCCCGTTTCTTCAGCACGACCGCCTCCTGAGGTGAATCTGGGAGGGTGTCGTCTGTTAGATATGCTCGGATGCTATCCATCCAGGTAAAGATTCAATCAAGTACTCCAATGGGGTCTTCATCAGATATACTTCTTTTTTCCATGACTTCCCACTGATCGAGGCGTTTCACAGGAGGCGGATGACGCCAGTTTGGACAGAGCATCCGCCTGATTGTTTGCTGATCTGGGCACTTGACTTAAATAGAAGTCTTCAAGTGTCCCAGCTTCAGCCTTAACCACCTGAAAGTATTTGATCATAACCAGATGGGTGGCTTCATAGACACCATTGTACTGGCTAACAACCAATTGCGAGTCAGAGCAGGCGTCAATTCTCGTTGCCCCTGCTGCCTTGCACATCCGGATGTCGGCTAGCAGGGCTTCATGCTAGGCCTCATTGTTTGAGGCTTGGAACTTGAACCGTAGTGCATATTCACATTTGTCCTCCTCAGGAGACTGACAAATTACGCCTGCACCACAGCCGTTCATTGTGGAGCTCCCGTCCACATACACTTTCTAAACCTGATTGATATTGTCCGGCTCAGCCGACCTTGTCATTTCAACAATAAAGTCAACGAATGCTTGCCCCTTTATTGTATTCCTTGGTTCAAAAGTGATTTTCAATCCCTGCAACTCAATAACCCATTTGAGCATTCAGCCAGAAGACTCCAGGGTTGTCATTGGCCGCTTGATCGGTTGGTCAGTATAGACCGTGACCGGATGTGCCAAGAAGTAAGGTTTCAACTTCTTGACAGCCATGTAAAGGGTGAGACCAAAATTTTCAACCATGGGGTACCGAAGTTCCGCATTTCTAAGAACGTGGCTAATGAAGTAGACCGGGAGCAGGATGCCGTCTCTTTTAGCTAAGAGAACAGCACTGAGGGCATGATCTGAAACAGCCAGATACATATAGAGCGCGGGCAAGGGGCTGACCAACCTTGGCAAAGAGTGCAGATGCGTTTTCAGCTTTTGGAAGGCCACCTTAGCATCATCCCCCCATTTAAATCTAGTCTTCTTCCTGATCGCCTGGAAGAAGTAGAGGCGCTTGTCGCCTGACAGACTGAGAAATCTTCCCAGAGCTGCCAAACAACCGGTTAATTTTTTGACTTCCTTCACAATACGGGGCGACTGCATGTCGATTATCGCCTCGATTTTTTTTCAGGGTTGGCCTCTATCCCCCTTTGGTCAATCAAGAATCCGAGAAACTTCCCACACTCAACACCAAAGACACACTTTTTAGGATTAAGCATGACCTTGTGCCGCTTGAGTGTGGCGAATGTTTTTCGGAGGTCTGCAAGGTGATCCGCCTGTTGTTTTGGTTTGACTATCATATCATCAATGTACGCCTCTACATTCCTCCCAATTTGATTAATGAAGACTTTATTAATCATGCGTTGGAAAGTAGCAGGCGCATTCTTCAAACCAAACGGCATCACATTATAACAGATTAACCCCTGTTCAGTGACAAATGTCGTCTTCTCTTGATCTTTTTTCTATAGGGGAATATGATGAAAGCCTGAATAGGCGTCCATGAAGCTAATCAGGGCATGTCCGGTTGTTGAGTCAACCAGACTATCAACCTTTGGAAGTGGATATCTATCCTTCGGACATGCTCTGTTTAAGTCAGTGTAATCCACACACATGCGCTAGGTACCATTCGGCTTCTTTACGAGCACAACATTTGCAACCCATTCAGGGAAGTTACATGGCCGAATGAACCCAGCGTCTAACAGCTTTTTAACTTCGGCGGATGCCGCCTGACTTCTTTCCTCGCCATGGTTTCTTTTCTTTTGCCGAATGGCCTTCTTTTTAGGATCCACAGCACGTTTGTGGACAGCAAGATCCGGGCTGATGCTTGGCATCTCTTCCACTTCAAAGGCAAAGATGTATTTGAATTCTTTCAGCAGTTGGTGCAAGCTTGCGTTCAACTTAGCAAAAGAAGCAGTCCCCACCTTAACAATTCGCTCTGGGCGACTGTCGTCCAGAGGAATATCAATGTGTTCACCAGCCGGCTGGGGACGGAGGTCGTCTGACCGCTCCCCAGTCAGTGATTGCTATTGCTTTTCTTTTTTTACCACCACCAGCGGATTATGTTTTCTTTTCTTAGCGGCTGGTGGGGTCGGATGGTCTTCCTTGATATCATCAAGGTCTATTGGCTCTTTGCCCTGACCGGCTGCAACTGCCGCAGGCTTGACGTTCAAGAGGTAGCATTCTCGAGCCATCTTCTGGTCCCCGTTTAGGGAGCTAGCAGTCCCATCATCCTTCTCATACTTGACAAGCATGAGAGCAGGAATGATGAATGCCTTGCACTCGTTAAGAGTGGGTCGGCCAAGGATAAGATTATAGGCGGTTGGCTCTTCAAACACCAGGAACCAGATGGTCATGGGCCGACCGCTACCTTTTTGCCCCAGTGGATGGGCAAATTAATGCGTTCGACTGGGTGCACAACTCCTCCCCCAAAACCCATAAGGGGATGGGAGACATCCATTATACTATCCGGCCTGTATTTGAGGTTGGATAGATATTTGCGGCTGATGATGTCTGAGGAGCTTCCTATGTCAATCAAGATGCGACCAACCAATTGGTTGGCCACTTTACATTCTATGACTACAGGGTCATCATGCGACCGATGGACTTTGCCTCTATCCTTTTCGGTGATGATGACTTCAGGGAAGGCGGATGTGCTGGCCGCCTGTCCCTCATCAATAGAATGGACCATCTTTCTTAGATGGTCCTTGGTTCCCCAGATGGTTGGAACACCACCGGCGAATCCGCCTGCTATCGTATAAATCGGTTCCTCATCCGTTTTAGAGCTGATAAAAGATTGAGGAGTCTTTTTGCTCGACTTCCCAGGATACAATTTTGAAGCCACTTTGGACTTCACATAGGATTTCAGCGCTTCTTTGTCGGCCAGACGGTCAAGCATCCTCTTGAGGCTGAAGCAGTCGTTTGTATCATGGCCGACATCCTCATGGTAGTGACAATGCTTGTTCTTGTTCCGATTTTCAGCGGAACCTTTCATAGGAGTTGGCTTCTCTAGAGTCAATCGATCCTTAATCTCCATGAGGATGGAGTAGCTGTCCTTGTGGAACTCATACCTTAGGACGTACAACTTCCACTCTTTCTTTTTCTTCTGGGCCGGCTGATCGGAGTTAAACCAGTGACCCAAAACCTAAATCAACCCGACCTGAAGTGGAACTGACCCGACCTTGACCCAAAACCCGAAATGACCCGACCCGAAGTTAACCCGAGACCCGAAGTTGACCCGACCCGAAAATGACCCGACCTTTAACTTCGTTTAGTAAATAATTATATAAGTTATAAAAAGTTTATAGTAGGAAATTATACATTAAAATAGACCCAATTAACAACATCTTACATGACTACATTGACTTTCATATAATAGCTAAAAAAGATGGTCAAAGTGAGATGTGTGAATAGTGCAAATGTCAAATTGTTAAGAGTAATTTGGGACGGAGGGAATATAAGAATAATTCAAAGAAATTATTACAACAATGACAATGATAATAACTAATAAGAGTACGAATTAAAACTAAGATCAATAAGAGAGTGAGGTATAACTCAATTAATTAGAGCATCCCTCTTAGTTTCAGGAGATCTTAAAAGTGATTCTCAATCTAAACATAAAAAAAAAAAAAAGGTTAATAAAAGTCCAAACAATTACTATAATCCATGAAAAAAATAGCCTTAATAAATATAGTGAGTTTTTCGTCAAAAAATAAATAAATAAATAAATATATATACAGAGTTGAATTTAACCCAATGAATCACCCGAATATGACTCGACTAGAAGTTGACCCGAAAATTGGACCCGAAAATTAACCCGACCTGAACTGACCCGACCCAAAAATTGACCCGATCCAAACTGACCCGACGAAAACTTGACCCGACTCGAACTCGACCCGAAGTGTTGACCCGATACCCGACCCGACCCGTATATAAGTCAACCCGAAATCAACCCAAAATGACCCAACCCGACCCGAACTTGACCCGATAACCTTTTAACCCGAACTTGACCCGACCCAAAATGACCCGACCCGAATGACCCATTTGCCAGGTCTAGTCGCCTGTATATAAGCGTCTGCCTCTATCAGGGCTCCTTGGAGGGTGATGATTTTCTTGCGGACGAGTTCGAACTTGAAAGTCGGCCCGTCCTTCAGACCTTTGAAAAAGTCTGTAAAAGCCACTTCGTCAGACAGTCCTTGGATCTGGATTCTCACCAGATTGAACCGCCTGACGTATGATCGCAGCCCCTCTCTATCTCCCTGCTACACATGGCCTAGATCAAGGCTCGTTTTCTTTGCAGGGATGTTCATAGAGAAGTTAGAAGCAAACAAGAACGCAAGCTTCTGGAAGCTGTTTATACAGCCAGCCGGCAGATTGCCGAACCACTGCTGGGCTATGCCCTTCACTATGGCTAGGAAGCATCGACATCAGGCGACATCATCCAACCCTTGTAAGTACATGAGGTGGGTGTATGCCAAGAGGTGGTCTTCTAGGTTGGAGGTACCATCATAGGTTCCAACCATGACATTTTTCACCTTGGCCGGCTGTTCGGCCTCAGCTATTTCCTTGGAGAATGCAGAGGGTTATTCCCCAAGGTTTTGTAGCCGAAGCTGCCAGTCCAAAGGCTGGTAGTTGTATGCCGCCTGTCCTCCGAAGAAGGCAGGCTGGATGTAGGGCAAAGCAGGCGGTCTGTATAATGGTTGTGCCATATACTGCGCTGATTTGATTACATGAGGCCCCGATTGTACGAGGGGGCCGCTTGAAGGAGTCCCCGGTACTGAAGGAGTCCCCGGTACTGAAGGAGAGTTCCTCACCGAGGTATTCTAAAATTTGTCGTGATAAGTCGACGTAGAAGCCGACTCCAACAGCTGTTGATTCCTTAGTTGGTTGATGTACTAACGAGCATCAAGAAATGATTTTTTGCTACCATCTGGCTGTACATGCCAAATGGCCTTTCTTATCAACGTTTTAGGGAAACGGAGTCTTGACAGATCAAATTGGGGTCGAGCCTTCTCCTTTGGAGCAGGATGAGGAGTCGGCTGTCAGTCCTAGACTAACTTATGCATTCAAGATTTAGCAGGCTTGGTGGCCACTGTTCCTTTCTAGGAGCAGTCGTTCGTTTGTTGATTAGTCCCTTAATTTCACCCTTGAGGATACTCATGAACTTCATGCGCTCATCACGAGTGACTAGGGCTGATCCTGCCGCCTGGGAGGCATCAGTCGGCTGCCCCGATGGCTTACTTGAGGGTACAAGGGGCCTGTTAGGACCCGCCTGGTTAGCATTGCGCTCTTGCCTATCTTTGTGACGGAGTCGCTTAGAGATGAGTGACCCGCCTTGGGCCACATAGGTTTCGACGTCTCCATCGTCACCTGAGTCATGGTCCGTCTGGACCTCTATTTCTTCCAAAGGTCGAGTGGTACCTGGAGGCGGCACAGGTTGTTCTTGAGAAGCCATCTTAGAGGTACTTTCCCCACAGACGGCGCCAAATGTTTTGGGGTTTTTGTGTCCCTCGAGAGAGTTACTGCTCTAGACTGGATTCAGCAAGGACGCCTGTACCTGCAAAGAAAACGGAGCACCGAATGGTCGGTGGTCCGCCTCCGAAGATTAAGTTCGTACGGTATTCGGAATAAAATGTGCGGAAATTAAGTTATTAGCTCGGATTCCAAGCTCAGGTGTTGTCTGTTTCTTGAGAACGACATCTCAGTAATAATTGCAATAATTAACGTAACGTGTCCCCATAAATGAGGGGAATGTCCCTATTTATAGGGACCTTTGGAAGTGTGCCCTCCCTAGGGTTTTATGACATAGGGATTAGGGCACGCCGTTTTGCGGCACCCTCAAAGTTTGGGCCTTGAAGGCCGCCTTTTCAGAAGGGATATCTTAGTGACACGTGTCACACATCTGCCTCCTAGGGAGACACGTGTTGCTCTTTCATTGGTCCACTTGGCAGGGTATAAAATACCCAAAACATAGTATATACCATCTATTATAATTTATATTATAAAATCCTCATATTAGTCCCCCACTAACCCACTCTATTTCCCAATTTCAGTAAGCTTAGCTAGTTCAAGGACTCAAGCCATACAAAGACTAGCACAAAATGATGTAACTTGGTGGGCTAGTTGTACGAAATTTCATGTGTACCTCTTCGTCCATCCAAATGTGGGCCGATGAGGTAATTCCATCCTGATTTTCTCTCAAAAAGGTTGTAAATTTGAGCGATGTAAGTGGGAGATATTTTATAGTGCAAGATCTATTAGACGATCGTAATTTATATGAAGGAATTCTCAGTGTCGGTCCTGTGATTTTATGGGCCCTATGCAAAACATTGGATAAGGGGCCCTTATTAAAAAATACTCGTAGTTAAAAATATGGAGTATATTTCCATTATCTTTTTTAATTTTGCATATAATTGATCCAACATTTTTGTTTTGATCAATCGATCAATAATTTTTCATTTGCATGTAATTGATCCAACATTAATATTATATTGTTAAATTAATTTACATATAGGTCATGTTTATTATCTATAAATTCTTCTCACTTATTAATTTTCAAATAAGATTTTTTTTAGGAAAATTTTGTCAGAAAAAACCTTTTAAAACACTCTTTTTGTTGGAAAAATCCTTTTAAATTTTTTTGGCAATCTAAAACCTAATTCCAAATTTTTTTTGTTGAAGACAAGCAAAAACTCTAATTACCCTAAATATCCTCTAATTTTCCTTAATTAGCCTTTTAACTCTCAATTAATTATTTAAAAATTATATTAATTAAAAAAAAATTAAAACACCCAAACCCCCATCACACCACCAACCAGCCACCCCCTCCAGCCCTCCCCTACAGCAGTCGCGGTGGCTAGAACCTCCCTACCCCACGCCGGTGCCGATCGATGCCGCCTCTACCCCCCGCTGTCACCCTCCCCCCTTAACTACCACTCCTAATATGCCTCTCCTTTGGGCATGAACTCATCCCCGAAACCCCCTTCTCAAAAAATCCCCTAATTCTCAATAATTCCTCCCAAAACAAAATCAGAATAAGATTCTTAAGAGAGGCAAAGAATTAAAGGCCAAATTATTGTTTGCATGACGGAAAAAATCTTGATTTAGGGTTAAAGTCTTAAAGACGTGCTCCACCAATCGATTAGGTTAGGATCTGGATGTTGTTTAGAACTAAACTTCGTCGGTGGCCTTGGTGGCGTGTTGCGTCGGATTTGGGGGTTTTTGTGGCGGTGAATTTGAGGAGAGAGAGTTTGGTTCTGGGGAGTTGTATTGGGTGGGGCATCAGAGAGAGGATGGGAGTTGCCAGCGAGGATGGGGGAAGCTGTTGAGCGTCGCCAACAGGGTGCCGCCAAGGGTGGCTAGGTTGGGGGTAAGGGGCTTGCTAGATCAATTTTATGCTTTTCTAATTAATATAACTTTTTAATAATTAATTGAGAGTTAAAAGAAAAATTAGGGAAAATTGGAGGATAATTAGGGTAATTGGAGTTTTTGGTTGTCTTCAACAAAATAATTTTAGAATTAGGTTTTAGATTGCCAAAAAAATTTTAAAAGGTTTTTTCCAACAAAAAGAGTGCTTTAAAAGGTTTTTTCTGACAAATTTTCCTTTTTTCAGGTGATATTATCTTATGATAGCAAAAGACAAAATCCATGATAAAAGAGGAGAAAAATACATAATCTAATAGCCAATTAACATTTTACAAGGTTTCTTTACAAAGCAACCTTAACATAATATCACCATCAAAACATTGTACTACGTAAATAAAAGTCCCCTAATCAGTACAATATGATAATAGAGGAGAGAAATATTATTTGAAACCTTGAATTACTTAGCTTCCGTTTTTTGTGTTTATCAATAAATCAAAATTATGGAGTTAGTGCCTTAGTGGGCCATGTGAGTTGTGAGACTTGTGACTATATCAAACTTGTTGAGAAAATATGATGTGAAATAATGAAAGCAGTCGTTCAAGTTTTAATTTTTTTTGTCAAAAAAAGTTCTAATTCTTATATTGTACTCACTAGTAATAGTTTTGATGAGAGTGCAATTGTGTTTATTGGTTTTATTTTTGTATTGGAATTTGTTATCAGCTTTAAATCTTCTTGGAAACTAATAAAAAACATTGAGAGCAAACCAGTATAATACATGATAATATTCTTGGAAATTGTAAGAATTAAATGCTCTTTTTATTTGCCCTTAAACACTAGAGGATGGAGAGGTTTTTGGGCCCTTTCAATCGATGGGCCCTAGGCCATCGCACCCCCGGCCTACCCTCAGGGCCGGGCCTGGGAATTCTTTTTTTTATTCAATATGTTATGTACTTGTTAAATTCAAATATATTTTGTAATAGTCGTAAAACTATTTATTAGTGGATTGATTTTATTATTAAAGTAAAAGGAAAAATAGTGATAGATTTTATCACGTTGAATATCAGTTAACCCGTTGTACAAAATACTCCGCAAGTTTTTTTTTTTTTAGCATCTAAATACATTCATACTTATCATTCTTGTATTGTTACTGGAAAACAATCAAAACATACATCACCATGATCATTATCCTTGCATAGACTTTTAGTAATAAATTTTCAATGTTGACATTTTCCTTGCATAGACTTTTAGTAATAAATTCATAGTGTTCAGAAATAAAAAAAATTGTATGTTTTGTGCTTCTTTAGGTTAAAACGTTGAAATAAATATTTAAACAAGAAGAATTTAAAGAAACAGAACAACTAAAGTAGATTTCTAAAATAGAGAAAAAATAAATTAATTACATTGGGTTCAAACTAGTTAATTTTAATTCATTTTTTGTATAAGAAAGATTATTTCATACACTCGGATCTACATAGGGTTTAAGGTAACCATTTTTTTTTTTTTTTTTTTGGCTCAATTAGTAAATTTCTATATTAAAAAATGAGCAACAATCTAATAAATAAATAAATAAATAAAATAAAATGAACACAAATTTTGTTAATGTGCACTTACCTTTTTATCAGCATGGTTTGGGAGGGCGACATTCCAATGGAATATTAGCAAAAATAACGGAAGAACAGCAACAGCTAATAATTTAAGCTGTCATTGCGCCAACTTCTCAAAATCAGGATATTGGTTTGCTAAAAAGCAGGGGAAAATAAAAGTACCATTTTTTAACATTTTTTAACATTTTTAATCATCAATTTAATTAAGCTTTTTGGTCTCACAGCCTACCTTTTTTCTTTTGATTTGTTGGGATTTAGATCTGTAATTTAGCGCATTTTTCCACCTTCAAACTAGTCAGTCAAGTTCCCACTTTCTTCCCACTTCTTCTTTTCTCTTCTTGTTTACTATCAACATTTCCCAAAGTTGTTTGATCATCATCTTCTACATATTCAACTACATGTAAGTAAACCCACCTATTTTTTACTTATTTGTGCCGATTTTTTGATGAATTTTGGACCTTTTTTGAGTTCTGAGTACTGGGAATTGATTGAATTGCTGTAAATCGAACTGGGTTTTGCTTAAATATTTCTGGGTTCGTAGTTTTATATAGATTTGAGCTTGTTTGTTTGAACATTTGTTGAGATGAGTAATGATGGGGTAGAAGTTGGTATTCAAATCAGGAAATTTGTGATCATAACAATAAAATTGTGTTATAGATCAGTTTGTAATCATCCATTTGTTGTGGGTTTATTGTTGTTCTTGTTATTTCTGTATAGATCATTCCCATTTTTGTTTTCTATATTGGTGTCTACCTCTCCTGTACTTGTTGGTACTGCTGTTTTACTTGGAACCCTTTTGAGTTTTGGTGAACCAAATGTTGTCCCTGAGTGTGAGGAAGAAGAGAAACCGGCTCACGAAGTTGTGCAGTCGAAAACGGGTGGGTTTGAGAGCACTACAGTTGTTGAGGAAGATGAGTTTTTTGGTAAAGATAGTAGGTACACCGAATTGAGCAGAGAGTTTGTAAAGACAACTGATGAAGAACCTTTGCTAGATAATACTGATAGAATAGATAAATCGGATATAGATCGTGATGATGATGATGTTGCTTATAGTACAATATCTACTGATCATAATTCGAGGGAGGTCAGATTTGAGAAAGGATGGATTGATGAATCAAAGAGTGAGCAAGAGAATGCTGAGATTGAGCAGACTGTGAACTTGGGTGATCAAATGTTTAAGATGGGAATTGTAGTCGGTTTTAGTGATGGCGAAATCCTGGAAACCAGGTTTTCTTCAGTTAAGAAGGTACAGGGTGAGCACTTTGAGGATTATATTTCAGCAGAAGGATCAATTGATGCTCAGATGGGGGATTATTTAGTGTCTTCCTTGGAATCACAGAAACAATCGAATGAAGTTCTAGCTGATAGTATATTATCAGCTAAGGAAGTTCAACATGAGAATTTTGAAGATTATAAGTCTGCTGAAGGATCACTTGATGTTCAGGTAGGGGATCAATTAGAACCTTCACTGGCATCATGGAAACAGTTTGATGCTCTTGATGATCGGTTATCCACTGCTCAAGAAGTTGAAGAGAGGATATTTGAGGGTTATAATATAGCGGAAGGATCATCAGAGGCTCAAATGAGGGATTACTTAGAATCATCTATGAGATCATGGAGACAAATGGGTTCTGATCATGATGAACATGGTGAGTCTGATACCGGGTCTGATGGAGCTGAGAGTTCCTCTCCAGATGCTTCAATGGCGGACATTATCCCTATGCTTGATGAACTAGATCCACTTCTAAACGATGAAATATTACAGGCTAGTAACCTATCCCGTCAAAGCTTTGCTGCAACGATGGAAGAGTCTGTGATTTCACCAGATAGCAGCATTCATTCTGAAGATGAAAGTGATCATAAGGATCACGAAGCTGATGAAGGTAAAAGTGATAATGATGATGATGACAACGAAGAGGAAACTCAAGTTGGTATAGAAGATTCTGCGAAGTCTGCGATCACGTGGACAGAAGATGACCAGAAGAATCTTATGGATCTAGGGACATCTGAATTAGAAAGGAACCAGCGCCTTGAGAGCCTTATTGCTAGGAGAAGAGCAAGGAAGATAACAGGAGATAGGAATTTGATTGACTTGGATGGGATGGACCTACCTTTTCCAGTTGCACCTATTTCAACGAGAAGAAACAATCCTTTTGATCTACCTCAGGACAACTCTTATGCTCACTTGGGGCTACCACCAATTCCTGGCTCTGCACCATCTATTATGCTGTCTAGGAGAAATCCTTTTGATCTTCCTTATGACTCTAGTGAAGAAAAGCCTGATCTTTCTGAAGATACTTTCCAGCAGGAATTTACTGAAGTTACTCATAGGGAGGCATTATTTCGAAGAAATGAGACATTCAATATGGGATCCACTGGTTTTGATATAGGAAGACCTAGTCGATTTAGACCTTATTTTGTGCCAGAAAGGACAGATTCTGATATGATGAGCTATTCTTCTCTTTCAAGACAGGTAAGTGAGCTTAGCGAGTCCAAGGCAAGTTCTGTTTCTGAAACTGAGTCAACTTCTGCAGGAGCAGACCAGGAAGAAAAGAAGCTAATAGAAGATGACTCTGTTCAAGAAGTTGAACCCAGTTCTGAGATTGATTATGCTTCTGTCCTTGTTGAACATGGAAGTCAGTCTTCTGCAGATTTGGATTCATTGTCAGGTGAAGAACAAGAGAATAAAGATTTTGTTCCTCGTGAGCTTGAAGTTGAGCTCGGTAGGGAAAGGTCTTCTCTTACTGTTGATTCTGATGTGATGGGATATCCCTCTCTTCAAAGACAACTAAGTGAACATAGTGAGTCCAAAGAAAGTACTGCTGCTGAAAAAGAATCAACTTCTGCAGGAGCAGATCTTGAAGAAAAGATAATGGAATACAACTCTGCTCAAGAAGTTGAAGCCCGTTTTAAGATTGATCATGCTTCTGCCCTTTTGGTGCATGGAAGCCAATCTTCTGAAGATTTGGATTCATTGTCAGATGATGAAATAGATCGGAAAGATTTTGTTCTCAGTGTGCTTGAAGTTGAGTTGGGTAGGGCTAAGTCTTCTTCTGCTGCAGCTTCCTACACCTCTGAAACTATTGAATCAGCTGATAATAGAATTGATTACAGGGAAATTAATCCTGCAGTAGATCCAATGCTGTCTCATAGCAAAGTTAGCCATAGTGACATCCAACCGATGACAGAATTAATCGAAGTAAATCACAATATCACCTCTAGCCCTTTATCTGTATCAAAAGTTTTTAATGATAAGACAATGGAAGATGTTGACAGTGGTTTGGCAAACAAGGAGAAACGCCAAGTCAAGAATCTTTTTAATGTTCACATTCCAGAGAAGTGTTTACTGGAGCCCTCATCGTCAGGTGTAACACCTGGGTTGTCACTAGAGACATCAGAATACAGTCATGCAGATGAGGTGGATGATAATCATCCAAAGGAACCTATTTATGACTTCATCCCACTCAAGAAGAACCATTCCTTGTCCTCCTCTTCTTCTGATATGCAGAGAGAGACATCAGGGATTGATTTATACCATTTATCAAGTGATTTATTTGTGGTTGATGAAACGAATGTTCACAATCAAGATGTAGAGTTCATTTCCCAGCAAACTAAAAACGATGCAGATGGAGATGACTTGACAATGAACGATATTGGTGAACAAAGTGGAGTTTACAGCACTGACTTCTCAGAGTTTAATAAACTCCCTAGTAATTCACCAACATCTGTAGTGGCAGAAGATGAGGTTCATTTGGCGAAGGACAAAATATTAGATGGTGAAGTTGCTCCTCATGAAGTAGAGAATTTTTTTGCACAGAAAGACGGTTCTGAAATTCATATTGAAAACAAACTAGATGATATGCCTTCTGCTGATAGACACAAGTTTGCAGAGGATTCTATTTTAGCTCAAGAGAAAAACGAAGTTACTACATTGGCAGGCAGTTGTTCGCCTGTCCACTCCACATTGTCTTCTTCACAGGTTGAGTCAAAGGACGAAAATCAGGAGGAAGTGAATATAAACCAGCAGTTTCAGGTGTTCAATTCCAGTTTGAAGAGTCGTGAAAATGATGGGAATGAAACGCTGGAATTTTCACTGGATGAAAATCATTTCTTTCCACATAATTCTGACATCAGCGACCCCTGGGCTGATTCCGCAGATCAGGTAAATCATGTTGCTTGTTCGATCATATGCCTTCGAATTTCTAATGACATTATACAGAGGATTTTGTGATCTTATTGACTGAATTATTGATAATTCTATTTGAGCTTATTGTTCTAGTATGCTCATAACTAAGCGCAATTTAATTTAACCTACTAAGCACAGGTTGATGTATAAAATGATTCTACTTCCTTCCTTCTACCTATGTGGGACAAAAGTTCCCACAAGAACTTCACCATCGAAGGCTATGACATGAGATATGTGTATGCTTTGAATAGAGTCAAACATCTTCAATTTTTAGCAACTTCAAACATGGATTTGAAAACAATTAGTGGGACTTTCATTAAGCATTATTTTTTCCTGTTTCCATGGCCAGGTTGCTATAAATTCCCCATGACAATATCATTAATGTGGAAATATTCACTCTTATGCTGTGTATATGTTGAACTTATTTTTTTGGCTGTCACTGACATATGATTGTCTAATTGAATGAGTTGAACACTAAATGGCCTGGAGCCCTGGACTGCTGATTATATAATACTGATACTACTAGATATGTACACAGGAACAATCTGTCATTCTTAGAAAGCTTGAGGTTGATCAGGCAAACAAAGTTGATGAACCTGATAATGTTCTCATGGCTCAAGAGCCTCAACACGAGATATCTTCTGATCCAAGTCAAAGCAATGTATCTTATTCCCAGCCTGAGGATTCTGAAACAACAGTTGCAGAATTATCATTTAAGAAGCATGTTCAAGATGTACCTGGCACTGGACTGGTAGAGGAAAATCACAAGGTCTTTGAAGGATTTGAAGAACCAATAGCTGATGAGCATATCACGTATGCAGAGAAAAATGATGTCAATGAGATGGATGAAGAGTTGCTGTCTGAGCTGGATGCAGTTGGTGACTTCAGAGTGTCAAATACTGTACCAATCTTGGAGAATAGTATGATAGATCTCAATGCTGCAATTGACTCTAATATACCTGTAGAAGCTTTTGGTAAAGTATATACAAGTACTGAAATGCCAATCAGCCATGAAACATTGCTTGGAGATAGCACTCATGTAGAAACCAATCCTTCCAGGATTAAGGAATCAAACTTAGATTCACAGACAGTAAATTTCAATACTGATTTGCTAAACCTAGAAGCTCATTCTTTTGAAAATGTCGATGCTGTATTTGCGAAAGCGAGTGAAGAAGCTCACAAATCTGTGGTTGCTGAGTCTGTCCAGGCTGAATTTATGAGAGAGGTGGAAGGTCTTTTTCCAGAAACTGATCTATTGTTAGGAGATACAGAACCACGGGGCAGTACCTCTGAAGTAGTAACAAACACTGCTGATGCTGCCTTCAATAGTAGGGAATCAGTTCCAGAAAGAATTGAATCCGACCTTGCTTTACTAGAGGGCCATGATCTGGATCCTCACTGGAATGAAACTGTTTCAGAAATGCCAATCGTGGATGCTAAGATTATCAAACAGTCTGCTGCAGATGTTGAGAGAGTTGAAGAAGAAATCATTGATAGATCTAATTCTGTTGAAGCTTTACCAAAAGTAAGTGAAACAGGAGTTGATTCTCCGGAATCCATGCCATTGCAAATACATAGAGACATTAAAGAGATAGATGTCTCATCTTTCATTGAGACAAGTACTGCACCAGATCTTGAGCCCATAGATCAAACAGAAAGTGTTGGTTCTATGGAATCCGAGTCATCATTAATAGATGGGGACATCAAAGAGATACAAGAACCATTAGTACTTGATGAAAGTGATTCACTTGTTCATGAGTTTAAGGATAAGGCACCAGAGATGCATGTTCTTGGAAAAACACATGAGCCATTGCTACTGGAGAAAGAAGATAAAGAGTTAAAAGAATCACTTCTTGTTGGAGTTAGTGTCGGATCTGCTCTCGACACTGAAGATCAAATGGAAAAGTTTGATACCACAAGATCTGAGTCATTGCGTATAGATGAAGAGATTAAAGAGACAGAGGAATTGCTGGCTCATGAAAAAAGTATCACTCCTGCATCTGAGTCTGACGATCAGAGAGATAAAGCTGGTTCATCTGAGCCATTGCAGCTGGATAGGGACATTATACCAGAATCTCCTGCTGTTGAAGCAAATATTCCATCTGCTCTTCAGCCAGAAGAGAGGGAAGTGGTTGGTTCCGAGGAATCCGAGCCATTGCAGTTGGATAGAGATATTCATGAGGTACAAGAATCTCCTGCTGTTGAAGCAAGTATTCCATCTGCTCTTAAACCTGAAGAGAGGGAAGTGGTTGAGGAATCCGAGCCACTGCAGTTGGATAGAGACATTCATGAGGTACAAGAATCTCCTGCTGTTGAAGCAAGTATTACATCTGCTCTTCTACCTGAAGAAAGGGAAGTGGTTGGTTCTGAGGAATCTGAGCCATTGCAGTTGGATAGAGACATTCAGGAGGTACAAGAATCTCCTGCTATTGAAGCAAGTATTCCATCTGCTCTCCAGCCTGAAGAAAGGGAAGTGGTTGGTTCTGAGAATTATGAGCCATTGCAAAGCGACAATATTGTGGAAGAATTACGCGATTGGCATGTTGTTGAAGAAATAGCTCCTATAGAATCCAAGCCAATGCAAACAGAAACAGATATTAAAGACGTGCCAGAATCTCCTACTGCACAAGCCAGTGTTTCTGTTCCCGAGTCTTCTGATCAAATACTGACAGCTGATTCTGGGGAATCTGATAGAAACATTGGGGAGTTGCAAGAATTGCCTGCTGTTGATAAAAATGCGCTTGAAAATGAGTCAGGTCAACTAGAAAAGGTCAACTTTATAAAATCTGAATCATTGCAAATGGATGGTGATTTTGAAGAGATTCAAGAGCCTCCTATTCTACACAACAATTATGCATCTTCTGTTCAGTTCAAAGATCAAATGGAAATCAATTCACCGATGGAAGTTGTAGAGGTTCAGGCTTTGCAGGAACATCACCCAGTTTCTCAACAGGAACCTGAATTTGATTTTTCAAATATGGATGATTCAAGAGGGCACATTGTTGACTCATCAACCACTGACATTCAATCAATCAAAAATAAAGTTGGTGATCAAGGACATGACAAGAATGCTACTGAAAACTTTTCTTCGCAAGTTGAGGAGGAAAAATCCAGCTAGTCTCATAATTCAAGCTCCTCCAGCTCTAGTTCAAGTGTATCTGTTTAAGATTAATATTGTACGAGATACGTTGTTGGGTGAGTGTGGCTATCACCAACATTTTGGTTCCAAATATAATTTTGAATGCCTACAGCTTTCTAAGAGCTTGGTTGGCTGGTTATTAGTGTCTGTTTAAGTTAATTTGGGCTGCTTCGTTTTTGGTGAGTAGCAGGTTCGTTGTTATCCCCGCTTTGTTGTAGCCGGGTTTTTTGTGATATTTTTTTCGTTTGTGGAAAGATTGAGGTTTTCTTTGATGCTTGGAGTCATAGTTCCTTTACTGTAACTGAGGCATCAAACCTTATGTTGTGTTTTAAATGTTGTAAATTTTATACATTTATGTCACTAGTCTGTGACCATTGCGTTGTTCGGGATTTGGGAGGGGTATTTTCAGTATAGAGCTGAAAACTGTACTTTGGCTTCGTGTATAGAGAGTTTCTGTTGAGAGGCTAAATTTGTAAGCCTCCTGTTTTGTAATGTACATTGTTTCTTTTGAATGCGTACTAGTTTTGATGTGTACTATGAAAATTATTACTGACATCTGAAATTTTTATCTTTATCTTAGTTTAATTGTTTACCAGACTACTGACATAGTGAAATTTGTTCCGGTTAGTAGTTTTTGTACCAAAAAGATCCTTTTTTCAGTATAATTTTCCTTATTGAATAAGAAAGATTGGAGTTCACCAAATAGGTAATGAAACAAATTGCTCTTTAATATTCACTTTCGCTGATTTTAAGATTGGTACTTAAATCATACGGACGTAGAGGTTCAAAAAGGGACTGCATGACGGAACTATGAAATTGTATGGACTGGAGACCGGTCCAGATAAATTCTAGTCCACATCAGACTGGACCCTTTTTCATGGTAGTAGTTTGGGTTCAATTTATTGTCAAGTCAAAGTTAAACTGTTGTCAGTTATTTTTCGGGCTGCTGAGGCTCAAGTTTAAGTCACTGAATAACAGGTCTAACCAGTTGTCGATTAATTTTGGGTTTTGTTTGGGTTATGGGTTACTAGTACCACCCATAGTTTGGGTGCAAGTCGCGTTTGGGACATTGCCAGTTCATGTCAGTTTTTGAGTCTATAGCTCTACTTGCAAATGATGTTACAGCAAATAGAGACAGTTAAAAGTAAAGATATATGGACTTGTGCATTTCATTAGAAACTGCAACGATTTCTGATCTGCTAACAACTAAAAAAAAAAATAAAAAAAAATAAAAAAAATGGATATTCATTAATAAAAATGATGAATGACAAGTATACAATTAGTTGATTCAATAGATCTTCACAGATGACAGACTGTTGAATAGTGTGGTCATGCCAGTCGTAGAAAAACAAGTTTGTATTATGGTTCCATTGAAAGTACATGATTGACATGCTCAAGTCGTATTTATCTAATCAAAAATAAAACCTAAATCCACTAACTATGTAGATAGGGAAGAAGGGTCGAACCACAGGGAAACAGGTCAACTTAATCCTAATTAATTAGAAGCAATCTAAATTATCAAGTAACCAAATTTGTTGTAAAAGGGTAATTAAACTACTAAAGGTAAGAGTAGAAAGGGAGTAAAATAAGATGTAAATCAATAAAGGAAGAACCTAGGGCATAGGTTCACTAATAAACAATATTCCAGGGTAAATCATAATAAGCAATCATCAAAGCATCAATTAATCAGATTATAAAGGGCTTTCGCTACGCATTACAGTCACAGAGTTAATTTACCGGTATTAAATCTCATCTCTCGAATCTCGACTTAAACATTTATAAATTAGTCCGCCTATTGAAACTAAGCCTAAACATCAATTCTCATCTCTCGAATCTCGAATCAATATTGCTAAACTCATACAATTAAATCTGGCCAAACCTAATTGTATAGCATTAAATCAATCAATAGGAAAATAATCAAGCATTGATAATCAACAATCACAAATTACCCCTTCATATTATTTATTAGATCCCCATAAACCCTAGAAATAAAACTACTCAAACATGATTAAATCTTAACTAATCAAAACAATAAAATAAGACATGATGAAAGAACTAAAGAAAATAACTGAAATTAAAAGAAAAGAAATTGTTACCAAAAGAAATATGGATTAAGGAATGGAATTAAGAACAAAGTTGAGAGAATTTAAGAGAGAGAAAATATTCTAAGTAGAGAGAGAAAGTCTAAAAGAGAAGGTAATCAAAATTACGTACAAAAATCGTACTTAAACATCCCTAAAACAAATCCTAATTGAAAACTAAAAATCTCAGCTCCAAAAACACGCCCCCGATCAGGCCCGCCTTTTTCTTCACGATCTTCCTGGGCAGCCGCGCCCGATCGAGCTAATGCTCACCCGATCGGGCGCGCCTTCTTGCTGGTGCTCTCTTCTGCGCGCCCGCCCGATTGGGCGCAAGCTTGCCCGATCGGGGCCGGTCTCTTTCTCGAGGCTTGGACTTCGATTGGGCTCGATTCTTCGGCCCAATCTGGATTTCCTCTTTGGGTCTTGAATACTCGGTCCAAATGCCTCGGTATCACACACCGAGCCCTTAATCACCGGCTCTAACCGGTCCTGGGCTTCAAAGATGGTCGTGTCCTCCTAATGCTCGTAGATTCTTCTTGAAAAACCTGGAAAACGCTCCAAATGTGCAATTTCCTACAAAACTCAAGCAAAACTACAAAAACACTAGAAAACACCAATTAGTAATAAAAGTGGCTCTAAAGAGCCAAAAATACTACTAATTATGACCAAGGGACGGGGGTAAAACACTATATAAATTGGACACATAAAACTCCCCCAAGCCAAACCTTTGCTTGTCCCTAAGCAAAGAGCTCATTAATGAACATATAAAACATGCTTCATCCCAAGTAAACAAAATCAAGCACAAACGATTCAAGACAAATCTAATGAACATGCTTCAATGTCAATCAATCTCATTCATCTAATCATTCTTCCTCCCCAACAATTGTCAAGTAGGGCAAACCACATGAGCATATAGAATTCAAGACTAGTGCTCACACACTCAACTCTCATTTATGTGGCGAGTAAAAGATGTACTCGATCGCTCTCCAACCAACCCCTTTATATGTGAACAATGCCCTCCCGACTCACACTCTCGTGCGTTTAAAACAATGTACGCTCAACCTACTAGTCGGCTCAAAATATGTCAAATCATAACTTGCATTGATAAACAACACTTTCACATTCATACAACTCTTATGCACAAAGGTCGGAAGGTCTTTAAAGCTTGTAATGTAAGGCTAGGGTAAAGGCTAGGATAAATTTAGGAAAATGGGAGAGAAAAGTCATGCTTAAGGGAGTCATATCCTAATAAAACCCAAGGTCAAAACAAGTAATGACCAAAACATCTCCAATCACAACTTAACTCCACAAAAATTCACCAAGCAATCCTATACACAACAACAATCCCAACACTTACATATTCACTCACAAAGTCTGATAATAGGAAATAGAGTGAATTAAAACAAACTTTGAACTACTTATTATTTTTTCTTTCTTTCTTTTTTTTCAAACTTTGAACCTTTTTTTTTTAGCAACCTTCACATAGAACATTTAAACATTTGAAACGATAAAACATCAATATTTTCCAATCATAATATCAAAAGAAAAATCACTCTTCTTTTATTCCCACATTGTGCAAATAATATGCACGCCACAACTCCCTCACCTCACCAACTAATAGCTCCCCCAAGCCAAGCTTGAGACTAGTAACCAATAGGGCTTAAATAATCTTGTAATGTGGCTAATAAACAACAAAAAGTCAAGAAAATAACATGGGTAGCAAGAAGGGAACAAATATATCTAATATCGTCTGAAGGCTACCTAAGAGAACAAATGCCTTTGTCCTCCTCAATGTGCATAATATTGAGCCATACAAACATTACTAATAGTTGCAAACCAATACTCAAATTCCTTGACATACCAGGAACTATCACACAATTACTAACCAAATCAAATAGTCAAGCACTATATTCACAAATGGTTGGAAAAATTGACGCATGTTTAGGCATCCAAACAATTAAACTTCAAATCATGATCAACAAATTCACAAAGCTCATTATCATATACCAAGAATCAAAACAATATTTTCCAAGTATGGGACATAGGAAAGAATGATTTACAATTCATTGGAACGTATTTTTAAATTTTATTTTTATTTTTCAATTTTTTTGTATTTTTTCATAAAGAAAAGCAATAAAAACTACACTAGAAAGCAATAAAATCTATACTAGAAAAGCAATAAATAGAGAAAAGAGAGAAATAGTTACCATATGTACAAGAAATCTCCCCCCAAGCCAAATCAAGCAATGCCCTCATTGACTTGGGAGTGTAGTTAGGAGAGGCTAATCCTCGTCATCATCCTCATCCATCCTCTGGTAGCCCCCTCCATAACTCGAGCCAGCACCACCCTGGCTCGTACCAACACCACCATAGCCCGAACCACCTGCAAAGTAGTTAGGGTCTACATTTCCCCCCATTCCCCCAAAAGGAGCATCGCCCCCCATAACCATGGACTGAAGAGTAGTCCACATAAGTACCAAAAGCTCCGGGGGTCGAATACCCTCCTTGGGGGTATTGGAACCAATCGGGAACTAATGCCTCGGGGGGAATAGCCCCTCGGCGTGCATAGTCGTCATACACATAGGGTATAAACCTTTCCCGAGGTTTCTCTCAACATGGCCTACCCTCCTATCTAAAGTGCCTAACCTAGAGTCTAGGTTTTGCACCATGCCCTCCACTCTCCCTTGCCCTCTCTCTATACGGTCTAGTTGGCTCCTAAAAGCCGAGAAGTCATAAGGGGCATGGGGGTTGATATTATAATCGACGGAGGAGGTGGGTATTCCATAGGTGTAGGATTGGGGTGGTGGTTGGCATTGGGGTGAATGATGTTGGGGTGAATGGTGGGGTTGTGGTGAAAAGTGAGGCTCTTGAGCCTCGCCTTGACCGTTTATCTCAAAAGTGTAGGAAGGCTTCCCCTTCTCAAATTTGGTCAAGGCGGGGTTGGGTAGCGTAAATGCTTGGTCTCTCCTACCCGATTCCCGGTGGACTATCCACCATGTCTCACTGCCCATAGGTTGCACCCAGTTAAGGCCCCCTAAGTATGCTAGGTCCATGAGGGTAGAACCCTCCGTTTTCCTATGCCTGTTTGGGTTCCATCCTAGGTGTTTCACTGCTATATGGGTCACCAACCCCCCAAAATAGATAGGCGCCCTAGACCTACCCCCCTCGGCCGCATTGGCCACCCTTTAAAAATGTTGGGCTATCCTATGTGATATGTTCAGTTTTTCGGCATTAGGAATCATATAGGAAGCCAACAATTCAAGTTCATCCCTCCTAATGTTTGCCAGTTCATGCCTCCCAAAGATTGTGAGTTTGCCAAAACTTTGGGACGGGATGTTGAATCCACGTCCCTTTGGCATGTTGGAGGTTAAGTAAACCCTCCCCGGTGAGTCTTTTATAGACCACGACAATGTGGTCTTGGGAGGGTTCAATAGGCTTATCCGATTTAAGCTCAAACAATTTACCAAATTCTTTTAAAGTTAACCGCACATCATTGTTTAGCAATCGAAATTGGACATGAGTGATTAAAGCATTAGTTTTAATACATTGAAGCTAGAAACAAATTCTAATGTCAAATAATCATAGGTATCATAATGCATTTGGAAAAATCCACTCATTCCTATACCTTTAAACAATTTCTCTACCGGTTTATCAATTCCTAGCCTAGACAACGTAGGATGATGTACAAATTGAGTAGAGATTACCTGCCTCTGGATGAGGTTGAACATCCTATCTTGTTGTTCGGTTGAGGTTATGACAACTTCCTCCCATCCCGGTATTTGAAGCTTCGGGTCGACCATCGGTTGTTGTTGTTGCCTAGAACCTTCACCTCTTTGTTGTCTAGATCTCTTTGAAGCCATTTTAAGTGAAAAAGTTAGGAATTGAAGCTTTCTCTCTCTAAGGGTTTTGAGAAATCTTGAGAGAAAGTGGTAGAAATTTAGTGGAGAATGTAGAGGAAGGTGTAAGGATGAAGAATATGTGAAAATTTTTGAGTTTTGATGGATGAATTTAGGAGATCTTGAAAAGAAGGTGAGTTTAAAGGTTTGAAAATGGAGGTTTTAGAGAGAGAAAGTGTGAATGAAGAAGAAAAAGTAAGAAAGAAAAAGAAAAGAAAGGAAGAGAAAGAAACTTATGCCCGGACTAAAATATAGGCGCGCTCGATCGGGCAAGCCTCGCCCAATCGGGCGAAGGTATGTAAGTCTGGGTTGTGAAGTGCGCGCCCGATCGGGCGAGAACTCGAACAAAATTTTGCCATTTTTGCTCGCCCGACATTTCTTTTTGTGTCACTCGATTTCTCCAAAAATCCGCCCGATCGGGCGAAATTTCCCTTGATTTTCTTCCTTCCTTGCGCGCCCGATCAGGCAAAATAACACTCCGATAAAATCCAAATTGCGCGCCCGATCAGGATTCCTTGCCCGAATTCTGACCCCTAGGTGTGCGCTCGATCGGGTGGTTCTTTTTCTTCAAACTTTTTCTCTTGAAAACTCCTTACTTTATGATCTAATACCTGTACAAAAACACTTATGAAAGGTAAAATTTCACTCTCCTTACCTCTCTAAAAAAAAATTAAAATAAAATAAAGGAAAAACTAATCTAGAAAGCAAGAAATACGGGTTGCCTCCCGCAAAGCGCTGGTTTATCTAGGTCCCGCACGACCTTCCTACCACATTGAAGCTCAAAATGAACCGGAACCGCTTAGGTGAAGTAGTTCAACTGCACCAATCGTAGCCCCCTCATGATATAGCTTAAGTCTTTGGCCATTAACGTTGAACTCGTTACCATGTTCATCGAATACCTCCACAGAACCAAATTTGTTAGCCCTTTTGATAGTAAAAGGACCCGACCACCTTGACTTCAACTTTCTTGGGAAAAATTTAAGTCTAGAGTTGAACAACAACACTTTATCACCTTCTTTGAATTCTCTCGGAAGGATCATCTTGTCGTTCCATCTCTTTGTCTTCTCCTTGTACACACGAGCACTATCATAGGCCGTCAACCTAAACTCATCGAGTTGGTTAAGTTGAAGTAACCTCTTTTCTCCCGCTAATTTGGCATCTAAATTTGATCTCCTTAATGGCCTAATATGCCTTGTATTCTAATTCCACCGGAAGATGACATGCTTTACCGTACACGAGTCTATATGGAGTAGTACCTATTGGGGTCTTAAACGCGGTTTTGTATGCCCAAAGGGTGTCATCCAACTTATCGCTCCAATCCTTCATTGATTTTGCCACCACCTTCTCTAGAATGGCCTTGATCTCATGGTTGGAAACTTCAACTTGGCCACTAGTTTGGGGATGGTAGGCTAAACCTGTCCTATGGTAGACACCATACTTTTTGAGGAGGGTGTCTAACTTCCGCTCATGAAAGTGAGATCCTCCGTCACTGATTATAGCTCTAGGCACTCCAAATCTTTGAAAGATAGTCTTCTTAAAAAGTCTGTGGACCACCTTGGCATCATTAGTAGGAGTAGCAATGGCCTCAACCTACTTGGATACATAATCAACGACGACAAGTATATAGCGGTTCCCGTTGAAGAAGGGAACGGTCCCATGTAATCAACACCCCAAACATAAAAAATTTCAACTTCCGAAATTCCAGTTTGAGGCATCTCATGCTGCCGTGAGATGTTGCCAGTCCTCTGGCAAGAGTCACAAGCCTGCACAAAAATGTTAGCATCCTTAAACATAGTAGGCCAATAGAAACCTGACTCATTAATCTTGGCCACCGTTTTGGTGGGGCCATGATGTCCTCCATATGGTGAGGTGTGGCAACTAGTAAGCACACCGTGAACTTCCCATTCGGGAACACACCTGCGAAATAATCCATCTGCACACTCACGAAATAAAAAAGGATCATCCCAAAAATAATGTTTAACATCAGAAAGGAATTTCTTTTTCTATTGGTAGGACAAGTCAGGAGGTAGAGTACCACCCACTAAATAATTAGCAAGGTCAGCATACCATGGGTGTTGCTCTACAACTGCATGTAGGTTGTCATCAGGGAAAGAATCATCTATAGGAAGAGAATCCTTACCCTCATCATACCTGATACGTGACAAGTGGTCTGCCACTACGTTCTCTGCTCTCTTTTTATCTTTTATCTTGATATTGAAATCTTGGAGCAAAAGAACCCAACGGAGTAGCCTAGGCTTGATTCCGCCTTAGCTATCAAGTACTTTAAAGCTGCACGGTCAGTAAAGACAATGACTTTAGAACCAACAAGATATGATCTAAATTTTTCTAAAGCATATATGGCAGCAAGAAACTCCTTCTCCGTAGTGGCATAGTTGACTTGGGCTTCATCCAAAGTTTTGCTTGCGTAATAAATAGCATGAAAAACTTTGTCCTTTCTCTGTCCGAGCACGGCTCCTAGTGCAAAGTCACTTGCATCACACATAATCACGAAAGGTAGATTCCAATCGGGAGCACATATGATGGGTGCCGATATCAAAGCCTGCTTAATACTGTTAAAAGCCTCAAGACACTCGTCAGTAAAAATAAAAGAGGCATCCTTGAGTAAAAGCTAAGTCAGTGGTTTAGCAATTTTAGAAAAGTCTTTGATAAAGCGACGATAAAACCCCGCATGACCCAAGAAACTTCTAAATCCCTTAACATTAATTGGGGGAGGTAATTGCTCAATCACTGAAATCTTAGATTTATCTACTTGTATGCCCTTGTCAGATACAATGTGACCTAGGACTACTCCCTCTGTCACCATAAAGTGACATTTCTCCCAGTTTAATACCAAATTGCATTCTTCACATCTTTTCAAAATTTTAGCGAGATTTATTAGACATGAATCAAATGAAGAACCATACACGCTAAAATCATCCATAAAGACTTCCATAATAGACTCTATGAAATCAGAAAAAATGCTCATAATGTAACGTTGAAAGGTAGCGGGGGCATTACATAAACCAAAGGGCATCCTACGATATGCAAAAGTACCATAAGGGCATGTAAAGGTTGTCTTTTCCTGATCTTCAGGGTGAATTGGAATTTGGAAAAATCCCGAATACCCATCCAAATAGCAAAAGAACTTATGGTTAGCTAACCTCTCAAGCATTTGATCTATAAAGGGGAGGGGGAAGTGGTCCTTTTTAGTGGCGATATTTAGTCTACGATAATCAATGCACATACGCCACCCTGTAACAGTTCTAGTGGGGATTAATTCATTTTTCTCATTAGTAATCACAATCATCCCACCTTTTTTTGGCACTACCTACACAGGACTTACCCACTTGGAGTCAGAAATAGGATAGATAATACCTGCATCAAGTAATTTCATAACCTCTTTCTTGACTACTTCCTTCATATTAGGATTCAATCTTCTCTGAGGTTGAATGCAGGGCTTATAGGTATCCTCTAAATGTATCATGTGCATACAAAAATCAGGGCTAATACCCTTGAGATCATGAATACTGTACCCAATTGCTTTCTTATGGTTTTGAAAAACCCCTAGAAGTTGGGAAGTTTGTAGGTCATCAAGTGCAGTACTAATGATCACGGGGTATAGTACCTGCTCATCTAGAAAAATATATTTTAAGTGAGAAGGGAGAGGTTTTAGTTCAGGTTTCTTGACCTCTGCAGGTTTCGATTCCTGAACTAAATTTACTACCTTCATTGTCTCTTTGGGGTCTAACTCTTTTAGGGAAAGAGCTCTTTCAATATCCTATACTTCATTACCCTAGACACTTGCATTATCTGCAGATAAATTCCCACAAAGAATTTCCTCCAGGGGATCCCTTGCAAGAACCTGTGGCAAGCTATCATCACAAATATCGTTCATTATATCAATTACATCAATAAAACAACAATTTTCCTCTAGCATAGGCACTACATTCCCTATATGACAAGGGATAGAAAAACTACCGAGATTCTTTAATTTATGAGGGGATTTATTTTGCAATAAGGCACTACATTCCTCTGTAAAAGCTACAGTTTCTACCTCATTAAAGGCAATTTTTCTAGTCAGAATGTCTTTCACAAATTTAGCATATGCAGGAACCTGAGTGATTAAATCAGTGAAAGGAATTGTTACATGCAAGTTTTTCACAACCTCCAAGAACTTATCGAATTGTTTATCAAACTTACTCTTCAATTGTCTATTAGGGAGCAGTAGTTTGATAACTGGGCTTTTTCACATCTCCTCCCTTATCCTGAGATTTACCCTGCAAAGAAACAGTAAAAGGGTTAGTATCTGTTTGTAGCCCTGCAGGGTTAGCAGGATTAACGTTTGGTATAAAGGAATCTGGATCAGGAACTGGTCCATCTTCCTTTGGCATAGGAGGTCCATCATAATGTGAACCACTTCTTAGAGTGATTGCATTGGCATGATCTGTGGGATGGATCGGTTGTGATGGTAGAGCTCCCTGCTGACGGGTTTGTAGGGTAGATGAAAGTTGTGCAATTTGATTATCCATGATTTTATTATGGGCTAAAATAGAATCAATTTGCGAATCCCTACTCTCCATATGATTTTGCATGTTAGTAAGCATTGCTCTAATTTCTGTCATAGCAGGGTCAGAAGATGATGAGGGTTGTGCTTGGTTTTTTTGGCCAGAATTTGGATGGTAATATTTCTGCTGTGGTTGGGGGTTACTGTTGTGGTTGTTGTGGAGGTGGAGGGTTTTGTACATTGGTACTCCGGTACGAAAGATATGGATGGTTCCGGTAACCAGGGTTATAAGAGTTAGAATATGGGTTATTTTGCCTATAGTTTTGGAAGGCATTAACTTGTTCCATGGAACTCCTACAATCTTGCTCCCAATGCCCTACAATTCCACAATTTTTACAAAAAGCTTCATTGTTAGCAACAGTAGAAACATTAGCTACAGAGTTAGGAGTAGCAGTAAGATTATCTAATTTTTGACAAATAGATGTTAATTAAGCTTGCAAAAAGGATACGGAATCGACATTATATTTTCCTTTATTCACAAACCCTCTCGGATTCCCGTATTGGGAATTGTGTATTTCCATATCTTCGATAACCTGTCCGGCATCGTCCACATTTAAATTCATGAATCTCCTGCTAGCTGCAGAATCTAGAACTGATCTAGATGAATTTCCAAGTCCATTGTAGAAAGCTTGGATCAATTGCCATTGTGCTAGATTGTGGTGGGGGCATTCTCTCTGTAGATCCTTGAACCTCTCCCAAGCCTCATATAAAGTTTCATCGGCCTCTTGAGCGAAGTTCTGAATAGCACTCCTTAGTATAGCTGTTTTCTCTGCAGGATAATATTTGTTATAGAAATTCAAGGCAAGAGTTTCCCAGTCAGTAATACCAAGTGCAGTTCTATTCAAACCATTAAACCATAATTTAGCTTTTCCACATAATGAAAAGGGAAAAAGAATCTCCCTGATTTGGTCCTGCGTGACCCCGGCTTGTCTAATGGTGTTACAATATTGGCAGAATTCTGCAATGTGAAGATTAGGATCTTCACCCTTAGCTCCACTAAATTTCTTCCTCTCTATCATAGTGATAAATTAGGCTTGATTTCAAATTGTACTCCATCTAGGGCCGGAGTTGGAGTAAGGTGCAGAAAATCTGTGAGCTTTTGCTGCGAGTAGTCACTGAGCTTCTTTTGGGCCGTCATCTCTGATTCTGAATCTGAAGGAATTTCTGTGTCGCTAGAATCAGATGGAGGGTCTCTTCGATTATTGTCTTCCTCAGATTCCGCCAGGATTTGTCTATAAAGATTCCTTTGCATATGAAACGAGCGCTCGATCTCAGGATCAAATGGGATGTAACCTAATCTGGAACACCTGGGCATAAACAAGGAACTAAAAGACAAATATGAGAATTGCCTCAAAGAACTAACGTTCTCTGAGACAAGAGGGGATAATCTATACTACAAAAAAAAAATCAGAAAATAAAAATAAAACCGTTTCCCCGGCAACGGCGCCAAAATTTGACAGGCTCAAGTCGTATACACCTGATCAAAGATAAAACCTTAATCCACTAACTATGTAGATAGGGAAGAAGGGTCGAAGCACAGGGAAACAGGTCAATTTAATCCTAATTAATTAGAAGCAATCTAAATTATCAAGAAACCAAATTTGTTGTAAAATGGTAATCAATTACATACTACTAAAAGCGAATCTGTAGGAACACTTGGCAACATATTATTAAAAAAATTCCCGCCAAAATTACTTTCTAAATAAAATCGTTATTATATAAAAATAAAGATTGCATTTAGATTATGACCTTTTTTTTTTTATAAAATCTAAAATAAACTTCCTAAAACATCAACTTGCACATTATAACTATAAATATTTTCTCTCACATGTTTTAATTGTTTTAATATATTTCATGCACTTTAATACCTGATGAATCGATTCATTAATTTTTATCAATTACATACTACTAAAAGCGAATCTGTAGGAACACTTGGCAACATATTATTAAAAAAATTCCCGCCAAAATTACTTTCTAAATAAAATCGTTATTATATAAAAATAAAGATTGCATTTAGATTATGACCTTTTTTTTTTATAAAATCTAAAATAAACTTCCTAAAATATCAACTTGCACATTATAGCTATAAATATTTTCTCTCACATGTTTTAATTGTTTTAATATATTTCATGCACTTTAATACCTGATGAATCGATTCATTAATTTTTATATAATTATATTATTATCATAATTATTCAACAACCGTGCATTTGCACGGGGGTTTAACCTAGTTAAACTACTAAAGGTAAGAGTAGAAAGGGAGTAAAATAAGATGTAAATCAATAAAGGAAGAACCTAGGGCATAGGTTCACTAATAAAAAATATTCCAGGGTAAATCATAATAAGCAATCATCAATACATCAATTAATCAGATTATGAAGGGCTTTCGCTACGTATTACAATCACAGAGTTAATTTATCGGTATTAAATCTAATCTCTCGAATCTCGACTTAACCATTTATAAATTAGTCCGCCTATTGAAACTAAGCCTAAACATCAATTCTCATCTCTCGGATATCGAATCAATATTGCTAAACTCATACAATTAAATCTGGCAAACCTAATTGTATAGCATTAAATCAATCAATAGGAAAATAATCAAGCATTGATAATCAATAATCACAAATTACCCCTTCATATTATATATTAGATCCCCATAAACCCTAGAAATAAAACTACTCAAGCATGATTAAATCTAAACTAATCAAAACTATAAAATAAGACATGATTAAAGAATTAAAGAAAATAACTGAAATTAAAAGAGAAAAAATTGTTACCAAAAGAAATCTGGATTATTAAGGAATGGAATTAAGAACAAGGTTGAGAGAATTTAAGAGAGAGAAAATATTTTAAGTGGAGAGAGAAAGTCTAAAAGAGAAGGTAATCAAAATTACGTACAAAAATCGTACTTAAACATCCCTAAAACAAATCCTAATTGAAAACTAAAAATCTCAGCTCCAAAAACACGCGCCCGATCGGGCCCGCCTTTTTCTTCACGATCTTCCTGGGCAGCCGCGCTCGATCGAGCTAATGCTCACCCGATCGGGCGCACCTTCTTGTTGGTGCTCTCTTCTGCGCGCCCGCCCGATCGGGCGTAAGCTTGCCCGATCGGGCCCGGTCTCTTTCTCGAGGCTTGGACTTCGATTGGGCTCGATTCTTCGGCCCAATCCAGATTTCCTCTTCGGGTCTTGAATACTCGGTCCAAATGCCCTGGTATCACACAGCGAGCCCTTAATCACCGGCTCTAACCGGTCCTGGGCTTCAAAGATGGTCGTGTCCTCCTAATGCTCGTATATGCTTCATGAAAAACCCGAAAAACGCTCCAACTGTGCAATTTCCTACAAAACTCAAGAAAAACTACAAAAACACTAGAAAATACCAATTAGTAATAAAAATGGCTCTAAAGAGCCAAAAACACTACTAATTATGACCAAGGGACGGGGGTAGAACACTATATAAATTGGACACATCAATGATCAAATAAAAATTTCTTCCATAAAATTAACAATCATTGAATAGATCCTTTGAGAGAGAATTAAACATAATAATAGTACGAAAATCTTTTCACCCCTATAGAGGCACCACCAAGAAATCCTCCAGTTTATACATTACAATTAGCAAGCCAAATTTTAAATCTTATGGAACACCAAAATCTTTTGGTAGTACTGGAAACTCGAAGAGAAGTAGTGGGGATCGAATTGAATCTGACCTACCTGTCGACGGGCAACTTGATTCAAGACATCAAAATGATAGCGCAACCGCTATCAATGGAGGACATTTGGGCGATGGGGAAGCTCGACCAATGGAGGGATTGGGGGATGTTGTTCCCAACCAACAATAACTACCTTGAGCAATCTTGAGGGACCTTCCCGAATTTTCCCCTGCCATCTGTTAATATGTAGACAATTCTATGGAATGTGCGAGGTGCGTCCAGCAAGGATTTTGTCTCCCATGCAAAAGAGGTGGTCATATTACATAAACCTGATATCTTGTATCTCTTGGAAACCAAGTCAACTTATGATATTGTCAAAGGCGTGTGTAAGAGGCTAGGGTTTGAGGAGTTTAGAACATTACCTACTAATGGGCTTAAAGGAGGGATATGACTTTTTTTGGCGAAAACCGGCTATTTTTAGTCGATTTTGTTACTGATTCTCCTCATGTGATTCACTCCCTTTTTAAGGTCTCACCCTCCGACCCCGAGGTACTTATTACAGGGATTCATGCTCCATCTTCTTGGAAGGAAAAAAAGGAGTTATGGAAGGCACTTGGCGAGAATTCTCCTGCTACTACCACTCCTTGGCTTATCTTGGGTGATATGAATGAGGTGCTTTCCCAATCCGAAAAATGGGGGGAAGACCGGTTACAAATTCCCAAGAGAGGGAATTTTTGAAATGGACTGGTTCCGAGGGACTGATCGATCTAAAACACAATGCAAGAGAAGGAACGGAATTAATTAGGGAAAGGCTTGATAGGGCTCTTGCGAATGCTGAGTGGATGAAGGTGCACCCTCAAAATCAGGCATTTCATTTAGCTAAAACCTATTCTGACCACTGTCCGATTTTAATTGATATTGGTTCTATTAGAGGCATTTTAATTATCCTTTTAAATGCAAAGAGGCTTGGCTACAAAACCCTAGTTTTGACGAATTTTTTGCTAATTCGTAAGGGAAGGGGGATAATTTTTATGACTCTAAAAACAGTTTCACCTTGGAAGTCAAGTTATGGAATAAGTATGTTTTTAACAATGCCATCCAAAATAAAAACAGGCTCATTGCTCGTATTCATGGAATTCAAAAAGTACTTTGTACTAGATATTCTTCTTTCCTAATTAATCTTGAGAAAACTCTCCTAAAAGAATTAAATGGAGTGCTTAAAATTGAAAGAATTTTATGGGCTCAAAAGGCTGGGGTAGATTGGAGGAAATTTGGAGATTGGAACACAAAATACTTTCACATCCTGGTTAAGATTAAAAATTGCAAAAGCAAAATATTGCGTCTTAAGGACGACAATGGGGATTGGGTTCATGACCAAGATAAGCTTAAGTTGATGTGTGTTAATTATTTTAGGAATATATTTGAGTCGAAACAAAGCTGTCAATCTAGACTTAGCTTGTCAATTTTATTCCTAATGCAATATTAAGGATGATGATATGGTGTACCTTGCTAGCGAAGTTACTAGTATGGAAATTAGGGGTGCGTTAAATATGATGGCTCCTATGAAAAGCCCGGGCCCGGATGGTATTCAACCTAAATTTTTCCAAAAATATTGGGATGTGGTGGGAACTTCCATTGTTAATTTTGTGTCCAATTGTTTTAAGGAAGGAAAAATCCCGACTTATATTAATGAGTCTTATATTTGTATTATCCCTAAAATTGATCAACCGGAAAAAATGAATGCTTTTAGACCGATAGGATTATGTAACTCGATTTATAAACTTATCAACAAAGTCATAGCTAATAGTATTAAACCTTTATTAGGTGATTTAATTAATCCGGTTCAATCAAGTTTCATAGAGGGAAGAAGTATTGATGAGAACGTGTTGGTCATTAAGGAAGCTGCTCACTTTTTTAAAAAAGCAAGCAAGAAACACCTAATGGCTTTCAAGATCGATATTTCTAAAGCCTATGATAACTTGGAGTGGGGGTTTATTCGTGAAACTTTAATAGGTCTTAATTTCCCAAACACAAACTATTGGGTCAGTCTAGTCTGACCAAATAGTTTGCCAGTCCATCTATTGTTTTCTGTAAGACATTACAAACTTCTCACACCCTCATTTCCACTCACCACCACCAACAATACTCTCACTCAATCCTACTACACTTTCTCTCTCCTCCCTCACCTTTAACCCACCCCTATTTTCTCTCTCCTCAACTTCCTGCTAAATTACTCCATTTTATTTGATCATAATTCATGCTTGAATTGAAGAGGATGGTAAGAATGGTGAAAATAAATATTGTTGATTATATTTGTCCATGATTTATGCTTGAAATGGCTTGAAAATTGATTGAGATTCTCGGATTTTTCGAAAATAGCCCAAAAAATCGATTTGAGGCTTTCTTGTGTGATGTATAATTGTTGAAATTGATTGTTCTATATGATTGTATGTTGAATTGTGAGCGTTTTGATAACAAATGCATGTATTTTGGTTGAGAAATGAGCATGTTATGTTATACCCATGAGCTTAATACGGGACCTTCAATGGTGATTCCACCATTGTTGACTTTTTAATTATTTTTATAAAATAAATTCTATTTTCTTGATTATATCATCTATAATAAGTTGAATGATATCCTCTATAAGTTGGATTATATGATCCATTGTCCAGATGATATTATGTATTAGTTCCATGATATCCTCTATTAGTTTAGTGATATCATGATATTATCTATAGTTTGGATAATATCCTCTATTGGTTCTATGATATCATCTATAAGCTGGATGATATCATCTATTTCCTAAATTATATCATTTATAGGATGGATGATATATATCCTCTAATGGCTATATGATATCATTTGTAGGCTGGATGATATTCTCTATTAGTTTGTTGGATTATGGAGGATATCATCCTAATAGAGGATATCATCCAGCCAATAGAGGATATCATCCAGTCAATAAAGGATACCATATAGCTTAGCCAATAAAGAATATCATCCAGTTAGTAGAATATATCATACAACCAATACAGGATATCATCCACCTAATAGAGGATATCATCAAGCCAATAGAAATATCATCCTGTCAATAAAGGATATCATATAGCCAATAAAAGATATCATCAAGTCAATAGAGGATATCATCCAGCCAATAGAGAATATCATTATACTAATTGAGGATATTAACAATTTGCATTTTGTTAGTCCGAACTGACGAAACATTTCGCCAGTCCGGACTGACACAATACCTTCTCTTTCCCTAATATCCTTGTTAATTTAATTCTTAGTTGTATTACTACTCCTTCAATTTCCATTTTATGGAATGGAGAGGTTACTAATACTTTTACACCTTCGAGAGGAATTAGACAAGGGGATCCCCTTTCTTCTTATATTTTTGTTCTTTTCCTTGAAATACTTTCTCTAATGATTGAGCAAGAGGTAAGAGAAGGTAATTGGTTGCCTATTAAAATTGATAGTGAGGTTTGAATCTCCCATCTTTTTTATGCAGATGACATCTTTTTGTTTGGTAGGGCCTCGGTTGAGAATGTGGTCGGGGTCATTAAAAAGGTCCTTCTTGACTTTGGTAATAAGTCGGCCGGGTTTATTCATAAGCCTTACTAAGTCTAAAGTTATTTTCCTTCCCAAGATGTGTCTTTCTCTTAAGAGAGCTATCCTTGATGCTTCAAGTATTAAGGGAGCTCCTTCTTTTGGAAAGTATTTGGAGGTTAGAATTAGCCCTAAAAAACTTAGAAAGGCGGATTATGTTGATCTTCTCATCAAGACTAAAAACAGAATTAAGGGATGGCAAGCCAACCTTCTTAATATGGCCGATAGGTGTACCTTAATTAAATCCGTTCTTAACTCTTATCCTCTCTATGTTATGCAAACTACATTGCTTCCTAGTGCTATCATTAATGATTTGGAAAAGAGTGGTAGAAGGTTTTTATTGAATAAGGTAGATAAAACCCACTATCTCCCTAGGACTAGCTAGTTGGGAAAAGGTTTGCCTTCCTTCGGGATTAGGGGGTTTAGGAATGCGTAACTTAAAAAATTGGAATCTTGCTTTTATGGCTAAACTTGAGTGGAGAATTATTCATGATCCGGATAAGCTTTGGGTTAGAATCCTTCGTGCTAGATATTTTAAGAGATCCTCTTTCCTTAATAGTATTCAGAGTACTAATGATTCTCCCCTCTGGAGAGATATCCTTAAAGGCAAGGAGTTACTTATGAAAAGGGTTTCTTATAAAATTGGGAATGGGGAGGACATTTGTCTTTGGTACCATCATTGGGTGGGTGACAAACCAATTTATTTAGTCATTGACAATCCGATTCCCGATTATATGGCCCATTGGAGTGTGAATTATATTATATTATTCCCGGGTATCTTTGTAAGCTAATTGAGGCCATTCGCTTACCTTTGGTTGCCTCGATTGAGGATAATCTATGTTGGGGAATTGAATCTAATGGTCAATTGAGTATTCGTAGTGCTTACAAGTTGGCTTCTAATTTTTCTGCTCATCCCACTTTTCCCTCTATTAATTGGAAAAAGATTTGGCACCTTCTTATTCCTTTCAAGTACAAAATGATAGTGTGGAATGCAAGTCACCAAATCCTTCCTACTGCTACTATCCTCGCAACTAGAATCGATAATTTTAACCCCATTTGTACTAGATGCAAGCTGGGGGGAGGAGAGTCATATGCATTTGTTTCGAGATTGCATTAACTCTAGGACTTTATGGTCTAGAATTTTTAGCCTTAAGAAAATGTATAAAAACTTCACTTTTCAAACTTTTTACAATATTAATTGGGAAGGTTAGATGAATTATAACATGAATATGAGAAATACTTGGAGGGTGACTTTTTCGGTGGTTATTTGGCACTTGTGGAAAGCTAGAAATTACACGGTCTTCCAACTTGTTGTCTATCATCCTCTAACTTTGTTTAATAGATATAAGATGGATTTGGATACTACTCTCACTGTTTTTCAGGGGAAGGGGAGGATTCCAGCTTTCCTTATAAGGGAAACAAGATGGCAAAGACCTCAAGGAAATACCATTAAGATTAACACTGATGGTGCATGGGAATGGAGAAAGAAAGACAGGTCGGGAGCTGGAGCAGTGGCTCGTACTTCAAACGGGGTTTGGTTCTTTAGGAATGTCTAGCAGATAAACGCTGGTAGCGCTGCTCAGGCGGAGCTGGTTGCTATCTGTGGTGGTATGAAAATGGCAATTGACGCAGGCCTAAAGGATGTCATAATTGAAACTAACGCCCTCTCTCTCAAGACTACCATTGAAGCAGTGGAGAAGAATGGAACTCACGAGTTTGTAGCCATCCTAAGGGATATGCAGAACCTGCTGGCTAGAGGTATTTTTCTTTTTCATGCTTATAATTATGCTGTAGGCTAGGTTTTGAACTTGATTAGTACTTTTAATCTTTATTTCAGTAGTAGTATGAACTTTCGGTTGGGCGGAGCTAAGCTGATGACTTGGCTGCTTGGTTGTAATATGATTTTCTTTAATTAATCAATTTCTTTCATTTAAAAAAAAGGAATTCATGTAAGAAAATAAAACAAATATTATTAGAGTACATTAGGGGTTCTAATGTAACTGATACGGATTGCTCTATAGAAATCCTGATCCAATCCCTTAACAGAGATGAGTACCAGGAATTATGAGCTCAGAAGAATTCCATATTAAGAAAGGATCCTTCGAGAGGTTCACCAATGGAGATAACAGAGGAATTAGAGAGGGAAAGAGAGAGATAGAGAAAGAGAGAGAGAGAGAGAGAGAGAGATTAAGAGGGAAGGTTGTATTTCATTAATGCATAATCACAACATTACCAAGGTGTGGCTTATATAATCAGCTCACTTAATTACAGCTAAGCAAGAAATAACAACTTAGAGAATATAATCTGTTACAACAATATTCTCTCATACACTCCCTTTTCCCTCTTCCCAAAATAACGGATTCTCAGACTTATCTAGCTCAGCATTGCTCTTTCCATCTTCCAGCTCAGCAACTGCCTCCAATATTGCAATGTGAATTGACAAGGTTAAGTCGTATCCCCAAATCAAAAGTAATTCTAAAATCCTCTAACTAATGTAGATAGGGAAGTAGGGTCGAATCCACAGAGAAACGGATCTTTCTATTCCTAATTAACTAAAATATGAAGTAACCAATATTTATATTTGAATAATAAACTAAACTACGGAGATAAAAAATAAGGAGAAAATAATATATAAAAGGATCTAGGGCATTGGTTCACCAATAAATAATATTCCAAGGTTGAATATAATAATCATTCATCAATGCATAATTAATTAGATCATAAAGGGCTTTTGCTACGTATTATAATCACACAATTAATTTACCGGTATTAAATCTCATCTTTCGAATCTCGACCTAACCATATGTAAATTAACCTGCCTATTGAAACTAGACCTAAACATCAATTCTCATCTGTCGAATCTTGAATCAATATTGTCAAACTCATGCATAAAAGATCAGGCCTAATCTAGTCACAGAGCATTAAATCAATCAATAGGAAATTAATCTAGCATTGATAATCAACAACAATAAATTACCCTTTCATATTATTTATGGATCCCCACAAACCCTAGAATGAAAACTACTCACACATAATAGAAGTTAAACTAATCAAAGCAATAAAACAAGTCATGATGAAAGAAGTAAAATAAACAATTAAGATTAAGAGAAGAGAAATAGTTACCAAACTAATCTGTATTAATGGAAAATAATTAAGAACAAGAGTTGAGAGAAAAGTTAAGAGAGGGAGAAATCCTAATTAGAGAGAAAGTCTAAGAAGACAAGATCCACAAAATTCCGTACAAAACTCGTATATAAATGTTTCCTAAAATAAAAATTAAAACTAAACTAATCAGGTCCTATTAAAACGCGTGCCCGATCGGGCGAAGGGCCGCCCGATCGGGCCCGCCTTTTTCTTTGCGTTCCTTTCTTCGCAGCATCGCCCGATCGTGCTAGACGCTCGCACGATCGGGCGCGCTATAACACACACAGCACCAATGCCGCGCCGCGCCCGATCGGGCCCTTTGCTTCACTTTGAGGCTCGGACTTCGATTGGGCTTGATTTCTCGGCCCAATCTGGATTTCCTCTTCAGGTCTTGAATACTCGGTCCAAATACCTCGGGATCCCAATTACCGAGCCCTTAATTACCGGCTCTCACCGATCCTGGGCTTCAAAAGTGGTCGTGTCCTTCTAGCTTCCGTAGTTGATCCATAAAGCCCGGGAAAATGCTCCAAGAGTGCAATTTCATGTAAAATACAATTAAAACTATGAAAACACTAGAAAACACAAATTAGTAATAAAAGTGGCTCGAAAGAGCCAAAAACACTACTAATAATGACCAAGGGACGGGGGTAAAATACTATATAAAATGGACATATTAAACTCCCCCAAGCCAAACCTTTGCTTGTCCCTAAGCAAAGATCTCATCAATGAATCAATAAATATGCTTCACCCCAAAAGTAAAAATCAAGCACCAACGATTCAAGATAAATCAAATAAACATGCTTCAAAATCAACCAATCAAATCCATCTAATTACCAATCTTCCTTAACAATTATCAAACAGAGCAAACCACAAGAGCATATAGAATTCAAGACTAGTGCTCACGCACTCAACTCTCCTTTTTGTGGCGAGTAAAAGATGTACTCGATCGCTCTCCAAACAACCCCTTTATGTGAACAATGCCCTCCCAACTCACACTCTCGTGTGTATAAAACAATGAACGCTCAATCCTACTAGTCGACTCGAAATATGCCAAATTATAACTTGCATTGATAAACGACACTTTCACATTCATACAATTCTATGCACAAAGGTCGGAAGGTCTTGAAAGCTTGTAATGTAAGGCTAGGGTAAAGAGTAGGATAAATTTGGGAATAAGTGAGAGAAAAGCTATGCTTAAAGGAGCCATATCCTAATAAAACTCATGATCAAAATAAATAATGATCAATACATCTCCAACAACATAACCAACTCAAACATCAACCAAATATACTCCAATCATAATAAACAACCCCAACTCATACATTTTCACTCATAAGATATAATAATGAAGAAGTGGAGTGAATAAACAAACTTATTTTCCAAACTTGAATTTTTCATTGAAGCTCAAAATTATTTTTCTTTGATCAACCTCCAACTAGAACATTTGAACATTTTTTCTTTTGAAGTTCACTTATTTTTTTCACATTTTTTCTTTGAACTTCTCTTTTTTTTTCTTTTCATAACATCATGCTTTATTTTTTTAAGAAAATATAACTCTCAAACTCATCAAAAATAAACATGATCAACAACAAAACAACTTCTCAAAACCCACCCAAATTGTGCAAATAATAAGCACACTACAAACTCCCTCACCTCACTCACTAATAGCTCCCCAAAGCCAAGCTTGGGACTAGTAACCAATGGGGAAAAATAGGCTTGTAATGCGGCTAATAAACAACAAAAAGTCAAGGCAACAACATGGGTAGCAAGAAGGGAACAAATGTATCTACAATATCTGGAGGCTACCTAAAAGAACAAATGCCTTCGTCCTCCACAATGTGCATAATAATGAATCATATAAACATTACTAATAGTTGCAAACCAATACTCAAATTCATTGGCATACCAAGAACTATGGAACTATCACACATTCCTTACCAAATCAACTAGTCAAGCACTATATTCACAAGTAGTTGGACAAAATTGACGCATGTAAAGGTTTCAAGGCAATCAAACATCAAATCATGATCAACTAATCCACAATGCCTATCGTCAAATACCAAGAATCAAAAAAAAAATTTCTCAAGTGAGGGGCATAGGGAAGCATAATTTACAATTCATTGGAACGTATTTTTGAATTTTTTATTTTTCAATTTTTTTGTATTTTTCATATATAAGAAAGCAATAAAAAAACTACACTAGGAAAGCAATAAATAGAGAAAAGAGAAAGAAGGTTACCATATATACAAGAAATCTCCCCCCAAGCCAAATCAAGCAATGTCCTCATTGACTTGGGAGGGTAGCTAGGAGGAGCTACTCCTCGTCGTCATCCATCCTCTCATATCCTCCTCCATGGCTCGAGCCGGCACCACCATAACCCGAACCACCTGCAAAGTAGCTAGGGTCCACATTCCCCCCCCCCATACCCCCAAAAGGAGCATCACCCCCATATCCGTGGACTGAAGAGTAGTCCACATAAGTACCATACGCACCGGGGTGAGAATACCCTCCTTGGGGGTATTGGAACCAATCGGGAGTAAGTGAATCGGGGGGAATAGCCCCCCGACGGGCATAATCATCATACATGGGGTATAGGCCCCTCCCGAGGTTCCTCTCTATGTGACCAACCCGCCCATCCAAGGTGCTTAGCCTAGAATCTAGGTTTTGCATCATACCCTCAACTCTCCCTTGCCCCGTCTCGATACGGTCTAATTGGATCCTAAAAGCCGAAAAGTCATAAGGGGCATTGGGGTCGACGTTATAGTCGACCGAGGAAGTGGGTATGCCATAGGTGAAGGGTGGAGGTGGTGGGTAGTGTGGTGAATGGTGAGTGGGGGAATGGTCTAGGGGAGATTGGTGGGGTTGTGGTGAAGGGTGGGTGGTCGAACCTCACCTTGACCATTAATCTCGAAAGTATAAGAAGGCTTCCCCTTCTCAAATTTGGTCAAGGCGGGGTTGGGTAAGGTGAAGGCTTGGTCCCTCCTACCCGATTGTCGGTGGACTATCCACCAAGTGTCACTCCCCACTGGTTGCACCCAGTTCAAACTCCCTAAATAGGCTAGGTCCATGAGGTTTGATCCTACAACTTTCCTATGCCCATCCGGGTTCCAACCTAGGTGTTTTCTAGCAATGTGGGTCACTAACCCCCCAAAATAAATAGGTGCCCTAGACCTACTAGCCTCGGCCGCATTGGCCGCCCTTTGGAAGTGATTGGCTATCCTATGAGGTATGTTAAATTTTTCGACGGTAAGAATTACATAGGATGCCAAAAGTTGCAATTCATCTCTCCTGACATTTGCCGGTTCATGCCTCCCAAAAATAGTGAGGCCGACAAATCTTTGCCAAAGTTTTGGGACGGGATGTTTAATCCACGTCCCTTTAGCATGTTGGAGGTTAACTAAATCCTCCCCAGTTAGCCTCTTATAGACCACGGCGGTGTGGTCTTGAGAGGGTTCAATCGGTTTATCCAATTTCAAATCAATCAACTTTCCGAATTCTTTAAGAGTTAGTCTCACATTGTTGTTTAATAATCGGAATTGTACATGAGTAATTAGTGAATTCATTTTAATAACATTAAACTTGAAATAAATTCTAATGTTAAATAGTCATACGTATCATGGCACATTTGAAAGAAATCACTCATGCCTATACCTTTGAAAAAAATTTCCACATATTTATCTAAGCCTAACCTAACTAGTGTGGGATGATGAATAAAACGGGTAGAAATTACCTGGCGATCGATGAGGTTTAACATCCTAGCCCGTTGCTCCTCCGAGGTAATGACAACCTCCTCCCATCCCGGAATTTGAAGGTCCGGGTTGACCGTTGGTTGTGGTGCCCTCGAACTCTCACCCCTTTGTGTCCTTGAACGTTTTGAGGCCATTTTATGTGGAAAAATTTTATGTTTGGAGCTTTCTCTCTCTAAGGGTTTGAAGGAAGTATGAGAGAAAGTGGGAGAAAATAGGTGGGAAATATAGAGGAAGATGTGAGGATTAAGAATATGTAAAAATTTTGAGGTTTTGATAGATGAATTTGAGGAGATCTTGGATTGAAAGTGTAGTTGAAGGTGTAAAAATGGAGGTTTTAGAGAGAGAAAATAATGGTGAAAAAGATGAAAGAAGAAGAAAGCGAGGAAAGAAAGAAGAGGAAAAGAATAAAGAGGACGGCCAAATAGGCGCGCCCGATCGGGCAAGCCTCGCCCGATCGGGCGAATATGCTGATTTCCAGAACCTTAGTTGCGCGCCCGATCGGGCGAGCTCCGCCCGATCGGGCGCGAATACGAATGAAAATTTCGCCTTTTCACTCCACCGACATTTCTTTTCCTTCACTCGATTTGTGCCCGATCGGGCAACCTCGCCCGATCGAGCGAAATTTGCTCGATTTCCAACTCTCCTTTCGCGCCCGATCGGGCAACCTCGCCCGATCGAGCCCGTACCCAGTCAGATGCCCTTAGCTTTTTCTTCGTCTTAAAATTTTCCTAAGTCTTTTGACCTCTTAAACCTATACATGTACAAAAACACTTATAAACGGTAAAATTTCACTCTCCTCGCCTCTCTAAAATAAAAAAAAATAAAAAAAAATAAAGAAAAGGAGAACTAGTCTAGAAAGCAAGAAATACGGGTTGCCTCCCGCAAAGCGCTGGTTTATCTAGGTCCCGCACGACCCTCTTACCACATTTTAATAACTAGGATCCTTGGCCTAACGCTTAATCGGGTGGTTTCTCACCCGGTCTAGCGGTGTTTAGGATACGACGCGGTTTCCTGACGTGCCCTGTGGGACGCCAATTCACTTTATCGGGTGGATCCTCCTTGACTTGAGTAAGGGGTTCTTCAATGCTACGCACCAAAGATCCTTCTTTGATCGAAGGTTGCTTCAAATTGTCAGTGCACTCAACACTTGCAACTCGATCTGACGGAACACTTACCGTAGGTTCAAATCTTACAACTTCCTTGATCGGTTCCACCTTTTCATCCTCAAAACCAAGACCAACATTGTAGAGTGCTCTTTCTATTGCATCGACTTCCTTCTACCATTTGTCTATCTCATCTTAAAGGGATGCAACACAAGATACCGCCTCCAAGGGATCTTTTTCAAGAGCTTGGGGCTTGTTAGAATAATTTTCAACCACATTAATACTGAAACATTTCTCCTCAGTCATGGAGCTTTTAGGGGCATTATTCAGATTAAAAACAACTTGATCATCCCCTACTGATAATGTTAACTTACCACTTCTAACATCTATGACCGCTCCTGCAGTGTTAAGGAATGGTCTACCCAAAATAATTGGGGTTTGCATATCCTCAGCCATATCAAGAACAACAAAATCTACAGGTATATAAAATTTACCTACTCTAAAGGGAACATCCTCTAAAACACCTAAGGGGTATTTGAAAGAACGGTCGGCCATTTGTAGAGTTGTATTGGTAGCTTTTAATTTACCCATATTCAACTTAGAACACACAGATAGTGGCATGACGCTAACACTAGCACCTAAATCACATAATGCATTATCAATCAAGAGATTGCCAATATGACAAGGGATAGAGAAACTACCCGGATCTTTTAATTTGGGTGGAGACTTATTTTGAAGTACGACACTGCACTCTGCAGTGAAGGCTACTGTCTCTACCTCACTAATAGACCTTTTCCTCGTCAATATTTATTTCATAAATTTTGCATACGAGGGGATTTGTGTGATTAATTCGGTGAAGGGAACTGTTACCTTCAAATATTTTACCACCTTACCAAACTGCTTATCCAAGTTTGTCTTCAATTGACGATTGGGGAACGGGAGTTTGATAATTGGCTTTGGAGCATTATTTCTCTTGTCTGGAGTAGCCACCTTCTCTGGAGTCGTATCCTGCAATGTAGAATTAGATATGTTAGTACTATCCTTTAGCCCTACAGGGCTATCAACTACATTGTTTGATTTAACGGAATCAAGATTAGCATTATTTAATAAAACAGGTTCATCAACTCTGGGCATAGGGGGCCCTTCATAGTTTGAACCACTCCTTAGAGTAATTGCAAATGCTTGATCCGTAGGCCGGGTCGGCTGTGCCGGTTGAGCTCCCTGTTGGCGGGCTTGTAGAGTAGCAGAGAGTTGCGCAATTTGATTATCTACAATTTTATTATGTGCTAGAATTTGATCAACTGTCGCATCTCTACTCTCCATGTGCTTTTGCATATTAACCAACATTGCTCTTATTTCCACCAGAGAAGGGTCAGAAGGTGAGGAGGGTTGTTGTGGTTGATTCTTCTGACTGGCATTGGGATGGTAATATTTCTGCTGCTGTTGTTGTGGCGCCTGTGGTTCTTGTGGTGGTGGATTTTGAACATTAGTGCTCTGGTAGGAAAGGTACGGATGATTCCGATACCCAGGATTGTAGGTGTTGGAGTATGGGTTATTCTGCCTATAGGCTTGAAAGGCATTAACTTGCTCCACGGAACTCCTGCAATCCTGCTCCCAATGACCTACAATACCACAATTTTCACAAAAAGCCTCATTAGAATTATTATTAATTGCAGAAACATTAGCTACATTAGCAGTGCTCAGATTATCTAATTTTTGGCAAATAGAGGTCAGTTGAGCTTGCAAAAAGGATACAGAGTCGACACTATGCTTCCCCTTGTTAGCGAATCCTCTAGGGTTCCCATATTGGGAATTGTGTATCGCCATGTCTTCAATAACCTGACCTGCATCTTCAACATCAAGATTCATAAATCTCCCACTAGCTGCAGAATCTAAAATTATTCGAGAAGAATTTCCAAGGCCATTATAAAAGGCTTGGATTAACTGCCATTGCGCTAAATTATGGTGAGGGCAATCTCTTTGTAAATCCTTGAACCTCTCCCAAGCCTCATATAAAGATTCATCGGCTTCTTGGGCAAAGTTCTGGATCGCACTTCGTAGTACGGCTGTTCTCTCTGCAGGATAATACTTGTTATAGAAATTCAAAACAAGAGTTTCCCAGTCAGTTATACCAAGTGTAGTTCTATTTAAGCCATTAAACCACAATTTAGCTTTTCCAGTTAAAGATAAGGGAAAGAGAATCTCCCTGATCTGGTCTTGAGTGACCCCGGATTGCCTGATGGTGTTACAATATTGACAATAGTCAGCAATGTGAAGATTCGGGTCTTCACCCTTGACTCCACTAAATTGCTTCCTCTCTATCATCGTTATAAATTGAGGTTTAATTTCGAATTGAACCCCATCAAGAGCCGGAGTAGGGGTGAGATGTGGAAAATCCGTAAGCTTTGGTTGTGAATAATCGCTAAGCTTCTTTGGAGCCGTCATCTTTGATTCTGGATCTGATGATACTTCTGAATCGCTAGAACCAGTTGGAGGGTCTCGGTGATTATTGTTATTATCACCAGAATCCGCCAGGATTTGCTTGTAGAGATTTTTCTGTCTATCGAAGGAACGTTCGATCTCAAGATTGAATGGGATGTAACCTGATGTGGAACACCTGGGCATAAACAAAAACTAGAAGCAATTTGAGATTATCCTAAGAGAACTAACGCTCCCTGAGACAAAAGGAAAATAATCTAGACTACAAAAACAATCACAAATAAAAATAAAACTGTTTCCCCGGCAACGGCGCCAAATTTTGACAGGGTTAAGTCGTATCCCCAAATCAAAAGTAATTCCTAAATCCTCTAACTAATGTAGATAGGGAAGTAGGGTCGAATCCACAGAGAAACGGATCTTTCTATTCCTAATTAACTAAAATAATCTAGATTATGAGGTAACCAATATTTATATTTTAATAATAAACTAAACTATGGAGATCAAAAATAAGGAGAAAATAATATATAAAAGGATCTAGGGCATAGGTTCACCAATAAATAATATTCCAAGGTTGAATATAATAATCATTCATCAATGCATAATTAATCAGATCATAAAGGGCTTTCGCTACGTATTATAATCACACAATTAATTTATCGGTATTAAATCTCATCTTTCGAATCTTGACCTAACCATTTGTAAATTAACCTGCCTATTGAAACTAGACCTAAACATCAATTCTCATCTGTCGAATCTCGAATCAATATTGTCAAACTCATGCATAAAATATCAGGCCTAATCTAGTCACAGAGCATTAAATCAATCAATAGGAAATTAATCTAGCATTGATAATCAACAACAATAAATTACCCTTTCATATTATTTATGGATCCCCACAAACCCTAGAATGAAAACTACTCACACATAATAGAAGTTAAACTAATCAAAGCAATAAAACAAGTCATGATGAAAGAAGTAAAATAAACAATTAAGATTAAGAGAAGAGAAATAGTTACCAAACTAATTTGTATTAATGGAAAATAATTAAGAACAAGAGTTGAGAGAAAATTTAAGAGAGGGAGAAATCCTAAGTAGATAGAGAAAGTCTAAGAAGAGAAGATCCACAAAATTCCGTACAAAACTCGTATATAAACGTTTCCTAGAATACAAATTAAAACTAAACTAATCAGGTCCTATAAAAACGCGCGCCCGATCGGGCGAAGGGCCGCCCGATCGGGCCCGCCTTTTTCTTCGCGTTCCTTTCTCCGCAGCATCGCCCGATCGTGCTAGACGCTCGCACGATTGGGCGCGCTATAAGCACGCACAGCACCAATGTCGTGCCGCACCCGATCGGGCCCTTTGCTTCACTTTGAGGCTCGGACTTCGATTGGGCTTGATTTCTCGGCCCAATCCGGATTTCCTCTTTGGGTCTTTAATACACTGTCCAAATACCTTAGGATCCCAATTACCGAGCCCTTAATCACTGGCTCTCACCGATCCTGGGCTTCAAAAGTGGTCGTGTCCTTCTAGCTTCCGTAGTTGATCCATAAAGCCCGGGAAAATGCTCCAAGAGTGCAATTTCCTGTAAAATACAACTAAAACTACGAAAACACTAGAAAACACAAATTAGTATGTAATAAAAGTGGCTCGAAAGAGCCAAAAACACTACTAATAATGACCAAGGGACAGGGGTAAAATACTATATAAAATGGACATATTATGAATCATATTCATTCTTGTGCTCATATTAATGCCCCCTTCTTGAGAGAATCCTTGACCCCTAAGGATCAAAATCAGGGAACCTCTCTTCTATGTCAGCAGCATCCTCCCAAGTGGCATTAGTAGGGTCAGCATTGGACCAATGAATGAGCCATTGAACCACAGCGTGACTGACCCTTTTGACACTTCTTTTGTCAATCATAGCTACAGGATAATTCTCAGCAGAATCAACTGGAATACTAGGAACTATACTAGTTATAGGAGGAACAAGACCACGATATCTCTTGAGCTGAGAAACATGGAATGTTGGATGGATTTTTGATGTTGCTAGTAACTTGAGAGTGTAAGCTACCTTGCCAACCTTCTTAACCACCTCAAAAGGCCCAAAGTACTTTGCTGCAAGCTTTTGATTTGGCCTCAGAACAACATATTGTTTCCTGTAAGGTTGGAGCTTCAAGTAAGCCCAAGAACCAACTGAAATTTCCCTGTCACTTCTATGCTTGTCAGCCTGTTGTTTCATGTGATTCTGAGCCTTAGCCAAATTTTGCTTTAGCAAAGTGATAGTGTGCTCTTTTTGTTGCAAACTTCTATCTATTTTGTCAACAGAACTTAAAACAGACAAATAAGGAATGTGCACTGGAGGAGCTTGCCCATATAATACTTCATAAGGAGTAGTTTGTATAGCTGAGTGGTATGAAGTATTATACCAAAATTCAGCCAAAGACAACCACCTAGCCCAATCTTGGGGAATTTCAGTACACATGCACCTAAGATAGGTTTCTACACATCTGTTCAAAACCTCAAATTGGCAATTTGTCCGAGGGTGATAAGATGTAGACATTTTCTGCTGCACCCCTTGTAACTTCAACAGCTCACTCCAAAAAGTACTAATGAATACCTTGTCTCTATAAGAAATTATAGCCTTAGGGAAGCCATGTAACTTGTACACATAATACAAATAAGCCTTAGCAACCTTTACAGCACTATAAGGATTAGCTAAAGGAATGAAATGAGTATATTTTCTCAGTCTGTCTATGACTACTAAGATGACCTCCTTTCCCATGGACTTTGGCAGACCATCAATGAAATCCATAGTAACCTCTTCCCACACTCTCTGGGGTACAGGGAGAGGCTGTAACAGCCCTAGATAAGCACTATTGTCATACTTACACCTCTGACAAGTATCACACTACTGTACGAACTCTATAATGCTATGTTTGAGTCCAGTCCAATAGAAGATACACTTAACTCCTCTCAAAGTAGCTTCAATGCCAGAATGTCCACCTAGAGCAGAGCTATGTAACTAGAGCAAAATTTTCTTTCTCAAGTCAACATTGTAACCCACTACCAATATTCCATTCTTTCTCAGTTGCTCATTTTTCCACTTGAATTGTTTGAGTGACTGAGGATCTCTTTCCAAATCTTCAATTATCTTTTTGACATTTGGATCATCCTGCCAAGATTTCTGAATTTCTTCCAGTAAATCAACATGAATGGTGGAAACCACCATATTCATTAATTGAGCCTCACTAACCCTAGATAAAGCATCAGCCACTTTATTCTCAGCTCCTTGCTTGTACTCAATAGTGTAAGTCATTCCTGCCAGTTTAGATAGCCATTTTTGCTGGAAGGGTGTGGCTATCTATTGATCAAGGAGATTTTTGAGGCTTTGTTGATCAATTCTTATCACAAAAGGAAATATCATAAGATAATGCTGCCATTTCTTGACTGCAAATACTATGGCTAACAGTTCCCTTTCATAAGAAGGAAGATACAAGTTCTTTTCTGTCAATGACTTGCTTATAAAGGCAATTGGGTGCCCTCCCTGCATTAGCACTGCACCAATTCCCGTGCCAGATGCATCAGTTTCAATAACAAAGGGCTGCTGAAAATCTGGAAGTGCCCGGACGGGTGGAGTTGTCATAGCTTTCTTCAGTTGATCAAAAGTTGTAGTGGCTTCTTCTGTCCAAGAGAAAGCATCCTTTCTCAGGAGATTGGTAAGTGGCCTACATATCTTACCATAATCTCTCACAAACCTTTTATAATACCAGTCAATCCCAAAAATCCCCTTAATTGCTTCATATTCTTGGGAATTGGCCAATCTAGGATGGCTTGAATTTTCTCTGGTTTTGTAGTAACCCCTTGCCTTTGAGATAATATGACCCAAGTAATTCACTTGAGTTGCTCCAAAAGTACACTTTTTCAAATGGAGAGAGTTAACTTTCATGATTTCTAACACCAATTGTAAGTGATACAAGTGTTGTTCACAAGAAGAACTATATATCAAGATATCATCAAAGAAAACTAGTATAATTTTCCTCAAATACTGCTTGAATACTTGATTCGTGATAGACTGGAATGTAGAGGGAGCATTAGTCAAGCCAAAAGGCATAACTAAGTACTCAAAATGCCTAAAGTGTGTCTTAAAGGCTGTTTTGTGAATATCATCTTGATTCATTCTGATCTGGTGGTAACCAGACTTGAGATCAATTTTAGAAAAGAAAGCAGATCCTTGCAACTCATCAAGTAATTCATCTATAATTGGAATAGGGAATTTGTCCTTTACAGTAGCTTTATTCAAATCCCTGTAGTCCACACACATCCTCCATCCCCCATGTTTCTTCTTAACTAGAACAACTGGTGCTGTAAATGAGCTTTTGTTGTTTCTGATCATGCCTTGATCTATCAGTTCCTGAACCAGTTCTTCAATCACATTCTTTTGAGTGACAGGATACCTATAGGGTCTAATATTGATAGAACCAGTACCCTCTTTCAAAGGTATTTTATGATCAAACTGCTCTCTGATTGGGGGAAGCCCTTCAATTGCTTGAAAAACCTCAGGATAAGAGTTTAACAGCATTTGAATATCCTCAGGTACAACATTCTGGTCCTGTAGCTTAGGTGTCCAATCATTGGTGGATTGTACCACCTGTAACATGGACAATTCACCTGTCTGCTGCATAATTTTGTTCAGTTGTTCAGAGTTAATTTCTCTGATTCCCTTCACAATTTAACCTCTAAGCTTCACCTTCTTCCAATCATACTTGAACTTGAGATTCTTAAAATCCCATAATATGGGTCCTAGAATGGAAAACCATTGAATCCCATAATACTACACTACTACCACTCGATGGCAGCAACAACATGTCTGCCTTGAACGTATAACCCTGCATTTTCCAAGTGAAATTTCTAGTTACAACATCACATTTGATTTGTCCACCATCAGCTACTTTCACCTACATGGGAGTAACTTGCTCCACCTTACACCCAAGCTTCAGAGCAGTAGTGGTGTCTACAAAATTATGTGTACTTCCACTATCAAGCAAGATATGCAAAGGATGTTTACCATGCTGCCCTCTCATCCTCATAGTGTGAAAACGACAGTTCCCATCCAAAGCTTGCAAAGAAATTCTAGGGTCATCTATCCCATCAGTACTGCCATTAGCTTCCAACTGCTCATTCACTTCCTCTTCCTCCTCCAATTCATCCTCTACTTCAATGTGAAACACCTGGGGTTTCTTTCCCTTACACCTATACCCAGGCTCAAATTTTTCATCACACCAGTAGCAAAGGTTCTTACATCTTTTCTCACTCATTTCACCTGCAGTGAGGGTTTTTCTGTTTGTGTTTGGTCTATAGGTATTTTGTTGGTTATTTCTCCATGGTTGTGAAATTCCAGGCTAGGTAGGATGTGTTTTGGGGTAGGTAAAGAGGTGGTAGGGATTTGGGTTGTGTTTTGGTTTTTCTGGCTTTAAGAGTGGCTTCCTGCAATTTGGCTAAGCAATGAGCCTGTTGCAGAGTGGTTAGGTTAAACATTCTTACAGAGAGTTGGGTTTTTTCCTCCATTCCTCCCAAATAACAGCTCAGCAAATACTCCTTAGACATACTCAATCTTCTAGCAATACCATCAAAAGCATCATGATACTCTTGTACATAACCAGTCTGTTTTAGAGCTTTCAACTCAGCCATGGGGTCATCATACAAATCACCAAATCTACTGGTTATGTCATGAACATATTGATCCCAAGTTCTAGGTGAGCTAATTTTAACATAGTTCTGGTGCCATAACAATGCCCTTCCTCCTAGATGAATAGCAGCAAGCTTAAGCTTCTTATCATCTTCAATATCATCTAGTTCGAAAAATTGGTTGCACTTGTATAACCATGATTTCAAATCATCCCCATTGAACTTTGGAAATTCAATTTTAGTTAACCTGGTGAAATAGTAATTGTTTGATTTACTCCTTTCCCCAGATTTATCACCAGATTTGTCATTGCCATTTCCCAAAATTACTAAATCATCATTAGTTTTGCTCTTATCTGCAACTAATTTAGTTATTTGTACAAATAATCCTAGCAACATATCATTAATTTCAGCAATGGATTTAGTATTTTGCGCAATACTAGCATTGTTATGAGCATAGTTCTCAGTGAGGGTCTTACTCTGATCTTCCAGCAAGCTCTTCAGAGTTGCTTCCAGCTTCTGAAGATCTGCAGCAGATGCTGCTTCAACCTCCTCTGCTCAGTGTTCTTCTTAGGAGGCATCTTGGCCGAGGAACAGGCCAAGCTCTGATACCAATGATACGGATTGCCCAATAGAAATCTTGATCCAATCCCTTAACAGATATGAGTACCAGGAATGATGAGCTAAGAAGAATTCCAGATTAAGAAAGGATCCTTCGAGAGGTTCACCAATGGAGATAACAGAAGAATTTAGAGAGGGAGAGAGAGAGAGAGAGAGAGAGAGAGAGAGAGAGAGAGATTAAGAGGGAAGGTTGTATTTCATTAATGCATAATCATAACATTACCAAGGTGTGGCTTACATAATCAGCTCACTTAATTACAGCTAAGCAAGAAGTAACAACTTAGAGAATATAATCTGTTACAACAATATTCTCTCATACACTCCCTTTTCTCTCTTCCCAAAATAACGGATTCTCATACTTATCCAGCTCAGCATTGCCCATTCCATCTTTCAGCTCAGCAACTGCCTCCAATATTGCAATGTGAATCATATTCATTCTTGTGCTCATATCAGTAACCCTGAGGACCATAATTTTCACAAACATGCACCATAACCAAAACTGAATAAATTAATCAAGTGAATAATTAAACTACTCTGTTGTACTATGAATTACACGTTAATACTCAAATCTTCAACAATTCATGCTATATTGGTATTTATGCAATTTATCACTCAAAACCCCCTTTCACTTTATACTCAATAGAATGTAATTATGCAATTTAAGAGGAGTAATTTTGAAAAGTGAAATTTATCACTCAAAACCCCCTCTCTTTATACTAGTAAAAGCTATGAGACACACGCTACGCGTGTATAATATAGGAAATCTTTTGTTTTACTCATAAAATTGTTATTATATTTTTTTTTTAAATCAATACTTACATAACTTTACATTTAAGAATGAAAAAAATAAATTATCAACGGCACATCTACTCCACTTCGTATACCTCAATAAACCTTAAAAAATATTGTTGATTGTTAAGTTTTTTATATAAAAGATTGAAAACTATAGATTAAAGATCTACGATAACAGTACGTGTATAGATTAGATAGATGTAAAATTTTTCCTTTTATTTTTTTAATAAATGTTATTTTTTTTTTTTTGGTAACATAGATGAATGTGGTATATGTTGCCTATATTAGATTTTTTTGAGGGAACTATATCGGTATTAATTTTCTTATTTTAATAAAATTATGATACAGTTATCTTCTAACAAAGTTTAACATGGTTATTTCAATAAAAATAAATAAATAAATAAAAGAAGTAAACGTGGTTTGTGGGAAAGTAGATAATTTTGGTTTGTTGTTAGTGATAGTAATTTTGATTTGTAAGTAGTTAGTTTTTTTTTTTTTTTTTTTTTTTATCTAAAAGAATTATTTTTTTTTTCTTTTGTGAGTAGTTATGAATTTTTTTAATTAATTAGTGAAAAAGTAATTTTGTAAATTGAGAAGGACATTTTGGGGAAAGACAAATTTACCACCCAAAAGACTCTCTCTCTTTATATAGGAGTATAGATATTACTATAGATAGATATTTAATTTGGCAGTGTTTAAACTAATCTGTGTGGTATTCCTACTCTGCAGGAAGGACCATATATCGTCTTTGTTGGTGCTCCTTGGTTGAGCTCACATGATTATAAAGAAGGGGTTATATGCCACACTTGTTGGTCAAACACTCAAACTACTAAAGGACAATCATAATCAAATAGAAATTGACCATCACATTGTTCCATATCTGATTCATGAATAAGATCGTTCCACTTCTTTATCTAGTTATACTTCAAAAAGACTTATTCTTCTGTAAGGGATACCCTGACTCGTATATGAGAAATCAGCTGCCAATTAACAGAGTATCAACGGTCCATAAAAAGAAACCATTTGAGAAAACAAAAAAAATGGCTAGAAGAGAATAAAACAGGACCATGAATCATATTTTGACCGATTTATAATTGCTAACTTGTTGTTCTCAACTGAACCAAAAGAAATACAGTTTGTGACTTTGGTCTTCAGCAAGGTGAGGGAGCAGCTGCCACGTTTTCATTGACAACAAAAGGTATCGGTTTTGTTGGGGCAGGTAAACGCCCAATACTGTCAACTTTATCTGCAAGTTTTGGTGGAGGCCGTGCTGCTTTTGGGAGCAGCCTTCCTTTCTTGGCAAACCACTCAGGCTTAAGCAATGCTTTCAAGCCCAACTTATTGTAATGCACTTTCCTCACAGATCCTCCAGCAGCCTCCACAGCAGCTTTTGCTCTTACTGTCACCCTAGACACCTGCAGCAGCATATTCAACCAAAGTGTTTACTTAAGAGTGAAATCTTAAACAGTGTTAACAAGCTTGAGTTAGTTTGATTGTGAATTACTAGTTTTGGCACATCCAAAAGGGATTGCTCAATATCTGATTATTATATAGATTATCTTGAAATGTTGAAATTCAAGAATAATCTCTGTTGTTTTTTTTTTTTTTTAATTTGTTCTGTATTGGCTTTCACACTTGCAAATTTAGGAAATATTCTTAGAACATTAGCATATCTAACCATTTTTAAGTGCTTAAATATACACATTTAGACAAATACAAAATAAATTTAAACTAGTTGATGGCCCAGATCATTGCCCCAAGTTGTTACATCAACAACAATTATGACCTTTTGGAAAAGAAAGTGAAATTGCATAATTAATTATACCATCCTCTTTTTGTAACATATTTTCAATTCAGCCTAGATGAGTATATGTGATACTAACAGTGAAAACTGATCATTATAATTATTGATCCAATGTTAAGGTGATTCTTAAACGAACCTACTGGTATAAAAAGCTAAAAATTACTTGAGCATGTCTAACTATGCCACCAAATGTTGGTTACTTTGATTTTCATTTTGATATTTGAATCAAAATGGTCAAAAGTTCGACTCACTTAGTGTAGATTCTTGTTTCTGGGAAAGTTTGAAAAAAATAAGTGGATGTAAGAGAAAGGCGAGTAAACTAGAAAGTGTAAGTAGAAAGGTAAAAAATAGTGAAGGGTAAGCTGAGTAAGGTGGTAAAGGGGTTAGCCAAAAATGAATATATATACAAGTAAATCGAACTTTATAAAACAACCCAAATCAAAAAGTGAGTTGAGCAAACGGATGGAGTATTATCAATTTTGTAACAGCTAGAATTTTATTTTGGTAAAAAATAAAAATAAATTACCTATACTAAAGTTAGATACTTATAATAGGAATTTACAAAAGCACATTTGAAACCATTCCATGAACTTAAGTTACATACTTATAACAGGAATTCACCAAAGCAGCACATTTGAAACCATTCCATTAACTGTTGAGTTATGTGGTTAACAGTCAAACTATTGACTTTTGTGATTATTCTGATAAAGAGGGAAAAATAGCAAAATATGATAAAGAAAAAAAGAGATGTGTAATTGGGGGAGTATAATAACAAAAATGTGGGTAAAATAATTTCGAGGGAGTTACACTTATTGTTATATTCAAAATTGGTTAAGTTTATGTAGACTATTACCCCTTAAAACTCTATTATGTTAGTTTTTTAGGAATAAACAAACTGTAATGTCATATTAACTAATTACTAATCATATTTAATTTGATTTCACTGGTAACAATTTATCATTACACAAACTAGTTGTATTAATAGTATATCTAAATACACATTAAATTACAATGTTATAAATGGATCTAAAATATATCTTATTAATCTAAAATTGTTTGGTATTGATTTTAAGTAAACAATACCTAAAGTAACATTAAATTACAATGTTATAAATGGATCTAGTCGTAAAATACGGAGTACTTTTCAGTTTTCTATATTAATCGAATGATTATAGAAGTTATAGCTGATTATGGGTACTATCACTAGGATGAAACTCCATATTTAAAATCTTTTATCATAATAAATGATATTAAAATTATCTATGCATTTTTTTTTTCTTAAATGAAAGCTTAGGTGGCACAATTTAACACTTAGAAATAACCTTGGTATAAGTTTATTATATTAGATAACATTTGGTCTTATATATTAGAATGTCCTCCCAACAAGGTTTAATAAACATGTAAATCTATATAGCTGGCACAAATTGGACTTGCAAATTTCTCAATACAGGTGAAGAATGATGCAGAAAGGGTAGGCAGATAGGAGTACTGCAGAAACAGCATTCTTTAGTTAATATCATCTGACAGAAATTTACCTCAAGATGGATCGGCCATATTATTTGTTCTGAACCACGTCCCATCAGTCTCACTCCATCCTCTATCTGCTTCCCAATAGCTCCAGCCTCCTATTGGAAGCAAATGCTTTAAATGTAAAGCCAATGAGAATCAACAGTAGGGATAAGAATAGAGCATACGAACCTTGAGAGTTTTCATTGTGATCAACTCAGATGAATCAATTTTTCCCATATTTATAAGCTTTGCAATCTTTCCCAACCCTACTGGCTGCCACAAAGACACCAGAAATATTTTAAAAGAAGTTAACATTAAGAATCTACAGCTTCATATAATTAATGTGGAATTCTAGGTCCATAATACCATCTAATAAAAATTAAGCAATTCAAAATAATCAAGGTTTAAACAATCAAGCAGACAAATAAGTGATATCCACATGATATACCAAGTCATATAATCATATATATACAAATTTCATCAAGACATTATTGGTTCATAACATCATTGATCTATTATTATACAAGTTGTATCTAGCAACCTATAGAGGCACATTTCATGGGAATAAGGAAATTCCAGTTCACAATACAACTGATGAGGCAAGAGGTCAGAAATTGGAATGGCAACAGGCGAGTTGATAATACAAAGGGATGGAAGCAGCTGCTAGTCTGCTGCAAGCCTGCAATCCACTCCTCTGTCCCTCTGTTTTTCCCACTTTGCTTATAAGTATTATTATATTTAAAAGAAATATGAAATTTCCCTTTTTATTTTGAATTACACATTAATTGATATTATAACAACATACTAAAAATCTTTAAAAAATTCAACAAGTGTATTCATTGTTTTTTTTAGCCAGCTTGTCTGCTGTCCCATTTTGTAAATGTTTAATTTGGAGATAGTGGCTAAACATGGATACTTTTATTGGGGTCGGCCGCATAAGGCAATGGCAATGAATAGAACCAAAACTCTCCTCACTATTTTTTACGCATCCAAGTAAACTCATCTTCATAAGCACATCAAGGGCCATTCCTAATATATTATAGGCCAGGAGCGAAACTTATATAGGGGCACCCATAGGTGAAACAATAATGTTATGTATTTAATATATACTATTAGGTGGGTTAAGTTTTAATACTTCGTAGTAAAAGAAATTTGAGTTTAGCAACACCAAAATAAAGAGAACATAACCTTCAAGTAGAAATTTAAAGTTCTTAAGTTATAAAAAATAAAAAAATAAATAAAAAAAAAGGAGGAAAAAAATTAAATCTATTTTGGAATTATATTAGAAAAATTATTAATTTGTTCAAGCAAATAATAGTAATATGGGAATATGAGTAAAATGTCAAAGTTTTCAAGCAAAAATAATTTTTTATAAAACAAGATAGCTGAAGAAATTTTCCACAATAAGATGCAAACCCTTGCAAAATTTACAGTTTTGGCCTATATCCAAGTAACCAACTGAGCTGTTGTAGGCATTGATTATAAAGTACCATAATTTGTATATGAAGTACGTACATGATATTGAGTTTTGGGACCCCTTCCTCTTGGGGCTCTGGCCGGTTACCCCTCAATTCACCCCTCAGGCACATCTCCATTTGAGAAAATAATGGATGCCTAAGATATGTCTGTCTCAAAAGTTTATTTCACATAATTTCTAATATATATATATATATATATATATAATAGCTATAATAAGTAAGAAAGGTAGTCTTCTAGAAACACACTTGAAAGCTATGTCTTTCTGTATATTCAAGAACAATACTAAATCTACATTCTCAGCATTGGTGTCATTCACAAAACAGGGAAAAATCAACATCAATTACTGTCCTTCTCCATTATCCTACAAACCGTAATCCCCATGCAATTGCAAACTGCTAGTTCTAATTTATAAGAAGTGTTTCATATCAATCTTCAGCAAAGATCGATGAACTTAGCAATGCTAAACTATGTAATCATGTTACATGATCGATTCAAAAGATCATACCAACATTACAACCACTTAACTGACAGAAAATGACTGTGATGGTGTCCATTATCAGCAATTTTTGCCCTGTTTTCAGTCTATTGATCTATATTTTGTAGATTCAAAATGGCTAGGCATCAAGATCAAGTGTACTCCAAAAGATTCTAATGTCTAAAAATATGAACAGTGATGAAAACTACCAAACTCCATAGACTCAATTATTTTGATCATACTCTCAAATGTTCTTCAATGTTCTCCAAAAGCCAATTGATGTAGAGTAAAAACAATTCCACAAAGATCCCATCTTTATAGAAAATCATAGTTCTACTAATTTAACATTTACACCACCTTAGTATTTATTATAATAATATAAACATTTATCAAACCTTTGTTTACTATTGATTGAAATGTTCTATTCTATAACCGAAGACTTAACAAAACCATTACTTGATTATGAACCCCTTCCTCCAACTTCTAATGGGTTCAATCCCTATCCTGAACATTAGCAAGTCGACAAAGAAAACTTCAACATTAACAGGTTCCAAGAAATTACAAAAATGACAATTCAGCCATACAAATCATATTACATTGTTACTTGCCAATATATGGCTTTCACATGAAAACAGTAACAAAAACTCAAATTAATTGGATGAACATTCAGCACTGGGATAGTCCTACTCAATATTGGAATTTAATGAGTCACAACAGAGAAACCCACTGACATTTTTAGTTGCACACACAAGGTGTCCTAGCTACATTCTACTTTGCGAGCACATGATAAAACCGAATGCAATGATAATGGCCATAGATAAAAACAAAGATTGCCACTCCAATCAAAGGCATATGATATATAGCTTCCATTCCATCACAATTTATCAGCTTACAAACATTTTGACATGCTTAAGCGGCAATCACATTCGAACTCGAATATCATTAAAACCTCGCAAATGCTTAATCTCTAAGTAAAATTTTTACATTCCAAAATTCCCTCTCATTTCTCAAACCAAACAAAAGTCATACAGTAAGATTCAACAATAATTTAAAAGAAAGCAAAACCCAGATCCAGCATAACCAAATAAACCCAATTAGAACACAATTTTAAAGAAATGGTTGAAACTCACATCACCTGAAAAGTGAGGCTAAAGGGGTTCTTAAACCCTCGTTTGGGAAGGCGGCGGCGCAACGGGGTTTGACCACCTTCGAACCCAAACTTCATCGTCCCACGAGCCTTCTGACCCTTATGACCACGCCCAGCAGTCTTCCCCAAACCAGACCCAATACCACGACCTTTCCTCTTCTTCTGCTTTGTTGCACCTGGGTTATCTCTCAGATCATTCAAGCTTAATACACTACTAAATGACCTCGTAGTTGAATACCCATTTCCCCAAAACGCTCCATTTGAGCAAATATTCGAAGAATTTGAGCTTTTCAAGAGAAAATTTGAGATGGGTATTGCGGATTTAGTAGGAAAAGAGGGGATGTTGGGGTTGGAGAAAGAGCGGATTGAAGTGGAAAAGAATGATTGAAGTCGTTTTCTAAGCATTTTGGAGATTGATTGGAGTTTTGGAAATGGGAGATTGTACCAAGAATGCAAGTGAGAAATTTGAGTAAGAAATGAAAGTGTAGAGGGATTATTAGTTTGATTTCATGGTTGAATCGATCAATGAGTTTTGAGAGAGAGAGTGAACAGCAGAAATAGGGTTTAAGAGGAGAAAAAAAAAAAAAAAAAAAAAAAAAACATTTTAAAAGATTTTTGGTTAAAAAAATCACCACATTCTTTTTTTTTTTTTTTTTTTTAAGAAACCTATTTTCTTAATTATCCTTTAATTAACTTAATTAGACTCTAATTTCCTCCCATTTTTTCTAATTAACCACTAATCCATCCAATTACTTAATAATTATATAAAACTAGTTTTGTGCTCGTGTGATGCCCGGGTTATTTATTAAATTTTAAGATATATTTTTAATCTATATGTTAAATTTTAAAACATATTATTGATACAAAATTAGTTAGGAATTGATGTATTTTTTGTGATGATTTAAACTTCTAGACATGAAATGACTAATAATAATAATATTGGTGAAAAATATTTCTTGACCCGTAACCTAAAATAATGACCCTGCCTAAAATGACTGCTAACCCGACCTGATTTACAGGTCTACACACAATAATAAAATTATATTAGACTGTGAAGTATATTATTTTAATTGATTAGAATATATTATAAATAATGGATGTGGTACATTTTGAACTAATTCCTTCGCTCTAGAAAAATATTATGATACAAAAAATAAATTTATATGATAATTTATGAGAGTTATAATCTAATTATTTTTTCAATAAAATTATAATTCAATTTGTACTTTATTAAAAAAATAAAATTCTATGATAAACATATCGGTATTTTATCAAAAATAAAACTCTAAATTAACAATTTTATCCTAAAATTCTATCCAAATTTAATTGAAATAAAATTCTAAACTAACTTTTTTATCCTACAAATTGAATTTTATATAAGTCTATCCTACGTGACACGACACTTGGCGAAAAGTTGGAACGCCAAGTGTCACTACCTCTTCGTCTAGCTAATAGTTTATCTTTATTTATTAGTTATATGATTTATACATTAAAATAAACCACCACCCTAACTACCAACCAACCACCATTCCCCTTCTTCCTCCCTTTCCCCCTCCCTTTGAAGCAACCCCTCACCCACCAGATCCACCGCCCAGATCCCCTCACCTCCGACAACCTACCTCCACCGCCGGTGGACCATCTCTTTCCCCCTTATCTCCGTTGGCGACTGTAGACACCCATTTGTGTCTCCCCAAAACCAAACCCGGTGATGAGTACCTTTCACGTCGAATCATAATCGAATGAAGCGAAAGTGTGGAAAGGTCTAGTGTTGCGGAAAGTTTTATTTTCTTTTCTCTTCTCCCTGATTTTGAAAACTTTATTTTAAGAGAACAGCAATCCAGTTTGGTTGGTCCATGATATGGGTCCAATAGTGGTGTAGTTGGATGGGGCTTGCAAAGACCTTTCCAACGATATATTATAAGCCCGATTCCGATGAATATTGAGGAATTTATGGCCAATTTACTAAACTGGGCCCGGTTTGAGCTTTAAGTACGGCCCTATGATCTAGGGGAGGGCCTAATATAGTTTATCATTCCTAATGTAATTAGGAATGGTTTTAGTCTTCTAGAACATTCTAGAAAGTCTTATCATTCCTAATTCAATTAGGACTCTTCAGAGTTTTAATCAAGATCAAATAGCATTTTCGATTGAAATTATATTATTTTATCTTCCAGTACGGTAAACTGATCAGATTTTCGAAAACGCGTTGAAATCCAATTTGGCGTCCAACCCCAGGCCTTGGCGCCTGGAACCAGGATTGGCGCCAAACGCCAGCCATTGGCGCCTGGCGCTAGCCACTGGTCCTGGCGCCAATTAGCCAGGGCTGGCGCCAAGATGGTTTTGCGGTCTTCAGACTCTGTTTTGATAAATTATCTTTTTTGGATGATTTTCAATATAAATATCGTATTAAAAACTCCGTTTTCATTCACCAAGAATCATCAATTCTCTTCTTCATTCATTCACAAATCATTCGCAAATATTCATCTACAATCGAATCATTCATCAATTCTTTTCATTCAATTTCTTTCATTCATCTCTTATATTCATTCTTTCTTTTCTAAACTTTGCTTTTTAATACAAAATTCCGCATTCGCAAGATCTAGAAACACTTAGCCATATTCGAAGTTGCCTTCGCCCTAGATGTGAAAGGTTTTAATTTCTAAGGGTTTGGTCCCCAATCTCTCTTTCAATTATTTAATTTGATTGTTTTGATTATTATTTTCCTTGAAGTTACTAACGTGTGTATTTTGTTATTAGAAAGAGGTACGAGGCATCCAAGTAAGTACTTTAATTGGTTTAATTGATTTATGATGTAGACATCATGTTTACATTGTTGTTATGATATTCCTAGTATCATGTCTAGGGTAATTTTAATATTAAATATGATTGCTATGATGCCTTTTATTCTCTTCCTAATATTTATGATTGTTAGTATCATGTTAGGGTTAAAGATTTGATTTTTATTGCTTAGTATCATGCTAGGGTTTGTTATTAATATTGTTAGTATCATGCCTAGGATCTTGCTATTATTATTATGCTTTAATATTAACATGAATATGATTATAATTATAATTGTTATAATGATTATGAATATTATTATTTTGATGATTATTTTATTTATGATAATTATTTCAATTGATATTAATATGATGATTATTTTCTTTTATGATTATTATCATGATTATTTCAATTATAATTTATTTCTATGATGATGATTGATTATTATTATTGTTGCTTGATATATATATTTATTGCTTGATCACCTTTTATACATGTTAAAGGGAATTTGTACTTGCAATCACGCTTAATAAGATAATTAATAATCTTGTTAGGGTTAATTTGATTATAATTCAAGTGATCGCCAATAATAGTTTATTTGTGCATTAAATTCAACCAACATAGATTAAACAGGTTTAGGGTTAATCCTATTGATTGTATGTTAATCAGAAAACGCACATGAATACGAGCAGAATAAAGTAGAGGCCTATTATTAGGGCAGGTTCAATCTCTTTTAGGTTGGATTTGTATCATCATCCCCGAACCCTATTTTGGTTCATGACCTTATGGAGTTGACGATCTCTTGGATCGTTAAGGGGTGTAACCTTCACCTCGTGAACGGTTTACAAGTTCCTTAAAAACTTGTTGGCGACTCTTTTGCTCTATCTTCTTCCCTTTTGGACGCCACCGTACTTTAGTGTATGATCACAGTGGGGTTCAAGCTAGTGGGATTTTTAAAGGCTTGAAATTATTCCCTACAGTTTTTGGCGACTCCACTGGGGAGGATTTCTATTTTAATTCCTGAATTTGTTTCGGCAATGATTTAGAATGAGTGGATGAGACTCGAAAAGTTCTAAGTATTTCATGTGCGTAATTTTGATTAACATTGTGTCATATGCATAAAAAGGTTCTCATTGGAAAGACCATCCGTAATGAGTCAAAAACATAGGATTTTACACGTAGGAAATTTGAGAAATGTCTTTCACAACTAGGACTGAAATAACACCGCGCGAAACTTGATGATTTTATTGAGCACAGAAAGCTGCTGAGGCATGTGGGAAGTAGCGTCAGGGGCCAGAGCTTGGCGCCAAACTTTTAGCCGTAGCGCCAGACGCCAGTATTGGCGCCAGGCACTACAGTTAAAAGTTGGCGCCAGTCTCTGTTTGCTGGCGCCAATTTCCCTCAATACCGAGCCAGAAATATGCGTTCTAATTTCGACCGGTTTTTCGTATTGTTTGCTCGATCCTACTTCCTGATTGAATTTTTTTTCTCACTTTTCTGAAACCCATATGTGTTCTACATATGGACATAACCCTCTGGGAATTCATGCTCTATCTACCCGATTGAACGCTTCTGGCAACAAAGGGTACATCTGAGAGGTTGAATTCACCAAACCATGGAAGTGAGTTTTTTCTAAAAACTCGCGGTGTCCTATCCACACGCGTTAACCCTTCACGGTTAGGCTTCTACGCGGTGCATCTGGACAATTAACCATGGACCCTATTTGACTAAACCATATCCCAAACTTTAGAGAATTAGAGCCATGGTTAGGTTGCGAACTCATTGCATCATATTGTGTCTACTTGACTAATTGTGCATTATTGGTTGTGCATATATATTCTATGCTCCTCTTAACCGTTTGTTGATTTGTGTTGAGATTATAATTAATGACTTAAAGAACTTTGCCTAATTAATTAATTAATTAATTTGAGTCAATAAAGTTTTTTTCTTCTTTTAATCGGAATTGACCTAGTACGACTTTAGGCATACCCCAGTTGACTAATAATACCGAAAACAGTCCCAGACCAAAGCTCCAATATTGGTGCCAAAATCTGAGCTGTAGCGCCACTGTATGGTGTGTAGCGCCAGACATTTACTAAAAAGTCTGGCGCCAATCACCATAGTGTGACGCCAGTCCTGTCGCTTGGCCGACAGTTCGGATTATTTGTCGAGTCATCACCTAGGTTCTAATTAACCAGTTTGCTAATTAGTTCGGTTAATTTTTGCTGTCAATAACACCGTATCGAGTCATTAATCGAGTCTTACTCACATAGTCTAGCCACATGGTCATGACAAAAGTCTCAACATGTCACCTACACTCACTAGTCTTAGCACACACTTTGAGTATACATCACCATGGCCATGTCTTAGGTCCATGCATGAGTCGGTTTTTTCCGTCATTTTAGTTGAGGGTACATTCTATTCCTAATTCTTCACACCCCTCCACCTAAATCTTCTTTCACATTCTATTCCAATTTTTCTTCACTTCCTCCTTCCATTGCATGTCGAATAGAGTTTGAGTTAAATAATTAACAATAAATATCCCCAATTTCCTTTTCCACAGTACTTGGTCGAGGAGAGAAGGGCGATTAATCAAGGACAACCTCTTTATTCAGGTCTAGCTTTTTGATAAACCGATTCGTCAAAAGAGGAGGGCTAAGAAGATAATGGCAACTTAAGAAGAAGTCAATAATCTTAAGAATCAACTGGCTACTGTGACCGAGACACTGAAACTTCTCGCACTTAAAGTCGATGACCCCATAGAAGCAAACAAGGTCCCATTGCCTCTAGCTAGCGAGAAGACTGGGTGATGATGAAGCGAATGACACAAGACAAGAGGCGAGCTGCAACGACAAGATTTCATGGCCTCTTTTTCTATTTCTTTTTCATCTTTTCTTTCCCCAATAAGTCTAGCATAGGCACCTTTTCTTTTCCTTTAGATTAATTTCGTAGAGTTTTCCTTTTTCCCTTTTTAATAAAATGAGCATTTATTTCCTTATATATGATCATTTCATTATATTGCATCAAATATAATAAAAAAAAGGGAAATTCTCTCTGGTAATCACGAACTTTTGTTTTTTCTTAGTGGTAAAGCCTAAAACTTTTGATTATCAATGGTAATCACAAATTAATATTTTTAAACTAATGGTAACTTAAGTTAAACAAATAGTTAATTTCTTTACCATGGTTTAGCTATTGGACAGTAAAAAGACATAAATACCCTTATGTCTTTCCTCCTCCATCTTCTTCCTTTCTCAGCTCTTTCCACCTCCATCTTCTTCCATTAAAGCCACCACCACCATTGTTAAACTGTTGTTAAGGTCGGAAAAAAGAGGGCGGCGGCAGCACCAAATGCGGCGACAGCAACGAATTCAACAAATTAGACCCCGAATTCAACAAAATCCCGACAAATTCGACTCAAAACCAACAAATTAAATCCCAAAATCAACAAAATCGACCACTAATTCGACCTTAAATCAACATATTTAACCAAATCGACTCCAAAAATTAACAAATTCGACCCTTAAAGTAGCAATTCGACCCCCAAAATCAACAAATTTGACCCCTAAATCGACAAATTCGACTCCAAAAATCGACAAATTCGACCCCAAATCAACAAATTCGATCACAAAACCAACAAGTTTGACCCAAAAACCAACAAATTCGAACCCAAAACCAACAAATTCGACCCTAAAATCAACAATTTCGATAAATTCGACCCCCAAAATCAACAAATTCGACCCCAAAATCACCAAAAATAACCTTGAAATTTCAACCCAAATTCGGGAAACGAGACGAAATCGGGGAAGGGAGGAGGGTGGTTGATTCCGGCAAGGAAGGATGGCTGATTTTCGCGTCCCCGAGAAGCGGTTTTAATTTGGTGGTGATGATAGGAGAGAGAGGGTGAGTCGGGAATAAGGGAGGGGAACTCGTTTTGGGATTGGAGTGTTGTTGGTGGGGGTCTCCGGCGGGGTAGAGGGTTGAGACGCGTCAGCCGGACCAAGCTGAAGGCCGGCAAAGGGAGGAGGGCTGGTGGTTGGCTGGTGGTCGGGGAGGGGTTTGGATTTTTTGTTTTTATTTTGTTTAAAAAAAATATTTTGAAGGGTATTAATGTAAATCTATTGTTACTTAACCTAAGATTAACCCTGGTTAATTGTTTAATGATGTTTTAATATCATTAATGTTACCATTAGATTAATTTTATTAATTCGTGATTACCATTGATAATCAAAAGTTTCAGGTTTTACCACTGAGAAAAAAATAAAGTTCGTGATTATCAGAGAGAATTTCCCTAAAAAAAAAAAAAATCCATGTCGAATTAAGCACAAGGTATACCAATGATTTGAGGCACCCCTTGTAGCCACATCATATCTCCTTTCGCCTTTCTAATTTACAAATCCTTTCTTCATAAACCACTTTGAGCCTCGTCTAACGATAGACCTTTCTTTTTTCAACCTACATCTATCTAACCTTGGGATGGGATGGCGTGCAACTTATGCAATTCTAAAGAAAGCTTGAGCAAATTCAAAAGAAAGAAATAGCAAAAAATAAGCAATAATAAAAAACGAAAACAAGTGTACAAAAGGGTAAGTGTTCCAATGTCTTTGATATGAAAGTATCTTCGATAAGAACATGTCTCAGATTGCGTCTCTTATCGAGTGCTCGGTACCGTGCCTGAGAAACATGAATGCCAAGTGAGTGATAGACCGCATGATCGGGATTGCCCACCTTATAAAAATAAAATAAATGCTAAAGCAAAAGAAAGAGCTAAAAAAAAAAACGAGTAGAAAACCTCAAGCATGAAAATACAAATATTCAAAAGCAAGGTTGCACACCTTGAGGGCTTATCTAGGGTCTTGAGCCTTTATCCCCTTCTTCTTTAAACCTTTAGCCTAACCACGTTACAACCCTTAAAAAAACCTTTTTGAGGTATACACACACTTGTGCGAGGTTTGGCTAGAGCTACGTTCGGCCTGATTCCTAACGGATACGTAGGCAACCCCACATCGAGGTGCGGCCGTAATAAAAATGCATTCATATTCACATTCACACACTTACACCATGATCATATCAAGGGATCTCCAATGCTCATCCCTATTCACTTAGAGCTAGACTTGGGGGCTTGATCCCTACATCATTAGCTTACCTAGCCTAAGAGTCACCACCATTTGACTCTTTTCAATAATATTTTTTTTCCACACACTTAGCTCTTGCGGCCTAACTTTAGTGTCACTATCACACACATCACGCATACATGACCAAATATATTTCCCTTAGGAACCCTTTGTCACGAAATCTTAACGCTGAAGCATGCTTCGTCAACATCACCATAATTGTCATTACATCACGAAGTATGAAGTGCTTAGCCTCCGTGCCTAAGTTACCCAAATACTTTCATCATGGAGTCAACAGTTGAGATAGCCTAGGATGAATTAATCCTTGAACCTTGAGAGACAGTATCAAACAACGTTTGACTAAGCTCATTCAACATGCATCTTCAAACTTCACTTTCGATTCTTTTTCGCGTCTTTCTTTTTCGGGAGAAAGTCGGTACCCTCCACAAAATGACGGAAATTTTTGCTTTTTTGGCATTTTCGAAAATTTTTGCTTTTTTGGTATTTTCGAGTCGCACGATCACATTACAATGCACACACGAGTCATGTACAAATTGAGTCATGTCATGTCATATCACTTTGATTTGAGTCACACATGTCATTTCACTTTGAGTCGAGTCAACCTCGAGTCAGCCAATCACATCGAGTCAAGTTTATACCTTGAGTCGTGTCAAGTCAATGAGTCAAGCAACGCTAAACCTTAGGTCAACCCTAAGATGATTAAAAAGATTGGCAAAGTTCTATAGTAAAAAATAAATACAGGTGCAGCAAAATAGGGAAGACCCTACTCCAATTCTTGGCGCCAGAGATATCTTAACAACGACAGAGCTCGAAGCCTCTCAGAAAGGTGATTTTGACCTCATGCAGCAATTTCGGGTTCCTTGGTACGCCAGTTAGCCCCTATAAGCAATTTGACATGATTAGTAGTCGGCTCGATTACAATCGTAGTAAGTGATTGACCTGATAAAAGATCGTCTCACTTAGCTTAAGCGCCTAAAACACTGGCTCATTACAATCACTTAAACGACAATATTTTCAAATATGGATTGTCGCGCATTCTTCTTAAACGACAATTTTTCCAAGATTGGATTGTCATCTCTGGCAAAGTTTCCAAGCGTGGATTGTCGTGCTCCTTCTTTGTTTGGCAAGTTTTTCCAAGTTCGGATTGTCGTACGTTCATCGGCTCATTGGCAAGTTTTCCGAGATTGGATTGTCATGCACCCAGTTCCATATAGCAAAATTTCCCAAAGGATTGTTGTAGGTTTCTATTCATCATAAATATCGGCAAAAGTTCCTCAGCGTGGATTGTCATTCATTTCAGCAAGTGGCAAATTTTCCCGAAGTGTATTGTCGATCGATTCTTTTTTTTTTGCAAATGTTCCAAGACGCGAATTGTCAATAGTGGCAATATTTTTCCTAAAAGGATTGTCGCATAGCGTTGGCAAATTTCCAAGGTGGATTGCTTTCAAGAGTTATATTCCAAGATGTGGATTGTCGATCGTAGCAAAGTTCTTATGAAAGATTGTTACGAAGCATTGGCAACTTTTCCCAAAAATTGGATTTTGGCAAATTTTCCGAAATACGGATTGTCGCTTCATCGTGACCACATTTCCAAGGATGGATTGTTATGTGGCATTGACAACTTTCCCTAAATCGGATTGTCATACATCATACAAGAGTTGTGTTGGCAACTATTCCCAAAGAAAAGAGGATTGTCATCACAGCAAAAGCACCGACATACTGGTTCACAAGCAGCAAAGCGCCGACGTACTGACATAACAAACATTAAGAAGCAGTGATCTTTTTGAAGACTATCACAACGGAAATTAGAGTCATATCAAAAAGAAGCTTTTTGTTCAGAGACGAGTGAACATCGAAACAGCAAGGTGGCGTTCCCTAGATTGTGGAGAGTTGTCACAAACAACTGAGGATTGTTTCAAGAGAAGCAATCTTCGATGGTATTCCCTTGGACGTGGAATACTATCATAGCGGAGGAGGATCGTTTCAGGCGAAGCAATCTTCCATATTGGAAGCAGTTACGGGCGTAGCGGTTTTCAAGCGGGATGGCATTCTCTAGCTTGTAGGAGGTCATCAAAACAACGGCAGTACAGCAACAAATCGGTTACTTTCAGAGACGTGTGCTCGACGGTGCAAGATACGCGTTTCTTAACTCTTTTATCTGTTTAAATAACGCTAGTCTGTAGGTATCGGCATTACAAGAGTGGTTTAGGATCGCAGAATGTTCTGAATCATTCTCCGTCCCTATCGTTACTTTGACTTTCGTTTTCGAAACTTGCGTTTCTCCAAACTCAGTCAAAGTGGGGGCTTTTGTAGACACCCATTTGTGTCTCCCCAAAACCAAACCCGGTGATGAGTACCTTTCACGTCGAATCATAATCGAATGAAGCGAAAGTGTGGAAAGGTCTAGTGTTGCGAAAAGTTTTATTTTCTTTTCTCTTCTCCCTGATTTTGAAAACTTTATTTTAAGAGAACAGCAATCCAGTTTGGTTGGTCCATGATATGGGTACAATAGTGGTGTAGTTGGATGGGGCTTGCAAAGACCTTTCCAACGATATATTATAAGCCCGATTCCGATGAATATTGAGGAATTTATGGCCAATTTACTAAACTGGGCCCGGTTTGAGCTTTAAGTACGGCCCTATGATCTAGGGGAGGGCCTAATATAGTTTATCATTCCTAATGTAATTAGGAATGGTTTTAGTCTTCTAGAACATTCTAGAAGGTCTTATCATTCCTAATTCAATTAGGACTCTTCAGAGTTTTAATCAAGATCAAATAGCATTTTCGATTGAAATTATATTATTTTATCTTCCAGTACGGTAAACTGATCAGATTTTCGAAAACGCGTTGAAATCCAATTTGGCGTCCAACCCCAGGCCTTGGCGCCTGGAACCAGGATTGGCACCAGACGCCAGCCATTGGCGCCTAGCGCTAGCCACTGGTCCTGGCGCCAATTAGCCAGGGCTGGCGCCAAGATGGTTTTGCGGTCTTCAGACTCTGTTTTGATAAATTATCTTTTTTGGATGATTTTCTCTATAAATATCGTATTAAAAACTCCGTTTTCATTCACCAAGAATCATCAATTCTCTTCTTCATTCATTCACAAATCATTCGCAAATATTCATCTACAATCGAATCATTCATCAATTCTTTTCATTCAATTTCTTTCATTCATCTCTTACATTCATTCTTTCTTTTCTAAACTTTGCTTTTTAATACAAAATTCCGCATTCGCAAGATCTAGAAACACTTAGCCATATTCGAAGTTGCCTTCGCCCTAGACGTGAAAGGTTTTAATTTCTAAGGGTTTGGTCCCCAATCTCTCTTTCAATTATTTAATTTGATTGTTTTGATTATTATTTTCCTTGAAGTTACTAACGTGTGTATTTTGTTATTAGAAAGAGGTACGAGGCATCCAAGTAAGTACTTTAATTGGTTTAATTGATTTATGATGTAGACATCATGTTTACATTGTTGTTATGATATTCCTAGTATCATGTCTAGGGTAATTTTAATATTAAATATGATTGCTATGATGCCTTTTATTCTCTTCCTAATATTTATGATTGTTAGTATCATGTTAGGGTTAAAGATTTGATTTTTATTGCTTAGTATCATGCTAGAGTTTGTTATTAATCTTGTTAGTATCATGCCTAGGATCTTGCTATTATTATTATGCTTTAATATTAACATGAATATGATTATAATTATAATTGTTATAATGATTATGAATATTATTATTTTGATGATTATTTTATTTATGATAATTATTTCAATTAATATTAATATGATGATTATTTTCTTTTATGATTATTATCATGATTATTTCAATTATAATTTATTTCTATGATGATGATTGATTATTATTATTGTTGCTTGATATTTATATTTATTGCTTGATCACCTTTTATGCATGTTAAAGGGAATTTGTACTTGCAATCACGCTTAATAAGATAATTAATAATCTTGTTAGGGTTAATTTGATTATAATTCAAGTGATCGCCAATAATAGTTTATTTGTGCATTAAATTCAACCAACATAGATTAAACAGGTTTAGGGTTAATCCTATTGATTATATGTTAATCAGAAAGCGCACATGAATACGAGCAGAATAAAGTAGAGGCCTATTATTAGGGCAGGTTCAATGTCTTTTAGGTTGGATTTGTACCATCATCCCCGAACCCTATTTTGGTTCATGACCTTATGGAGTTGACGATCTCTTGGATCGTTAAGGGGTGTAACCTTCACCTCGTGAACGGTTTACAAGTTCCTTAAAAACTTGTTGGCGACTCTTTTGCTCTATCTTCTTCCCTTTTGGACGCCACCGTACTTTAGTGTATGATCACAGTGGGGTTCAAGCTAGTGGGATTTTTAAAGGCTTGAAATTATTCCCTACAGCGACTACCACCTCCCTTCGAATATTTGGATCTTATATACTTAAACATGCTCAAATCAAATCCAAATCAAGTCCAATTTGTTTCTAAATCACCCTAGCATCACATACTTACATAATCAAAGCCAAAACAAGCATCAATTGCAAGAAAGATGCACAAAATTTATTTAAAACCCCCAAATCAATTTTCTAGGGTTTTTCAAAATCAAGGAGATGGTTGTTGGGATGTAATCAGGGGGAAAGGGAGGGTAGTCTGGTGGTGGAGGAGGTCGCTGAAGATGGGCGATCCGGGCAGTGGCGGACCTAGAAATTTGACAAAGGGAGGACAATTTCGATAATTCAACTAACATAAACCTGTTTTTAAAAAACGGGTACAATATACAAATAGTTCGGGTACATACTTGTTTAATACTAAAAAGTTACAATCCCAAAATCCATTTACTAATAAAATATCCTCCGAGTCTTCATTCTTTGAAATCGATCAATGATATCTTCATCGGGGACTTGTAAAAACACTACTTTCTCAATGAAAGTAACCAACAATCATTCATAAGTTGATCACCCATACTATTTCTCAATTTATTTTTGATGTATGTCATTGCCGAAAAGACTCTTTCAACACTTGTCGTAGCAATGGGAAGAATCAACATTAACTTGATAAGCAAATAAATAAGAGGATAAGTCTCATGCAACTTGGTTTTGACAAGCATCTTTGAAAGAGAATTAATGTCATGCAAATCTCGAAAATTTCCATCATCTAACATGACTTGCTTGAACACTTTAAGTTGATCATCAAAACTCAACAACTCATTATGTGAAAAGTCTTCGGGGTACAAAGAAGCAAGTTTAAGCACCTTGTAAGAAAAATGGACAAGTATTAATATATAATAACAATAAGACAAGTATTAATATATAATAACAATAAGACAAGTATCTTTTATATATGAGGTTAGCTTTTGTACCTTTTCTTTGTCAAAGGATGAAAAGTTATCCTTAGGACTTAAGCTAGCCATGCAAGTAAGTAGCTCCATGTTCTTCTCATCAAACCGATTATCAAGTTCTTGAAGATGCAAATCAATCACTTCCAAGAAAATTCCAACGCGAAAATGATGTTCATTTGTAGCTTTCTCAACAAAACGCCTTGATCTTCCATGTGGAACATAATTAGCTTCCATATTGGAACATCAATTTTGTGTTTATTGCAAAATGAAGTTACTTTTTTCAAGAGAATATCCCAACCTTGTTCCCTCATTTTTTGTAACACTTTCATTGTAGAAGTAACAAGTCTCATGGTATTAACAATATCTTGTTCTTTTCTTTGCAAATCAATACACAAATCATTAGTGTATCAAAAAATAGTCAACATCAAGTGAGCCATGAAAATAAAATCAAATGATTCTAACGAACCCAACACAATTTGAGCTTTGAACTTATCCTCCGATGAACCATGTTTGCCAATGTGCACAAGTACCTCAACAATTGTAGGAAAGAAGGAGATAATGCTAAGAACACATTTGTAATGTGATCTCCAACGTGTATCCGGGTCTTTTCAAACCAACTTCTTGATACAATCCCGACCCACTATCAATTTCCCCTATTTCCAATGCTTGAGCAACCTTTTGAGCTTGACTTTTTCGAATCATTTCTCTTCTTTTACAAGAAGCCCCAATTACATTCAACAAGTTTGTAGTAATCTCAAACACCCAACCACAATTATAATTTTTTTTAGCAACGCCAACAAGAGTCAATTGAAGTTGATGTGCAAAACAATGAATGTAATATGCACTAGGAGTGTCATTCATAATCAAAGCCTTAAGCCCGTTTATTTCACCTTTCATGTTACTAGCCCCATCATATCCTTGACCTCTAATAATTGATGGACTCAAGTTGTGTTCCATAAGCAAAGAGATTATTGCATTTTTTAAAAGATAAAGCAGTAGTATCACCAACATGAACAATGCCTAAAAATCTTTCCATTACCGCTCCACTTTTTCCATCAACAAAACGCAAACACAAGAGCTAATTGTTCTTTTTCGGACACATCACTTGACTCATCCGCCAATATTGCAAAGTAATCATCACCAACCTCTTCTACTATACGCCTAGTTGTTTCTTTTGCACAACAAGTTATAATGTCTTTTTGAATCTTAGGAGAAGTCAATACACAATTTTTAAGAGCATTTTCTAGAGTATGATTTTTAACTTCCTCCACTTTTCCCCTTAGCCATTTCAAAAGTTCAAGAAATTACCCTTGATTCTATGACTCCTCACTTTCAAGATGCCCACGAAATGTCAAACCTTGCCCCAAAAGAAATTTCAAACATATTAATGATGCTTTCAAATGAATATGATATTTTTGAATTTGTACTATGCCTCACTTGCATTGTCAAATATTTTGACAATTGATTTTTTTTCCTCTTCTTAGATTCACATACCTCTCATAAGGAACATTATGAGCACTATTCACTCCACCAACATGCTTATCAAACCTCTCCGGTTTATTCCATGCTCTAAATCCTCCATTAACAAATGCATCACCGCCACAATTATTTTCAACTTCATGCTTGAACAAGTAACATACAAAACAAAATGCGGCATCTTTTGAAATACTATATTCAAGCCAATCTCTTTTATTAAACCAGTTCACACTAACACGACATTTTCTGGAGCATTGTCCTTGAGGGAAATTATGAGTTTTTGGTAGACAAGGTTTTTTAAGAATGTAGGCTCTCCTCACCAGATTTCTTTGGTTAGGGGGATAGTCCATTAGTCCATTCTTAGTCCCGGATCATGAGGAAGAAGTTCAACATCATAAGCCAATTCCTCTTCTTCTTCCTCTCCCTCTACCTCAAACGATTCATTACTAGTACTTGAATATCCCATTTCTATATCCACATTAAATTCTTCATCCACATCATTCACATCAATTGATTCATCCACATCATTCACATCAATTAATTCATCCACATCAGTTGGTTCAATACTAATGGTTCCATTTTGCATATTATGATTAGGAGGTGTCTCACTTTGTGTGGGTGAAGAACAAGAATTATCTTGTGATTTTAATTTTTTAAAAAACTTTTGACGAAGATCTACTTGTTTTCCCATTGTCCTAGACTTGCTTGAAGAACTTGACATATCCTAATTCATTTAAAAATGAAAAAATGTAATATAATAATCCCACCTTTAGTCGGCATTCCATATACAATCCCACCTTTTGAAATTCCAGAAACAATCCAACCTTTGACCCCCATCTTCCAATAACAGTCCCTAACCGGTTGGATTATTTTAGTAACCGGTTTCTAAGGTTATAAGACACGTGTCGCATTTTAATAGGTGTAGGGAATAAATTTCAAGCTTTAATTCCACTAGCTCGAACCCCACTGTGATCATACACTAAGTACGGTGGCGTCCAAAAGGGAAGAAGATAGAGCAAAAGAGTCGCCAACAAGTTTTTTAGGAACTTGTAAACCGTTCATAGGATGAAGGTTACACCCCTTAACGATCCAAGAGATCGTCAACTCCATAAGGTCTAGAACCAAATAAGGGTTCGGGGATGAAGGTACAAATCCAACCTAAAAGAGATTGAACCTGCCCTAATAATAGACCTCTACTTTATTCTGATCGTATTCATGTGAGCTTTTTAATTAACATGCAATCATTAGGATTAACCCTAAACCTGTTTATCTATGTTGGTTGAATATAATGCACAAATAAACTATTATTGGTGATCTCTTGAATTATAATCATATTAACCCTAACAAGATTAATAATTATCTTATTAAGCGTGATTACAAATACAAATTCCCTTTAAACATGCATAAAAGGTGTGATCAAGCAATAACAATAAATATATAATATATATCAAGTAACATAATAAATCATCATAATCATGAATAATAATTATAATAATCATGTTAATCATAATAATAATAATTATAACAACAATAAAATTATAATCATAACAATTATAAATATAATCATAGATCATGTTAAAGCATAATAATAATAGCAAGATCCTTGGCATGATACTAACAAGATTAATAACAAACCCTAGCATGTCACTAAGCAATAAAAATCAAATCTTTAATCCTAACATGATACTAACATGAATAAATATTAGGAAGAACATAAGAAGCATCGTAGGATTCATATTTAATATTATAACCTTTTCCCTAAACATGATACTAGGAATATCATAATAACAATTTAAACATGATTTCTACATTATAACATCAATAAAAACCAATAAAGTACTTACTTTGATGCCTCGTACTTCTTTCTAATAACAAAATACACACGTTAGTAACTTCAAGGAAAATAATAATCAAACAATTAAATTAAATAATGGAAATAGAGATTTGGGACCAAACCCCCAGAAATTAAACCTTTCACGTCTAGGGCAAAGGCAACTTCGAATATGGCTAGGTGTTTCTAAATCTTGTGAATGCGGAATTTTGTATGAGAAAACAAAGTTTAAAGAAAGAAAGAAAGAGATGAATGAATTAAGAGAGAATTAGAGATTTAATGATGAATGAAAACTGATTGTAGGTGAATGATGGATGTAGATAATGAATGAAAACGGAGTTTTTAATACGATATTTATAGAGAAAATCAGCCAAAAAGATAAAACAAACATAACAGAGTCTGACGCACAGAAAACAGAGCTGGCGCCACCCTTGGCTAACTGGCGCCAGGCACCAACACTAGCGCCAGGCGCCAAGGCCTGGGTTAGGCGCCAAGCCTGATTTTAACGCGTTTTCGAAAATCAGATAAATTTGCCGTACTGGAGGATAAAATCATATAATTTCCTCGAAAATGCTATTTGATTTTAATTAAAACTCTGAAAAGTCAAAAGTCAATTTATCAATGCTAATTGAATTAGGAATGAAAAGAACCTTCTAGAAGATTCTAGAAGACTAAAACCATTCCTAATTGCATTAGGAATGATAAATCACATTAGGCCCTCCCCTAGATCATTGGGCCGCATATAAGGCTCAAACCGGGCCCAGTTTAGTAAATTGGCCATAATTTCCTCAATATTCATCGGAATTAGGCTTATAATATATCGTTGGAAAGCTCTTGTCAAGCCCTATCCAACTACACTACTATTGGACCCATATCATGGACCAACCAAACTGGATTGGCTGTTTTCTTAAAATAAGTTTTCAAAAACATAGAGAAGAGAAAAGAATTAAAACTTTCCGCAACACTAGACTTTCCACACTTTCACTTCATTCGATTATGATTCGACGTGAAAGGTACTCATCACCGGGTCTGATTTTGGGGAGACACAAATGGGTGTCTACAGAAGCCCCCACTTTGACTGAGTTTGGAGAAACGCAAGTTTCGAAAACAAAAGTCAAAGTATCGATAGGGACGGAGAATGATTCAGAACGTTCTGCGATCCTAAATCAATCTTGTAACGCCGATACCTGCAAAACTAGCATTAGTTAAAACAGATAAAAGAGTTAAGAAACGCGTATCTTGCACCGTCGAGCACACGTCTCTGAAAGTAACTGATTGTTGCCGCTTTACTGTTGTTTCGATGACCTCCTGCAAGCTAGAGAATGCCATCCCGCTTGAAAACCGCTACGCCTGTAACTGCTTCCAAATTGGAAGATTGCTTCTCTTGAAACGATCCTCCTCCGCTATGATAATATTCCACGTCCAAGGGAATACCATCGAAGATTGCTTCTCTTGAAACAAACCCTCATCCGTATTGATAATATTCCACGTCCAAGGGAATACTATCGAAGATAACTTCGCCCGAAATTACCTCCAGTTGTTCGTGACAACTCTCCGCAAGCTAGGGAATGCTGTCGAAGATATCTTCTCTTGAAGTCATCCTCATTTGATGCGATAATTTTCCAAAAGAAATTACCGAAGATCCACGTCTGTCGATCTTTAAAAGTTCGCCTGAACTTTGCTCCCGCTATGCCTGTACGTCGGCGCTTCCGTTGTTTTGAACCTGTATGTCGGCGCTTTTTTTCTTTTGAACCTATATGTCGGTGCTTTTTGCTAATGAGCCAATGCTTAGGCGCTTTAAGCTAAGTGAGATGATCTCTTATCAGGTCGATCACTTCATGTAATCAAGCCGATTACAAAATCATGTCAAATTGCTTAGAGGGGCTAACTGGCGTACCAAGAAACCCAAAAATATGTTGCATAAGGCTAGCACAACCTCATTAGGTGGCTGGGTGCTTTGGCGCCGCTGAAAAACCATCAGCGCCACCTTATTAGCATTAGCGCCAGGTGCTGATATTGGCGCCAGGCGCCAAGCCTAATTTGTGACCCCAATGCATAGGGCTTGGAGCCAGCATGGGGACTTCCTTAAATACCCCTTTTCCCTTCATTTTGCTGCTGCTCGTCGCGATTTTGCTCGAAAGAAAGTCCGAAAACTTCAATTGCTCGGTGCTTGCTCGTTTCTCAACCGAATTCGCTCAAATTTGTTGCAAATCAAAGCTCTTTTCATCTATTTTCCTAATCTATGTAAGTTTTCTTCAAACTCACATTAGTTTTTATGAATTCTTGGCATGTTTATTCACGAATTTCATGAAAATTCGAAACTTATAATGCTCAATTTGCTTTGTTTGTCAAGTTTTATGCCATGAAATTGCTTGATTATGTTTGTATATTGCCTTGGGAGTAATTTGAGACTTGTTTGACTCAATTTGGTGAAGAAATTAGCAATTTGCCATTGTTGGACCTCTTAAGGTCGTGAAGAACAATGTGACTTGTTCTTGATGTTTTTTGCTAGCAATTCTTGTTCAATTTGTCACAATAATCACTATAGTGTTGCAAGAAATTGTTTGATTGCTTGAAAAATGCTGTTATGCTCAATTCGAATTTGTGCTCTGTTTTTTTTTTTTTGTGAACATAGTATCATGCGGCTAGGCGAACCTTAGATACTCTAGAACCTTAATTTATGATGATTCTGCAGAATGTAGCATGGCTAGACAACGAGGCTCGGGTTCACGGTCCCGAAACACTAGACGGGAGCATGAGCCCGTGGAGGACGATGCTGAGCCGTCCACTTCGCTTGGTCAGCTTCCGGAGTGGGATGAGCGGACCCTGTTCTTCGCCCCTGTCCACCACATTTCTGAGAGGGTGAGACGGGGCATCACGCCCGGGAGGACGCGGCATCACGGCTCCGGCTGTGATGGTTTAGGCAATTTGTACAGGATGTACATCGCCAGGGATCTTGAGACGAGGCTCCTATGGGAGTCTTGCGGACTAGCTACTCTGTTCGAGACCTCCGAGGCTATGATTGCCTCCAGCGGGGGTCACCACGTAGTGCGCGCTTTGGTGGAGTTCTTCTGGGACACCACTAACACTTTCCATTTCCCCTGGGGCGAGATGATGGTCACCCCTACGGACTTCAGTCTCATCACAGGACTGGAGTTCACTTCTGTGCCACTGTCGTTTGACAGTGGAGTCGACGTCTTCTCTTCGGAGGCCGAGGAGCTGTTGGGGCCGATCGCTATTTGGGCCCGAGCTGAAGTCGAGACGACTCAGTTTAGCGCTAGGGGAATTTGCCGCTCGACACTAGCAGCGGCTCTTGATGACGATGCGACCACCCGAGAGCAGCGGGTGCGCATCTTTGCGCTGATGTTGTTGTCAGGGACATTCTCCCCTAACAAAGGTAGTAGGGCGTTGCTTTACTATCTTCCTGCTGTCCGTGATCTTCACCGGATCGGGACTTATGACTAGGCCAGCGTGGCCTATGCTGACTTCGTTCGTGCGCTGAGGGACTCGTGTTGACACCGGTCCTTTGGGACGAACGTCGCTTTATCTACCTTTTGGAAGGTCGTAGAGGTAAACATTATTCCCTATAAGGTTTAGCTTTACATATTAGTTAGCATTTACTCACATTTTTAAACCCTTGTAGATCTGGTTCTATGAGTACTTTCCTTATGCTGTGCCGGCGAGACCATCATCGCGGGGATTTCCAGTGAGCGCCTCTTGGGGCAGTCATCATGTGGATATGTCTACTGCACATGTCCGGAACTGGATCATCTCGGTACAACTTTTATTGTTTATTTTGATTTTCCGCGGTGCTTTAGACATATTCTTACCTGATTGATGCTCTTTATAGGGACCTGAGGTGGTATACCGGCCGTGGGGTGGTTGGACAGTCCCTGGGTTAGCCGCATAGTATTCTGCTGAGCGTCGCTATTTTCTGGGGACTTATAGAGCGATCGCGTACTTGGGAGAGAGGGTCGCTAGACATCATTCTTCTGATGTCTTCGTCGTTCCTGCTGCTCCACCACGTCATATGTTCGACGAGGCGCGGTTGTCGAGCATGTCTGAGGGAGCTGGTACCCCTTGGCGGTCCCATGTGATCCTCGGGCGGTGTTATGCTGAGGAGCTACTACCTTTATTAGCTCCAGCCCCCGTACCGGTTGAGGATGTGAGGGTAAGATTTTTTTTCAGCTTTACTTTCCACTAAGTAGCCCCCAAGTTATGCTTTACTGATTTTTTCTGTTTTATCAGGACGGTGCTGCTGAGTTCGTGCCACCCCGTATGTCCATCCACTACCAGGGGATGTACGGGCCGATCGAGGAGATGATTCCTCCGGCTCCCGAGGGCGAGAGCTTCGTAGAGCGGTCGATTCCTCGCCACCAGACTGGAGTAAGCCTAGTTTTTTCAGAATTTTTGTGTTCATATATCATGCATATTTACTGAATTATTTTTCTGACAGTTTTCACGCGAGGTGGTTTCAGCGATGGCACGATGCATAGATGCCTTCCGGAGCCAACTCGTCCGGATGAGGAATGCGGCCACCTGCCGTCGGGATGACGTCATCCGAGATGTAGCCTTTCTTTACTCATTATTTTTGCATTGCTGCTTCAATTTTACCTTGTTTCTGATTTAATTCTTTTTGCAGGGCCAGCCTATTGCTTCTCACACCCGCACAAGACCTGAGGGGCGGAGGGATCCAGCGAGGTCTAGCTCGAGACGTCGCCGCACTTCGTCAGGGAATAGAGGCGGTCGCTCTAAGGCTGCTTGAGCTGACGTTGCAGAGGGCTCGGGATCTTCTTCTGAGGGTGCTCACGCTGCACCGGTAGGAGAGGCTACCTCGGCTTTCAGAGGTGGTGGGATGTACGAGATAGGCTCGTCATCGCAACAGCCTCTGCGGCCTCAGCCTCAGGTTGATCCTGGCTGGAGTGGTCCTATATTGAGTCTTCCTCCTCCTACGGAGACTGGAGCTGGAGCTGGAGTTGGTGGAGAGGTGACTCCTCGTACAACGCATTTTTATGATATGATGGGCCTACGTCCTCCGGCGCCGTAGTTTGTTCCTGTGTGTATTTTATTTTGACTTTTCCTAGAACTTTGCCTTAAACTCATTATACATTTTGTATATTTATGTTATTATGAGTTTATTTGATTGTTATTATTATGTGTATGTTAGTGTGTGCAAGGAAAGTGTAACAAACAATTTTGCGCAAATATTCCGTCATTTTTATTATTGATGGAGGGTATCCGACTCTCTCCCCCAAAAAAGAAAAAATAAAAAAAAGGAAAAAATCGAATAAAATGTCGGGTGTTTGGAATTTAAAATAAATTCCAAAAGGAATAATATAAATTAAAAATAATAGCTATATTTAATTAATTAAGAAAAAGGATAAAAAAGGATGTTTAGGAGAATTAAACGGAGCCATAAAGTCATTAACCGACTCGAGTTTAATATTAAAAACGCAAGTTGAGCACGCGCGGCTGATTTGGCAACTTGGCGCCAGCTGGCGCCACACTATGGCGCGTGGCGCCAGGCGCTACACTTAGCATGTGGCGCCAAGCGCTGGCGGTTGGCGCCAATCACGGGGTTTTGACGCCAATTGACGCTGATTCTGTATTTCATTCTGATTAAAATTCTTCGCAATTTGTGTATAAATATCCCCTTGCCCAACCGATTCTTCTCGTAATTCCAGCGAATAAAAAATAATTCTCTGCTTTAGAAAAAATAATAATCATGTCTTTAGTCACCAAAACCTTTACCCAATACACTCATGAATGGTGTCGATCTCTTAATGCTAGAGACAAAAAAGAATTAGATTTATTTCACTTGGGTGGAATTTATGGCATCAAAGGGGTAGATCTTGACCTAGACTTCATACATACCGCTCTAGAATTTTGGAATGTTGATACTCATTGTTTCAGAATAGGGTATGATGAGATTAGCCCTTTGCCAGAGGAATTTGGTGCTATTTTAGGCTTCCCTGCAATAGACCTTGTAGTAATCCCTAGAGTAGACGCATACTATTATAAGGATTTTGAGCGCTTCTTTAATTTAAAGGAAAGGGATTTATCAAAAATAGTGTATGGAAACATAGTTAACTTGAAAGAATTTGCACGCCATTATTTTGATAAACCTCTTTCTGAATCTTTTTCATATATATAGAAGAAGGACGTTATGGTTCGCTTGTTCATTGCCAATCTGACTCATAAGTACAAGCAACACTTGAAGTTTCTGCCTCTGAGTACCTTTGAAGCTGTATACGATATTGGAATCAATATCGAAGATGAACTGATGAAGTCTGTTGGTAGCAACAATAACAACAGCACTTGAAAAAACAAGAAGAACGACACTCCTTCTTCTTCGTCTTCTAAGCCCAATAATGCTACCAATAATATCAGTATCAATGATGTGCTGACCCTTAATGCTCCTCCCCAAAGATTTCAAAGGCAAAGGAGGGTTTACACGCCTTTGGGAATGACTTATGACACTGCTTATGACCGTTTGCATGGTCAAGGACTGATTATGCCAATCGGACCATTTCCAGAGCCTCGACCTGAGAATAGGACCGCTAGCTTTGACCCCAATGCTTATTGCAAGTTTCATCAAGGCAAGGGTCATAACACTAAGAAGTGTTGGAGGCTGAAGGATGCAATCCAAGACCTGATCGATGCTAATCAACTTACTGTCCCTCCAGGGGGCAAGAAGCCTAACATTCAAACAGGTCCTCTTTCTGATACTTTGGCTATCATGGGAGATGAAGTCTCCTTTGATCCGTCGATACTCATCCAACCTGTGAATGAACCTCTGCCGGAAGTTGTATTTATCTCAAGTACTGAAGAAGTGAATGGAATTTGGGATTGTGATGATGAAGACGTCTATCTCAAGGATATAGCCTGTTCATATCTTGGAACCAGTGAAGACGTTTGGGGGGACTTTGAGGTCAAGGTTCTCACCAGAAGTGGACGGTTGCAACAACCTAATCCACCTTCACCTCCACCACAATCACATCCGATAGTTGATCCCATCGATCCTGTGAACAGCGATGTGGTCAAACAACTGCAAAAGACCAAGGTGGAGATGAATGTATGGAAGCTTTTGGCTACTTCCCACGAGCATCGAAAGGCTGTGATGAATGCTCTGGTGAAGATAGGAGTTGATGATGACATGACTCCTCAAGGACTGGTCAACTTTCTCACTACTGAGTTGCCAAGTACTAGCAATCTGATTTCGTTTTCTGATAAGGATCTGCCCCCAGAAGGGGATCAACATAATAAGGCCTTACACCTCACTGTGGTGTGTAGGCAGATGAATGTTCCTATGAGCCTGGTTGATAATGGCTCTACAATCAATGTGTGCCCACTCCGTACTGCAAAGAAGTTTGGCATAAAGAATGAAGAATTGACTCCCTCCACTCAAGGGATTCGTGCTTATGATAATACTCGCCGTCAAGCCGTGGGTACTATCATACTGAATATAACTAATGGGGCCATTGAACGTCGCACCAAATTTCAGGTGGTGGACATTAAGGCCTCTTTCAATCTGTTGTTAGGACGTCCTTGGCTTCATGAGCTAAAGGCGATTCCATCATCGCTTCACCAGAAAGTGAAAGCCATAGTTGGAGGGGTTCCAATTACTATCGATGCTTCTCCTATGCGCATTCAAGTTATTGATACTCCTATCGTCCATGTTGAACAAGACGAAGAAGATGAAGATCTTTGGGGGTTTTCACTAGATGATGTTCTCGTGATTGAAGAGGAGGAAAAGTGCCATCTCGACTTCGATCCCTATTCAAACACCAGTATCAATGCCATTCTGAAGAAGCAAGGTCATTTCCCTGGAATGACCCTTGGACTCAAGAAGAAAATGGCTGAATCTTGGGGCCATCCTGGTGCACTCAAGAAGGATACTTATGGCTTGGGATTCAAGCCAACAAAAGAAGATCTGAAACAAGATTCATTGAAGATGAAGGCTCGCAATAATGCTCGAATCACGAAGATAGAAATGGCCATGGATCCATATCCGTTCACCCTCAATGGCCAGTACATAAAAGAAGGGGAAGACTTCCCATGCTATGAATTCCCTGAGCCATTCGTCCATGATGGGATCCGTGAACCAGGATTCGAGGTGTTCCTCGATTGTGACTTCGTTGATGAAGACGAAGAGCTCTTCACAACCGAGAAGCCAGATAGCCTGAACTCTGATGATCTAGGAATCAACCTTCTTTTTGGAATGGAGAAAAATGAGTCCAAGATGGTCCGCAATGGTAACTTCGAGCTCGTTCAAGCTGTCATAGCAAACAAGGATTTTGACCCCTTCGAGTTAATCGTCCAAGCTGACGACATTTCAAGGGGATGGCGCAAGACATTGAGGATCACTACGCCGAGTGGAGAGAAGTTGGAAATAACCGCTGGCGAGGGTCCTATGTTTGATGAGTCTTAATTGTCTGGGTCCGAGTCCGAGTCTGAGTCTAAGTCTGTAGACGAGTCCTTAGAGTCTGAGGCCGACCCTCTTTCTGCTATAGAGTTCAATCCTGAGTCCCTTGTTGAGTCCTCTCTTTCTAGTCCTAATAATTCCGGTGAGGTCGCAGCCGACCTTGCCTCTCTTGATGTATTAGCCAATGAATTCAATAAAATGAGTACCTTTGCTTATGATGCGTGTCATTCCCCTAGCCATGATCAATATTGCTTTGCTAATGATAAAAATGACAAAGAAATAATAAAAGAAATGGAAGAACACAAAAATAAAACAACAGTTATCGAAGATACAGAAACAGTTAACATTTCCAATGATACGACTGTTAAAGAAGTAAAAATTGGATTAACACTAAGTCAAGATGAACGCAAAGAGCTAATTAACTTGCTTAGTGAATTTGTTGATGTATTTGCTTGGTCATACCAAGATATGCTAGGAATTGACAGGGATATAGCTCAGCATACGATACCACTCATTCCAGGTATGAAGCCTGTCAAACAAAAGCTGCGCCGTATGAAACCGGATGTGGCTCTCAAAATCAAGGAAGAAATCAGGAAGCAGTAGGGCGCAGGTTTCATCAGGGTATCCAAATATCCGGAATGGATAGCAAATGTTGTTCCAGTTCCAAAGAAGGATGGAAGAGTCAGAATGTGTGTTGATTACAGGGATCTCAATAAAGCAAGCCCAAAAGATGGGTTCCCTCTACCTCACATTGACATTCTGGTCGATAATACAGCAAATCATGCACTCCTGTCATTTATGGATGGTTACGCCGGATATAATCAGGTATTGATGGCCGAAGAAGACATGGAGAAAACAACATTCATCACGCAATGGGGTACATATTGCTATACGGTAATGCCATTCGGGTTGAAAAACGCAGGTGCCACCTACCAAAGAGCAGCTACAGCATTGTTACACGACATGATGCACAAAGAGGTGGAGGTCTATGTTGACGATATGATCGTTAAGTCTAAAGATCGCCCAGGCCATATCATTGCACTTCGCAAGTTCTTTGGAAGACTCCGTAAGTACAACATGAGATTAAATCCAGCAAAATGTGCATTCGGAGTCACGTCAGGCAAATTACTTGGATACGTAATCAGTTCTCGAGGAATTGAAATAGATCCTACAAAAGTAAAGGCGATCATGGCTATGCCACCACCCAAAAATGAGAAGGAGATCCGAGGTTTCATTGGAAGGTTGCAATATATAAGTAGGTTCATATCAAAGCTCACAGCGATATGTGAACCTATATTCAAGAAGCTCAAGAAAAATGTCCCAGTCACATGGGATGACGATTGCCAAAAGGCTTTCGACAAAAACAAAGAGTATTTGGCCAACCCACCCGTGCTAGCGCCAGCAATACCTGACTTTCCTCTTCGACTCTACCTTACGGTCACAAGAGAAACGATGGGGGCAATGCTAGCACAAGAGATCGACAGCAAGGAGAATGCAATCTATTACTTGAGCAAGAAACTTCAAGGATATGAGACGCGATACACACCACTTGAGAAGTTGTGTCTCGCACTTGTATGGGCCGCACAGAAACTAAGACATTACATGCTCACTCATACAGTGCATGTCGTGTCCAAGATGGATCCTCTCAAATACTTGTTTGAAAAAGCAACACTCAATGGCAGATTATCAAGGTGGATAGTCAATCTTGCTCAGTTTGACTTGAGATTTGTGCCACAAAAAGCCATCAAAGGTTCTGCGGTTTCTAACTTCTTAGCAGACTTTCCGCTAGAAGAAGCTGAAAAAGAAGAAGATGAGTACGATTTCCCTGACGAAGATTTACTCATGACTGAAGATGATAGCTGGACACTCTATTTCGATGGAGCTTCAAACCAGTGAAGGAGTCTTGCTCGTATCACCCAATGAAGAACACATCCCAATTTCCATGAAGCTCGACTTTGATGTCACCAACAATGCCGCAGAATATGAAGCATGCATTTTGGGGTTAGAAACAGCTGTCGCCTTGGGAATTAAGAAACTTAGAATCTATGGTGATTCTTCACTAATCATTAACCAAATCTCCAAGAGATGGAAAGTGAGAAGCGAAAGTCTCGCCACGTATCAAGCTCATCTAGAAACTCTCACGGAGCAACTAGATGAAGTGGAATATACATAATTGCCAAGAGAAGAAAACCAATTCGCCGACGCACTAGCTAAATTAGCATCAATGGTGCGAATTCCAACTAATACAATTAGAATTCCACTAACCATAGAAAGAAGATATGAGCCGGCTTATGTTCACGCACTGGACGATGAACAAGAACCACAGGAAGAAGATGAAGAGCCATGGTATACAGACATCCTTAATTATGTGACAAGAGGAGAATACCCTCCTAATACTGATAAAAGGGCACGCCGTGCTTTGAGGCTCCTGGCCTCACAGTATGTGCTCATCAGGGGAGAACTCCACAAGAGAACTGCAATGGGAAGAAATCTCTTATGCATAGCCAAGAGAGAAGCACATAAAACCATGGAAAACCTTCATGCCGGTATATGTGGAACACACATGAATGCGAAAATGTTAGTCCAAAAGATTCAACGACAAGGTTACTATTGGACTACTATGGAGAGAGATTGTCACGACTACGTCAAGAAATGTATGAAGTGTCAAGTCTACGCAAATTTACAGCATGTTCCAACTTCGCTTCTCTACACATATACTTCTCCATGGCCTTTCTCCACTTGGGGCATCGACATCATTGGAAAAATAACACCACCGGGACAAGGGGGGCATGAATTCATTCTCGTAGCAATCGACTATTTCACAAAATGGGTCGAAGCGGCCTCATATGCTGAGCTGATAGCGAAACATGTAGCTCAATTCATTGAGAGAAATATCATATGCCGTTATGGGGTACCACATGAGATGATCAGTGACAATGGAACACATTTCCAAGCCGAATGCGCGGAATTATTACAAAAATATCATATCAAGCATCACCGATCATCACCTTACAGACCACAAACAAATGGTGCAGTCGAATCGGCCAACAAAAATGTGAAAACTATCATCGAAAAGATGACAGAAAATTACAAGGATTGGCCAAGTAAGCTACATTTCGCCCTTTGGGGTTATCGAACCTCTGTTCGTACATCAACGGGGGCTACCCCTTTCTCTTTGGTCTATGGAGTTGAAGCTGTACAACCAATCGAACTCGAAGTCCCTTCTCTTCGAATCGCATTGGAAAGCCAACTAGATGAAGTCGACTGGATTAGAGCAAGATACGATGAACTGGTCTTACTTGATGAAAAACGCTTGGCAGCTTTGCATCATGTCCAAACCTACCAACAGCGTATGGCGCGACATTTTAATAAAAATGTCAAGACCAGGAATATCAAGGAGGGTGACCTAGTGCTTAAGGCACTTCGTAAAAATGTGTTAGATCCAAGAGGAAAATTCAGACCGAACTGGTCAGGCCCGTACATTGTTAAAGTCATCCTGTCTGGCGGAGCGGCACAATTGGTAGACATTGACGGTAACGGCTTCCATAATTTAACCAACTTGGATCAACTCAAGAAATTCTATGCGTAGTCGCATGGGTTCATGACCCAATAGAGCTACGTTTGGCCTGATTCCTTTTTAGGATACGTAGGCAACCCCTCACGGGGGCCCGACCACTTTAAAAAATAAAAATCCTCCCTCTTTGACCAAATATGCGCGTTAGTTCAGCATTGCGTCAAAAAAAAAAAAAGGGGAATTGCCGTGGCGCGGGAATTTGTACCGTGTCACGGGATTTTTCACCGTGACACGGTGGAATTTCAGATTTTCCGTTTTTTTTTGTGACACGTTCGTTGCGAATTCATTGTTTGTACAAGTTTTTTTTTTATTTTCGTTCTTCCATTGCGTCCGATTCCTTGACTCGGATAAATAAATAATAAATAAAAGTCATTGTAACTTTTATTTTTTTTAAGGCTGAAATAAATGTGCTATTATTATTAAATTAAATGCGACTACAAATATTGGCATCATATGCCTTATTTTAAATAAAAATTATAAATCATAAAAAGCAAAGCACTATTGATCTAATCTCTCTTCTCTTTAGGAATATCCTTCTCTTGGTCAATTAGGTCGGCCTTCACCATTAATGTGTCTTTCGTAGCCCGAACCGTCACACCCCTAGTCGAACTTTCACCCCTTTCACCCCTCTTGAATCTTTTCGGTTGTTTCTCCCTGTAGACCATCTTTTCTTTACCCTTTCCTTTCACATAATTCTTCTTTCTTGGCATTATAGTAGTCTTAAACTCAATCCCTTATGTTCTCGGACCTAGACGATCTTTAGGAGGAGCTTTCTTATTTCCAAGACAACCCTTCACATCAGACTTGCGTGATCCGAATCGTTCCCTCCTACTTCTAGGGTTCAACCATGCCTTGTATGCACTAGATAAAGGAGGAGGAGCTTGGTCACTTGCAGAAACGGTCCACAAAGGTCTTCCAATCCAATAAGCCTCGTACTTGTGAATGTTACTTTCATGCAACGATACTTCACGAGGACTATCGTTATAGCGTGGAATTACTTGTTCAAGTCCATACTGCCGCATCAGTCGAGAAGGGCAATAAAAGGTCAGTTTTGAGATACTAGGAACACGGCAATATGGAGTATCATTCGTGCCAACCATCCTAGTAAGCCTCCACCAAGGCACCACCCAACGAATGGAAAATTCTCTTTTTGCAAAGAAATTTTTCCAATCTTCATACGACATGTTCGCAGAGTAATTCTTTTTCCTGCGGACTAGGTCGTTAGGGCCATATTTTTTAACATCGTCGGGGGCTTCAAATAGTTCCAAACGCTCCATCAACCAAATCTGCAAAAAAAAAAAAAAAAAAAGAAAGAAAAAAAAATCAATCGAAAAAAAATAAATAAATAAATAAATAAAAAATGTAAAATATTCCCGTGACACGGGATTTCATCCCGTCTGACGGGAGAAGTTCCCGTGTCACGACAAAAAAAAAAAAATTATTAAGCAGATTCCCGTGACACGGAAGGTTTTGCCGTGTCACGGCAGACACCCACCGTGACACGGTGCCTGTTTTGTGTCACGGGGGCTACTCGGAGCGTGTTTTTACCTGCAGTAGTACCAGAGAGCCCTTCCTGATGGCTTTCCGGTCAGCTTTTGCCTCGTCAAGGCCACGAAATGTCTCTCAAAGGCACGTCGGCATAGGAGATCTTCCCGATTCGACATGTTCAAGCACAAACGCTAGACAAGCATGTCCTACCCTACCGTTTGCGAATAAGAGCTTGCTAAACATGCAAAAAATATATGCCCTTCTACGATATAGATGATAAGACTCAGAGATAGGGCGATTAAAATATAAATTAGCAAGTTTTTCTAAGTCTACTTCATTACCACAAACAATTCTATTTAAATCTAGATCTGTTAGATTCAGATGGCGTTCAAAATCTTGGTAATAATATTCACGTAGGGTAGGCATGGCAATAAGATTTCTAGCAGGAAATCCAAAGATTGCGCCGAATTCCTCCGGCAAGGGACATATTTCATCATAATCAAATTTGAAACAGTGTGTTTCTGGACTCCAATAATCTAATGCTGCCCTAAGAAAATCATGTTCAATAGCTACGTGTCGCAGGGCTAGCAAACCCCTGACGTGAAATAATTCTAACTCTCTTTTTTCAGCATTGGTCAAAGAATAAGACCAGTCGCGCAATGTATTATCAAAATTCTGAGACATGATTATTGAAATATGAAATTCTAAATTATTTTGTGTTTCGTAATTATGCATATCATGAATAAACTGGTCTTATTTTATAGCAAAAGCGCTCGAAACTGCCCAAAAATTATCTTTTCACGCGCGTAAAACACACCGCTGAGTAATACGCGTCTCGTGACACGGGAAGTTCCACCGTGTCACGGGAACTTTTGCCGTCACACGGCAAGTTCTGCCGTGACACGGTGCACAGTGCCGTGTCACGGCACTTCACGCGTTTTCTTTTTTCATCTTTTCCCGTATCTATCCGGATTTTTTATGGTATTTTATCTTCACCGTTTATTTTTCAGTTTTTCTGAGAGTTTTATTTCTAATAAAATTCTTACCTTTTTTTATCTATATTCTTCTTATTATTATTATCTTTATTTTATTTATTTATTTATTCATCACTTTAAGATTTTATTTCTTTATCACTTTATTTATTTTTTGTCTTTTTATTTCTTTTTCTTTTGGGGAAGGTAATTTCATTTATTTATTTTATTTCTTTATCATTTTATTTATTTTTGCTTGTCTTCCTTTTTCTTTTATGGAAGGTATTTTTATTTTTGCTTGTCTTTTTATTTCCTTTTCTTTTGGGGAAGGTCGGTACCATCCATTACTCCACTTATGTTTTTTTGTTGTGTCATTAATAATTACACAATCACACACAAGGAGTTTCAAGCACACACTAACACACAATAATAAATACATAAACCGTGAATAATGTACAAAAGAGTCGTAATAAATAAACATGTCAAGTGTCATCATAGTATGTACAAATAAAAACCCTCGGTCAAAAGTCTCTAGAGCCAGAATCAGTATCATCTCCACCCTGCGAATATGGGAACAGTGAGCCGAAGAGTCCCTCCATCATCCGAGTACGGGGAGTAGTATCCCTACTAGTCCCTGTGACCCCAGCGGTAGTCAAACTCAAGGGAGGACCCGTCCAGCCGGAAAACGGGGTAGACCGGCTCAAAGACGCAGGAATCGTCAGTGAAGGCATCGTCCCATACATCGGAACTGAGAACAAACCCGACACCGGTGGAGGAATCCCGGACAATGGAGCTGAAAATGAACCAGGATCCAAGGGAGTCAAAACAGACCCAAGCTCAGGCTGTGGAGGCTGTGAAAACGACTGTCGCTGCCCCTGACTCTAGCCCGGAAAGCGTTGGGAAGACTGAGGCTGCTGCCACTGAGCCTCCTGAAATGGCTGAGTAGTCTGAGGCTCTCGCTGAGAATGAGAACGCCGGTGAATCTCAGGAGATCGTCTACCACGACCAAGCTCCTCCTCGTTCGAGCCTCTAGGCCTCGAGCGCGAGCGGGACCTCCGTCGCTCCTGAAAGATACAAAATCAAAAGGTGTCAACAATGCAAAATAAAACAAATGGTAAAGTAAAAAAATGAATGATACCTCAAGAACGTCGCTAGAGCTCCGACAACTCGCACCACGACGAAGCTTGATGATGCAATACTTCAGGGCGTCAACCAGCTTCATGAGTCCCATCATCTTCGGGCGGTTAGGCTGAGGATAAAACAAAGAAAAGTCAGTAACAAATAGTGTTAAAAGGATGAATAATGCATCAAAGAAAACTCACCGGCTCAAAGACCTCGGGCAGAGACTCCTGCGCCTGTCTGTAACCCTCTGGCACATCAGCAATATGGTCCTCGGTGATACCAATCGGCCCTGGATAGCGGACAGACTGAGGAGGAATCTCGATCCTCCCCACAGGGCGAATAGTCGTCTGAAAATACGATCGAATAATCAAGTTATTCGACTATTTAAAACAGAGACTAATAAAGAAGATCCTCAAAAGAAATCATACCTCAGGAAGACGGGGTGGAGGAGCCAGAGACGGAAGCAAATCCCGCGCATAGTCACTCTCCATGTGTACAAGCTCCTGCCATGGAAAATTATAGCGCTCTCCCCTGTTGATCAACTCTCTGATCAAGCGTGAGTCCTGCATCGACTCTGGTGGAGATGAGGGCACCACAAAACGATCGCCGCTATGCTGACGAACGACTCGCTCCCCCAAATACCAGACAAAGCGTCCAGTACCAACCAAAATGGTGCGGTGCGCAGAAAGACGCAAGGCCTCAGGTAGATCAGTCATCCCGGCCCAAGGACGATACAGGACATCAATGGCAACCTGAAAACCATAAAAAGTCGGCGTGAAACAACAGAAACAACGTCAGAGGGAAAATAACAGCAACAAAACTGAGTCTTACGCCGACAGAAGAGGTGCCTCGGCGTAGTATCCCACGCAGTGCAGGGACGGACTCCACCCGCGACTCTCCTCGATCACGCCAGCTGGCCCCGACAGGGAAATCATGGACCGCTCCACGACGGCGGCGAGGAGCCAAGCCTAGGAAGTACTCGTAGAACCATAGCTGCGATGAAAAGTAATCTTTAGCACATGAGTCGAACAAGATAAAGTGAAACAAAAGGAAAAGATCATCACCTCTACGACTCTCCACAGACCATAGACGGTGATGGGAGACTCGTTATTCAGCTGCTGACAGCCATGACGTAACGATAAAAGAAGATCCGCATACCCAAGACTGGCCCAGCTATAGGATCCTATCTCATGGATCCTGGCCAAAGAGGGGAGGTAGCAAAGGAGTACGCGTGAACTCCTATCAGGAGAAAGGGTCATAGAGTTCAGGATCAGGATGAAGATCCGCACTCGCTGCTCAGCCGTCGTATCCTCCATGTCGAAGCCACGAGCTAAAACTGAAGCCAGCTCCGATCGTCCGCTCCTAGGGCCACCTCGAGACACTGGTCGGGTCCTGATGTGCTGAACGATCGGACCCAACAAATTAGCTGCCTCAGCCGATCCCCAAGATAGACCGGACATCTGACCTACAGCCCGGTCGGTGAAGCGCAGCCCGCTAATCATACTGAAGTCTAGAGGGGTCACCGTCATCTCCCCCCAAGCAAAATGAAAAGTGTTGGTAGTATCCCAGAAATACTCCAACAATGCGCGAACGACCGTCGCACCGCAACCCCGGGGGCTACGAAACCCTACAACCGTCGTATAGAAATCTACTAAACCAGCCGATTCCCATAGGGCGTTCGTAGCAGGATCCCTCGTAATGATCTGGTGAAGTCGAGGGATCAAATCCCCGGCTCCAGAACCGTGGTGGCGAAGCGTGCCATCGACTATGCCGGAGAGTGGGCGATGAGAGACATGGTTTTCACGGCAGAAAACCAACTAGTCTGGAGTCCACGGAGGTGGAACCCACCTACCTCTACTCGCGAATGCTCGAGGCTCGGACTCTAAGGCATCGTCGTCCATGCCCTCAGGGACATTGGGAGTGTCCTCCCGAAAAGCCCGACGCCGGCCGTGGGTAGAAAGATCGCAATCTAGTCGCCTAGGCATGCTATTATAAAAATCTAAATGCTTAGCATCATTTCCTAAGACATTTAATTCAAGTTGCATATTTATAAAAATCTAAATACTTAGCATCATTTCCTAAGTTATTTAGTTATTTATTGAATTATATGCTAAATTTTTACCTCCAGGCTAAAAATTGGCAAAATTATGGTATTTAGTTTCTCCATGACAAACTAATACTACAGTTCTCCTAGCCGCATGATACTATGTTCTCCATGATGATATAGTAAATACGAAAAATATGTTTCGAAGTTGCACAAAAACAATGAATCAACATATCATGAAACACTTCACAAGATTTACCACCGTTTTTTCACCATTTCAAGTACAAAAGAAATAACATGAACATCATTTCACAAAGTAGTACCCAAAAATGGTGATTTGCTCAATTCTCCATCAAATCATGTAATTTTTTGTCTCAAATTTCTCACAAACACACATATATACATATAAAAGTAAAATCATGGCAAGAATTTCACCATAAAACCTCAAAATTAAAAATCCCCAAATTGATTTTTGAGGGTTTTTCATGAAATTTCTTGAAGCAAATTTGAGATAAAAATTAAGAGGAACTTACATAGATCCTTGTAGAGAGTCGAAAATGAGGAAGGAAGTAGAAAATTAGAGCAAAATTGGTGAAAATTCGAGCTCCAAAGGCTCGAAAAATTTGAAAAAAAAAACGCGCAGCCGTCGTGACACGGTTGAGCTTGGCCGCTGCACGGTGAAAGGGTGACGTGTCACGGGGGCCTAGTCCCGTGTCACGACAATAACTGAAGTTGCCGGAGCTCCAGTGACTCTGTCATCAACTTCGAACAACAGCAACAGTAGTAGGCAGCACGAAACGACAGCAGCAGCGGGTTGCAAAAAAATAAAAAAAAATGAAAGAGAAGAGGCAAACCGTCGTGACACGGTGGTGAACTCCGGCCGACGGGAAACAAAACCGGGCCCCGGTGATCTGTCGACGAGGCACGACAAACCAAAAGAAAAAATTTTGAGTTTTTTTTGAGTGAGAATCAGACGAGGAAGAGAATGGCTAAAATGAAAAAAATGTTGATATTTAAAATCAAGAAATCCCGTGCAACGGACCCCGTTCCCATGTAACGGTCAGATTTTTGTGTGGTGCACAAGCTTTGACCGGTCAAAGATGCTCTTTTGACCGTTTTTCAGCCATTCGGTTCCCGTGACACGGGACCCCCTTGCCGTGTCACGGGAAGTAGCTCCGCGTGACGGGGGCCCCTGACCGTGTCACGGGAATATTTTCTTGTGACACGACGTTTTTGTTCAAATTATTTGCGAATATTCTGACATTTTGACTGAAGTTGCACGATTTCTTGCATAAATCAGACAGTTATTTTTCGCTAGAATTACGCGGAAAATTCTAACTGATACTTAAAGGGGACTAAAATTACCATTTTACCTCTGTCAAGCATCAAAGTCTATTTTTCGGCATTTTAAGCATTTAATATGGTCGGATAATCGGCTTAAAATTGTGAATCATCTGCGGCCCACGTTCGGGGATAACCGAACCATCATACACTTACCAATTTCGGCAATCGTCGGCTTTCCTCAGGCTTGGAAAGCGTCATCGGTGGATTTTTCTTCAAGTATAGAAAACCGCCAAGTCGGCTTTCCTCAGGCTTGGAAAGCGTTATCGGTGGATTTTTCTTCAAGTATAGAAAACCGCCAAGTCGGCTTTCCTAAGGCTTGGAAAGCGTTATCGGTGGATTTTTCTTCAAGTATAGAAAACCGCCAAGTCGGCTTTCCTCAGGCTTGGAAAGCGTTATCGGTGGATTTTTCTTCAAGTATAGAAAACCGCCAAGTCGGCTTTCCTAAGGCTTGGAAAGCGTTATCGGTGGATTTTTCTTCAAGTATAGAAAACCACCAAATTCCTTTGTCTGCTGTCCTCAAGCATGGAAGGCATTATCGGTGGATTTCTTCAAGCATAGAATGACACCAAATTCGTTCGTCGACTTTCCTCAGGCATGGAAAGTATTATCCGGTAGCTTTCTTCAGGCTTAGAAAGGTACCAAACTCTTCAGTCAGCTTTCCTTAGGCATGGAAAGCGTTTCAACAGACGTCATCCAGTGGATTCCTTCAAGCATAGGAAGCTACCAAGCTCATTTGCCACCAATACACTGGTGTTAGATAAGCATTCTATCCCTTTACTCTTTTATCTGTAGAACTAACATTTTTTCTGCAGGTATTAGCGTATACAGAATGATTTAGGATCGCCCAAACCTTTTATTTATTTTTATTTAATTATTTTCTTATTTTAGCCCGAATAATAAAAGTCAGAGAAGGCCCGAAATTATCAATCGGCACTTAAAAAGCCGAAGGAAATTAGGGTTAAAAATGTATTTAGACGAAAAAACGAACTGGAAATTCCCGCGCCACGGCAGACTGCCACCGTGTCACGGGAATCCTTCCGTCTGACGGTGGGATTTCCCGTGATACGGGACAGTCCGTGTCTTTTCCGCGTAAACCCTTAACGCGCTTTTTATCCCGTTTTTCTGAAAATTTCCCGCGTCACACCAAAAATGTACCGTGTCACGGGATAGTGTACCATCTGACGGTGGGGCTTCCCGTGTCACGGTACAGTTTGACCGTGTCACTGGATACTTTTTTAGGGTTTTTATCATTTTAGGGTTCCGTGTGCTCCCTCAGCACATTTTCCCTATAAATACCCCCTCATTTCTGATGTACGGGGCACCGATTAATTCTCTAATTTTATTTTCTCTCTTCTATGCTTTAGCCTAAACACTAGCCTACCCTTTTCACTTCAAAATTCCTTCTTCAAGCACTCAAAGGAGTCCATATTTTACTCGAGGTTCTGTCCTTAAGCCAAGGCGTGAAAGGTAGAACTGTTTGAGGGTTTGGCCCCAAAATCAACTTTATTTAATTTAATTTAATTTAATTTAATTATTGCTTTATTATTTTCTTGAAGTTACTAACTCGTTTATTATTTTGTAGTTGCAAACAAACAGAATCAAAGTAAGGATCATGCTCCTTTTATTTTTATTATTTTTCTAACGATTTTATGTTGTTGGAATTGTGATTAAATTGCTTCCAATATTAATGTTTATTCTATTATTATTTTTATGATCACCATATTGCATGTTTTAAGGGAATATGTAATTGAAAATCACGCCTAATAAGATAATTTGGACAATCGGTTTAGGATCCCTTTTAATCTTATTATTAATTGAAGTGATCACCAATATTTTAGAATTATATGTTGCATTAATATTCAACCAATTTAGCTTAATAATAGTTTGAAGCAAATTGAATATTTTGTTTGTATGCCTTTGAGATCGCAGGAATTACTTTTCATTATAAGAATCGAGTAGAGGCCAATACGGGCGAATGTGACTCCATGACTCACTTCGTACCATCATCCCCGATCCTCTTTTCGTGGTTCCGAACCATATGGAGTTAGTAATCTCATGGATTATAAATGGGGTGTAACCTTCACGGGTCAATCGTTGTTGCCTTCGTTGTCCCTTATCATGGTTGCCTTTTTATGATCCGTGAACGGTTTACAAGTTCCTTAAAAACTTGTTGGCGGTTCCCTACTTTATTTGTCCCTAATCGTTGTCCCTAATCGGAATGTCAATTCCCACTTCCTATGAGTGCCAAGCATATTCACACATGCTTTTAACGTAGGCGCACTTCGAGCGACGCCTACAGTATTGCTTTGCTTTTATGATTTATAATTTTTTAAAATAAGGCGCATGATGCCACTAATTGTAGTCACATTTATTTCAATAATAATAACATATTTATTTTCGCCTTAAATAAAAATTACAATGACTTTTTTTTTTTTTTTTTTTTTTTTTTTTTTTTTTTATATCTGAATCAAGAAGTCGGACGCAATGGAAGAATGAAAATAAAATAAACGTCGAACAAATAAAAACAATCGGAAAGTCTGAAATTCCACCGTGCCATGGTGGAAACTGACGTGACACGGTGGAATTTCCCGTGGCAGAGCAACTTTTTTTGGTGCTGTAATTCCACCGCGCCACGGGGGACTCTGCTGTGACATGGTGGATAGTCCCGCGGCGCGGCAACTTTTTTTTGCTGCCATTCCACCGCGCCACGGTGGACTTTGCCGTGACACGGTGGATTGTACCGTGGCGCGACAACTTTCTTTCTTTTCTTTTTTTTTTAATTTTAGCTCCGCAATGCTGAACTAGCGTGTATACATGATCGACGGAGGAAGGATTTTATTTTTTTTAAAGTGGCCGGGCCCCCTTGAGGGGTTGCCTACGTATCCTTAAAAAGGAATCAGGCCAAACGTAGCTCTATTGGGTCATGAACCCATGCAACTAGACATAGAATTTCTTGAGTTGATCCAAGTTGGTTAAATTGTGGAAACTGTTACCGTCCATGTCTACCAATTATGCCGCTCCGCCAGACAAGATGGCTTTAACAATGTACGGGCCTAACCGATTTGGTCTGAATTTTCCTCTTTGATCCAGCACATTTTTGCGAAGTGCCTTAAGCACCAAGTCACCTTCTTTGATGTTCCTAGTCTTGACTTTTTTTTATTGAAATGTCGCGCCATACGCTGTTGGTAGGTTTGGTTATGATGCAAAGCTGCCAAGCGTTTTTCGTCAAGTAAGACTAATTCATATTATCTTGCTCTAATCTAGTCGACTTCATCTAGTTGGCTTTCCAACGCGATTCAGAGAGAAGGGATTTCGGGCTCTATTGGTTGTACACCTTCAACTCCATAGACCAAAGAGAAAGGGGTAGCCCCCGTTGATGTACGAACAGAGGTTCGATAACCCCAAAGGGCGAAATGTAGCTTACTTAGCCAATCTTTGTAATTTTTCGTCATCTTTTCGATGATAGTTTTCACATTTTTGTTGGCCGATTCGACCGCACCATTTGTTTGTGGTCTGTAGGGTGATGATTTGTGATGCTTGATATGATATTTCTGTAATAATTCCCCGCATTCGGCTTGGAAATGCATTCCATTATCCCTGATCATCTCATGAGGTACCTCATAGCGGCATATGATAATTTTCTCTATAAATTGAGCTACGTGTTTTGCCGTTAACTTAGCATATGAGGCAGCTTCGATCCATTTGGTGAAATAGTTGATTGCTACGAGGATGAATTCATGCCCCCCTTGTCCTGGTGGCGTTATCTTTCCAATGATGTCGATACCCCAAGTAGAGAAAGGCCATGTAGAGGTATATGTTTAGAGAAGTGAAGGTGGAACGTGCTGTAAATTTGCATAGACTTGACATTTCATACATTTCTTGACGTATTCGTGACAATCTCTTTCCATGGTAGTCCAATAATAACCTTGTCGTTGAATCTTCTGGACTAACATCTTAGCATTCATATGCGTTCCTCATATGCCGGCATGAAGATTTTCCAAGGTTTTGTGAACTTTTTTCTGGGCTATGCATAAGAGATTTCTTCCTAGTGCAGTCCTTTTGTGGAGTTCTCCCCTGATGAGCACATACTGTGAGGCCAGGACCCTAAAAGCACGGCGTGCCCTTTTATCAGTATTAGGAGGGTATTCTCCTCTTGTCACGTAGTTAAGGATATTTGTATACCATGGCTCTTCCTCTTCTTCTTGTGATTCTTGTTAATCATCAAGTGCGTGAACATAAGCCGGTTCATATCTTCTTTCTATGGTTAACGACATTCTTATTATATCCATTGGAATTCGCACCATTGATGCTAATTTAGCTAGTGCGTCGGCGAACTGGTTTTCTTCTCTAGGCAAGTACTTATATTGCACTTCATCTAGTTGCTCCGTGAGAGTTTCCAGACGAGCTTGATACGTAGCGAGACTTTCACTTCTCAACTTCCATCTCTTGGAGATTTGGTTAACGATTAGTGATGAATCACCGTAGATTCTGAGCTTCTTAATTCCCAAGGCCACAACTGTTTCTAATCCCAAAATACATGCTTCATATTCTGCGACATTGTTGGTGACATTAAAGTCGAGCTTCATGGAAATTGGGATATGCTCTTCATTGGGTGATACAAGCAAGACTCCTACACCACAACCTTTTTGGTTTGAAGCTCCATCAAAATAGAGCGTCCAGCTATCATCTTCGGTCATGAGTAAATCTTCGTTAGGGAAATCATATTCATCTTCTTCTTTCTCAACTTCTTCTAGCGAAAAATCTGCTAAGAAGTCAGAAACCTCAGAACCTTTGATGGCTTTTTGTGGTACAAATTTCAAGCAAACTGAGCAAGATTGACTATCCACCTTGATAATCTGCCATTGAGTGTTGCTTTTTCAAACAAGTATTTGAGAGGATCCATCTTGGACAAGACATAAAATGTATGAGTGAGCATGTAATGTCTTAGTTTCTGTGCGGCCCACACAAGTGCGAGACACAACTTTTCAAGTGGTGTGTATCGTGTCTCGTATCCTTGAAGCTTCTTACTCAAATAGTAAATTGCATTCTCCTTGCTTTCGATCTCTTGTGCTAGCATTGCCCCCTTCGTTTCTCTTGTGACCGTAAGGTAGAGTCAAAGAGGAAAGTAAGGTATTGCTGGCGCTAGCACGGGTGGGTTTGCCAGGTATTCTTTGATTTTGTCGAAAGCTTTCTGGCAATCATCATCCCATGTGACTGGGACATTTTTCTTAAGCTTCTTGAATATAGGTTCACATATCGCCGTGAGTTTTGATATGAACCTACTTATATATTGCAACCTTCCAATGAAACCTCGAATTTCCATCTCATTCTCGGGCGGTGGCATGGCCATGATCGCTTTGACTTTTTTGGGATCTATTTCAATCCCTCGAGAACTGATCACATATCCAAGTAATTTGCCTGACGTGACTCCGAATGCACACTTTGCTGGATTTAGTCTCATGTTGTATTTACGGAGTCTTTCAAAGAACTTGCAAAGTGCAATGATGTAGCCTGGGTGATCTTTAGACTTAACGATCATATCATCGACATAGACATCCACCTCTTTGTGCATCATATCATGTAACAATGTCGTGGCTGCTCTTTGGTAGGTGGTACCCTCGTTTTTCAACCTGAAGGAATTACCGTATAGCATTATGTACCCCATTGTGTGATGAATGTGGTTTTCTCCATATCTTCTTCAGCCATTAATACTTGATTATATCTGGCGTAGCCGTCCATGAACGATAGGAGTGCATGATTTGCTGTGTTATCGACCAGAATGTCAATGTGAGGTAGAGGGAACCCATCTTTCGGGCTTGCCTTATTGAGGTCCTTGTAATCAACACACATTCTGACCCTTCCATCCTTCTTTGGAACTGGGACCACCACTACGTGAAAAAATAAAATTGGCACCGGTTCAAACCCGGCCTAAGACACCGGTTTGAACCGGTGCCAATGTGGGGGGTGCCAATAAATGGTTTAAAAAGGCAATGGTTCGAACCGGTGCTAAAACACGGAATTGGCACCGGTTAACCGGAGCTAAAAAATACCTAAAAAATTTAATTCACTGTTTTTGGCACCGGTTAACCGGTGCCAAAAGTGCCAAAAAATTGTTTTTATTTTAAACTTAAAAATTAAATAAACTAAAATGAAATGAGAATACAAATATAAATCGAACAACACAATCAATATAATCAAATATGTTCAATATATATATAATCAAAAAAAATTTACAGTATAGATCAATAAAAAATTTACAACATATAATCAAAATAAAAAAATTACAACATATAAATCAAAATAAAAAAATTACAATATAAATAAAAAAAAATTTACAACTTCACAATTAAAAAAATCCATACAACATCTAAATCAATATACTTGCATCTTGATTCTTCGATTTAAGATCTAAATCCATGTACCTACACCAATTAAAACAACCAAAACAAATTGATTATAATGATTTAATTAAGCTGCGAAAAAAATTAAAAAAAAACCCAGAAAATCAAAAAAGAAAAAAGAAAATCAAACCTAGAATTGAACCCAGAAAATAAAAACCAAAATCGAAAATCAGGAAAAAAAACCCAGAAAAAAAATTTTGAATTTAAATCGAATAAAAATAAAAATAAATCGAAAATAAAAAAGAAAATCAGTTGAAAAGAAAAAAAAAACCCAGAACATCAGTTAAAACCCAGAATTGAACCCAGAAAATAAAAATCAAAATCGAAAATCAGGAAAAAAAAAACCCAGAAAATAAAAAAATTTCGAATTTAAATCGAATAAAAAAAACGATTAAAATAAGTTAAAATCCCAGACTTTAAAAAAAAAATCGAATTAAAATAAGTTTAAAGATCGATTAACCAAACCAGAAAATCAAAATCACTTAAATAAATAAATTTAAAATCGATTAAAATAAAAACAACATTCAAAAATCAGTTAAAAACCCAGAAAAAAAAAAAAAGAATTAAAATCAAGAAATTATACCCTAACTTTGCTCATGCATGTGTTTTTGGTGGATTAAACCCATAAAAAAAATCAAACAATCCCAGAAACGATTCGAACAAACCCGGAAACAATTCGAAAAACCCATAAAAAAATTCGAACTAACCCACAAAAATCAAGAGAACGAGAAAGGGATTGAAAGAGAACAAGAAAGGGATTGAAAGAGAACGAGATTGAGAAAGAGGAGATGAGAATGCATGAGAGCAGATGAAAGAGAAATGGATGAGAGAGAGAATAAGAAAGCGGCGGTTTTAGGATAAATGGGGTTTGAGTGAGAAAGTGAGTGAAATAGGGTTTGAGGGTAGTATAAATGGAATTTTTTTTTTAAAAAAAGGCCGGTTTTTTTTAAAGGATTGGTACCGGTTCAAACCGGTGCCCTTTGTATTTTTGGCACCGGTTTGAACCGAACTGGTGCCATTTCTCTTTGTCTAAAAACCCGCCCATTTTTAGGCCGGTTTTTGCCACCGGTTTGGTGAACTGGTGGCATTTGGGGGTTGCCTTTTTGTATTTTTCTACTAGTGCACATTTGCTATCCACTCTAGATACTTGGATACTTTGATGAAACCTGCGGCCAATTGCTTTCTGATTTCTTCTTTGATTTTGAGAGCCACATCCGGTTTCATACGGTGCAGCTTTTGTTTGACAGGCTACATACCTGGAATGAGTGGTATCGTATGCTGAGCTATATCCTTGTCAATTCCTGGCATATCTTGGTATGACAAAGCAAATACATCAACAAATTCACTAAGCACGTTAATTAGCTCTTTGCGTTCATCTTGACTTAGTGTTAATCCAATTTTTACTTCTTTGATAGTCGTATCATTGGAAATATTAACTGTTTCTGTATCTTCAATAAATGTCGTTTTATTTTCGTGTTCTTCCATTGCTTTTATTGTTTCTTTGTTATTTTTATCATTAGCAAAGCAATATTGATCAGGGTTAGGGGAATGACGCGTATCGTAAGCAAAGGTATTCATTTTATTGAATTCATCGGTCAATACATCAAGAGGGGCAAGGTCAGGTGCGACCTCACCGGAAAGAGAAGACTCAACAAGAGACTCGGGATTGGACTCTAAAGCAGAAAGAGGGTCGGCCGCAGGCTATAAGGACTCGTCTACAGATTTAAACTCAGACTCGGACTCGGACCCAGACGACTCAGACTCATTAAACATAGGACCTTTGCCAGCGATTATTTCCAACTTCTCTCCGCTTGGCGTAGTGATCTTCACTGTCTTGCGCCATCCCTTTGAAATATTATCAGCCTGGACGAGTAACTCGGAGGGGTCGAAATCCTTGCTTGATATAACAACTTGAATGAGTTCGGAATTATTATTGCAGACAGGCTTGGATTCATTCTTCTCTAGTCCAAAAAGAAGGTTAATGTTTAGACCATCAGAGCTTGGGCTAGCTGGTTTCTCAGTTTTGAAGAGTTCTTCGCCTTCATCGATGAAGTCACAATCAAGGAACATCTTGAATCCTGGTTCACGCCTCCCATTGTGGACGAAAGGCTCGGGGAATTCATAACATGGGAAGTCTTCCCCTTCTTTGATATATCAGCCATTGAGGGTGAATGGATATGGATCCATGGCCATTTCTGTCTTCATGATTCGAGCGTTATTGCGAGCCTTCATTTTCAAGAGGGATTTTTTCACATCTTCTTTCGTTGGCTTGAATCCCAAGCCAAAGGTATCTTTCTTGAGTGCACCAGGATGGCCCCAAAGTTCATCCATTTTCTTTTTGAGTCCGAGGGTCATTCCAGGGAAATACCCTTGCTTCTTCATAATGGCATTAATATTGGTGTTTGAATAAGGATCGAAGTCGAGATGACACTTCTCCTCTTCTTCGATCATGAGAACATCATTGAGTGAAAACCCCCAAAGATCTTCATCTTCTTCGTCATGTTCGACATGGACGATAGGAGTGTCGATAACTTGAATGTGCATGGGAGAAGCATCAATGGTAATTGGAACCCCTCCAACTATGGCTTTCACTTTCTGGTGCAACAATGATGGAATCGCCTTTAGCTCATGAAGCCAAGGGCATCTTAACAACAGATTGAAAGAGGCCTTAATGTCTACCACCTGAAACTTGGTGCGACGTTCAATGGCCCCAGTAATTATGTTTAGTGTGATAGTACCCTAGCATGTCACTAAGCAATAAAAATCAAATATTTAACCCTAACATGATACTAACAATCATAAATATTAGGAAGAACATAAAAGGCATCGTAACAATCATATTTAATTTAAGGAACTTATTCTTTACCCTAAACATGATACTAGGAATATCATAATAACATCATAATATCAATAAAAACCATTAAAGCCCTTACTTTAATGCCCCGTACCTCTTTCTAATAACAAAATACACACGTTAGTAACTTCAGGGAAAATAATAATTAAAACAATAATTAAATTAAATAATTGAAAGAGAGATTTGGGACTAAACCCTCAGAAATTAAACCTTTCACGTCTAGGGCGAAGGCAACTTCGAATATGGCTAGGTGTATCTAGATCTAATGAATGCGGAATTTTGTATTTGAGAGAAGCTAGTTTAGAAAAGAGAGAGAAAGAGAGTAATCAAGAAAATCTTGATGAGAGTTGGTGAAAATAGAGAGAATCGATGATTGTAGGTGATTGTGGATGAATGTTAACGATGAAAACGGAGTTTTTACGTCGTTATTCATAAAGAAAATCAACCAAAAGATAAAATATCAAAAACAGAGTTCTGACGCAAAAAACCGAGTTGGGGCCAAACGCTGACCTTAGCGCCAGACGCTAAGATTGGCGAAGGCGCCAAGTCTAGCGCCAGGCGCCAATCGTAGCGTTAGGCGCTACAACTGGCGTTTGGCGCTGACTCAGAAATCCACGCGTTTTCTTAAAATCAGATAAAAATTGCCGTACAGGAGGATAAAATCGTATTTTCCTCAAAATATGTTCTTTGATTCTAATTGAAACTCTAAAAAGTCAACAAAAGTCAATTTATCAATGCTAATTGAATTAGGAATGAAAAGAACCTTATAGAAGAATCTAGAAGACTAAAACCATTCCTAATTGCATTAGGAATGATAAATCTATATTAGGCCCTCCTCTAGATCATTGGGCCGCATATAAGGCTCAAACCGGGCCCAGTTCAGTAAATTGGCCATAACTTCCTCAACATTCATCGGAATTGGGCTTATAATATATCGTTGGAAAGCTCTTGTCAAGCCCCATCCAACTACACTACTATTTGACCCATATCATGGACCAACCAAACTGGATTGGCTGTTTTTCTTAAAATAAGTTTTCAAAAACATAGAGAAGAGAAAAGAAATTAAAACTATCCGCAACACTAGACTTTCCACACTTTCACTTCATTCGATTATGATTCGACGTGAAAGGTACTCATCACCGGGTTTGGTTTTGGGGAGACACAAATGGGTGTCTACAGAAGCCCCCACTTTGACTGAGTTTGGAGAAACGCAAGTTTCAAAAACAAAAGTCAAAGTATCGATAGGGACGGAGAATGATTCAGAACGTTCTGCGATTCTATGTCACTCGTGTAGCGCCGATACCTGCAAAACTAGCGTTAGTTAAACAGTTAAAAGAGTTAAGAAACGCGTATCTTGCACTGTCGAGCACACGTCTCTGAAAGTAACCGATTTGTTGCCGCATTGCCTTTGTTTTGATGACCTCCTTCCAAGAGAATGCCATCCCGCTTGAAAACCGCTACGCTTGTAATTGCTTCCAATATTGAAGACTGCTTTGTTTGAAATGATCCTCTTCCGCTTTAATAATATTCCACGTCCAAGGGAATACTATCGAAGATTGCTTCGCTTGAAACAATCCTCTCCTGCTATGTGACCATCTTCCACGTCTAAGGGAACATGATCAAAGACAACTTTGCTTGAAATCACCTTCAGTTGTTTGTGACAACTCTCCACAATCTAGGGAATTCCGTCAAAGATATCCTCGCTTGAAGCTATCCTCATTTGTTGCGATAATTTTCCAAGGAAATTACCGAAGATCTTCGCTTGTCGATCTTTAAAAGCTCGCTTGAACTTTGCTTCCGCTATGCCTGTACGTTGGCGCTTTTGTTGCTTTTGAACCTGTATGTCGGTGCCTTTTGCGAATGAACCACTAGGTCGGTGCCTTTTGCTAATGAGAACTGACGTCTAGAGAATAGAGCCTGTCGCCGAAGATATGGCTCTGTCGCCAGGCGACAGGACTCATATCCTTGCGACAGTCCTTGTTGGCTGGCGCTGCGTTCTTCCAATACCGAGCAACAAATATGCTTCTCATTTTGACCAGTTATAGCAATGTTGGCTCAATTTTACTTCCTGATTGACTTTTCTCACTTTTTTGAACCCATATGTGTTCTACATATGGAAATAACCCTCTTGAAATTCATGCTCCATCTACCTGATTGAACGCTCTAAGTAACAAAGGGTACATACGAGAATGTAGAATTCACCAAACCATGGAAACAAGTTTAACTCGCGGGGTTCCATCCACTCGCGCCAACGCTTCCAAAGGTAAGGCTTCCGCGCGGTGCATCCGGACTCATAACCGTGGACCGTCTTTAACTAACACATATCCTGAACTTTAGAGAACTAGAGCCATGGTTAGGTTGCAAACTCATTGTATCATATAGTGCCTACTTGACTATTTGTGCATTATTTGTTGTGTATACTCTATGTATTTTTTCCTAACCGTTTGTTTGACTATTTTTTAAGCCTAAATAAACTAATTAATGACGAAAAGGATTGTGCCTAATTAATTAATTTGAGTAATTAAAGTTTAATAAATTAATCGAAACTAACTTAGTACGACTTTATGCCTGTCCAGTAGAGTAAAAATACTAAAAGCAGTCCCAGATTAATGTTCCAGTAATGGCGCAAAAATTTGGGCTGTAGCGCCAAACGCTGCTGTGCAACGCCGTGCGACAACTCTGTCGTCTTCTGCTGCACTGCAATGTGCAGCAACAGTCCTGTTGCTTTGGCGACAGTTCAGAATTTTGTTCGAGTCATCACGACGAGTCTAATTAAACAGTTTATTAATTAGTTTGATTATGTTTTTTAATCACAGTAACCTTATTTAGTCCTTAATTGAGTCTAAACACTTAATCCCATTGTCTTACACAAGAATCTTAACATGTCACCTACACTCACTAGTTTCACTTTTTGTTTTCTTTATCTCTTGAGACCGTTTGTCAACAATGGTTTTTTTCCCTTGACAAAGAGAAAACCTTTTTTTGGGATTCCATAACAAACACTTTCGTAGATATATATAAGTGCAACATCTAAGACGAAACAGACCAAAGACAACTTGAGATGTTATAACAAAAAGAAAACGAAGGGTTCACTTCTTTCTTCAACAAATGGAGGGAAACTTCTGCTAATGCGGTTAAGGTTCCTACCAAAAAGATTCTGTATGGATATTCATCAAGACCCTTCAAGAAAAATATGCCACGCACTTAAAATGCCAACACAACTTGAATACTTTCAAGGTTGTGTATAATATAGGCATTGACAGTGAAGATGACCTTCTAAAAGATAATAGTGCGAGAGGAAAGAAGAACGACCATCCTTCTTCTTCCTCTCCCATTAACGAAGTGCATGCTACGAACACTTCAAAACCATGAATCCAAAGGTTGAAAAGAGTGTTCACTCCGTTTGGTATGAGTTATGAAACAGCTTTTGAAAAGATACACCACTAATGACTAGTCATGCCCATATGACCTATCAAAGACTTAATTCCAAAAGCCAGGCCACATAAGTGGGATTCTAATAAACACTGTAAGTATCACCAAGGAAACGGTCACGACACTGAGGGGTGTTGGAAACTCAAATAATCTATTCAAGATCTGATCAATGACAATTAAACTTCCAAGATTCTAGCCATCGCAGAAGATCAAACATCCTTCGATCCTTCACTCCTTATCACACCTGTAGGTGATACCATGATCGAGATAGCTTATATAATCTCTATTGATGAAGTGGCCATGATTGAGGAGGATGAAAGTATTTTCTTAGATAATACCAGGGAAAACATGTCAAGTCTAAAAGAGGGGATTAGAAAATTGCAAGATCTCATTTCCATGCTCTTGAATATGGTAGAAGGACTACCAAATCGGATGATGGTTATCAAACAAAATTCTCACCAATAATTTAATGAAAAACTGAATAATCTTAAGCCACGGGAAAAACGAACCATTGAAGAATACACACCAATAGGAATGAATTATAATGAATCTTTTGACTGTCTTAACGATCAAGGTCTCATTCACCCCGTTGGTCCCAGTCAAGACCCTACGCCTGAAAAACGGTATCCTAATTGGGACCCAAAATCTTATTGCCAATACAATAGAGGCCGTGGTCACACCACCGAAGTATGTCTTGCCCTGAAAGATTGTGTTCAAGACCTCACTGATTCAAATCTCCTTCATGTTCCTCCGCACGACAAGAATGCCCAGGTTAGTAACAATAGCAACAATGGCTTGAAAGGAAAGAAGAACGACAATCCTTCTTCTTCCGAAAACACCACTCTAGTGACAATGTTAGTACCTTTAATCACAATGAAATCTTAGCTATAGATAATCAAAGATCCAAAAAGAACCTAAAAGAGAATTCACAGCCATTGGAATAACCTATGATGTTGCTTTCGATCGTCTCTATAATCAAGGATTCATCAAACCTATTAGTCCTACTGGAGATCCAATGCTAGAAAAGTGATCTTCATGATGGGATCCCAATTCTTATTGCAAGTACCATCAAAGAAATGGTAATACCACAGATGAATGTTACAGATTTCAAAATATCATTCAAGATCTCATAGAAGAAAATAAGATCCCATTGCCTCTGGCTAGCAAGAACCCCGGGTGATGATAAAGCAAACGACACATGGCGAGCTTTAACGACAAGATTTCATGACCTCTTTTACTATTTCTTTTTCATTCTTCTTTTCCCAAATAACTCTAGCATAGGCACCTTTTACTTTCCCTTATTTTGTAGGATCATTCTTTCTTTTTCTTTAATAAAATGAGCATTTATTTCCTTGCATATGATCATTGCATTGCATTGCATTAAAAAAAAAAAGAGAATCATTGTCAAACTAAGCACAAGGTATACCAATGATTTGGGGCACCCCTTGTAGCCACATCAGATTACCTTTCACCCTTCAAATATACAGGCCCTGTTTGGGAGAAAGCTGAAAGGTGAAGCTGATTGAGTTAGCTGATTTTGACTAGCTGATTTTATTAAATGATTTGACTAACTTATTGTATCAACTGATTATATAAAAGTGTTTGGTAAATAGTTGATAACTTAAAGGTGATTGAGTATGTGAAATGATCAATAAGCTAATTGTGAGGTAGGTAGTTTAGATAGGATTTTAAATTAAATGAGGTTATAAATGTCATTTCACATTAATTAATGAATAAGCTAATTGAAAAAGCTCCTAAAATGAGCTTTTTCAAAAAGAGCTTATTTAGTGGAATAAGCTTACTACCAAACACTTGTATTAGCTTGTTTGACTAGTCAATCAGTAAAGTTAGTCAAATAAGCTAATATACCCCCAATAAGCTAACTACCAAACAGGGCCACAATCTTTTCTTGAGAAACCACTTTGAGCCTCGTCTAACGATAGACCTTTCTTTCTTAAAAGCTTGAGTGATTTCAAAAAATAAAAAAGCAATAAAAAAATAATAATAAAAGTGTGCAAAAGGGAAAGTGTTCAAATGTCTTTGAAATGAACATGTCTTTGATATGAACACGTCTCAGATTACGTCTCTTATCGAGTGCTCGGTAGCGTGCCAGAGAAATATGAATACTAAGTGAGTGATAGACTGCATGATTGGGATCGCCAACACTTACCAAAAAAAAAGGTTAAAATAAAGAAATGCAAAAGCAAAAAAAATAAAAAATAAAAGAGAGAGCAAAAATATAAATAAAAGAGAGTTCAAAAGTAAGAAACCTCAAACATGAAAATACAAATATTCTAAAGCAAGGTTGCACACCTTGGGAGCTTATCGAGGGTCTTGAGCTTTTATCCTTTTCTTCTATAACCTTTATCCTAACCACGCTACAACCCTTCAAAAGACCTTTTTGAGGTATACACACTTGTGGGATGTTTGGCTACAACTACGTTCAGCCTTATTCCTAACGGATACATAGGCAACTTCACATCGAGTTGCGGCCGTAAGAAAACTGCATTCATATTTACGTTCATAATCGATCATATCAAGGGATCTCCAATGCTCATCCCTATTCATGTAGAGCTAGACTTGGGGGCTTGATCCTCACATTATTAGCCTACCCAGCCTAAGAGTCACCACCATTTGACTTTTTTCAATATATTTTTCCACACACTTTGCCCATGCGGCCTAACTTTAGTGTCACTATCACACACATCACAGATACATGACCAAATATACTTCTGTTAGGAACCCTTTGTCATGAAATCTTAACACGATGTTGAAGCATGCCTTGTCTTATCAAAATAACTCTTCACTTGTAATTGTTATCGCATCACGAAGCATGAAATGCTTAGCCTCTGTGCCTAAGTTACCTACATACTTTCATTATTGAGTCAACTAGGATAGCCTAGGATGAATTACCCTTTGCCCCTTAAGAGACATAATTAAACACATATACTTGGTTAAGCTCATTCAACATGCACTTTAAAAAAAAAATAAACATCGATTCTTTTTTGCGTCTTTCTTTTTGGGAGAAAGTTGGTACCCTCCACAAAAATAACGGAAATTTTTTTCTTTTTTGCATTTTGAGTCAAGCAAATCACAATACAACGCACACACGAGTCATGAGTCACACGTGTGAATTCACCTTGGGTCATCCTCAAGTAAGTCAGTCACCTTGGGTCAACCTCAAGTCAGTCAGTCACGTTGAGTCAACATCAAGTCTGTCCAATCACCATAGGTCAACCCTAAGAAAAACATTAAGCCTTAGGTCAACCCTAATAAAAGCACCAACAAATTCTTTTGGCAATCTTTTGATACAACCATTCAGCAAAGCTCCTGTTCGCAGCCAACTAAACGACCGTAACAAACATTCAAGTATCAAAGCTATATTGTTCAGAGACGCCTGGACAATCCTTTCAAGCTCTTTTATTAAGAGAAGCGTAGACATATCATTAAAGCTCAGTTGTTTAGAGGCGCGTGGACATATCAAAAAGCTCTTTTGCTCAGTGACGCATGGGCATATCATTCAAAGCTCTTTGTTTAAAGACGCGTGGACATGTCTTTCAAGCTGTCCTGCTCAGAGACATGTGGGCATCCTATTAAAGCTCTTTGTTTAGAGATGCGTGCAAATATCCAGAAAATCTCCATTGTTCAGAGTCGAGTGAACATCAAAACAACAAGATGGTGTTCCCTAGATTGTGGAGGGTTGTCACAACGGCAAATGCAACAAATCGGTTACTCCTAGAGACGTGTGCTCGACAGTGCAAGATACTAGTTTCTTAACTCTTATATATGTTTAAACTAACAATAGTTTGCAAGTATCGACGTTACAAAAATGATTTAGGATCGCAGAACGTTCTGGATCATTCTCCGTCCCTATTGCTACTTTGACTTTTGTTTTCGAAACTTATGTTTCTCCAAACTCAGCCAAAGTGGGGGCTTCTGTAGACACCCATTAGTTTCTCCCCAAAACCAAACCCAATGATGAATACCTTTCATTTCATTTGATTATCAAATGAAGTGAAAGTGTGGAAAGTCTAGTGTTGCGGTTAGTTTGAATTAAATTCTCATATTTCTCTCTGTTTTCATAAACCTATTTTATAAAATAGCTAATCCAGTTTAGCTTGGTCCATAAAAAGGGTCCAATAATAGTGTAGTTGGATTGGACACGAAAATAGCTTTCCAACGATGTATTATAAGCCCAATTCCGATGAATAATGAGGAGGTTATGACCAAATTATTAAACTGGGCCCGGTTTGATCTTTATATGCGGCCAAATGATCTAGAGGAGGGCCTATTATGAATTATCATTCCTAATGAATTCAGGATTGATTATAGTCTTCTAGAATCTTCTAGAAGGTTCTTTTGAATCCTAACGTGATTAGCATTGATAATTGAGTTTTATAAGTTTAAATGGAATAAAAGAAGTGTTTTAAATGAAATTACAATTTTACCCCATGTACGGACTTTTACGCTTAATTTTAACAAAAAATTGAAAACGGGTATTGCGCGACGACAGACGCAGTTGCGGCGCCACCGTCATGTTTTATCGTTCTTAAAACTCCAATTCTTTTTTATCTAATCCAAACTATTTTCATTATAAATAGCGTCTTTAGACCTCCATTTTTAATCACCAACTCTCATCAAGAAATTCTTTATACTCTCTCTCTCTTTCTTATTCTTAACTAGCCTTTACAAACGAAATTCCGCATTCTGAAGATCTAGACACACCTAGCATAATTCGAAGTTGCCTTCGCCCTAGACGTGAAAGGTTTGGTATCTCTGAGGGTTTTGGTCTCAAATCTCTATTTCAATTATTTAATTTAATTTTTTAATTTTCTTATTTTCCTTGAAGTTACTAACGTGTGTATTTTCTTATTAGAAAGAGACACTATAAGAAAACACGCTATTTCCGATGGGTTCCTTCCGATGGCCACCTGAAACCGTCGAAAAATATGTATTTTTCGATGGATTTAAAAGCCATCGAAAATTTCCGATGGTTTTTAAAATATTCCGATGGATGAAGCTGTTGGAAATTTCCGACGACTGTAATAAGCATCGAAAAACGTATTTTCGATGGTTTTTCCTATGGCTTAAGCCATTGGAAATTTCCTATGGCTTTAAAGACCATCGGAAATTGTATAATTTCCTATGATCTTTAAACCATAGGAAATTTCCGATATCTTTTAAAGCAATAGGACATTTCAGATGGGAATAATCATCGGAAAATACAAACTTTCCGACGGTTTTAAAACCCATCGGAAATTTCCGAAGGCTTTAATAAAATAAACCATCGGAATCTAATTTAATAATAATTAAAAAAACCCTAACCGGCTAAACCTATACACCCTTACTACTTACCGCCGCTCTTTTCATTTTTTATCATTTCCCGTTCTTAATTCTCATCTTCTCAATTCTCTCTCCTGTCCTCTTCTCTATTCCCCTCCATGTCTTCATCTTCACTCTCATCTCAATCTTCTCTCTCTTTCTTCTCATTTGCCCTCCTCCTTTCCTCATCCCTTTCTCTTCTCAACCACAAGCTGCTATTGTCATGAACCAATTGCAAGGTGTAGCGTTATTTTTATGTTAAACAAATACAAGGCTTTTAAGGTAAAATTCGACCATGAAAATTCTAGATCTATAGTTTTCATGGTCGAATTTGGCCTCATAAAACCAAATTCGAGGTGAAATTGGAAGGTAAATGTTTATTCTTGTTAATTTCTTTCTTCTAATGTTAGTTGCTTTTGTGTTTCTTTTCCTTTTTTTTTTGAAATTTTCTATTGTGGTTGGTGAATTCTCGGGTGGTTATTGCATTAATGTTGGTATAATGTTGTTGGGCAAGGTTGTTGTGGTGGATGTTACGGTTGGTTAGTAGAGTTCGAGTGAGGGTGGTCTGAGGTGGTTTTGTTCAAAATGTGGTTGGTGTGGTAAGTTTAGTGTCGTGGTTTATGGTGAGTTGGTTTAGGTTGTTCTAGGTTTCAAATTTAGGGTAGGAAGATGGGTGGTTAAGTGGTTACGGTGGAGAAATCGGAGGCGGCAGGAATTTTATTATTTTTTTTCTTTAGTCATTTACAATGTCCTAACCATTGGATTTTTTCGATGGTTTATTTGACCCATCGGAAATTTCGGACGGCTTGGCCATCGGAAATTTTCGATGGAATTTTCCATCGGAAACTTCCAATGGCCATTAAAAACCATCGGAAATCTGTTTTCCGATGGCTTTTCCATCGGAAATGTGTAAATTTCCGACAAAGGACTTTCCGATAACCATTTTCCGACGGAAAACAATCAGAAATCATATTTCTGATGGATTTAAGCCATCGGAAATAGGCTCTTTTTGTAGTGAAACACGAGGAATCCAAGTAAGTACTTTAATTGTTATATTCTTATTATGTTATAGAAATCCTGTTTAGGTTGTTATTTTGATTCATAGTATCATGTTAGGATGCGTTTTCCTAGTATCATGTTAGGATGCTTTTCTTAGTATGATGTTTAGGGTAAAGAATATAATGTTAATTATGATTTCTATGATGCTTCCTATTTCTTTCCTAATAGCATGTTAGTATCATGTTAGGGTTAAAGCTTTGATTTTTATTGTTTAGTGACATGCTAGGGTTTGTTATTAATCTTGTTAGTATCATGCCTAGGATTTTGCTATTATTATGCGTTAACATGATTATTTTGATTATGATTGTTATTATGATTATGATTATTGTTATGATGAGTATTATGTTGCTTGATATTTTATATTTATTGCTTGATCACGCCTTTTATGCATGTTTAAAGGGACTTTATGCTTGTAATCACGCTTAATAAGATAATTAATAATCTTATTTAGGTTAATTTTATTATAATTCAAGTGATCGCCAATAATAGATTTGTTTGTGCATTAATATTCAACCAACATAAATAAACAGGTTTAGGGTAAACCTAATGATTGCATTTTAGTCAGAAAGTGAACATGAATACGAAAATAATAAACTAGCTAGAGGCCTGTTATTAGGGCAGGTTCTTTCTCTTTTAGATTGGATTTGTACCTTCATCCCCGAACATCAAGTTTTGGTTCCAAACCTGTTGGAGTTGACTATCTCATGGATCGTTAAGGGGTGTAACCTTCACTCTGTTAACGGTTTACAAGTTCCTAAAACTTGTTGGCGACTCTTTTGCTCTAGCTTTCTTCCCTTTGGACGCCACCGTACTTTAGTGTTTGATCACAGTGGGGTTGAAGTTTGGGGTAATGCTTGAAATATTCCCTACACATAGATACTAGTATTGCATAATTATGGTCAAGTCTTGAAGATTGAGGTTATTTGAAGACAAAGCCATGAAGTTACAAAAGAAGACCTTTTGAAGACTTGAAGAATTTAAGGGGTCATGCTAGTTGCCAAAATGCATCAAAATGCTTATGCTGTACATATTCATGATTATTTATATATATGAATTATATGTTTGATGCATGTTTAGGATTTCTAATGTTGTGATCTTTAATTAATTTCACTTAAATCAACAAACATAGAAACCCTAGGTCCCTAAATATTGAGTAAAATTGTCATTCCAAAAACAACACTTATCGACCTATTGAGAGTAGTGATGGGCTACGCCAAAGCGAGGCATTACTATTATTCCCTAGGATACGTAAGGTATGTGGAAGGGTTTGCCAAAGCAAGATATCACATACAAGTTGGTTTTGATTGTACTCAACGATATAAGTGATGGAGTCCTAACATGTCGTGAAAAGTGAATAAATTGTTGAGAGCGCATTCGATGCGACGATTTATTCAACTAAGAGTGGCTTGGAGCCATTAGCAAAGCATTGCTTACTTTGGGAGATTTAGTGTTAAGACAAGCCAAAGCATGCTTTAACCACTCTTTGTTTTTTTTGGATCTTAAAATCTGATGAGTGTCGTTTATGGCACTCATAGGGTAGTCTTTTAGGATAATTTCATCCCTTTTTCATGCTTTCTTCTCTTATTTTTGGTCCTTTTTCCTTCAGTTCCTCTTTTTCCTTCTTTATTTGTGTTTTTCGTGTTTTCTTCGTGTTTTCCTTTTATTTGGCCCTTTTTCCCTTCTATTCCTTTCCTTTTTTGCTCTTGTAGGTACCTAGGAGTCGTCTTTGCAAAGGGATCAAGATGAGCTATATTTACTAAGCAAGGAAGAAGCAATCTGCTTGGAGAGGGCTTGGAGAGGCCTTGGAGAGGGCGTCAAATTTTGCCAGGTTTCCGCGAGGGCGGGTCCTAAAGGCCGCGGGCGCGTGGTTTGTTGCACCAAAATTGCAAAATCGACCAGGAACTCCCCGCAGTTGCCCTGAGGGCTCCCCGCGGGCGCGGGTAGATTGGAGAGAGCGCTCCAGATTAGAGAGATCGCGGGCCTGTGATTACTCTTTGGAAGCAGAGGATTTGCCGCGCCCTTGCCGAGGGCGCGGTGGCTTTTGCCGTGGGCGTGAGCTAAAAGATCCGCGGGCACGGGTGTTGCTTAGACAACCTGCGGAGTTTGTTATGGGTTTCGTACCCATTTCCCTGTTTGCTTATAAATACATTTGTAATTCCTTTTTGAAAACTAACTTTTAGATAATTTTCATTAGCTTAGTTTTAGAGAGAGAAGTTAGAGAGAAGTTCTTGGATTTGGATTTGTATTTCAACATTGGTTCAATCAAGTTTGGATTTCTTCATCTTCAATCATTAATATTAGTGAGAATCTCTTCTTTTCGTTCATCTCTTTACTTGTTTGTCTTATATTCATGTTTGATTGTTTGATTGTTTGATTACCTTGTATTTGAATTTGATATTGTAGTTAATATTGTTTTCTCTTGATTTTGATTTAAAATGATAATCAACGCAATTTCTAGTGATTTGTTCTTGAGTTACACCATGATTAGTGAATAGATTAGTTGCTAGGGAGAAGGGGAAGCATGCTTGATTGATGATTTGTGCTAGTTTATGATCATTGATTGATTGAATTGTTGCAATTAAATTGGTTGACATAGTTTTGCATGTGATTAATTTGATTAGGAGTGATCAACCTATAAGATTAATCTAGATTGCACTGCATCTTAATGACATGAACCATCAATTTGAGAATTTGATTGAGTTTGATTGTGAATTTCCTTGATTAGCCATTCATAGTGACCCCTAGATTGGCCTATAGGAGATAGCTTTTGAATTCTTTTGATTGCTACTATTGTTTGTCCTTTGCAATGCTTGAAACAATTGAATGAACTATCAATTAGCATGATTATTGAACTTGCATGTGGAACCTATATCCCTAGTGTTTAGCTTCTTGAATTACTAAATCAATCTAGCTTTGTTACCATAGTACCAACCATTTTCTCACTATAATCTACGAAGTAGCTTGACTTAGGTTATAGTTAATACCGACTCACTCCTTTCGGTTCGACCCTTGACTTGCCTTATACTCGTATTAGGTTTGTTTAGGTTGTATAAATTGTGTTTGATCTAGGGATAGACAATTGACGACGCGTTTATTCCTTGATCAGAATCAATGTATTCTCGCCAAATGGGGATAAATTTAATGCGTGGATAAGACGTTTAATAAGATTGAAAATTTGCATGTATACGTTTTAATTTTCAAACTTGTTATGTTATTTACTTGATAAATTGTTATAGTTTGCACTTGTATTTGTAGAATTCCAAATGAAACTGTATTGTTTTCCATGATTGGTAAAGGAAATCTTTGAGAATGATTCACAAAGAAAAGTAAAGCATTTCTAATACAATTCTCATAATTGACTTTTAAGGAAGGTTGGACATCATGTATTCAAAATAATAGGTAGTTTTGATAAAACATGAAGTATTGAGTTGCAAACTCAAATTGTCAATATTTACAATGAACATATCTTTTCGCTTAATACATAGATGAGTAGGACTCATTGATGTAGAAATTCAAGCGTGAATTAAAGGAAAAGATGGAACTTTGTTTTACGGCGCATTAGATGCTTAATTGTACAATAAGAAATATAGGAAACAAGGAACGAAGAAAAGGAATAAGATTCCATTTCAACCCATGAGTTCATGTTATTGATGTTAACTTAGCAATTCGTTATCTTCACAAGTATCGGATACTGCTTGAGTGTTCCACTTTGAAAGTGACCTCAAACTATTGAAGATAAGCTAAGTTATCGACTTACAAGCTAAGAATGAAGCAAGTGGTGCTACATCAGTTGTAAGGTCGTATGCTTTGTTTAAAGACCTTTAAGCTAAGGCTGGAACAAATAAATAGTTATTGTGTTCACTAATCAGCAATTGTTCTGATTACATACGAAAAGACTCACATTCAAAGCAATGAGCAATACTTGCAAATTTATTTGAATGACATGGTTGTCTAAACCATGATCCAAGAATTCTTGATTATAGACAAACATTTTCTTAACATGATAAACTGGCAAAAGCTCAACGTCATGAGCATTATTTGCATTCAGAACATCTTTAGAAATGTCACATCGACAAGAGCGTACTCAAGGCTCTATTAGATAGGCTTTTGGTAGTTGATCGATTCGGAATCGTTCTAAGACAAGCAAATCTTACTTGATGAAACCGACAAAAAAAAGAGCTATTGTTCTTGGTATAGACAATTTACTCCGAAAGCTAAAGAGGATTCATTTACTTCAACGTTTCACAAAGAATTTTAAAGAATGTGGCTATATTCATCAAATGTGAACAAATTTAACCTTGAATAGTTCAAGAGTTTAGTGAAGTACAGAATCGACTTGGCAAGATATTAAAACGTCTAGATTAGATAGAGCGATATTTGCTTGAGCCAAGCGTGACCATCACAAAGGTATGAAATTGAAATTTTCATAAATAACTCCACAAAGAACATAGTGTGTCTTCACGGAGACCTCGATGCCATTTAAAAATGACTCGAACAATGATGGATCACATCCCTTCCTGTAAAGTTCTTAAGATTTGCCCGAAGGACTAATGTTACTCTAAACAAATGTCGAAGCTAAGAAAGGACGCCATATTCAGTTATGGATAGAATACACTTCTAAACGTCTTTTCAAGTATATGTCTAAAACTCTTAGCCACAGCGGGAGTTCACTAGCTCAGTGGGAGTTAAGTGACTCACTAGGAGCTCACCGGCTTAGCAAGAGCTAGGTGGTTGAGTAGGAGCTTAATGTCTCATTAAAGGCTAAGATAGCTCAAATGTTAGATAAATGTTTGTTTTACAACGAACTTTTACCCAATGACAATATACATGTCTCTTTGTAAGAATTCAAGTGAGACCACGGGAATTACCCTCACAACCTAATTGAGAACATATTGTTTGTTGCTCTAAGTGGTGTCTTTCTTGAAAGTGACACATTTTCAAAACGACAAGTGGGAGGGAAATGAACTAGATGACAATAAAGGCTTAGCAACAAACTAGAACTAAGAATCTCAGAAGACCTTAAAAGGGCTTTGTGAGAATACTTGATTAAGATTACTCAAAAGGACTTTACAAGTGCCTTAAAAGAGAATTCTTTTGTCACTAAACTTTTGAAAAGATGGAGTAAGATCAAAAATATTAAAGGGCTTTGGAAGCGCCTTGAAACTCGGTGTTTGATGTAATAACCCCGTATAGGTATAGAATTCACCAAAGGCTTGGATTGCATCTTATAAATTTTCTATTAAGTTAGAAATAAACCTATGACTTACAAGCACACTATTTACTATTAGATAGTATGTCTTGTAAAATAGCTATGACAAATCCAAATTCTTAATAATGGTTAGAGGCCATAAAAATCCAAAATCGACTCCATGTTTGTAAATCATGTTTTAAAACTTGATTAATTTGCATAAAGGCTGAAAGACCCATCGATTGCAAATAAGTTTTCAAGGAGAAAACTAACAAATGTGGAAATGTATATGTATACATAGCTAGATTGGTTGAAAAGGATACAATTAAATTCACGGAGTTAATTTTAATAAAAACCTATTCACCAATCGGAATGCTAAAGTCTTTTCATGATTGCTCTAGCAAAATTGCACATATGAAATATGGAAAAAAATATTCCAAAACCGCCTTCCTAAAATAGGATTTTGGAAGTGATTATGAAAATAGTCTAAGGGTTTTGAAAATCTAAATAAATGCTAGATTTGAAAGCAAACTCAAGGAATCCATTATGGGATAAAAGGAAGCATTGCATATAGGAATTGGATGATGTTTTCACATGTAGTTAATAAGAGGATTGACTTATGGAGAAACATAGAAATTGTTGTGAATAAGAAGTTTAGTGGGAGCAAAAGTAAAGGTCCAACGAGAAGATTACAAACTCTATTGTGAAATAACTATCAAATGCTAAATGCTTGGATTTGAAAGTACTTTCGTCAATGGACCAATCAAAAGACGATGCTTAGTACATATTTGGAATTAAGATCTACTGTATAGACTTAATAAAATGTTTGAACGTGTAAAGGAATTTACCGTTCTAAATATGAATTGAAGGACTTTGATAGACTTTCGACCCGTATGAATAAAACTAAGTAAATGTTTGAACTATGTATAAGCTAGGAAAAATACTAAGTCAAACAAAAACGACTCTAGTAAGAGACTTTCAACCGTATCACATAGCGAACAATTTAAGCAAGACTCAGTGAAACTGAATGAGCTAAAATGTCACATAGATGGAATAAGATTGAGCACTACTCTGCTACTTAATCCATCATGTAGGTTATGATATGGAATCGTCGTAGGTTTTACTTGCTTAGGTTATGGCCAAGAACATCCAAGTACTTGGATAAGTAACAAGATGAACTCTTGACTTGTGGAAACAAATACTGTAGGCGTCGCTCGATGTGCGCCTACGTTAAGCTTGTGGTGAATATGCTTGGCCCTCATAAGAAGTGGGAATTGACATAATACGATTAGGGATAAGGAAAGTAGGGAGCCGCCAACAAGTTTTTAAGGAACTTGTAAACCGTTCACAGATCATTTAAGGCAACCACGATAGGCAACATTGATTGACCCGTGAAGGTTACAACCCATTCATAATCCATGAGATTACTAACTCCATATGGATCGGGGATGATGGTACGAAGTGAGTCATGGAGTCACATTCGCCCGTATTGGCCTCTACTCGATTCTTATACTGAAAAGTGATTCCCGCGATCTCAAAGGCATACAAACAAAATATTCAATTTTCTTTAAACTATTATTTAGCTAAATTGGTAGAATATTAATGCACCACATAATTCTAAAATATTTGTGATCACTTGATTTTAACAACAAGATTAAAAAGGAACCTAAACCGGTTGTCCAAATTATCTTATTAGGCGTGATTTTCAATTACATATTCCCTTTAAACATACAATATGGTGATCAATAAATAATAGAATAAACATTAATTTTGGAAGCAATTTAACAATAATTCTAACAATACAAATTCGTTAGAAAAATAATAGAAATAAAAGGAACATAATTCTTACTTTGATTCTGTTTGTTTGCTATTACAAAATAATAAACGAGTTAGTAACTTCAAGGAAATAATAATAGAACAATAATTGAATTAAATTGAATAAAGTAGAGTTGATTTGGGGCCAAACCCTCAAACAGTTCTACCTTTCACGCCTCGGCTTAAGGACAAAACCACGAGTAAAGTACGGACTCCTTGGAGTTCTTGAAGAAGGAATTTTTAAAGAAAAAGGGTAGGCTAGTGTTTAGGCCAGAGCATAGAAGAGTAAAAAATAGAGAATTCATTGATGCCCCGTACATCAGAAATGAGGGGGTATTTATAGAAATAATGTGCCGACGGAACACACGGAACCCTATAATGATAAAAACCCTAAAAAAGTATCCCGCGACACGACAAACTGTACCGTGACACGAGAAATCCCACCGTCAGACAGGAAACATTCCCGTGACACGGTGCAAATTTTGTGTGACGCGGAAAATATTTAGTAAAGGGGGAGAAAACGCGTTAAGGGTTTACTTAACGCGGAAAGGACACGGAAATTCCCGTGTCACGGGAAATCCAACCGTCAGACGGGAAAGTTTCCCGTGACACGGTGGACTGCTGCCGTGGCGCGGGAATTTTCAGTCAGCTTTTCCGTCTAAATTCATTTTTAACCCAAATTTCGTTCAGCATTTTAAGTGCCGATTGATAATTTCGGGCCTTTTTCTAATTTAATATTATTTGGTCTAAAATAAAAAAAATAAGTAAATAAAAAAAAAGGTTTGGGCCAAAAATAAATAATAAACAATAAAATAAAAAAAAGTTAGGGCTTAAATTAAATAATAAGTTTAGGCTAAAATTAAAACTATGCTTTGACCAAACACCAAGATTAATCCATGGATTATTCAAAAATACGAATTTAATTAAATACGATTTTTTAAGCACTCTCGGGATTAAATACTGAACCCGACCAATAGTGTCGGTGAAAGGTTGTTCATCATCTGGTTTGGTTTTGGGGAGACATTTTTAGGTGTCTACAGAAGCCCCCACTTACGATAGTAAAAGTAGTCGATAGGGACGGAGAATGATTTAAGATGTTCTGCGATCCTAAATTACTCTGTATACGCCGATACCTGCAAAAAAATGTTAATTCCAGAGATAAAAGAGTAAAAAGATGGAATACGTATCTGACACCAGTGTATCGGTGGCAAATGAGTTTGGTAGCATCCTATGCTTGAAGGAATCCACCGAATGACGTTTGTTGAAATGCTTTCCATGCTTGAGGATAGCCGATTGAGGAGTTTGGTAGCTTTCTAAGCTTGAAGAAACCTACCGGATGATACTTTCCATGCTTGAGGAAAGTCGAATTATGAATTTGGTGTCATTTTATGCTTGAAGAAATCTACCGATAATGCTTTCCATGCTTGAGGAAAGCCGACAAAGGAATTTGGCGGTTTTCTATGCTTGAAGAAATCCACTGGATAATACTTTCCATGCTTGAGGAAAGTCGACAGATGATGAGATTGCAAGTCTCTGTGTATCGAGAACCTTGCGTCATAAAATTATGGTGGTTTGATTGTCCCCAAACGTGGGCTGTAGATGGTTCGCTTATCCCCGAACGTGGGCTGTAGTTGGTTCGCTTGTCCCCGAACGTGAGCTGTAAATGGTTCGCTTGTCCCCGAACGTGGGCTGTAGATGGTCCGCTTGTCCCCGGACGTGGGCTGTAGATGGTCCGCTTGTCCCCGGATGTGGGTTGTAGATGGTTCGCTTGTCCCCGGACTTGGGTTGTAGTTGGTTCGCTTGTCCCCGAACGTGGGCTGTAGATGGGACCTGCAAAAATAAATTTGCCAATGGACTCGTATATATTGTGATTGACTTGACCACTGACTTGACCAAATTTGACTTGGTGTGACATGACATGTGTATGACTTGTGAGCGTGTGCGTGTATATGTGTGTGTGCAGACACAAGCAAACGAAGATGTAAAAGCAAAAATTTTCTTCAATTTTTTCATGAGTGGAGGGTACCGACTTTCTCCCGAAAAAGAAAGATGTGAAAACTGAACTTTTATTTTCGAATTTCCCTGGATGAGAAAATTTTAAAAACGTTTTTTAAGTTCCCTAAAAGAAAAGTTATGATAAAGGGAAAAAGTTTTGAACTTCTTCGTTGAGCAGGACAAAATGAATCGCATGGATTAAATAACTTGTCTTGAAAATAATTTATTCATGATGCATGTTCTTAGGCCAGGAGGCTAAGGACAATTACATCATGTGACACGATAGATGAATGAACTTAGGTCGTGGAGCTAAGCATCATATATGGTGTAAAGAAACGATCTTTAACGTCACTTAGGTCTTAAAGCTAAGCACGTATATTGATGAAGTGATTATTGCATAATGAACGCTGCTTAGGTCAAGGAGTTAAGAACGATATGCTTTGTATGATTAAAAATCATTGATATATAAATGTTGCTCAGCATATTATGCGATGCATGAAACAATGAACATTGCTCAGGTCAGGAAGCTAAGCAAGTATACAATGTTTCTTTTAATAAATGTTGTCTTGGAAGATGATGAAACATGCACAGTGTTTAAACAAGATTTCATGATAAAGGGCTCTTAAAGGGAAGGATGATTGATATGGATATGGATGTGTGAGTGAAGTGTGATACTAAGGCTGGCTGCAAGGGTTATGGTAATGGAAATAGATGTGAGAAGAGTCAAAGATGATGACTCTTTAGGCTGGGTAACCTTGGGTTCAAGCCTCCAAGTCTAGCTCTAAATTGGTAGGGTCATAGTATTAAGCATTGGATATTCTTCGACTCGATCATGCATATGAATGTTGCCGCACCTCAATGTGAGGTTGCCTACGTATCTGTTAGGAATTAGGCCGAACGTAGCTCTAACCGAACTTTGCACAAGTGTGTGTACACCTCAAAGAGGTCTTTCAAGGGTTGTAAGGTGGTTAAGCTGAAGGTTTAAGGAAGAAAGGGGTAAAAGGCTCAAGACCCGAGAGAAGCCCCCAAGATGTGTAATTGTGAATTTGAAAATTTTGAATTTTGCAAGTTTTTTTTCAACATTTTTTTCGCTTTGATTTTTTTTTTTTTCATTCTTTTGAATCAATGTAGGCATTCTCAGATCATGCGGTCCATCACTCACTTAGAATTCATGTTTCTCAGGCACGGTACCGAGCACTCGATGAGAGACGCAATTTGGGATGTGTTCTTATCAAAGACATTGGAACACTTGCCTTTAGACATTGTTTTACTGTTGCTTTGCTGCTTCTTTATTTTTACTTGCTTTTTGAATGTTAAACAATTACAAATCTTCCAATTCCAGGGATAATTAAATGTGGGTTGAAGAAATGAAGGCCAAACGTTAGACGAGGCTCAAAATGGCTGATGAAGAAATGGAATGTGATTGCACGATTAACAGGGAATTACAGGGTTGCAAAGGTGCCTCAAGTCATTGGTGTACCATGGGTTTAGTTCGGTAATTGAATTACTTTTTTTTTTAATTTTTTGAGAATGAATGAATGAATGAAAAATTCTATGATCGAGATGTAAAGGAAATTTGATCATTTTATTAATGGAAAAGGTACATGAAACATATAAAAATTCAAAATGGAAAACCTATGCTAGACATGACTGGGGGAATGTAGATGAATGATAAAGAAAGAAATCATGAAATCTTGCACGAAGGATCTGCTGTGCGCCTTGTGTTCATTACTTCTTGCCGCCTGGAGGGACAAGAAGTTTGTTTGCATCCACCAAGTCTTGAATAACGTCCTTCAAATTCTAACATTGCTCCGTAGTGTGGCCCCTTCCTTGATGGTACTTGCAATGGGCATTGGGATTCCATTTGGCGCTCCTTTTTTCAGGTTTTGGCTCTGGAAATGGCCCAATAGGTGTGATCAAGCCTTGACCGTAAAGGCGATCAAAGGCTTCATCATACGTCATTCCTAAAGGAGTGTAAGTTCTTTTCTTCTTGGGCAATGGAGCGTCAAGAGCTAACACTTCATTGATATCAACTTGGCTTATATTGTTGGTAGTATTTTCGTGCTTAGAAGACGAAGAAGAAGGATGGTCGTTCTTCTTATTTTTCCAAGTTACTACCAGCAGTCTTTATTAGCTCATCCTCGATATTGATGCTGATGTCGTATACAGCTTCGAAAGTGTTCAGTGGAAGAAATTTGAGATGTTCCCTATATTTATGAGTCAGATTTTAAATAAATAAGCGAACCATATCTCTTTATTTGGGAGGATCTACCAAGAGTGAAGTTGTTTCCCTCCACCTGTTCAGGTAAGCGGTGAAGCCATCATTCTCTTTCTGTTTGAGAATGGAGAGTTCACTTTCAGAAGTTTTAGTTTGAATGTTACACTTGTAACGATTCATGAAACTGTCGGTGACATCTTGCAAAGTCGCAGTATGCTTGGCATCTAAGGAATAAAACCTTTGTTGGCAAGCATGTTCTAAGGAGAGAAGGAAAACACCGTAGGGAAGAGTGTTACGTCCAATCCCTTAAGAGGCATGGTTGCAGAGAACGCCTTCAAATGGAATATTGGATTTTCAGTAGGCTTGAATTTTGGAATATCAGTAGTGGACAACTTTTCAGGGAGTCTATCCTTTACATCCAAAGGAGTGGGAGGTCGTTCCACATAAGTGAAATCCTCAGAAATCTTACTCATTTGTTCCTTCAGTTTGTAAATGGTGGAAACAGTGACTTTGTTTTGTTCCATGGTAGTGACCCTAGTGGTAAGGGTTTGAATCATGGCAGACAGTGCCTCGATGGATTTGTTGATGTTCTCAATATCTTCTTTAGTGGCCATTGAAAGGTGATAAGTAGTGGAGATGGCAAAGTTCTCTTTGAACGCCTATTAGATTTGAGAGATTGTTGTGGTAATGACTCGGACCGTATTAATCTATCCCTGTTCCTTGACCAAGTACTGTGAAATAAAATAATTCACTTAATTATTTGACCCATTGCTCAAGATAGGAAAGGAAGGAAAAAATAGACATTTGAAAACAGGTGGGAAAACTCCACTCATTGTTTTTATTATGACGAAAAAAGGGTGCATGAATCTAATATACGATCATAAACGACCGGGTGCACGACTCAAGTCGGAACATAAAGAAAGTGTGTGGACTATACTCGACTCGTGAGTGACTAAGTGATGTTATAAGACTCGTGATATGATCGTATGGCTAGACATGTGAATAATAACCAAAATTACTGACGCGAAGACCAAATTAACACGTAAGACTTAAAAAAAACTGACTGGACTTATTTCAAGGGCACTGTGACACGGAAAACTGTACCCTGTCACGGTACAAGCTGCCGTGACGCGGTGGGGTTTTCTTTTTTTTTGGAAATCCACCGTGCCATGGTGAACTTTCCCGCGCCACGGTAAACATTTCCGTGGCACGGGTTTTTTTTTTTTTTTTTTTTTTTTTTTTTTTTTCTGGAAATCCAACGTGACACGGTGGAAATTTGCCGTGACACGGTAGATTTTCTCGTGGCGCGGAAAACTCCCTTTTTTGTTTTTTTTTTGCAGGTCCACCATACCTTGGTGGAAATTTGCCGTGACACGGTAGATCTTCCCGTGGCGCGGTAAGCCCCTTTTTTCCACTAATTACTAAATGAGTACGGTCCATTGGCAATCGTCAGTCATAAAATAATCCACCATAAACAAAGAAAGATCGTTAAGGTTAGGATCAAAACGACCAAGCATAAAACACGTAGGCACAATGATGCAAAGAATAGTTCGCAACCTAAGGTCAAGTTCTATGTTCGACTATGGTCAGGTTTATTTGGTGTTAATAGGTTACCATGGTTAAGAGTTTGGACGCGTTAGCAAGGCAGCCTCGCTTGAGGGTGTATGCCAACGGGCGGCTCCGCGAGTTCGTGATGAAATCAAACTCGACTCCATGGTTTGGGTGGATTTAATAATTCGAATAAACCCATATTGCCATGAGCGTTTTTGGGTTGATAGAGCTTAAATCCCCCGGGGCTAAGACGCATGTAGAACACACACGTTTTTTCAGAAAAATCGTAGGAAGTTGACTGTGAGAAGAGAAAACAAGCCACCGGACTGATTTAAGGATTGTCGTGACATGGCAGAGAGCACCGTTCCGCTGCACACCGTCATACGGTGTACTGCACCGTGACACGGAAAATTCTGCCGTGGCACGGCAGTCAGAAAATCAGACTAGTGCCTTGTTTTCCTTTGTACGCAATCAAGTTATTCTATTTTTCCTACAGGACAGACCTAAATGCGATGTTAAAACGTCTATGCTTATGGAAAAATGTCATATTAATCACAGGAATATTTTTTAAGAATCTTTCAAGTCTCTTCCACTCATCTTAATTATATACCGATCACTCAAATCGATAAATAACTAAGAATCCTCCAAGTGGAGTCGCCAAATTGTAGGCGTCGCTCGATGTGCACCTACGTTAAGCTTGTGGTGAATATGCTTGGCACTCATAGGAAGTGGGAATTGCCATAATACGATTAGGGACAAGGAAAGTAGGGAGCCACCAACAAGTTTTTAAGGAACTTGTAAACCGTTCACGGATCATTTAAGGCAACCACGATTAAGGGACAACGATAGGCAACAACGATTGACCCGTGAAGGTTACACCCCATTCATAATCCATGAGATTACTAACTCCATATGGTTCGGAACCACGAAAGGAGGATCAGGGATGATGGTACGAAGTGAGTCATGGAGTCACATTCGCCCGTATTGGCCTCAACTCGATTATTATAGTGAAAAGTGATTCCCGCGATCTCAAAGGCATACAAAAAAAATATTCAATTTGCTCCAAACTATTATTTAGATAAATTGGTTGAATATTAATGCAACACATAGATCTAGAATATTTGTGATCACTTGATTTAAACAACAAGATTAAAAAGGAACCTAAACCGGTTGTCCAAATTATTTTATTAGGCGTGATTTTCAATTGCATATTCCCTTTAAACATGCAATATGGTGATCAATAAATAATAGAATAAACATTAATATTGGAAGCAATTGAACAATAATTCTAACAATACAAAATCGTTAGAAAAATAATAGAAATAAAAGGAACATAATTCTTACTTTGATTCTGTTTGTTTGCAACTACAAAATAATAAACGAGTTAGTAACTTCAAGGAAATAATAATAGAACAATAATTGAATTTAATTAAATAAAGTAAAGTTGATTTGGGGCCAAGCCCTCAAACAGTTCTCCCTTTCACGCCTTGGCTTAAGGACAGAACCACGAGTAAAGTACGGACTCCTTGGAGTGCTTGAAGAAGGAATTTTGAAAGAAAAAGGGTAGGCTAGTGTTTAGGCTAGAGCATAGAAGAGAGAAAAATAAAGAATTCATTGATGCCCCGTACATCAGAATTGAGGGGGTATTTATAGAAAAAATGTGCCGAGGGAACGCACGGAACCCTAAAATGATAAAACCCTAAAAAAGTATCCCGCAACGTGGCAAACTGTACCGTGACACAGGAAATCCCACCGTCAGACGGGAAACATTCCCGTGACACGGTGCAAATTTTGTGTGACACAGAAAATATTTAGTAAACGGGGGAGAAAACGCGTTAAGGGTTTACGCGGAAAGGACACGGAAATTCTTGTGTCTTAGCAGGTTTTCCGTGTCACGGAAATCCCACCGTCAGACGGGAAAGTTTCCCATGACACGGTGGATTGCTGTCGTGGCGCGGGAATTTTCAGTCTGCTTTTCCGTCTAAATTCATTTTTAACCCTAATTTCGTTCAGCATTTTAAGTGTCGATTGATAATTTTGGGCCTTTTTCTGATTTATTATTATTTGGGCTAAAATAAAAAAAAATAAGTAAATAAAATAAATAAAAGGTTTGGGCCAAAAATAAATAATAAAACTATAAAATAAAAAAATGGTTTGGGCTAAAATTAAATAATAAGTTTGGGCTAAAATTAAAACTATGCTTTAACCAAACATCAAGACTAATCCATGGACTATTCAAAAATACGAATTTAATTAAATACGATTTTTTAATCACTCTCGGGATTAAACACTGAACCCGACTAATAGTGGCGGTGAAAGGTTGTTCATCATCGGGTTTGGTTTTGGGGAGACATTTTTAGGTGTCTACAAATACAATTTGAGAATTGATGTTGCAAGCATAAACCTTAACAAGGATTAGATCCTTAAACAAGGAAGCTGTTTATAAGCACGAGCTAGCAACGAGTCGTGGCTTGAAAATGGTAACATCGATGTGCATCCATGTGTAATGTGCGGGAAAAGTAAATTTCCATGATTAAAAGTGATTGGGTTATCCCAAATCATTGTGATTCCTTTGGTGTGAAATCCAAGCAAAGCATCATCAGGAAGTCTACTAAAATATATGTTTAGAATATTGTTGCCTTAAAGGCGATAATAAAGATGATGTTCTATGGAAAGTTCGTTGTTGAACATTAATGAGTGTAGGTTGTCAAGTTGAAGATCTCAATCATGAAAATGAGTGGGAGCCATCACTTTGACAATAAATCCAAAATCACATATAATCCATGGCACTCTCAAATTTTATCATCTTATTATCAAAGTGACCAGTAATGAAGATGTTAAGAATAGCAAAGTAATTATAATTAAACCTATGCAATAAGTAAACGACAACATTCACAATTGCATGAAAGAAATCAAGCATATTAGATATGGGTGTAATTTCTTTAAATGTTTTATAAAGAGTGTTACTCTTAAAACATTCAGAAAAACTATTTATCATAAGATGAACCATTCAGGTTTTGGAGTAATTTAAAATTTCATGCAATTTTTATCACTCCGTTTGCTACTTAATTGTGGTTTAAAATTAAATAATGAGTCCATTCGATTCTCATAATATTCAAAATAGGGCATCAAGACCAGTCTTGGTAAGGAAACACCTATTAAATGAACGTTGAATATTAGAATCGAAAATTATCCCTAATCGAGGTCATTTAAACGATGGACGATCAATGACCATTTGAGATTAGTGTGTAGTTTGATTTATAGAACCGTTTCTTGTGCTACAAGGACATGATTGTCATGAATCATTTGCACAGGTATTTGTTTAAAACCATAACCGGACCGACATATGAGAATAATTTAAGAGATTAAAAATCATCATAAGTATACTTCTCATTATTGCTATCGGAAACTTTTTCCTTGACCATGAGTATTGTGAGCTTTCTGGTTTAAATACTAGTCCGCTTTGATGATTGTCAAACGTCTGCCGTAATAGGGGATTATAACGGCATCCCTCGGGCAGCTAGGTCCTCTTAGTAAGAGAAGCTACATTACAAAAATGGAAATGTCCCCCTACTAAAAATAGGGAAGATGTCTTTGTTATTTACAAGGCCTCTCGTAGAGCGAGACTGTTAAAATGTATGACCGTGCTCGGATGGATTTTAGAAATCATCTTTTTATTGATGGTCGGACTCGGAATCGAGAAACACTTATGGACGTAATAAGGATGACAACTTAATCTTACCTTATAATTCATGAATAGTGATAAAGGGCGAGACTAGGTCATTGAAAACTTATCTACCCTTGGTCAAAATAAAATTTGTAATCTCTCAACACACCTCTATACCAAGCATAGATTAAGTCGAGGGTCGAACCACTAGGAATGGAAGGTGAATGCTAAAGTTAAAGATAAGCTATTTCGAAGCAATAAAGTGAGGTGTGTATATTCAAAACAATCGAACAATAAAAATGAAATCAAATTTATCAAGCACTAGGATTAGGATCCGCATATACTTGGAATGGATATAGCTAATTAGGATTGGAGATGAGTAAGTCGAATGTTGCGAGGGAAAATCAATTAAGCAATCAAGAGAGTAAGGTAAGTAATCTCCTAGAGGTCAAGCTGCCAACTACGAGATCTTCTTACTAGGAACCTTGCAAACCTACTCAATCGACAAAAGCAAGCCACAAATCAATTTTCCGTATCAATGCATGCTTACAATGCATTCTAGTGTAACAATCAAAGTTAGCTACTCTTCAATTAATCACACACATGCACTTAATCAATCAACCAATTTAATCACAACATCAAATCCATCAAGTTCCCCCAATTAGCATCAATCCATTACTCATCATTCCTTTAGCAAGAGAACTACTCACAATCCATTAAAATTAAAATCAAAACTAAGCTAATCAACAATTTCATCATCATCATATCAATAGAACTAATTCAATCACAAATTCAATTCAAAGTTGAACAATCAACAAATTAATTGAAATGATAAGCTAATGATTGCATTAAAGTAAAAGAAATCCTTACAAACTTGCTTCATTTCAATGGAGAAAATGCTACAATTACCAATATTCAATCATCAATCAATAACTTCTCTCTCTACAATCTAGAGTTTCTCTCTCTAAAATTCAAATTATAATCCTATTCTAATTTCTTAATAAAATTCCTCTTCCTAAAAATGGAAAGAAAATCTATATACAGTAAAACTAACTAAGAGATGTTAGTTAGATCGTCCCCAAATCAACTCATAAAAGCACGACCAACTATAAGGGAGACCGCGGCCACGCAAATCTGGGTACGGAAGAGAGACCCAAACAGGCGCACCCACTCCCTTGAGAGGCACGCCCGCGCCACCAGGCCGCGCTATAGCCGCCGGCGCCCGCGCCTAGGATTAGGGCAGCCTTCTTCCCTATCATGCCGATGCTCCTCGTGTGTTCCACTTAATGCTCTTGATAAATACGGGACCTTGCATTTTCTAAACTCCATGTTTGCGGGTTCAATACCGGAAATCATGCCCCCACGGCTTGAAAGCACAACTCAAGGACTTTAGGAATTTGAAATTCTCCATGCTTAAGCTTCAAATGGAGAACATTTAGACATCCTAATCAATGCCAAACTTGGGAACATGCCTCGAGAAACTTGGATAATGACCTTAACCTGAAAAATAAAGGAAAACAAGCAAATAAAAGAGAAAATAACAAAATAAACCAAGAAATGCATAAAGAAAGAAATCCAACAAAGAAAATGCAAACTAAAAGAAATAAAAAGTAAAATTAAGGAAAAGTTAAGTAAAAGAGCTATAGAATAGCATGAAATTCACCTTAAAAAGAACCAAATGAGTGCGATAAATGACACTCATCAAATTCCCCCAAGCTAAACTTTTGCTCGCCCTCGAGCAAAACAAAGCAAGAAAGAATAAGGATGAAAGACTTAATCAAAATGAAAAGAAAGACATAAGACGGGAGTATACACTAAGACTCACTAACTTAGGAATCACGGTTGTTTTTAGCTACAATAAGCCCTTTAAACCCCAAAGTCGCCTATGAGGACGAGTGAGGTCTCGTAAAGATTTCCTAAGAGCTTAATCTATAACTCTCCACCAACATACATGAGGCAAACCACAAAAAGGAAAGTAAAAGAAAAAAAAACAAAATTGAAACCTTTACGAATTGGACTTTACAAAATGACCATATTTCAAATGAATAACATCTTTCTTAAGCAAATAGGGGTATGCACGTTTCAAGATATCCGAGGTTGATTGAAACATAGAGTATGCTAAGCATAGAGATTTAATTATCACATTTCACCTTCATCCCGTTCGATCTTACCGCGTTCTTTCTATAATCTCAAATCTCCCTCTAATGAGAATCTTAATAGATCCTCGAAGGAGCTTGAAAAGAAAACACTTTTGGGCTACACGACGTCTTGACTATGCATCCCCTCTCTTCAGGATTTAACTCATAATTCCCTCCCTCGAAATTTGACTTAACCTCTTGGTCGAAAAGTCTTTCCCAATGGATGTAATGTAAGGAAAAGAAGGGTTAGGGGTAGGGCTAAAAATTTAAAATTTGGCTGTTATAGGGAATAATTTCAAGCGTTAATTCCCTTAGCTTGAACCCCACTGTGATCATACACTTAAGTACAGTGGCGTCCAAAAAGGAAGAAGATAGAGTAAAAGAGTCGCCAACAAGTTTTAGGAACTTGTAAACCGTTCACAGGGTGAAGGTTACACCCCTTAACGATCCAAGAGATCGTCAACTCCATAAGGTCTTGAACCAAATAAGGGTTCAGGGATGAAGGTACAAATCCAACCTAAAAGAGATTGAACCTGCCCTAATAATAGGCCTCTACTTTATTCTGATCGTATTCATGTGCGCTTTCTGATTAACATGCAATTAATCGGATTAACCCTAAACCTGTTTATCTATGTTGGTTGCATTTAATGTACAAATAAAACTATTATTGGCGATCACTTGAATTATAATCACAATTAACCCTAAACAAGATTATTAATATCTTATTAAGCGTGATTACAAGTACTAAATTCCCTTTAAACATGCATAAAAGGTGTGATCAAGCAATAACAATAAACATCAAGCAACATAATAAATAATAAAAAATAATCATGATCATAAAAATAAAATTATAATTAAAATAATCATAATAATAATCAAAACAATAATCATTATATTAATAATCATATTAATCATAATAATAATCATGTTAAAGCATAGCAAGATCGTAGGCATGATACTAACAAGATTAATAACAAACCCTAGCATGTCACTAAGCAATAAAAATCAAATCTTTAACCCTAACATGATACTAACAATCATAAATATTAGGAAGAAAATAGGAAGCATCGTACATTTAATCATACTTGATATTAAATTTACCCTAGACATGATACTAGGAATCATAATAACAACCTAAGCATGAACTCTATATCATAACATCAATAAAACCATTAAAATACTTACTTTGATGCCTTGTACCTCTTTATAATAACAAAATACACACGTTAGTAACTTCAAGGAAAATAATAATCAACAATAAAATTAAATTATTGAAAGAGAGATTTGGGACCAAACCCTTAGAAATTAAACCTTTCACGTCTAGGGCGAAGGCAACTTAGAATATGGCTAGGTGTTCCTAGATCTTGAGAATGCGGAATTTTGTATGTAAAAAGCTAGTTCAGAAAAAGAGAGAGAGAGATGGAAGAAAATGCGAGAATTGATGATTGCGAATGAAAACGGGTTGTAGGTGAATCAAAATGGAGTTTTTACGACGTTATTTATAGAGAAAATTAGCCAAAAAGATAAAATTAACAAAATAGAGCATTGGCGCACCTAAAAACAAAGCTGACGCCAACGCTAGCTTATTGGCGCCGGGCGCCAACGCTAGCTTATTGGCGCCGGGCGCCAACATTAGCGTCAGGCGCCAAATGTCTGGCGTCAGGCGTTAATCCTGTTTTTGACGCGTTTTCTAATTTCGGATAAATTTTGCCGTAAAGGAGGATAAAATCGTATCTTTTCCTCAAAAATGTTCTTTGATTTTAATTAAAACTCTGAAAAGTCAACAAAAGTCAATTTTATCAATGCTAATTGAATTAGGAATAAAAAGAACCTTCTAGAAGAATCTAGATGACTAAAACCATTCTTTATTTCTTTAAGAATGATAAATCATATTAGGCCCTCCTCTAGATTATTGGGCCGCATATAAGGCTCAAACCGGGCCTAGTTTAGTAAATTGGCCATAACTTCCTCAATATTCATCGCAATTGGATTTATAATATATCGTTGGAAAGCTCTTGTCAAGTCCTATCCAACTACACTACTATTGGACCCATATCATGGACCAACCAAACTGGATTGGCTGTTTTATTAAAATAAGTTTTCAAAAACAGAGAAAAGAGAAAATAAATTAAAACTATCCGCAACACTAAACTTTCCACACTTTTGCTTCATTCGATTATGATTCGACGCGAAAGGTACTCATCACTGGGTTTGGTTTTTGGGGAGACACAAATGGGTGTCTACAGAAGCCCCCACTTTGACTGAGTTTGGAGAAACACAAGTTTTGAAAACGAAAGTCAAAGTAGCGATAGGGACGGAGAATGATTCAGAACGTTCTGCGGTCCTAAATCACTCTTGTAACACTGATACCTGCAAACTTGCATTAGTTAAACAGATAAAAGAGTTAAGAAACGTGTATCTTGCACTGTCGAGCACACGTCTGTGAAAGTAACCGATTTGCTGTTGTATCCCTGTTGTTTTGATGACCTCCTGCAAGCTAGAGAATGCCATCCCTTTTGAAAACCGCTACGCCCGTAACTACTTCGCCTGAAACGATCCTCCTCCGCATTGATAATATTCCACGTCCAATGGAATACTATCGAAGATTGCCTCTCTTGAAACAGTCCTCATCCGCATTGATAATATTCCACATCCAAGGGAATACTATCCAAGATTGCTTCTCTTGAAACAATCTTTTGTTGTTTGTGACAACTCTCCACAATCTAGGGAACGCCACCTTGATGTTTTGATGTTCACTCGTCTCTGAACAAAGAGCTTCCTTTTTTTGGATATGTTCACGCGCCTCTGAACAAAGAGCTTCTTTTTAATATGATCTTCTGAATGATGTGTCCACGCGTCTCTGAACGAAGAGCTTGATAATAGGACGCCCACGCGTCTCTGAGCAAAAGAGCTTGTAGGAAATGTCCACGCGTCTCTGAACAAAAAGCTTGAAAAGGGATTGTCCATGCGTCTCTGAATAAAAGAGCTTGATTGATATGCCCACGTGTCTCTGAACAAAGAGCTTGATGGAAGAAATGTTCACGCGTCTCTGAACAAAAGAGCTTTGGAAATGTTCAAGCGTCTCTGAACAAAAGATCTTTAATACTATGCCCACGCGTCTCTGGAGCAAAGAGCTTTGATGGAAATGTTCGCGCGTCTCTGAACAAAAGAGCTTGAATAATATGCCCATGCGTCTCTAGAGCAAAGAGCTTTGATGGAGATTTTCACGAGTCTCTGAACAAAAGAGCATCGATACTTGAACGTTTGTTAGGATAATATTCTGAAAAAGAAATTTCCGAAGACTAACGTTTGTCGATCTCTAAAGCTCGCCTGAACTTTGCTTCCGCTAAAACCAGTATGTCGGTGTTTCCGTGATGAGCCAATTCTTAGGCGATTTAAGCTAAGTGAGATGATCTTTCATCTGGTCGATCACTTATTGTGATTGTAATCAAACTGACTACTTGATCATGTGAAAATGCTTATAGGGGCTAACTAGCGTACCAAGGAACCCAAAATTGTTGTATGAGGTCAAAATCACCTTTCTGAGAGGCTTCGAACTCTGTCGTTGCTGAAAATTCTCTGGCGCCAAGAATTGACTCTGTCGCCAGACGCTGGGGTCTAGCGCCAGGCGCTAACAGCTATTGCCAGACGCTAGATGTTTTCGTCTGGCGCTGGAGTAGGGTCTTCCCTATTCTGCTGCGCCTGTATTTACTTTGGACTATAGAACTTTGCCAATCTCTTTAATTATCTTAGGGTTGACTTAAGGTTTAGCGTTGCTTGACTCATTGACTCGACACGACTCAAGGCATAAACTTGACTCGCTGTGATTGACTCGAGCTTAACTCGACTCGAAGTGAAATGACACGTGTGACTCATGACCCGTGTGTGCATTGTATTATGATTGTGCGACTCAAAAATGTAAAAAAGCAAAAATTTTCTGACATTTTTGTGGAGGGTATCGACTTTCTCCTGAAAAAGAAAGATGCGAAAAAGAATCAAAGTTTTCGAATGCATGTTGGATGAGCTTAGTCAAATGTTGTTTGATACTATCTCTCAAGGTGCAAGGATTAATCCATCCTATGCTATCTCAGTTGTTGACTCAATGATGAAAGCATTTGGGTAACTTAGGCACGGAGGCTAAGAACTTCATACTTCGTGATGCAATGATCAATATGATTGATGAGTGATGTTGATATGACAAGGCATACTTCAACGTTGTGTTAAGATTCCATGACAAAGGGTTCCTAAGGGAAGTATATTTGGTCATGTATCTGTGAAGTGTGTGAAAGTGACACTAAAGTTAGGCCACAAGAGCTAAGTGTGTGGAGAAAATATTATTTGAAAAAAGAGTCAAATGAAGGTGACTCTTAGGCTAGGTAAGCTAATGATATAGGGATCAAGCCCCCAAGTCTAGCTCTACATGAATAGGGATGAGCATAGGAGATCCCTTGATATGATCATGGTGTAAGTGTGTGAATTTGAATATGAATGCATGTTTATTACAGCCGCACCTCGATGTGAGGTTGCCTACGTATCCGTTAGGAATCAGGCCGACGTAGCTCCAGCCGAACCTCGCACAAGTTTGTATACCTCCAAAAGATCTTTTTAAGGGTTGTAACGTGGTTAGGCTAAAGGCTGAAGAAGAAGGGGATAAAGGCTGAAATTAAACCCTAGATAAGTCCCCAAGGTGTGCAACCTTGCTTTTGAATCTTTATATTTTCATGCTTGAGGCTTTTAACTCTTTTTTAGCTCTTTTTTTTGCTTTTGCATTTATTTGATTTTTAGAAGTGTGGGCAATCCCGATCATGCGGTCTATCACTCACTTGGCATTCATGTTTATCAGGCACGGTACCGAGCATTTGATAAGAGACGTAATCTGAGACGTGTTCTTATCGAAGATATTTCCATATCAAAGACATTGGAACACTTGCCCTTTTGTACACTTTTATTATTTATTTTCTACTTTTATTTTGTTTTTGATCTTTTGAAATCACTCAAGCTTTTTAGAATTGCATAAGTTACACACCATCCCATCCCAAGGTTAGGTAGATGTAGGTTGAAAAAAGAAAGGTCTATCGTTAGACGAGGCTCAAAGTGGTTTATGAAGAAAGGATGTATAATTGAAGGGTGAAATGAGATATGATGTGGCTACAATGGGTGCCTCAAATCATTGGTATACCTTGTGCTTAATTTGACATGGATTTTTTATTTATTTATTTTTTTAATGCAATGTAATGAAATGATCATATGTTAGTAAATAAATACTCATTGAGTTTTTACGACATTATTTATAGAGAAAATCAGCCAAAAAGATAAAATTAACAAAACAGAGGATTGGCGCACCTAAAAAAAGAGCTGGCCCCAACGCTAGCTTATTGGCACCAGGTGCCAACATTAGCGCCAGGTGCCAATGCTAGCGCCAGGCGCCAAATTTCTGGCGTCAGGCGTGAATCCTGTTTTTGACGCGTTTTCTAAAGTCAAATGTTCTTTTCCTCAAAAATGTTCTTTGATTTTAATTAAAACTCTGAAAAGTCAACAAAAGTCAATTTACCAATGCTAATTGAATTAGGAATAAAAAGAACCTTATAGAAGAATCTAGAAGACCAAAACCATTCCTAATTGCATTAGGAATGATAAATCATATTAGGCCCTCCTCTAGATCATTGGGCCGCATATAAGGCTCAAACCGGGCCCAGTTTAGTAAATTGGCCATAACTTCCTCAATATTCATCAGAATTGGGCTTATAATATATCGTTGGAAAGCTCTTTTCATGCCCTATCCAACTACACTACTATTGTACCCATATCATGGACCAACCAAACTGGATTGGCTATTTTATCAAAATAAGTTTTCAAAAACAAAGAGAAGAGAAAAGAAATTAAAACTATCCGCAACACTAAACTTTCCACACTTTTGCTTCATTCGATTATGATTCGACGCGAAAGGTACTCATCATTGGGTTTGGTTTTTGGGGAGACACAAATGGGTGTCTACAGCGGTATTCCTAATTCGTGCAGCAAAGAGTGATCAAACCTTCTCCTCATAACCTAGCAATCGCCAAACAAAAACAAACTAACTCCCCATAGCTTATTCAAAGCCATAACCACAATCATATTTACAAAAAGCGTAAACGCTTCTCCCCCAAGCTTAAAGGAAGTATTGTCCTCAATGCTTGAAAAGGGGAAAAAAAAAACACATCAAAATATTTTTGATTTTTCTTATTTTTTTACTTCATATTTTTAATTCTTTTCATTGATTATTGTCAAATATTTCAAAGCAAATGTCCATGCCTCTTTAACCTAGGACGGCTTTTACAATTTTGCATTTATTAAGTCCTTGCCATTTTTACACTTAGAACTGCTTTTTCCATCAATCATTTGCCATTATTCACAAAATATTCACAAAACACAAGCTTGCTTACAAAAGGAACCAATATCCATATTTATAAACCACAAACTCCAAAAACATGACCATTTGATTCACAAAAACCAAAAATGGAACAACAAGAAACAAAAGGCTCAAAACTCTAATGATGTGGCTTGAAAAGAAGGGAAAAGGCTCAAATAGTTAGAAAGAAGGCAAATGTAAACCCAAAGAACTAAAATAAAGAAAATTAAACCCAGAAAAAGAAAAATTACCACCCCGAAAAGATGCTTTTGTCCTCCCTAGATTGTTTCGTCTCGTGTTTCAGAATTATGAGTCAAGATTCAAGATTAGGTCCGCACTAGTCAAGGATCCATGCCACTCATGCAAAATATGTAGAAGGCTTTAAAAATAATGAACCTCACATGGATGTAGCAAAAACTCACTATAGGTGTCAAATTGACCATAGAAAACAACTACCAACATGCCACAAACAAGTAGAATTCGGTTTCATGATCCTTCTAGTTCTAGAACATGCTACCTTAGCATACACCTATCCTAGAGTCAACCAAGCATTTTCTCAAACCATGCATACCCATGCCATTGAGGAAGATATTCATTAAAAAGCAAAAATCGGTTGTATATAGTCCAATTCAAAAGAAAAACAAAAAGTTACAAATAAAGCCTCAAAAACTACAAAAACCAAAAACAAAAAGAAAGAAAAATAAAAGATAAGAAAGGAGAGAAGAAAAACATAGATAAAGGAAAAGAAGGAAAATAAAACATGTAATTCCCAATCGACAAACAAGTGATCAAATGACAACATTGCCAATGATCCCAAACACTCTAGGTGTTAAAAGCATTCATCCTTGAACCATTCAACTTTTTCCAAAACTAATCCTAAACTATGCATTCAAGAAAATAGAAGAGAATAAAGAAAAATAAGAAAGATCTCATCGGCTTCCGAGCAATGCTAAAATAGTAATGTGAAGAATCAACCACCTCATGAAGCTCCAAGAGACAAAGCATCATCATCAAAGCCATATGTGAACAAAAATCGAAAAGAGAACTATGGACAAAGAAAATGATTAGTAACTTCAAAACAAAAGAAAAAAAAAAGAAAACGAAAAGGAAAGAAAATAAAAAGTAAAAATAAGCAAAACTAAACTATCAATAAAGCAAAAATAAGAAAATAAGAACTAAAGAACCAACTAAACATCTAACTAAACAACAAAGTACTAAACTACAAAATTTGGATTCAAGGGTTTGGATTCATGAGATTTAAATATTAGGGGTTTGGATTCTAGGGAGCAAATCATGCATCATCTTCACAACAACAAGAAGATCAAGAATGAGCAAACATCATAAAAAAGGAATCAATAAAGAGATCATCATATAAAGAGGCAAAAGAAACAAGGTGAGTTTCAACAACAAATTGGCCACCGATACAAACCCCTAAGAAAAGGAAAAGTTCCCCCAAGCTAATCATGGATACATCTCAACAATACAAAGAAAGCAAACATAAGACCAGGGATGGAGGCACATGGCACAAAAATGAAGGAACTAGCTACCACTACCACTCGGCCCGAAGCCTTGATTGTTATCCCCATCATAGGAAAACCCGGATGGGGGACAACAAGGATCCCATCCCCCGGTGTAACCGGGTGGCCAATCATAATTCCCCTAAAATTATCTTGTTCCCAAGGGGAAAGGGGATTGAAGTGCTCTGGCAAGGCGAGCGGTAGTGGGTGATCGGGGTTTACATAGGGGTAGTTAGGAACACCCCTATAGTGTCCCACCGGGAACACGGTAATCATAGTTACCGTGCTCATTGGGGAATGAGAGAGTTTCGGTGTTGGACCCCTATGGTCCTTGCCAATATGGGTACGTAGGTACCCTATCACCCCCAAAAGATGGTATAGGACCATATTGGGGTGGAAAGTAAGGGTAGTTAACCAGGGGAGTGATGTCTCCCCGGTTAACACCCGCATCATACGAATGTTGTTGCTGGAGAAACATACCTTGTTTCATCTCCAAAATTCCTGTCATATGAGAATAGAGGGCCTCAAAATCTTGATGATACATGCCCTCCTATCGGATTTACATCCCCTTCATTTAAGCACTAAGGGCATCTAAGTAAGAGTTAGCGAATTGGTGATGTTTCTCTTGATGTTGTTGATGTTGTTGTTGTTGTTGGTGGTGGTGGTGTTGTTGTTGTTGTTGTTACGAATCTTCTTCCTGTTCTTTACCCATATCCTCACCATCATCATAGTAGGGAGGGCGGTGACTTTTGGAGACATGCCAAATGTTTGCCAGGCCACATTCTCGCGGTGGAGAGAAGTCAAGGAGGAGTTAGGGAGATAACACCAATGTGCGTTATCCCTTAGTCAATCAAACACCTCGTCGTCATTTTTCTTTGCTAAGAACTGGATTTGCTTCAATTGTCGGACGTTGAGATAGAAAGAATCAACACCCCCCACCGGAGTGAAAGACGGCAAATAGTGCCCGAGCTCAAGGTTGGTCACTAGCCTTGTGACCATGCTCCCACAAGGGATCTCGCCGGAATCCCTATCTTGCAATCCTTGGCAATAGCTGGAAAAAGTGTACCCCAATTTTAGGCGACCCCGGTACTCCGGACGAGTAGTCATCCAAGGAATCCGAAGCTCCAACTGGCTCATCTTTCCCAATTCCTACTTTGGAAACACTAAATACCCCAAAAGCTTATGGAGAACCCGGAGACATGGCTGGTATACCTTACTAATCTTGGCATACCGGGTCACAAAGTCACCAGAACAACAAATGTCGTCCCACAATGAATTATGATCATATTCATCATTGAAAAAGAACTCGGGATCCAAAATATCTGAGTTTGGATCAAAGTCTAGAGCCGCATTGAACTCTTCTAAGGATTGATCAAATTGAATGTTGAAGAGCTGAAATCGGACACGGTAGAAACCACCCTCGGCCACCACAAGATCAACCGTGGCCAAGAACTCCAAAGTCGGTTGAACATAGGTACAAAAGCTCCAGCTCACAAAAGATCCCATGCGAAGGTTGTGAAGCAATTCCCTTAAACCTACATTAATTCCCAACTTTATCATGTCCGCTTGGAAGTAGTGTCCGGTTTTCTTTGAGTTTGGTGTATCTAGCTTTTTAAATGGGGTCGGTAATTTGTAGTTTGGGGATAGGGGTAGGTTGATGAGGTTCTTCAATAGTGACATTGGTTTTTCGTTTCTTGAGGAGGTTTTTGATGTCTTTAGAAATGATGAATTCTCAAAGATAGTAACTCAATACACCAAAATCACCACAAGAAACTCCAACCAATAATATAGAGTGCCTCAATCAAACCCCTTTACCAATACCGACAAGCAACAACTCACTACCAAAATCGAGCAATCCCAAATGTACACAATTACCAACAATTCAAGCCAACAAATGCATTCAAACCATACACCAAGCACAAAGGAACCAAGAACCAAAGCTCAACATTATCAAAGTAGCACTACCAAAAATCCGACCTCAACCATTCTCAACAATTACAATCAATCCAGCTACACAAACAACACACAACACAATGTAAGCAATAATCAATCATCATACATCCAAATAACCAACCAAAATCCAATTTCAATCATCAAACTCTCCAAAATACATACTACTATTCATACTCAGGAATTACATAAAACATGCAATTATATGGTATAATAAAGCAATTAAGAGAAAGAGAAGATGATTATACCATAAAAGAAGCAAAATAGAGCAAGCTTTAGCCACCAATTTCCACCCACACGAAAATTCCTAAATTAGCTTCAACAATGGAGGAGAGAGAATGGTGGTTGTTATGGATTAAAGGTAGTATGAATTTTGTTAAAAATGGAGGAATTATAAGAGGATTTGATGAATTGTAATGGAAATTTAGAGGAATTTATGTTAAAATTGATGAAAGAGATTAAGGATATGGTGCGGTGCGGCCTAGATGAGGGTGAAAGGTTAAGAGTGCGTGAAAAATGCGAGAAATAAAGAAGAAGAAAGAAAGAAGGGTGAAGGGGAAATGAGGGAAAAGAAAGAAGAAGAAAGAAAAGATAAGCTCGGCTAAGGGGGTGTGCGGCCGCGCGACCAAGTAGCACGCCCGCGCCAGCGTCGAGCGTGGCCGCGCACGGGCTAGGCACGCCCGCGCCACTGATGTCCCTTATGTCTTTCTCCTTGATGCATTCATGCGTGGGTGCTTCGATAACTATCATTCCGGGATTTTGACTCCATCATAACAATCAGTTTCTAAGTATGAAGAAGGTGGGTTCAACACCCCTAAAATAATGGTAGTACCCCGATGAACTCACCAAGTTCAAATTTTCTTCAAACTTAAGCACAAATTTCCTATCTTACCTTGCTAGTTGCTACCAATTCTTACCCCTTTTACCTCAAAATTTCAATAAAATTGAATATAAACACATCAAAAACCGCGAAACACCATTCCATTGCTCGTTCTCACTTGATGTAATCCAACTCCAAGAATTCAACCTGTAACTCCAAACGAAAAACAAGTGAAAGAAAAGAAAAAAACTAAAAGAAGAAAAAAAAGAAAAAAAAGAAATCAAAATAAAAGGTTAGAAATCTCCGGGTTGCCTCCCGGGAAGCGCTTGCTTAAGGTCCTAAGCTCAACCCTTCCTCCAAATCATGGAGGGTCAAAGAACACCACCTTGTCTAAGGTAGCGAATAGAATAACTTCTCCTTCATTTTTAAGCAACCTATCATTGTTGCTTGACAAGACTTCACTCGCTTGTACTTCAAAAACAATCTTTTCATTTCTCCTTCATTTTTAAGCAACCTATCATTGTTACCAACTCTAAAAGTAATACGGCCTCCCTTAACATCAATCAAAGCTCCTAAAGTAGCTAAGAACGGTCTCCCTAAGATAATAGGAATGTGGTCATCTTCTTCTATTTCAAGCACAATGAAATCAACGGGAATTGTAAAACCACCTATCTTAAAGGGAACATCCTCAACTCTTCCCTTTGGAAACTTGATGGACCTATCGGCCAATGGCAAAGTCATGTTGGTAGGAAGAAGTTCTCTTAGCTTTAGCTTCTTGAAGACCGAGAAGGGCATTACGCTCACACTAGCACCCAAAATCACATAAAGCATTCTAAAACAACTTACTCTTGATTTTGCAAGGAATGGAGAAATTACCCGGATCTTTCATCTTCTTGGAGAGGTCATTGTGGATCAAAGCACTACAACACTCACCAACCTCTACCGAATCTATTTCATTACAATCTCTCTTGCCACTAAAGATATCTTTAAGGAATTTTGAATATCTAGGCATTTGGGTCATGGCTTCGGTAAGAGGGATAGAAAGATGGACCTCCTTCAACATTTCAAGAAATCTCCCAAATTGTTCATCTAATTTGTTCCTCATAAACTTTTGGGGATATGGAAGGTCGGGTTTTCTCACTTCCTCTTGCTTTCTCTCATTATTCTTCTTTATCTCATAGCGTTCTTCTTTGCTCACATCTTTTGACACATCTTCCTCTTTTTCCTCACTTGAAACACTCTTCTTCTTATCCTCCTCCCAATTCCTAGAAACTCTCTCTTCAAGAACTCTTCCACTCCTTGTGGTGATGGAATAAACGGGTTTCTAAGGATCAACTCCTTGAGAAGGCAATGAAGAAGGACTAGCACAATCTTTCAAAATGTTTGCTAGTTGTGTGATTTGTGTCTCAAGCCTTTTGTTATGTGTCATGATCTCATTAAATTTCTTATCGTTCACCACCATATAGGTATTCAAGATTTTTGTTTGATTTTCAATCATCTCCTTCAAATTGGACTTGGACGATTGAGAATAGGAATTTTCACCACCACCTTGAGGTTTTTGACGGAATTCGGGTGGGGGTCCCCATTGGTAGTCTTGAAAGTTCCCCCTATTTTGATTGTTCCAATTGCCTCGATTTTGATTATTGCCAAAATTTTGGTGTTGGCCACAAAATCCTTGAGATTGTCTTTGATTTCCATAACCTTGGCCATGGTTTTGATTATCATAACCTTGGTTTCCTTGGTTCCTATAATTACCATTGTTGTAGTTATGAAATCCACCTTGTTGGTGAGAATTTCTATTTCCAAAAGTTCTTGGTCCATTAAACCTTTGACCATTTTTTTTGTTTGAGAAAAAATTTACATGTTCACATTCACTACTCTCACCATCATCAAGATTTTCAAACCCTTTTGAACAAGTAGAAGCATCATGGTCATAAGACCCACAAATATCACAAAATAAGCATCCATTGGGCATATTATTAGATGTAGAAGGACGAGTGAAGTTAGAATATGTACCTCTCCCTTTAATGTGGGAGGGATGACCTTGTGCATTGGAAGTTGTACTCTCAAGCTTGGCCTTGATTGTTGTCATCTCCTTCCTCAAACATACAATTTGAAAGGATAGAGTATTGATGGCATTAAGGTGATAAACCAAATAAAACGTTGATCCATTCTTTCTCGAAGACTCTCTTTCTCCTTCTTGCCAATTCTAGACACCTAAAAATGTCTCCCGAAAACCAAACTCGATGATGAATAACCTTTCAGCGCCATTATTGGACGGGTTTAGTATTTAATCTTTGGAGTGCTTAAATCCATATTCAAATACATGTTTTCATTTCATAAACCAACCCAACTTCTAGCCCATTTCCCCAAACCATAACTTATTTTCCTCTTTTCGTGCCTTTAAACCCAAAATAATTCATTTCGTGTCCTTTAAAATCATTCATTTCGTGTCCTGTATATAAAACGTTTATTCCATTTTATTTTGGTCCATAATCTGGGTCCAATGATTTAATAGTTATATGGAGCTTTAAAATAGATTTCCAACGATATATTATAAGCCCAAATCTGAGTTATAACGAATAAGTTATGACCAAAATATTAAATTGAGTCCAAACCGAACCTAAGCCCACCTTACCTACGACCCAATGATCATGTGGAGGGTCCAAATTATTTAATACCATTCCTAAAACAATTAGGATTAATTAGAAGCTTCTATAAGTTTCTAAAATATCTTAATTATCCTTTTTGTAAAGATAAGATTAAAGAGTTTGAAATTGAATAAAACTTTTCTTTTTGAAAATCCTATTTCTATCGTAATTAAAACACATTCAAAGATAGACAGATATTATTTTCGTGTCTCATAGTTTTAATCCAAATTTTATATGGTTGAATAGCACTTGAAATTATCTTTCCAATGATATATTATAATATCAATTCCGAGCTATAAAAGAAAAGATATGAATAAAATGTCAAACTCTATCCAAAACTGACACCGTCTCACTATTTCGGCCATATCTTTTATTCTAAAGAATATTTTAATGTGATTCTAATTGAGTTAGAAAGAGCTCATATATTCCATTTTTCAATGATCAACAATCTTGATCATCAAATAATTCTCTTCTCCCTCTTTAGCCTAAAACACTAGCCTCCCTATTCTTTCATTCCTTCCTTAAGCACTCCAAGGAGTTCATACTTAACCAAAAGTTCTATACTTAAACCAAGGCGTGAAAGGTACAAATAACTGAGGGTTTGGACTTAATCAAATCTACATTTATTTAATTTAATTTTAATTTGATTTATATTTTTATTGAAGTTACTAACAGTTTATTTATGATGTAGCAATTCAAGGAAACGCGGAAAGTGAGTAATTGATTCACTTAATTACTCTTTATTTTAATATTGCTAGTGTCATGATTAGGTTATTTTATTATTTGATTTGACTAAATAACTATTGTTGAATTACTTCCAATATTAATGATAATTCTATTTTATTTTTTATGATCACCATATTGCATGTTTAAAGGGAATATGTAATTGAAAATCACGACTAATAAGATAATTTTGACAACCGGTTTAGGTTCCTTTTTTATCTTATTGTTTAATCAAGTGGTCACAATATTTTAGAATTATGTGTTGCATTAATATTCAACCAATTTAGCTTAATAATAGTTTGGAGCGAATTGAATCCTTGTTTGTATGCCTTTGAGATCGCAGGAATCACCTTTCACTATAAGAATCGAGTAGAGGCCAATACGGGCGAATGTGACTCCATGACTCACTTCATACCATCATCTCCGATCCTCCTTTCGTGGTTCCGAACCATATGGAGTTAGTAATCTCATGGATTATTAATGGGGTGTAACCTTCACGGGTCAATCGTTGTTGCCTATCGTTGTCCCTTATTCGTGGTTGCTTTTTTATGATCCGTGAACGGTGTACAAGTTCCTTAAAAACTTATTGGCGACTCCCTACTTTCCTTGTCCCTAATCATATATGTCAATTCCCACTTCCTAAGAGTGCCAAGCATATTCACACATGCTTTAACGTAGGCGCACTTCGAGCGACGCCTACAATTTGGGGACACAACTGGGGATGATTCTTGGTTATTTATCGATTTGAGTGATCGGTATTTAATTAAAATGAGTGGATGAGACTTGAAAGATTCTTCAATTTTATTCCTGCAATTTAATTGGCATTGTCACATATGCATATGCTTTTTAGGTTACATATTTTGCCACAATAGTACGTGTTCTACGTATGTGCCTAGCCCGGGGGATTTAAGCTCTATCAACTGGAAAACGCTCATGGCAATTAGGGTTCATCCGTGTTTTTAAATCACCCAAACCATGGAGTCGAGTTCAATTTCATCACGAACTCGCGGAGCCGCCCGTTGGCATACACCCTCAAGGGAGGTTGCCTTGCTAACGCGTCCAAAATCTTAACCATGGTACCCTTTGACACCCAAAAGCTTGACCATAGTGGAACGTAGATCTTGACTTTAGGTTGCGAACTTCATTGCATCATGCTTGACGATGTGCTTATATGTGCATTTTTTTATTGACATTTTTTTTATTATTTTGTTTCTCTTATCAACCCCTTTTTATTTTTTTTAGAGTCAAGTCGTAGATTTTTTAAAAAATTTGAGTCAACCTGGATTTTTATTCCCGTATCCTGCACAAGTGTCAACTTGTTTTGGTCATAGCTGGAGTTCAAGAAAGAGTTACATGTCGTGCAATCAATGGATCTGTAGCCCCGAGTTTTACCTTTCATTTTGAATTGGTTTCGTCTCAATCAGAGTCACAGATCAAAAGTTATCACCGATATACTACAGCCTATCAAGTTTAGGTGTCTTTTTAGCGTTACCTTTTTTATTTTTTTTTTAAAAATAAAAAATTCGTGTCAAGCTAGTCTTAGCCAAGTCCTTTAATCCTTGTCAACTCATATAACATAGGATTATAGATTTTTATTTTTATTTATTTTTTTATTTTTATACCCTTGAGTCCTAACTCTTCTTGAATTTTAGTCCTCTTCCTAGTTTCTTGTGATCGATTTTTGTGCTAACCTTAACATATGTTCTTTGTCTTTTATTGTGGTTGATCTTATTGATGAATAACGATTGCCAATGGACTGTTTTCACTTAGTAAATAGCATAAACATTAAAATTTGACAAAATTAATCAAGTTAGTTTGTCTTTTAGTCTTCCATGCTATTTAGTCATTGGGTCCTTTTCAATATGAGTATTGAATCAGTTTTCAAAATTTTTTCATACACTCTTCCTTTTCAATATGAGTATTGAATCAAAGCATTATGTGATCTCATTTTGTTCTATAATACTCGAGTTCAAGAATCACTAGTTAAGAGTTGGAAGAATAAGGGGAACGTCATTCCTTCCTTCTTTTCTTCCATTCAAAGCATCAGCAATAACAAAATTCTTGTTCCTCTTGGCGGTAACAAATAATTCATAAGCAACTATGAAGACGAAGCACAAGACAAGTCTCTATACAAGATTTCATTTTTTTTCTTCTTTCGTATCATACCTTTTCCCCTAATAAGTCTAGCATAGGTTCTCCTTATCCGTAAGTCTATATGCCATGTTCCATTAATGAGCATTTCTTTCCTTTACATTCGATCATGCCATGAGCAAAAATTAAAAAAAAATTGCCGAACTGAACACAAGGTACACCAATGACTTGAGGCACCTTTGGAACCCTGTCATTCCCTATAAACCATTTTATCACATATCCATTTCTTTGTCAACCACTTTGAGCCTCGTCTAACGATTGAGCTTATTTATTCAACCCACATTCACTTAACCCTGTGATGGGAAGGTGTGCAATTTGTGTAACAGTCAGAAAGCAAGTTCAAATTTTTTTAAAAAAGGGGAAAAGAATAAGTAAATTAATAATAAAAAAAAATGTCTAAAGGCAAGTGTTCCAATGTCTCCAATATGAACATGATACAAATTGCGTCTCTCATCGAGTGCTTGGTACCTGCCTGAGAAACATGAATGCTAAGTGAGTGATGGACCGCATGATATGAGATTGCCTACATTGATTCACAAGAATGGAAAAATGGAAATATATATATATATATATATATATATATATATATATATATATCATGATATGAGTTTTATTTTTCATATATATATATATATATATATATATATATATATATATATATATATATATATATATATATATATATATATACATACATAAAAAATAAAACTTGCAAATTCTAATACATAATTGCATATCTTGGGGGCTTCTCTTGGGTCTTGAGCCTTTTACCCCTTTCTTCCTTAAACCATCAGCTTAACCACATAACCACCCTTGAATGACCTCTTTGAGGTGTACACACACTTGTGAAAAGTTCGGCTAGAGCTACGTTCGGCCTGATTCCTAACGGATACGTAGGCAACCTCATATCGAGGTGCGGCCACATTCATATTCATATCCATGCATGATCGAGTCAAAGAATATACAATGCTTACCCCTACCCATTTAGCGCGACACTTGGGGGCTTGAACCCATATCATTTAGCCTACCCACCCTAAAGAGTCATCTTATTTGACTCTTCTCACATCTCTTTCCATCACCATAACCGTTGCAGCCAGCCTTAGTATCACATTCACACACTTCATTCACACATCCATATCCATATCCATATGATCTTTCCCTTTAAGAACCCTTTTTCATGAAATCTTCTTTCAACACTGTGCATGTTTCATCATATTTAACGACAACATTCATTGTATACTTGCTTAGCTTCCTGACCTGAGCAATATTCATTGTTTCATGCATCGCATAATGTGATGAGAAACATTTATATATCAATGATTTTTAATCATACAAAGCATATCGTGCTTAGCTCCTTGACCTAAGCAACGTTCATTATGCAATAATCACTTCATCTGTATACGTGCTTAGCTTCAAGACCTAAGTGACGTTCAAGATCGTTTCTTTACACCATATATCATGCTTAGCTCCATGACCTAAGTTGATTCATCGTGTCACATGATGTAATTGTCCTTAGCCTCCTAGCCTAAGGACATGCATCATGCATACATTACTTTCAAGAAATGCAATTTAATACATGCGATTCATTTTGTCTTGCTCAACGAGGAAGTTCAAAACTTCTTTCCTTTTTTTGCATCTTACCTTTTGGGGAAGTTTAAAAAAACTTTTTTCCAAATTTTCTCATCGAGGGAAGTTTGAAAATAAAAGTTCAGTTTTCACATCTTTCCTTTTTGGGAGAAAGTCGGTACCCTCAACTCATGACAAAAAATTGACCGAAAATTTTTGCTTTTGCATCTTCGTTTGCTTGTGTCTGCACACACACATATAAACACACACACACTGACAATTCATACACATGTAATGTCACATCAAGTCAAACTTGCTCAAGTCAGTGGTCAAGTCAATAACAATATCTACGAGTCCATTGGCAAATTTATTTTTGCAGGTCTCATCTACAGCCCACATTCGGGGACAAGCGAACCAACTACAACCCACGTTCGGGGACAAGCGGACCATCTACAGCCCACGTCCGGGGACAAGCGGACCATCTATAGCCCACGTCCGGGAACAAGCGGACCATCTACAGCCCACGTCCGGGGACAAGCGGACTATCTACAACCCACGTTTGGGGACAAGCGAACCCTCTACAGCCCACGTTCGGGGACAAGCAAACCAAGTACAGCCCACGTCCGGGGAAAAGCGGACCATCTACAGCCCACGTTCTTCAGGCTTAGAAAAACGCCAAAATCATATGTCGACTTTCCTCAAGCAAGGAAAGTATCATCCGGTAGATTTCTTCAGGCTTAGAAAGCTACCAAACTCATCAGTCGACTTTCCTCAGGCATGGAAAGCATTTAAACAAACGACATCCGGTGGATTCCTTCAAGCATAGGAAAATACCAAACTCATTTGTCACCGATACTCTGGTGTCAGATAAGAATTCTATTCCTTTACTCTTTTATCTGTAGAACTAACATTTTTTTGCAGGTATCTGCGTATACATTGTGATTTAGGATTGCAGAATGTCTTAAATCATTCTCCGTCCCTATCGACTACTTTGAATATTGTTTTCGAAACTGACGTTTCTACAAACTCAGTCAAAGTGGGGGCTTCTGTAGACACCTAAAAATGTCACCCCAAAACACGATGATAAACAACCTTTCACCGCCATTATTGGTCGGGTTGAGTATTTAATCTTGGAGTGCTTAAATACATATTTCCATTTCATAAAACCAACCCAAATTCTATCCCATTTACCCAAACCATAAATTATTTTCCTCTTTTCGTGCCTTTAAACTCAAAATAATTCATTTCATATCCTTTAAAATCATTCATTTCATGTCCTTTTTATAAAAACGTTTAATCTAGATTATTTTGGTCCATAATCTGGGTCCAATGATTGAATAGTTGGATGGGGTTTGAAAAGAGCTTTCCAACGATATATTATAATCTCAAATCCAAGTCATAACAAATAAGTTATGAGCAAAATATTAAACTGAGTCCAAACCGAACCTTAGCCCACCTTACCTACGACCCAATGATCATGTGGAGGGTTCAAATTATTTAATCACATTCCTAAACCAATTATGATTAATTTGAAGATTCTATAAGTTTCTAAAATATCTTAATTATCCTTTTTGAAAGGATAAAATTAAAGAGTTTGAAATTGAATAAAACTTTTCTTTTTGAAAATCAAATTTCTATCCGAATTAAAACACATTCAAAGATAGAGAGATATTTTTTTCGTGACTCATAGTTTTTATCCAAATTTTATATGGTTGGATAGCCCTTGAAATTATATTTCCAATGAAATATTATAATATCAATTCCGAGCTATAACAGAAAAGATATGATTAAAATGTCAAACTCTATCCAAAACTAACACCGTCTCACTATTTCGGCCATATCTTTTAGTCTACAAAATATTTTAATCTGATTCTAATTGGGTTAGAAAGTAGACCGCAAGATCTTTCCAATGATATCTTATTCATTTTATTATGATATCTGCATCAAAAGATATGATAAAAACAAAAACCGCAAAAACTGTTGTCTATCGAGTTTTATTCACATTTAATTCGGATCTTATCTTGTTTTTTCGACCCTTTTTTTTCTCTATAAATAGAGGTCATATCTCCCTTTTTCAATCATCAAAAATCTTGATCATCAAATCATTCTCTGTTTCTCTCTTTTACACAAAAGATCATTCTCTTCTCTCTCTCTCCCATATCCTAAGCCTTAAACATATATTCGTAACTACATTATTACTTCCCTTAAGCACTCTAAGGAGTCTATACTAAACCCGAGGTTCTGTCCTTAAACCAAGGCGTGAATGGTTTACATAACTGAGGGTTTGGACCAAATCAACTCTACTTTTTAATTTCATTTCCATTTGATTTAAATTTTTATTAAAGTTACTAACAGTTTATTCATGATGTAGCAATCTAAGGAAACACGAAAAGTGAGTAATTAATCACTTAACTACTCTTTTTATTTTTATATTGCTAGTATCATAATAAGGTTAATTTATATTTGATTTGACTAACGCTATTGTTGTTGAATTGCTTCCAATATTAATGTTTATTCTATTATTTTTGTTATGATCACCATATTTCATGTTAAAGGGAATATGTAATTGAAAATCGCGCCTAATAAGATAATTTAGACAACCGGTTTAGGTTCCTTGTAAATCTTGTTATTAATTCAAGTGATCACTAATAGTTTAGAATTATGTGTTGCATTAATATTTAACCAATTTAGCTTAATAATAGTTTGGAGCAAATTAAATCTTTGTTTGTATGCATTTGAGATCGAAGGAATCACTTTTCACTATAAGAATCGAGTAGAGGCCAATACAGGCGAATGTGACTCCATGACTTACTTCGTACCATCATCCCCGATCCTCCTTTCGTGGTTCCGAACCATATGGAGTTAGTAATCTCATGGATTATGAATGGGGTGTAACCTTCACGGGTCAATCGTTGTTGCCTATCGTTGTCCCTTATTCGTGGTTGCCTTTATATGATCCGTGATTGTTGGCGGCTCCCTACTTTCCTTGTCCCTAATCATATATGTCAATTCCCACTTCCTAAGAATTCCAAGCATATTCACGCATGCTTTAACGTAGGCGCACTTCGAGCGACGCCTACACCAATCCATATAATGGCGCACCACATCTTCTATAATGTCCACAACCTCTTCTTCGATTTTGTTAATGATTGGGCCTCTGGCTCCCGCATCAAGACACGATTTGCCTTGAGGAATCAACCCTCCAAAGAAAATTTGAATGAGTTGATAGGTTGGGATGCCATGATGGGGATATTCTCTTTGATACTCCTTATACCTTTCCCAAGCTTCATACAAGCTCTCACTAGGTCCTTGCCTCCGCCGTTTTCTTTTGGGGGTAGAACCTAGACAAGAATTTCTAGGTAACTTCATCCCATATTCTACGAGAATTCGGCTTGACCTCCTTGTCTAACCATTCCAAGGCTCGACCTATATGGGAGAAGGGGAACAACTTGAGCCGGATAAACTATTGATAAAGACCATTGACTTTAATAGTGTTACAATACTTCTCGAACTCTTTGAGATGGTTTAGCGGACCCTCAACCTTAGCCCCACTAAATTGTCTCCTTTCGATCAAAGTGATCATGGCCGGTCTTATTTCAAAGTCATTCGCCGGTGTTGTTGGAAGTGCAATCCCACTTTCAAACCTAAATGCACCGGGAGTTTCCAACTCCTTCAAAGCAACTCTTGGATTATCTCCCATGCTTACTTGATCCTCCTCTTCTATTTCTTGGTGAATTTCTTCTCTTGGAGAGCTTAGACTAAAAGAACGATTAGCAACCCTTATCCTTGTTATTGTTCTCTCGATTTCCAGATCAAATGGCACTAAAGTCCTTCCTCTTATCCTACGCATACAAAAACTCAAAGAAAATATAAATAGCACGGCTACGAATGTAGCCTAAAGAGATAAATCTTTTTGTATTTTGAGATTAAGTGAAATAGACTCAACAATAAAAGCAATCATCTACACCATTCCCCGGCAACGACGCCATTTTTTATCTAGGGCGAGACTAGGTCGTTGAAAACTAATCTACCCTAGGTTAAAACAAAATTTGTAATCTCTCAACACACCTTTATACCAAGCATAGACTAAGTCGAGGGTCGAACCACTAGGAATGGAAGGTGAATGTTAATGTCAAAGCTAAGCTATTTCGAAGCAATTAAGTGAGGTGTGTGTATTCAAAACAATCAAACAATCAAAATGAAATCAAATTTATCAAGCACCAAGGTTAGGATCCGCATATACTTGGAATGAATATAGCTGATTGGGATTGGAGATGATTAAGTCGAATGTTGCGATGGAAAATCAATAAAGCAATCAAGAGAGTAAGGTAAGCTAATCTCCTAGAGGTCAAGCTAGCGCCAACTACAGGAGACTCTAACTAGGAACCTTGCAAACTTACTCAATCGACAAAAGCAAGCCGCAAATCAATTTTTCGTCTCAATGCAAGCTTACAATGCATTCTAGTGTAATAATCAATCAACAAATTTAATCACAACATCAACTCCATCATTTTCCCCCAATTAGCATCAATCCATTACTTATACATGCTTCACCATTCCCCTAGCAAGACAACTACTCACAATCCATTGAAATAAAGATAAAAAATAAGCTAATCAACAATTTCATCATCATCATATCAATAGAACTAATTCAATCATAAATTCAATTCAAACTTGAACAATCAACAAATCAATTGAAATGAGAAGCTAAAGATTGCATTAAAGTAAAAGAAATCCTTACAAACTTGCTTGAATTCAATGGAGAAAATGCTAGAATTACCAATCTTCAATCATCAATCAAGAACTTCTCTCTCTACAATCTAGAGTTTCTCTCTCTAATATTCTAATTCTAATCCTATTCTAATTTTTTAATAAAATTCCTCTCCCTAAAAATAGAAAGAAAATATATATATAGTAAAACTAACTAAGAGAAGTTAGTTAGATCGTCCCCAAATAAACATATACAGGCGCGACCAACTATAAGGGAGAGCACGGCCGCGCAAATCTATGTACGGAACAGAGACTCAAACAGGAGCGCCCACGCCCAAGAGAGGCGCGCCTGCGCCACCAGGCCACGCCATAGTCGCGCGTGCCCGCGCCTTGGAACAAGGAAGTCTTCTTCCCTATCATGCCAATGCTCCTCGGGCGTTCCACTTAATGCTCTTGATAAACACAGGACCTTGCAGTTTCTAAACTCCATGCTTGCGGGTTCAACACTAGAAATCATGCCCCCAAGGCTTGAATGCACAACTCAAGGACTTTAGCAACTTGCACTTCTCCATGATTGAGCTTCAAATGGAGAATATTTAGGCATCCTAATCAATGCAAAAACTTGGGAAGAGGCCTCGGGAAACTTGGATAACGACCTTAACCTGAAAAATAAAGGAAAACAAACAAATAAAAAAGAAAATAACAAAATAAATCAAGAAATGCATAACGAAAGAAATCCAACAAAGAAAATGCAAACTAAAAGAAATAAAGAGTAAAATTAAGGAAAAGTAATGTAAAAGAGCTATAGAATAACATAAAATTTAACCTAAAAAGAACCAAATGAGTGCCATAAATGACACTCATCAAAGAGGCATTAAGCGACATAGGAAAAGGGCTACACACTAAAAGCACACTCGTCCGGAAGAACAAGTGGAAGATTGAAAGGAATGGTGTGCTTCGAACAAGTGTATTATTCTGATAGTGGGGTCAAAATTATTAGAAAGCTAATATATTCAGTAAGGTCAAGTGATCGAAATGCCTGGGTGGAGGCCGCTTCCGATCAGTAATATTAATGCATAATTAATATTACAGCATAATCTTGACTTAACCCTTCTGATCTCACCGAAGAAGTCAACGAACCGAAGCGACAAATTAATTCGGAAGGAATAAATGAGTCGACCGAGTAATATATTTAGATATCGGAACATCGAGCTTGGAGCGTCAAAACCGGGCGTCGGAGAATCTCAAATGTCGAGAAAAAATTTCGAAATTGGCGAGACGGGAAAATGCTTCAAGTAAGAAGCAAAAACCTCGGCCACGCAAAAACAAGGGAAGCGCGCCAAATAGGAGCATGCCATGTGGCAGCACACGTGGCAGCTACCGTGTGGAATCAGCCACGTTGGTAGCTACCATGTGGCAGGTGTGCCATGTGGCAGCACGCCATGGTGGTAGCGCATGTGGCAAGGGTTCCGTGGTGACGGGTCATGGACACCGGCCGAAAGAAAGTGGCCCAAGTGAATCCAACTTGGGGATCAAGGTTGGGTGACACATGGTTAGATCACAATGCATGTGAGTTGCCTTGGAGACCAAGTGGGAAAGTGGTCCTCACCTAGCATGTGACACTTGTTACTTCTTCCTTGGTTTATTTAATTAAGGGTTGAATTCATTAATCTTTCCATATGGGATATTTTTGTGAAAGAGTCCTACATAGAAAGATGAGTAGAATTCACAAGGTAGCTTTCCTTATAAATAGCCAAAGCATGGCTTGAGGATTCTTTACTTGAGTAAGAGTTGTAAAGGGCATCACTAGTAAGTGAAAACCCTTGAACTCAAGAGTTGGAAAACGTGTCACATTTAGTGAAAGCCTTTGAACTCAATTACTCGAGTTTTATTTGTCGGGTCTTGCTAACCCAAAGACATTGGACCTTGTCGGTATTCATTGGTGCGGGTGGATCAACGTTGGAGGCTTCGTGTTTTCGGAGCTAGCATTCAAGTAAGAGCCCATTCGGTCGGGCAAAGCACGCTCCAAAAGGTGATCGTTTATCTTAATCTTGTGTTTAATTTAATTATGTTTATGGTTTTATTTATTGCGAGTGCGGTCTAGTTTTTTGGTTTGTTTCCGCGGTGAGTCGGACTCACCAAACCCCAACAGTTGCCACAATGAGCCGACAATCCCAATCTCGAAAATTTTGCCAAAATCCTTTTTTGAATTGGGAAAAGTTGCGAATGCTTTATAACAATCTGTCATAAGAACTTTGCTACGATTAACAATCTACATCTTGGAATATAAATCTTAAAAGCAATCCACCTTGGAAATTTTCCAATGCTATGCGACAATCCTTTTAAGAAAATATTGTCGCAATTGACAATACGCGTCTTGGAACATTTGCAAAAAAGAGTTGATCGACAATCTACTTCGGGAAAATTTTCCACTTACTGAAGTGAATGACAATCCACGTTGAGGAACCTTTGCCAATATTTATGATGAGAAGAGACCTACAACAATCCTTTGGGAAATTTTGCCATAAGGAACCAGGTGCATGACAATCAAATTTCTTAAAATTTGCCATAGTTTCTATGAACATATGACAATCCGAACATGGAAAAATTTGCCAAACAGAGAATAAGCATGATAATCGGTGCTTGGAAACATTGCTAGGGATGACAATCCAATCTTGGAAAAATTGTTGTTGAAGAAGATGCGTGACAATCCACATTTGGAAATATTGTTAGTTGGGGATGACAATCCAATCTTGGAAAAATTGTTTTATAAGTGCTTGCTTTTGAACCGATGCCTTAGTGCTTGTAATGAGCCAGTGTTTAGGCGCTTAAGCTAAGTGAGATAATCGTCGTCAGGTCAATCTCTTACTACAATTGTAATCGAGCCGACTACTAATCATGCCAATTTGTTTACAGGGACTAATTGGCATACCAAGGAACCCGAAGTTGTTGTATGAGGTCCAAATAATTTAATATGGGGGTCACGCATCTCGTCGCTGCAATGGCGCATGCCAGAAGACTCTGTTGCTAGGCGACAGCCTTGCCATCTGACGTTGGAGTCAGGTTGTCATTCGTGGTTGTAGGAAATATTTCAAGCATTATCCCTAGCTTGAACCCCACTGTGATCATACACTTAAGTACGGTGGCGTCCAAAGGGAAGAAAGATAAAGAAAAAGAGTCGCCAACAACTTTTAGGAACTTGTAAACCATTCACAGGGTGAAGGTTACACCCCTTAACGATCCAAGAGATCGTCAACTCCAATAAGTCTTGAACCATGATCCAACCTAAAAAGAGATCGAACCTGCCCTAATAATAGGCCTCTACTTTATTCTGATCGTATTCATGTACGCTTTCTGACTAATTTGCAATCAATAGGATTACCCTAATCCTGTTTATCTATGTTGGTAGAATATTAATGCACGAATAAATCTATTATTGGTGATCCCTTTAATTATAATCAAATTAACCCTAAATAAGATTATTAATTATCTTATTAAACGTGATTACAAGAACCAAATTCCCTTTAAACATGCATAAAAGGCGTGATCAAACAACAACAATAAAAATATCAAGCAACATAATAATCACCATAATAATAATCATAAATTATAACAATTATAATCATAATATTCATGTTAAAACATAAGAATAATAGCAAGATCCTAGGCAAGATACTAACAAGATTAATAACAAACCCTAGCATGTCACTAAAAATTAAAAAATCAAAGCTTTAACCCTAAACATGATATTAGGAAAGAAATCATGATATTAGGAAAGAAAGTAGGAAGCATCGCAGGAATCAGAATCGTCATATTTGATATTATAAATTATAGTTATTACCCTAAACATGATACTAGGAATCATAGTTGTCATTCAAAACATCAAATTAAGGAAAACATCGAAACATGATACTAGGAATCATAATAACAACCTAGACATGATTTCTAAGAACCATAAAATCAATAAATCAATTAAAGCACTTACTTGGATGTCTTGTACCTCTTTCTAATAATAAAATACACGCGTTAGTAACTTCAAGGAAAATAATAATACAAACAATTAAATTAAATAATTATTAAAAGTGAGATTTGGGACCAAACCCTCAGAAATTAAAACTTTCACGTCTAGGGCGAAGGCAACTTCGAATAATGCTAGGTGCTTCTAGGTCTTGTGAATGCGGAATTTTGTAGAGAAAGCTAGAGAGAGAAGAAAATTCTTAAAAGCTAGAGAGAATAAGAAAACTAGAGAATTGATGATTGAAAATGGAGGTTTTTGGAGGCTATTTATAAAGAAAATAAGCCAAACGGATAGAAAAACAAATAAGAGTTTTGACGAGAATAAAACAGGTTAGCGCCAGACGCTGGACATTAGCGCCATGCGCTAATCCCTGTCGTCAAGCGCTAAAAATTAATTTCACGCGTTTTCTTAATTTCAATAAAGTTTAGCCGTACAGAAGGGCATAATCGTATTTTCCTAAAAAACACTCTTTTATTCTGATTAAAACTCCAAAAAGACAACCAAAGTCAATTTATCAATGTTAATTGAATTAGGAAGGAAAAGAACCTTTTAGAAGAATCTAGAAGACTAAAATCAATTCTAATTGCATTAGGAATGATAAATCCATATTAGGCCCTCCTCTAGATCATTAAGCCGCATATAAGGACCTAACCGGGCCCAGTTTAGTAATTTGGCCATAACTTCCTCATTATTCATCGGAATTGGGCTTATAATATATCGTTAGAAAGCTCTTTTCAAGCCCCATCCAACTACACCATTATTGGACCATTGCTATGGACAAAACCAAACTGGATTGGCTGTTTTCTTAAAATAGGTTTTCAAAAACATAGAGAAGAGAAAAGAATTAAAACTATCCGCAACACTAGACTTTCCACACTTTCACTTCATTCTATTATGATTAGACGTGAAAGATACTAATTATCGGGTTTGGTTTTGGGGAGACACAAATGGGTGTCTATAGAAGCCCTCACTTTGGCTGAGATTGGAGAAACGCAAGTTTCGAAAATATAAGTCAAAGTATTGATAGGGACGGAGAATGATTCAGAACGTTCTGCGATCCTAAATCACTCTTGTAACTCCGATACCTGCAAACTAGCGTTAGTTAAAACAGATAAAAGATTTAAGAAACGCGTATCTTGCACCGTCGAGCACACGTCTCTGATAGTAACCAATTTGTTGTTGTATTGTTGTGTTTTGTGATAACCGAAGCAAGCCAGGAAACGCCATCCCGCTGTTTGTTTTGACGACCTTCTGCAAGCTAGAGAATGCCGCTTGAAGACTGCTATGCTTGTAACTGCCTCCAATTCCGCCATGATTGACTTCTGCAAGCTAGAGAACTCCATCGAAGATTGCTTCGCTTGAAACCACCTTCTAGCGCTTCGTGACCATCTTCCGCAAGCCAGGGAACACGATCGAAGATAACTTCTCTTGAAATCACCTCCAGTTGTATGTGACAACCCTCCGCAAGCTAGGGAACGCGGTCGAAGATATCCTCGCTTGAAGCTATCCTCATTTGTTGCGATAATATTCCGAGGAAAATTAACGAAGACCCACGCTCGTCGATCTTTAAAGCTCGGTTGAACTTTGTTTCCGCTATGCCAGTACGTCGGAGCTTTTATTGCTTTTTAACCTGTATGTCGGTGCCTTCTAAATTGTGAACCAGTATGTCGGTCTCTCTGCTGTATGAACCATTATGTCGGTACTTTTTCTATATGAACCATTATGTTGGTGCTTTTGCTATGAGCCAATGCTTAGGCGCTTTAAGCTAAGTTAGACGATCATTCATCAGGTCGATCACTTTATGCAATTGTAATCAAGCCGATTACTAAATCATGTCAAATTACTTAGAGGGGCTAACTGGCGTACCAAGGAACCCAAAATGTTGTAAGTGGTCGAAATAGCCGCACTGAGTGGCTGAGCATTCTATGGCCAATGAAATTCTACTGGCGCCATATATTTGGCTCTAGCGCTAGGCGCTGGAACTAGCGCCAGGTGCTAAACCTTATCGCCTGGCGCCAAGGCCTGTCGCTTGGCGCTAGAGTAGGGATTTTCGTAGATACCCCTATCTTCGTCATTTCCGCTGCTGCTGCTTGCTTTTGTTCGAGAAATCACCGGTGAAGCTCAATTCACTCGTTCTTGCTCGTTTCTCAACTGAATTCGCTCAAATTTATTGCAAGTCAAAGCTTATTTCATCTACTTTCCCGATCAATGTATGTTTTCTACAAACTCACTCCAGTTTTGATGAATTTTGCACATGTTTGTTCACGAATTTCTTGAAAATTCAAAATTTATAATGCTTAATTCATTTTGTTTGTTAAATTTTATGCCATGAAATTTCTTGATTATGTTTATATATTGCCTTGGGAGTAATTTGACTCAATTGAGTGAAGAAACGAAAAAATCACCATTGTTGGACCTCTTAAGGTCGGGAATACAATGTGGCTTGTTCTTGATGTTTTTGCTAGCAATACTTGTCCAATTTGGCACAATAATTACCATATTATTGCAAGAAATTGTTTGGATGTTTGAAAAAATGCCACGTATGCTCAATTTGAAATTGTGCTCTCTTTTAGTACTACGTACTCTGTATATTTGCGAACGTAGTATCATGCGGCTAGGTAAACCTTAGATACTATAGAACCTTAATTTATGATGATTTTTCTCAATGTAGCATGGCTAGACAACGAGGTTCGGGTTCACGGTCCCGAGACACGCGACGAGAGCATGAGCCCGTAGAGGTGGACGCCGACCCGTCTACTCTTCTTAGCCCCCTTGCTGAGTGGGATGAGCGGACTATGTGCTTCTCCCCCGTTCGCCATAATTCTGATAGGGTGCGACGTGGGATCATGGTTGGTAGGACGCGCTACCACAGTTTAGGCTGCAATACCTTGGGCGACCTGTACAAGATGCATATTAGTGTCGATGGAGAGGTGAGACTTCTCTGGGAGTCTTGCGGGTTGACTGCACTGTTTGGGACCTCAGAGGCCGTGATTGCCTCTAGCGGGGGTCACCACGTGGCTCGTTCCCTGGTGGAGTTCTTTTGGGACACCACCAACACTTTCCATTTCCCTTAGGGTGAGATGATTGTCACCCCGACCGACTTTAGTCTCATTACGGGACTGGAGTTTGGTTCTACTGCGTTGTCGTTCAACAACGAGATCAGTGTCATCTCTCCTGAAGTTGAGGAGATGTTGGGTCCAATTGATGTTCGGGCTCGTGTTGAGGTAGAGTTGACTCATTTTAGCGCTAAAGGCATTCGCTGATTGACTCTGGCGGCAGCTTTCGAGGATGATGCGACCACCCGAGAGCAGCGGGTGCGCATCTTTGTGCTTATCTTGCTGTCAGGGACGCTTTCCCCTGACAAGGGTAGTAGAGTGCTGCTTTACTACCTACCTGGGATCCGTGATCTTCACTTGATCAGGACATACCACTGGGCCAACTTGGCCTATGCTGACTTTGTTCGAGCGTTACGAGACTCGTGTCGACACCGGTCCTTCACGGGGAACGTCGCTTTGTCCGGCTTCTAGAGAGTAGTAGAGGTATAATTTATCTCCAATAAAGTTTAGCTCTAAGCTTCGATTAGCACTTGTTGATACTTTTTGCCTTTTATAGATCTGTATGTACGAGTACATTCCTTCAGTTGCGCCGGCGAGACCGTCGCCGCGCAGGTTTCCAGTGAGCGCCTGTTGGGGAGGTTGCCGCGCTGGGATGTCTACTACTTATGTCCGAGATTAGATCATCTCGGTATTGTTCTTTGTATAGTTAAACACTTTCGTATAATCTTTGGTAGACTCTTATTATATAGACTTTCTTCGCAAGAGCCTGACGTGCAGTACTGCTGAGCGTCGCTACTTCTTAGGGACATATGGAGCGATTGCATATCTTGGAGAGAGGGTTGCAATTCATCATTCCTTAGACACTTTCGTCGTTCCTGCTCCTCCGCCGCGTCGTATGTTCAATGGCGCGAGGCTGGTGAGCATGTCAGAGAGAGCTCTTACCCCTTGGCGATCTTGTACGATCCCTGGGCGGTGTTATGAGAAGGAGCTGCTACCGCTGTTAGCTCTAGCCCCTGTTCTGGCCGAGGAGGTGGCGGTATGAATTTAATCTTTTACCTTTTGTTAAGTAACCCCCAAGTAATATTTTACTGAATTTGATTTGCTTTCATCAGGCTGGACCTACTGAGTTCGTGCCACCTCATATGTCCATCCATTATCAGGGGACATACGGTCCGACCGAGGATATGATTCCTCCGGCTCTTGAGGATGAGCGCTACGTGGAGCGGTCGATTCCTCGCCACCAGACTCGGGTAAGCTTTATTTATTTGCAATTTTGTTCATGTATGTTATGCATTATTACTGGCTTTATTTCTTTGACAGTTCTCCCAGGAGGTGGTCACGGCGATGGCACGGCATATAGATGCCTTCCGGAGCCAGCTCGTTCGGATGAGGAATCTGGCTACGTGTCGTCGCGATGACGCCGTTTAGGAGGTAGTTTTCCTTCTTATTTTCGCATTATTACTTCTATTTTTATTGTTTCTGACTTAGTTCCTTCTTGCGGGGTCAGCCCATTCCTTCTCGTACCCGGACGAGACCTGAGGTGCGGAGAGACCCAGCGAGGTCTAGCTCGAGACGTCGCCGTACTGGCTCTGGCGGTCGGGGTGGTCGTTTTGAGGCTGCTCGGACCAAGGCAGTGGAGGGCTCGGGCTCTTCATCTCAGGGTACACGTGCTGGGCCAGTAGGCCATGGAGAGGCTACCTAGGCTTTTAGAGGTGGTGGGATGTACGAGGTCGGCTCGTCATTGCATCAGCCTCCGCAGCCTCAGCCTTAGGGTTACCTTGGATGGACGGGTCCTGAGCTGAGTTTTCCACCTCCCGAGGAGACTTAGGCTGGAGTTGGTGGAGAGGTTATTCCTCGTACTACGCAATTTTATGATATGATAGGTGTCTCTCATCATTTGCGTCCTCCTACGCCGTAGTTTATACTTGTGCTTTTTTATTTTGACTTTGTATAGAACTTTGCCTTTATTAGAATCTTTTATTAGACATATTTGTATATACATACCACTATGAGTTTATTTATTTAACATTTGTTTATTATTCTTTATGTGCATGTTTGTGTGTGCAAATAATTGCGATAATTAATAATTTTGTGCAAAAATTCCGTCATTTTTATTATTGATGGAGGGTATCCGACTTTCTCCCTAAAACAGAAAATAAAAAATAAAAATGTTGGATTTACAAAAAACTTAAAAATTAAGTCTAAATGAAATTTAAAAAATATAATTAATATAATTGATATATTCAATTATGAAAAAACGGATAAAAAGGATAAAAGATCGTAAAGCCATTGCTTAGACTCGAATCAGCCAGAAAAATGCGGTTTTAGAAAAGTTCGTATGATAAGACACGTCAGCGCCATCTGGCGCCACGCGTTTTGCGTTAGCGCCAGACGCTAATTATTAAGGCTTGGCGTCAGGTTCTGACATTAGGTGCCAACTCCTATCATCTGGCGCTGATGAGCGCTAACTTTTAATTTTATCCGGATTGAAATTGTGCCGATGTTGTGTATAAATAGCCCCCTGATCAGCCGATTTTTTCCAAAAAAGAAAGACGCGAAAAAAAAAATCGACGTTTTTGAAGGTGCATGTTGAAGGAGCTTAGTCAAATGTCATTTGATACTATCTCTCAGGGTGCAAGAAGGATTAGTTCATCCTAGGCTATCTCAATTGTTGACAGAATGATGAAAGTATTTAGGTAACTTAGGCGCGGGGGCTAAGTACTTCATACTTTGTGATGCAATGATGATTATAATTGATGAGTGACGTTGATATGACAAGGAATGCTTCAACGTTATGTTAAGATTTCATGACCAAGGGTTCCTACGGGAAAGTATATTTGGTCATGTATCTGTGCAGTGTGTGACAGTGACACTAAAGGTAGGCCGCAAAGGCTAAGTGTGTGGAAACATATTATTTTTAGAAGAGTCAAATGATGGTGACTCATAGGCTAGGTAGGCTAATGATGTAAGGATCAAGCCCCCAAGTCTAGCTCTAAATGAAAAGAGATGAGCACAGGGGATCCCTTGATATGATCATGGTGTGAGTGTGTGAATGTGTGAATGTGAATGCAAGTTTATTACGGCCTCACCTCGATGTTAGGTTGCCTATGTATCCGTTAGAAATCAGGCCGAACGTAGCTCTAGCCGAACCTCGCACAAGTGTGTGTATACCTCAAATAGGTCTTTTTAAGGGATGTAACGTGGTTAGGATAAAGGTTATAGAAGAAAAGGGATAAAGGCTCAAAACCCTAGATAAGCCCCCAAGTTGTGCAACCTTGCTTTTGAATCTTTGTATTCTTGAGTTGAGCTCGTTCTCTTTTTATTTTTGCTCTCTTTTTTGCTTTAGCATTTATTTTATTTTTATAAGTTTGGGCAATCCCGATCATGCAAACTATCACTCACTTGGCATTCATGTTTCTCAAGCATGGTACCGAGCACTTTATAAGAGACGTAATCCAAGACGTGTTCATATCAAAGACATGTTCATGTCAAAGACGTTGAAACACTTCCCCATTTATACACTTTTAATTATTATTATTATTATTTTTTTATTTATTCAATTCACTTAAGCTTTTGAAGTTACATAAGTTACACACCATCTCAGCCCAAGGTTAGGTAGATATAGGTTGAAAAAATGAAAGGTCTATCGTTAGACGAGGCTCAAAGTGGTTTATGAAGAAAGGATTGCATATTTGAAGGGTGAAAGGTAATATGATGTGGCTTAAATAATTGGTATATCTTGTGCTTAGTTTCACATGGATTTTTTTTTTTATTTTTTATTTGTTTGTTTTTTTTTTTGCAATGTAATGAAATGATCATATTCAAGAAAATAAATGCTCATTTTATTAAAGGAAAAAGGAAAAAATCCTACGAAATGAATCTAAGGAAAGTGAAAGGTGCCTATGCTAGACTTATTGGGGAAAGTAAAAAATGAAAAAGAAATAGAAAAAGTGGTCATGAAATCTTGTCGTTGCAGCACGCCTCTTGTGTTGTTTGCTTCATCATCACCCAGTCTTCTAGCTAGCTAGAGGCAATGGGATCTTGTTTGCTTCTATGAGATCTTGAATAAGATTTTGAAACCTATAGCATTCATCAGTGGTATGACCGTTTCGTCGATGGTACTTGCAATAGAAATTGGAATCCCATCTTGAAAATCGTTTTTTCTGGTGTTGGATCCTCGGTAGGGCCAATAGGTTTTGTTAATCCTCTATCATAGAGATGATCAAAAGTAGCATCATAGGTCATTACAATGGGTGTGAACTCTCTCCTGGGTTTCTTTTTCGTGGGTGGAACCTTGTCACACTTTTTCAGAAGCTCCTCTAATTGTTTCTTCGCAACTTCGAGAGCTTCACGTAGCAAGCTTGATCCTTCCCATATGGACATTGTAAGCAACCGTACATCCTCTTTACTTGCTAGTTCAGGAAAGTCATCCAAGGCATCAAAAAAGATCTCCTCCTCTTCTTCGATAGCATGGATTTCTTCAATAGGCTTAATGAGAGATGAGGGATCAACCTTGTTTTCTTCATCAGAGATGGCCAAGGAATGAGCGAGAGGTGCATTGTCAATGCTCGGCTTCTTAATGGCAGGAGGCAATGGCAGTTTGTTGTTATCGATTAAATATTGGATAGCTTCCTTAAGCTTCCAACAATTTTCGGTAAGATGGCCCCTACCTTAGTGATATTTGCAATGTGCGTTGGGGTTCTAGTTAGCTGTCCTCTTCCCGACCGGTGGGTCCACAAATGGTCCAATAGGAGTTATAAGACCTTTTGCATTTAGTCGGTCAAATGCAGTGTCATAATTCATACCTATAGGAGTAAAGTTCCTCCTATATGGTCAAATGAGTAAAGTTATTCATAGCAAGGACTTCACTTAAGTTAAAGGTACTAACATTGTTTGACTGGGTGGTTTTGGAAGAAGAACGATTGTCGTTGTTCTTGCCTTTCCAGCCACTGTTGTAGTTACTGTTAGCAGCTTTCAGCTTAGCAAGGTTGTCTTCAATATTAATTCCAATGTCATAGACGGCCTTGAAGGTATGGAGATTATTTTTGTATTTAAGATGCTTGGAGTACTTCTCTTGAAGGTTCTTGATGAATAACCTCACAGATTCTTTCTCACTTGGTACTTCAATCATCTTAGCAGAGGTTTCTCTCCATTTGTTGAAGAAAAAAGTGAAACCTTCATTCTCCTTCTGTTTGAGAATTTCAAGTTCCCTATAGTCAATTTCAACTTAAATGTTGCACTTGTACCTATCAATGAAAGCGTTTACTATTGACACCCTAGTAGAGGTTCTTTCTTTCTCAAGAGAGAAGAACCATTGTTGGCAAACGGTTTCAAGAGATAGAGAAAACAAAGAGGGAAACACCTTATTCTCAATAACCTTAATGCTCATTATTGTTTCGAAAGCTCTTAGGTGAAAGTAAGGGTTGTAAGTCGCTTTGAATTTCGGGATGTCGTTGGCATTGAAATTCTGCGAAAGAAGATCCTTGTCCACCGAGACCACTTGCGAGCTAATTCCTTGAAACTTATAGTCATTATACAACTTGCTCAAACTTTCTTGCATGAGGTCCATCTGTTGTTGCTTCACAGGATCATCGATTTTGAGGATCACATTAATCAATTGGTTCCTAAGCTCATTAACTTCCTCTTGAGTTGCCATTATCTTCTTAGCTTTCCTTTTCCGGGCGATTGGTTTGTCGAAAATTTGAACTTGAATAAAAAGATTGTCTTTGATCAAACGCCCTTCCTTTATTGACCACGCGCTGTAAATTAAACCATTTTTGGTTTAATGACTTGACTCAAATTGACTTTGACTTTATGGGTTTTGAAAAAGAAAAAAGCAAGAATAGGATGCATATTAGGGTGCATATTTTTGGCAAAAAAAAGTTGTATATTTTTGGGAATCAAGTATAGGGTTCAAACAAGTGGTTTAAATTGGAGGATTAACATTCGACTTACCCCCTTAAAAAAAATGACGGAAAATACGCGCATACAAGACTCTCTTAGACATGGTCAAAGTGTGAATTAGCATGTGCTTTATATTGTGAGTGCAAGTGGCATGCTTTGACTTTTGTGTAAGACCATGGGAATTAGTGCCTAGACTTGATTAAGGACTTGACATGGTATTATTACTAGTAAAAATTTACCGAATTTAATAGCAAACTGATCACAAGGTGATGACTCGAGCAATAAACCAAACTGTTGCCAAAGCGATAGGACTGGCACCTCTCTTTGTAGTGTAGCGCCAGACAACAGGACCGTTACCAGGCGCTACGCTCCACAGAGTGGAGCTGCAGTTTAAATCTTGGCGCCATTGTTGGAACATCAATCTGGAACTGCTTTCAGTATTATTACTCTACAGGGTATGCCTAAAGTCGTACTACGTCAATTCTGATTAAATTATTAGACTTTATTTACTCAAATTAATTAATTAATTAATTAGGCAAAGTTCTTTTAGCCCTAAATAAGTTTATTTAATTTTTAACACAAGTAAAACAAACGGTTAGGAAAAACACATAGAGTATGCACAACCAATAATGCACAATTAGTCAAGTAGGCAGAACATGATGCAATGAGTTTGTAACCTACCCATGGCTCAAGTTCTCTAAAGTTCGGGATATGGGTTAGTCAAAGACGGTCCATGGTTAATTGTCCGGATGCACCGCGTGGAAGACTAATCGTGAAGGGTTGGCGCAAGTGGATGGGACACTGCAAGTTAAGAAAAACTCGCTTCCATGGTTTGGTGAATTAAACATTCTCGGATGTACCCTTTGTTGCACAGAGCGTTCAATCAGGTAGATGGACCATGAATTCCCAGAGGGTTATGTCCATATGTAGAACACATATGGGTTTCAAAAAAGTGAGAAAAACTCAATCAGGAAGTAGGATCGAGCAAACAGTGCTAAAAACTAGTCAAAATTAGAACGCATATTACTGGCTCGGTATTGGAAGAACTTGGCTCCAGCGAACAGAGGTCGGCGCCGCAATTTGGCCCTGGCGCCAGAGCCGAAACCTCGGCGCTAGACTTTGTTTTCTGATGCTAGTTCCTACATGCCTCAGCAGCTTTCTGTGCTTGATAAAATTTTCCAGTTTTGCGCAGCATTATTTCGATCCTAGTTGTGAAAGATATTCCTCAAAATTCCTACGTGTAAAAATCCTATGTTTTTAACTCATTACGGATGGTCTTTCCAATGAGATCTTTTTTATGCATATGACTATAATGTTAATCAAAATTATGCACATGAAATACTTAGAACTTTTCGAGTCTCATCCACTCATTCTAAATCATTGCCGAAATAAATTTCAGGAATTAAAATAGAAACCCTCCCCAGTGGAGTCGCCAAAACACTGTAGGGAATATTTCAAGCACTATCTCTGGCTTGAACCCCACTATTATCGTACAATTAAGTACGGTGGCATCCAAAGGGAAGGAAGATAGAGTAAAAGAGTTGCCAACAAGTTTTAGGTTGTAAACCGTTCACAGGGTGAAGGTTACATCCCTTAACGATCTAAAAGATTGTCAACTCCAATAGGTCGGGAACCATGACTGGTAGTTTGGGTATGAAGTTACAAATCCAACCAAAACCTACCCTAATAATAGGCCTATACTTTATTCTGATTGTATTCATGTGCGCTTTCTGACTAACATGCAATCAATAGGATTACCCTAAATCTGTTTATCTATGTTGGTTGAATATTAATGCACAAATAAATCAATTATTGGCGATCACTTGAATTATAATCAAATTAACCCTAAATAAGATTATTAATTATCTTATTAAACGTGATTACAAGTACAACATTCCCTTTAAACATGCATAAAAAGCGTGATCAAGCAATAACAATGAATATATCAAGCAACATAATAATCACCATAATAATAATCATAAATTATAACAATTATAATCATAATATTCATGTTAAATTATAATAATAATAGCAAGATCCTAGGCATGATACTAACAAGATTAATAACAAACCCTAGCATGTCACTAAAAAATAAAAAATCAAAGCTTTAACCCTAACATGATACTATCATGATATTAGGAAAGAAAATAGGAAGAATCGCAGGAATCACAATCGTCATATTTGATATTATAAATTATAGTTATTACCCTATACATGATACTAGGAATCATTGTTGTCATTCAAAACATCAAATTAAGGAAAGCATCCTAACATGATACTAGGAATCATAATAACAACCTAGAAATGATTTCTAAGAACAATAAAATCAATAAATCAATTAAAGCACTTACTTGGATGCCTCGTACCTCTTTCTAATAACAAAATACACGCATTAGTAACTTCAAGGAAAATAATAATACAAACAATTAAATTAAATAAATATTGAAAGAGAGATTTGGGACCAAACCCTCATAAATTAAAAACTTTCACATGTAGGGCGAAGGCAACTTCGAATAATGCTAGGTGCTTCTAGGTCTTGTGAATGCGGAATTTTGTAGAGAAAGATAGAGAGAGAAGCAAATTCTTAAAAGCTAGAGAGAATAAGAAAACTAGAAAATTGATGCTAATTCTTGAAAATTAATGATTGAAAACGGAGTTTTTAGGAGGCTATTTATAGAGAAAATCAGCCAAACGGATAAAAAAACAAATCAGAGTTTCGACGAGAATAAAACGGGTTAGCGCCAGACGCTGGACATTAGCGCCAGGCGCTAATCCCTATCCTCAGGCGCTAACAATTAATTTCACGCGTTTTCTTAATTTTGATGAAATTTAGCCGTACAGAAGGGCAAAATCGTATTTTCCTCAAAACACTCTTTTATTCTGATTAAAACTCCAAAAAGTCAATCAAAATCAATTTATCAATGCTAATTAAATTAGGAATGAAAAAAACCTTCTAGAACAATCTAGAAGACTAAAATCAATTCTAATTGCATTAGGATTGATAAATCTATATTAGGCCCTTCTCTAGATCATTGGGCCGCATATAAGGACCAAACTGGGCCCAGTTTAGTAATTAGGCCATAACTTCCTCATTATTCATCGGAATTGGGCTTATAACATATCGTAGGAAAGCTCATTTCAAACCTCATCCAACTACACCATTATTGGACCCTTGCTATGGACCAAACCAAACTGGATTGGCCTTTTTCTTAAAATAGGTTTACAAAAACAGAGAGAAGAGAAAATAATTAAAACTATCCGCAACACTAGACTTTCCACACTTTCACTTCATTCGATTATGATTAGACGTGAAAGATACTCATCACCGGGTTTGTTTTTTGGGAGACACAAATGGATGTCTACAACAGTTTTTCGAAAAAATCCGGGAATGTTCTTGCTCGCTGGAATGTACATGCATTTATATTTTGGACTATAGGACTTTGCTTTTCTGTCTTGAGGGTTGACCTAAGAGTTAATGTTGCTTGATTCATTGACTTAACAAGACTCAAGGTATGAACTTGACTTAATGATGACTAACATCGTGTGACTAGTGTGTGCATAGTGTTGACTCATGAAGCTCAATTTATACATGACTCGAAATGCAGAAAATACAAAAAATTTCGTAATTTTTGTGGAGGGTACTGACTTTCTCCCGAAAAAGAAAGACGTGAAAAAAATAAAGAAGCGGATTTTCGAAGGTGCATGTTGAATGAGATTAGTCAAAGGTTGTTTCTCACAGTACAAGAATTGTAACATCTTAAACTATTCTAGTTGACTCGATAATGAAAGTATTTAGGTGACTTAGGCGCGGAGGCTAAGTACTTCATACTTTGTGATGCAATTATGATTGATGTTGGTATGACAAAGCATACTTCAATGTTGTGTCAAGATTTCATGACAAAGGGTTCATAAAGGAAGTATATTTGGTCATGTATCTGTGATGTGTGTTAAAGTGACACTAAAGCTAGGCTGCAAGGGCTAAGTGTGGAAAAGTATTTTGAGAAGAGTCAAAAGATGGTGACTCCTAGGCTAGGTAAGCTTAACAATGTAGGGATCAAGCCCCCAAGTCTATCTCTAAGTAGATAGGGATTAGCATAGGGGATCCCTTGATATGATCATGATGTGAGTGTGTGAATGTGAATATAAATAAATTTTATTACTTTCGCACCCCTATATAAGGTTGCCTACATATCCGTTATGAATCAGGTCGAACGTAGCTCTAGCCGAGCCTCACACAAGTATATGTATTCCTCTAAGAGGTCTTTTGAGGGTTGTAACGTTGTTAGGCTAAAGGTTATAGAAGAAAGGGATAAAGGCTCAAGACCCTAGATAAGCCCCCAAGGTGTGCAACCTTGCATTTGGATCCTTGTATTTTTATGCTTGAGTTTTGTCATTTTTGAATTCTCTTTTATATATTTGCTTTGTTTTTTTTTTTTTTTTTTTTTTTTTTTTTTTTTTTTTTTTTTTTTGGTCTTCAGCATTGTTTGTTTGAACCGTTTTTTATAATGTTGGGCAATTTCGTTCATGCGCGCTATCACTCACTTGGCATTCATATTTCTCAGGCACGGTACCGAGCACTCGATACGAAACGCAATCTGAGACGTGTTCATATCAAAGACTTTTTCATATCAAAGACATTGGAACACTTGCCCTTTTGTACACTTTTATTGTTTTTGCTATTTTATTTATTTTGATCTTTAGAAATCACTCAAGCTTTTTAAAATTGCATAAATAGCACACTGTCCCATCCCAAGGCTAGATAGATGTGGGTTGAAGAAACAAAAGGTGAATCGTTAGATGAGGCTCAATGTGGTTTATAAAGAAAGGATATATTTGAAAGGGTAAAGATGATATGATAGGCTACAAGGGGTGTCTCAAATCACTAGTATACCTTGTGCTTAGTTCAACATGAATTTTTTTTAACTCCGATGTAACACGATGATCGTATGCAAGGAAATAAATGCTCATTTTTTTAAAAAATTAAAGGGTAAAAATTAAACTCTAAGAAATAAATTCAAGGAGGATGAACGGTGCCTATGCTATACTTATAGGGGAAAGGGTTTGAAAATAGAAGAAGAAAGCATGAAATCTTGGTGAGAAGCTTGCCTTGTGCATTTGGTTCATAATTACCCTCATTTTTTTTTTGTCAATCACATGACTCAAACTCGATTCAACATGCATGGATAGAAGATAGGAATAATGAAAGGTTATGATATGGGGAAAGCATGTAGAGAATGGAAAGATGATGTAGATGGAGAGATATGAAAAAATTAGGAATAGAATGTACCCCCAACTCAAATGACGGAAAAAACCGACTCATGCATATATGAATCTAAGACATGGTCATGGTGAAACGTATACAAAGTGTGTGCTAAGACTAGTAAGTGTAGGTGACATGTTAAGACTTGTGTCATGACCATGTGGCTAGACTCTGTGACAAGACTCGAACAAAGACTAAGTTAAGACTTCATGTATATGCATTAAACTAGACATAATGTGGTATTTTACTCGTAACTTTTGATCTGTGACTTTGATGTGGACGAAACCAACTCCAAATTAAAGATAACATTCAGGGCTACATATCAATATGTTTTATAACTCGTAACTCTTTCTAGAACTTCGGCTATGACCAAAACCAATTGACGCTTGTGCAGTATACAGGAATAAAAATCCGGGTTGACTCAAAGGAACTATGACTCGATTTTAGACAATTTATTAGCTCAAATTAATTAATCAATTAATTAAGCAAAGTCCTTTATTTAAGAATATTCATAATTACAAGTCAAACCAAACGGTTAGTTTAATCACATGTAAGTATACACAAGCAAATAATGCACAAGTAGAGTCACAACATGATGCAATGAGTTTGCAACCTAACCATGGCTCTAGTTCTTTGAAGTTTGGGATATGGGTTAGTCAAAGAGGGTCCATGGTTATGAGTTTGGATGCACCGCACAGAAGCCTTACCTTTTGGAAGGGTTGGCGCGTGTGGATGGGACCCCGCGAGTTAAACTTGTTTCCATGGTTTGGTGAATTCAACATTCTCGGATGTACCCTTCGTTGCCACGAGCGTTCGTTGGGTAGATGGAGCATGAATTCCCAAAGGGTTATTTCCATATGTAGAACACATATGGGTGTCAAAACAAGAAGGAAGAGTTCTGGCTCGGTATTGGAAGAACACGGCAGTAGACTACAGAGTCTGTCGCCAGAAAATGACTTCATCGCCGGATGACAAAATTGTCGCTAGGGGACGAGGCCATTTTTCAGGCGACGCACTCTGTTTTCAAGACGTTAGTTCCTACATCCCTCAGAAGTTTTCGGTGTTCTTAGAATTTTTTAATTTTCGCAGTATTATTTCAATTCTAGTTGTGAAAGATATTTCTCAAATTTCCTACATGTAAAAATCCTATGTTTTTTACTCATCACGGATGGTCTTCCGATGAGAACCTTATTTATGCATATGACAATAATTTAAATCAAAATTACGCACATGAAATACTTAGAACTTTTTGAGTCTCATCCATTCATTCTAAATCATTTCCAAATAAATTTCAAGAATTAAAATAAAAATCCTCCCCATTGGAGTCGCCAAAAACTGTAGCGAATATTTCAAGCATTGCCCCAAACTTGAACCCCACTATGATGATACACGTAAGCATGGCGGCGTCCAAAGGGAAGGAAGCTAGAGAAAAAGAGTCGCCAACAAGTTTTAGGAACTTGTACACCGTTCACAGGGTGAAGGTTACACCGCATAACAATCTAGGAGATCTTTAACTCCAATAGGACCGGAACCAAGACTTGAAATTTGGGGATGAAGGTACAAATCCAATTTAAAAGAGACTGAACCTGCCCTAAAAATAGGCCTCTACTTTATTCTTCTCGTATTCTTGTGCGCTTTCTGACTAACATGCAGTTAGTTTTGGTTTACCCCCAGCCCTGACAGGATAGTTTTAAAGATATATGGTCTGGACTAATTAGGCCTAAATTTGCCTCTTGGATCTAAAACATTTATCCTTAGCGCTTTTAACACCAAGTCTCCTACTTTGATGTTTCGTGTCTTGACCTTCTTGTTAAAGTGTCTACCCATATAGCTTTGATAGCATTGAGTATGATGTAGAGCTTCTAGTCATTTTTCATCGAGTGGAATTAGCTCTTCATATCTTTCTCTTGTCCATTCAACTTCATCAAGTTTACTTTCCAATGCAATGCGTAGAGATGGTATCTCTAGCTCTACATGTTGTACGACATCCATTCCATAGACTAAGTAGAATGATGTATTTCCTGTTGATGTACGAATTGACGTGCGATAACCCCAAAGTGCAAAATGGAGTTTGTCAAGCCAATCCTTGTAATTTTCTGTCATTTTCTCGATAATAGTCTTTAAATTTTTGTTAGCTTCCTTAACTGCTCCATTTGCTTGAGGTCTATAAGGAGAAGAGTGATGGTGTTGAATACCATACTTTCGTAGCAATTCTTCACATTCTGCTTGAAAGTGAATTCCATTGTCACATATCATCTCATGTGGGACTCCATATCGAAAATTAATGTTCCTTTCGATAAAGAGTGCTACATGTTTTGTAGTGAGTTTAGCATATGACTGTGCTTCAATCCACTCTGTGAAGTAATCGGTTGCTACTAAAATATATTCGTGACCTCCTGTCCCATGATGGGTAATTTTATCGATGATATCAATTCACCATGTTGAAAATGGCCATGGTGATGTGTAGGTGTAAAGTAGAGAGGGAGGAACATGTTGCAAGTTAGCGCAATAATACCCTTCTCATGACAGTCCCTATTCATGGTAGTCTAATAATACCCTTCTTCCATTATCTTTTGGACTAGCATTTTGCCATTAACATGAGTTCCATAGATGCGTTCTTGCACTATTATCATAGTTCTTTGGGCTTCCTTTTTGCCTACACATAAGATAGCTCGACCCTTAGGTACCCTTTTGTGTAACTCGTTGTCCATGAGTACATATTGGGAAACCAAGAGTCTTAATGCTCGTTTTGCTCTTTTGTCAGCAAGAGGAGGATATTCTCTTTTAGTGACATAGTTGAGTATGTCCATATACCATGGTTCTTCTCCTTCTTCTTCTTTTTCTTCATTTTGGACTAATTCATCGTCTTCTATAGCTTGAATGTAAGCCAGTTTATGCCTTTTCTCTATGGTTAAAGGCATTTGCTCGATTTTTGTAGGAATCCTAACCATTGAGGCTAGTCTTGCCAAGGCATGAACAAATTGGTTTTCCTCTCTAGGTAGATATGTCTATTCTACCTTTTCCAGCTGGTTGGTGAGAGTTTCCAGATTAGTTTGGTAAGGGACTAAACATTCACTCTTTACTTTCCATCTTTTAGAGATTTTGTTAATGATCAAATAAGAATCTCCGAATATTTGAAGTTTATTTACACTCAATGCCAAAGCTGTTTTGAGGACCACCACGCATGCTTCGTATTCTGCAGCATTGTTGGTAGCGTCAAAATATAACTTTATGGAGATTGGAACATTGTTCTTCTTTAGGTTATACTAGTAGTACTACAACGCCACATCTCTTTTGGTTTGAAACTCCGTCAAAGTATATAGTCCAAGTATCATCTTTTATGACTATCAAGTCTTCATCTGGAAATTCGTTGTCATGTATTGGCGTCGAATCTTCTGTTGGAAAATATGTTAAGAAGTCCGAGACCACTGATCCTTTAATAGCCTTTTGAGGCATGAACCTTACATCAAATTAGGCTAGGTTGACAATCCATCTTGATATGCGCCCATTAAGTGTAGATTTTTTAAATAAGTACTTGTGTGGATCCATTCGAGATACTACAAAGACTGTATGCACGAGCATGTAATGTCTCAACTTGGTTGTGGCCCACACTAATGCGAGGCACAATTTTTCAAGTGGTGTGTAGCGTACTTTATACTCGAGCATTTTCTTGCTTAGGTAGTAGATTGTGTTTTCTTTTCCTTCTACTTCTTGTGCGAGCATAGCCCCATTGTCTCTTTGGTGACTGTTAAGTACAACCTAAGAGAAATCCTTGGAAGCGCTGGTGGTAGTATGCGAGGATTTGCGAGATAGTCTATGATCTTTTTAAAGGCTTTTTGACACTCATCGTCCCATATTACTGGCACATTCGTTTTGAGTTTCTTAAATATTGGTTCACATATTGTTGTTAGATTTGATATGAACCTACTTCTGTACTGCAACCGGCTAATAAATCCTCAAATTTGTTTCTCGGTTTTGGGCGGCGGCATTGACATAATTGCTTTGATCTTGGTTGATTCTCTCTCTATTCCTCTAGAGCTTATGACATATCCCAAGAGTTTTCCTGAGGTGACTCCAAAAACGCACTTGGATGGATTTAACCTTATGTTGTATTTCCTTCGCCTTTCGAAGAATTTTCTTAAGGCTATTTGATGTCCTGGGCGATATTTTGATTTTACAATCATATCATCCACGTAGACTTCAACCTCTTTGTGCACCATGTAATGGAGTAGGGAAGTTTCTGCTCGTTGGTAAGTGGCATCCGCGTTTTTCAACCAAAATGGCATTACCGTGTAACAGTAAGTACCCCAAGGTGTTATAAATGTTGTTTTTTTTTCCATGTCTTCTTCCTCCATAAGAATCTGGCAGTACCCTGCGTACCCATCCATAAATGAGAGAAGCACGTGATTTGTTGTATTATCTACTAAGATGTCGATGTGTGGTAAAGGGAAGTCATCCTTTGGACTTGCCTTATTTAGATCTTGATAGTCGACACACATTCTTACCCTTCCATCCTTCTTCAGAACTGGGACCACTTTTGCAACCCATTCGGGGTATTTGGATACCCTGATAAAACCTGCAGTAATTTGTTTTTGAACTTCTTCTTTTATTTTAAGAGCTACGTCGGGTTTCATTTGACGCAACTTTTGTTTTACAAGTTTCATTCCTGGAAGTAGTGGTATAGTGTGTCGAGCTATTTCTCTGTTAATACCTGGCATATCTTCATATGACCAAGCAAATACATCGATAAATTCTATGAGTAGATTGATTAAATCGGTTCTTTCATCTTCATTAAGTGTTAGTCTGATTTTAACTTCTCTTTTAATGGTTTGATCGTTTAAGATATCAACCGTTTCAGTATCCTCAATTACCGGTGTTTTTTTTTCAAGTGTTTCCATTACTTTAATGATTTCATTGTCATTTTTATCTTTAGTTAAGCAATGCTCGTCATCTTTGGTTAGAGAATAACACGAGGAGTAAGGGGAAGAAGTCATATTATTGAATTCGAAAATCATTACATCAAATAAAGAAATGTCCTCTGGGACTTGATTACTAATTATCCTAGGAATGGGTGCTAAAATAGAAGAATTAGAGGAAAAAGGTTCTATAGCTAAGGGCTTAGAAGAATCGATAGGGGAAGATTTTGACTCAGATGACACTTCTAACATTGGTCCTTGTCCTGTTGTTATGGAGATCATTCTTCCACTCAAAGTAGTCACCTTTACTATTTTGCGCCATCCTTACACTAAATCCTTTGCTGGAGTGATGAGCTTCGAAGGGTCAAAGTTTTCACTTTGTAACACTGTTTGAATGAGCGAGGAATTGTCCTCTATATATTTCGGCTCATTCCTCTCGCGCCTAAAGAGGAGTCCCATGACATTAAAGTCAAAGCATTGGGGTGCTTTCTCCTTGTGGATAGGAGTTGGGATCTCACATAAAAAGTAGCAATCCAGAATGATTTCTGACCCAGGTTGCCTTATGCTATTTACAACAAAGGGTTTGGGAAATTCTTGGCACGGATAGTCCTCTCCTTCTCTTATAAACTGCCCATTAAGAGTAAGAGGATATTGGTCCATTGGGATTGCTTTGTTTTGGGTACGAGCGTTTCTACGCACCCTAGACTTTTCCTGGGCTCGCTTTAGATCTTTTACAGTCGGTTCAAAACCAAGTCCAAAAGTATCTAATTTAGGGAGGCCAGGTAGTTCCATTTGTTTTTCTATCTCTTTTTTCTTTCCAAGAGTCATTATAGGATAGTGTCCCTGTTTTATGAGAATAACATTTATTGTCATGTTAGAGTGGAGGTCGTAGCAAAGAGGGGTCCTTTCATCTTCTTCAATTAAGGAGACCTCTTCAATAAAGCCCTACAAATCTTTATCATTCTCATCGTGCTCCACATTAATAATTGAATTTTCAAAAGCTTTAATTCTCATAGGTGAGCATCAATTGTAATAGGGATCCCTCCAACTATAGCCTTTACTTGTTGATGAAAGGATGAAGGGATGACCTTAAGGGTCATGAAGCCAAGGGCGTCCCAATAGTAGGTTGAAGGAAGCTTTAATATCCACTACTTTGAAGGTAGTGGCACGTTCTATCACTCCCACCGTTACATTCATGGTAATTTTTCCAAGAGCTTGGCAACGAGTATTGTCGCAGGCTCTTATTCCGTGCGTTGATGGGGTTAAATATTCATCCCTTTTTCCTAGAATCCTCGAAGTTCTAAGTGGACAAACATTTTGCCGATCCATTATCCACAAGAGTCATTGGGAAATTCATTCTCTTGCAGATTTATGTGAGGTGTAGAGTCTTGTAATGTTTGTCACCTTCCGGAGGTAGATCCTTGTCAGAAAAGGTATTCAAGTTGATGGGACTAGGAAGGTCACTCATGAGAAAGTTAGCCAATTCTCAAGAGTGGTTTCAGAGTGTATCCCTGTCTTGTCCAAAGCATTCATTATCGCCAACCTATCTTCTCGAGATGTAGCTAGAAGTTTCCATACATTCATCTTAACCTTAGTCTTTTTGAAATGCTTGACAACAACATTGTCTTCTAGAATTGGTATGGGAACTTGTTGAGTAGTAGGAATAGGTTGTGTGGTTATGGGAGGTTGCATTATACAAGATCTTAAGAGAACATTTATGAGTTAATCTTCTTCATCCCAAAAGTCACTTACTGGATATATCATTGAAAGTGGAGGTTGTTCCTTATCCTTGAGATAAACTTCCTCGTCATCGCTATCCCAAACCCCATTGATGCTAGTATCTTGTTCTTGTTGAATTTGGACTAGCTTCTTGTTATCAATCATCTTTTGAATTAAATCTTTAAATTTAAAGCAGTGTTCTATAGTATGTCCCCCTGATTGATGATACGAAAAGTAGAACCTATTCGTCCTCTTTAACTATTCAAAGGGTCTCGGTTCGTGAGGTTTAATTTTGCTACTCTCGGAGAGAATTTTGAACATCTTAGCGTAGGAAGTCCCAATTGGAGTGTAAGGCTTACTACTCATTTTGGGCAAGTCAATTACTTGGAAAGAAAATGGCTTCTTCTCCATGGGTGGAACTTTATTGTTGACATATTTGCTTTGGACAATCTTTTCTTGTTTCTTTGCGAATTCGAAAGCTTCAAGTAACAAGTCTATTCCTTCCCTCATTGATTGTATGAGAATCCATACTTCTTCTCTAGTTGCAGGTTCTTGTTCGGGAGGGAAATCATTCATGGCATCGAAAAAGGTTTCCTCCTCTTCTTCAATAGCATGAATCTCTTCAACTGGTTTGATAAAGGATGAAGGGTCACCATGGTCTTCCTCATCAGAAATAGGCAAAGAATCAGAATGTGGTGCATTATTGATGTTTGGCTTCTTGCTTGCAGGGGGCAATGGGAGTTTATTATTTCTGTAAGTTGGATTCAACAGGAGATTTTGGAAGTTATTGGTGCTTTAGTTGTGTGTCATATTTAGAAGGTTCCAAGGTCTACGGTTGCTCAAGCTCACTATTTGGCAGTAAAGGCGCTTCGCCGTGATTTACTTTGTTTTCGTTTTTAGTTTTTTTGTTGTTTGTTTGTTTGTAAATTCTTTTGTCAAAAATAAAAAATTAAAAAAAAATAAAGTGTTGGATAGATTCCTTAAGCTTCCAACAATTCTTAATGAGATGGCCCCTACCTTCATGATACTTGCAATGTGCGTTGAGATTCCAGTTAGTCGTCCTCTTTACGACAGGTGGATCCCCAAACGGTCCAATGGGAGTTATAAGACCTTTTGCATGTAATCGGTCAAATGCGGTGTCATAACTCATACCAAGAGGAGTAAAGTTCCTCCTAAATGGTTTCTTTTGTCCTTGATTGTTCTCAGCAAGGACTTCACTCAAATTAAAAGTGCTAACATTGTTTGAGTGGGTGGTTTTGGAAGAAGAAGGATTATCGTTCTTCTTACCTTTCCAGCCACTGTTAGAGTTATTATTAGCAACTTTTTGTTTAGCAAGGTCATTTTAATGTTAATTCCAATGTCATGGACGGCCTTAAAGGTATGTAAGTTGTTTTGGTACTTAAGATGTTTGGAGTACATTTCTCGGAGGTTCTTAATGAACATCCTCATGGATTTCTTTTCACTAGGTAACTCAATCATCTTAACAGAAGTTTCCCTCCACTTATTAATGAAAGAAGTGAAACCTTCATTGTCTTTTTGCTTAATTATTTCAAGTTTCCTATAATCAGTTTCAACTTGAATATTACATTTATACCTATAATTGAAAACGTTTACAATAGATTCCCATGTAGAGGTTTTCTCTTTGTCCAGGGAAAAGAACCATTATTGACAAACGGTTTCAAGGGATAAAGAAAACAAAGAATGAAAGACTTTCCTATCAATCCCCTTAATGTTAAATATTGTCTCAAAAGCTCTTAAGTGGAAATAAGGGTTGTCTGTTTCCTTAAACTTAGGGATGTCGTTGGCATTTGAACTTCTGCAAAAGAAGATCCTTGTCCACCGAGACCCCTTGCGAGCTAATGCCCTGGAATCTGTAGTCATTGGATATTTTGCTCAAGCGTTCTTATATGAGCTCTATTTGTTGTTGTTTCACAGGGTCATTGATTTGGAGGGTTAAAGCCTTGAACACCTCAGTAATGCTAGCCATTTGCTTCTTAAGCTCATTGACTCCTTCTTGACTTTCCATTATCTTCTTAGCTTTTCTTTTCCAACTGACTTGTTTATTAAAAAGATGAAATTGAACGAAGAGGTTGTCCTTAATTAAACGCCCTTCCTTTCTTGACCACGCTCTATAAATTAAACCATTTTATTTGTTTTAATGAATTGACTTAAATTGACTTTGACTTTAACAGTTTACAAAAAAGAAAAAAGCAAAAATAGGGTGCATATTTTTGGGAATCAAATATATGGGTTCAAACAAGTGTGGTTTAGTTGGAGGATTTATATCCGACTTACCCTCTTAAAAAATGACGGAAAACACGTGCATACAAGACTCTCTTGACATGGTCAAATTATACATTCATATTAGTATGAGCTTCATTTGTGAGTGCAAGTGACATGCTTTGACTCTTGTGTAAGACCATGGGACTAAGTTCTTAGACTCAATTAAGAACAAAATATGGCTACTGCTATTAACAAACCGATCAAACTGATTAATAAACTGTTTCATTAGACTCGTCGTGATGACTCGAGAAAGAAATTGAACTGTCGCTTGAACATCAGTACTGTCACCACACACTACAGCGCAGCGCCTGACGACTTGGTTGTCGCTCGGCGTTGCACATCATCGTTTGGTGCCATAACCCAAATATTTGCGCCATTACTGGAACATTAATTTGGGACTGTTTGCAGTATTTTTACTCTAAAGGGATTGGTCTAAAGTCGTACTAAGTCAGTTTGATTATCTATTAGCCTTTCATTAGGCAAAGTCATTTTAGTCATTTATTAGTTTATTTAGACTTAATCACAAGTCAAACAAACGGTTAGGAAAAACACATAGAGTATGCACAGCAAGAAATGAACAAGTAGTCAAGTAAGCACAATATGATTCAATGAGTTTGCAACCTAACCATGGCTCTAAAGTTCAGGAAAAGGGTTAGTCAAACAGGGTCCATGGTTATGAATCCTGATGCACCACATGGAAGCCTTACCTTTGAAAGGGTTGGCGCGTGTGGATTGGACCCCGCGAGTTAAACTCGCTTCCATGGTTTGGTGAATTAAACAATCTCAGGTGTACCCTTCGTTTCTAATAGCGTTCGATTGGGTATATGGAGCATGAATTCCTATAGGGTTATGTCCATATGTAGAACACATATGGGTTTTAGAAAAGAGAGAAAAACTCAATCAAGAAGTAGAATCGAGCCAACATTGCTAGAACTAATTGAAACAAGAAGGCAGAAATCTGGCTCGGTATTGAAAGAACTTGGCGCCAGACAACAGAGTCTGTCGCCAGAAAATAGCTCCGTCGCTAGACGACAAAATTTTTGCCAGGCGACGCACTCTGTTTTCTAGACGCTAGTTCCTACATGCCTCAGATTCTTTCTGTGTTCTTAGAATTTTCCAGTTTTCGCAATATTATTTTGATTCTAGTTGTGAAAGATATTTCTCAAATTTTCTACGTGTAAAAATCCTATGATTTAGACTCATTACAGATGGTCTTTCCATTGAGAACCTTTTTTATTCTTATGCCATAATGTTTGTCAAAATTACCCACATGCAATACTTTGAAGTTTTCGAGTCTTATCCACTCATTCTAAATCATTGCCAACACAAATTTTAGGAATTAAAATAGAAATCCTCCCCATTGGAGTCATCAAAAACTGTAAGGAATATTTCAAGCATTACCCCAAACTTGAACCCCACTATGATCATAAACTTAAGCATGGTGGAGTCCAACGACAAGGAAGCTAGAGCAAAAGAGTTGCCAACAAGTTTTAGGAACTTGTAAACCGTTCACAGGGTGAAGGTTTTATTCCTTAACGATCCAGGAGATCGTTAACTCCAATAGGTCTGGAACTAAGCCTTGAAGTTAAGGGATGATGGTACAAATCCAATCTAAAAGAGAAAGAACCTGCCCTAATAATAGGCCTCTACGTTATTCTACTCGTATTCATGTGCGCTTTCTGACTAACATGCAATCAATAGATTTTCCTTAAACCTGTTTAATATATGTTGGTTGAATATTAATGCACAAATAAATCTATTATTGGCGATCACTTGAATTATAATCATATTAACCCTAAACAAGATTATTAATTATCTTATTAAGCATGATTACAAGTACAAATTCCCTTTAAACATGCATAAAAGGTGTGATCAAGCAATAACAATCAATAATAAAAACAAGCAACATAATAATAACAATCATCATAATAATAATATTCATAATCATATCAACGCTAAAGCATAATAATAGCAAGATCCTAAGCATGATACTAACAAGATAAATAACAAATCTTAGCATGTCACTAAACCATAAAAATCAAAGCTTTAGCCCTAACATGATATTAACATGATAATATGAAAGAAATCGGAAGCATCATAGAAATCATAATTGATATTAGAAACTTAATTATTACCATAAACATGATACTAGGAAGCAATAAAACATCCTAACATGATAATAGGAATTTAAATAATAATCTAAGCATGATTTCTATATCAAAATATCAATTAAAACAGTTAATGTACTTACTTCGTTGCCTCGTATATCTTTCTAATAACAAAATACACACGTTATTAACTTCAAGGAAAATATAAAATTAACAATTAAATTCAATAATTGAAATAGAGATTTGGGACCAAACACTCAGAAATATTAAACCTTTCACGTCTAGGGCGAAGGCAACTTCGAACATGGTTGGGTGTGTCGAGTGCTAATGTATGTGAAATTGTGTTTGTAAAAGGCTAGGCTAAAAGGGGGAGATAAAGAATAAGCTTTAGCTTACGGAGAAAGAAAAACTAGAGAATTCTGGTTATCGAAAAACGGAGGTCTAGGGACCCTATTTGTAAAAAAAAAAAATAGTCCGGACTCGATAGAAACGAATCAGAGTTTGAAAAGGAATAAAACACCTCTCTATCGCCAGCGGCTGGGCTCGTTGCCGGGCGCTGCACTGCAGCGCCAGGAGACGAACCTGTCGTTTGGCGATGTAGAAGGTTTTCAACGCACTTTCAACGTGGAATCTATTTTTCGATAAAATTGAGTCGTAAAATCCGTGCGAAGGGTAAAATCGTATTTCACATAAAACACTTATTTTATTCCAAATAAAACTCATAAAATATAATTATCAATCCTAATTCCATTATGATTTAAAAGAACGTTCTAGAAGACAATAATCAATCCTAATAGCTTTAGGAATGATAATTAATAATAGGCCCTCCTCTAGATCATTGGGCCGCATATAAGAACCAAACCTGGCCCGGTTTAGTATTTTGGCCATAATTTCCTCATTATTCATTGGAATTGGGCTTATAATATATCATTGGAAAGCTCTTTTTGAGCCCCATCCAACTACTTCATTATTGGACCATTGTCATGTACCAAACTGAACTGGACTGGATATTTTCATAAAATAGAGCAGGTTTTCGAAAACAAAAAGAATGATTGTTTATAAAAACTAACCGCAACATTAGACTTTTTCACACTTTTACTTCATTCGATTATGATCTGACGCGAAAGGTATTCATCACCGGGTTTTGTTTTGGGGAGACACAAATGGGTGTCTACAATAATAATATACATGATATTAGAAATTTAAGTTAACCCTAAACATGATACTAGAAAGCAATATAACAGCCTAACATGATACTAGGAATCAACAAAATAATCTAAGCATGATATCTATAAAAAAAGATCAATAAAGTAATTAAATTACTTACTTCGATGCCTCGTACCTCTCTCTAATAACAAAATACACACGTTAGTCACTTCAAGGAAAATATTAAATCAAACAATCAAATTAAATAATGGAAATAGTGATTTGAGGACCAAACCCTCAGAATTATTCAACCTTTCACGTCTAGGGCGAAGACAACTTCGAACTTTGCTAGGTGTGTCTAGAACTAAAGTATGAGGAATTTTTTGAGAGGGAAGGTTTAGAAAAAGAATAGAGATAGAAAAAACTTCTAGCTTTTAGAGAGAGATGATGGTTGTGAATGATTAAAAATGGGGAGATATGACCCCCTATTTATAGAAACTAGTCCTGGATCAAATCAAGTCATATTCCGTATAAAATACCTCATGTCTCCAATAACAGGAGTTAGCGCCAGACGACAGGAGCAGCGCCAGGCGACAAGACTGTCGTTTGGCGCTTGAACAGTCCAAATAAAAATATAATATGTCGTTGGAAAGTCTAGGAATATACTTTTCAACCCAATTTGAATCAGATAAAAATCTTTTGTAGATGAAAAGATATGGCCGAAATAGTGGAAGGATATCAGTTTTGGATAGAGTTTCGTATTTCTTTCATATCTTGTTCGTTAGAGCTCGAAATTAATATTATAAAATATCATTAGAAAGATCTATCCAACCATTTAAGATTTAGATAAAAATTATGCGGCACAAAAATAATATCTAACTGTGTTTGAAAATCTTTAAATTCGAATGGAATTAGGATTTACAAAAAAAAGAAAGTTTTTATTCAATTTCAAACTCTGTGATTTAATCTATTCAAAAAGGACAAGTAAGATCTTATAGAAGCTTCTAATTAATCATAATTAGTTTTGGAATAGGATTAAACCTTTGGACCCTCCACATGATCATTGGATTATAGGTAGAATCCGGTTTGGGCCCAGTTTAGTATTTGGGCCATAACTTCCTAATTATTAATCGAAATTGGGTTTATAATATATCGTTGGAAAGGTCTTTTCAAACCCAATCCAACTACACCATTATTGGACCTTATCATGGACCAAAATAAATTGGATTGGACATTTTCATAAATAAAGTGAAAGAAGGAACACTTTTGAAAATAGAAAGAGAGACATTTTAGTAAAAACATCCACATCACTAGACCTTTCACACTTTTACTTCGTTTGATAATCAAATGACAAGAAAGGTATTCATCACTGGGTTTGTTTTTGGGGAAACACATTTGGGTGTGTACAATAATATAATATATAATTGGAAAGATAATTTCAAGAGCTATTCAACCACATAAGATTTGGATAAAAATTATGGAACACAAAAATAATATCTGAACATCTTTTAACGTCTTTCATTTCGAATTGAATAAGGACTTAAAAAAGGAAAGTTTTATTTAATTTCAAACTCTATAATCTTATCCTTAAAAAACGGATAATTAATATCTTTTACAAATTTATAGAAGATTCCAATAAATCCTAATTAGTTTAGAAATGGGATTAAACCTTTGGACCCTCAACATGATCATTGGGTCGTAGGTAAAATCCGGTTTAAGCCCAATTTAGTATTTTTACAACATCTTACTCATTATTCATCAGAATTGGGCTTATAATATATCGTTGGAAAGGTCTTTTCCAACCCCATCCTCCTACACCTTTATTAGACCCTTATCATGGACCAAACTAAATTGGACTGCACGTTTTTCATAAACAGGGTACGAAATGAGTGATTTTTTAAAACAGAAAATGGTATTTTTTTTATTAAAAACCGAGGAATCACGAGACTCTTTAACATTTCACCTTGAACGATAATCATTGACGTGAAAATTATTCATCACTGGGTTTGGTTTTTTGGGGAGACACAATTAGGTGTCTACAGAAGCCCCCACTTTGACTGAGTTAGGAGAAACGCATTTTTCGAAAACAAAAGTCAAAGTAGCGATTGGGACGGAGAATGATTCAGAACATTTTGCGATCCTAAATCATTCATTTCACGCTGAAACCTACAAACTAGCGTTAGTTAAACAGATAAAAAAAAAAGTTAAAAAAACAACGTGTATCTTGCACCGTCGAGTACACGCCTCATGGGTAACCACTTTTGTTGTTACATTATTGTTGTGATGACCTCCACGAGCTAGGGGACATCGCCTAAAGACCGTTTATGCTTGTAACTTTATTCGATTTTTGCTATGGCAATCTTCCACATCTAAGGGAACACTATTGAAAATTGCTTTGCTTAGATAAATCTTTTTCCGCTTTGTGACCATATTCCACATCATAGGATACACGATCGAAGATAACTCTTCTTGTAGTCATCCTTAGATTTTTTACTGATAAAGATAACTCTGCTTGTAGCCATCTTTAGCTTTTTATGAGGATCTTCCACATCTTAGAGAACATCGTTAAAGACCCCTCTGCCTATAGGAGTCTCGTATGATCACTTCTTGTTGATCCTCATTTTGCTGGTGCTTTGCTAGAATGCTTGCTGCGCTAATGCTTTGGGGGTGATAACAATACTCTCTTCTTTAGGAATAGTTTCCAACACAACTCTTGAATGATGTACAACATTCCGATTTAAGGAAAGTTGACAATGCCACGTAACAATCCACCCTAGGAAATGTTTCCAGATGAAGCGATAATTCGTATCTCAAAAAATTTGCCAAAATTCAATTTTACAATGCTTTGTAACAATCTGTCATAAGAACCTTACTAAAATCAACAATCCATGTCTTGGAATATAACTCTTAAAAGGAATCCACCTTGGAAATTTTCCAATGCTATGCGGCAATCCTATTAGGAAAATATTGCCACAATTGACAATTAGCGTCTTGGAACTTTTGCAAAAAAGAGTTGATCGACAATCCACTTCGGGAAAATTTGCCACTTATTGAAATGAATGACAATCCACGTTGAGGAACCTTTGCCGAAATTTATGATAAGTAGAGACCTATGACATCCCTTTGGGAAATTTTTCCATAGGGAACCGGGTGCATGACAATCCAATTTCGAAAATTTGCCAGAGTTTCTATGAACATATGACAATCCGAACATGGAAAAATTTTCCAAACAGAAGAAGGAGCACGACAATCCATGCTTGGAAACGTGGGAGGCTTCGTGTTTTCAGAGCTAGCTTTCAAGTAAGAGCCCATTTAATCTCGTGATTAATTTCATTATGTTTATGGTTTTATTTATTGCGAGTGCGGTCTTGTTTTTGGGTTTGTTTACGCGGTGAGTCAGACTCACCAAACCCCAACATTTGCCATAATGAAGAGACAATCCGTATCTCGGAAATTTTGCCAAAATCCATTTTTGAATTGGGAAAAGTTGCCAATGCTTTGTAACAATCTGTCATAAGAACTTTGCTACGATCGACAATCCACATCTTGGAATATAACTCTTAAAAGCAATCAACCATGGAAATTTCCCAATGTTATAGGACAATCCTTTTGGAAAAATATTACCACAATTGACAATCCGAGTCTTAGAACATTTGCAAAAAAGAGTCAATTGACAATCCCCTTCGGGAAAATTTGCCACATACTTAAATGAATGATAATCTAAGTTAGGGAACCTTTGCTGAAATTTTTAAGATGAATAGAGACCTACGATAAACCTTTGGGCAATATTTCCATAGGGAACCGGGTATATGGCAATCCAATCTCAGAAAAATTACCAAGGTTTCTATGAGTATATGACAATCCGAATTTGGAAAAATTTTCCAAACAAAGAAGGAGTACGAAAATCCAGGATTGGAAACATTACCAGATGTGACAATCCAATCTTGGAAAAATTGACGTTGAAGAAGATGTGCGACAATATACTCTTGGAAATATTGTCAGTTTGAGATGACAATCAAATCTTTTGAAAAAATTGCCATTGAAGAACATGCACGACAATCCACTCTTGGAAATTATAGGCCTCGTTCAATGTGCGCCTATGTTAAAGCATGTTTTGAATATGCATGGCACTCATAGGAATTGGGAATTGACATAATACAATTAGGGACAAGGAAATTAGGGAGCCACCAACAAGTTTTTAAGGAACTTGTAAACCGTTCACGGATCATAAAAGGCAACCACGATAAAGGGACAACGAAGGCAATAACGATTAACCCGTGAAGGTTACACCCCATTAATAATCCATGAGATTACTAACTCCACATGGTTTGGAACCACAAAAAGAGGATTGGGGATGATGGTACGAAGTGAATCATGGGGTCACATTCGCCCGTATTGTCCTCTACTTGATTCTTATAATGAAAAGTGATTCTTGCGATCTTAAAGGCATGCAATAAAAGATTCAATTCGCTCCAAACTATTATTATACTAAATTGGTTGAATATTAAAGCAACACTTAATTCTAATATTGGTGACCACTTGGTTAATAACAAGATTATAAAGGAACCTAAACAGGTTGTCCAAATTATCTTATTCGGCTTGATTTTCAATTACATATTCCCTTTAAATATGCAATATGATGATCAATAAATATAATAAAATAAGCATTAATATTGGAAGCAATTTAACAATAATAGCGTTAGTCAAATCAAATATAAATGAATCTAATCATGATTCTAGCAATATTAAAATAAAATAAGAGTAATTAATTACTCACATTACGCACGTTCCTTCAAATTGCTACATCATCAATAAATTGTTAGTAACTTCAATAAAAAAAATATAAATAAAATGAAAATTAAATTAAATAAATGTAGATTTGATTTGGTCCAAACCCTTAGTTATTTATACCTTTCACGCCCTTGTTTAAGAAATTAAGAATATATGTTTAAGTCTTAGAATTTGAGAGAGAGAGAGAAAGATTAAACATTTTAGGGTGATATGACTTCTATTTATAGAGAAAAAGAAGGGTCAAAGAATTGATAAAAGATAAGAATTCGACTTGGAATAATACTCTTGCGATAGACAATAGTTTTTGCGGATTTTTTTTTATCATATCTTTTGATCCATAAATTGGAATAAGATAATACATCGTTGGAAAGATGTTGATGTCTAATTTCTAACTCAATTAAAATCAGATTAAAATATTTTGAAGAATAAAATATATGTCCGAAATAGTGGGACGGTGACTGTTTTGGATAGAGTTTGATATTTTATTCACATCTTTTCCGTTATAGCTCGGAATTGATATTATAATATATCATTGGAAAGATAATTTCAAGGGATATCCAACCATATATTATTTGGATAAAAACTATGAGGAAAGAAAATAATATCAGTCTATCTTTGAATATCTTTCAATTCGAATATAATAAAGACTTTAAAAAAGAAAAGTTTTATTCAATTTCAAACTCTTTAATCTTATCTTTTCAAAAAGGATAATTAAGATCTTTTAGAAACTTATAGAAGCTTCCAATTAATCATAATTGGTTTAGGAATGAGATTAAATCCTTTGGACCCTCCACATGATCATTGGGTCGTAGGTAAGGTGGGCTTAGGTTCGGTTTAGGCTTAGTTTAGTATATTTGCCATAACTTATTTGTTATAACTCGGATATAGGCTTATAATATATTGTTGGAAAGATGTTTTCAAGCCCCATCAACCTATTCAATCATTAGACCCAGATTATGGACCAAAATAAAATGTTATTAACATTTTTTTAAAAAAGACAAGAAATTAATGATTTTAAAGGGCACGACATGAATTATTTTGGGTTTAAAGGCACGAAAAGAGGAAAATAAGTTATGGTTTGTGGAAATGGGCTAGGAAATGGGTTGTTTTATGAAATGGAAATATGGATTTAAGCCCTAAAAGATTAAATACTCAATCCGACCAATGATGGCGGTGAAAGGTTGTTCATCATCGGGTTTGGTTTTGGGGAGACATTTTTAGGTGTCTACAGAAATTTTGTCAGTTTGAGATGACAATATCATCTTGGAAAATTGTTGAATAGGTTATGTACTTGCTATTGAACCAATGTCTTGGTGTTTATAATGAGCCAATGTTAAGGCTCTTAGCGAGATGATCGTCGTCAGGCCGATCACTTATTGTGATTGTAATCGAGCCAAATACTAATCATTTCAATTTTGTTATAGGGGCTAACTGGCGTACCAAAGAACCCAATCAATATAACCATCTGACTCAAGTTGATTTGCTAAGTTGTTTGCGTCCTTTTGCCTCAATTTTTTTTGTAAAGTCGGAGACTTAGTGTACCTGCATCTATATTTTGAACTATAGGACTTTGCTCATGTTTTTAGGGTTGACCCAAGGTTTGGTGTACTTGACTCTTGTTAGTTTTTGACTATTGTGTTTTGACACGACATGACTCAATGTGCAAGACTCGTGTTTGTAAACATAACTCGATGTGATGACACGACATGGCTCAATGTGTACCTGATTCATGTGTGCGTTGTATTTTGATTGTGTAATATGACTCAAAAGTGCAAAAAACAAAAATATTCTGTCATGTGGAGGGTACCGACTTTCTCCCGAAGAAAAAAGACGCAAAAAAGAATCAAAGTGAGTGTTTGAACGTTTGCATGGATGTTGAATGACCTCAGTCAAATGTATGCGTCGACATTGTATCTCATAGTGTAAGGATTAATTTATCAAAGGTTATCTCAATTGTTTACTTAATGATTAAAGTATTTGGATAACATAGGATGCAATGATGTTTTATGAGTGATTTTGATATGACAAGACATGCTTTAACGTTTTGTTATGATTTCATGACACAAGGTTCCTAAGGGAAGGATCATTTGGTCATGTATCTGTGATGTATGTGAAAGTGATACTAAAGTTAGGCCGCAAAGGCTAAGTGTCTAAAAATATTTTAAATCAAATGATGGTAACTCTTAGGCTAGGTAAGTTAATGATGTAAGGATCAAGCCCTCTAGACTAGCTCTAAATGGATAGGGATGAGCGTTGGAGCTCCCTTTATATGATCATGTGTGAATATAAATAAGAATGTGAATGCATTTTTATTATGGCCGCACCCAATGTGAAGTTTCCTACGTATCCGTTAAGAATCAGGCCGAACGTAGCTCTAGCCGAACCTTTCATAAGTATGTGTATAGCTCAAAGATGTCTTTTAAGGGTTGTAATATGGTTAGGATAAAGGTTGAAGAAGAAAGGGGATAAAGGCTCAAGACCCTAGATAATCCCCCTATGTGTGTGTAGGCACCCATTTGTGTCTCCCCAAAACCAAACCCATTGATGAGTACCTTTCACGTCGAATCATAATCGAATGAAACGAAAGTGTGGAAAGGTCTAGTGTTGCGGAAAGTTTTTATCTCTTTTCTCTTCTCTCTGTTTTTGAAAACTTTATTTTAAGAAAACAGAAATTCCAGTTTGGTTGGTCCGTGATATGGGTCCAATAGTAGTGTAGTTGGATGGGGCTTGCAAAGACCTTTCCAACGATATATTATAAGCCCAATTCCGATGAATATTGAGGAAGTTATGGCCAATTTACTAAACTGGGTCCGGTTTGAGCTTTATGTGCGGCCCAATGATCTAGGGGAGGCCTAATATGATTTATCATTCCTAATGCAATTACGAATGGTTTTAGTTTTCTAGATTCTTCTAGAAGGTTCTTTTCATTCCTAATTCAATTAGCATTGATAAGTTGACTTTGTTGACTTTTCAGAGTTTTAATCAAAATCAAATAGCATTTTCGAAGAAATTATATTATTTTATCCTCCAGTACGGTAAACTTATCGGATTTTCGAAGACGCGTTAGAATCGAGCTTGGCGTCCAACTTTAGGCCTGGCGCCTGGTGCTAGCCATTGGCGCCTGGCGCTAGTGCTGGTGCCTGGCGCCAGCTAGCCAGGGTTGGCGCCAGCTCTGTTTCCTGAGCGTCAGACTCTGTTTAGTTAATTTATCTTTTTTGGCTGATTTTCTTTATAAATATCGTATTAAAAACTCCGTTTTCATTCACCAATGCTCTTCATTCGCAAGTTATTCACCTACAATCAATTTTCATTCATCAAGATTCATCATACATTCATTAGCATTCTTTAATTCTCTCTTAATCATTCATCTCTCTCTCATTCATCTTTCTTCAAAACTTGGTTTTTCTCATACAAAATTCCGCATTCGCAGGATCTAGAAACACCTAGCCATATTCGAAGTTGTCTTCGCCCTAGACGTGAAAGGTTTAATTTCTGAGGGTTTGGTCCCAAATCTCTCTTTCAATTATTTAATTTGATTGTTTGTTTATTATTTTCCTTGAAGTTACTAACGTGTGTATTTTGTTATTAGAAAGAGGTACGAGGCATCAAAGTAAGTTCTTTAATGGTTTTAATTGATATTATGACGTAGAAATCATGTTTACATTGTTATTATGATATTCCTAGTATCATGTCTAGGGTAACAAATATATTAAATATGATTGTTACGATGCTTCCTACGTTCTTCCTAATATTTATGATTGTTAGTATCATGTTAGGGTTAAAGATTTGATTTTTATTGCTTAGTGAAATGCTAGGGTTTGTTATTAATCTTGTTAGTATCATGCCTAGGATCTTGCTATTATGATGCTTTAATACTAATATGAACATGATTATGATTATAATTGTTATAATTTATGATTATTATTATTCTGATGATGATTATTTATTTATAATTATTATTCATGTTTATTCTAATGATTGATTATTATTATATTTCTTGATGCTTATATTTATTGTTATTGCTTGATCACACCTTTTATGCATGTTTAAAGGGAATTTGTACTTGTAATCACGCTTAATAAGATATTAATTATCTTGTTTAGGGTTAATTTGATTATAATTCAAGTGATCGCCAATAATACATTTATTTGTGCATTAATATTCAACCAACATAGATAAACAGGTTTAGGGTTAACCTATTGATTGCATGTTAATCAGGAAGCGCACATGAATACGAGCAGAATAAAGTACAGGCCTATTATTAGGGCAGGTTCAATCTCTTTTAGGTTGGATTTGTACCTTCATCCCCGAACCCTTATTTGGTTCATGACCTTATGGAGTTGACGATCTCTTGGATCGCTAAGGGGTGTAACCTTCACCTCGTGAACGGTTTACAAGTTCCTAAAAAACTTGTTGGCGACTCTTTTGCTCTATCTTCTTCCCTTTTGGACGCCATCGTACTTTAGTGTATGATCACAGTGGGGTTCAAGCTAGTGGGATTAAAGCTTGAAAATATTCCCTACAGTTTTTAGCGACTCCACTGGGGAGGATTTCTATTTTAATTCCTGAATTTGTTTCGGCAATGATTTAGAATGAGTGGATGAGACTCGAAAAGTTCTAAGTATTTCATGTGCGTAATTTTGATTAACATTATTGTCATATGCATAAAAAAGATCTCATTGGAAAGAACATCCGTAATGAGTTAAAAACATAGGATTTTACACGTAGGAAATTTGAGAAATATCTTTCACAACTAGGACTGAAATAACACCGCGCGAAACTGGAAAATTTTATCGAGCACAGAAAGCTGCTGAGGCATGTGGGAAGTAGCGTCAGGGGCCAGAGCTTGGCGCCAGACTTTTAGCCGTAGCGCCAGACGTCAGCATTGGCGCCAGGTGCTACAGTTAAAATCTGGCGCCAGTCTCTGATTGCTGGCGCCAATTACCCCCAATACCGAGCCAGAAATATGCGTTCTAATTTCGACCGGTTTTTCGTATTGTTTGCTCGATCCTACTTCCTGATTGAATTTTTTCTCACTTTTCTGAAACCCATATGTGTTCTACATATGGATATAACCCACTGGGAATTCATGCTCCATCTACCTGATTGAACGCTCCGTGCAACAAAGGGTACATCCGAGATGTTGAATTCTCCAAACCATGGAAGCGAGTTTTTTCTAAAACTCGCGGTGTCCCATCCACTCGCGCCAACCTTTTACGGTTAGGCTTCCGCGCAGTGCATCCGGACAATTAACCATGGACCCTCTTTGACTAAACCATATCCCGAACTTTAGAGAACTAGAGCTATGGTTAGGTTGCGAACGCATTGCATCATATTGTGCCTACTTGACTAATTGTGCATTATTTGTTGTGCATATATATTCTATGTTTCTCTTAACCGTTTGTTGACTTGTGTTGAGATTAAATAAATTAATGACGTAAAGAACTTTTTCTAATTAATTAATTAATTATTTATTTAATTTGAGTCAATAAAGTCTAATTTTTTTTTAATCGGAATTGACCTAGTACGACTTTAGGCATACCCCAGTTGACTAATAACACCGAAAACAGTCCCAGACCGAAGCTCCATTATTGGCGCCAAGGTCTGAGCTATAGCGCCACAATATGGAGTGTAGCGCCTGACGACAGCTATGTTGTCTGGCGCCAAGCTCCACAGTGTGACGCCAGTCCTGTCGCTTGGTCGACAGTCCGGATTATTGGTCGAGTCATCACCTAGAGTCTAATTGATCAGTTTTCTGTTTAATTCGGTTAATTTTGCTGTCAATAATGTTTAATTGAATCAATGATCGAGTTTAGGCACTAAGTCCCATGGTCTTACACAAGAGTCCAAGCATGTCACTCACACTCAACGCACACACCAATACACATACCTTGACCATGATTAAGAGAGTCTTGTGTGCGCGTTTTTTTCGTCAATTTTTTTTTAGGGGGGTAAGTCGGATATTAATCCTCCAACATAAAAATATATACAAACATATATATACATTATTTTTGCCAAAAATATGCACCCTCTTTTCCTTTTTCTCTTTTTTCCCTTAAAATAAACCATAAAGTCAAGTTGCTTCGAGTCAAGTAATTAAAACGCAAAATGGTTTAATTTACAGCGCGTGGTCAAGAAAAGAAGGACGATTAATCAAAGATAACCTCTTCGTACAAGTCCAACTTTTCAACAAACCTATAGATCGTAAGAGGAAAGCAAGAGTCATAATGGCAACTCAAGAAGAAGTCAATGATCTTAAGAACCAACTAGCTACTGTGACTGAGACACTTAAGCTTCTCGCACTTAGGATCGACGATCCCGTGAAGCAACAACAAATGGACCTCATGCAAGAGAGTTTAAGCAAGTTGTCTAGTGACTACAAGTTTCAAGAGCTTACATCACAAGGGGTCTCGGTGGATAAAGATCTTCTTCCGCAGAAGTTCAACGCCAACGACATCCCAAAATTCAGAGCAATTGACAACCCTTACTTCCATTTAAGAGCATTCGAAACAATAACGAGTATCAAGGGTATTGATAAGAAGGTCTTCCCTTCTCTTTTCTCACTATCTCTCGAGACCGTTTGCCAACAATGGTTCTTTTCTCTCGAAAAAGAAAAGACCTCTACCTGGGAGTCTATAGAAAACGCATTCGTTGATAGGTACAAGTGCAACATTCAAGTCGAGACTGACCATAGAGAACTTGAAATCCTCAAACAGAAAGAGAATGAAGGCTTCACCTCTTTCTTTAACAAGTGGAGAGAAACCTCAGCTAAAATGATTGAGGTACCAAGCGAAAAAGAGTCTGTGAGACTGTTTATCAAGAATATCCAAGAAAAATATTCCAAGCATCTTAAATATCAAAATAATCTCCATACCTTTAAGGCTGTTTATGATATTGGGATCAATATTGAAGATGACTTGGCTAAGTCAAAAGCTGCCAACAATAACTCCAGCAGTGGCTGGAAAGGAAAGAAGAATGACAATCCTTCTTCTTCCAAAACCGCCCACTCAAATAATGTTAGCACCTTTAATTTAGGAGAAGTTCTTGCCATGAACAACCAAGGACAGAAGAAACCATTTAGGAGGAACTTCACTCCTATTGGCATGAGTTATGACACCGCATTTGATCAATTAAATGCAAAAGGTCTTATAACTCCCATTGGACCATTTGGGGACCCACTAGTTGAGAAGAGGTCGGTTAACTGGAACCCCAATGCACACTGCAAGTATCACCAAGGTAGGGGCCATTCTACTGAAAGCTGTTGGAAGCTTAAGGAAGCTATCCAAGACCTAATCGACAATAACAAACTGCCATTGCCCCCTGCCAGTAAGAAGCCAAGCATCGACAATGCACCTCTAGCTCATACTCTAGCTATCTCCGACGAAGAAAACGAGATTGACCCCTCATCCCTCATTAAACCTGTTGAAGAAATCAATGCCATAGAAAAAGAAGAGGAGACCTTCTTTGATGTCAAAGATAGCCTTCCAGAATCGGCAAATAAAGAAGACATACAATTGCTCACACTGTCTATGAAGGAGGCATCGCAACTACTACGTGAAGCTCTCAAAGTTATGAACGAACTCCATAAGAAATATAATGAGCTTCCACTTCCAAAAGAAGAACCTAAAAGAGAATTCACACCAGTGAGAACGACTTATGAGGCAAAGTATTTTCCCTTACAAGTAACTGAAAAACCCATGAAGAGCAATAGAATCTACACTCCAATTGGGATCCCATATGCGCAAATGTTCGAAATGCTCTCCGAAAGTGGCGAGGTCAAACCTCTCGAACCGAGACCATTCGAGTCATTAAAAAGGACAGATAGATATTACTGCCAATATCATCAATTAGGGGGGCACACTATAAAAAACTGTTTCAAATTCAAGGATTTGGTACAGAAAATGATTGATGAAAAGAAACTAGTCCAAACCCAACAAGAAGAGGATATAACCATCAATGGAGTTTGGGACAGTGATGAAGAAGATGTCTACCTAAAGGACATAGTAGGACCTTCACCTTCTGTATCATACACCACAGATGACATTTGGGCTGAAGAAGATTCATCAATAGATGTCCTCACAAGATCTGGTAGAATGCAACTTCCCGTTTCATCGCAACCTATGCCAACCGTACAACAAGTTCCCATACCTATCATCGAAGACAATGATATTGTTAAACAGTTTAAGAAGACAAAAGTTCAGATGAATGTGTGGAAACTTCTGCCAACATCTCGAGAACATAGGTTGGCTGTAATGAATGCCTTGGATAAAATCGGGATAGATTCTAACACTACTCCTGAAGGACTAGCCAACTTCCTCACAAGTGACCTTCCTAGTCCGATTAATTTAATCACCTTCTCAAACAAAGATTTACCCCCAGAAGGTGACAGACATTACAAGGCATTAAACCTCACGGTAGTCTGCAAAAGGATGAATGTTCTCATGACTCTTGTAGGCAATGGATCGGCTATCAATGTATGTCCACTTAGAACTGCGAGGATGCTCGGCATAAGGGATGAAGACTTAATTCCGTCCACACAAGGAATAAGAGCCTACGATAATACTCGTCGTCAAGCTCTTGGCAAAATAACCCTAAATGTAACGGCAGGAGCGATAGAATATGCTACTACTTTTCAAGTAGTAGACATCAAAGCCTCATTCAACTTGTTATTGGGACGCCCTTGGCTTCATAATCTAAAGGCCGTCACTTCATCTCTCCATCAACAAGTAAAAGCCATAGTTGGAGGAATTCCAATCACTATCGATGCTTCGCCAATGAGAATCAAATCAATAGAGAATCCAATCATTAATGTGGAGCACGACGAAGATGATGAAGACCTATGGGGCTTTAACGAAGAAGTCTCCTTAATCCAGAAGGATAAAAGGACATCTCTTTTCCATGACCCCCATTCCAACATGATTGTCAACACCATGCTGAAGAAACAAGGACACTTCCCTGGGATGACCCTAGGAAAGAAGAAAGGGATCGCAAAATCGCTGGAGTCACCTGGCCTCCCTAAGCTAGATACTTTCGGACTTGGTCTCGAACCAAATCGGAAAGATCTCAATCGAGCCCAGGACAAGTTGAAAGCATGTAGGGACGCTCGCATTCAAACGAAAGCAATTCCAATGGATCAGTACCCTCTTACGCTTAATGGTTAGTTCATAAAAGAAGGAGAGGAATATCCGTGCCATGAATTTCCCGAGCCATTTGTTGTAAACGGCATACGACAACCAGGATTCAAGATTTTCTTGGATTGCTACTTCACTGATGAAATCCCAACTCCCGTCCACAAGGAGAAAGCACCCCCATGCTTTGACTTTAACGTCATGGGATTACTGTTTGGACTAGAAAAGAATGAGCTAACTTACGAAGAAGATAACTCCTCGCTCATTCAAACGGTCCTACAAAGTGAAAGCTTCGACCCCTCGAAGCTAATTACTCCAGCTGAAGGATCACTACAAGGGTGGCGCAAGACTATCAAAGTGACTACTCCAAGCGGAAGGAAGATATCAATCACGACAGGGCAAGGACCAATGTTCGAAGATTCGTCTGAGTCAGAGTCTGAGTTAGAGTCTTCCCCTTTAGAGTCTTCTAAGTCTTTAGTAGTAACACCTCCCCCTCCTATTTCTTCTCCTAGGATAGTTAGTGATCCAGTCCCTGCGGACATATCACTCTTTGATGTAATGATCTCAGAGTACAATAATATTTCTCATTCTCCTTACTTCTTGTGTTCTTCTCTAACCCAAGATGACGAGCATTGCTTAGCCAACGATAAAAAAGACAAAGAAATTATTAAAGCAATGGAAACACTCGAAAAGAAAACACCGCTAATTGAAGAAACTGAAACAGTTGACATCTCGAATGATTCAACTCATAAAAGAGAAGTTAAAATCGGACTAACATTGAATAAACTAGAAAGAACCAATTTAATTAAATTTCTTAAAGAACTTATCGATGTATTTGCGTGGTCATATGAAGATATGCCAGGCATTAATAGAGAAATAGCTCAACACACTATACCACTAATTCCAGGAATGAAACCTGTAAAACAAAAGTTGCGTCGAGTGAAACCCGACGTAGCACTTAAAATAAAAGAAGAAGTTCAAAAACAAATAACTGCAAGTTTCATCAAGGTATCCAAATACCCCGAATGGGTCGCAACGTCGTCCCAGTCCCAAAGAAAGACGGAAGGGTAAGGATGTGTGTCGACTATCGAGATCTAAATAAGGCAAGTCCCAAGGACGACTTCCCTTTGCCACACATCGATATTCTGGTAGACAACACGGCAAATCACGCGCTTCTCTCATTCATGGATGGATACGCAGGGTATAACCAGATTCTCATGGCAGAAGAAGACATGGAGAAAACAACCTTTATAACACCATGGGGCACTTACTGCTTCACGGTAATGCCATTCGGGTTGAAAAACGCGGGTGCTACTTACCAACGTGCAACAACTGCCTTACTCCATGACATGATGCACAAAGAAGTCGAGGTATATGTCGACGACTTGATTGTAAAATCAAAAGACTATCCAGGCCATCAAATAGCCTTAAGGAAATTCTTTGAAAGGCTAAGAAAATATAACATGAGGTTGAATCCATCAAAATGTGCTTTTGGAGTCACCTCAGGCAAGCTCTTGGGATACGTCATAAGCTCTAGAGGAATAGAAGTAGATCCAACCAAGATTAAAGAAATCATGTCAATGCCATCGCCCAAGACCGAGAAACAAATTCGAGGATTTATTGGCCGGTTGCAATACATAAATAGGTTCATATCAAAACTGACAACGATATGTGAACCAATCTTCAAGAAGCTCAAGAAGAATGTACCAGTAATATGGGATGACGAGTGTCAAAAAGCCTTTGAAAAGATCAAAGCCTATCTCGCAAATCCTCCCGTATTAGCGCCAGCACTTCCCGGAATACCTCGTAGGTTATACTTGACGGTTACCAAAGAGACAATGGGAGCCATGCTAGCACAAGAGGTAGAAGGCAAAGAAAACGCAATCAATTACCTAAGTAAAAAGATGCTCGAATATGAAACACGCTATACACCGCTCGAGAAATTGTGCCTCGCCTTGGTGTGGGCCACAACTAAGTTAAGACATTACATGTTGGTACATACCGTTTTCGTAGTCTCCCGATTGGATCCACTCAAATATATGTTCGAGAAATCTACACTCAATGGACGCATATCAAGATGGATAGTCAATCTAGCCCAGTTCGATGTACGGTTTATGCCACAAAAATCCATTAAAGGATCCGTGGTGTCAGACTTTCTAGCAGATTTTCCAATAGAAGACTCGACACCAATACAGGACAATAAATTTCCGGATGAAGACTTAATGGTCACTGAAGATGATACTTGGACCTTGTATTTCGACGGAGCCTCAAACCAAAAGGGATGTGGCGTCGGAGTGCTACTAGTATCACCTAAAGAAGAGCACGTTCCAATCTCAATAAAGCTTGATTTCGACGTTACCAACAATGCTGCTGAATATGAAGCATGCGTGGTAGGCCTTGAAACAGCTTTGGCATTGGGAGTAAAGAAGTTAAGGATATTCGGAGACTCTTCTTTGATCATCAATCAGATATCTAAAAGGTGGAAAGTAAGGAGCGAAAGCCTAGCCCCTTACCAAACCTATCTGGAAACTCTTAACGATCAGTTAGAGAAGGTAGAATACACATATCTACCTAGAGAAGAAAACCAATTTGCTTATGCCTTGGCAAGATTAGCCTCAATGGTTAGGATTCCCACGGAAATCAAGCAAATGCCTCTAACTATCGAGAAAAGGCACAAACCAGCATATATCCAGGCTATAGAAGACGACGACTTAGTCCAAGGCGAAGAAGAAGAAGAAGAAGAACCGTGGTACACAGACATACTCAACTATGTCACCAATGGTGAATACCCTCCTCACGCTGACAAAAGAGCAAGGCGAGCATTGAGACTTTTGGCTTCTCAATATGTACTCATAGACAACGAGCTACATAAAAGGGTACCTAAAGGTCGAGCTCTCCTATGTGTAGGAAAGGTGGATGCACAAAGAGTAATGAGAATAGTTCACGAAGGAATCTGTGGCACTCATGTAAATGGCAAAATGTTAGTCCAGGAAATAATGCGAGAAGGAAATTATTGGACTACAATGAATAGGGATTGCCATCAATACGTAAAAAGATGCCCTAAGTGCCAAATTTATGCCAATTTACAACATGTCCCTCCATATTTGCTCTACACCTATACATCGCCATGGCCATTCTCTACATGGGGAATTGACATAATTGGCAAAATCACTCCCCCAGGAACAGGAGGCCACGAATTTATTCTAGTAGCAATCGATTACTTTACGAAGTGGGTCGAAGCGCAATCATACGCTAAACTCACTTCAAAACATGTAGCACTCTTTATCGAGAGAAATATTATTTGTCGATATGGAGTCCCACATGAAATGATAAGTGAAATGGAACTCACTTTCAAGCTGAATGTGAAGAATTACTACAAAAATACGGCATTCAACATCATCATTCTTCCCCTTATAGACCTCAAGCAAACGGAGCAGTCGAGGCAGCTAATAAAAATCTAAAGACTATCATCGAGAAAATGACAGAAAATTATAAGGATTGGCCTGACAAGCTTCACTTCGCATTGTGGGGTTATCGCACGTCAATCCGTACATCAACAGGAAATACGCCATTTTCCTTAGTATATGGAATGGATGTCGTACAACCTGTCGAACTAGAAATACAATCTCTACGCATTGCGTTAGAGAATAAACTCGATGAAGTTGAATGGACTAGGGCAAGATATGAAGAATTGATTCTACTCGACGAAAAACGACTAGAAGCTCTACATCACACTTAGTATTACCAAACTCGTATGGCTAGGCATTTTAATAAGAAGGTAAAGATAAGAAATATCAAAGTAGGAGATTTGGTATTAAAAGCATTAAGGAAAAATGTTTTAGACCCAAAGGGAAAATTTAGACCTAACTCGTCTGGCCCTTACATTGTCAAAACAATCCTGTCAGGAGGTGCAGCAAAACTAACTGATATGGATGGCAATGAATTCTCAAACATGACTAATCTTGACCAACTTAAAAAATACTACCCATAATTACTTGAGTAGGATACTCAAGAGAGCTACGTTCGGCCTGATTCCTTAAGAAAGGATACGTAGGGAACCCTTTACGGGTGCGGCCACTTTATTTTTTGATATCTCCGCGTTCCAAAATCAAATAAAAAGTCAATAGAAAATCGGCGAATTATTGGCGTCGCAAAACAGAGCCTGGCGCCAGCCAGAAGTCATCAGCGCCAACCGATGGAATTGGCGCCTGACGCCAGACTTCAATGGCAGGCGCCAAATGCCAATGATTGGCGCCAATTTAGGAATAAAATCTGGGCGAATTTCGGAAAATTTTCGACTTCCGTACTCGAAGAATTTCTGGAAAATTAATTTTTTCGATTTTCATTGCTTTGATAAAATAAATTTAAAGTAAAACAATTTAATTGAAAGCTAAAATTTCATTATTGATGGAATTTAAATAAGGCTGAAATAAATTAACTTTAAATAATAATAACAATCTAAGTTTAATAAATCTAAAGCTAAGCAATGCTTTTAATCTTTCTTTTCCTTTCTAACTCCTTTCCAATTCTTTTCTGCTTCCTCCTCTTCATCCATTACTTTAGCTAGTAGGCATCCTTTAGAGGACCTACATTCAATCTTAGAGTAGATGGTCTCCCCTTCAGCTAGCACTCCATGCTTCTTTTCCACCCAAACTTTTTTGTCCGTGGTGTTAGCTTTCCTTTTTCCTTTGTCTTTGGTAGTATTTTTCTTCCTTGGCATTGTAGGTGTTTTGAATTCAATTCTTGCACCTAAGCGTTCTTTGGCAGGAGTCACCCTATCACCTAGACAATTCTTCACATCGGTTCTACCTTGATCAATCGAAGATTTCTTCAGCAACCACTTCTTTACATCATTAGGCAAAGAAGGAGGAACTTTTTGGGCAATCACTTTCCATAAAGGTCTAGCGCTCCAGTAAGCATCGAATCTATCTACTTCTTGAGATACAGGGTACTCATAGGGAGGACGAAGATCCCCGGAAGGAATATTCTGAAGCAAGCCGTATTGTCTTTTTACCTTGCAGGGGTAATAATAAGTCACACGGGACAAACTTGGAAGACGGCAGAAAGGTTGCTTGTTAACACACCAACCATCCTTTCTATTTTCCACCATGGGATGACCAACTTGATAGAAAAATCACGTGATTCGAAGACTTTTCTCCACCCATGGCGCCCAATTTTAGGGATACGCTTCTTCCTTCTCACGAAGCAATTGGGAGTATATTTTTCAATGTCGTCCGGAGGGCTAATTAATCCTAGCCTCTCCATTAGCCACATCTGTAAAAATTTGCATTGCAAATAAATTATTACAATACAAAAATATTTTTTTTGATTTCTGTAATTAAAAAATATTATTTTTCTACCTGTAATAAAATTGGAGAACCGCGAAGAGGCGCATTTGGGTCCCTTTTCAATTCATCTAGACTAATCACAGTCTCTCCAACTATTAATGGCATTGGATTTCTCTCTGATTCAATTTGTTCTAAAACAGTGGTTATAATTGATTGACCCTCATTATTTTTACCACTACTAAGAAAAAATTGATTGAGCATGCAAAATAAGAACGCCCTTCTTCTGTATATATATGAAAAGATTCAGAAAGAGGTTTATCAAAATAATGGCGTGCGAATTCTTTCAAATTAACTATGTTGCCATTCACTATTTTTGATAAATCTCTTTCCTTTAAATTAAAGAAGCGCTCAAAATCCTTATAATAGTATGCATCTACTCTAGGGATTACTACGAGGTCTATTGCAGGGAAGCCTAAAATAGCACCAAATTCCTCTGGCAAAGGGCTAATCTCATCATACCCTATTCTGAAACAATGAGTATCAACATTCCAAAATTCTAGAGCAGTATGTATGAAGTCTAGGTCTTGATATACCCCTTTGATGCCATATATTCCCCCCAAGTGAAATAAATCTAATTCTTTTCTCTCTCTAGCATTAAGAGATCGACACCATTCATGAGTGTATTGGGTGAAGTTTTTAGTGGCTAAAGACATGATTATTATTTTTTCTAAAGAAGAGAATAATTTTATTCGCTGGAATTATGAGAAGAATTGGGTGGGCAGGGGGCTATTTATGCACAAATTGCGAAGATTTTTAATCAGAATGAAACACGGAGTAAGCGTCAATTGGCGTCAAACACCCGTGATTGGCGCCAACCGCCAGCGCTTGGCGCCACACGCTAAGTGTAGCGCCTGGCGCCACGCTCCATAGTGTGGCGCCAGCTGGCGCCAAGTCACCAAGACAGTCGCGCGTGCTCAGCTTGCGTTTTAATATTAAACTCGAGTCGGTTAATGACTTTATGGCTCCGTTTAATTCTCATAAACATCTTTTTTTTTTATCCTTTTCTTAATTAATTAAATATAGCTATTATTTTTTTTTAATTTATATTATTCTTTTTTTATTTTATTTTAATTTCCAAACACCGACATTCTATTTAATTTTTTTTTCCTTTTTTATTTTTTCTTTTTGGGGGAGAGAGTCGGATACCCTTCATCAATAATAAAAATGACGGAATTTTTGCGCAAAATTGTTGTCACACTTTTCTTGCACACACAAACATACACACAAAAATAAATAAATTCATAATAATACAAAATGTGTCTAAATAATGAGTCAAAGGCAAAGTTCTATAAAAAAGTCAAAAATAAAATATATACAGGAACAAACTAAGGCGCCGGAGGACGTAGGCCCATCATGTTATAAAATTGCGCTGTACGAGGAGTCAACTCTCCAACGGCTCCGGCTCCAGCTCCAGTGTCCGTAGGAGGAGGAAGACTCAAGATAGGACCACTCCAGCCAGGATCAACCTGAGGCTGAGGTCGCGGAGGCTGCTGCGATGACAAGCCCACCTCGTACATCCCACCACCTCTGAAAGCCGAGGTACCCTCTCCTACCGGTGCAGTATGACCACCCTCAAAAGAAGATCCCGAGCCCTCTGCAACGTCGGCTCGAGCAGCCTCAGAGCGACCACCTCTACCCCCTGACGAAGTGCGACGACGTCTCGAGCTAGACCTTGATGGATCCCTCCGCCCCTCAGGTCTCGTGCGGGTGTGAGAAGCGATAGGCTGGCCCTGCAAAAAGAGTTAAATCAGAAACAAAGTAAAATTGAAGTAGCAATGCAAAAATAATGAGTAAGGAAAGGCTACCTCTCGGACGACATCATCCCGACGACAGGTGGCCGCGTTCCTTATCCGGACGAGCTGGCTCCGAAAGGCATCTATGACTCGTGCCATAGCCGAAACCACCTCGCGTGAAAACTGTCAGAAAAATAAGTCAGTAAAAATGCATGGTATATGAACGCAAAAATTCTGAATTAAAACTAGGCTTACTCTAGTCTGGTGGCGAGGAATCGACCGCTCTACGAAGCGCTCGCCCTCGAAAGCCGGAGATATCATCTCCTCGATCGGCCCGTACATCCCCTGGTAGTGGATAGACATATGGGGCGGCATGAACTCAGCAGCACCATCCTGATAAAACAGAAAAAATCAGTAAAGTATTACTTGGGGGCTACTTAGCGAAAAATAAAAGCTAAGAATCTTACCCTCACATCCTCAGCCGGTACAGGGGCTGGAGATAACAAAGGTAGTAGCTCCTCAGCATAACACCGCCCGAGGATCGCATGGGACCGCCAAGGGGTACCAGCTCCCTCAGACATGCTCGACAACCGCGCCTCGTCGAACATATGACGTGGTGGAGCGGCAGGAATGACGAAGACATAAGAAGAGTGATGTCTAGCGACCCTCTCTCCTAAGTACGCGACCGCTCCATAGGTCCCTAGAAAATAGCGACGCTCAGCACAGTATTGTGCGGCTAATCCAGGGACTGTCCAACCGCCCCACGGTCGGTATACCACCTCAGGTCCCTATAAAAAGCATCAATCAGGCAAGAATATATCTAAAACACCGCGGAAAAGCAAGATAAATGATAAAAGTCGTACCGAAATGATCCAGCTCCGGACACGTGCAGTAGACATGTCCACGTGGTGGCCGCCCCAAGAGGCGCTCACTGGAAATCCCCTAGGCGATGGTCTCGCCGGCGCAACCGAAGGAAAATACTCGTAGAACCAGATCTACAAGGAGTTAAAAGTGTGAGTAAATGCTAACTAATATGTAGGGCTAAACTTTATAGGGAATAATGCTTACCTCTACGACCTTCCTAAAAGCAGACAAAGCGACATTCGTCCTAAAGGACCGTAGACGACACGAGTCCCTCAGCGCACGAACGAAGTCAGCATAGGCCAAGCTGGCCCAGTCATAAGTCCCGATCCGCTGGAGATCACGGACGGCAGGAAGGTAGTAAAGCAATGCCCTACTACCCTTGTCAGGAGAGAATGTCCCTGACAACAACATCAGCACAAAGATGCGCACCCGATGCTCTCGGGTGGTCGCATCGTCGTCAAGAGCCGCTGCCAGCGTCGAGCGGCGAATTCCCCTAGCAGTGAACTGAGTCGCCTCGACCTCAGCTCGGACCCATATAACGATCGGCCCCAACAACTCCTCGATCTCTGAAGAGAAGACGTCGATCCCACCGTCAAACGGCAGTGGCACAGAAGTGAACTCCAGTCCTGTGATGAGACTGAAATCCGTAGGGGTGACCATCATCTCGCCCCAAGGGAAATGAAAGGTGTTGGTGGTGTCCCAGAAGAACTCCACCAAAGCGCGCACTACGTGATGACCCCCCCTGGAGGCGACCATAGCCTCGGAGGTCTCAAACAGAGTAACTAGCCCGCAAGACTCCCATAGGAGCCTCGTCTCAGGATCCCTAGCAATGTGCATCCTGTATAAATCGCCTAAACCGTCACAGCCAGAGCCGTGATGCCGTGTCCTCCCGGGCTCGGTACCCTGTCTCACCCTCTCGGAAATGTGGTGAACAGGGGCGAAGAACAAAGTCCGCTCGTCCCACTCTGGAAGCCGACCGAGTGAAGTGGACGGCGTGGCGTCGTCCTCTACGGGCTCATGCTCCCGTCTAGTGTTTCGGGACCGTGAACCCGAGCCTCGTTGTCTAGCCATGCTACATTGTGCAGAATTATCATGAATTAAGGTTCTAAAGTATCTAAGGTTCGCCTAGCCGCATGATACTTTGTTCACAAAAAACAGAGTACGTAGTACTAAAATAGAGCACAAATTCAAATTGAGCATGACGACATATTTCAAGCAACCAAACAATTTCTTGCAACACTATAGTGATTGTTGTGACAAATTGGACAAGAATTGCTAGCAAAAACATCAAGAACGAGTCACATTGTTCTTCACGACCTTAAGAGGTCCAACAATGGCAAATTGCTCATTTCTTCAACAAATTGAGTCAAACAAGTCTCAAATTACTCCCAAGGCAATATACAAACATAATCAAGCAATTTCATAGCATAAAACTTGACAAACAAAGCAAATTGAGCATTATAAATTTCGAATTTTCATGAAATTCGTGAATAAACATGCAAAGAATTCATAAAAACTGATGTGAGTTTGAAGAAATCTTACATAGATCAGGAAAATAGATGAGAAGAGCTTTGATTTGTAACAAATTTGAGCGAATTCAGTTGAGAAACGAGCAAACAATGAGCAATTGAAGCTTTCGGTTTCCTCGAGCAGTTTCGCGACGAATAGAGTAGCAAAATGAAGAGGAAAGGGGTATTTAAGGGAGATTCCGTGCTGGCGCCAGTCCCTATGCATTGGCGTCACAAATTAGGCTTGGCGCTTGGCGCCAACATTAGCGGCTGGCGCTAACGCCAAATAGCTGGCACCTGATGAGGTTGTGCTAGCTTTCTGCAACATATTTTTAGGTTCCTTGGTACGCCAGTTAGCCCCTCTAAGAAATTTGACATGATTTAGTAATCGGTTTGATTACATAAAGTGATCGACCTGATAAGAGATCGTCTCACTTAGCTTAAAGCGCCTAAGAATTGGCTCATTAGCAAAAGGCACCGACATATAGGTTCAAAAGCAAAAGGGCACCGACATACAGGTTCAAAGCAAAAGAGCGCCGACGTACAACCATAGCGGAAGCAAAGTTCAGTCAAACTTTTAAAGATCGACAGGCGTGGATCTTCGGTAATTTCCTTTAGAAAATTATTGCATCAAATGAGGATGACTTCAAGAGAAGATATCTTCGACAACGTTCCCTAGCTTGCGGAGAGTTGTCATGAAAATCTGGAGGTAATTTCGGGCGAAGTTATCTTCGATAGTATTCCCTAGGATGTGGAATATTATCAATGCGGATAGAGATTGTTTCAAGAGAAATAATCTTCGATAGTATTCCCTAGGATGTGGAATATTATCAATGCGGATAGAGATTGTTTCAAGAGAAATAATCTTCGATGGTATTCCCTAGGATGTGGAATATTATCAATGCGTAGGAGGATCGTTTCAGGCAAAGCAATCTTCCAAATTTGGAAGCAGTTACAGGCGTAGCGGTTTTCAAGCGGGATGGCATTCTCTAGCTTGCAGGAGGTCATCAAAACAAATCGGTTACTTTTAGAGACGTGTGCTCGACGGTGGGAGATACGTGTTTCTTAACTCTTTTATCTGTTTAACTAATGCTAGTTTTGCAGGTATCGGCGTTACAAGAGTGATTTAGAATCGCAGAACGTTCTGAATCATTCTCCGTCCCTATCGCTACTTTGACTTTTGTTTTCGAAACTTACGTTTCTCCAAACTCAGTCAAAGTGGGGGCTTCTGTAGACACCCATTTGTGTCTCCCCAAAACCAAACCAAGTGATGAGTACCTTTCACGTCGAATCATAATCGAATGAAACGAAAGTGTGGAAAGGTCTAGTGTTGAGGAAAGTTTTTATCTCTTTTCTCTTCTCTCTGTTTTTGAAAACTTTATTTTAAGAAAACAGCCAATCCAGTTTTGTTGGTCCGTGATATGGGTCTAATAGTAGTGTAGTTGGATGGAGCTTGAAAAGACCATTCCGAAGATATATTATAAGCCCAATTCCGATGAATATTGAGGAAGTTATGGCCAATTTACTAAACTGGGTCCGGTTTGAGCTTTATGTGCGGCCCAATGATCTAGGGGAGGGCCTAATATGATTTATCATTCCTAATGCAATTAGAAATGGTTTTAGTCTTCTAGATTCTTCTAGAAGGTTCTTTTCATTCCTAATTCAATTAGCATTGATAAGTTGACTTTGTTTACTTTTCAGAGTTTTAATCAAAATCAAATAGCATTTTCGAAGAAATTATATTATTTTATCCTCCAATACGGTAAACTTATCGGATTTTCGAAAACGCGTTAGAATCGAGCTTGGCGTCCAACTTCAGGCCTTGGCGCCTGGAACCAGGCCTGGCGCCTGGCGCTAGCCATTGGCGTCTGGCGCCAGCTAGCCAAGGTTGGCGCCAGCTCTGTTTCCTGAGCGTTAGACTCTGTTTTGTTAATTTATCTTTTTTGGATGTTTTTCTCTATAAATATCGTATTAAAAACTCCGTTTTCATTCACCAATGCTCTTCATTCGCAAGTTATTCACCTACAATCAGTTTTCATTCATCAAGCTTCATCATACATTCATTAGCATTCTTTAATTCTCTCTTAATCATTCATCTCTCTCTCATTCATCTTTCTTCAAAACTTGGTTTTTCTCATACAAATTTTCGCATTCGGAAGATCTAGAAACACCTAGCCATATTCGAAGTTGCCTTTGCCCTAGACGTGAAAGGTTTAATTTTTGAGGGTTTGGTCCCAAATCTCTCTTTCAATTATTTAATTTGATTGTTTGGTTATTATTTTCCTTGAAGTTACTAACGTGTGTATTTTGTTATTAGAAAGAGGTACGAGGCATCAAAGTAAGTTTTTTTAATGGTTTTAATTGATATTATGATGTAGAAATCATGTTTACATTGTCATTATGATATTCCTAGTATCATGTCTAGGGTAACAAATATATTAAATATGATTGTTACGATGCTTCCTACGTTCTTCCTAATATTTATGATTGTTAGTATCATGTTAGGGTTAAAGATTTGATTTTTATTGCTTAGTGACATGCTAGGGTTTGTTATTAATCTTGTTAGTATCATGCCTAGGGTCTTGCTATTATTATGCTTTAATATTAACATGAACATGATTATGATTATAATTGTTATAATTTATGATTATTATTATTCTGATGATGATTATTTATTTATAATTATTATTCATGTTTATTCTAATGATTGATTATTATTATATTGCTTGATGCTTATATTTATTGTTATTGCTTGATCACACCTTTTATGCATGTTTAAAGGGAATTTATACATGTAATCACGCTTAATAAGATATTAATAATCTTGTTTAGGGTTAATTTGATTATAATTCAAGTGATCGCCAATAATAGATTTATTTGTGCATTAATATTCAACCAACATAGATAAACAGGTTTAGGGTTAACCTATTGATTGCATGTTAATCAGGAAGCGCACATGAATTCGAGCAGAATAAAGTAGAGGCCTATTATTAGGGCAGGTTCAATCTCTTTTAGGTTGGATTTGTACCTTCATCCCCGAACCCTTATTTGGTTCATGACCTTATGGAGTTGACGATCTCTTGGATCGTTAAGGGGTGTAACCTTCACCTCGTGAACGGTTTACAAGTTCCTAAAAAACTTGTTGGCGACTCTTTTGCTCTATCTTCTTCCCTTTTGGACGCCACCGTACTTTAGTGTATGATCACAGTGGGGTTCAAGCTAGTGGGATTAAAGCTTGAAAATATTCCCTACAGTGTGCAACCTTGCTTTTGAATCTTTGTATTTTTATGCTTGAGGTTTCCTCACTTTATAACTCTTTTTTCTTTTGTTTATTGTTTTGCTCTTTCTTTTTTGCTTTCGCATTTTTTTTTATTTTGACAAGTGTGGAAAATCCCAATCATGGGGTCTATCACTCACTTGGCATTCATGTTTGACTGTCACGTTACCCAGCACTCTAGGAGAGACGCAATCTGAGACTTTTTCATATTAATGACATTAGAACACTTACCCTTTTGCACACTTTTATTATTTTTTGGTTTTATTTTATTTTTTAAAATTTTTATTTTTAATCACTCAAGATTTTGCTTTTGGCAATTACATAAGTTGCACACTATCTCATTCCATGGTTAGGTAGATGTGGGTTGAAAAAACAAATGTGTATCGTCAGACAAGGCTCAAATACTTTTTTCAAGAAAGGATTTATATTTTTAAAGGGTGAAAGTGATGTGATGTGGCTACAAGGGGGCCTCAAATCATTAGTATACCTTGTGCTTATTCCAGCGTTTTGTGTTTTTTTTTAATATGCAATGCAACGATCATATGCAAAGAAATAAATGCTCATTTTATTTAAAAAGTGAAGGGTAAAAATCAAACTCGAAGAAATAAATCTGAGAATGAAGGGTGCCTATGCTAGACTTTTTGGGGAAGGGTTTGAAAAAAAGAAGAAGAAAACATGAAATCTTGGTGAGAAGCTTTCCTTGTGCATTTGTTTCATAATTATAATTTTTTTATTCTTTTTTTGTCAATCACATGACTCAAACTCGACTCAACATGCATGGATGGGAAAAGAATGTAGTGAGGTGAATGATGTATAGAGGAAGCATGTAATATGAAGGAATGTGAATGTAGAAAGTGTTTAAGAAGGAAATTGTGAGATATGTAATTTATGGAAATGTGATGTAGATGGAGAGATATGGAAAAATTAGAAATAGAGTGGACCCCCAACTCAAATGACGGAAACAACGACTCATGCATGAACCTAAGACATGGTCATTGTGTTGAAAGAGTATGTACAAGTGTGTATACTTGTGAGAGTAAGTGACATGTTCAAGACTCGTTTCATGACCATGGGCTTAGACTATGTGGTTATACTCAAACAAAGACTAAATTAAGACCTCACGTATGTGAACTATATTGGACAGGCTGTAGTATTTTAGTCATAACTTATTCTTTGTAACACTGAATTTGACGAAACCAATGCCAAATGAAAGATAAAACTTGGGGCTATATATCCATAGGAAGGAAGACTAGTAACTCTTCCTAGAACTCCAGATATGACTAAAACAAGTTGACGCTTGTGCAGTAAGCGGGATTAAAAATCTGGGTTGATTTAAAGGAACTATGACTCGTTTTTAGACATATTTATTAGCTCAAATTATTTTATCAATTAATTAAGCAAAGTACTTTAGTCCTTGGTTATTTTATTTAATCATATTTATAATTAAAAGTAAAAAAACCGATTAGTTTAATGACATATAAATATGCGCAAGTAAATAATGCACAAGTAGGGTTGTACACAGTTTTGTCTGGACCGTAACCAAACCAGGCCAAACTGCATTTTAGCGGTTTGGTTTGGTTTACTGTTTAGAAAAATACGGTTTGGTTTCGATTTTTTGGGAAGTATGGTTTGCGGTTTGGTTTGGTTTTTCAAAAATTATAAACCAAATCAAACCGTAAACCAGTAAACCGCATTTTAATATTTATATAATTTCTAAATAAATTTAAATAGTTTTTATATATCATTAAAAAAAATTGAAAAATTATTAGAAGACTATACAGTCAGTATACTACTATACTCTATACTCATTCTCAAACAGTTATTATATATTATGTATTATTTTTATTATGTGTTATTGTGTTAGCACTTGATTAGTTGGTTGTTATTTTGATTAAAAATTTGTAGTATAATTTAATCCCTTTGTCCTAATTATTTGAACTTTATTATAAATTTATTAATATTAGACAATTTTTAGGAAAAAAATGTCATCTCATCATAAACCGCAAACCAAACCGCATTATTACGGTTTGGTTTTGTTTGGTTGCAATACTAATATGGTTTAGTTTGGTTTGGAAAATTTACCAAACCGTATTTTGCGTTTTGGTTTGTTTTAGACTCAAACCGCACCAAACCAGACCATGTTCAGCCCTATGCACAAGTAGTCAAATAGTCACAACATGATGCAATGAGTTTGCAACTTTACCATGGCTCTAGTTCTATGAAGTTTAAGGATAAAATTTAGTCAAAGAGGGTCCATGGTTATGAGTCCGGATACATTGCACATAAGCCTTATCTTTAGAAGGATTGGCGCGTATGGATGGGACCCCACAAGTTAAACCCTTTGTTGGCATGAGTGTTCTATTGGGTAGATGGAGAATGAATTCTCAGAGGGTTATGGCCATTTGTAGAACACATATGGGTTTAGAAAAGTGAGAAAAACTCAACCAGGTCGTAGATTCGAGCAAACAGTACTAAAACTTGTCGAAGCAAGAAAGTAGATTTTTTGCTCGGTATTGGAAGAACTTAGCGCGAGACAACATGGACCGTCGGTACATGATGACCCTGTTGCCACGCGAAATTGTTGTAGCATAGCGACAAAGCCATCGCACTGCAATGGACATTGTTTTCTCAGCGCCAGTTCCTACATGCCTCAGCAGCTTTCTGTTCTTAGAATTTTCCAGTTTTTCGCAGTGTTTTTTTCGATCCTAGTTGTGAAAGGTATTTCCCAAATTTCCTACGTGTAAAAATTCTATGTTTTTGACGCATTACGGATGGTCTATCTAATATGGACCTTTATTATGCTTATGCTAATAACGTCAATCAAAATTACGCACATGAATACTTAGAACGTTTTGAGTCTCATCCACTCATTCTAAATTATAGTCAAATAAAATTTTAGGAACTATAATAGAAATCGTCCCCAGTGGAGTCGCGAAAATTGTAGGGAATATTTCAAGCATCCCACACTTGAGTCCCACTGTGATCATACAGTTAAGTATGGTGGCGTCGAAAGGTAGAGCAAAAGAGTCGTTGTAAGGAGGGTGTTCCCATTGTAAGGGATCTTTCTCCTTAAATGCCCATGGCCCTTTAAAATCCTGGGACTTTACACTTGTTAGGGTATATTAGGATTTGAATTCCTGACTGTTTGGGGGACCTTGAATAAGAATTGATCCGATCATCACGCTTTTTTGTAAGAAACATGTAGGAGTCACCAATGAGTTTTAGGAAAACTCATAAACCTCGTTCATGCCTTTATCCCAAATAGAGTTCAAGGGATAATTAGCACAAATCGTAAGTTTACCGATGCCCAAATTGGTCTACAAAAACTAGGAATGAGTTCGGGAGCGAGGGTACTAATATAACATTCCCTTTATAGGGGAATCACTATTCTAGCCCTAGTACGACTTCTACTACCTCTTCCTTTTTCACAATTTCATCACCAAACAATATATGCAATGTGATACCTAAAACTACGTTAGTTGATTTTATTTGCACGCGTCAATCACATAAGAATTACATTGCAAAAGTCGCTATTCTTATTTAATCAATATTCGTAAATAGAACAAAATAAACAAGATTGGCCTTGGCTTAAGTGATCAATCAACAATTAATTATTCAATTCTATTCTTTTTTAACGCAAGATACTTAATGGAATTGATTAATTAAAATTCCGTTTAAAGTGAACAAACGACATTATTAGTTAATTAAAGTTATTTTAAACAAGAAAAATAAAGTGATTGATCTATGTGCTAGGGAATTAACCACTTACCTTTGCTAGATCTTTGTCTAGAACAGTTATGGATTCCTTCTTGTTGGGGAACCTCCACCGTAGTAACAAATATCAATAGCGGTGAGTGTTTAGGACAAGAGGGTTTGGTAGCACCCACGTACACAAAGTTTCTGCCAGAGTTTTAGGTTAATTTTTGTCTATTTGAGCCTCGTATTAAGCCTCTATTTATAAGGAATGGGTAAGTTTAGGGTATTGAACATTCTACTGCAGCAGGTGTTGCGCGCGATAGCTTAGCGCAAGTGAATTGGTTGCGCTGCTATGAGCATCACAACTAATAGTCTTGCGCGCAGTATTATGGCAAGATTCGATTTTATATTTTTATGAAATTCTAAAACATCCGCAAGCACATCACTAGTAGTTTGTGCTGGGTGATGAGCGCAACCTTGTGAGTTGCGCACGCCAGACAAGCGCGACTCATTGAGATGCGCACGGATTTCTCTACGACAGCATTGTTTTTGTACCTAGGCGCCTCTAAATCTGTCACTTTTAGGTTTTAAGCTCGAGCTTATGCCTAATTATAATCGAGTTTAGTTGATCGGACTTTAATGCATTTTTTTAGGGTTAGGCTTGTCATTTTTGTGTTCTTGTAATTCAATCAGTTATCCATAAGTGTTCTTCACATTGATCCAACACGAAGATGTTTTTATTTATTGTCATTGCACTTCATATCGGGACAAGAGGCCAAAGGTAGATGTCTAATGTTAGCCCCACTTTGATCGATTCTAGAATAAACGAGAATTAAAGTAGCCAAGGAAATAAATTTGAGAGTTATTCTACGAAATTCTCAAAGAATAGAGAATCTTTCAGAAATGATAAGGATGTCAAAACGATCCTTGATTCGCTAAGTGTTCGAGATAAATAGCTTTTAAGGTTAGAAAAAAGTAATTTCTAGTCTTAACACTCTAAAGAATCTTGATTGATCCTATACAATTGTAGAACACTTTTACAAGTAAAGGTGTTCTGGGTGATGTCAAGTCATGAGAATAAATCGGAGGAGTAAAGGGGATGCTATCCTCTCAATCATGTCATTGATGGTCCAAAGTCCCTCGATATGTCATTGAAACTTTAGCCTGATTTTAACAAGCTATAAAGATAATAAAGGGGTGTTTTGGCATTCGTAGCATAACATGTGAATAAAGTGCTTGACACTCGCTTGTCAAAACGCAATATTCGGTGTCCACAAGATAGAAATACATGTCTCTTTTTATTTAATTTTTTTGGTGAAAGAAATACATGTCTTTGTACTGGAGGCATAAATCCAAATCAAGCGAAAGTGAAGAAAATTGGCAACTCTCTCCTCAATTTTGTCCAAAAGATGAAAACACGTGTCTCATGATTAGGGGCACGTGCCTCAATAAATGCAACATCGTACGTTTCTCTTTATACAGGGGGTGGACGGGCACCCTAACTGTCCGGTAAGTCAGTAAGTACATTAACTACCGTATTTGCTTTCTTTATACAGGAGTTGGATGGACACCCTAACTGTCCAGTAAGCCAGTAAGCTCACTAACTAATGTATTTGCTTCCAATCTAGAAGTGTTTATTCTCGAATGGTTAAGCACGCCAGTCGACTCGTTTAGCTAATTCTTAAAGTACACGAATTCTACCTTTTAGTTACGAGAGGTAGATCACTTTAAGCTGGGAAGAGGTGAAATTTTACGCAACACCTACGCCATAAAATTTTATGTTGTACGCTAAGCCTTCCTTTTTACTGTGGATTCCAAATACAAAGAAAAGAATGTGACATTTGTAAAGTCAGTACAGTAAAATGACAAACCCGTCTGTGGAAGCTTTTACGTAAAGCACCACTACGGACGTCTTAGGACACGCTAACAAAAAATTTCCAAAACATATACTTGGGTCAGTCACAAAGAACAGTGTGCATGAAGGATGATGCAAAAAATTTATCAAATAAGAAAATAAACTACAAAATGAAAATCAATTAAAAACGATTTCGTTAATTTGCGTTCCATTACGTCTAACAACGAGTAAAAACCGTTAAAAAATAATCAAACGGAATGAAATTTGAAAACTGGTCTTTTAAATGAGCAATATCTGCGCCCAACCCAGTGGGTCGCGCTGGCCTGGCGCGCACATCGTTCTGACTTGCGCCGGTCTATCACGCGACTTTTAAGTTAACAATAGGAAATCGCTGAGCGCGATTTTCATTTCGCTCTCTCTCTCCTTCCTTTGCCATTTTTGATACTTTCTCTCTCTAAAAAGCTCGGATTATCTTGTTTTTCGAAGCAAAAAAAAGTAAATCTTGTCCTCTATTTATATTTTCCATAATCCAATGTAAGTTTTTTTGCTAAATTTTGTTTGTTTTTTGCTTATTTCAGACCATTTTCGAACCGCAAAACCCCAAGTTTCGAATTTGGGGGGTTTTTTATTCAGTCCATTATTCTTGAAATTGTTTGTTCTATGTTGTTATACTTTTTTTAAGAATTTTTGTTCTACAAATTTCATGATAAGTGGTTAAGTATTTAATCATGTATGAGCATTTCTTTATTTAAGTGCATTCTTGCAATTTTTCCTTCAAATTTAGTCGAATTTGTTGTTTTGTATGCTATTTTTGTTATAATTGTTGATTATGAAGTAAATTATTGTATTAGAACTAATATTAATTTCATGAATCATGTTTAGAGAATTTTGAATCGGAAAAAAGGCTCGAAGTATGCTCTTAACTTGTTTTTGCCATGTTCGAATTTTAAGATTGTTTGGTAGACGATAAATATGTTAATGTTATCAATATTCATCTAAAAGTAGTTTATTAGTTGAGATTTAAGAATATAACCTCTTGAATGCTTTAGTTGAAACTGGTATAGGATGGATTTTGTGGGTGTTAAAATCCCCCATTTACTGAGTTTAACTGCAGGTATCGTAGCCCCCAAGTATGGGTGGCATTCGATTTTTGTTTTTTGCCCTCTCGGCAGCCGTTATGCTGCCAAAATGGTTCTAGAACATGTATATTTGATTATATTAGCTTTACAAAGAAAAAAAAACTGATAACAAATTTTATCCGTTTATAATATGGTGTCCCCTCCGTTAATCGATGTCGAGGAGGATATAGAAGGTCCCATATATGACGAGATAGTTCGCTCTCGAAAGAGGGTGACACTGTAATACCCCTCATGATTGCTTTAAAGGATTTTGATATACTACTCATATCAACAAGATGCATCTTCCTTTTAGGGAGCTCATTTGCTAAGATACTCCATAGTTAAGCGTCCTTGGCTGGGAGTAGTCTTAGGATGGGTGACCTCCTGGGAAGTATTCTCGGGGTGCGCATGAGTGAGGAAAAAATGCGCCGGAAGGACTTGTGTTGGTTTGTGGGGACAGTTGTTGTCCCTCGATGCGCATTTCGTGACAATAGGACCCTCCCTAATTTGTTTGGGGTTGGGGTGTTACAAATGGTATTAGAGCAACCCTACGACCGCGTGCTGACCGTGGATAATTAAACCTATGTCAGTCGTCTAGCGGGGGAGAATTCTATGGCAATATGATCGTACTGGCCGTACCCAGACTTGATGTAACACTTTTGCTACCCAGTTGCCATTAGGCGTAATACTGGAGTCCCTAGCTTTCCAGGCGCAACGAGGGCGTTGCCTTTCTCAAGTGGGGGTGTATGTAATACCCCTCATGATTGCTTTAAAAGGATTTGGTATACTACTCATATCAATAAGATGCATCTTCCTTTTAGGGAGCTCATATGCTAAGATACTCCATAGTTAACCGTGCTTTGCTAGGAGTAGTCTTAGGATGGGTGACCTCTTGGAAAGTTTTCTCGGGGCGCGCATGAGTGAGGACAAAGTGCGCCGGAAGGACTTGTGTTGGTTTGTGAGGACAGTTGTTGGCCCTGGATGCGCGTTTCGTGGCAATAGGCCCCTCCCTAATTTATTTGGGGTCGGGGTGTTACAGACACGTCCTCATGAGGAGGTTCGGGAGCAATGGGTCGGAGCTGATCGATGTAGCTAGGAGGATGTGGTATGGGAGGCTCCTTCAAAAGTGGGACCCATACCATCATATTTCGATCAGAAGTTAGCGCAGCATAGTGAGTTCTTTTGCGTCTCTGTTTTTTGTTTCTCTCTCTTTTTCCTTAAAAAAAGTCGTAACTATTTTTTTTTGTCTGTTTTTTTAGAGTGAGCCTAGCATGTGTTTGTACGGCTCATGCAACTTCAAAAGCTATTTTGAGAGTCTCCTAACGTGGTGAAGGGTATAATGGAGCTTTCGGATATCAGCCCCCAGCTGGAGGCTCTTCGGGATTTATCGAGTTAGTCTGCATTGTGAGCTTTCCTTCGTGGGTTGTTAGAGTTTTGGTGGGATGCCACCAACACTTTCCCTTCCCATGGGGAGATATGATGGATACCCCTTACGATTTTTCTATGATCATGGGTTTTCCTTTCGGAGGTGAACCTGTGATTGTGGAGGCCGTAAAGGGGTCAAACAAGAGGTTGCTTGATCTTGTGGGAGACCGTCTTGCTGAGATCCTTCATTTGTACGCACACTCTTGTCCATACTCGGTTCATGCCGACAAGCTGTTAGCCAACGAGGTTGATTGGCAGTGTGCACCTGAGCAACTGGCTCGGATATACATTGTTCACGTTTTTTCTGTCACTATCTTGAGTGATTGGGGAGAGCATTTCGCTATCAGGTTACTTATTTGCCTCAAGGATTTGGGGCATGTAGGTAATCTGAGTTGGGCGGAGGTGTCGTATGAACGTATTCTTACAGCTATGGGCAAGGCGACCCGGGTGATGGGTCCGCGACATCTACTAAGGTGCCTCGGATCTCTATTTCGTGGCATGGTCATATCCTCGAGGTGCGTATTCATTTTTAACCTTGTTATCTTTTCTAATCACCATTTTTTCCTTTCAATCTCTTTAATTTTTTCATTTCTTTTAGGTTTGGGGATACTCGTATTTGCCTTTCTTAGCTCCCCGGGTGCTTGGGGCGGCTTGTTTTCCTATCGGCCATCGTTAGTCACAATTAGGAAGAGACAAGCCACTTTAAACGGTGACTTTCGCTAGAGGATTCTTTCGGCGTTTTGTGCGTCGGTAAGTACTTTAACAACGCACATATTAAGATATGTATATATTTTTTTTTTGAATGATTTCCTCATGTGGTTGTGTTTTGTAGATCGATCTTCGTCCTTGGAATTTGATCGTCGGGGTCCCTAAGGCTATCTGGTTAGGCATGGTTCGCTTCCTTTTTTGGGCCCTTTATTAGGGACTTTAGAGGACATACTCTTGGTTTTTAGGTGAGCGTTTTCTCTGGCAGTCTTCGTCTGAGGAGCCTTTAATTCTTGCGAACCCTCTATTCCGGATGTTGCGTGCGGACTTGTTGCCTACCGCGGATCGAGCTCAGGCGATCCTGGGTTATCCAACGGAGGAGCTGGTGCTGCCGGATGTGTCCTACCGACATTCATTACATCCATGCTGACTCCTTTTAAAGCTTTTATTCCGGTTAGTGTTCTCTTTTTTCATTATTGTTTTTTATTCTTTTCTTTGAATTTCGGAACTTTGACTCTTTAATTATTGTATTTTCAGCGAGTCGAGCTATACATGGTTGGGTGCCACCTACATTGGAGATCACGTATACCGATGCTTTTGGATCGGTAACTTGTGAGATTCTTCCAGCGGCAGAATATGTGGACATGTCGTTGGTTCCCGAGACGGTTGAATCGTTATGTTTACTTTGTATATTTATTATTATTATTTATCATTTTTAGTATCATATACATTAGTTTGATAAACGTCCTTGTTTTTTTTGGAATAGGTTTCGCGAGAGACCATGAATGGCATGGTGAGGACTTTGCTTTCTTTCTGAACTGCTTATCAGAGAGCCTTCGTGGCTTTGTCATGCCATGATTATCAAATGGTCGCGGTAAGTTTGTTTCTTATTTCTTTTTTGTCAAAGTTATTACACATTTTGTGTATTAATCATTGTTTTTTATTTTGCAGGATGTACAGCAGCCTTCCGAGAGTCGCCGAGCACTCTGACTTCATTTATATATATAAGATTTTTACATATGTTTTCTTTTTTGCATTTTTTTTTTAATAAATTGAAAAAAAAAACCTGAGGGAGGGAAAGGGTTCTTGATTTACCCCCCTCGAAAAAATAACAAAAAAGAAAGGAAAAAGGAAGTGGAAAGAAAAAGGAAAGGTGGAATGAGAAAAGGAAATAAGGAAAAATATAAATAAAATGGAATAAAAAAGAAGTTAGAAAGAAAATAAAAGAAAAAAAAAGACACAAAGAAGGAGGGAAACGAAAGGAAATAAGGCTTAACAAAGACATGTGTATGATTAGTCAGAAGATTTCTTTAATATTCCATTATTTTGTAGTTCAAAATACGTAAATAAACCTAACAACATGTCGCGATTGTCAAGGCACGCACAACTGGATGGGTTGCGCGAGGATGTCGCGCCCATGTGAATCAGATGCGCGCTGCTAGCACGCGCAACTAATGAGATACGTGCGCCGCTTGCGGGTAAATTGTCCTTCGGGCAAAAGTTGCCGAATATTTTCCCCTTTTGGGTCTATTTAAACGTGGTTTCGTGTAAGCTTTTGATCATCCCGCATTCATTCGTTAGTAGTACTATAAAGAAAAGACAATAATCTCTCTATTCTCTCTCTTTTTTTGTTTTAAAAAATGGTGAAAACTTTTTTACAACGTTTGAAACAATAGGTCACTTCCCATTCGACCAAGGACAAATTAGCTTTTAAAATATACCACCTTGACCCCCTATTGAGCTATATGCAATTAGTTATAAATTTTGATTTTCTTCATGCTGCTATTAATTATTGGGATTCGAATCACCATCTTTTCCTCTTTAAAGGGGATAAAATTGCCCCATTACCTGGCGAGTTTGAGGCTCTATTAGGCTTCCCTATAAATACTCTCCCTGTGACATATGCCCCTAACTTGTCAGATTCTAAACCTGTATTTCAAAGATTTTTTTATTGAAGGACAATGATATGGCCAACATTAGGACAGAAGAAGGCGTGAACTTAATTCAATTTATTGAACACTTCGTCACCCCTTGTGACAACCTAACTAAGCAACGTTTTAAAATCCGTGCTTTCTGTTTTTGTCTTGTTGCCAATTGTTTTCTTAAGACAAGTAAAGAGTATGAAGATTATTCCATGGTGTCCATAGTGGATCAAATAGAGGGGTGTTACTCACCGACCCCTATGGCTTTGGCGGAAACTATTCTTTGCTTGTATCGTCTTAGAGGAGACCCTAACGAGAACGGTTTCACGGGAAGTCCACTCCTATTACACGTACAATTTTTTTTTATTTTTTTTATTTCTTTGTGCTTCAGCGCAAGTGGTAAAGTTGAGATGGTCATACCAGCGCAATCTTCTGGGATGCGCGCGGGTGGCGCACGCAACTGGATGTGATGCACGCGCCACCAGCTTATGTAACGTCGTAATAATTTTTTTTTCTATTTTTTTCATATTTGGCTCATGTAACTAGATGTGATGCATGCGCCACCAGCTTATGTTATGAATCGTTGATCAACCAAAAAATCTTTTGGCTAACGGAGTGAGAACATTCCCTGGACGTCAAATTCTCTACAAACATAAGAGTGAAGAAGGATGGACATTGTTTTTCTGTCATGGGGTTCCTAACATACGCTTTGTGATTTCTTGGTGGAACATAAGTAGTGTGATTGGGAATAGTTTTAATTGTCCCTTCATTATGATTTTGGGCCTTTCTAGTATTACGTACATCTTTCCTTGCAGGGTGATGAGACAATAATATGGGATGAAACAAGTCATCCCCCCACAAGATTGTGATGCCCCAAAGGATGTATATTTTAAACCCGAATGAATTCCCCGTTGGATGAATATTGGTCGAGTCTTCCTAGGTGGGTAGTGCAAAATCCCACGGCAAGCATTATACTATCTTCCTTTTACAAAGCTTGGATGAATGCGGTAGACAAAGGAGAACTGAATAAGGCTCGATCACTTAATGAAGTTGCTTCGTCTCGCAATCAACTCAAGCCTTTGATGCATTCGGCCACCGCTACTCCTTCTAATGGCGAAAATAAAGGAGTGAGAAGAAAGTTAGACTTCTCCTCATCACCTAAGGCTCGTTCAAGGGAACGAAAAAGGAAAGCTCCTCATAAACTAGCACAAAAGGTGAAGATTAAGGAACCTTCACCAAATCCTCACAAAAAGGCTCCAACGAATGATAAGGGTAAAGGAAAAAGAATTGAAAAGGCTTCTATTCCTAAGTTAAAGAAAAATGTTTGGGTCAAGAAGAAGAGCAAAGGAGGGAAGCTCTAAGGTTGCTGAAAGCACTGCAATGGAAACTACTCCTCCGTTACTGTGACAATTGAAGATATAGTAAACCTTAAAGTGTTACACAATTATTATTAGTTTAAATTCAAATAAAGTTTAATCACAACTATGTTTTTTTTTATTAAATACTTATTATCTAGTTCAATAATGTTTTCGTGAATTTTGAATGGAATAAAAATGAGCTCTTTTTTTATATGACCGAATCATAAAGATTGCCTACGTATTCATATCACGAAATCAGATCTTTACGTAGTTCTTTGCAAAATTATTTTCTTATTTTTCTTTAATTCCTCTAGTAGAAATTAAATGAAAAATTAATTAAACTTTATTTAAAAACATAAATCAAAGTTTAATTTTTGTTTTCCAAGTATATGATGCTTGAGAAACGCCCCCTTTTTTATCGCTAGTAAAAATCGAAATTTTATTCAAGCATAAAATTCTGGGTCCGTAGTTCGTCATCAGGTGGCGCGCGCAACATCCAAGGTTGCGCGGTTGAGTGTGCCTGTCGCGCGCAACTGATCTAGTTTTGCACGACATCCACGCACAACTGGTTTAGTTCTGCGCGACACCTGTGCTACAAGTGTTTAAAAAAGAAATTAATCATATTATTATCCCCCCCTCCCCAAGTGTGAAGAGTTTTTTTCGTGATGTTTGAAAAAAATCTGAACACTTTGAATGGTATATGGTTTTTTTATTACCCCCCCCCCCAAGTATTATGAAATTTACCGTGTTATTCAGTAAAGTGCATAAAACTTAGAATCTTTATTTGAATGCTAAAAAAATATGATTGTTAACGAATGAACGAGTTTATCCGGATTTCATATGTAATATTTTTAAAGTCGATCAATGTTTATTGCTTAGCAAATTTACCCTTAATATCCATTAATCTGACAGCTCCTCCTGATAGAATTTCTATTACGCGATATGGCCCTATCCAATTAGGTAAATTTCCCTCTTAGATCAGTTGGTGGACCCCTGACCTCTTTTTATACAAAGTCACCTTTTTTAATATTTTGAGGTCGTACCCTTTTGTTAAAATGTCGTGCAATACGTCGTTGGTTAACTTATACATGATGCAAAGCTCTTAATCGTCATTCGTCGAGAAATAAAAGCTCTTCATACCTTGCTCTTACCCATTTAGCTTCCAGTAGCTTACTTTTGAGTACAATGTGTAGGGATGGTATTTCTAGTTCAACTTGTTGAACTGCGTCCGAAAACTAAGGAGTATGGAGTTACTCCTATTGATGTTTGTATGGATGTTTTATAACCCCATAGAGTAAAATGCAGTTTATTCGACCAGTCTTTATAATTTTCTGCCATTTTCTTTATGATGATTGTTATGTTTTTATTTGCCGATCTCAATACCACGTGTGCTTACTATGTATCCGAGTAACTAGCCAGAAGTTACTCCGAAGGCGCATTTTTGTGGATTCAATCGCATTTTATATTCTTGTATGCGAGTGAAGAATTTGCGTAAAGATTTTATGTGTCCCATTCTATCTTTGGACCTTACAATCATATCATCCACACATACTTCTATTTCTTTATGCATCATATCATGCAAGAGAGTTGTAGTCGTTCTTTGGTACGTGGCTCCTGCATTTTTCAGACCAAATGGCATGACTGTATAGCAATATGTACCCCATAGGGTAATAAAGCATGTCTTTCTTCGTCTTTTTTTTTCCATTAGAATTTTGTTGTAGCCTGCGTATCCATCCATAAAGGGATAACATCGCATGTTCAGACGTGTTATCTAAAAATATGTCAATATGAGGTTGAGGAAAATCTTCTATAGGGCTAGCTTTGTTAAGGTCCCTAAAGCCGACACCCATGCGAACTCGTCCATCCTTTTTAGGGACTGGGACAATGTTTTCTACCCATTATGGGTAATTAAATATGCGAATGAAGCATACGTCTAATTGTTTATGTACTTCTTCTTTTATTTTCAAAACGACATCAGGTTTCATTCGTCGAAGTTTTTGCTTTACTTGTTTAGAAGTAGGGTTCAAAGGAATGGTATGTTCCGCTATTTCCCAATCTATTACAGGCATGTTCTGTAGGACCAAGCGAACACGTCTTCGAATTCTTTGAGCGTCGATATGAGGATCGATTGCTCTTCCGTATTTAAAGTTAAGCCGATTTTGAATTCCCTTTTGTTCTTATTAGTTCCTATATTTATTGTTTCATTTTCTTCAATTATAGGGTTCTTTTGTTCTCGTTCATTCATTTATTCAACCAATTTGTTAATATTATCATCTCCATTAGATTGATTGTTATAGCATTCAAAAGATTCAAGAGAAGGCATATACTCGGAAATAGAGCTTATATTATTGAATTCAAAATATAGTACATCAAGAGAAGAATCTTGTTTTGGGTGTTTTTGTCCCTCGGGATAGTTACAACACGAAGTCTGATCCGATCGAGCTGTACCTGCAAAATAACGGAGACTCTGGGTGGTTGGAGCTCCGCCTCCGACGGTCAAGTTAGTAACTTGAAAAGGAATAAAGAGGACGGAAATTTAGGTGGGTATCTGCTCGGATTCCGAGCTCAGGTGTTTCTCTGATGTGAGAGAATGCAAGTGTAATAATTGGTAAAATGTGTCCTCAAAAAGAGGGACATCTCGCTATTTATAGGGTCTTTAGGAATTGTGCCCTTGATTAGGTCACTGAACCCTAATCATTGGTGGGCTGCGCCGTTTTGTGGCTTTCTCGGGATTTGGGCCTGAAGGCCGCCTTTTTCCCTTAATTTCTGGAGTGACACGTGTCAAGCAGGGAATGGTCCACTTTGGGCCATCCTGAGGCTGACACGTGTCATCCTCTGATTGGACCACGTGGCGGGGTAAAATTACCATAAACATTTGCCCCTCACAGATGTGACGTGGCACACCACGTGGCATCTATGACACGTGTCACGCTCCGGTTGGTGGTAATTTTACCATTAAAGAGTAACCGTTCACCTTCCGAGTAAATTACAGAAATGCCCCCATATTTACCCTCTATATGTAGCCGTTTTACCCTCATAATTTTGCACGTTTACAAAAATTTTCTAGAGAGAAAACTTTGAGAGAGCAGAAGTCATCCGTTTGAGTCAGGCGCAAGTAAGAAAGTTTGTTCTCCATCAACCCAGCCGGACCCGCCTATCTTCAGATATCACATCCAAAGGTACCGTCTCTGTCTCTCTGAGCTCTTTTTCTTTTTTCACCGCTTGTACATATTTCTTGCAATAAATGGATGCATCACCAACACACACGGCACAGCCTAGGTTAGAGTCCAGCCGGTCACCAGGGACGGCTGAGTCTAGGACTGGGAGTGCCGTCTCGGGGTGTTGGGACCACCCTTTGCCTTGGATTCCGACCAATTATGTGTCTGTGCAGGACACCATGGCTCGGACAATGCAGACGGCGACTGATCCAAATTACAAGAGTGAAGGCTCAGGCGGCCAAACGCCTGAGGGAGAAACGTCTGGTCAGGGAGACCAGACGGCTCTAGAGAGATCCCCTCCGCGCGCCCCTTCAACTCCTGCTGATTCCTTCTTGGAGGAATGCGATTAAGGCGGCGACGAGGCTGTCTCTGCCCCCTTGAGTCAAAGTGAGGAGGAGACGGAGAGCGACAGCTCCGCCTCTACCTCTGAGAGCAGTGAAGATTTACCCCCGCTTCCGGATAGCGAGGAGGAAGAAAGGAAAAAGTGGAACGAGAAGGATGATCCCTTCAACATCCACGTCTCCTCAAAGGACCGGATCCAAATGGAGGAAAACTTAAAGAATTTTACCAACACACACAACATCACTTCCCCTGCTCCTTCAGCTCACAATCAATCCCACCACGCAACCCCACATCGCACCACCACAATCACACCCACAAACCAAACTCCCAATCGCACCGAAACCACCCAACATCACCAACATCGCAACTCCACCAATCCCAGCCACGCAGCACCTCAAAATTTGATCGAGGTTAGATAGTGTCGTTAGTCTACTAACCCTAATCAAATTAACAATTTATAATACCTAAACTACCCTAATACGAGTATAGGGGTAAGTAAAGGGTCGAACCCAAAAAGACTAAGTGTATCAATCTATGCTAATTAGACTACTAGGAAAGCTTGTGAGGTAAGAGAGGTTCAATTAAACACTACTAAGAGCAAATAACTAAAACTAGGGAAAGTGGAATCCAATTACATCAATGCATTCAACAACATCAAACAATTAGATGAAAATGACCTCAATTAGGATGATTTACACATTTAACTCACTCTCGCGCAATTAAACATGTTAATAATCCTACTAGACTAATTCACTCTCGTGCAACTAGCCTAGCAAAGATATGGAGGAATTTAGGGTTCTCAAACAACTCACTTTCGCACAATTGATTGAAAACACAATTAAAAGCATAGAATCAATTAGCTAGAAAGATTCTAATCCATAAAAGCATCATCCATACACAATAATCAAGAAACAATTTCATACTAACCACAATCAATCATTAAATTAATTAACATAACCTTCATCCATTTCCCTAGAACAAAACCTAAACTAACATAATGAACAAAAATATGGAAAACAAGGTAAAATAATAATAAAAGCAAGAATCAACAACTAAACTAATTAATCTACTCAAATAAACAAATAAATAAGCAAAAACAATAATAAATGAAAGCAATAAAGGTGAGAGAAAGTTAGGAAAACTCATTGAATTTATGAGAGGAAAAATCCACAAATTTGCTTCTTCAAAATCCCAAAAACTCCATGAAAAATCCCATCTTTCTCTCTCTAAACTACTCCTAACCCTAAGAGAGAGAAAATAAAGGCTAAACTAATCTAATCTAATCTAAAATTAATTGTTGAGTGAAAAGTTGAGAGAAAATAACCCCAAAAGGGTATTTATATACAAGGCTAAATAGAATAAAATAAATAAAAGAAAACAAATAAAGAAAATAAAATAAAACAAAAGAAAAGAAAAGGGAAATAGAAAAAGGGAAATAAAAATAAAATAAAAGAAATTAAAAACCCATAATTCCCCCAAATTCCCTCAGACCCCCGATCTTCTCTTTCATTTCGCTGCTCTCAACCTTCATCCAACATCACGCATCATCATCTTCGTTCATTCTCCATCATCATCAGCGATTACCACTCAATCACCACCGCTCATCAACCACAATCATCTAGCATCACCAGATTCTCGGCCTTTGGATTAATTGAAGAAATCGTGGCCGTCCAATTTTCATAAAAATCACGTGAAAAGCTCGTGATTAACCCACATTTACGCGCCCGCGAAGACGTCGCGCAGAGGTCGCGCAAAGCTTCTGCCTCGACTCTGATTTTGGACTCAATTTCGTGCGCTTTCTGACAGGGTTGCGCGGCCGCGAGTAGCAGCTCTGTGAGTTTGGGTGTTGGGCGAAATGCGGCTGTAATTGGTGAGTAATTGGGTTGGATATTTGGGTGGTTAATTGTGGGTGAAGGGCTGGTGGTTTAATTGGTGTTGCGGGGTTTAATTGGTGAGTGGTTTGGTGGTGATTGATAGTGGTTTTGGCGGTGGCTGGTGTATTGGTTGCGACTGTTGATGGAGAAGAATTGGAGGTGGTTTGGTTGGAGTTGCGGGGTGGCTGTTGCTGTTGGTGTGTGTGTGTGTGGGATTGCGTGGGTATTGACTGGTGGCAGAGGTGTTTAGGCTGGGTGGCTGGCGCGGCTGTGGTCGCAGGTGGAAGCTGGTCTGGTTGGAGGTGCTGCGTGAAAAGGAGAGTTGGAGCAGGGGAGTGTTGCGATGTTGGTGTTGGTGATGAGGAAAAGCAGGGAGCAGGGGAGGACGAGGAGATCGAGTGTGTGGTGGAGGATAGGTTATGTTGTGGTGAAGGATAAGGCTGACAGCAGCTAGGTCGGTTAGGGGCATTGTGAATAGTGTTTGACTTGAGTTCGAAACTCCATTTATGACTCAAAACTTGAGACACGTATATTGAACCTCGAACGTTGGACCTCCGAACTCGAACATGACTTTGAAACCCGGAACGCCTACAACCAAAAACAACACGAGGGTGAATTGGAAAATAAAATAAAATAAAGTAAAATAAAGTAAAATAAAATAAGATAAATAAAATAAAATAAAATAAGATGCTAAAACTAAAGAAATAATAAAATTAAATGAAATAAAATAAAATAAAATAAAATACGAAACTAAAATAAATAAGAAAACGAGATAAAAAGAGAAATTATTAAAAATATAAACTAACGACTTAAACTACAAACATTAAAAGAAAGAAAAATAAAATAAAACACGAAAATAAACTAAAAACTATAGAAAATTACAAAAATACTCAAAATAAAGAATAAAAGACAAGAATAATAAAATAATAGAAATAAAGGATAAAAAGGGTGAAATTATTGGAAAGTAAGCCGGAATACGACTCAATAAACACCCTAAAAGTGACATAAAAGTCACTTATCACACCCGCTAGGAGACGGGTATAAGATCCGGGTGCCGCCTGAGAATGGCACCGTCGCCTGGGAGGATGATCAAGAGAACGCCAACAGCTATTTTGGTTGTTATGAGGCGGCGTTCAAGGCTGGTCTCCGCTTTCCCCTTCACCAGGCGGTGAAGGCAATTTTGAGAGGCTACGGCCTCGAAGTCTGGCAACTTACCCCCAACTCTTGGACAAACATTCTGGGGTATGTTGCCGCCTGCGAGTTCCAGGGGCTTAACCCCGGCTGGGAGGCTTTTGCTAGTATGCATTATCTTAGCAGAAGCCCAGGCGGCTGGAGGACGTGGTATACTCTAACCACGCAACCCCAATAAATGATGACCTTGGACAAGGTCTCAAAATTCGACTGCTAGAAACACAGGTTCTATCTGATGTCAGCTCCAACCAGACGGGAGAATTACGAATTCCGTCTGTACAATAAGAAGCCCGACTTGATGGGCCGGAAGTGCGCTCTTCCCCGAATCCCAGAGGAAGATTTTGACAAGATCATTGAGGCAGACTTTTTCGGCCTCACAGACGCAACTTTGTCAACCGGGGAAACAATAAAAGTCCCCAAGAACTGGATCCCCAAGAGCGCCTGGTTCAGGGACGAGTGTTTCCTAGCTGCCTGCGGGCTAGGACACATGTTTGCCAAACGTATGCGCCTGAGTTTATATCCGTCTAGAGTAGCTTTTTATTAGAATTGATTTATGATATTGACCAATTTCCTTCTTTTTGCAGAAGAAGCATTAAACATGTTGCAGACGGAGAAAACCCCCAAGCGATCCTCTGCAGTCATCCGCAAGGCGCTTGCGGAAAAAGCTGCGGCTGAGGTCAAATCCAAGGTAACAAACGCCTGACCCTTTCATAAGTTGATCTTTTAAAATTATTTTTCCCGGATGCTAACCTTAACTTTTGTTATTTTTGCAGGGAGGAGAGGTTGGAAAGTCGTTTGAGAAACAACTCAAACGGGCTAAGGAGGAGACCCCCGCCGTTCTCAAGAAAATAAAATAACCCACCTCCACTTCAACTCCAGGCGCCTCAGCCGGGCATCAGCAGATGTGGATAGCGGGGCGAAACGAGAAGGTAGACGGCAGCCTGGGCCTCAGCCTCGTTAACCCAGTAACCGCGATCGGGGGGTTCTCCACGCCTGCCAGCGATTCCCGCTTGGCTGGCTCTGAAGGTAAGAACCCTTTTGAATCCCCGCTTGAGCTGGGGTGGCCTTTGCGGGTGAAATCCCACTCCCAATAGACGTCATCTTCAGACGGTCGGCAACAAATAGGTGTTGCCTTAGTTTCGCACTCATCACGTATTGATTGTGGTGCAGATCAATTTCCCCGCTGGCCTGACGTCTAAGCTAGAACCATGCCAAAACCATGTTGGAAGCCGTCCGGAAGAGGGATAAAGACAATATCCCTGGGATAGAGACGTTTAATCTAGAACGCATTCTATCCCTTCTGGCTGAGGTAGGAAACTTGTCAATTCAATTTTATTTTTTCCAAGTGTTTTATCCCGCCTGCAATACTTATACCGCCTGCTTTTTTGCAGGCCATGCTGCGGGTGGACGGGCACAAACGTCCTTATTCCCGCTAACGGGAAGAGGTAAAAAGGGATGCCCTAATTGGTCAACTGAGGTAGGAATTGCAATTTTGGAATAAATAACCTAAGTGAGACCTTCAGCCGGTGACCGACTGATGCCCCAGGGCATCCGGTATTCGGCAACTTGATCATTCTTCACAGGTCATTTTGGTTAGACGGCTGTGAGTTGGCCAATTAGGTCGTTCAATCTTTGCCGTCTGCATGGGTACGTAGAACCGACAAATAGTCTGTTCTCTGCGACGATTGCACCCGGAGGGGTGTCGCCGGACGCCTTTGTCCATGTTGAGACAGGCGATTTTATAAAATGAGCAACCATCCGGCCATTTTAGCCTCTGGTCTTGTTTGAGACCGGTTGTATAGCCACTAAACGTTTTTGTGCTTAGTTTTTAGTCGGAGTATTGAATTTACACTAAGTATCGAACTTAGTAGTTTAAACAAACGAGTCTGTCTGGGTATTACCCAGAAGGACGGGCAATTATTTAATCTTACCAAGTACCAAACTTAGTTAGGTAAATGAAAAATCCGTCTGAGTATTACCCAGGCGGATAATCAAACTTAGTTAAATAAACAAAGTATCAAGCTTAAATAAACAAGAGATCCGAGTATTACCCAGGCGGTCAAACAAATGTAACCTTTACTAAGTATCGAACTTAGTTAGGTAAATGAAGAATCCGTCTGGATATTACCCGGATGGATAATCAAACAATAAATCAATTTTGCAAACAAAGTCTGAATCTTCATTAATTGACTCACTGTTTACAAAAAATTTACATTCTCAGAAGTAGTACTTTTTTAGATTGTCTACATTCCAAGTTCTAGGCAGACGCCTGCCGTCTGGAGTTTCCAGGCGGTAGGTGCCATCCCTTACTTCTTCATAGATCCAGTAGGGGCCTTCCCAATTTGGAGTTAGCTTCCCCAACTCATTGGCCCTACCGGTTACCTCCATTTTTCGTAACACTAAGTCGTCAACTTTCAAAGGACGCTTGTGTACTTTTTTGTTGTAGGCTCTCGTCATTCTCAGACGGTAAATCTCATGACGCAAGGCGGCATTGCCTCTGCGCTCCGGGAGTGAGTCTAATGCCAGGCGCATTGCTTCCCAGTTTGCCTCTTCATCATATAACATGACTCTGAGAGTCGGCTCGTAATGTTCGATGGGCAAGACGGCTTCAGCACCGTAAACCATGAGAAATGGGGTTTCACCGGTTGCCCCCTTTGCTGTTGTCCGGATGGCCCATAGGACATGGATTAACTCTTCTGCCCATAGGCCACCGGCTCTTTCTATTTTCTTCTTAATGCCGTCTGAGATGAGTTTATTGAAGGCTTCAACTTGGCTGTTTGCTTGGGGCCGGCCAACAGATGCAAAATAGCTTGAGATCCCCAGATCTCCCAACCAAGTTTTTAGCTAAGGCGTCTCAAACTGAGGACCATTATCAAACACCATAGACATAGGTACCCCATACCGGGTGATAATGTTTTTCCAAATGAAGGAAATCACGTCTGAGGTTTTGATGTTTTTAACCGCCTCAGGTTCTACCCACTTGGTGAAATAATCCACAGCCACCAAGATATAGCGCTTTCCGCCTGGAGCAGGCGTGTAAGGACCTAGAATGTCCATGCCCCATTTTGCAAACGGGATTGGGCTGTGGATGGTCGTCAGATCAGTAGCCGGACGGTCAATGAGTTTGCCAAATTTTTGGCACTTGTAACGTTTCTTTACCAACTTCTTGGCGTCTTCCTCAAGAGTGGGCAAAAAATAATGTCGTCTGGCTCTGACGGCTAGGGACCTGCCGCCTATATGAGAGGCGCAGAATCCCGAGTGCAAGTCTTCGAGAACTTCTTTCCCTTTTTCTGGGGTGACACACTTCAGCAAAGGCTTCAGAAACCCCGCCTTGAAGAGTTCTCCACTTTTCAACTCGAAGCTTACAGCTCGCTTTTTCAGGACGGTTGCTTCCTGTGGCGAATCAGGAAGTGTACCGTCTGAGAGATAGGCCCGGATGCCATCCATCCAGGTAGAGCTTCGGTCCATAATTCCAATGGGATCCTCAAAGATGCCTCTCTTTTCAAGAACTTCCCAAAAGACTGACCGAGGCGTATCATGGCAGGCGGAAGACGCCAGTTTTAACAATACATCCGCCTGATTGTTTTCCGACCTAGGCACCTGATTCAGCCGGAATTCCTTAAGTGCCTTGGTCTCTTCTTTGACTGCCTGAAGATATTTGATCATAGCCAGATGGGTAGCCTCGTAGCTTCCCTCATACTGGCTAACAACCAATTGGGAATCAGAGTAGGCGTCAATTTTCATGGCCCCTGCCGCCTTACACATGCGAATGCCGGCTAGCAGGGCTTCATATTCCGCCTCATTGTTAGAGGCTTGAAATTTGAAGCGTAGTGCATACTCAAATCTGTCCCCTTCAGGAGACTCGTAAATTACGCCTGCACCACAGCCGTTTTTTGTAGAGCTCCCGTCTACATACACTTTCCAAACCTGATCAAGATTATCCGGAGTCATCGGACGGGTCATTTCAACAATGAAGTCGGCAAACGCCTGACCTTTCACTGCCTTTCTTGGTTCGTAAGTGATTTCAAGACTTTGCATTCCAATATCCCATTTCAACATTCTCCCGGATGAATCCAAGGTAGACATTGGCCGCTTGAGTGGCTGGTCGGTGTAAATCACCACCGGATGTGCCAGAAAGTAGGGCTTAAATTTTTTGAAAGCCATATACAGATCAAGGCCAAGTTTTTCAACCATGGGATACCGGAGTTCAGCATTTTTAAGAACATGGCTAATGAAGTAAACCGGGAGCTGCACGTCGTCTCGCTCAGCAAGCAGAACGACACTGAGGGCATGATCTGAGACGGCTAAGTACATGTACAACGTCTCCCTAGGTAAAGGACTGACCAACCTAGGTAAAGAATGTAAATGCTCTTTCAACTTCTGGAATGCCGCCTCAGCATCATCCCCCCATTCAAACCTGGTCTTCTTCCTGATAGCTTGGAAAAAGTAGAGGCACTTGTCGCCTGAACGGCTAAGGAACCTCCCCAAAGCGGCTAGACAGCCGGTGAGCCTCTGCACTTCTTTGACAGAACGGGGTGACTTCATGTCTATCACCGCCTGTATCTTTTCATGGTTAGCCTCTATCCCCCTTTGATCAATCAGGAATCCGAGAAACTTCCCAGACTCAACACCAAAGACGCATTTCTTAGGATTTAACATAACCTTATGCCGCCTGAGGGTGGTGAATGTTTCTCGGAGATCAGCAAGGTGATTCGTCTGTAGCTTGGATTTGACTATCATGTCATCAATGTACGACTCCACATTCCTCCCAATCTGATTAATGAAGACCGTATTAATCATCCGTTGGAAAGTGGCAGGCGCATTTTTCCAGCCAAACGGCATTACAGTATAACAGAATAACCCCTGATCAGTGACGAAGGCCGTCTTCTCTTGATCTTTCTTCCACAGGGGTATCTGATGGAAGCCGGAGTAGGCATCCATAAAGCTCATCAAGGCGTGACCGGCTGTAGAGTCGACCAGACTATCGATCTTTGGAAGCGGGTAACTGTCCTTTGGACACGCCTTGTTGAGGTCTGTGTAATCAACACACATGCGCCAGGTCCCATTCGGTTTCTTAACAAGGACCACATTGGCCACCCAGTCGGGAAAGTTATAGGGCCGAATGAACCTAGCGTCTAGCAGCTTTTTGACTTCGGCAGCTGCCGCCTGACTTCTTTCCTCACCGTGGTTTCTTTTCTTTTGCCGGATGGGCTTCTTTTTGGGGTCCACGGCGAGTTTGTGGACAGCGAGATCCGGGCTAACGCCTGGCATCTCTTCCACTTCAAAGGCAAAAATGTCTTTGAATTCCTTCAGCAGAAGGTGCAAGCTTGCACCCAAGGTAGCATGAGCAACCGTCCCCACCTTTACAGTACGTTATGGACGGCTGTCATCCAGAACGAGATCAATGTTTTCACCAGCCGGTTGGGGGCGGAGCTCATCTGACCGTTCACCGGTCAGTGATTGCTATTTTTTCTCTTTCTTCACCTCCACCAGCAGAGGTGCCTTTCTTTTCTTCCCGGCTGCTGGTGGGACAGGCGCTGGGTCGGCATCCTTGACATTGTCAAGGTCTATTAGTTCCTGGCCGTCTGGGGCCACAGTGTCTCTAACGGCTGAGAGACAGCACTCTCGCACCGTCTTCTGATCCCCATTCAGGGAACCAACAGTGCCGTCATCCCTCTCATACTTGATGAGCATGAGAGACGGGATGATTACTGCTTTGGCTACGTTGAGGGTTGGCCGGCCAAGGATAATGTTGTAGGCGGTCAACTCCTCAACGACCAAGAATCTGACGACAATATGTCGTCCTTGGCCCTTCTCTCCCAGCCGGATGGGTAAGTCAATTCTTCTGGCTGGGTAGACCATCCCACCCCCAAAACCAACCAAAGGGTGGGTGACCGGATGCATGCTGTTGACGTTGTATTTTAGCTTTTGCAGGCACCGGAGGCTGATGATGTCTGATGAGCTGCCGGTGTCAATAAGGATTCTTCCAACCAACTGGTTAGCAACCTTACATTCAATGACGACCAGGTCATCATGCGGACGGCGGACGCTGCCCCTGTCCTTCTTAGTAATCAAGACGTCTGGGAAGGAGGTACTTGCAGACGCCTGCTCATCATCATCCTTGTCCATCTTTCGAAGATGGCTCTTGGTGCCCCGGATGGTAGGGCCACCACAGGAGAACCCGCCTGCTATTGTGTAGACCGGCTCCTTGTCGGTATCCGAGCTACTAGCGGGCTGGGGGGTAGTCTTGGAGGACTGACCCTTGTTTTTCTTTTTTGCCCCAGTTGGGGATTTAAAAATGTAGGACTTCAATAGCCCTTTGTCAGCCAGACGGTCCAACGCCCGCTGAAGACTAAAGCAGTCGTTGGTATCATGGCCGACCTCCTCATGGAACTGACAGAATTTATTTTTGTTCCGTGATTGGACAGAACTCTTCATAGGATTTGGCTTCTCAATGGACAGCCGGTCCTTTACGTCCATGAGGATGGAGTTGCAGTCTTTATTAAACTCGGACTTGGGGACGTACGGTTTAAACTCTTTCTTTTTCTTCTGGGACGGCTGATCAGAGTCATTAACCGCCCAGATTTCTTTTCTTTTCTTGCTCTCTTCTTTATTTTTGGTCGGCTGAGCAGACCGGCTGTCTTTCTGTTTGTCGGACTTTTTGGAGTCCGACTGGTTACCAGGGGAGCAGAGGTCGGTAGCTTGAATGTAGCTTTCCGCCTCCCTCGGGGCCGCCTGTAAGGTGAAAGCCCCTTTTCTGACTAGGTCGAACTTAAAGGTCGACCCGTCTCTCAGACCCTTGAAAAATTCTGTAAAAGCTACCTCATCAGACAGTCCTTGAATTTGAATTCTGATCAGATTGAACCGCCTGACATATGAGTGCAGCCCTTCTCTCTCTCCCTGCTTAACAGTGCTCAAATCAAGGCTTGTTTTCTTAGCAGGGATGTTCATTGAGAAGTTGGAAGAAAACAGGAAGGCGAGCTTCCTGAAACTATCGATGGACCCGGCTGGAAGATTACCAAACCATTGTTGGGAAATGCCCTTCAATGTAGCCGGGAAGCACCGACACCAAGTGGCATCATCCAACCCCTGCAGATACATGAGGTTGGTGTATGTCATGAGGTGGTCTTCCGGATTGGTGGTACCATCATAGGTACCAACCAATACATTCTTAACCTTGGGCGGCTGGGCCGCCTCGGTTATCTCCCGGGTGAACGCAGAAGGTTGTTCACCCAGGCGCAGCAAACGAAGCTGCCAGTCCAATGGCTGGACATTTGGATATGCCGCCTGACCTCCAAAGAAGGTCGACTGCATGAAGTGAGGGGGATACTGTCCGTAAGCCTGAGTAGGCACATACGGTACAGCTCCAATCATGTGAGGGCCAGAATGGACGGTATTTCCGCCTGTCAGGCTCTCATGCAAGGAGGGTGCACTCCCTGCAGAAATGTTGTTGAAGCTGTCTGGAAAGTTCGACGTTGAAGCCGACTCAGACAGCGATTGGTTTCTCTTCTGGTTGATGATCTCCCAGGCATCAAGAGTTGATTTTTTGTTTCCCACCGGCTGTTGAGTCCGGCGGGTGTTGTTGTTGTTCCTCTTAAGAAGGAGAATCTTTGACCAATCAATGGTCCCGGCTGCCTTCTCCTTTGGATGAGGAGTTGGCTGCCGGTCTCTGACTGACTTCCCCTTCTCTAGATGAGTCTTCTTCGCCGACTGACCTTTACTCGGGCCAGCCCGGCTTTGGGTGATCAGCTCTTTAATTTCACCCTTGAAATTTGTCATGAACCTCATGAGTTCGTCCCGGGTGACAGGGGGTGATCCTGCGGCTGCCCAGAGGGTCGGTTTGTACCCGCCTGGGAGGCACCCTGCTCCAGAGTGTCTCTGGGCCGGATGCGCTTGGTTATGAGAGAGCCATCATTGGCTGTAAAGGTTTCGACCTGAAGATCCTCATCTTCATGGTCTGTAAAGACTTCTGGGTCATCGCCCGGATGGTTAGGGGGTGGTACAGACTCTAGAACCATCTTCGAGGTACTCTCCCCACAGACGGCGCCAAATCTTTTGGGTGTTTTTGTCCCTCGGGAGAGTTACAACACGAAGTTTGATCCGGCCGAGTTGTACCTGCAAAATAACGGAGACTCCGGGTGGTTGGAGCTCCGCCTCCGACGGTCAAGTTAGTAACTTGAAAAGGAATAAAGAGGACGGAAATTTAGGTGGGTATCTGCTCGGATTCCAAGCTCAGGTGTTTCTCTGATGTGAGAGAATGCAAGTGTAATAATTGGTAAAACGTGTCCTCAAAAAGAGGGACATCTCCCTATTTATAGGGTCTTTGGGAATTGTGCCCTTGATTAGGTCACTGAACCCTAATCATTGGTGGGCTGCGCCGTTTTACGGCTTTCTCGGGATTTGGGCCTGAAGGCCGCCTTTTTCCCTTAATTTCTAGAGTGACACGTGTCAAGCAGGGATTGGTCCACTTTGGGCCATCCTGAGGCTGACACGTGTCATCCTCTGATTGGACCACGTGGCGGGGTAAAATTACCCTAAACAAATCCGTTTTTGGATCTTCATCCTTAGAACTAGAAAATAAAGGCTCGATAAAGTACACAAAGCTCTAACTTTCAGTTTCCTTAAAGTCTAAACTAAAATCATAGTCAGATTCTTCAAACATCTTCCCTTTGCCTGTGATGATTTCCATCTTATCACCTTTATGGTTAGTCCATTTAAAATATTTCCTCCATCCAAGCTCGAAGGTTTCATTAGAAGAGGTGATCAACGAGGTTGGGTTAAAAGCTCCCTCTTGGATGGCATTAGGATTAATCATTATAGCAACATGGTTTTGCTCTAGTCCCAAATAGAAAGTTGAATGCTTGCCTATCAAAGCACCCTGGAGTTGAGTGTTTTGATTGAACAATTTTAAAATCGTCATTCAATAAGTAGCAATTGTTGAATATTTCTAATCCAGCCTTCTTGATACCTTCTAGAACCAAAGGTTCTAGAAAGTCATAACATGGGTAATCTTCTCCCTCCCTAATGAATTGTCCATTAAGGGTTTGATTGTAAGATGGGAGTAAAGTGATTAACCCTTTCTTATTGTTTCTACGTACTTTGATTTTAGCATCGTGAGACTCTAGTTCTTCTTTTTAGGAAATGTTTAGGATAGGAAGTAAAAGAGATTTCTTCATTCCTACTCCCAAAAGCATCTCCAGAAAGTAACTACTCTTAAATAAGATGTTGTTTACTATTGGGGTGGAATGTGGATAAAGCTTGAATGGTTCGTCAAGGCTTCCACCATTTTCAGTTTGCAAATTGTCTCCCTGGTGAATCCTGACATGTCCTCATCATCATTATCATGGTTTACTTCTAGATATGATCGATCATTTATTTCTATCTTGAGAGGAGAAGCATGTATAGTCATAGGAAGACCTTGATAATTCAACCTAATCATTTAATGAATTTAGGATGGTATTGCACCAATCTCGTGTATCCAAGGACGTCCAAGAAGAAGATAGAACGTAGGTTTAATTTCCATGACATGAAATTCAACCATCTTTTGAATTGGTCTTGTGGTAATTGGTATGTAAACATTTCCCACACTGATCTCCTCGAGTTGTCATAAGCCCTCATATTGTTGATGAAAGCCGAAACTACATCTTCCCATGTTGTCTTGAGTTTTACATCTAGCCCATAGTACCACTCTCTTGTAGATGGGTCTAGAGATAAAGGGAAAGTCAAAGAATAAAACATAGGATTAACTCCCTTTAATGCCATGGTGCCAGTAAAACACATTAATTGGTTTTTTGGATTATTGGTAACCTTGAATATTGGCAATTCCATAGCAAATAAAATTTCTGGTAAAGTAAGTCATGTAGGAGAAGCAAATTTTTCTGCGTCAAAGTACTTGTTCCCCATTGTAAAGATTCTCCAACGACATTTCTTTGATGGATAGTTGCTCCATCTTTTGTTGTAAGGCCATAGTTTTGGCATATTTCCTTTCAGCCTTTTCAAATTTCTTGATACTTCTCTCCTTGACTCTTGAGCCTTTTCTACTCTCAAACGACCAATCTCTTCTTGAAGTTGCTCTATAGTTGACATTGTTGTTGGACTAGGATTAGTTATCGAGGGAAGGTGGTTTGAAAGGGGTGGATTATTTAATGGTAACGTAGAATGCGAGTGCCCTGGAGTCTTCATTCCCAAGCTTGGAAACCAGCCATGAAAGAAGTACGAAAGGATAAGTAAATCGATACGCTTGTTTAGGAGATAAAAGAAGAAGGAAAAAATAAAAAATGTAAGATGCATTCGAATGGATAACATCTCATTTAAACAATTTTTTTTATAATGATATTGTTTGAACGAACCAATTTTTCTCTTCGAAGAATCAAAAAGGTCCGTAACAGTAGGTGCGTGCAAGTAACCAGGTTGTGTGCAGAAGGCGCGCGCATCCCTGGCTCTTGCGCTGGTCGTGGCAACGCAACTCTTTTTTTTTAATCTGAGCAGTACGTTTTTTTCTATCTCATCTTTTTTCGATTTTTTTATGTTACCCTTCGAATACGACTTGAAATTATGAAGAGACAACTTCGTTATTGGGCACCTAAACCAAACTAAAAAGGAAAAAGGAAAGCTATCCTAAACATGTCACACGTAGTCATGTAATAATATAAGCATACAATAAGACAAAGTCCACACAATGCCTTTCTAAGGTCATAAGCTTGGGTGTCCAAGGGTACCATATCTTAAAGAATGATACACAAATCAATCACTCAACGTGTTGACTCATGACATAGCCCTCCTATTATTTTGTTGGCGATATGGGTGGGATGATTGTTATAGATTTCGGGATAGAAGCCTAGTGTTGGAACCCCTAGTCAATGAGCCAATCCCCAAAGGTTATAGTGTGCTATGATTACGCATGATGCAATGCTGCTTGTTTGGTTTTTACTTTTGTGAAAAGGAAGATATCATGCGTTCAAGTCTCGCTCCCTAACTAGAGATTATCCAAGTTAATTATCATTACAACCCATAGACAACCTAGTGTTGGAAACCTTGGACCATAACTAAAAATTAATCTTGTAACCTCTTAGTATGGTGGCGTCAAAAGGGAAGGAAGCAAGAGCAAAAGATTCGCTGTAAGGAGGGTGTTCCCATCGTAGGGGATCTTTCTCCTTAAATTCCCATTGCCCTTTAAAAGCCTAGGACTTAACACTTTTTAAGGTGTTTTAGGATTTGAATTCCTGACTGTTTGGGGGACGTCTAATTAGAATTGATCCTATCATCGCTTTTTTGTAAGAAACCAGTAGGAGTTGCCAATGAGTTTTAGGAAAACTCATAAACTTCGTTCATGCCTTTCTCCTAAGTAGAGTTCAGGGATAATTAGCACGAATTGTAAGTTTACCCATTCCCAAATTGGGTCTACATAAACCAAAAATGAGTTTGGGAGCGAGGGTAATAAGATAATGTTCCCTGTAGAGGGGAATCGCTATCCTCGCCCTAGTACTGCCTCTACTAGTTGTTCCTTTTTCACAATTTCATCACCAAACAATATATGCAACGTGATACCTAAAACTAAGTTAGTTGATACCTAAAACGTGATACGTAGGAATTACATTACAAAGTCGATGTTTTTATTTAATCAATATTCGTGAATAGAACAAAATAAAAAAGATTTGCCTTGGCTTAAGTGATCAATCAACAATTAATTATTCAATTGTTTTCTCATAACGCTAGATACTATATGGAATTGATTAGTTAAAAGTTCGTTTTAAGTGATCAAACAACACTAATTAATTAATTAAAGTTATTTTATACAAGAAAAATAAAGAGATTCATCTAAGTGCTCGGGAATTTACCACTTCTCTTTGCTAGATCTTTGTTTAGAACACTTATGGACTCCTTCTTGTTCGATAACTGATGAGTGTCATTTATGGCACTCATAGGGTAGTTTTTAGGATGATTTCATCCCTTTTTCATGCTTTCTTATCTTATTTTTGGTCCTTTTTCCTTTAGTTCCTCTCTTTCCTTCTTTCTTTGTGTTTTTTATGTTTCTTCGTGTTTTCCTTTTATTTGGCCCATTTTCCCTTTTATTCCTTTCCTTTGTTTGCTCTTGTAGGTACCTAGGAGTTGTCTTTGCAAAGGGATCAAGATGAGCTATATTGACTAAGCAAGGAGGAAGCTATCTTCTCAGAGAGGGCTTGGAGAGGGCTCAGAGAGGCCTTAGAGAGGAAATCAGCTCTTGCCAGGTTGTCGCGGGCGCGGGTCCAGAAGGCCGCGGGCTCGGGCTCGATTGCACCAAATTAGCCAAAATCGACCAGGAACTCTTCGTGGTCTGGCCGCGGGCTCCCCGCGGGCATGGGTAGATTAGAGAGAGCGCTCCAGACTAGAGAGACCGCGAACCTCTTACTACTCTTTCGGAGCTGGGGATTTGCCGCGCCCTTACCGCGGGCGCGGGCTAGAAGACCCGCGGGCACGGGTGTTGCCCAGACAGCCCGTAGAGTTTGTTATGGGTTCCATACCCATTTCTCCGCGGGCGCAGGATTTCTTAGAGAGGGCGCGGGAATCCTCTTTTCCTTCTTTGCCTATAAATACACTTGTAATTCCTTTTTGAAAACTAACTTTTAGACAATTTTCATTAGCTTAGTTTTAGAGAGAGAAGTTAGAGATAAGTTCTTGGTTTTGGATTTGTATTTCATCATTGGATCAATTTTTCTTGGATTTCTTCATCTTCAATCATTAATATTAGTGAGAATCTCTTCTTTTAGTTCATCTTTTTACTTGTTTGTCTTAGATTCATGTATGATTGTTTGATTTCCTTGGATTTGAATTTGATATTGTAGTTGATATTGTAGTTGATATTGTTTTCTTTTGATTTTAATTTAGAATGATCAACAATGCAATTTCTAGTGATTTGTTCTTGAATTACACCATGATTAGTGAGTAGATTAGTTGCTAGGGAAAAGGGGAAGCATGTTTGATTGATAATTTGTGCTAGTTGATGATCATTGATTAATTGAATTGTTGCAATTAAATTGGTTGACATAGTTTTGTATGTGATTAATTAGATTACGAGTGATCAACCTATAAGATTAATCTAGATTGCATTGCAATACGTAATGACATTAACCATCAATTTGAGAATTGTTTTAATTGATTGAGTTTGATTGTGATTTTCCTTGATTAGCCATTCATAGTGACCTCTAGCTTGGCCTCTAGGAGATAGCTCTTGAATTCTTTTGATTGCTACTATTGTTTGTCCTTTGCAATGCTTGATTCAATTGAATGAACTATCAATTAGCATGATTATTGAAATTGCATGAAGAACCTACATCCCTAGTGTTTAGTTTCTTGAATTACTTGATCAATCTAGCTTTGTTACCATAGTACCAACCATTTTCTCATAACAATCTTCGAAGTAGCTTGATTTAGGCTAAAGTTAATACCGACTCACTCCTTTGGGTTCGACCCATACTTGCCTTGTACTCGTATTAGGTTTGTCTAGGTTGTTATAAATTGTGTTTGATCTAGGGATAGACAATTGACGACATGCTTATTCCTCTATCAAAATGGCTCCGTTGCCGGGGAGTGATATTGGTGATTAGCTTTAGTTGTTGAGTCTATTTCACTATAATTGAAAAAATACAAAAAGATTTTGTTTCTTGAGGCTACATTTGTACCCGTGTTAGTAATATTTTCATTGAGTTTTGCATGCATAGAGCTCATGATCAATCCATTGCGCCTTTTGACCCGAAAATCTAAAGGCCTCTCTCAAGGAGAAGAATTGCTAGTTGATCCTTAGAGTTTAGTTCCTCAAGCGAAGAAGGATTTGAAGAAGAACTAAGCATGGGAGAACAACCAAGAGTTGCTTTAAAATAATTAGGAATTCCCGGTGCGTACAAGTTTGAGAGTGGAATTGCTCCAACTACAATACCAGCGAATGATTTCGAAATTAGGCCGGCTATGATCCCCTTGATCGAGAGGAGACAATTTAGCGGAGCTAAGAATGAGAGTCCGTTGAACCATCTCAAGGAGTTCGAAAGTATGCAATACTATCAAAGTAAACGGAGTTTCTCAAGAGTTTATCCGGCTAAAGTTAATTCCTTTTTCTCTCATAGGTCGGGCCTTGGAGTGGTTGGATAAGGAGGTAAAGCCAAACTCCCTAAGAACATGAGACGAAGTCACCAAGGAATTCTTGTCCCGGTTTTACCCACAAAAGAAAACGACGGAGGCTAAAGCTTTGATTCAAGGGTTCAAGCAAACACCTAATGAAAGCCTTTACGAAGCATGGGAAAGGTATAAAGAGTACCAAAGGGAGTGTCCCCACCACGGAATTCCAACCTATCAAGTCATTCAAATTTTCTATGGTTGCCTAAGTCCTCAAGGCAAATCATGCCTTGATGGGGGAGCTGGAGGTCCCATAATGAATAGGACGGAGGAAGAAGTGGTGGACATTATTGAGGATGTGGTGAATTACTATAGAAATTGGCAAGATGGTGAGAGGGACTTAACTAGAAAGAGTGGCTCTTTGGTGTACTCTATAGACCATCTAAATGCGATCAACAACCTATCCTCACAAATGACAAACTTGGGAAAAGAAATGACCGCAATCAAGGCCAAATTGGAAAGCTCTTCTTCTTTTCAAGCTTCGAATCTTCCCTCCCAATTTAAGGGGAGAGGTACTCTTTCTAACCCTCAACCCCCTCCCTCCTCAAATAATATGCCTAGTGGTTGCTTGTTTTGTGAAGCATGTGGATCTTATGATCATGACTCTTGTAATTGCCCTCATGCTTCTTCGGAATAAGGTGATGATTTTGATAACAATGAGAGTGAGCATGTGAACTATGTGTCAAATAATAATGTGCAAAGGTTTGATAATCAAAGAGGTCAATGGAATAGGAATTAACAAAACCAAGGTAATTTTGACAATTATAACAAAGGCGGTGGTTATAGGAACCAAGGTTCTCGTGGTAACTATAATAATCAAGGTTATAATAGTCAACATCAAAACCAAAATTATGGTAATCAAAACCAAAGTTATGAAAATCATAACCAAGGTAGTGGAAACCATAATCAAGGTTATGGTCAAAATCAAAATAGGGGTAATTGGAACAATCAAGGTAGGGGCAATTTTCAAAATAATTCTTAAAGGGGCCCCCCACCCAGATTTGTTCCGAAGACTCAAGGTGAAAATTCCTATTCACAACCTTTTTCTTCTAGGACTAATTTGGAGGAAATAAATGAAAATCAAACCAAGTTGTTGAACACATACATGGCCGTTAGTGACAAGAAATTTAACGAGATGATGACCCACAACAAAATGCTCGAAAACCAAATTTCTCAACTTGCTATTGCTTTGAAAGACCAAGCAAGCCCTTATTCTTTACCTTCCCAATGCCTAGATCCCAAGAAACCCGTGAATGCTATTGTTACAAGGAGTGGTAAGGTTCTTGAGGAGAGATTGCCTAGGAAGAGTGAAGACAAGGAGGTCCCCAAGGAAGCTTTGGTTGAGAATGAGGGAGATAGAGCATCTTTAGGTGAGGTTTTGGTTGAGACACCTAGAGAAGTGAGAGTAGAGAAAGATATTTGAAACCCAAGCTCCCTTATTCCCAAAAAAATTTTAGACACAAATTGGATGAGCAATTTGGGAGATTTATTGATATGCTCAAATCAACTTCATCTTTCTCTACCTATCACCGATGTGATCAGCCAAATGCCTAACTATGCCAAATTCCTCAAAGACATTTTGAGTGGGAAAAGAACTAGTGATGTTTTGGAGACTATAAACTTGACTGAGAATTGTAGTGCGATCATCATGAACAAAATGCCACCCAAGTTGAAAGACCCCGGAAACTTCTCTATCCCTTGTTCTATTAACAAGATGCAAATTGATAATGCCCTATATGACTTAGGAGCTAGTGTTAGCCTAATGCCATATTCGGTTTATCAAAGACTTGATCTAGGGGAACTCTTACCTTCCAACATTACCTTGCAACTAGCCGATAGGTCAATCAAGTTTCCAAAAGGTAAAGTGGAAACTGTTCCATTGAGGGTTGGGAAGTTTGTGATCACGGTGGATTTTGTTGTACTTGAAATGGATGAAGATGGTACCATTCCAATCATTTTAGGTAGGCCCTTTCTTGCTACCTCAGGTGCTATGATAGATGTCAAGAGTGCAAAGATTTCGCTCAAGGTAGGAGATGAGGTCATAGAATTCGATTTGAATGAAAGCATGAAATATCCATGTTATTCTCTAGAAAATTGCATGATGATTGACTTTCTTGATCATGTTGTGTCTTCCATGCATGAGCACTTGCTCACCTCTAACGATGCTCTTGAGAATGCTTTGTTAAACAAAGATAAGGTAGGTTCACCATGCAAGGAGATGGCATTGTATGAGGAATTGCTTAATGGAAGCATGGATGAAGTGGATGAACAAATGTGCTTGCAGATCTTAAGCCAAGAAGCTTTGCAAGTGGCCGCAACAAAAGAAGGTAAAGGTGTGCCTATGGTAGAGCTCAAACCTCTACCATCACACCTTAGGTATGAATTCTTAGGCCCAAATCCCACTTATCCCGTAATTCTTAGTGCATCCTTGAGTGAAAGCCAAGCTCAAGCGTTATGTTGTGTCTTGAGAAAGCACCAAGGTACTTTGGGCTATACTAGTGATGATCTTAAGAGTATAAGCCCCGCTTTGCATACACACCACATAACGCTTGAGGAAGGCACCCTTCCTTCTATTGAACGACAAAGAAAGCTACATCCTCATATAGGAGAGGTGGTGAAAAAACAAATCACCAAGCTTTTAGATGCGGGAATCATATTCCCCATCTCAAGCTCTAGGTGAGTCTCTCCTGTTCATGTCGTTCCTAAGAAGGGGGGTTTGACCGTAGTCAATAATGGCAGAGGTGAGCTCATTCCGACTAGGACGTTCACCGATTGGAGGATGTGTATAGACTATAGACGTCTAAATACATCCACCAAGAAGGATCACTTTCACCTTCCATTCATTGATCAAATGTTAGACTAACAAGGCACAAGTTCTATTGCTTCCTTGATGGCTATTCGGGATTTTTCCAAATCCCAATCCACCCTGATGATGAAGAGAAGACAACATTTACATGCCCCTATGTGGCCTTTGCTTATAGGAGAATGCCTTTTTCCTTTTTAATGCCCCCGCAACTTTCCAAAGGTGCATGATGAGCATTTTTGGAGACATGTTGGAGGAAGAAATGGAGGTGTTTATGGAAGATTTCTCCGTAGGTGAGGTTTAATTTAAAGAGTGCCTTGTGAATCTTGAGAAATGTTTGGCAAGGTGTGTGAAGGTTAATCTTGTCTTGAATTGGGAGAAATGCCACTTCATGGTGGAGGAAGGAATAGTGCTTGGACACAAAATCTCTCATAAAGTAATAGAGGTGGATAAAGCCAAGATCGAGGTTATTGAGAAGCTTCAACCTCCGGTGAATGTCAAGGGAGTGAGATCATTTTTGGGACATGTGGGCTTCTATAGAAGATTCATCCAGGATTTCTCACTCATTGCCAAGCCCCTTAATGATCTTCTTCGAAAAGATGTTAAGTTCATTTTTTAATGGTAAATGCTTGGAGGCATTTAATAGGTTGAAGGAAGCCCTAATCTCTACCCCCATTATTCAAGCCCCAAGATGGGATCTACCCTTTGAGTTGATATGTGATGCTAGTGATTAGGAAATTGGAGGTGTTTTGGGACAACGTGTGGACAAGAAGCTTCATGTGATTTACTATATGTCCAAGACACTAAATGGGGCTCAACAGAATTACACAACAACGGAAAAGGAATTCTTGGCTATTGTTCACTCTTTTGAGAAATTCCGGTGTTATTTGTTGGGTTCCAAGACCATTGTCTTCACGGATCATGCGGCCCTCAAGTATCTCTTTGCCGAGAAGGAGTCCAAGCCAAGGTTGGTGAATTTGGTGCTTGAACTACAAACTTTTGAAATAGAGATTAGGGATAAGAAGGTTGCAGAAAATATTGTGGCGGACCATCTTGATGATGTCTTGTATGGCATTAAGGTAAAGGAGCTCTCATGGTATGCCGATTTGGTAAATTTTCTAGCATGTGGGGAGTTTTCACCTTGTTTCTCCAAGAACAAACGAAAGAATCTCAAGAGGGAGGCAAGACATTACTTGTAGGATGATCCCATCTTGTATAAACGAGGGGTTGATGGCTTGCTTAGGTGTTGTGTTCCGAATGAAGAGGTGCCTAGTGCTCTAAAGATGTGCCATTCGGATCCTAGTGGTGGCCATATGGGTGTTTCCAAAACCGCTACTAAGGTTCTTCAATGTGGTTTGTGGTGGCCACATCTCTTCAAGGATTCATGGGGCTTTGTCAAGTCATGTGACCGATGTCAAAGAGTTGGGAATATCTCCAAGCGAAATGAGATGCCTCAACAACCTATTCTTGAGCTAGAGGTGTTCGATGTATGGGGCATTGACTTCATGGGACCATTCCCATCTTCAAACGGGAATCAATTCATTCTTGTGGCTGTGGACTATGTTTCTAAGTGGGTTGAGGCCATTGCTTCCCCAACAAATGACCACAAAGTAGTGTTGCAGTTGTTCAAAAAAGTCATCTTCCCAAGGTTTGGTGTGCCTAAGGCTGTGATAAGCGATAACGGTTCTCATTTTGTTCACAATGCCTTCCAAAAGATGTTGAAGTTACATGGGGTTCATCAACGCTTCGGCCTTCCATATCATCCGCAAACGAGTGGCCAAGTCGAGGTCTCCAATCGTGAAATAAAGCTTATTCTTGAGAAGACGGTTGCAAGGAATAGAAAGGATTGGTCGGACAATTTGGATGATGCTCTTTGGGCCTATAGAACGGCTTTCAAGACACCTATTGGCACCACTCCATATCGCCTTGTCTATGGAAAATCATGCCATCTCTCGGTGAAGCTTGAACACCATGCTTTGTGGGCAATCAAGAAGATAAAATTTAATTTAGAAAGTGCGGGGGAGAAAAGGTGGTTGGATCTTCATGAGCTAGATGAGCTTAGACTTGATGCTTACGATTGTGCTAGCACCTACAAAGCTCGTTCCAAGGAAGCTCATGATAAGCTTATTGACAAGAAAGAGTTTTGTGTTGGTGATAAAGTCCTCCTCTACAATTCAAGAATGAAGTTGTTTCCCGGAAAGCTCATGTCAAGATGGAGTGGCCCTTTCTTGGTGAAAGATGGTTTTGCTAATGGTCCCGTGGAGATTTCTCCTTTAGATTCCTCATCTTCTTTTAAGGTTAATGGTCATCGGCTCAAGAGATATTTTGATGGAGTGTTTGTTGGTCTTATTCATAAAATGATTCTTTTCAAGCCACCTTGAATGGGTGGTAAACGTCGAGCTAACGACGTTAAACAAAATCGCTTATGGGAGGCAACCCGGATTCTCACCTCTACTCTCTTTTCTTTCTTTTCTTTTATTTTTCTTTGTTGATTTTCGCTCTTACCTTTCCTTTTGTTTTTGGTTTGTTTTTTAGGTTGCCTTCATTCATCAACTATGGACTTAATGTGTTTGATGAGGATGACAAAAGGAGAATTTGGAGTGCAAGGGAGAGGGCACCCTGCAGGCTTGGAGAGGCCTCGGGTGCCCTTGCTTTAAAAAAGGGGAAATCCGATCAGGAACTTCCCGCGGTCTCCCCGTGGGCGCAGGTGTCTTAGAGAGGCCGCGGGGAGTATTGGAGAGGGCGCGGCGTATTTTGTCAAAAAAAAGGATCAGGAACTCTCCGTGGTTGCCCCGCGGGCGCGACAACTTTAGAGAGAGCGCGGCACCAGTTCAAGGTAAAATCGAAGAATTTTTCCAGTAAGGTCCCGCGGTCTCTCCGCGGGCGCGGGCGAATCCCAGCGGGAGCGGGGAAGTCGGGAGAGGGCGCGGCTTGCTGGGTTACAAGAGGGCCGGTTTTGCTCCTCTCTCTCTCTCTCTCTCTCTCCTTTCTTATTTTTCAATTCCCCCTTATTTTTTCCCTTACTCTCTCTTCCTCCTCTCAAACCCTAACCCCCAAATCATCTTTCTCACACAAATTCACTCAAATTCATCCTTATTTTCACTCAATTTTCCATCACAATTTCCTTCATACTCCATTTTCATCAAGATTAGTCTCTTTTCTCGTGGTTTTACGGGAAATTCGAGTCCTTGACGGGATTTTGAGCTCTGTTTGAGTCTTCAATCTTGGTATACATCTAACCTTTGTTTTATTTTTGTAAATTTCAATTGATTATTATACATTGGTTTTGGTTTGCCTTGATTAAGCATGACTATGATGTTTATGGTAGTTTATATGGTGATTTTGGAAGTATTTTGAGTGATTTGTGCTTATTTTTGAGATGGATTTTTAATGTTATTGGTTGTTTTTTTTATTTTTGGTTGTTTTGTTGCTTGTAACAGGTACTTTGTAGTTTCTGGTGGTTTTGGGTGGTATTGTGAAGGTGGTTTGAAATTTTGGTGGTAGTGTTGGTGTTGATTTTGGGTGATTGTGTAGTTTCTTGTGTTGGTTGAGCTTGTGACTATGGATTTGTTAAGAAAGGTTCAAAGTAGCAAGAAAAGTTCTAACCAATCCCCCGGCTCATCCTCCCAAGGCCAATCCTCTCATAGCAAACCTTCAAACACCGAACCTCCTCACAACCAAACTACTCAAGATGATACCCTACCTCCTCCTTTACCTCCTCTCAAATTTCACAATCGGTCTAAACATGTCCCTATTTATAACAAATTGAAATCCCGGAAATTTAGACCTACCCGCAACTATCTTCCCGATGATATGGTCAAATTAGGAGTTGATGCCGATCTTGACATCTTACTCTGTAACCTTGGTTTGGATGAGTTTGTAAAGTCATCTCCGCGAACCTATTTTGAACCGTGCATTGAGTTTTTCTCCACCTTTGAGTATAATATGGCGGGAGATACCGACTATATCATCTCTTTCCAACTATTCAATTCCAAGCATACCATGAACCTTGCCGAATTCAATATAGGCCTTGGCTTTAACCCCAATACCGATATCTATGAGCCCTTGGTTTCCCTTCTCAAGTCCAACTACAATGAGGTTGCATGGTGGAGAGTCATTGCTAAAAAGAAGGTGTTTGACTCTAAGAAATCGCTTGCTAGCGAGATCATTCACCCAGCTCTTAGAAATCTTCATCGGGTTTTTAGCTATGCCGTGTTGAATAAGCAAGATCTTGGGAAGCTTTCGAGGGAGGAGATCTTAGTTCTTTGGATGGCTACAAGGCGGGATTTGGGGCCGAGGTTGAATTTTGGGTATATTTTTATAAATTGTTGCCAGATAATCATTAATGGGAAGAAAACGGGTGAGATACATTGTGGAGGTATGGTTACTAGATTGGTGCATTATTTCAAGCAAGAACGTTTCTTGAAGTCTTGCACTCCGGTTGGAGGGATTGAAGACATGTATCTAGATTTGAAGCAACTTAACACTTTTCTCTTCATTACTAAAACTAAGAGAGACGGTGTTTATTCTTGGCTAGTGTGTAATGTGCACCATTGTTTACTCCCAAACCCGGCTGCCACCTCAATTACTCGAGAGGCTAGGATTGTTTGGAGGATTCCTATGGACGATGGGAGAGTTGAGGATGATATGGAGGAGGATGATGATGATGTGAATGATGGTGACGATGATGATGATGATGGAGAAGGTGGGGAAGGAGAGGGTGGAGATGGAGAAGAAGAAGAAGATGAAGAACAACAACAACAATTTCAACATGAACAACAACAACAACCACAACAAAGAAGAAGAAGAAGACAACAACATCAACAACACGACTACTAAGGAGATGCCTATCCCTGTGAGATGGAGGCTATGCGTGAGCATATGGAGCGCATGCAATTGAACATGCAAGGTATGTATTCCAACCATCAAACCTTGTCTTTTCAAACTAGCGCCCTATATGACGCTAGTGTGCGTAGAGGGGAGGTCACTCCTCCGGTGAACTACCCATATGTGCTGCCCCAACAAGGGCTTGTGCCATCTTGGGGTGGTGACAACCTCCCCACGTACCCCTATTGGCCTGGGGTTACACAACCCGATGAGCCAAGGTGTGACTTCCCAGATGAGTCCGGTAATTATGACTACCGGGTTTCGGGGGGGAGTGATTATCAGGGTGACCCCGACTACTACTATGTTCACCCTACCCACCCCGAGCTCTGTATGCAGCCCGAGCCATTTTACAAACTGTCCACATCCTAACTTGACCTTTTCAAGGGTCGTTATGGGTTCCCTCCCGATTTTACCGGAGGTTGGGATGTGGGTGATGGTGGTGCCAACCCTAATGGCCAATAGTTTCCCCCTTCGTTGTTTAATTCCCTTTTTGCTTCCTCCCTTTTAACTTTTGCATGTTTTTGAGCATCGCGGTCGATGCCCTTATTTTGTGAGGGGGGGATTAAAAAGGATGTTTTAGGGTAGGTTTTGGGGGAGGCACCTTGGACTCATGGGGATGTGTTTGAAAAGGCTTTGGTAGATTTTTCTTGCTTCGCTCTTGGTAGCCTAGTTGGTATAATGTTTGTCTTGTTGTCTTGGTATCGATGATGATGTTTTGAGGTTTCTTTCAATGATGATGATGATGGTTTCTTTAGGTTTTTGTACATAGTTTTCGAGTAAGCTTTCTTTTGTTTGCTTTTGCTTGGAAGTTACTAACAATTTCATTTTGTATATAGACCTTTTCTTTTTCTCACCTTGCTCGTAGCTTATGCTTTGGTCTTTGAAGCTTCTAAAGGAGGTCGTTCTTGCCCCTTGGTTATTGTAGCATAGCTTGGACGCTTGGCGAGACCTTTCTTGTTTTATCTCTTTACTTTTATTCCTTTACTTTTCTTGGTTGCTTAGATTAGGATTAGTTTTAGGGGAGTTGAACGGTTCGAGGATATATGATTATAACACCTAGTGTGTTTGGGGTCTTTGGCGATGTTTCCATTTGACCGCTTGTATGTCGATTGGGAAATACGTGTTATGATTGAATCTTTGTCCCTTTCTTTGTTCTCCTACTTTTCCTTTGTCTTTGCTTTCCATATTTTATTTTCTTTTCTTTCCTCTTTGTTCTTGGTTTTGTACATAGCTTTTTGAGGCTTTATTTTTCACTCTTTCTATTTTGACTTGGACTTGTAAACAATGGACTCTTGCTTTTGAATAATAATCTTACTAGGTGGTCATGGTATGCATGGTTTGAGAATACGTTTGGTTGATTCTAGAATAAAGCATGCTAAGGTAGTTGTCTAGAACTAGGGGGATCATGAAGCCGGATTCTACTTGTTTGTGCCATGTTTGGTAGTTGCTCCCTATCTTTCATTTGACAACCTTAGTAAGTTTTTGCTACAACCATGTGAGATTCATACTTTTTCAAGCTTTCAACATATTCTTGCATGAGCGGCATGGATCCTTGACTTTCATAAACCTAATCTAGAATCTTAACGTATGATTCCTAAGACCGAGACTGAACCACCTATGTAGGACAAAGGCATCTTTTCGGGGAGGAATTTTTTTTTCCCCTTTTTCTAGGATAGTGTCCTTTTCACTTTAGGTTTTTGGGATACATTTTCCTTCTTGCTAGCCCTTTGAGCCTTTTTCCCTTCCATTCAAGCCACATCTTTAGTTCTTGAGCCTTTTGTTTCATTTTCATTTTCATTTTCATTTTTGGTTTTTGTGAAGCAATGGTCATTGTTGTTGAGGATTGTGGTCTATAAGTTTGGAACTTGGTTTAAGTTTATGAGCAAGTTTGTGTTGTATATACATTGTGAATAAAGGCATACGTCTAGTAAAAAGTCGTCCCAAAAAAAAAGGCAAGGACAAAATAAATGCAAGTTTGAATATAAAAGCCGTCCAAAGTTAAAAGAGGCGAGGACAAGCACTACTAAAGAAAGAAAACAAAAGAGAAAACAAAAAAATTAAAAAAATAAAAAATAAAAAAAGTGAAAATGCAAAAATATTTTTGTGGGTACTCTTCCTTTTTGAGCATTGAGGACAATGCTCCATTCAAGCTTGGGGAGGAAGCGTTCTCACGCTTTTTGAGTTTATGTTTGTGATCTTAGCTTTGAATAAGCTTGGGGATGTTGGTATTTTTGTTTGGTGATTTCTTGGTTATGGTGTAAAGAAATGTGCAATCTTTGCTTCACAATTTAGGTTAACCACCAAATTTTAAATTTAGCCTACCTTAACCCTTTTTACCTTACGTTACAACCTTTGGGAAGACCTTTTGACCTAGGGGTTGAGTAATTCATCGGTGGAGGGAATCATGGGTTATAGCCAAGCAAAGGGGATGCGAAGTCAAGATGTCGAGTAGCCCAAAATTTGATCTTTTTCCGGTTCCTTTGCGGAATCTATGAGATGCTCACTAAGGGGAGATATGAGATTAGTAGGGGGAACGCGGTAAGATTGTTTGGGAGGAAAGTAGAGTGTGAGAACTAGTTCCTATGCTTAGCATATTTATGTTTCAATCAACCTTAGGTATCTTATAACGTGCATACCATGATTAACTTTAGAAAGGTTGTTATTCATTTGAATTATAGTCACTTTGTAAAGTCCATTTCACAAAGATTTTTTATTAATTGTTTTTCAAACTTTGCTCTTTATTCTTGTATTTTGCCTCATTTTTACTTCTTTTGTTTTGCTTAATTAATAAGAGTTATAGGTTATCTCTAGGAAACCTTTACGAGACCATCACTCGTCCTCTAGGGCGATCTAGGAATTTAAGTGGCTTGTCTTTTATTGCTAAAATTGACCGTAATTCCTATGAAAGTGAGTTAGTGTATATTCTCACCTCCTTTTTTTTCTATTTTTTTTTAATAAGCCCTTATTTTTCCTTTTTAGCCTTTGTTTTGCTCGGGACGAGCAAAAGTCCATCTTGGGGGAATTTGATGAGTTTCATTTATGGTGCTCAAAGGGTAGTCATTTAGGATGATTTCATCCCTTTTTCATGCTTTCTTATCTTATTTTTGGTCCTTTTTCCTTTAGTTCCTCTCTTTCCTTCTTTCTTTGCGTTTTTCGTGTTTTCTTCGTGTTTTCCTTTTATTTGGCCCTTTTTTCCTTTTATTCCTTTCCTTTGTTTTCTCTTGTAGGTACCTTAGAGTTGCCTTTACAAAGGGATCAAGATGAGCTATATTGACTAAGCAAGGAGGAACCAATCTGCTCAGAGAGGGCTTGGAGAGGGCTCAAAGAGGGCTTGGAGAGGCCTTATAGAGGGCATCAGCTCTTACCAGGTTGCCGCGGGCGTGGGTCTTGAAGGCCACGGGCGCGGGCTCGATTGCACCAAATTAGCCAAAATCGACCAGGAACTTTCCGCGGTCTGGCAGCGGGGGCGGGTAGATTGGAGAGAGCGCTAAAGATTAGAGAGACCGCGGCCCTCTGATTACACTTTGGGAGCAGAGGATTCGCCGCGCCCTTGTCGCGGGCGCGGTGGCTTTTGCCGCTGGCGCGGGCTAGAAGACCCCCGGGCGCGGGTGTTGCCTAAACAGCCCGCCGAGTTTGTTATGGGTTCCGTACCCATTTCCCCGCGAGCGCGGGATTTCTTAGAGAGGGCGCGGGAATCCTGTTTTCCTTCTTTGCCTATAAATACACTTTTAAATCCTTTTTGAAAACTAACTTTTAGATAATTTTCATTAGCTTAGTTTTAAAGAGAGAAGTTAGAGAGAAGTTCTTGGTTTCGGATTTGTATTTCAATATTGGATCAATTTTGTTTGGATTTCTTCATCTTCAATCATTAATATTAGTGAGAATCTCTTCTTTTAGTTCATCTTTATACTTGTTTGTCTTAGATTCATGTTTGATTGTTTGATTTCCTTGGATTTGAATTTGATATTGTAGTTGATATTATTTTCTCTTGATTTTGATTTAGAATGATGATCAATGCAATTTCTAGTGATTTGTTCTTGAATTACACCATGATTAGTGAGTACATTAGTTGCTAGGGAGAAGGGGAAGCATGTTTGATTGATAATTTGTACTAGTTGATGATCATTGATTGATTGAATTGTTACAATTAAATTGGTTGACATAGTGTTGCATGTGATTAATTAGATTATGAGTGATCAACCTATAAGATTAATCTAGATTGCATTACAATTCTTAGTGATATGAACCATCAGTTTGATAATTGTTTTAATTGATTGAGTTTGATTGTGATTTTCCTTGATTAGCCATTCATAGTGACCTCTAGCTTGGCCTCTAGGAGATAGGTCTTGAATTTTTTTTATTGCTACTATTGTTTGTCCTTAGCAATGCTTGAATCAATTGAATGAACTATCAATTAGCATGATTATTGAACTTGCATGTGGAACCTACATCCCTAGTGTTTAGTTCTTGAATTACTTGATCAATCTAGCTTTGTTACCATAGTACCAACCATTTTCTCACTACAATCTTCGAAGTAGCTTGATTTAGGCTAAAGTAAATACCGACTCACTTCATTGGGTTCGACCCTATACTTGCCTTATACTCGTATTAGGTTTGTCTAGGTTGTTATAAATTGTGTTTGATCTAGGGATAGACAATTGTTGACACGTTTATTCCTCTATCAGGAACCTCCACTGTAGTAACAAATATCAATAGGGATGAGTGTTTAGGATAAGAAGGTTTGGTAGCACACAAGTTCACAAAGTTTCTGCCAGAGTTTTAGGTTAAAATCTTTCTGTTTGAGCCTCGTATTAAGCCTCTATTTGTAGGAAAATGGGTATGTTTAGGGTTTTAAACATTCTACCACAGCAGGCCACAACAGGTGTCGCACGCATCTGGATGGGTTGCGTGCAACATCCCTGAGCAAGTGAATTGGTTGCGCTGCTATGGGCAACGCAACTAATAGTCTTGCGCGCAGTATTATGGTAAGATTACATTTTATATTTTTATGAAATTCTAAATCTTCCGCAAGCTAATCACTAGCAGTTGCGCTGGGTGATGCCTGCAACCTTGTGATTAATAACAAATCCTATCATGTCACTAAACAAGAAAGATAAAAGTTTTATTCCTAACATGATACTAACATGATAGAAGAAAATAGGAAGCAACCTAAACATGATACTAGAAAGCAATAAATAATATCCTAACATGATACTAGGAATTAATATAATATAAGCATAATTTCTAAAGATATAGCAATGAAAACAACTTACTTTGTTGCCTCATATCTCTTTCTATCAAAACAATACACACGTTAGTAACTTCAAGAAAAATATTAAATCAAACAATTAATTTAAATAATTGAAATAAGGATTGGGGACCAAACCCTTAGAAATTATAAACATTTCACGTCTAGGAAAAAGGCAACTTCGAACTTGGCTAGGTGTGTCTAAGTCTCGTGAATGCGGTATATTTATTTGAAAAGGGAAGGCTTAGAAAAAGGGAGAAAGAATAAGCTTCTAGCTTAAGAGATAGAGAGAAATAGATGATTGTTGATTATTAAGGGTCTAAAAACGCGAAAATATGACCTTATTTATGAAGAAAATAGTCCCGAAACGATAGAAAAAAATCAAAATTCAAATCGGAGTAAAATTGGTTGTGTCGCAAAGCAATAGGGTCCAGCACTACACGACAGAGATGTCGCGACGCGACGAGACGGTTATTTGCGGATTTTGTTTTTATCATAACTTGTTATCCAAAAGTCAAATAAGTCATATAATATGTCGTTGGAAAGAACTTAAAATTTACTTTTCAACCCAATTAGAATCAGATTAAAATAATTTGTAGGTAAAAGGATATGACCGAAATAGTGGGCAGTGTCAGTTTTGGATAGAGTTTCGTATTTCTTTCATATATTTTTCGTTATAGCTTGGAATTAATATTATAATATATCATTGGAAAGATAATTTCAAGAGCTATCCCATCATATAAGATTTGGATAACATTTATGAGACACGAAGTTAATATCTGAACATCTTTGAATGTCTTTCATTACGAATAGAATTCGGACTTAAAAAAGGAAAGTTTTATTCAATTTCAAACTCTTTAATCTTATCTTTTCAAAAAGAATAATTAAGATATTTTAGAAATTTAAAGAAGCTTCTAATAAATCCTATTTAGTTTAGGAATGGGAATAAACCTTTGGACCCTCCACATGATCATTGGGTCGTAGGTAAAATCCGATTTAAGCCTGGTTTAGTATTTTAACTATAACTTCCTCATTATTCATCAAAACTTGGCTTATAATATATCGTTGGAAATTTATTTTCAAGCCCCATCCAGCTACACCATTATTAGATGCTTATCATGGACCAAACTAAACTGGACTGCACGTTTCTCATAAATAGGGCACGAATTGAATGATTTTTTGTAAACAGAAAAAAGTATTTTTTTATTAAAAACAGAAGAATTACGAGACTCTTTCACATTTAATCTTGCTTGATTATCATTGATGTCAAAGACATTTATCATTGGGTTTGGTTTTTGGGGAGACACAATTAGGTGTCTACAATTAGACTTTCCAAGAAGAGCCAATCTGTAGTTTCAATAGTGTTATTCAAACTTTTGTTTTCCCTATACAAATTAAGCAAGTTTTCGAAGTTGACATCTAATACTAGATCATTCTCCTTTCAAAATATAACTCGTCCTCAAATCTTGAAGATCGTCATCAAGAACATAACGAGCTAAATCTTCCACATTAAATTCAGTACTCTAACCATTCTCACCCGAAAAATCAAGCTTGAAAACATTATCATTCAGCTTTTTAACAATCATTCCTTTCTAAAATCTAACCACACTAAATCAACAACCTTGATATTTTGTGGCCTCAATTCATACGTCAATTTGACATTTTCTTGTACATAGAATTTATCTTTTAAATTCGAGTCGAGCAAGAACTTGATCATGACGCTTTTGCATAAATTGAATTGTAAAATTAGCATCTTGATTCAGTAACTAGGCATCTAGATATGGAATTAAATCTAGAAGTAGTCTCAAAATTACACTGTACACAATCTCAAATGGTGAATGATAAGTGTCATAAGTAAGAGAAAAATTATAAGAAAATATAGTAGGAACAAGCTTAATATCTCAATCCTTTTATGTTTTACTCACCAAGCCACAACCAAAATTCTATAAGTAACTTCCGTTTGAATATTAGTTTGTATATATATGTTCCACTATACAAAAATTGAATTAGGCACCGCTAACTTGTCACCGATTTTCAAAAACTGGTGGGGATAAAAATGGGCGGGATTAGGGTGTAGGTAATTGGCACGGTTCAACCAAAACCTGTGCCATATGTAATAAAGCCCACCGGTTTAAACCGGTGCCATTTTTAAAAGAAAAAAAAAACCGTCTTATCTCTCCATCCCCCTCCTTTCTTCCTTCTCTTTTCTTTTCATTTTTCGTTTTCAGAATTTCCCTCCTCTTTGCGAAAACCGCCAGCTGCGTGCATTCCCCTTTTCCCTCCATCACAACCGCCACCTTCAACGCCAGCCACTTGCATTTCCGGAGGTTCGAAAACCCTCCACCACAACCGCCTTCTCTTTCTCCCCTGTCCTTCTCTTTCCCCTTTCTTTCTCTTTCATTTTCGGACCACTCCACCACAGCCGCCTACACCACTCCGCCACCTGAAGGGTCGCCACAGGCCACTCCACCACTCGTCCAAGCCTGAGGTTCTGCCATGCCCTGAGGTTCTCCATGCCGGGCCCTAAGGTTCTCCTAGCCCTAAGGTTCTCCAAGCCCTGAGGTTTTGCCGTCCAGCTTCAAGTCACCGCGCCACCGCCCCTAGTTCCTCCACCACTGTGGCCCGTCCTCTACCCTCAATCTCTTCTCCCCTTCAACCTCCAGCTAGGGTATGTTTTAATTTTTTATGTTAAATTTTGAACAATTATTTTGAAATATGTACTACTCTTATTTTCAATTGCATTTTGAACAATTGTTAAGCAAATTAAAGTTAAGGTTTGAATATAATTTTACCCTAATTTTTCGGAATTTTTGGGTTTTTATTGGGAAATTTTTAATAAATTATTGGTTAGATAGTAACCTTGATACTTAGTTGAAATTTTTTATGTTTTAATGGGTAATTTTAGGTTGATTTAATGAGTAATTTTGAAAATATTAGAGATTAGTAAAGTGTTACTTAGTTTAATTTTGGTATGTTTTAATGTGTAATTTTAGGTTGTTTTAATGGGTAATTGTGAATATATTAGAGAATTAACGACCTTGCTACTTAGTAGTGAATAAATTAGAGGATGATGAATAAATTAGAGAATTGTGAATACATTAGAGAATTGTGAATAAATTAGAGAATTATTAATAAATTAGAGAGTTGTGAATAAATTAGAGAATTAGTGACCTTGCTACTTAGTTGTGAATAAATTCGAGAATTGTGAATAAATTAGAGTTTGTGAATACATTAGAAATTGTGAATAAATTAGAGAATTATTGACGTTGCTAATTTTTGTTTTTTTTTTATAGATTCATATGTGAAGCACGAGTTTCGCTTGAGGACTATATATTTAGCTCAAGTGGGAAGTTCATAAGTGTACATCCATTGTACTTGCTATATTTGTATGAATTATAAACTTTACTAAGCTATATTTCTTTCTATTTATCCATTGAATAAAAGTTTATTCATGATATTACAACTTATGTATTGTTTAATTGCAAATAAATACAATAATATATAGAATTCTTGCATCATAATATGCCTAGATACCCGTTCAAGGCTTTCTCATTAGGAGAAAGTCTTGAATAGTCCCCGGTTGGGACTGTTCTTATGTGTACTCTCACTTAGGTGGTGAATGTATGTCTTCTTTTCGATTTTAAGGAATATCTTAGCTTACCATTTCCTCACTATGTTCTCTTGGTACATATGTGGGTAAGTAATTATCTACATCATGTACTTGGAGAACTAGGGGTAAATGCTGCCGGATTTTTCTTAAAATCGAAAAGTTTAAATACATTCACTAGTGAGAGTAGATATTCAAGAATGGGTTAGGTTGGAGTGATAAGGACCCTTTGGAAACATGCATTTTTCACTATATGAATGGTATATTCACGATGTGTACTTAAATTTTATTTACATAAAATATGTAGCAATTACACATTATTCATTATATGTTGCTATATATGTTTAGAGATAATTTACTAAACGGAGAAGGATCGTGGTTAGATGTATGGTAGACGTGATACATTAGAATTTTGTAATGGGGTTCAAGATTTTTACGAGAGGGATTTATCTTATCAACGCAAAATGGGTGACAAATACCTTTATTATATTTGTGTTGATTGTAATAAAGTGAATGTGGTCAACGGTGTTGATAGCATTAGTGATCATGTATTATGTCGTGGGTTTAGGCTTAAATACCATGTGTGGATTTGGCACAATGAAGATGGAGAGTACAGTGGGGATCTTGATCGGAATGATGTGCGTGATAGAAGCAACGAGATTCATGTGGACGAGGGATACAAGAATGATGATATATGGTTGATAATGGTGTGGATAGAGCCGATGATGATCAGACAGATGAGGTCAAGGATAAAGACGTGGATGAGATCTTGCATGGTGTTGAAGGTGGCGTGTTTAAGTTATTATTGAAGGCTTCCAAAAAGCCTTTGTATCCTGGGTGCAAAAAATACTCCAAACTATCAGCCGTGCTAACACTTTTCAACATTAAGTCAAAGCATGAGTGGACGGACATTAGTTTTACTTCTTTGTTGATCGCATTAAGTGATATGTTGTCTGATGGGAATGAAATTCCGAAGTCTTACTATTATGCAAAGAAGCTCATGTGTCCCTTTTGTTTGGAGTATAAGAAGATACATGTATGTCCTAATGATTGTATTCTTTATCAAAATGAGTATGAACAATTAGAAGAGTGTCCACGATGCCACATCATTACTCGGTTTGAATCAATTCGGTGATTGCGGGGTTCGAAGACATCCCACTACCGGTGCCCATAGAGGAGGTTGAGATAACAAAGCTTTGGCAAGCTCAAGGTAGCTTTGTGGATTGGCCACGTGCGTGGGTGAGGTTGATCAACGAGGTAATTTATTTATTTTTATTTTTTTAGTGTTAAATAACCGTAGGCATTCTCTAACTGCACCTCTTAAAATAAAACCGCAAAAATAGCACGACTCCCCGGCCCCCATCTCCGATGTTAAGCCTGCGGCAGCCTCGGCTGCCGCTACCCTAGGCTGCTGCGGACTCGGCATCAGGTGCCTGGGCTGCTGCGGCCTCGACGGCAGCTGCTTGGTTAGGAGCAGCCTCGTCATCAGCTGCTTGGTTAGGAGCAGCCTCGTCATCAGCTACCTGGGCTATTCCGGCCTCGGCAACAGCGCTACTTTATTTGGGATTATTTTTAGCCACTATTTTTTTTTCTTAAATCACTCGGTCGTTGAAGTTTCAGATTTTGCATAGAAGCCAAAATTCAAAGATAAGGAAGGTGGAGAAGCCTAAAAGCATTTAATAACCTAACAAGAAGATGAGTGAACAACGGTCGAAGAGTGAACTAGCGTCAAAGGAAGGTTTTCCCACGCAACCTACTCCACTTGTTGAAGTCATTGTACTTCAATCACTCTCTGTTGATTTGACCTTTCTTCACAATCGTGCTTGTCATTTGGTCGATCCCATTGAAGTTGCGCTTCCTAAGGCAATGTTCCACTATGATGAGGATGTAGTTGCATGGATTAACAAAGAAGATGTGAAGGAATTTCTACGTGGTGCAAAGCTTAACATATCTCTCATTCAAATATTCATGAAGTACTTCAGTGCCACTTAATCTATGTTATTCAAATTAGTGGTGATTATCCTTCATTTGATTAATTATTCAATGTTCATGCACGTAGAGCACTACAGGAGCACTTTACTGAAACTGATTCTCCTTGTAAAGTTGGGTGGTTATGCCCCGAGCAGATATCAACTCCTAGATCATAGGAAACACCTGTGTCGTGTTGTATTATGTTGAACAGAGTATCAAGGAATTAGTGCATGCGGGAGACAAGTTCATATTCGCCACATGTTATAAAGAGTATGTCTAACCATGTCAAATTCAATCGTTTGGCCTCATTATATGTTGACTCCTAAATATTAATTTGTTTTTATAGTGTGAACTTATGTAGGGAGCATTGGAGCCTCATGGTGATTTGTAATTCCAATAACACAATCTATCACCTTGATTCAGCTCGATCATCGGAGAAGTGGCTCGTCAAGGCTATATTGAAAGTAAATATATATATAGCTACCTAGTGATGATTATTGCTAACTAATTTAGTAGTCAAACGACTAATCAAATTTGAATGTACTTTAATACAATGTTATGAAGAAGCTACATTGTCGGGCTCCTCGGGGTCGAACATGGAAGTCACCGATGGTAATTTACACGATATTGTGATTATCTTAAAGAACAATGTTAGTAAATTTTTGCTAATTTGCTATGCATGTTTAACTCATGTGATTTGTTCGCCATATGCTAGTGCGCACAACAAGAAAATGCACTTGATTGTTCCATGTATGTGATGAGATTCATGCTTGACATAGTGACTCATTGTACGGACAGTCAACAGCTTGATGAGGTAAGTCCTAAAACTTAATGAAATGCTCTTTTGATATGATTTCAAGCCTTAGACACCTAAACTAGAAAACATTCAAATTTTATGAGAAATAAGTAGTTCATTTGATAAGAATTGTAGAAAATGGGCAAAATATAAGTCATGCAGGCCATATTTGGGCCATTTTTTGTTAAATAGCTATTTTGATGTGATTTCAAACCTTAGACACCTAAAACTAGATAATATTGACATGTTATGAGAAATAAGTAATTCATTTGATAAAAAAATGTAGAAAATGGGCTAAATAGAAGTCATGCATGTAAGCCATATTGGGACCATTTTTGGTAAAATGCTCTTTTATTTGATTCAATTTTAAGCCTTAGACACGTAGTATTAGGTAACATTGACATGTTATGAGAAAGAAATAGTTCATTAGATAAAAAATGTCGAAAATTGGCAAAGTAAAAGTCATATAAATAATATTTGGGACCTTTTGAGTAAAATGTGTCTTTACACTTAATAAAATGCTCTATTGATGTGATTTCAAGCCTTAGACACATAAAACTAGGTAACATTGACATGTTATAAGAAAGAAATGGTTCATTTGATAGGAAAGGTAGAAAATGAGCTAAATAGAAGTCATATAGGCCATATTTGGGCCACTTTTTGTTAATATGCTCTTTTGATCTGATTTGAAACCTTATCCACCTAACACTAGATACTATTGACATGTTATGAGAAATAAGTAGTTCATTTGATATGAAATGTAGAAATTGGGCTAAATAGAGGTCATGCATGTAGGTCGTATTGAGGCAAGTTTTTGTAAAATGCTCTTTTGATTCAATTTTAAGCCTTAGACACCTAATATAAGGTAACACTGATATGTTATTAGAAATAAATAATTCATTTGATAAGAAATGTAGAAATGGGAAACGTAGAAATCATATAGGCCATATTTGGGTCATTTTGAAAAAAAATGCATCTTAAAACTTAATAAAATGCTCTTTGGATGTAATTTCAAGCCTTAGACACCTAATACTAGGTAACATTGACATGTTATGAGAAAGAAATAGTTCATTTGATAAGAAATGTAGAAAATGGGCAAAGTAGAAGTCATATAGGCCATATTTGAGCCATTTTTAGTAAAATGCATCTTAAAACTTAATAAAATGCTCTTTTGATGTGATTTCAAGCCTTATACACATAATAATAGGTAACATTGACATGTTATGAGAAGTAAAAAATTCATTTGATAAGAAATGTAGAAAATGGGCAAAATAGAAGTCATATAGGCCATTTTTGATAAAATGCGTCTTAAAAATTAATAAAATGCTCTTTTTGCAATTTCAAGCCTTAGACACCTAAGATTAGGTAATATAGACATGAGAAACAAATATAAAATGCATAATGTTTAGCCTATTAAATTAATTCTAACATAATTTTTCTGTATTTTAAGTTTTGCAAGGTACAAAAGGATGGTCCGTTGATAATCAAAGAACTTAATGAAGTTCGAGACATGTTGGCGTCTTTTATCACCTTTAACATGTAAATGTCACTTTTATTGTGAATTTATGTTTTGTTAACTTTTTAACTATATTATTATTCATTAATTAATTAGTATCGTTTGTATATATATATAACACTTTTTATTTATTGTATTGCTTTTGGGAATATTTATATCTATGTATGTATTGTAGTTTTTATTACAATTTTGAAATTATTCTTATTATAATTGTAACACCCCAATAATTCTCTTTTAAAACCTGTAAATACCCTGAACAAAATCCAAGAGAATTACTGGCGTGCTACCGCCACGTGTTCAAACGTTAAGGCTTTATCAGAAAATAGTAGCGGAAAAACTAACTCAGTTATAATTAAGTTTTAAAACCAATAACCAAAACCAAATTAAATGATACAAGCTGGAACCATTAAGGCCCTTATTCAAATCCCAAAAAAAGTAGTAAATAAATAAAACCAGAGTTTAAATAAATTCAAACTTATGAAAAGAAATAAAGTGCGAAAAATAACCAACTCTCCACTCAAAATCCTACAACCCTGATGCGAATGTTGCGTATGTAAGAACCTGTGGTTAATCTGCTCCCCAATATTACAAGTGTAAAAATTGGATCGTCACAGGGTCATTGAAAGGCGAAGGCCATGACCAAAGAAAGACACACAAAGCACGCAATCAGCAAAGCAAAGTACATACAAGCTGACTCAACTATCAAATTTATTAAGACTTCACTAGTTAATATTAACTAACTCATTTATTTATTTCATTGGATTTAACAATAGACAAGGTTGTCCAACCCATGTCCCATTTGGAACATCAATAAAAGAAAAACCCCATGCCTCCTTTCGGAAACATCAATAAACATCCAACGACCACGGGCGCGACTCCGTGACCGTAGTTAGTATGAGATCTCACCTAACTCCTAGATTTAAAAAAATAATATTTTAAATAGGAGACTCGTAGATCAGACGGCCTCGATGAAAGTACACGGCTAATACCCCATGTACCCCAACCCCTGATTGTCATTACTCCAGATGTGCACCATTCCAGAGTTTTATTGCTCATCCATCTTGCACTTTACGTGATTTACAGGTTTAGACTTAGTGATGACTCATATGCAAACAATACAATCAATCCAATATCAATTCAATCAAGTAAAACAACTTTCCAATTTCAATTCTTGATTTGTTAGTGACAAGCAACATTTATTATTTATTCCTTTAACTACCTCGGTGTATAAACACCTTGAGTGCATAAGGCATCCCAAAAACCTTAACCTCGTCTTATAAGACTTGAATTCTTTCTTTACACATCATGTTTGCATAATCATGAATGAGTAATAAATTAATCTTTACAACAATCACATACCGTTGCCTCTAAGCGCACCTTGCATAATTAGAGCACAAATAATACTTGCATTATAAAATAGTGCACATCATATGAAATTCACAATGTATAACCAAACAATTTAACCCAGTCATCCCTATACATGATACTAAGTTCTCGATCCGTCCTTAAACATGCACCTACAATCAAGGTTTCGTAACTTGTACGTACCTTGAGTAAACGAATTGGTATGCCACTTTACTATCTAGAAATCACCTTCAATAAACTCCTCTCCTAAACCAAACAATAAGATTTCAATCAATACCCAAACAACCAAATTTACAGCAATACTAACTTACTTTAAAACCTTCAAAATCCAATTAAACAACACTTAAAACCTTCCCTTTAGTTAAAGTTATAGGCTTATATATAGTTCTTTATATTTCCTTCATAAAAACCTTAAAATACATCATTATACATGAAATTAATGCAAGTTTTAAACTTTATAAAAATCTGAAAATTTATTTATAATCAAAATAATTGAACTTTAACACAATTTAAACATAATATGATCATGTAATTTGATTAACACTATTTAAGCCCTAAAACCATAAAAAAATCAACTTTTAAACCCTTATTTTCTAAATTACACAAATCTGAAAATTTATTCAATAGTGTAAACATAATATAACTCATAAAAATTTAGTCTTTTAGAGTGATTAAACACTATTAAGCAACAATAATAACAATTCGAAAACCAAAATTAAATAAAGATTAAAGCTTGGAATAAATTTAATCAAAAGAAAAGGAAGAAAGAAAGAGAGAGAGAAGCAAACGTGGGCTGGTTAGGGGTGGACGGCGGCGGCAGCAGGGAGTCGCCGGTGGAGCCGTGGTGGCTGCGATGGCAGCAGCTTCAATATTTATTTATTTTTTTGGTTGAGTACGTGAAACAGGGGAGTAGTAGCAGCAATATTTTAGGTGGAGGAATGTTTATGCGTGAGTAAAATAAAGGGGAAATAAGGTGCAAGGCTTTTTAAATAACAATGGGGTAAAAAGGTTCTTCATCCTAAGGATGGTTCTAGCGTAGTCGTCGACTACAGATGACTATGGTCGACTACAATAAGAGATTAAATCTGAACCGTTGATATTATTTATTGCTTAATCTTAGCCTTCAAATATTACATTTTTAAAAAATTAAAAAAATCTAAGTTACACATCATTTAAGTCATAACAAAGTCATCGACCAGTCAGCAAAGTGTTGTTTGGTTCATTACTTTGAGAGGGTAAATTTTTGGTTTTTTTTCCAAACTATAATATTATAATTTATAAAAAACCATTCAACATTATAAAATTGAAGTAAATCGTCCAAAATAATAATTAAAAAAAAAAATACATTTGTATTTCTTCATCCCCATTAAAAGCTTCATCCCTATTTTGATAGCTTAACTCATCTTTAATGGCGCACTTTACCTTTAATCTATTTTAATGGGGTATTTCAACTTTAACCTCCCATCCTTGTTATTCATCCAAACCACATCAAAAAATTACCAAAAAATATATGGAATTAATAAGATTAATGTTTAATCACAATTATGCTTCAAAATAAAATTACCAAATTATATATGTATTGTATCTAATTCACCATTGATAACCTTTGATATTCTCAAAGATCATTTTAAGCCGATTATTTAGCAATTATACATCCATTTCAAATGATATTATATCAAATTAATTATTTGTTATTAATTGTTATGTATATTGATTTTGTGATCTAAAAGGATGTTATTGATTTTTTTAGTTTGTATCACCGTACCATTGATAATCTTTGAATATCTCAAGTATAAGATATGAATTTGTGGTTAAAAAAAAAAAAAAAAAAAAAACGACAATGCAATGCAGTTTTTTTCACAGTAAAAATAACGGATTACACAGTACAACGGGGTTACTATTTACTTGCATAACGGAGTTACTGGTTTTGTCAGGATTACTTGTATTTTTTTTTTCAGGGGTTACTTGTATTTTTTTTTTCAAGACTTGTAATTTTTTTTTCAGGACTTGTATTTTTTTTTTCAGGGGTTACTTGTATTTTTTTTTTCAAGGGTTACTTGTATTTTTTTTCAGGGGTTACTTGTATGGATTATTTATTCAGGGGTTACTTGTATTTTTTTTTTCAGGGGTTTCTTGTATGGATTATTTATTCAGGGGTTACTTGTATTTTTTTTTTCAGATGTTACTTGTATTTTTTTTTCAGAGGTTACTTGTATGGATTACTTATTCAGGGGTTACTTGTATTTTTTTTTTTTTTCAGGGGTTACTTGTATTTTTTTTTCAGGGGTTACTTGTATTTTTTTTTTCAGGGGTTACTTGTATGGATTACTTATTCAGGGGTTACTTGTATTTTTTTTTTCAGGGGTTACTTGTATTTTCTTTTTTCAAGATTTAGTTGTATTTTTTTCAGGGGTTACTTGTATGGGTTAATTCAAGGGTTACTTGTATGAGTTATTTATTCAAGGGTTACTTGAATGAGTTACTTATTCGGGGGTTACTTATATGAATTACTTCGAAGGTTACTTGTATGAATTACTTATACAAGGGTTACTTGTTACTTATTCAACGGTTACTTGTAAGCCCCATACCAAACCAGTAACACCCTACAAGTAACCCTTGAGCAAAACTAGTAACACTCTACAAGCAATCCCTAACCAAACCAGTAACACCCTACAAGTAACTCTTGAGCAAAACTAGTAACACCCCACAAGTAACCCCTAACCAAACCAGTAACACCCTACAAGTAACCCCTGACCAAAACCGGTAACACCCTACAAGTAACCTGACCAAACCAGTAATACCCTCACCAAATCAGTAACACCCTACAAGTAACCCCTGACCAAACCAGTAACATCCTACATGTAACCCATGACCAAACCAGTAACACCATCACCAAACCAGTAACCCCTGACCAAACCAGTAACACCCTACATGTAACCCCTGACCAAACCAGTAACACCTACAAGTACCCATAACCAAACTAGTAACACCCTACAATTTTTGACGTAGAATGTTTGATCTAAGATTCCACGAAGAAAACGAGCTCACATTTCTTTGGTTCTCATCAATTTCACTACTTCAAATGTTGTTGATGATTTTAAGGATAATTAATCACAATTTTTCACAGCAATTTAACACCCAATTTCTGCAATTTCGGGCTTTAATTGCAGCAATTTGGCAAAGAGGAGAGAAAAAATGGGTGGAGTAGATATATGGTTGTTGGTGATGTGTGGTTTGGCTTGAAGAAGAAGCTAAGAAAATAGGAGAGAGAAAATTGGTATAATAGAGATATGGTTGTTGGTGATGTATGATTTGGAGAAGAAGATAAGAAAAGAAGAGAGAGAAGAGTTGTGGTATTTTTTAAAAAAAATAATAATAATTGTGGCGGGCCAGCCACATACAAAAATTTGTAAAAATAAATTTGTGGTAAAAAAAACGAAAATACGCAGAAGAAGAGGAAAAAAAAAAGTTCTATCTCTTCAATCCTTCGTATCAATCATTAACTTCAGTGATTGATTCCAATAAGTATCAATCACATTCCTTTATCTTTAGTAAATAATTTCTATTAGCTGTAAATTATATCTTTGACTTTATTCTCCTAATTTGTAGCTCTTGGTAACAAATGTAGAAGTTACTCATTGATTAATGGTGATATTATTTTTTAAAAAAATTATTTGTTAAAATAGTTTAACATTTTAACATGGTGATATATTTGACTAAATCTATTCTAATTAAATCTGCCAAAAAAAATTGTTTAAATATTATAACATATTAAGAAAATTACTCTTTTGCCAAATTTTTATTTTTTAACATTTAAATTTTAAATATAATTAGTTATGTATATAAGTTTGGATTTTTATTTTATATTTTACCAATTTGACGTATATTAAGATATACAAATACATCTTGTAAAGTGGAAACCTGTAAAAAAAAAAAAAAAAATATGTATAGTGAGTTATTTTCAAAAACCGTATATATATAATTCAATACATTTTTTTTTTTTGGAAACCACGTAGCCATGGGACTAACAAATTGAAACGGAGGGAGTACATAATTTAACAGCAAAAACTTTTGTATACACCCGATTTACAATAATATTAGTGTACATCAAACAGTATAAGGGTAACTTTTAGCTAATTTTAAGGTAACTTTTTGCCATTTTTTAGGTAACTTTAAACATAATACACTTTTTTATATAAATACACAACAAGAAAAGTTTTACAAAGGTAATTTAATTACATTCAATCCCTAATATTTGATTATTAGTCATTCAATCACTAATAAAGAGTAAGATAGTTTTTATTTGTATTGGGTTACTTTTATGTCTATTGGGGTAACTTGAATGCACATAGTATGTAACAAAGGGTGGCATAACTAGGCGGTCCCAAACAATGACTAGTTAGTCCCAAAATAAAACGTTAAAGATCAATTTGCCTTTAATCGAAAGATAATTATCAATATTCATTATACACACAAGAATCCTAGTAATTTTGATTATTAGGGCCTGTTTTAATTGACTGAACTGAACTGAACTGAATAATTTATGAGCGAAGAAAATTAAGATAAGAACTGAACTGAATTGAACTGAACAGAACTGAAAATAAGCTGGAGAGAACAGGCCTTTAGGGCCTGTTCACATTCACTTAATTTCAGTTCAGTTCAATTAAGTTCAGCTCCAATCATTTCAGTTCAATTCAGTTCAGCTCCAATCAGTTCAGTTCAGTTCAGCTCCTAATTTCCTTCTCTCATAAAATATTTATTTCATCTCAGTTCAGCTATAATCAGTTCAGTTCAGTTCAGCTCAGCTCAGTTCAGTAAATGTGAACAAGCCCTTATTCTTATTTTTCGCAGATAAGTTCTTCTAACACGCTTCGCATCATGAGGTGGAGCAAATTAATGAAAAAAAAGGAGTAAGATTAATTTGCTAAGGGCCTACTTTACTGTTCTCTTCAGCTTAATTTCAGTTCAGTTCAGTTCGATTTAGTTTAATTCAGTTCAATTCCTAATTTCCTTCTCTCATAACCTTCAACTATTTTTTTATTGGACTGTATAATACTTAATTAGGATTGCCTAATTTTATTGTAATAACCTTCCTATTTTTTTTTTTATTGGGACTCTATAATGCTTAATTAGGACTGCCTAATTTGATTAAAATAATCTTCAATTATTTTTTATTGGGACTCTATAATGCTTAATTGGGACTTTCTAATTTTATTAAAATAACCTTCAATTATTTTTTATTGGGACTCTATAATGCTTGATTGGGACTGCCTTATTTGATTGTAATAACCTACGTATATTCTTATTTGAGACTACATATCACTTCTTCCATTCTTTTCATCATCTTATATTCTGTTTTGCTATATGTTCATTTTTTTTCTCTTTTCCTTTTTACCCTTTATTCCTTTTACGATTCAATTTTATTTAGTTTATCACTTCTTATGTCATCACGCACGTAGCCCACACAAAACTCTATATGTAATAATACCAATGTATTTAAATGACTTCTCTCCCCTATATAACAAGTAAAAATATATATAAACTCATTTTCAACTTACTACTTCATTTCATATAAATAGTAAATGTGAATATAAAATATAAATTTTAAAAAAAAAAAAAAAAGAACAAAGGGAGTACCTAATTTGATTGTAATAACTTTCAAATATTCTTTATTAGGACTCTATAATACTTAGTTGGAATGCCTAATTTGATTCTGATAACCTTCAAATATTCTTATTAGGACTCTACAATACTTAGTTGAGAATGCCTAATTTGATTGTAATAACTTTCAAATATCCTTTATTGGGACTCTATAATACTTCATTGGGATTGCCTAGCTTGATTGTAATAAAATTCAATTATTTTTTATTAGGACTCTATAATACTTAATTGAGACTGCCTAATTTTATAAATTGTACTAAACATCAAATATTATTGATTGAGACTAAACATTACTTATTGGAACTAACTAATTTGATTATTACTGTATAATATGAACCATCAATATAGTTCTGATAAAGGTTAACCAAATGTAAATTACAATTGAAATAAGTTTTAATAAGTTATAGTAATAAGTTGATTAAAGTAAGTTCAGATACGATAAGTTCAAGTAAATGAAAATTAGGTGAATAGAACAATTTAAATATTTTTTTAAACATTTTACTTTGTATTATTTTTGCTCGGTACATGTAAATGTAATAACCAAATAATCATCACATTAAAGAAGAAACTAAAAATAAATTTTTGGTGTTATACAATTATAATTCAATAAATCACGTACACAATGTACACGTCAATTATATAAGAAAATAATTATACTAATTTCTTTTAAATTTTCTGTTATTAAATATTAGTATAGATCAGAAAATTTGTACGTGAACCGTCAAAATTAACAATTTATGTATTTATAATTCTGTATATGTTATAACTACTGTATACCACTAAGGGTCTGTTCACTTCAGCTTAATTTCAATATAGTTCAGTTCAGTTCAACTCCAATCAGTTCAGTTCAGCTCCTAATTAGTTCAATTTAGGGCATGTTCTCTTATGTTGAAATCCAGTTCAGTTAATTTCAGTTCAGTTCAGCTCAGTTCAGTTCAGCTCCTAATTTCCTTCTCTTATAAAATATTCAGTTCAGTCCAGTTCATTTCAGTTCAGCTTAGTTCAGTTCAGTTCATTTCAATTCAGTTCAGCTCAATTCAATTCAGTTCAGCTGAGTTCAATCCATGAGAACAGACCCTTAGTTCAGCTCCTAATTTCCTTCTTTCATAAAATATTCATTTCAGCTCTATTCAGTTCAATTCAGTTCAGTTCAGCTACAATCAGTTTTTTTCAACTCAGTAAATGTGAACAGGCCCTAAAGCATCGTAATGCAAAGTACCACTATTAAAGTTAATTTAATTTAATTTTTTTGTATTTTTTAACTATTAAACTTTAGCTAAGATGGTGTATTGTTATCAATCTTTATTTTTAAAAAAAATGGTGTATAGTTTATTGATTTTATCAGAGGATCTTGGTTCAAATCTTATTTCCCACAATATATTTATGCCACTAATGTAATTTTGCAACTTTAAAAACTTCTATTTTTCATTGAAGTAATTTCAATTATATTGCTTTTTGAATTAATTTATTTGTTTTTAATAATTTTTCATTGATATTTTACAATTGAATTGAAAGCCAATTTATAACTTATAAGTTCAAAATTACAATAATTATACGAATGCAACCACTATAACAAGATCGGGCATATTTTTATTGAATTTCATGCTAAATTAATAACCATAACCTTTACATATGATGACCATTAGATACTCTATATATAGTTGGAATCAGTTCAATGAGAAGGTTGAGACGGATTAATATATGTAGTACAATTTGTTTTTTTACCAAATATGTAAATTGTTTCCATTTTTAAGTGAATATGCAAATTGAATTTTGGAGTTAGTAAAAAAAATAGTAAGAAAATAATATAAGTTAACTACCCAACTAATATTTTTTTAAATGAAAAACTACTTAACTAAAACCAAAGATTTAAAATAAATTTAAAATTGAAAACAAGAAACAACGTATACTTTTTTAAAAAAAAATAGTGAGATAAAAAACTGCCCATAAAAAAAAGATAAAAAAAAATGAACAAATGAAATTAAACTGGATAATTTCTTCAAAAAAAAAAAAAAAAAAAAAAAAAAAAAAAAAAAAAAAAACTTTAACTGAATAAATTTAATTAAATTTTGCTGTACAAAAAACGTAATTAAATTTGAATTAATAATTTTTTTGTATAACTTTAATTGAAAAAAAAAATTAGGAAAATATATATTTTTTGTGGAAAAGATATTTTTTGGTTTCAAAAAAAAAAAAAGGAAAGATAATTTTTTATGTAAATCGGTTAAATTTAGTTATTAATTACATTTAGAAAAAGATTATTTTTTTTAGTCTTCCCTTAAATAACGCTTCCTCCTAATATAGTTTCTTTATTTTTTTTTTTTTGGGGACATATATCTTTTTTTCAAACAAAAAAAAAAACAAAAACAGATAACGCTTCTTTTTTTTAAAAAAAAAAACACTTCTTTTTAATTTCGGTTTTTTTTTATCTTCAAAAAAATGAAAAATCATTTTTTTTTTTTGTAATTAAACGAATAAATCAACTTTTTATTATTTATTAATATAATTATAACAACTAAATTTAATATAATATCTTTACCTAAAAAAAACCCCATAATCAATACAGTATAATATTTGTTTCCCAAAACACGCACCTAATAAAGGTTTTTTTTTAAAAAAAATTATATAATATTATTCATCTTCAACCTACAGTTATCTTCAACCTTTAGTCATCTTCAACCTTAATATTTAACAATGGTGGGTTGCTATTCAAAAAAAAAAAAAATTTGCGGATGAATCATGAAATTATATCAAAATGAAGCACAATATAAATTTGACTAATATTGAAATAAATATTATTCGAATCTTTAAATAAATTACTATAACTTGATAATTTTTAAAACTATGAAGTTTTTATTGACGGATTCAATCAACAAAATTAATTGACGAAATCAAAATATATATTAAGTGAATTTTTAAACAATGATACAAATAAATAAATTGATTATAATTTATGAAATTAAACTAAATATAAAAATTTAATTAATTTGAACTAGAAGAATGAATGTTGTAGGTTGAACCTGAAGGTTTTAGATGATATAGGTTGAAGATGAATATTTATTATTTGGAAGTTTTTTTTATTCAATTTTTTTTTTAAAAAAAACAATAAATAAATAAACATTTGAATCAAAAAAAGTTAACCAAACAAGACTTAATGACTAGATTGTGAAAAAAAAGAATTGATGACTAGATTTGATGACTGTTTATTTGAGGTGTCAAATTGGATGCCTAAGATCAGTCAATTAATAAATAAACGGTTGAGATTTAATCTCTTATTGTAGTCGTCCATAGTCGTCTGTAGTCGTCCGTAGTCGACGACTACGGTAGAATTTTTATCATCCTAATGGAGTTAAGACTTTTATTTGGGCCATAATTGGATGGTTACAAAGAGGTAGGCTTAATTCACTTGAAATTGGACCACTATTATTATAACAACATAAGAAGATAATTTTTTTTTTAATTAAAATAGTGCTTATTAATTTAATAAAGTTCAAATTAATTTCCTATAAAATAATTTATACAATAAAATCGAAATAAATATTCGTATACGTAATAAATAAATATAATATTAATTTACTCAAAAATAAGGGGGATTACAATAATTATTAATAATAATATTATTATTAGTAATTATAATTATTATAATAATAATAATTATTATTATTATTATTATTGTTAATATTAATGTTGGAATTACAAGGTTTTTTTTATATTATTGCAAGAAAACAGGGAAAAAATTACATAAAATGGCACCCCTTAACCGGTGCCAATAAGTGCTAAACCAAAAAAAAAAAAAAAAAAAAAAAAAAAAACTGCGGGAATAGTGTTTAGCACCAGTTAACCGGTGGCAAAAAATAATTAATGCCACCGGTAAACAAGTTCCAAAAGTCATTTTCCCACCGTGAACCGGTGGCATATGTAGGAGGAATTGGCATCCCCCACATATTCAACGGTTCAAAACCGGTGGGTAATGGGGGGTTTGAACCAATGCATAAGTGGTTTTTTCTACTAGTGATATAAGTCGGAATTTTCATATCTTCACAAACTTGAACTTAATAGAATAAGAGTCGCCAACATATATGCACCATTTTTTAGTTGACTAGTAACTATAATTCACCTCGATTTAGCTCGCCATGCACCTACACGTAAAATAGAATAAAATAATAGAAGTGAATCCATAAAACTCATTAAGCACAACAAATGTATTATACAATAACTAACTATTGCTTTTGACAGATTATCTAAGACCTTATTCTATACTTTCTTTAATTTAAGACAATAATATATAATCGGTAAAGGTCCCAATGCTAATATATGCACTTAAATTAATTTAATATGTAGTTAAAAGACAATATCATCCAAGTACTCCAACTGTCCGCCAAATAAACACCGGAACGGAACAAACGATCGGAACAAACAAAAAATTGCAACCTCATATCAATAAATAGCTACCCAACGACATAATTCAGTACAAATTCCAAATCTATATCAAGAATTTACCCAAAATAATTTTTTTGTTAAAAAAATGAAAAATTTAACAAAAAAAGAAAGAAATCAATTGAAGAGAAGAAGAAAACCTGTAAAAAGTTAGCAAGGGAAATTATAAATATGGTCAAGGTCCAAGATAACCTATATTTTTTCCAAGATAAACTTAATTTGACCAATAGTTCCAAGATCTAACTCAAGAATCATGTGCCAATTGATTGATAATTTAGAGCTACCGAAAGCTATAAAAAGCATGAACATCAACAACAGCAATATATACAACAGTAATTTGATGACTCGACAGCAAATGTTAGTTGTGTACACTAGGTGTAATATCTCGTATTTTTATACGTATTTTAATTAAAATAAGTATTTTGAGAAGAATTTAATTAAATTGAATTGTCTTATTTAAAGTATTTTAATTTTAAATAAGTTTGGAAACATTTATAAAAGGAAAGTTTATTTAATTAATTAATTTAATTATGTTGGGGTTCAATTTAAGGAAAGTTTATTTTAGTAAAGTTTTATTAGGGATGGGATTAGGAAAATTAAAAGAGGAAAGTTTAGGGAGAAGGGTTTCTAGAGAAGGGGCATAAAATTGAACACATGAGGCAAATTAAACTTTGCCCGGAATGGAGAAAACCCAACATAAACTTATCTCCCTTTTCTCTTTATTTTTCTTTTGCTTTTTCCCCTTCCCCTTTTTCGGCTCCCCCTCACCACCAGCTGACCACCACCAGTAGCAATGGCCACCAGCCGACAGAGCCAGTCGCGCGGCAGCTGCCTGGTGGCTGTCGGCTGCCTATTCATTCACAAAAACAAATTGAAACTTTATTTTTATAAACAATTCAATCCTAGATCTAATTGTTAATTATGAGTTTTGGGATTTGGTTTTGATGTTTGATTATGAGTATTATGTTAATTAATTTTCAGATTATATTTTTAATTAAAAAGCCCAATTTTTAAAACCCTAGGTTCTTAATTTATAAATTATTGAAGGGTTAAGAGTATAATGGTTTAAACCTTTGATTAAAGTTTTCTAAGGCTTACATACAGCAAGTGTTCATTAAAATATAGTGTTGGAATTTTTGGTAGAGCATTAAAAATCAAGTTTCGTTAAGGAATTTTAATTACCCAGTAATTGGGATTAAAGTATGTTGTTTGAAATATAATTTCAGCTTATTTTAATTAAATTATGAGGGGTTATATAATAGTATATATTTCTAGAAATTTTTGTAGAGAGGATTTTAATGCTCTTCTATGATTTTAAATTGTAGGAGACTTTGAAGTGAACAATTTCTATTAATCGTGGCGTTTTGAAGATCGTATACAAGGTACGTTCGCGTACTTAGGATAATTATACTGATGTACTAGCATTTAAATGTGTTTAATTGATTTCAAGTAGTATCAAGCTAGATTTTGAAGTTATTGCTGATTGGATTATAAAGCATGATTTAATTGTGATGAATTATTAGATGGAAAATAATAGTTTGAAATATTATTTATGAATCAGATATTTATTTGTGGCATGTTAGAGAGCATGTTAAATTAAACTAAATGTTTAATTTGGTTTGGAATATTGAACAGGAATTTTATTATGGTTCATATAATTTTTATTGATACTATAAACATGAGGACAGAGCTATATAAGTGTCTATGTACACGAGGAATAAATTGTATGTTGGCGCCTTAGTGCACTTAAGGTGTTTTTAACACCGAGGGATAGGATTTGTGGCGCTTTATGCGTTTAAGGTGTCATTGGCACCGAGGTAGAATTGAAAAAGATTCAACATAAAAAATTATGTGGTCACTAATTATTTAAGAATTAAATTGGTATATTGGATTGATTGAATAATTAATGTTGATTTAATGATTATGGTTTGAGAGTCATCACCAAGTTTAATAAGCTGTAAATAACGTAAAGTGATAGAGATTAAGCACCAAAACTTTTGGAACGTATAAACCTTGAGTATGAACATATGGGGGGAGTTATGGATTTTTTATTTAACCATAACTTCTACTAGAGTACAGGACGATGTACATTCCTTTTATTATTATTATGCGCAAGAATTCCGCCATCTATGAGTGGTTATCGATGCTAGCACGGTTAGCTCTCGTGGCAGTTACCTCAATTTATTTGGGGGAGGTTAGGGGGAAACCCGTTCGATGCATAGTCAACATTAAATAAATTATATACTGTCTAGTGAGAACTTTTATTGAAAGTTGTATGCTTGAAAAATAGGTGAAATGAGGTAAGTTGTGTGTTGGTAGGAAATTGTACGTTAGTGTGTTAATTACGCTTATGTACTCAGCTTTGTTGATTGTGTATTTTGTGTGTTTGTTGGCCTTGTCTTTATCTTGGCCCTATGATGACCAATTTTTAATGGAGAGTAGTGGAAACAAGTAGAGAGAAGGTTTTCAGGTGATGAAACATATTCATGAATGAACATGAGTGAATAGAGAATCATGCTAGTTTCTATAAGTATATGATGTGTTTAATGCTTTATTTATTTATGTCACTATTATTATGCATGACTAATGAAAAGGTTTTGAGTTCGATTTGGTTTTTATTAAGGGCCTATAATGGTTCCAAGTTCTAGGTTGAATTTATTTTACTTTGTTTGATTTTGGTTTGACTTTACCTTCGTTGATTGACTTTTTAAGTTGACTTGTTTTGAATGGTTTTGGAATTAGTCTTTCGCTGTGTGTCTTTGATAGCTGCCTTGACCGTTTTCACGGTGGCAGTAATTTCTTAGATATTCCTATTTAAAGTTTTAATCAGCGCAAAATAAGTGTTTTAAAAGAAAAGAAATTCTAGGGTGTTACAAAGTGGTATCAGAGCTTTGGTTAAGATTTTATTATTTCTAAAGCCAAAAACGTGTTTTAAAGTGTTTTAATTTTAAAATTGGCCAAGTACTTATTTATTGGTAAAATTTTTAGAGAACTATTTTCATTCTATTTATTTATTTTGGGAGAATCAAATATTTATTTATTAAATTTCAAACCAAATTTTTTTTAATTTTAATGAAGTCTGAAATTTTTATAAGGACCGAAATATTTTTTTTAAAAATGGTTCGAATTTTTTTTTTTTATGAGGGAGGTCCAAATATTTTTTTTTAAGAGGGAGGGTCCGAAAATTTTGTTCTTCTTTCTTATTTAATTTTGAAAAATTTAATTAAAAAGGAGTCAAAAATATTTTTTTTAGTTTGTTCATTTTGCAGGAATGCAAGTATTAAGGTAAGTATCATGTGTTTACAGTTTTACAAAGCATGTTGGTGAGAATGGGTAGAAAAGAAATTGGGCATATAAGTTAGAAATAATCATGTTCTTGTATGCATTAATATTTAGGTTATGAATGTTTAATCATGATTGTATTGTTTGAGCTTATGTATTTATGTGTATAGGAATAAAGAAATTGTTTTATTGAACATTGAACCTATTTCATACAATAACTGTATTATTTTGTTTTTGGGAAAGGAAATTCTTTTCTATATCTTTTCTTTAAGGATGCCGAACCTACCTAACAAATTCACAAAACTAGGAACTCTCCAAAAAAAACCTAATGAACATCCTTACGATTATGTTCAAATGATTAATTTTTACTGTTCCTACAGGAGTAACGTTTTAAGGGACAGGGTTTTTGATAGCCATGATTGTACGTTGTTTGCCTGAAGAGCCCCCATATTATGCTGTCAAAGCAAAATTTGATGATTTCTACCTATTAGGGGACATCCCAAATTATTATAAATATAGGGACTGCTATGGACAGTGGTACCTTGATTACATATTCTTGATTTTCTACCTTGTCAGGGTAGAAAAATCTCATTGTAGACAATTCAACCTTCCATACCCTGACTATTATTATGAAAATTCGGTGGGACAAGATCCCCCTTATCCTAGCCATTAGTCGGAGATTTCCACTTCTTCGTCTTCTTCACATGGTGGTCAAGCAAAGAATGGAGAGCAAAGGGAGGTAGATAGTTCAATCATGGAGATTTCTAACCCAACTCCACCTCCAACCCCAATTATCATTGATATTTCTTCTAATGATGAGGAAGAGGAAGAGTTTGTGCAGGTAGAACCTGAACAAGAGTGTAGGGAATAATTTCAAGTGTTAACCCCCTAGCTTGAACCCCACTGCGATCATACACTAAAGTACGGTGGCGTCCAAAAGGAAAGAAGATAGAGCAAAACAGTCGCCAACAAGTTTTTTAGGAACTTGTAAACCGTTCACGAGGTAAAGGTTACACCTCTTAACGATCCAAGAGATCGTCAACTCCATAAGGTCTTGAACCAAATAAGGGTTCGGGGATGAAGGTACAAATCCAACCTAAAAGAGATTGAATCTGCCCTAATAATAGGCCTCTACTTTATTCTAATCGTATTCATGTGCGCTTTCTGACTAACATGCAATCAATAGGTTTAACCCTAAACCTGTTTATCTATGTTGGTTGAATTTTAATGCACAAATAAATCTATTATTGGCGATCACTTGAATTATAATCAAATTAACCCTAAACAAGATTATTAATTATCTTATTAAGCGTGATTACAAGTACTAATTCCCTTTAACATATGCATAAAAGGTGTGATCAAGCAATAAACAATAAAAATCAAGCAACATAATAATAATCATAATTAAAATAACCATAATAATAATTAATAATCATAAATCATGTTAAAGCATAATAATAGCAAGATCCTAAGCATGATACTAACAAGATTAATAACAAACCCTAGCATGTCACTAAGCATTAAAAATCAAATCTTTAACCCTAACATGAGACTAACGATCATAAATATTAGGAAGAACATAGGAAACATCATACTTTGAATCATACTTGATATTAAAATTACCCTAGACATGATACTAGGAATCATAATAACAATCTAAGCATGAACTCTATATCATAACATCAATAAAAACCATTAAAGTACTTACTTTGATGCCTCGTACCTCTTTCTAATAACAAAATACACACGTTAGTAACTTCAAGGAAAATAATAAACAAAACAATTAAATTAAATAATTGAAAGAGAGATTTGGGACCAAACCCTCAAAAATTAAACCTTTCACGTCAAGGGCGAAGGCAACTTCGAATATGGCTAGGTGTATCTAGATCTAATGAATGCGGAATTTTGTATTTGAGAGAAGCTAGTTTAGAAAAGAGAAAGAGAGAGAGAGTAATCAAGAGAATCTTGATGAGAGTTGGTGAAAAATAGAGAGAATCGATGATTGTAAGTGAAAACTGGTTTTTAGATGAAAACTGGTTATCGAAAACGGAGTTTTTACGACGTTATTTATAGAAAAATCAACCAAAAAGATAAAATATCAAAACAGATTTTGGCGCACGTAAAACTGAATTGGCGCCAACGCTGGCCATTGGCGCTAGGCGCCAACGTTAGCGCCAGGCGCTACAGCTGGCGTTTGACGCTGATTTAGAAAATCACGCGTTTTCTTAAAATCAAATAAAAATTGCCGTACATGAGGATAAAATCGTATTTCCCTAAAAAATGCTCTTTGATTTTAATTAAAACTCTGAAAAGTCAACAAAAGTCAATTTATCAATGCTAATTGAATTAGGAATGAAAAGAACCTTCTCGAAGAATCTAGAAGACTAAAATCATTCCTAATTGCATTAGGAATGATAAATCTATATTAGGCCCTCCCCTAGATCATTGGGCCGCATATAAGGCTCAAACCGGGCCCACTTTAGTAAATTGGCCATAACTTCCTCAGTATTCATCGGAATTGGGCTTATAATATATCGTTGGAAAGCTCTTGTCAAGCCCCATCCAACTACACTACTATTGGACCCATATCATGGACCAACCAAACTGGATTGACTGTTTTCTTAAAATAAGTTTTCAAAAACAAAGAGAAGAGAAAAGAATTAAAACTATCCGCAACACTAAACCTTCAACACTTTCACTTCATTCGATTATGGTTCGACGCAAAAGGTACTCATCACTAGGTTTGGTTTTGGGGAGACACAAATGGGTGTCTACAGAAGCCCCCACTTTGACTGAGTTTGGAGAAACGCAAGTTTCGAAAACGAAAGTCAAAGTATCGATAGGGACGGAGAATGATTCAGAAAGTTCTGCGATCCTAAATCATTCTTATAACGCCGATGCTTGCAAACTAGCGTTAGTTAAACAGATAAAATAGTTAAGAAACGCGTATCTTGCACCGTAGAGCGCACGTCTCTGAAGGTAACCGATTTGCTGCCGCATTGCTGTTTTGATGACCACCTGCCAAGAGAATGCCATCCCGCTTGAAAACCGCTACGCTTGTAACTGCTTCCAATATAGAAGATTGCTTCGCTTGAAACGATCCTCTCCCGCTATGATAATATTCCACGTCCAAGGGAACACTATCGAAGATTGCTTTGCTTGAAACAATCCCCATCCGCATTGTCAAAGGGAATACTATCAAAGATTGCTTCGCTTGAAACAATCTTCTTCCGCTTTATGACCATCTTCCACGTCTAAGGGAACACGATCGAAGATAACTTCGCCTGAAATCACCTTCAGTTGCTTTTTGACAACTTTCCACAATCTATGGAACGCCATCTTGCTGCTTGTTTTGACGATCTTCCGCAATCTAGGGAACGCCGTCGATCAATGTTGCTACATCTCGAGCCTTTTCTTGAATCATAGTGACAACCTTTCCAATCATAGCAAAAGTCGTCGAAGACCGCCTCATCATGAACCGCTCTTCCACTACAAGAAAAAGGTTAAATACCGACCGAAATTTTCCCTTGCAAAAAGGCCAATTTCCGTCGCAAATAGCATTTCCGACGGAATTCCGTCGTAACGGTCCGTTGCAAAACCTTTCGTAGGAAAAAAAAGAATTTCCGAGCGAAATTCCGTCGGAAATGCTATTTGCGACGGAAATACCAACGAAATAGCATCCGTCGCAAGAAAATCTGACTTTCAAGTGTTATCCGTCGCAGATTTACGACGGAAAATTCCGTCGTTGAATAATAACTTACGACGGAAAAATCCCTCGCAAAAGTTCAATATTTGCGACAGAATTGTATTTCGTCGGAAGTTTGCGACGGAAAATTCCCTTGCTAAAATATTATTTGCGACGGAAAAATCCCTTGCTGAAATATTATTTGCGACGAAAAATTCCCTTGCTAAAGTATTAATTGCGACGGAAAATTCCCTTGCTAAAATATTAGTTGCGACGGAAAATTCCCTCGCTAAAATATTAATTGCGACGGAATTTAAATCCCTCGCAAACTTTCAACTTTTGCGAGGGAAGTTTCCATCGTTAAGGATTGTGTTAGCGGCGGAATGTTCTTCATTTTTCCGTCGCAAATCAATTCCGACAAACTAAATATTAATTATTTCCGTCGCATAATATAATTCACAAAGCCAAAATTCTAGTTGTCCAGCATTAATAACCTATGTTCCTGCACCTAATACCTGTGAAAATTAAAATCATAAACCAATTTCGGAAATATAAATATATATATTTCCACAAAAGCTATTCTGAAGTTAAACATATCCAAAAGCTACATAATATATAGTAATTCTACAAAAGCGGGAAAATCATCAAATGCTACATAAATTCTAATTAACTACTTGTCCGTACTACATAAACCTAAGCTAGGCTAAACAACTGCAGGGGTACCCTGGCTTGCTCCTCCACTACCCGGGTCATCCCTAGGGTCTTGTCGCTGAGGCTAAATGGTGGAACAGGAGTCGTTGCCAAATCGTCTCATGAAGTCATTCCACCTCTCCTCGACTCTCCTTTCCATTTGGGCTACTTCAGCTTGAATTTGAGCTTGCATCTCAACTTCCATTTCACTCCAAAGTTCACTTCGTATTTCACTCCGGAGTTCATTGCGAATCTCACTACGAAGAGCCTCCACCCTATGGTCCATCTGGTCCTGCATCTGACTAACAACAGACGGTGTGTACTGTTGTGAAGAACTAGAACCTCGACCCGTCCGGTTGCCAAAGTAAAGCTCTGCACTTTGGCCAAGTCCCCTCACTCGACCCTTCTTGTTGCGACCACCCACACTCTCCCAAAACAACTCATTAGGACTCTTTTTAATCCCTTGAGTGGTGGCTTCTTCAACATTCTTCTAGTAGTTCTCCTACAAGAAAGACATTACACAATAATATATAATTTAAACAATTAACCAACAACATAAGTTACAAGTAAAGCAAATAAACATATAAGTGAAGACTTGAAATCACATAAAAGTAGAAAACTAATAAGTTTATAGGTCCATATCCTCAAAATCAAGCCATTTCAAGCCAAAATGGGTTCTTACATGCCTATTTTCTTTATTTCTTAACTTTTGAACTCATTCTTTCTCAAACCATCCAATATTTACATATTTATAAGAGTTTATGACTTGAAATCACATAAAAGTAGAAAACATATAAGTTTATGGGAACATATTCTCAAAATCAAGCCATTTCAAGCCAAAATGGGTTCATACATGCCTATTTTCTTTATTTCTTAACTTTTGAACTCATTATTTCTCAAAAAATCCCATATTTACATATTTATAAGAGTTTATGACTTGAAATCACAGAAAAGTAGAAAACTTATAAGTTTATGGGTCCATATCCTCAAAATCAAGCCATTACAGGCCAAAATGGGTTCTTACATGCCTATTTACTTTATTTCTTAACTTTTGAACTCATTATTTCTCAAACCATTCCATATTTACATATTTATAAGAGTTTATGACTTGAAATCACATAAAAGTAGAAAACTTATAAGTTTATGGGTCCATATCCTAAAAATCAAGTCAGTTCAAGCCAAAATGGGTTCTTACATGCCTATTTTCTTTATTTCTTAACTTTTGAACTCATTCTTTCTCAAACAATCCCATATTTACATATTTATAAGAGTTTATGACTTGAAATCACAGAAAAACTAGAAAACTTATAAGTTTATGGGCCCATATCCTCAAAATCAAGCCATTTCAAGCCAAAAGGGGTTCTTACATGCCTATTTTCTTTATTTCTTAACTTTTGAACTCATTCTTTCTCAAACCATTCAATATTTACATATTTATAAGAGTTTATGACTTGAAATCACATAAAAGTAGAAAAATTTTAAGTTTATATGTCCATATCCTCAAAATCAAGTCAGTTCAAGCCAAAATGGGTTCTTACATGCCTATTTTCTTTATTTCTTAACTTTTGAACTCATTCTTTCTCAAACAATCCCATATTTACATATTTATAAGAGTTTATGACTTAAAATCACATAAAAGTAGAAAACTTATAAGTTTATGGGTCCATATCCTTAAAATCAAGCCATTTCAAGCCAAAAGCGGTTCTTACATGCCTATTTTCTTTATTTCTTAACTTTTGAACTCATTCTTTCTCAAACCATCCCATATTTAAATATTTATAAGAGTTTATGACTTGAAATCACATAAAATTAGAAAACTTATAAGTTGGTGGGTCCATATCCTCAAAATCAAGCCATTTCAAGCCAAAATGGGTTTTTACACGCCTATTTTCTTTATTTCTTAAATTTTGAACTCAATCTTTCTCAAACCATTCCATATTTACTTATTTATAAGAGTTTATGACTTGAAATCACATAAAAGTAGAAAAATTATAAGTTTATGGGTCCATATTCTAAAAATCAAGCCATTTCAAGCCAAAATGGGTACTTACATGCCTATTTTCTTTATTTCTTAACTTTTGAACTCATTCTTTCTCAAACCATCCCATATTTACATATTTATTAGAGTTTATGACTTGAAATCACATAAAAAAAGAAAACTTATAAGTTTATGGTTCCATATCCTCCAAATCAAGCCATTTCAAGCCAAAATGGGTTCTTACATGCCTATTTTATTTATTTCTTAACTTTTGAACTCATTCTTTCTCAAACAATCCCATATTTACATATTAATAAGAGTTTATGACTTGAAATCTCATAAAAGAAGAAAACTTATAAGTTTCTGGGTCCATATCCTCAAAATCAAGCCATTACAAGCCAAAATGGGTTCTTACATGCCTATTTTCTTTATTTCTTAACATTTGAACTCATTATTTCTAAAACCATACCATATTTACACATTTATAAGAGTTTATGACATGAAATCACATAAAAGTAGAAAACTTATAAGTTTATGGGTCCATATCCTCCAAATCAAGTCATTTCAAGCCAAAATGGGTTCTTACATGCCTATTTTATTTATATCTTAACTTTTGAACTCATTCTTTCTCAAACAATCCCATATTTACATATTTATAAGAGTTTATGACTTGAAATCACATAAAAGTAGAAAACTTATAAGTTTATAGGTCCATATCCTCAAAATCAAGCCATTTCAAGCCAAAATGGGTTCTTACATGCCTATTTTCTTTATTTCTTAACTTTTGAACTCATTCTTTCTCAAACCATCCCATATTAACATATTTATAAGAGTTTATGACTTGAAATCACATAAAAGTAGAAAACATATAAGTTTATGGGTCCATATTCTCAAAATCAAGCCATTTCAAGCCAAAATGGGTTCATACATGCCTATTTTCTTTATTTCTTAACTTTTGAACTCATTATTTTTAAAACCATTCCAAATTTACATATTTATAAGAGTTTATGACTTGAAATCACATAAAAGTAGAAAACTTATAAGTTTATGGGTCCATATTCTCAAAATCAAACCATTTCAAGCCAAAATGGGTTCTTACATGCCTATTTACTTTATTTCTTAACTTTTGAACTCATTCTTTCTCAAACCATTCCATATTTACATATTTATAAGAGTTTATGACTTGAAATCACATAAAAGTAGAAAACTTATAACTTTATGGGTCCATATCCTCAAAATCAAGACATTTCAAGCCAAAATGGGTTCTTACATGCCTATTTTCTTTATTTCTTAACTTTTGAACTCATTCTTTCTCAAACCATTCCATATATACATATTTATAAGAGTTTATGACTTGAAATCACATAAAAGTAGAAAACATATAAGTTTATGGGTCCATATCCTCAAAATCAAGCCATTTCAAGCCAAAATGGGTTCTTACATGCCTATTTTCTTTATTTCTTAACTTTTTAACTCATTCTTTCTCAAACCATCCCATATTTACATATTTATAAGAGTTTATGACTTGAAATCACATAAAAGTAGAAATCTATAAGTTTATGGGTCCATATTCTCAAAATCAAGCCATTTCAAGCTAAAATGGGTTCTTACATGCCTATTTTCTTTATTTCTTAACTTTTGAAATCATTCTTTCTCAAACCATCCCATATTTACATATTTATAAGAGTTTATGACTTGAAATCACATAAAATTAGAAAACTTATAAGTTTATGGGTCCATATCCTCAAAATCAAGCCATTTCCAGCCAAAGTGGGTTCTTACATGCCTATTTTCTTTATTTCTTAACTTTTGAACTCATTATTTCTTAAACCATACCATATTTACATATTTATAAGAGTTTATGACTTGAAATCACATAAAAGTAGAAATCTATAAGTTTATGGGTCCATATTCTCAAAATCAAGCCATTTCAAGCTAAAATGGGTTCTTACATGCCTATTTTCATTATTTCTTAACTTTTAAAATCATTTCTTTCTCAAACCATCCAATATTTACATATTTATAAGAGTTTATGACTTGAAATCACATAAAATTAGAAAACTTATAAGTTTATGGGTCCATATCCTCAAAATCAAGCCATTTCAAGCCAAAATGGGTTCTTACATGCCTATTTTATTTATTTCTTAACTTTTGAAATTATTCTTTCTCAAATTATCCCAAATTTACATATTTATAAGAGTTTATGACTTGAAATCACATAAAATTAGAAAACTTATAAGTTTATGGGTCCATATCCTCAAAATCAAGCCATTTCAAGCCAAAATGGGTTCTTACATGCCTATGTTCTTTATTTCTTAACTTTTGAACTCATTATTTCTAAAACCATACCATATTTACATATTTATAAGAGTTTATGACTTGAAATCACATAAAAGTAGAAAACATATAAGTTTATGGGTCCATATCCTCAAAATCAATCCATTTCAAGCCAAAATGGGTTCTTACATGCCTATTTTTTTTATTTCTTAACTTTTAAACTCATTCTTTCTCAAACCATACCATATTTACATATTTATAAGAGTTTATGACTTGAAATCACATAAAAGTAGAAATCTATAAGTTTATGGGTCCATATTCTCAAAATCAAGCCATTTCAAGCTAAAATGGGTTCTTACATGCCTATTTTCTTTATTTCTTAACTTTTGAAATCATTCTTTCTCAAACCATCCCATATTTACATATTTATAAGAGTTTATGACTTGAAATCACATAAAATTAGAAAACTTATAAGTTTATGGGTCCATATCCTCAAAATCAAGCCATTTCCAGCCAAAATGGGTTCTTACATGCCTATTTTCTTTATTTCTTAACTTTTGAACTCATTATTTCTAAAACCATACCATATTTACATATTTATAAGAGTTTATGACTTGAAATCACATAAAAGTAAAAAATTTATAAGTTTATGGGTCCATATCCTCAAAATCAAGCCATTTCAAGCCAAAATGGGTTCTTACATGCCTATTTTCTTTATTTCTTAACTTTTGAACTCATTCTTTCTCAAACCATCCCATATTTACATATTTATAAGAGTTTATGACTTGAAATCACATAAAAGTATAAATCTATAAGTTTATGGGTCCATATTCTCAAAATCAAGCCATTTCAAGCTAAAATGGGTTCTTACATGCCTATTTTATTTATTTCTTAACTTTTGAAATCATTCTTTCTCAAACCATCCCATATTTACATATTTATAAGAGTTTATGACTTGAAATCACATAAAATTAGAAAACTTATAAGTTTATGGGTCCATATCCTCAAAATCAAGCCATTACAAGCCAAAATGAGTTCTTACATGCCTATTTACTTTATTTCTTAACTTTTGAACTCATTCTTTCTCAAACTATTCGATATTTACATATTTATAAGAGTTTATGATTTGAAATCACATAAAAGTAGAAAACTTATAAGTTTATGGGTCCATATTCTCAAAATCAAGCCATTTCAAGCCAAAATGGGTTCTCACATGCCTATTTTCTTTATTTCTTAACTTTTGAACTCATTCTTTCTCAAACCATCCTATATTTACATATTTATAAGAGTTTATGACTTGAAATCACATAAAAGTAGAAATCTATAAGTTTATGGGTCCATATTCTCAAAATCAAGCCATTTCAAGCTAAAATGGGTTCTTACATGCCTATTTTCTTTATTTCTTAACTTTTGAACTCATTATTTCTAAAACCATACCATATTTACATATTTATAAGAGTTTATGATTTGAAATCACATAAAAGTAAAAAACTTATAAGTTTATGGGTCCATATTCTCAAAATCAAGCCATTTCAAGCCAAAATGGGTTCTCACATGCCTATTTTCTTTATTTCTTAACTTTTGAACTCATTCTTTCTCAAACCATCCCATATTTACATATTTATAAGAGTTTATGACTTGAAATCACATAAAAGTAGAAATCTATAAGTTTATGGGTCCATATTCTCAAAATCAAGCCGTTTCAAGCTAAAATGGGTTCTTACATGCCTATTTTCTTTATTTCTTAACTTTTGAACTCATTATTTCTAAAACCATACCATATTTACATATTTATAAGAGTTTATGACTTGAAATCACATAAAAGTAGAAAACATATAAGTTTATGGGTCCATATCCTCAAAATCAAGCCATTTCCAGCCAAAATGGGTTCTTACATGCCTATTTTCTTTATTTCTTAACTTTTGAACTCATTATTTCTAAAACCATACCATATTTACATATTTATAAGAGTTTATGACTTGAAATCACATAAAAGTAAAAAAATTTATAAGTTTATGGGTCCATATCCTCAAAATCAAGCCATTTCAAGCCAAAATGGGTTCTTACATGCCTATTTTCTTTATTTCTTAACTTTTGAACTCATTCTTTCTCAAACCATCCCATATTTACATATTTATAAGAGTTTATGACTTGAAATCACATAAAAGTAGAAATCTATAAGTTTATGGGTCCATATTCTCAAAATCAAGCCATTTCAAGCTAAAATGGGTTCTTACATGCCTATTTTATTTATTTCTTAACTTTTGAAATCATTCTTTCTCAAACCATCCCATATTTACATATTTATAAGAGTTTATGACTTGAAATCACATAAAATTAGAAAACTTATAAGTTTATGGGTCCATATCCTCAAAATCAAGCCATTACAAGCCAAAATGAGTTCTTACATGCCTATTTACTTTATTTCTTAACTTTTGAACTCATTCTTTCTCAAACTATTCGATATTTACATATTTATAAGAGTTTATGATTTGAAATCACATAAAAGTAGAAAACTTATAAGTTTATGGGTCCATATTCTCAAAATCAAGCCATTTCAAGCCAAAATGGGTTCTCACATGCCTATTTTCTTTATTTCTTAACTTTTGAACTCATTCTTTCTCAAACCATCCCATATTTACATATTTATAAGAGTTTATGACTTGAAATCACATAAAAGTAGAAATCTATAAGTTTATGGGTCCATATTCTCAAAATCAAGCCATTTCAAGCTAAAATGGGTTCTTACATGCCTATTTTCTTTATTTCTTAACTTTTGAAATCATTCTTTCTCAAATTATCCCAAATTTACATATTTATAAGAGTTTATGACTTGAAATCACATAAAATTTGAAAACTTATAAGTTTATGGGTCCATATCCTCAAAATCAAGCCATTTCAAGCCAAAATGGGTTCTTACATGCCTATGTTCTTTATTTCTTAACTTTTGAACTCATTATTTCTAAAACCATACCATATTTACATATTTATAAGAGTTTATGACTTGAAATCACATAAAAGTAGAAAACATATAAGTTTATGGGTCCATATCCTCAAAATCAAGCCATTTCAAGCCAAAATGGGTTCTTACATGCCTATTTTCTTTATTTCTTAACTTTTGAACTCATTCTTTCTCAAACCATCCCATATTTACATATTTATAAGAGTTTATGACTTGAAATCACATAAAAGTAGAAATCTATAAGTTTATGGGTCCATATTCACAAAATCAAGCCATTTCAAGCTAAAATGGGTTCTTACATGCCTATTTTCTTTATTTCTTAACTTTTGAAATCATTCTTTCTCAAACCATCCCATATTTACATATTTATAAGAGTTTATGACTTGAAATCACATAAAATTAGAAAACTTATAAGTTTATGGGTCCATATCCTCAAAATCAAGCCATTTCCAGCCAAAATGGGTTCTTACATGCCTATTTTCTTTATTTCTTAACTTTTGAACTCATTCTTTCTCAAACCATCCCATATTTACATATTTATATGAATTTATGACTTGAAATCACATAAAAGTAGAAAACTTATAAGTTGGTGGGTCCATATCTTCAAAATCAAGCCATTTCAAGCCAAAATGGGTTCTTACATGCCTATTTTCTTTATTTCTTAACTTTTGAACTCAATATTTCTCAAATCATTCCATATTTACTTATTTATAAGAGTTTTAACTTGAAATCACATAAAATTAGATAACTTATAATTTTATGGGTCCATATCCTCAAAATCAAGCCATTTCAAGCCAAAATGAGTTCTTACATGCCTATTTTCTTTATTTCTTAACTTTTGAACTCATTACTTCTCAAAACAATCCATATTTACATATTTATAAGAGTTTATGACTTGAAATCACATAAAATTAGAAAACTTATAAGTTTATGGGTCCATATCCTCAAAATCATGCCATTTCAAGCCAAAATGGGTTTTTACATGCCTATTTTCTTTATTTCTTAACTTTTGAACTCATTATTTCTCAAAAAATCCCATATTTACATATTTATAAGAGTTTATGACATGAAATCACATAAAAGTAGAAAACTTATAAGTTGATGGGTCCATATCCTCAAAATCAAGCCATTTCAAGCCAAAATGGGTTCTTACATGCCTATTTTCTTTATTTCTTAACTTTTGAACTCATTATTTCTCAAACCATCCCATATTTACATATTTATAAGAGTTTATGACTTGAAATCACATAAAATTAGAAATCTATAAGTTTATGGGTCCATATTCTCAAAATCAAGCCATTTCAAGCTAAACTGGGTTCTTACATGCCTATTTTCTTTATTTCTTAATTTTTGAAATCATTCTTTCTCAAACCATCCCATATTTACATATTTATAAGAGTTTATGACTTGAAATCACATAAAATTAGAAAACTTATAAGTTTATGGGTCCATATCCTCAAAATCAAGCCAGTTCAAGCCAAAATGGGTTCTTACATGCCTATTTTCTTTATTTCTTAACTTTTGAACTCATTATTTCTAAAACCATACCATATTTACATATTTATAAGAGTTTATGACTTGAAATCACATAAAAGTAGAAAACATATAAGTTTATGGGTCCATATCCTCAAAATCAAGCCATTTCAAGCCAAAATGGGTTCTTACATGCCTATTTTCTTTATTTCTTAACTTTTGAACTCATTCTTTCTCAAACCATCCCATATTTACATATTTATAAGAGTTTATGACTTGAAATCACATAAAAGTAGAAATCTATAAGTTTATGGGTCCATATTCTCAAAATCAAGCCATTTCAAGCTAAAATGGGTTCTTACATGCCTATTTTCTTTATTTCTTAATTTTTGAAATCATTCTTTCTCAAAACATCCCATATTTACATATTTATAAGAGTTTATGACTTGAAATCACATAAAATTAGAAAACTTATAAGTTTATGGGTCCATATCCTCAAAATCAAGCCATTTCCAGCCAAAATGGGTTCTTACATGCCTATTTTCTTTATTTCTTAACTTTTGAACTCATTATTTCTAAAACCATACCATATTTACATATTTATAAGAGTTTATGACTTGAAATCACATAAAAGTAAAAAAATTTATAAGTTTATGGGTCCATATCCTCAAAATCAAGCCATTTCAAGCCAAAATGGGTTCTTACATGCCTATTTTCTTTATTTCTTAACTTTTGAACTCATTCTTTCTCAAACCATCCCATATTTACATATTTATAAGAGTTTATGACTTGAAATCACATAAAAGTAGAAATCTATAAGTTTATGGGTCCATATTCTCAAAATCAAGCCATTTCAAGCTAAAATGGGTTCTTACATGCCTATTTTATTTATTTCTTAACTTTTGAAAGCATTCTTTCTCAAACCATCCCATATTTACATATTTATAAGAGTTTATGACTTGAAATCACATAAAATTAGAAAACTTATAAGTTTATGGGTCCATATCCTCAAAATCAAGCCATTTCAAGCCAAAATGGGTTTTTACATGCCTATTTTCTTTATTTCTTAACTTTTGAACTCATTCTTTCTCAAAAAATCCCATATTTACATATTTATAAGAGTTTATGACTTGAAATCATAGAAAAGTAGAAAACTTATAAGTTTATGGGTCCATATTCACAAAATCAAGCCATTTCAAGCTAAAATGGGTTCTTACATGCCTATTTTCTTTATTTCTTAACTTTTGAAATCATTCTTTCTCAAACCATCCCATATTTACATATTTATAAGAGTTTATGACTTGAAATCACATAAAATTAGAAAACTTATAAGTTTATGGGTCCATATCCTCAAAATCAAGCCATTTCCAGCCAAAATGGGTTCTTACATGCCTATTTTCTTTATTTCTTAACTTTTGAACTCATTCTTTCTCAAACCATCCCATATTTACATATTTATATGAATTTATGACTTGAAATCACATAAAAGTAGAAAACTTATAAGTTGGTGGGTCCATATCTTCAAAATCAAGCCATTTCAAGCCAAAATGGGTTCTTACATGCCTATTTTCTTTATTTCTTAACTTTTGAACTCAATATTTCTCAAATCATTCCATATTTACTTATTTATAAGAGTTTTAACTTGAAATCACATAAAATTAGATAACTTATAATTTTATGGGTCCATATCCTCAAAATCAAGCCATTTCAAGCCAAAATGAGTTCTTACATGCCTATTTTCTTTATTTCTTAACTTTTGAACTCATTACTTCTCAAAACAATCCATATTTACATATTTATAAGAGTTTATGACTTGAAATCACATAAAATTAGAAAACTTATAAGTTTATGGGTCCATATCCTCAAAATCATGCCATTTCAAGCCAAAATGGGTTTTTACATGCCTATTTTCTTTATTTCTTAACTTTTGAACTCATTATTTCTCAAAAAATCCCATATTTACATATTTATAAGAGTTTATGACATGAAATCACATAAAAGTAGAAAACTTATAAGTTGATGGGTCCATATCCTCAAAATCAAGCCATTTCAAGCCAAAATGGGTTCTTACATGCCTATTTTCTTTATTTCTTAACTTTTGAACTCATTATTTCTCAAACCATCCCATATTTACATATTTATAAGAGTTTATGACTTGAAATCACATAAAATTAGAAATCTATAAGTTTATGGGTCCATATTCTCAAAATCAAGCCATTTCAAGCTAAACTGGGTTCTTACATGCCTATTTTCTTTATTTCTTAATTTTTGAAATCATTCTTTCTCAAACCATCCCATATTTACATATTTATAAGAGTTTATGACTTGAAATCACATAAAATTAGAAAACTTATAAGTTTATGGGTCCATATCCTCAAAATCAAGCCAGTTCAAGCCAAAATGGGTTCTTACATGCCTATTTTCTTTATTTCTTAACTTTTGAACTCATTATTTCTAAAACCATACCATATTTACATATTTATAAGAGTTTATGACTTGAAATCACATAAAAGTAGAAAACATATAAGTTTATGGGTCCATATCCTCAAAATCAAGCCATTTCAAGCCAAAATGGGTTCTTACATGCCTATTTTCTTTATTTCTTAACTTTTGAACTCATTCTTTCTCAAACCATCCCATATTTACATATTTATAAGAGTTTATGACTTGAAATCACATAAAAGTAGAAATCTATAAGTTTATGGGTCCATATTCTCAAAATCAAGCCATTTCAAGCTAAAATGGGTTCTTACATGCCTATTTTCTTTATTTCTTAATTTTTGAAATCATTCTTTCTCAAAACATCCCATATTTACATATTTATAAGAGTTTATGACTTGAAATCACATAAAATTAGAAAACTTATAAGTTTATGGGTCCATATCCTCAAAATCAAGCCATTTCCAGCCAAAATGGGTTCTTACATGCCTATTTTCTTTATTTCTTAACTTTTGAACTCATTATTTCTAAAACCATACCATATTTACATATTTATAAGAGTTTATGACTTGAAATCACATAAAAGTAAAAAAATTTATAAGTTTATGGGTCCATATCCTCAAAATCAAGCCATTTCAAGCCAAAATGGGTTCTTACATGCCTATTTTCTTTATTTCTTAACTTTTGAACTCATTCTTTCTCAAACCATCCCATATTTACATATTTATAAGAGTTTATGACTTGAAATCACATAAAAGTAGAAATCTATAAGTTTATGGGTCCATATTCTCAAAATCAAGCCATTTCAAGCTAAAATGGGTTCTTACATGCCTATTTTATTTATTTCTTAACTTTTGAAAGCATTCTTTCTCAAACCATCCCATATTTACATATTTATAAGAGTTTATGACTTGAAATCACATAAAATTAGAAAACTTATAAGTTTATGGGTCCATATCCTCAAAATCAAGCCATTTCAAGCCAAAATGGGTTTTTACATGCCTATTTTCTTTATTTCTTAACTTTTGAACTCATTCTTTCTCAAAAAATCCCATATTTACATATTTATAAGAGTTTATGACTTGAAATCATAGAAAAGTAGAAAACTTATAAGTTTATGGGTCCATATCCTCAAAATCAAGCCATTACAAGCCAAAATGAGTTCTTACATGCCTATTTACTTTATTTCTTAACTTTTGAACTCATTCTTTCTCAATCCATCCCATATTTACATATTTATAAGAGTTTATGACTTGAAATCACATAAAAGTAGAAATCTATAAGTTTATGGGTCCATATTCTCAAAATCAAGCCATTTCAAGCTAAAATGGGTTCTTACATGCCTATTTTCTTTATTTCTTAACTTTTGGAATCATTCTTTCTCAAACCATCCCATATTTACATATTTATAATAGTTTATCACTTGAAATCACATAAAATTAGAAAACTTATGTTTATGGGTCCATATCCTCAAAATCAAGCCATTTCAAGCCAAAATAGGTTCTTACATGCCTATTTTCTTTATTTCTTAACTTTTGAACTCATTCTTTCTCAAACCATTCCATATTTACATATTTATAAGAGTTTATGACATAAAATCACATAAAAGTAGAAAACTTATAAATTTATGGGTCCATATCCTCAAAATCAAGCCAGTTCAAGCCAAAATGGGTTCTTACATGCCTATTTTCTTTATTTCTTAACTTTTGAAATCATTCTTTCTCAAACAATCCCATATTTACATATTTATAAGAGTTTATGACTTGAAATCACATAAAATTAGAAAACTTATAAGTTTATGGGTCCATATCCTCAAAATCATGCCATTTCAAGCCAAAATGGGTTTTTACATGCCTATTTTCTTTATTTCTTAACTTTTGAACTCATTATTTCTCAAAAAATCCCATATTTACATATTTATAAGAGTTTATGACTTGAAATCACAGAAAAGTAGAAAACTTATAAGTTTATGGGTCCATATCCTCAAAATCAAGCCATTACAGGCCAAAATGGGTTCTTACATGCCTATTTACTTTATTTCTTAACTTTTGAACTCATTCTTTCTCAAACCATTCCATATTTACATATTTATAAGAGTTTATGACTTGAAATCACATAAAAGTAGAAAACTTATAAGTTTATGGGTCCATATTCTCAAAATCAAGCCATTTCAAGCCAAAATAGGTTCTTACATGCCTATTTTCTTTATTTCTTAACTTTTGAAATCATTCTTTCTCAAAACATCCCATATTTACATATTTATAAGAGTTTATGACATGAAATCACATAAAAGTAGAAAACTTATAAGTTGATGGGTCCATATCCTCAAAATCAAGCCATTACAAGCCAAAATGAGTTCTTACATGCCTATTTACTTTATTTCTTAACTTTTGAACTCATTCTTTCTCAATCCATCCCATATTTACATATTTATAAGAGTTTATGACTTGAAATCACATAAAAGTAGAAAACTTATAAGTTGATGGGTCCATATCCTCAAAATCAAGTCAGTTCAAGCCAAAATGGGTTCTTACATGCCTATTTACTTTATTTCTTAACTTTTGAACTCATTCTTTCTCAAACCATCCCATATTTACATATTTATAAGAGTTTATGACTTGAAATCACATAAAAGTAGAAAACTTATAAGTTTATGGGTCCATATTCTCAAAATCAAGCCATTTCAAGCCAAAATAGGTTCTTACATGCCTATTTTCTTTATTTCTTAACTTTTGAAATCATTCTTTCTCAAAACATCCCATATTTACATATTTATAAGAGTTTATGACATGAAATCACATAAAAGTAGAAAACTTATAAGTTTATAGGTCCATATCCTCAAAATCAAGCCATTACAAGCCAAAATGAGTTCTTACATGCCTATTTACTTTATTTCTTAACTTTTGAACTCATTCTTTCTCAATCCATCCCATATTTACATATTTATAAGAGTTTATGACTTGAAATCACATAAAAGTAGAAAACTTATAAGTTGATGGGTCCATATCCTCAAAATCAAGTCAGTTCAAGCCAAAATGGGTTCTTACATGCCTATTTTCTTTATTTCTTAACTTTTGAACTCATTCTTTCTCAAACCATCCCATATTTACATATTTATAAGAGTTTATGACTTGAAATCACATAAAATTAGAAAACTTATGTTTATGGGTCCATATCCTCAAAATCAAGCCATTTCAAGCCAAAATAGGTTCTTACATGCCTATTTTCTTTATTTCTTAACTTTTGAACTCATTATTTCTCAAAACATTCCATATTTACATATTTATAAGAGTTTATGACATGAAATCACATAAAAGTAGAAAACTTATAAATTTATGGGTCCATATCCTCAAAATCAAGCCAGTTCAAGCCAAAATGGGTTCTTACATGCCTATTTTCTTTATTTCTTAACTTTTGAAATCATTCTTTCTCAAACAATCCCATATTTACATATTTATAAGAGTTTATGACTTGAAATCACATAAAATTAGAAAACTTATAAATTTATGGGTCCATATCCTCAAAATCAAGCCAGTTCAAGCCAAAATGGGTTCTTACATGCCTATTTTCTTTATTTCTTAACTTTTGGAATCATTCTTTCTCAAACCATCCCATATTTACATATTTATAATAGTTTATGACTTGAAATCACATAAAATTAGAAAACTTATGTTTATGGGTCCATATCCTCAAAATCAAGCCATTTCAAGCCAAAATAGGTTCTTACATGCCTATTTTCTTTATTTCTTAACTTTTGAACTCATTATTTCTCAAAACATTCCATATTTACATATTTATAAGAGTTTATGACATGAAATCACATAAAAGTAGAAAACTTATAAATTTATGGGTCCATATCCTCAAAATCAAGCCAGTTCAAGCCAAAATGGGTTCTTACATGCCTATTTTCTTTATTTCTTAACTTTTGAAATCATTCTTTCTCAAACAATCCCATATTTACATATTTATAAGAGTTTATGACTTGAAATCACATAAAATTAGAAAACTTATAAGTTTATGGGTCCATATCCTCAAAATCATGCCATTTCAAGCCAAAATGGGTTTTTACATGCCTATTTTCTTTATTTCTTAACTTTTGAACTCATTATTTCTCAAAAAATCTCATATTTACATATTTATAAGAGTTTATGACTTGAAATCACAGAAAAGTAGAAAACTTATAAGTTTATGGGTCCATATCCTCAAAATCAAGCCATTACAGGCCAAAATGGGTTCTTACATGCCTATTTACTTTATTTCTTAACTTTTGAACTCATTCTTTCTCAAACCATTCCATATTTACATATTTATAAGAGTTTATGACTTGAAATCACATAAAAGTAGAAAACTTATAAGTTTATGGGTCCATATTCTCAAAATCAAGCCATTTCAAGCCAAAATAGGTTCTTACATGCCTATTTTCTTTATTTCTTAACTTTTGAACTCATTCTTTCTCAAACCATTCCATATTTACATATTTATAAGAGTTTATGACATAAAATCACATAAAAGTAGAAAACTTATAAATTTATGGGTCCATATCCTCAAAATCAAGCCAGTTCAAGCCAAAATGGGTTCTTACATGCCTATTTTCTTTATTTCTTAACTTTTGAAATCATTCTTTCTCAAACAATCCCATATTTACATATTTATAAGAGTTTATGACTTGAAATCACATAAAATTAGAAAACTTATAAGTTTATGGGTCCATATCCTCAAAATCATGCCATTTCAAGCCAAAATGGGTTTTTACATGCCTATTTTCTTTATTTCTTAACTTTTGAACTCATTATTTCTCAAAAAATCCCATATTTACATATTTATAAGAGTTTATGACTTGAAATCACAGAAAAGTAGAAAACTTATAAGTTTATGGGTCCATATCCTCAAAATCAAGCCATTACAGGCCAAAATGGGTTCTTACATGCCTATTTACTTTATTTCTTAACTTTTGAACTCATTCTTTCTCAAACCATTCCATATTTACATATTTATAAGAGTTTATGACTTGAAATCACATAAAAGTAGAAAACTTATAAGTTTATGGGTCCATATTCTCAAAATCAAGCCATTTCAAGCCAAAATAGGTTCTTACATGCCTATTTTCTTTATTTCTTAACTTTTGAAATCATTCTTTCTCAAAACATCCCATATTTACATATTTATAAGAGTTTATGACATGAAATCACATAAAAGTAGAAAACTTATAAGTTGATGGGTCCATATCCTCAAAATCAAGCCATTACAAGCCAAAATGAGTTCTTACATGCCTATTTACTTTATTTCTTAACTTTTGAACTCATTCTTTCTCAATCCATCCCATATTTACATATTTATAAGAGTTTATGACTTGAAATCACATAAAAGTAGAAAACTTATAAGTTGATGGGTCCATATCCTCAAAATCAAGTCAGTTCAAGCCAAAATGGGTTCTTACATGCCTATTTACTTTATTTCTTAACTTTTGAACTCATTCTTTCTCAAACCATCCCATATTTACATATTTATAAGAGTTTATGACTTGAAATCACATAAAAGTAGAAAACTTATAAGTTTATGGGTCCATATTCTCAAAATCAAGCCATTTCAAGCCAAAATAGGTTCTTACATGCCTATTTTCTTTATTTCTTAACTTTTGAAATCATTCTTTCTCAAAACATCCCATATTTACATATTTATAAGAGTTTATGACATGAAATCACATAAAAGTAGAAAACTTATAAGTTTATAGGTCCATATCCTCAAAATCAAGCCATTACAAGCCAAAATGAGTTCTTACATGCCTATTTACTTTATTTCTTAACTTTTGAACTCATTCTTTCTCAATCCATCCCATATTTACATATTTATAAGAGTTTATGACTTGAAATCACATAAAAGTAGAAAACTTATAAGTTGATGGGTCCATATCCTCAAAATCAAGTCAGTTCAAGCCAAAATGGGTTCTTACATGCCTATTTTCTTTATTTCTTAACTTTTGAACTCATTCTTTCTCAAACCATCCCATATTTACATATTTATAAGAGTTTATGACTTGAAATCACATAAAATTAGAAAACTTATGTTTATGGGTCCATATCCTCAAAATCAAGCCATTTCAAGCCAAAATAGGTTCTTACATGCCTATTTTCTTTATTTCTTAACTTTTGAACTCATTATTTCTCAAAACATTCCATATTTACATATTTATAAGAGTTTATGACATGAAATCACATAAAAGTAGAAAACTTATAAATTTATGGGTCCATATCCTCAAAATCAAGCCAGTTCAAGCCAAAATGGGTTCTTACATGCCTATTTTCTTTATTTCTTAACTTTTGAAATCATTCTTTCTCAAAAAATCCCATATTTACATATTTATAAGAGTTTATGACTTGAAATCACATAAAATTAGAAAACTTATAAATTTATGGGTCCATATCCTCAAAATCAAGCCAGTTCAAGCCAAAATGGGTTCTTACATGCCTATTTTCTTTATTTCTTAACTTTTGGAATCATTCTTTCTCAAACCATCCCATATTTACATATTTATAATAGTTTATGACTTGAAATCACATAAAATTAGAAAACTTATGTTTATGGGTCCATATCCTCAAAATCAAGCCATTTCAAGCCAAAATAGGTTCTTACATGCCTATTTTCTTTATTTCTTAACTTTTGAACTCATTATTTCTCAAAACATTCCATATTTACATATTTATAAGAGTTTATGACATGAAATCACATAAAAGTAGAAAACTTATAAATTTATGGGTCCATATCCTCAAAATCAAGCCAGTTCAAGCCAAAATGGGTTCTTACATGCCTATTTTCTTTATTTCTTAACTTTTGAAATCATTCTTTCTCAAACAATCCCATATTTACATATTTATAAGAGTTTATGACTTGAAATCACATAAAATTAGAAAACTTATAAGTTTATGGGTCCATATCCTCAAAATCATGCCATTTCAAGCCAAAATGGGTTTTTACATGCCTATTTTCTTTATTTCTTAACTTTTGAACTCATTATTTCTCAAAAAATCTCATATTTACATATTTATAAGAGTTTATGACTTGAAATCACAGAAAAGTAGAAAACTTATAAGTTTATGGGTCCATATCCTCAAAATCAAGCCATTACAGGCCAAAATGGGTTCTTACATGCCTATTTACTTTATTTCTTAACTTTTGAACTCATTCTTTCTCAAACCATTCCATATTTACATATTTATAAGAGTTTATGACTTGAAATCACATAAAAGTAGAAAACTTATAAGTTGATGGGTCCATATCCTCAAAATCAAGTCAGTTCAAGCCAAAATGGGTTCTTACATGCCTATTTACTTTATTTCTTAACTTTTGAACTCATTCTTTCTCAAACCATCCCATATTTACATATTTATAAGAGTTTATGACTTGAAATCACATAAAAGTAGAAAACTTATAAGTTTATGGGTCCATATTCTCAAAATCAAGCCATTTCAAGCCAAAATAGGTTCTTACATGCCTATTTTCTTTATTTCTTAACTTTTGAAATCATTCTTTCTCAAAACATCCCATATTTACATATTTATAAGAGTTTATGACATGAAATCACATAAAAGTAGAAAACTTATAAGTTTATAGGTCCATATCCTCAAAATCAAGCCATTACAAGCCAAAATGAGTTCTTACATGCCTATTTACTTTATTTCTTAACTTTTGAACTCATTCTTTCTCAATCCATCCCATATTTACATATTTATAAGAGTTTATGACTTGAAATCACATAAAAGTAGAAAACTTATAAGTTGATGGGTCCATATCCTCAAAATCAAGTCAGTTCAAGCCAAAATGGGTTCTTACATGCCTATTTTCTTTATTTCTTAACTTTTGAACTCATTCTTTCTCAAACCATCCCATATTTACATATTTATAAGAGTTTATGACTTGAAATCACATAAAATTAGAAAACTTATGTTTATGGGTCCATATCCTCAAAATCAAGCCATTTCAAGCCAAAATAGGTTCTTACATGCCTATTTTCTTTATTTCTTAACTTTTGAACTCATTATTTCTCAAAACATTCCATATTTACATATTTATAAGAGTTTATGACATGAAATCACATAAAAGTAGAAAACTTATAAATTTATGGGTCCATATCCTCAAAATCAAGCCAGTTCAAGCCAAAATGGGTTCTTACATGCCTATTTTCTTTATTTCTTAACTTTTGAAATCATTCTTTCTCAAACAATCCCATATTTACATATTTATAAGAGTTTATGACTTGAAATCACATAAAATTAGAAAACTTATAAATTTATGGGTCCATATCCTCAAAATCAAGCCAGTTCAAGCCAAAATGGGTTCTTACATGCCTATTTTCTTTATTTCTTAACTTTTGGAATCATTCTTTCTCAAACCATCCCATATTTACATATTTATAATAGTTTATGACTTGAAATCACATAAAATTAGAAAACTTATGTTTATGGGTCCATATCCTCAAAATCAAGCCATTTCAAGCCAAAATAGGTTCTTACATGCCTATTTTCTTTATTTCTTAACTTTTGAACTCATTATTTCTCAAAACATTCCATATTTACATATTTATAAGAGTTTATGACATGAAATCACATAAAAGTAGAAAACTTATAAATTTATGGGTCCATATCCTCAAAATCAAGCCAGTTCAAGCCAAAATGGGTTCTTACATGCCTATTTTCTTTATTTCTTAACTTTTGAAATCATTCTTTCTCAAACAATCCCATATTTACATATTTATAAGAGTTTATGACTTGAAATCACATAAAATTAGAAAACTTATAAGTTTATGGGTCCATATCCTCAAAATCATGCCATTTCAAGCCAAAATGGGTTTTTACATGCCTATTTTCTTTATTTCTTAACTTTTGAACTCATTATTTCTCAAAAAATCTCATATTTACATATTTATAAGAGTTTATGACTTGAAATCACAGAAAAGTAGAAAACTTATAAGTTTATGGGTCCATATCCTCAAAATCAAGCCATTACAGGCCAAAATGGGTTCTTACATGCCTATTTACTTTATTTCTTAACTTTTGAACTCATTCTTTCTCAAACCATTCCATATTTACATATTTATAAGAGTTTATGACTTGAAATCACATAAAAGTAGAAAACTTATAAGTTTATGGGTCCATATTCTCAAAATCAAGCCATTTCAAGCCAAAATAGGTTCTTACATGCCTATTTTCTTTATTTCTTAACTTTTGAAATCATTCTTTCTCAAAACATCCCATATTTACATATTTATAAGAGTTTATGACATGAAATCACATAAAAGTAGAAAACTTATAAGTTGATGGGTCCATATCCTCAAAATCAAGCCATTTCAAGCCAAAATGGGTTCTTACATGCCTATTTTCTTTATTTCTTAACTTTTGAACTCATTATTTCTCAAACCATCCCATATTTACATATTTATAAGAGTTTATGACTTGAAATCTGATCGGGATTAAGTAGGTCGTTGGTTCTACTAACCCTAATCAAATTAACAATTTATAATGCCTAAACTTACACTAAACTAGTTAGTGGCAAGTAAAGGGTCGAACCACTAAGGAAGCTCACTCGTCCAACATCAATATCACTAATGCAAGAGTCAAGAGGGGAAATGTTTTTGTTGATATATTGGATAAAAAGCACTAAAACTATGAATAATCAAAGATAAAGACGAATAAAATCAAGAAAGAACAACGCTAGGGATACGGGGGTGTCAAACATGATTAGAAAAAAGGGGAATAATCGTAGTTATCATGAAGAACATGCCAAAGAACACAAGATCCTACCTAAACAATTCATTTTCATGCAATAGTCTAGGCAAATCAATGAAAGAGGTCTATGCTAATTAGGATCATTCTCATGCATCCCATTAGGCACAAGCTAACCAAAGAATAAAGGGGCACAATACATGGAACTCCATTTTTAACAACTCATTCTCATGCAATCATTAAAATAGAGGTGATCTAAATCTAGTTCAAATCATTTTCATGCATTTAAACTAGAAGGCAATCAAATAAAGTGCTACAATAATCTCAAGTCAATAAAAATCATATCTTTCATCAATTTAAGGTATGTAATCAATCCACTATCATCATTCATCCAACATTCAACACATATTTTCCACCCCCTTCCCCTAGCTAAAAGATTAGCCTAGAGAAAGGAGATTAAACATAATAGCAAAACCAAAAATATATTCAAGAAACACAAAACAAAACATGATTAAAAACAATGAAAACAATAATAACTAGATGAACTAAAAAGACTAACAAAAATAAGCAACAATAAAGCAAATAAATAAAGCTAAAGGAAAGGATTAGAGATTACTAGAGAGAGGATTAATGAAAGATGAAAACTTGAAGGAATTGCTTGATTGGAAATTAAACTTGACCAAAATTGATTACTTGGAAGAAAATTGAGCAATAATCTACTTTTTTCTCTCTAAAAACTATCTAATCTAACCCTAAGAGAGAGAAGCTCTCCTAAACTAACTAAGAAAATAGCATAATGGCCTCCCCTCTAATTACCCCCCCAAAGGAGTATTTATAATACAAGGCTAAATAAAATAAAGTAAAAGAGAAAACTAAAAAGAAATAAAAACTAAACTAAAATAATTAAAATAACTAAACTTAAAAACCAAAAATAAAACTAAACTAGAAATAAAATAAAATAAAAGAAAATGAAAAGAAAAAAGGAAAACAAAAACAAAACCCAACAAATCCCCAAAACAGTAAAACAAATCAGCTTCCATTTCTTTCTCTTTCGATCTTGGCTGCTCTGATTTGCATCACCTGCATCACCATCACGCACCATCAATTATCACTCAATCACCACCGTCAATCCTCATCGTCATCAATCAAGCATCAATCGAAGCCGTTCAATTCTCATTAAAAATCACGTGAAAAGCTCGTGATTGACCCACGAATGCGCGCCCGCACAGAGGTCGCACAGAGGTCGCGCATAGCTTCTGCCTCGACTCTGATTTTGGACTCAATCTCGTGCGCTTTCTGACAGGGCTGCGCGGCCGCGAGGTCTGGGTTGAGTAATTTGGTGGCTGCTCTGTTCGAAATCGCTGCTCGTAGTGGTTGTTGATGGTGGTAAATGGGTTGGTGGTAATTGGGGTGAGATGCGTGTTGTTGCTGCAGTTGTTGTTGGTTGCGGTGGATGCGGGGGAAGGTGATTGTGGTGGTTGCAATTGGTGTTGTTGTGGGGTTGAATTGAGGTGGTAATTGCTGGCGAGAGGGGTGGAGATGCGTGGGAGTTTGGTTTAATTGGTGAGTGGTTTAATTTGGTGGTTTGATTGATAGGCGATTGGCGGTTTTGGCGGAGGTTGATTGGAGGTGGCTGAAATTGAGTGGGTTGCGAAGGCTGGTGGTTGAAATTGGTGGCGGTGGCTGATGGAGAAGAATTGGAGGTGGTTTGGTTGGAGGCTGGTGCTGCGAATTGTTGCGGTTTGGTGATGTTGGGTGGTTTCGGTGCGATTGGGAGTTTGGTTTGTGGGTGTGATTGTGGTGGTGCGATGTGGGGTTGCGTGGTGGGATTGATTGTGAGCTGAGGGAGCAGGGGAGGTGCGATGTTGGTGTTGTTGATGGTTGTTATCGCTGCTGTTGCTGTTGGTGTTGTGATGTGTGGTGGTTGCGGAGAGTGTATGGGTGAGTGGTTTGGTGTTTGAGCTGGTGGTTGTAATTGATGTTGCTGTTGGTGATGAGGAAAAGCAGGGAGCAGGGGAGATGTGTTTTGGGTTGTGTTGTGGTGTAGGGTAAGGGGAGGTGTGGTGTATGTTAAGCTGCTAGCAAGAGGGCAGCAGCTAGAGCATGTTGTTTGACTCAATTCTCGGACCTTGAACTCGATCGACCAAGGACCCGAAAACACCTACAACCAAAAACAACACGAGGGTAGGATCGATAACAAAATAAAAATAAAATAAAGATAAAATAAAATAATAAAGAAAAATAAAATAAAACACGAAAATAAACTAAAAACTATAGAAAATTACAAAAATACTCAAAATAAAGATAAAAGACGAGAATAATAAAATAATAGAAATAAAGGATATAAAAGGTGAAATTATTGGAAAATAAGCCGGAATACGACTCAATAAACACCCTAAAAGTGACATAAAAGTCACTTATCAAAATCACATAAAATTAGAAAACTTATAAATTTATGGGTCCATATCCTCAAAATCAAGCCAGTTCAAGCCAAAATGGGTTCTTACATGCCTATTTTCTTTATTTCTTAACTTTTGGAATCATTCTTTCTCAAACCATCCCATATTTACATATTTATAAGAGTTTATGACTTGAAATCACATAAAATTAGAAAACTTATGTTTATGGGTCCATATCCTCAAAATCAAGCCATTTCAAGCCAAAATGGGTTCTTACATGCCTATTTTATTTATTTCTTAACTTTTGAACTCATTATTTCTCAAAACATTCCATATTTACATATTTATAAGAGTTTCTGACATGAAATCACATAAAAGTAGAAAACTTATAAATTTATGGGTCCATATCCTCAAAATCAAGCCAGTTCAAGCCAAAATGGGTTCTTACATGCCTATTTTCTTTATTTCTTAACTTTTGAAATCATTCTTTCTCAAACAATCCCATATTTACATATTTATAAGAGTTTATGACTTGAAATCACATAAAATTAGAAAACTTATAAGTTTATGGGTCCATATCCTCAAAATCATGCCATTTCAAGCCAAAATGGGTTTTTACATGCCTATTTTCTTTATTTCTTAACTTTTGAACTCATTATTTCTCAAAAAATCCCATATTTACATATTTATAAGAGTTTATGACATGAAATCACATAAAAGTAGAAAACTTATAAGTTGATGGGTCCATATCCTCAAAATCAAGCCATTTCAAGCCAAAATGGGTTCTTACATGCCTATTTTCTTTATTTCTTAACTTTTGAACTCATTATTTCTCAAACCATCCCATATTTACATATTTATAAGAGTTTATGACTTGAAATCACATAAAATTAGAAAACTTATAAATTTATGGGTCCATATCCTCAAAATCAAGTCAGTTCAAGCCAAAATGGGTTCTTACATGCCTATTTTCTTTATTTCTTAACTTTTGGAATCATTCTTTCTCAAACCATCCCATATTTACATATTTATAAGAGTTTATGACTTGAAATCACATAAAATTAGAAAACTTATGTTTATGGGTCCATATCCTCAAAATCAAGCCATTTCAAGCCAAAATGGGTTCTTACATGCCTATTTTCTTTATTTCTTAACTTTTGAACTCATTATTTCTCAAAACATTCCATATTTACATATTTATAAGAGTTTATGACATGAAATCACATAAAAGTAGAAAACTTATAAATTTATGGGTCCATATCCTCAAAATCAAGCCAGTTCAAGCCAAAATGGGTTCTTACATGCCTATTTTCTTTATTTCTTAACTTTTGAAATCATTCTTTCTCAAACAATCCCATATTTACATATTTATAAGAGTTTATGACTTGAAATCACATAAAATTAGAAAACTTATAAGTTTATGGGTCCATATCCTCAAAATCATGCCATTTCAAGCCAAAATGGGTTTTTACATGCCTATTTTCTTTATTTCTTAACTTTTGAACTCATTATTTCTCAAAAAATCCCATATTTACATATTTATAAGAGTTTATGACTTGAAATCACAGAAAAGTAGAAAACTTATAAGTTTATGGGTCCATATCCTCAAAATCAAGCCATTACAAGCCAAAATGGGTTCTTACATGCCTATTTACTTTATTTCTTAACTTTTGAACTCATTCTTTCTCAAACCATTCCATATTTACATATTTATAAGAGTTTATGACTTGAAATCACATAAAAGTAGAAAACTTATAAGTTTATGGGTCCATATTCTCAAAATCAAGCCATTTCAAGCCAAAATAGGTTCTTACATGCCTATTTTCTTTATTTCTTAACTTTTGAAATCATTCTTTCTCAAAACATCCCATATTTACATATTTATAAGAGTTTATGACATGAAATCACATAAAAGTAGAAAACTTATAAGTTGATGGGTCCATATCCTCAAAATCAAGCCATTTCAAGCCAAAATGGGTTCTTACATGCCTATTTTCTTTATTTCTTAACTTTTGAACTCATTATTTCTCAAAACATTCCATATTTACATATTTATAAGAGTTTATGACATGAAATCAAATAAAAGTAGAAAACTTATAAATTTATGGGTCCATATCCTCAAAATCAATCCAGTTCAAGCCAAAATGGGTTCTTACATGCCTATTTTCTTTATTTCTTCACTTTTGAAATCATTCTTTCTCAAACCATCCCATATTTACATATTTATAATAGTTTATGACTTGAAATCATAGAAAAGTAGAAAACTTATAAGTTTATGGGTCCATATCCTCAAAATCAAGCCATTACAAGCCAAAATGGGTTCTTACATGCCTATTTACTTTATTTCATACTTTTTGAACTCATTCTTTCTCAAACCATTCCATATTTACATATTTATAAGATTTTTTGACATGAAATCACATAAAAGTAGAAAACTTATAAATTTATGGGTCCATATCCTCAAAATCAATCCAGTTCAAGCCAAAATGGGTTCTTACATGCCTATTTTCTTTATTTCTTAACTTTTGAAATCATTCTTTCTCAATCCATTCCATATTTACATATTTATAAGATTTTATGACATGAAATCACATAAAAAGAGAGAAATTATAAATTTATGGGTCCATATCCTCAAAATCAAGCCATTTCAAGCCAAAATGGGTTCTTACATGCCTATTTTCTTTATTTCTTAACTTTTGAACTCATTATTTCTCAAACCATCCCATATTTACATATTTATAAGAGTTTATGACTTGAAATCACATAAAATTAGAAAACTTATAAATTTATGGGTCCATATCCTCAAAATCAAGTCAGTTCAAGCCAAAATGGGTTCTTACATGCCTATTTTCTTTATTTCTTAACTTTTGGAATCATTCTTTCTCAATCCATTCCATATTTACATATTTATAAGATTTTATGACATGAAATCACATAAAAAGAGAGAAATTATAAATTTATGGGTCCATATCCTCAAAATCAAGCCATTTCAAGCCAAAATGGGTTCTTACATGCCTATTTTCTTTATTTCTTAACTTTTGAACTCATTATTTCTCAAAACATTCCATATTTACATATTTATAAGAGTTTATGACATGAAATCACATAAAAGTAGAAAACTTATAAATTTATGGGTCCATATCCTCAAAATCAAGCCAGTTCAAGCCAAAATGGGTTCTTACATGCCTATTTTCTTTATTTCTTAACTTTTGAAATCATTCTTTCTCAAACAATCCCATATTTACATATTTATAAGAGTTTATGACTTGAAATCACATAAAATTAGAAAACTTATAAGTTTATGGGTCCATATCCTCAAAATCATGCCATTTCAAGCCAAAATGGGTTTTTACATGCCTATTTTCTTTATTTCTTAACTTTTGAACTCATTCTTTCTCAAACCATTCCATATTTACATATTTATAAGAGTTTATGACTTGAAATCACATAAAAGTAGAAAACTTATAAGTTTATGGGTCCATATTCTCAAAATCAAGCCATTTCAAGCCAAAATAGGTTCTTACATGCCTATTTTCTTTATTTCTTAACTTTTGAAATCATTCTTTCTCAAAACATCCCATATTTACATATTTATAAGAGTTTATGACATGAAATCACATAAAAGTAGAAAACTTATAAGTTGATGGGTCCATATCCTCAAAATCAAGCCATTTCAAGCCAAAATGGGTTCTTACATGCCTATTTTCTTTATTTCTTAACTTTTGAACTCATTATTTCTCAAAACATTCCATATTTACATATTTATAAGAGTTTATGACATGAAATCAAATAAAAGTAGAAAACTTATAAATTTATGGGTCCATATCCTCAAAATCAATCCAGTTCAAGCCAAAATGGGTTCTTACATGCCTATTTTCTTTATTTCTTCACTTTTGAAATCATTCTTTCTCAAACCATCCCATATTTACATATTTATAATAGTTTATGACTTGAAATCATAGAAAAGTAGAAAACTTATAAGTTTATGGGTCCATATCCTCAAAATCAAGCCATTACAAGCCAAAATGGGTTCTTACATGCCTATTTACTTTATTTCATACTTTTTGAACTCATTCTTTCTCAAACCATTCCATATTTACATATTTATAAGAGTTTTTGACATGAAATCACATAAAAGTAGAAAACTTATAAATTTATGGGTCCATATCCTCAAAATCAATCCAGTTCAAGCCAAAATGGGTTCTTACATGCCTATTTTCTTTATTTCTTAACTTTTGAAATCATTCTTTCTCAAACCATCCCATATTTACATATTTATAAGAGTTTATGACATGAAATCACATAAAAGTAGAAAACTTATAAGTTTATGGGTCCATATCCTCAAAATCAAGCCATTTCAAGCCAAAATGGGTTCTTACATGCCTATTTTCTTTATTTCTTAACTTTTGAACTCATTCTTTTCCAAACAATCCCATATTTACATATTTCTAAGAGTTTATGACTTGAAATCACATAAAAATAGAAAACTTATAAGTTTATGGTTCCATATCCTCCAAATCAAGCCATTTCAAGCCAAAATGGGTTCTTACATTCCTATTTTATTTATTTCTCAACTTTTGAACTCATTCTTTATCAAACAATCCCATATTTACATATTTATAAGAGTTTATGACTTGAAATCACATAAAAGAAGAAAACTTATAAGTTTCTGGGTCCATATTCCCAAAATCAAGCCATTACAAGCCAAAATAGGTTCTTACATGCCTATTTTCTTTATTTCTTAACTTTTGAAATCATTCTTTCTCAAAACATCCCATATTTACATATTTATAAGAGTTTATGACATGAAATCACATAAAAGTAGAAAACTTATAAGTTGATGGGTCCATATCCTCAAAATCAAGCCATTTCAAGCCAAAATGGGTTCTTACATGCCTATTTTCTTTATTTCTTAACTTTTGAACTCATTATTTCTCAAAACATTCCATATTTACATATTTATAAGAGTTTATGACATGAAATCAAATAAAAGTAGAAAACTTATAAATTTATGGGTCCATATCCTCAAAATCAATCCAGTTCAAGCCAAAATGGGTTCTTACATGCCTATTTTCTTTATTTCTTCACTTTTGAAATCATTCTTTCTCAAACCATCCCATATTTACATATTTATAATAGTTTATGACTTGAAATCATAGAAAAGTAGAAAACTTATAAGTTTATGGGTCCATATCCTCAAAATCAAGCCATTACAAGCCAAAATGGGTTCTTACATGCCTATTTACTTTATTTCATACTTTTTGAACTCATTCTTTCTCAAACCATTCCATATTTACATATTTATAAGATTTTTTGACATGAAATCACATAAAAGTAGAAAACTTATAAATTTATGGGTCCATATCCTCAAAATCAATCCAGTTCAAGCCAAAATGGGTTCTTACATGCCTATTTTCTTTATTTCTTAACTTTTGAAATCATTCTTTCTCAATCCATTCCATATTTACATATTTATAAGATTTTATGACATGAAATCACATAAAAAGAGAGAAATTATAAATTTATGGGTCCATATCCTCAAAATCAAGCCATTTCAAGCCAAAATGGGTTCTTACATGCCTATTTTCTTTATTTCTTAACTTTTGAACTCATTATTTCTCAAACCATCCCATATTTACATATTTATAAGAGTTTATGACTTGAAATCACATAAAATTAGAAAACTTATAAATTTATGGGTCCATATCCTCAAAATCAAGTCAGTTCAAGCCAAAATGGGTTCTTACATGCCTATTTTCTTTATTTCTTAACTTTTGGAATCATTCTTTCTCAATCCATTCCATATTTACATATTTATAAGATTTTATGACATGAAATCACATAAAAAGAGAGAAATTATAAATTTATGGGTCCATATCCTCAAAATCAAGCCATTTCAAGCCAAAATGGGTTCTTACATGCCTATTTTCTTTATTTCTTAACTTTTGAACTCATTATTTCTCAAAACATTCCATATTTACATATTTATAAGAGTTTATGACATGAAATCACATAAAAGTAGAAAACTTATAAATTTATGGGTCCATATCCTCAAAATCAAGCCAGTTCAAGCCAAAATGGGTTCTTACATGCCTATTTTCTTTATTTCTTAACTTTTGAAATCATTCTTTCTCAAACAATCCCATATTTACATATTTATAAGAGTTTATGACTTGAAATCACATAAAATTAGAAAACTTATAAGTTTATGGGTCCATATCCTCAAAATCATGCCATTTCAAGCCAAAATGGGTTTTTACATGCCTATTTTCTTTATTTCTTAACTTTTGAACTCATTATTTCTCAAAAAATCCCATATTTACATATTTATAAGAGTTTATGACTTGAAATCACAGAAAAGTAGAAAACTTATAAGTTTATGGGTCCATATCCTCAAAATCAAGCCATTACAAGCCAAAATGGGTTCTTACATGCCTATTTACTTTATTTCTTAACTTTTGAACTCATTCTTTCTCAAACCATTCCATATTTACATATTTATAAGAGTTTATGACTTGAAATCACATAAAAGTAGAAAACTTATAAGTTTATGGGTCCATATTCTCAAAATCAAGCCATTTCAAGCCAAAATAGGTTCTTACATGCCTATTTTCTTTATTTCTTAACTTTTGAAATCATTCTTTCTCAAAACATCCCATATTTACATATTTATAAGAGTTTATGACATGAAATCACATAAAAGTAGAAAACTTATAAGTTGATGGGTCCATATCCTCAAAATCAAGCCATTTCAAGCCAAAATGGGTTCTTACATGCCTATTTTCTTTATTTCTTAACTTTTGAACTCATTATTTCTCAAAACATTCCATATTTACATATTTATAAGAGTTTATGACATGAAATCAAATAAAAGTAGAAAACTTATAAATTTATGGGTCCATATCCTCAAAATCAATCCAGTTCAAGCCAAAATGGGTTCTTACATGCCTATTTTCTTTATTTCTTCACTTTTGAAATCATTCTTTCTCAAACCATCCCATATTTACATATTTATAATAGTTTATGACTTGAAATCATAGAAAAGTAGAAAACTTATAAGTTTATGGGTCCATATCCTCAAAATCAAGCCATTACAAGCCAAAATGGGTTCTTACATGCCTATTTACTTTATTTCATACTTTTTGAACTCATTCTTTCTCAAACCATTCCATATTTACATATTTATAAGAGTTTTTGACATGAAATCACATAAAAGTAGAAAACTTATAAGTTTATGGGTCCATATCCTCAAAATCAAGCCATTTCAAGCCAAAATGGGTTCTTACATGCCTATTTTCTTTATTTCTTAACTTTTGAACTCATTCTTTTCCAAACAATCCCATATTTACATATTTCTAAGAGTTTATGACTTGAAATCACATAAAAGTAGAAAACTTATAAGTTTATGGGTCCATATCCTCAAAATCAAGCCATTTCAAGCCAAAATGGGTTCTTACATGCCTATTTTCTTTATTTCTTAACTTTTGAACTCATTCTTTTCCAAACAATCCCATATTTACATATTTCTAAGAGTTTATGACTTGAAATCACATAAAAATAGAAAACTTATAAGTTTATGGTTCCATATCCTCCAAATCAAGCCATTTCAAGCCAAAATGGGTTCTTACATTCCTATTTTATTTATTTCTCAACTTTTGAACTCATTCTTTATCAAACAATCCCATATTTACATATTTATAAGAGTTTATGACTTGAAATCACATAAAAGAAGAAAACTTATAAGTTTCTGGGTCCATATTCCCAAAATCAAGCCATTACAAGCCAAAATAGGTTCTTACATGCCTATTTTCTTTATTTCTTAACTTTTGAAATCATTCTTTCTCAAAACATCCCATATTTACATATTTATAAGAGTTTATGACATGAAATCACATAAAAGTAGAAAACTTATAAGTTGATGGGTCCATATCCTCAAAATCAAGCCATTTCAAGCCAAAATGGGTTCTTACATGCCTATTTTCTTTATTTCTTAACTTTTGAACTCATTATTTCTCAAAACATTCCATATTTACATATTTATAAGAGTTTATGACATGAAATCAAATAAAAGTAGAAAACTTATAAATTTATGGGTCCATATCCTCAAAATCAATCCAGTTCAAGCCAAAATGGGTTCTTACATGCCTATTTTCTTTATTTCTTCACTTTTGAAATCATTCTTTCTCAAACCATCCCATATTTACATATTTATAATAGTTTATGACTTGAAATCATAGAAAAGTAGAAAACTTATAAGTTTATGGGTCCATATCCTCAAAATCAAGCCATTACAAGCCAAAATGGGTTCTTACATGCCTATTTACTTTATTTCATACTTTTTGAACTCATTCTTTCTCAAACCATTCCATATTTACATATTTATAAGATTTTTTGACATGAAATCACATAAAAGTAGAAAACTTATAAATTTATGGGTCCATATCCTCAAAATCAATCCAGTTCAAGCCAAAATGGGTTCTTACATGCCTATTTTCTTTATTTCTTAACTTTTGAAATCATTCTTTCTCAATCCATTCCATATTTACATATTTATAAGATTTTATGACATGAAATCACATAAAAAGAGAGAAATTATAAATTTATGGGTCCATATCCTCAAAATCAAGCCATTTCAAGCCAAAATGGGTTCTTACATGCCTATTTTCTTTATTACTTAACTTTTGAACTCATTCTTTCCCAAACCATCCCATATTAACATATTTATAAGAGTTTATGACTTGAAATCACAGAAAAGTAGAAAACTTATAAGTTTATGGGTCCATATCCTCAAAATCAAGCCATTTCAAGCCAAAAGGGGTTCTTACATGCCTATTTTCTTTATTTCTTAACTTTTGAACACATTCTTTCTCAAACCATCCCATATTTACATATTTATAAGAGTTTATGACTTGAAATCACATAAAAGTAGAAAACTTATAAGTTGGTGGGTCCATATCCTCAAAATCAAACCATTTCAAGCCAAAATGGGTTCTTACATGCTTATTTTCTTTATTTGATAACTTTTGAACTCATTCTTTCTCAAACCATTCCATATTTACATATTTATAAAAGTTTATGACTTAAAATCACATAAAAGTAGAAAACTTATAAGTTTCTGGGTCCATATCCTCAAAATCAAGTCAGTTCAAGCCAAAATGGGTTCTTACATGCCTATTTTCTTTATTTCTTAACTTTTGAACTCATTCTTTTCCAAACAATCCCATATTTACATATTTCTAAGAGTTTATGACTTGAAATCACATAAAAATAGAAAACTTATAAGTTTATGGTTCCATATCCTCCAAATCAAGCCATTTCAAGCCAAAATGGGTTCTTACATGCCTATTTTATTTATTTCTCAACTTTTGAACTCATTCTTTATCAAACAATCCCATATTTACATATTTATAAGAGTTTATGACTTGAAATCACATAAAAGAAGAAAACTTATAAGTTTCTGGGTCCATATTCTCAAAATCAAGCCATTACAAGCCAAAATGGGTTCTTACATGCCTATTTTCTTTATTTCTTAAAATTTGAACTCATTATTTCTAAAACCATACCATATTTACATATTTATAAGAGTTTATGACATGAAATCACATAAAAGTAGAAAACTTATAAGTTTATGAATCCATATCCTAAAAATCAACCCATTTCAAGCTAAAATGGGTTCTTACATGCCTATTTTCTTTATTTCTTAACTTTTGAACTCATTCTTTCTTAAATAATTCCATATTTACTTATTTATAAGAGTTTATGACTTGAAATCACATAAAATTAGATTACTTATAAATTAATGGGTCCATATCCTCAAAATCAAGCCAGTTCAAGCCAAAATGGGTTCTTACATGCCTATTTTCTTTATTTCTTAACTTTTGAAATCATTCTTTCTCAAACCATCTCATATTTACATATTTATAAGAGTTTATGACTTAAAATCACATAAAATTAGAAAACTTATAAGTTTATGGGTCCATATCCTCAAAATCAACCCATTTCAAGCTAAAATGGGTTCTTACATGCCTGTTTTCTTTATTTCTTAACTTTTGAAATCATTCTTTCTCAAACCATCTCATATTTACATATTTATAAGAGTTTATGACTTGAAATCACATAAAAGTATAAAATTTATAAGTTTATGGGTCCATATCCTCAAAATCAAGCCATTTCAAGTCAAAATGGGTTCTTACATGCTTATTTTCTTTATTTCTTAACTTTTGAACTCATTATTTCTCAAAACATTCCATATTTACATATTTATAAGAGTTTATGACATGAAATCACATAAAAGTAGAAAACTTATAAATTTATAGGTCCATATCCTCAAAATCAAGCCAGTTCAAGCCAAAATGGGTTCTTACATGCCTATTTTCTTTATTTCTTAACTTTTGAAATCATTCTTTCTCAAACCATCCCATATTTTCATATTTATAAGAGTTTATGACTTGAAATCACATAAGAGTAGAAAACTTATAAGTTTATGGGTCCATATCCTCAAAATCAAGCCATTTCAAGCCAAAATGGGTTCTTACATGTCTATTTTCTTTATTTCTTAACTTTTGAACTCATTCTTTATCAAACCATCCCATATTTACATATTTATAAGAGTTTATGAATTGAAATCACATAAAAGTATAAAACTTATAAGTTTATGGGTCCATATTCTAAAAATCAAGCAATTTCAAGCCAAAATGGGTTCTTACATGCTTATTTTCTTTAGTTCTTAACTTTTGAACTCATTCTTTCTCAAACCATCCCATAATTACATATTTATAAGAGTTTATGATATGAAATCACATAAAATTAGAAAACTTATAAGTTTATGGGTCCATATCCTCCAAATCAAGCCATTTCAAGCCTGAATGGGTTCTTACATGCCTATTTTCTTTATTTCTTAACTTTTGAACTCATTCTTTCTCAAACCATCCCATATTTACATATTTATAAGAGTTTATGACATGAAATCACATAAAAGTAGAAAACTTATAAGTTGATGGGTCCATATCCTCAAAATCAAGCCATTTCAAGCCAAAATGGGTTCTTACATGCCTATTTTCTTTATTTCTTAACTTTTGAACTCATTATTTCTCAAAACATTCCATATTTACATATTTATAAGAGTTTATGACATGAAATCACATAAAAGTAGAAAACTTATAAATTTATAGGTCCATATCCTCAAAATCAAGCCAGTTCAAGCCAAAATGGGTTCTTACATGCCTATTTTCTTTATTTCTTAACTTTTGAAATCATTCTTTCTCAAACCATCTCATATTTACATATTTATAAGAGTTTATGACTTGAAATCACATAAAAGTAGAAAACTTATAAGTTTATGGGTCCATATCCTCAAAATCAAGCCATTTCAAGCCAAAATGGGTTCTTACATGCCTATTTTCTTTATTACTTAACTTTTGAACTCATTCTTTCCCAAACCATCCCATATTAACATATTTATAAGAGTTTATGACTTGAAATCACAGAAAAGTAGAAAACTTATAAGTTTATGGGTCCATATCCTCAAAATCAAGCCATTTCAAGCCAAAAGGGGTTCTTACATGCCTATTTTCTTTATTTCTTAACTTTTGAACACATTCTTTCTCAAACCATCCCATATTTACATATTTATAAGAGTTTATGACTTGAAATCACATAAAAGTAGAAAACTTATAAGTTGGTGGGTCCATATCCTCAAAATCAAACCATTTCAAGCCAAAATGGGTTCTTACATGCTTATTTTCTTTATTTGATAACTTTTGAACTCATTCTTTCTCAAACCATTCCATATTTACATATTTATAAAAGTTTATGACTTAAAATCACATAAAAGTAGAAAACTTATAAGTTTCTGGGTCCATATCCTCAAAATCAAGTCAGTTCAAGCCAAAATGGGTTCTTACATGCCTATTTTCTTTATTTCTTAACTTTTGAACTCATTCTTTTCCAAACAATCCCATATTTACATATTTCTAAGAGTTTATGACTTGAAATCACATAAAAATAGAAAACTTATAAGTTTATGGTTCCATATCCTCCAAATCAAGCCATTTCAAGCCAAAATGGGTTCTTACATGCCTATTTTATTTATTTCTCAACTTTTGAACTCATTCTTTATCAAACAATCCCATATTTACATATTTATAAGAGTTTATGACTTGAAATCACATAAAAGAAGAAAACTTATAAGTTTCTGGGTCCATATTCTCAAAATCAAGCCATTACAAGCCAAAATGGGTTCTTACATGCCTATTTTCTTTATTTCTTAAATTTTGAACTCATTATTTCTAAAACCATACCATATTTACATATTTATAAGAGTTTATGACATGAAATCACATAAAAGTAGAAAACTTATAAGTTTATGAATCCATATCCTAAAAATCAACCCATTTCAAGCTAAAATGGGTTCTTACATGCCTATTTTCTTTATTTCTTAACTTTTGAACTCATTCTTTCTTAAATAATTCCATATTTACTTATTTATAAGAGTTTATGACTTGAAATCACATAAAATTAGATTACTTATAAATTAATGGGTCCATATCCTCAAAATCAAGCCAGTTCAAGCCAAAATGGGTTCTTACATGCCTATTTTCTTTATTTCTTAACTTTTGAAATCATTCTTTCTCAAACCATCTCATATTTACATATTTATAAGAGTTTATGACTTAAAATCACATAAAATTAGAAAACTTATAAGTTTATGGGTCCATATCCTCAAAATCAACCCATTTCAAGCTAAAATGGGTTCTTACATGCCTGTTTTCTTTATTTCTTAACTTTTGAAATCATTCTTTCTCAAACCATCTCATATTTACATATTTATAAGAGTTTATGACTTGAAATCACATAAAAGTATAAAATTTATAAGTTTATGGGTCCATATCCTCAAAATCAAGCCATTTCAAGTCAAAATGGGTTCTTACATGCTTATTTTCTTTATTTCTTAACTTTTGAACTCATTATTTCTCAAAACATTCCATATTTACATATTTATAAGAGTTTATGACATGAAATCACATAAAAGTAGAAAACTTATAAATTTATAGGTCCATATCCTCAAAATCAAGCCATTTCAAGCCAAAATGGGTTCTTACATGCCTATCAATCAATCAAAGCCTTAATCCCAAAAGTGGGGTCGGCTAACATGAACCAAATTTGATTATTCCGTGTAGTCATCAACATAAAACTTTCTCCTCCATCCCTTACGATCCAAAACTTCATCCTCACGTAAATCCATGCACTTCATATCCTTCCTCACTCCTTCCAACCAAGTCATCTTTGGTCTCCCTCTTCCTCGTTTAATCCCTCCATGGTCCCACTCTTCCACTCTTCGCACCGGTGCACCCTCGGGTCTCCGTCTTACATGTCCAAACCAACGCAGACGATTTTCCCTTAATTTATCTACAATGCCCGCCACACCTACTTTCTTGCGAATAACCTCATTTCTGATTCTATCTCTTAAAGTGTTTCCACACATCCACCTTAACATGCGCATTTCCGTAACCTCCATCTTTTTAATATGCTCTTTCTTAGAAGCCCAACATTCTGTACCATAGAGCAACACTGGTCTTATGGCAATCCTGTAGAATTTTCCCTTCAACTTTAAGGGAATGCTGCGGTCGCATAGCACTCCCGTGGCCGCTCTCCATTTAAGCCACCCTGACTTAATCCTGTGGGTCACGTCTTGATCAATGTCACCATTCTTCTGGATGATCGACCCTAGGTACTTAAAACATTCACTCATGGTCAAATCCTTTCCATCCAAACTCACCACTTCATTGCTTGTCCCCCTCTGAGTGCCAAAACGACATACCAAATATTCAGTCTTACTCCGACTTAGCTTAAACCCTCTAGATTCCAACCTTTGCCTCCATTGCTCCAACTTGACATTAACCCCATCCTTAGTCTCATCCACCAAAACGATATCATCTGCGAACAGCATACACCATGGAACCTCATCTTGAATTGGTCTAGTTAATTCGTCTAGAACCGTTGCAAAAAGAAAAGGGCTTAATGCAGACCCTTGATGCAATCCGATTGTAATAGGGAAATCTTTTGTCAACCCTCCGCATGTCCTCACATTTGTTGACACATCCCGATACATATCCTTAACTAGGTCTACATACCTTCGTGGGATACCTTTCTTCAACATTGCCCACCAAAGTATCTCTCTTGGCACCTTGTCATATGCCTTCTCTAAATCAATAAAGACCATATGAAGATCTTTCTTCTTTACCCTATAAAACTCCATCATTTGTCTTATCAAATGGATTGCCTCCATAGTAGATCTCCCAGGCATAAAACCAAATTGGTTATCTGAAATGCTTGTGCATGCCCTCAACCTTTGTTCAATCACCCTTTCCCACAACTTCATAGTATGGCTCATAAGCTTAATTCCTCGATAGTTAGAACAATCTTGAGCGTCTCCTTTGTTTTTATAAACCGGGACCAAGGTGCTCTTCCTCCAATCTTGTGGGATCCTTGTAGCCGTCCATATCTTGTTGAAAAGGTTTGTTAACCAATCAATACCAATCTTACCCAAACACCTCCACACCTCTATCGGTACCCCATCAGGGCCAACCGCCTTCTTAGGTTTCATCTTCCTCAGTGCAATCTCCACCTCTACTCTCCTAATCCTTCGCACATACTCCATGTTGATTTCTTCATCACTCATAGAGGTATCTCCTATCACAACTCCATTACTTCCATTAAATAATTCATCGAAGTACCCCTTCCACCTGTCCTTGATGCCCTCCTCTTGCACTAGGACCATTTGGTTCTTATCTTTGACACACTTCACCATGCCAATATCCTTCCTTGCCTCTTGTCTTCTCTTTGCCATCTTATAAATGATCCTTTCTCCCTCCTTGGAATCAAGCTTTTCATAAACCTCCTGATATGCCTTTTCTTTTGCTTGGCGAACAGCTGCCTTTGCCTTACTCTTAGCCTCCTTATACGCTGCAAAGGTTTCATCACTCCTACATTTTCCTAAGGCTTGATAGCATTCCCTTTTTTGCTTAATTACTGCTTTCACCTCTTCATTCCACCACGAAGTATCTCTCTGTACCGAAGTTCTTCCCCTTACTTCCCCTAAGACCTCTTTGGCCACTCTTAGGAAACAGTTCTTCATTCGTAACCAGGTCATGTCCGGATCCACCTCTCCATCCCAATCCGCTTCTTCAATTACCTTTTCTGTAAAAACCTTAGCTTTTGCATCCCTTAGGGTCCACCATCTTATCCTTGGTTCTTCTTGTCTAACTTTTTTCTTCGCCTTCTCTTTCAGACGAATAGTCATTACCAATAGCCGGTGTTGGGTGACCACACTCTCCCCTGGGATAACCTTACAGTTTATGCAACTTTGTCTATCTATGCTCCTTGTGAGCAGGAAGTCTATTTGAGTTGCATTTGCTCCATTCCGAAAAGTTATCAAGTGTGAATCCCTCTTCTTAAACCAAGTATTAGCCAAAATTAAATCATATGATTGGGCAAAATCCATAATAGCTTCACCACCGGCGTCCCTCTGCCCATACCCAAAGCCTCCATGGACACTCTCATAGCCATCTCGGCTCGCCCCAACGTGCCCATTTAGATCCCCTCCAATATATAACTTCTCTGAGTGGTGGACACCCTGCACCACCTCGTCTAGGTCCTCCCAAAATTGTCGTTTCTCTTCTGCATCTAAACCCACTTGGGGAGCATAAGCACTGATAACATTCACAATCTCCTTGCCACATAGCAACTTCAGCCTTATCAACCTATCGTTCTTCCGATAGACCTCGATCACCTCTTTTGCCAACCTCTCATCGAGAACCACACCAACTCCGTTCCTAGCTCCACCATTCCTTGTTCTGTGGCTCGTTTCTTGCCCAACATACCATACCTTATACCCCAAAACCAAGCCTCGAGCTCCTTCTCCTGTCCATCTTGTCTCTTGGAGGCACATGATGTTCACGCGTCGTCTTTTCATTACTTCTACCAATTCTGCTGATTTTCCCGTAAGAGACCCCACATTCCAAGAACCAATCCGCAAACTAAATTCTTTTCTCCCACGCTCCCTCCTGATCCCAACTCCAAGTCCTTGATTATTTGACACCACAATTGGGCAATATGGCGCGTCGCTTCTGGGCGACGACCTAGCAACCCTTACATACTTATCACTGCACCCGGGTCTGGGAAGTGCAGCGCGTCGCTCAGTAGGGAACGCCCCAATGGCACGCCCTTGCTCATTTGACACCACACTCGGGCAATGTGGCGCGTCGCTTCTGGGCGACGACCTAGCAACCCTTGCATACTTATCACTACACCCGGGTCTAGGAAGTGCAGCGCGTCGCTGAGTAGGGAACGCCCCCACGAAAATATCTGTTTGGCTCATGTCATGGGATGTGACGAAGTTTTATACTGGCTGTCACTGGCCTACCGTAACCCTCCTCCTTTATCCAGGCTTGGGACTGGCAGCGGGAAACCCACTGGCGGAGTTGGGTTCTTACATGCCTATTTTCTTTATTTCTTAACTTTTGAACTCATTCTTTCTTAAATAATTCCATATTTACTTATTTATAAGAGTTTATGAATTGAAATCACATAAAAGTAGAAAACTTATAAGTTTATGGGTCCATATTCTAAAAATCAAGTCATTTCAAGCCAAAATGGGTTCTTATATGCCTATTTTCTTTATTTCTTAACTTTTGAACTCATTCTTTCTCAAACCATCCCATATTTTCATATTTATAAGAGTTTATGACTTGAAATCACATAAAAGTAGAAAACTTATAAGTTTTTGGGTCCATATTCTAAAAATCAAGCCATTTCAAGCCAAAATGGGTTCTTACATGCCTATTTACTTTATTTCTTAACTTTTGAACTCATTCTTTCTCAAACCATTCCATATTTACATATTTATAAGAGTTTATGACTTGAAATCACATAAAAGTAGAAAACGTATAAGTTTATGGGTCCATATCCTCAAAATCAAGCCATTTCAAGCCAAAATGGGTTCTTACATGCCTATTTTCTTTATTTCTTAACTTTAGAACTCATTCTTTCTCAAACCATTCCATATTTACATATTTATAAGAGTTTATGACTTGAAATCACATAAAAGTTGAAAACTTATAAGTTTATGGGTCCATATCCTCCAAATCAAGCCATTACAAGCCAAAATGGGTTCTTACATGCCTATTTTCTTTATTTCATAACTTTTGAACACAATATTTCCCAAAACATCCCATATTTACATATTTATAAGAGTTTATGACATAAAAATCACATAAAAGTAGAAAACATATAAGTTTATGGGTCCATATTCTCAAAATCAAGCCATTTCAAGCCAAAATGGGTTCATACATGCCTATTTTCTTTATTTCTTCACTTTTGAACTCATTCTTTTTAAAAACATTCCATATTTACATATTTATAAGAGTTTATGACTTGAAATCACATAAAAGTAGAAAAATTATAAGTTTATGGGTCCATATTCTCAAAATCAAGCCATTTCAAGCCAAAATGGGTTCTTACATGCCTATTTACTTTATTTCTTAACTTTTGAACTCATTCTTTATCAAACCATTCCATATTTACATATTTATAAGATTTTATGACATTAAATCACATAAAAGTAGAAAACTTATAAATTTATGGGTCCATATCCTCAAAATCAAGTCAGTTCAAGCCAAAATGGGTTCTTACATGCCTATTTTCTTTATTTCTTAACTTTTGAAATCATTCTTTCTCAAACCATCCCATATTTACATATTTATAAGAGTTTATGACTTGAAATCACATAAAAGTAGAAAACTTATAAGTATATGGGTCCATATCCTCCAAATCTAGCCATTACAAGCCAAAATGGGTTCTTATATGCCTATTATCTTTATTTCTTAACTTTTGAACACAATATTTCTCAAAACATCCTATATTTACATATTTATAAGAGTTTATGACATGAAATCACATAAAAGTAGAAAACTTATAAGTTGATGGGTCCATATCCTTAAAATCAAGCCATTTTAAGCCAAAATGGGTTCTTATATGTCTATTTTCTTTATTTCTTAATTTTTGAACTCATTATTTCTCAAAACATTCTATATTTACATATTTATAAGAGTTTATGACATGAAATCACATAAAAAGAGAGAAATTATAAATTTATGGGTCCATATCCTCAAAATCAAGCCAGTTCAAGCCAAAATGGGTTCTTACATGCCTATTTTCTTTATTTCTTAACTTTTGAAATTAATCTTTTAAAAACCCATCCCATATTTACATATTTATAAGAGTTTATGACTTGAAATCACATAAAAAGAGAGAAATTATAAATTTATGGGTCCATATCCTCAAAATCAAGCCAGTTCAAGCCAAAATGGGTTCTTACATGCCTATTTTCTTTATTTCTTAACTTTTGAAATCATTCTTTCTAAAACCATCTAATATTTACATATTTATAAGAGTTTATGACTTGAAATCACATAAAAGTAGAAAACATAAAAGTTTATGGGTCCATATCCTCAAAATTAAGCCATTTCAAGCCAAAATGGGTACTTACATGCCTATTTTCTTTATTTCTTAACTTTTGAATTCATTATTTCTCAAAACATTCCATATGTACATATTTATAAGGTTTTATGACATGAAATCACATAAAGTAGAAAACTTATAAATTTATGGGTCCATATCCTCAAAATCAAGCCAGTTCAAGCCAAAATGGGTTCTTACATGCCTATTTTCTTTATTTCTTAACTTTTGAAATCATTAATTCTCAAATCATTCCATATTTACTTATTTATAAGAGTTTATGACTTGAAATCACATAAAAGTAGAAAACATATAAGTTTATGGTTCCATATCCTCAAAATCAAGCCATTTCAAGCCAAAATGGGTTCTTACGTGCCTATTTTCTTTATTTCTAAACTTTTCAACTCATTCTTTCTCAAACCATTCCATATTTACATATTTATAAGAGTTTATGACTTGAAATCACATAAAAGTAGAAATTTATAAGTTTATGGGTCCATATTCTCAAAATCAACCCATTTCAAGCTAAAATGGATTCTTACATGCCTATTTTCTTTATTTCTTAACTTTTGAAATCATTCTTTCTCAAACTATCCCATATTTACATATTTATTAGAGTTTATAACTTGAAATCACATAAAATTAGATAACTTATAACTTTATGGGTCCATATCCTCAAAATCAAGCCATTTCAAGCCAAAATGGGTTCTTACATGCCTATTTTCTTTATTTCTTAACTTTTGAACTCATTATTTCTCAAACCATCCCATATTTACATATTTAAAAGATTTTATGACTTTAAATAACATAAAAGTAGAAAACTTATAAGTTTATGGGTCCATATTCTCAAAATCAAGCCATTTCAAGCCAAAATGGGTTCTTACATGCCTATTTTCTTTATTTCTTAACTTTTGAACTCATTCTTTCTCAAACCATCCCATATTTACATATTTATAAGAGTTTATGAATTGAAATCACAGAAAAGTAGAAAACTTATAACTTTATGGGTCCATATCCTCAAAATCAAGCCATTTCAAGCCAAAAGGGGTTCTTACATACCTATTTTCTTTATTTCTTAACGTTTGAACTTATTCTTTCTCAAACCATCCCATATTTACATATTTATAAGAGTTTATGACTTGAAATCACATAAAAGTAGAAAACTTATGAGTTGGTGGGTCCATATCCTCAAAATCAAGCCATTTCAAGCCAAAATGGGTTCTTACATGCTTATTTTCTTTATTTCTTAACTTTAGAACTCATTCTTTCTCAAACCATTCCATATTTACATATTTATAAGAGTTTATGACTTGAAATCACATAAAAGTAGAACTTATAAGTTTTTGGGTCCATATCCTCAAAATCAAGTCAGTTCAAGCCAAAATGGGTTCTTGCATGCCTATTTTCTTTATTTCTTAACTTTTGAACTCATTCTTTCCCAAACAATCCCATATTTACATATTTATAAGAGTTTACGACTTGAAATCACAGAAAAGTAGAAAACTTATAAGTTTATGGGTCCATATCCTCAAAATCAAGCCATTTCAAGCCAAAATGGGTTCTTACATGCCTATTTACTTTATTTCTTAACTTTTGAACTCATTCTTTCTCAAACCATTCCATATTTACATATTTATAAGAGTTTATGACTTGAAATCACATAAAAGTAGAAAATTTATAAGTTTATGGGTCCATATTCTCAAAATCATGCCATTTCAAGCCAAAATGGGTTCTTGCATGCCTATTTACTTTATTTCTTAACCTTTGAATTCATTCTTTCTCAAACCATTCTATATTTACATATTTATAAGATTTTATGACTTGAAATCACATAAAACTAGAAAACTTATAAGTTTATGGGTCCATATCCTTAAAATCAAGCCATTTCAAGCCAAAATGGGTTCTTACATGCCTATTTTCTTTATTTCTTAACTTTTGAACTCATTCTTTCTCAACCCATTCCATATATATACATATTTATAAGAGTTTATGACTTGAAATCACATAAAAGTAGAAAACATAAAAGTTTATGGGTCCATATCCTCAAAATTAAGCCATTTCAAGCCAAAATGGGTTCTTACATGCCTATTTTCTTTATTTCTTAACTTTTGAACTCATTATTTCTCAAAACATTCCATATTTACATATTTATAAGATTTTATGACTTGAAATCACATAAAAGTAGAAAACTTATAAATTTATGGGTCCATATCCTCAAAATCAAGCCAGTTCAAGCCATAATGGGTTCTTACATGCCTATTTTCTTTATTTCTTAACTTTTGACATCATTCTTTCTCAATCCATCCCATATTTATATATTTATAAGAGTTTATGACTTGAAATCATATAAAAGTAGAAAACTTATAAGTTTATGGGTCCATATCCTCCAAATCAAGCCATTTCAAGCCAAAATGGGTTCTTACAAGCCTATTTTCTTTATTTCTTAACTTTTGAACTCATTCATTCTCAAATCATTCCATATTTACTTATTTATAAGAGTTTATGACTTGAAATCACATAAAAGTAGAAAACTTATAAGTTTATGGGTCCATATTCTCACAATCATGCCATTTCAAGCCAAAATGGGTTCTTACATGCCTATTTTCTTTATTTCTTAACTTTTGAACTCATTCTTTCTTAAACCATCCCATATTTACATATTTATAAGAGTTTATGACATGAAATCACATAAAAGTAGAAAAGTTATAAGTTTCTGCGTCCATATTCTAAAAATCAAGCCATTTCAAGCCAAAATGGGTTCTTACATGCCTATTTACTTTATTTCTTAACTTTTGAACTCATTCTTTCTCAAAACATTCCATATTTACATATTGATAATAGTTTATGACTTGAAATCACATAAAAGTAGAAAACTTATAAGTTTATGGGTCCATATTCTCAAAATCAAGCCATTTCAAGCCAAAATGGGTTCTTACATGCCTATTTTCTTTATTTCTTAACTTTAGAACTCATTCTTTCTCAAACCATTCCATATTTACTTATTTATAAGAGTTTATGACTTGAAATCACATAAAAGTAGAAAACTTATAAGTTTATGGGTCCATATCCTCCAAATCAAGCCATTACAAGCCAAAATGGGTTCTTACATGCCTATTTTCTTTATTTCTTAACTTTTGAACACAATATTTCTCAAAACATCCCATATTTACATATTTATAAGAGTTTATGACATGAAATCACATAAAAGTAGAAAACATATAAGTTTATGGGTCCATATTCCCAAAATCAAGCCATTTCAAACCAAAATGGGTTCATACATGCCTATTTTCTTTATTTCTTAACTTTTGAACTCATTCTTTTTAAAACCATTCCATATTTACATATTTATAAGAGTTTATGACTTGAAATCACATAAAATTAGAAAACTTATAAGTTTATGGGTCCATATTCTCAAAATCAAGCCATTTCAAGCCAAAATGGGTTCTTACATGCCTATTTCCTTTATTTCTTAACTTTTGAACTCATTCTTTCTCAAACCATTCCATAATTACATATTTATAAGATTTTATGACATGAAATAACATAAAAGTAGAAAACTTATAAATTTATGAGTCCATATCCTCCAAATCAAGCCATTACAAGCCAAAATGGGTTCTTACATGCCTATTTTCTTTATTTCTTAACTTTTGAACACAATATTTCTCAAAACATCCCATATTTACATATTTTTAAGAGTTTATGACATGAAATCACATAAAAGTAGAAAACTTATAAGTTGATGGGTCCATATCCTCAAAATCAAGCCATTTCAAACCAAAATGGGTTCTTATATGCCTATTTTCTTTATTTCTTAATTTTTGAACTCATTATTTCTCAAAACATTCCATATTTACATATTTATAAGAGTTTATGACATGAAATCACATAAAAAGAGAGAAATTATAAATTTATGGGTCCATATCCTCAAAATCAAGCCAGTTCAAGCTAAAATGGGTTCTTACATGCCTATTTTCTTTATTTCTTAACTTTTGAACTCATTATTTCTCAAAACATTCCATATTTACATATTTATAAGATTTTATGACATGAAATCACATAAAAGTAAAAAACTTATAAATTTATGGGTCCATATCCTCAAAATCAAGCCAGTTCAAGCCAAAATGGGTTCTTACATGCCTATTTTCTTTATTTCTTAACTTTTGAAATCATTCTTTCTCAAACCATCCCATATTTATATATTTATAAGAGTTTATGACTTGAAATCATATAAAAGTAGAAAACTTATAAGTTTATGGGTCCATATCCTCCAAATCAAGCCAAAATGGGTTCTTACATGCCTGTTTTCTTTATTTCTTAACTTTTGAACTCATTATTTCTCAAACCATCCCATATTTACATATTTAAAAGATTTTATGACTTTAAATAACATAAAAGTAGAAAACTTATAAGTTTATGGGTCCATATTCTCAAAATCAAGCCATTTCAAGCCAAAATGGGTTCTTACATGCCTAATTTCTTTATTTCTTAACTTTTGAACTCATTCTTTCTCAAACCATCCCATATTTACATATTTATAAGAGTTTATGACTTGAAATCACAGAAAAGTAGAAAACTTATAACTTTATGGGTCCATATCCTCAAACAAGCCATTTCAAGCCAAAAGGGGTTCTTACATACCTATTTTCTTTATTTCTTAACGTTTGAACTTATTCTTTCTCAAACCATCCCATATTTACATATTTACAAGAGTTTATGAATTGAAATCACATAAAAGTAGAAAACTTATAAGTTTATGGGTCCATATCCTCAAAATCAAGCCATTTCAAGCCAAAATGGGTTCTTACATGCCTATTTACTTTATTTCTTAACTTTTGGACTCATTCTTTCTCAAACCATTCCATATTTACATATTTATAAGAGTTTATGACTTGAAATCACATAAAAGTAGAAAATTTATAAGTTTATGGGTCCATATTCTCAAAATCATGCCATTTCAAGCCAAAATGGGTTCTTACATGCCTATTTACTTTATTTCTTAACCTTTGAACTCATTCTTTCTCAAACCATTCTATATTTACATATTTATAAGATTTTATGACTTGAAATCACATAAAACTAGAAAACTTATAAGTTTCTGGGTCCATATCCTGAAAATCAAGTCAGTTCAAGCCAAAATGGGTTCTTACATGCCTATTTTCTTTATTTCTTAACTTTTGAACTCATTCTTTCACAAACAAACCCATATTTAAATATTTATAAGAGTTTATGACTTGAAATCACAGAAAAGTAGAAAACTTATAAGTTTATGGGTCCATATCCTCAAAATCAAGCCATTTTAAGCCAAAATGGGTTCTTACATGCCTATTTACTTTATTTCTTAACTTTTGAACTCATTCTTTCTCAAACCATTCCATATTTACAAATTTATAAGATTTTATGACTTAAATCACATAAAAGTAGAAAACTTATAAGTTTATGGGTCCATATTCTCAAAATCATGCCATTTCAAGCCAAAATGGGTTTTTACTTGCCTATTTACTTTATTTCTTAACTTTTGAACTCATTCTTTCTCAAACCATTCTATATTTACATATTTATAAGAGTTTATGATTTGGAATCACATAAAAGTAGAAAACTTATAAGTTTATGGGTCCATATCCTCAAAATCAAGCCATTTCAAGACAAAATGGGTTCTTACATGCCTATTTTCTTTATTTCTTAACTTTTGAACTCATTCTTTCTCAACCCATTCCATATATACATATTTATAAGAGTTTATGGCTTGAAATCACATAAAAGTAGAAAACATAAAAGTTTATGGGTCCATATCCTCAAAATTAAGCCATTTCAAGCCAAAATGGGTTCTTACATGCCTATTTTCTTTATTTCTTAACTTTTGAACTCATTATTTCTCAAAACATTCCATATTTACATATTTATAAGATTTTAAAACATGAAATCACATAAAAGTAGAAAACTTATAAATTTATGGGTCCATATCCTCAAAATCAAGCCAGTTCAAGCCAAAATGGGTTCTTACATGCCTATTTTCTTTATTTCTTAACTTTTGAAATCATTCTTTCTCAAAACATCCCATATTTATATATTTATAAGAATTTATGACTTGAAATCATATAAAAGTAGAAAACTTATAAGTTTATGGGTCCATATCCTCCAAATCAAGCCATTTCAAGCCAAAATGGGTTCTTACATGCCTATTTTCTTTATTTCTTAACTTTTGAACTCATTCATTCTCAAATCATTCCATATTTACTTATTTATAAGAGTTTATGACTTGAAATCACATAAAAGTAGAAAACTTATAAGTATTTGGATCCATATTCTAAAAATCAAGCCATTTCAAGCCAAAATGGGTTCTTACATGCCTATTTACTTTATTTCTTAACTTTTGAACTCATTCTTTCTCAAACCATTCCATATTAGCATATTTATAAGAGTTTATGACTTGAAATCACATAAAAGTAGAAAACTTATAAGTTTATGGGTCCATATCCTCAAAATCAAGCCATTTCAAGCCAAAATGGGTTCTTACATGCCTATTTTCTTTATTTCTTAACTTTAGAACTCATTCTTTCTCAAACCATTCCATATTTACATATTTATAAGAGTTTATGACTTGAAATCACATAAAAGTAGAAAACGTATAAGTTTATGGGTCCATATCCTCCAAATCAAGCCATTACAAGCCAAAATGGGTTCTTACATGCCTATTTTCTTTATTTCTTAACTTTTGAACACAATATTTCCCAAAACATCCCATATTTACATATTTATAAGAGTTTATGACATGAAATCACATAAAAGTAGAAAACATATAAGTTTATGGGTCCATATTCTCAAAATCAAGCCATTTCAAGCCAAAATGGGTTCATACATGCCTATTTTCTTTATTTCTTAACTTTTGAACTCATTCTTTTTAAAAACATTCCATATTTACATATTTATAAGAGTTTATGACTTGAAATCACATAAAAGTAGAAAAATTATAAGTTTATGGGTCCATATTCTCAAAATCAAGCCATTTCAAGCCAAAATGGGTTCTTACATGCCTATTTACTTTATTTCTTAACTTTTGAACTCATTCTTTCTCAAACCATTCCATATTTACATATTTATAAGATTTTATGACATGAAATCACATAAAAGTAGAAAACTTATAAATTTATGGGTCCATATCCTCAAAATCAAGCCAGTTCAAGCCAAAATGGGTTCTTACATGCCTATTTTCTTTATTTCTTAACTTTTGAACTCATTATTTCTAAAAACATTCTATATTTACATATTTATAAGATTTTATGACATGAAATCACATAAAAGTAGAAAACTTATAAATTTATGGGTCCATATCCTCAAAATCAAGCCATATCAAGCCAAAATGGGTTCTTACATGCCTATTTACTTTATTTATTAACTTTTGAACTCATTCTTTATCAAACCATTCCATATTTACATATTTATAAGATTTTATGACATTAAATCACATAAAAGTAGAAAATTTATAAATTTATGGGTCCATATCCTCAAAATCAAGTCAGTTCAAGCCAAAATGGGTTCTTACATGCCTATTTTCTTTATTCCTTAACTTTTGAAATCATTCTTTCTCAAACCATCCCATATTTACATATTTATAAGAGTTTATGACTTGAAATCACATAAAAGTAGAAAACTTATAAGTTTATGGGTCCATATCCTCCAAATCTAGCCATTACAAGCCAAAATGGGTTCTTATATGCCTATTTTCTTTATTTCTTAACTTTTGAACACAATATTTCTCAAAACATCCTATATTTACATATTTATAAGAGTTTATGACATGAAATCACATAAAAGTAGAAAACTTATAAGTTGATGGGTCCATATCCTCAAAATCAAGCCATTTTAAGCCAAAATGGGTTCTTATATGTCTATTTTCTTTATTTCTTTATTTTTGAACTCATTATTTCTCAAAACATTCTATATTTACATATTTATAAGAGTTTATGACATGAAATCACATAAAAAGAGAGAAATTATAAATTTATGGGTCCATATCCTCAAAATCAAGCCAGTTCAAGCCAAAATGGGTTCTTACATGCCTATTTTCTTTATTTCTTAACTTTTGAAATCATTCTTTCAAAACCCATCCCATATTTACATATTTATAAGAGTTTATGACTTGAAATCACATAAAAAGAGAGAAATTATAAATTTATGGGTCCATATCCTCAAAATCAAGTCAGTTCAAGCCAAAATGGGTTCTTACATGCCTATTTTCTTTATTTCTTAACTTTTGAACTCATTCTTTCACAAACAAACCCATATTTAAATATTTATAAGAGTTTATGACTTGAAATCACAGAAAAGTAGAAAACTTATAAGTTTATGGGTCCATATCCTCAAAATCAAGCCATTTTAAGCCAAAATGGGTTCTTACATGCCTATTTACTTTATTTCTTAACTTTTGAACTCATTCTTTCTCAAACCATTCCATATTTACAAATTTATAAGATTTTATGACTTAAATCACATAAAAGTAGAAAACTTATAAGTTTATGGGTCCATATTCTCAAAATCATGCCATTTCAAGCCAAAATGGGTTTTTACTTGCCTATTTACTTTATTTCTTAACTTTTGAACTCATTCTTTCTCAAACCATTCTATATTTACATATTTATAAGAGTTTATGATTTGGAATCACATAAAAGTAGAAAACTTATAAGTTTATGGGTCCATATCCTCAAAATCAAGCCATTTCAAGACAAAATGGGTTCTTACATGCCTATTTTCTTTATTTCTTAACTTTTGAACTCATTCTTTCTCAACCCATTCCATATATACATATTTATAAGAGTTTATGGCTTGAAATCACATAAAAGTAGAAAACATAAAAGTTTATGGGTCCATATCCTCAAAATTAAGCCATTTCAAGCCAAAATGGGTTCTTACATGCCTATTTTCTTTATTTCTTAACTTTTGAACTCATTATTTCTCAAAACATTCCATATTTACATATTTATAAGATTTTAAAACATGAAATCACATAAAAGTAGAAAACTTATAAATTTATGGGTCCATATCCTCAAAATCAAGCCAGTTCAAGCCAAAATGGGTTCTTACATGCCTATTTTCTTTATTTCTTAACTTTTGAAATCATTCTTTCTCAAAACATCCCATATTTATATATTTATAAGAATTTATGACTTGAAATCATATAAAAGTAGAAAACTTATAAGTTTATGGGTCCATATCCTCCAAATCAAGCCATTTCAAGCCAAAATGGGTTCTTACATGCCTATTTTCTTTATTTCTTAACTTTTGAACTCATTCATTCTCAAATCATTCCATATTTACTTATTTATAAGAGTTTATGACTTGAAATCACATAAAAGTAGAAAACTTATAAGTATTTGGATCCATATTCTAAAAATCAAGCCATTTCAAGCCAAAATGGGTTCTTACATGCCTATTTACTTTATTTCTTAACTTTTGAACTCATTCTTTCTCAAACCATTCCATATTAGCATATTTATAAGAGTTTATGACTTGAAATCACATAAAAGTAGAAAACTTATAAGTTTATGGGTCCATATCCTCAAAATCAAGCCATTTCAAGCCAAAATGGGTTCTTACATGCCTATTTTCTTTATTTCTTAACTTTAGAACTCATTCTTTCTCAAACCATTCCATATTTACATATTTATAAGAGTTTATGACTTGAAATCACATAAAAGTAGAAAACGTATAAGTTTATGGGTCCATATCCTCCAAATCAAGCCATTACAAGCCAAAATGGGTTCTTACATGCCTATTTTCTTTATTTCTTAACTTTTGAACACAATATTTCCCAAAACATCCCATATTTACATATTTATAAGAGTTTATGACATGAAAT